>NW_027491422.1:0-1414667 GCF_021521415.1 Bidens hawaiensis | reverse complement strand
TCACAAGAATCACCCACTGGAGAATGTTATAGGTGATGTGTCCTCCGGTGTACAAACCAGAAGTAGTTTGACCGAGAACACCTGTGTCTATACCAGCATAAGAGACACAGGTATACTGAATGAATGTTTGTACTCCTGCTTTATAAGCCAAATTGAACCAAAAAATTATCAAATGGCTTTAAAGGACAGCTCGTGGGTCGATGCCATGCAGGAAGAGTTGGCTCAGTTCAAGAAGATGGAAGTGTGGACTTTGGTTGAAAAACCAAAGCATGTGCATGCTATAGGCACAAAATGGGTGTTCAAATGCAAGAGAGATGATAAGGGAATAGTCGTGCGTAATAAGGCGAGGCTGGTGGTTAAAGGTTTCAATCAACAAGAGGGTATTGATTACAATGAAGTTTTCGCTCCTGTTGCCCGGTTAGAAGCAATTCGACTGTTTTTGGCATTTGCTGCTTTTAAGAAGATGAAGGTTTTTCAGTTGGATGTTAAGAGTGCGTTCCTTAACGGGAAAGTTGATGAGGTTGTGTATGTTGAGCAACCTCCGGGTTTTCCAGACCCGGACTTTCCTGATCACGTATACAGGTTGAGCAAGGCATTATATGGGTTACATCAGGCTCCTCGGGCCTGGTATTCAACTTTATCTGATTACTTGCTGGAAAATGGTTTCGAGAGGGGGTTGATAGACAGCACGCTTTTTGTAAAGAGAGATGGATGTGACTTCCTGCTGGTTCAAGTCTACGTGGATGACATAATTTTTGCAGCCACAAGAGTATCCATGTGTCAGGATTTTGAGGACGTCATGAAGAAACGATTCGAGATGAGTGCAATGGGTGAACTAACTTTCTTTTTAGGTTTGCAGGTGGATCAAAGGAAGGATGGTATGTTCATTCATCAAACGAAATATGTTCATGATGTGCTGGAAAGATTCAAGATGGGGGACAGTTCTCCATTTGACACACCAATCTGCGTCAATCACAAACTGGGAACTGAATCAGACGGTGACGCGGATGTGGACCCTACTCAATATCGGGCGATAATAGGTTCTTTGATGTATTTAACTGCTTCTAGACCTGATATTATGTTTGCTGTTTGTCTTTGCGCTCGTTTCCAGGCAAACCCAAAGGAATCTCACATGAAAGGTGTGAAGAGGATCTTGCGGTACCTCAAAGGCAAGCCGAAACTAGGGTTGTGGTACCCGAAAGGTGGAGACTTTGAACTGATAGCATACTCGGATTCTGACTATGGTGGTTGTAATCAGAGTCGGAAGTCAACAACGGGAGGCTGCCAATTTCTTGGAGGAAGATTAGTTTCATGGCAGTGCAAGAAACAAACATCGGTTGCAATTTCAACATGTGAAGCTGAATACATGGCAGCATCCAACTGCTGCTCCCAGGTTTTATGGATTCAGCAACAATTGCGCGACTACGGTTTGAATTTTCTACTCTCTCCCATTTTAATTGATAACACTGCCGCAATCTCAGTCATTAACAATCCTGTGAAGCATAGTAAAACAAAGCATATTGACATTCGTCATCACTTCATACGGGATTGTGCTGAGAAGAGACTCATTAAGATCGAAAAAGTTGATACTCTTGAAAATCTTGCTGACTTGTTCACAAAAGCTTTTGATAAATCAAGATTTCTTAACCTGATTGAGCTTAACGGGATGGTCAATCCCGAGTAACCTTGTTTACCTTAAAAAAAAAAAAAAAAAAAAAAAAAAAAAAAAAAAAAAAAAAAAAAAAAAAAAAAAAAAAAAAAAAAAAAATAAAAATGTCTTTATTGCTTAAAATTAGTCGGTTATCTCAGTTTGATGGACATCTCCTCGGATATGTTTTGGTCCTTGTTTTCGATTTAGGAGATGAGGATAGCCATTAACCGGAAGACTGAAAGTAACTGGGGCAGTCTTGACATGTTTTCTTTCAGTTGCTGAAAATTAGTCGGTCATTCTTAGTAAGAAGGACACATACTTGTATGTGGTCGGTCCAGTTGATCCAAGGATCTTCAGGATAGCCGTTTACCTGATGACTTTGACATGATTGGGGCAATTGAAGTCAAAATTTTTTTTGGGAAATGAAATTACTTTTCAAGTCTATTACTTCGTAAGAAGTTCTTTGCTATGTTTAACAGAAAATTGATCCAACCTTGGAAAATGATAGATATACTGATTGTGTGTGCTTAGCTAGTGAAGTTATTAGGCTTAAAAGGCTTTAGAACAGTCATTGTATGTCATGGTGATTTTAATGGTGCGTAAAAGTGTATGTGATACTAACTTAAATTTACTCGAATTTATGTGGAAACTCCTTAAGAGTTTTGCATGGCTTCATACATATCTTTTCGAATGATAGGCAGAAAGGCGACTACCCAGTCATACACGAGCCCGTGAGTGTTCTGATTCCCGTAAAGAAAGCATCTCAAGACACTGCAGTGATCCAGATTCGGGACTTGCAGTAGTTTAGTACTCCGATGTAAATACTGATGTTGATTTAAAAAAAAAAAAAAAAAAAAAAAAAAAAACAAAAAAAAAAAAAAAAAAAAAAAAAAAATAAATAAATTTTATTCATGTATCATTTTTGTACTTATGAGAAATAGTGACAATCAAGACGAGAACCGAGACTTCTCAAGATTTCTCAAGTTTGGAGTAAGAAGAAAACGGGAAGCAGACAACAAGTATCTACAAGTTAATCAGACACTATGGGTCGAAGTCAATTCGGGGTGACGTGGGTATAGCCAAATACGCTTTGAGAATAGATAGAAGTCATCATTACCTCTGAGTTGTTGCCATCTTAAATTTTTGAGCTTAACCGAACCTTAATCCGTATCACAGAAACAATGATAACCATTACATGCTTACAACCTGTCTCTCTATGTCATAATACAGCCAAACACGGATCCAAGTGACAGTCACATAGCTAGTATGATTCCTGTTCGGATCTTTTCAAAAACGTAGTGGTCCCTGACTAGACTGAAATTTGATCCCTTATTTCGTTAAAATTATATAAGTATTTTCTGTTACGTAGTTATTTTATTATTTTATTATTATTGGTTACTTGGACATAATCATTTTAGTTATAACTCTTTTTGGAAGTTTTCAAGGTTAAATGACAGATTTTTCAAACTTAAAGGGCTGATTTTGAAGGTACTGGCGAAGTTGTTGAATTTGGCGAAGTTGTTGAATTTGGCGAAGTTGTGCTTAACTTCGCCATGGCGAAGTTAATCGTAACTTCGCCAGACACAACTCCGCCCTATATATGTTCTGAAACACTGTAGCTCTTTCATAAATCTTCCGGCGAACATATAACCTCAAATCCTTCGGCGATCTTTATACTCAATCGTCTTTTCGATCTTGTGTTTCTTGTTACTATTATTCTTGTGGTATGTGTTATCTCTTGCGTCTTACCTCTCTCGTTCGTAATAGTTTACCCGGTTCGAGACCTCGGATCGTCGGTTTTTCAAAACCAAGTTTTTCCGACCCTTTGTTACGTGCTCATGGACGAGCCTTACGTCTCAAATCCTTTGAAATATGTTGTTCTTCACTTATAAATCATCGATTTTGTCCGAAAACCATCGGACAAAATCGATTGAATCTCAACAGTCGCTGGTTCTGGTTCTGGCGAAGTTAAGGTTTTGGCGAAGTTATCATCAACTTCGCCAGTGGCTGAAGTTCGCCAATGGCGAAGTTGTCCCCAACTTCGCCCTCGGCTTAAGTTCGCCAGTGGCGATGTTAACCGTAACTTCGCCAAGAATTTAACTTCGCCTATTTCCAATGCCTTATCAGTTTTCAGACGAACTTAAGGACGAAGCGAAGTTGTCTCCAACTTCGCCTCATCCTTAACATCGCCTGTACTGGTTACCTCACAACTTCGCACTTGGTAAACCGCGAGCTTGTGATTTCGGTTTTAAACGGTTCTAACTTGATTTGTTTTGTGCAGATATGGCTGCTGTTGGAGGAACTGGTGGTAATGACGGTGATGACCAACGACGACAATTCTTTCCATCCCACAACCAATATATCACCTTAGATCCGGATGCACGAGGCTTAGATGATTTCAGGGAGATTATCACATTTCTCCAGCGATCAAGGATATTTCATGCTTTAACGACAACATTGCCCATCTCCCTACCAAACATTGAGGACTTCTGGGAGACAGCTTACCTTGATTGCAGGGCTGAGCCTTCGGTGATTAGAGCAACCGTAAATGGCCAAAACATACAATTCTCTTCTGAGGATATATGGTTGGCTCTGCAATTCGGTGCAGAAACCAGAGATGACCCTACGGAATTCACAGCTCCTTTCCGTGATGGAGCATATTTGAGAATGGGCTATTCGGGTCCACTGGGGGACTCACAAAGGAGGAAAGGCTTTCTGCTGGACCAATGGCGGTTCTTGATGCATGTGTTGATTGTTTGCATGTCCGGCAGGAAGGCGGGGACAGACGGAATGGGGGCGACGATGCAATCGGCTATGCTTGCGCTGACTTATAATCGCAGATACTCATTTAGTCAGATGATATTCTATGAGATTGATCGCCAAATACGGGCTGCGGCGCGCGAGCGATTCACTATGTATCCGCGCTTCTTGCAGATGATTATCAATCACATTGCTCCGTCTCTACCGCAAAGGCGCCCGATACGATTCGTTGAGTGTGTCACTAAGCGTATCTTCGCTCAGTGCAGGACGTCAAGCGCTCGGAGCAACCCTGAGCGTCGTCCCAGGCATACTCCTCTTTTCGGGTATCTAATTAACCCAGAGTATGTCCATGCAGGCGGGGATGAGTTCAGGGATCCACAACAACATCAGGCGGCAGCACCTCCTGCTGTATCTGCTGCGCCTGTTGTCACTTCTGCTGCTGTGCCAGCTACTTCATCGCAGGCTGTGTCTACTGCTGAAAACATTGATCTGGATGCTGCTTTCAGTGGACACGGTCTGTTCGATATGGATCTCTCGGGTAATCAGTATTTGGGTACTACCTCAGCGGCTACTTCGGTAGCTGAAACCGAGCTGGATGAAACATTTGCTGAGGCCAGACGGTTGTTGGTGACTCGGGAGAGGACAACGGGTAAGCGGCCGAGGGCTGTGGATGAGGATGAAAATGATGAAGATGAGGAAGAGGCAGTCCAAGTTGTGCTGAGACGCTCACGTCGAGAACGACAAGGTATGGCCACTGGAGCGGGGGAGACTTCAAGGTACGTACGATTTGCTCCGCCTGCCTTGTCAGGTATGTCTCTATTGCCTACTACTGCACAGGTTACTGCGGTCGAGGCGTCGGCACCAGTAGTTGTGTCGCTACCACCCCAACTGGTTGATCCCCCGGTGGTAGTTGCACGCTTCGTCGAATCAACAATTACAACAACTGCAGGGTTACCTAGGGTACCACCTGCGGTCACTTCTGCTACTGAGGTTCCACCAACTCCATCGCCTGCTTCAGACTCTGAACGGATTGCTTCGCTGGAGCGTATTGTTACTGAACAATCGAAGACCATTGAACGCCTAGTGGAAGCCAATCAAATCCAAGCCGCCCTCCTGGTAGAACACGGACGAGTTATCGATGCCTTCAAGGAATTCTTGGCATCTCAGGGGGAGACGACTTGCAGGGGCGATGAGTTGAGAACAAAGAGACGACAAGATCATGACGATGATCCCAATGCACCTTCGGGTGCAGGTGGTGAGCTGCCAAGAACCTCTCAGGCTCTTGGGGCTTCCACAACTGAGGGGGAGTCAACTGATGCAGCGGGTGATGATGTTGTGGATGTTGATGACGATGCTGATGTTGAAGATGTCATCGATGCTTTGAAGGACTTAGATGAGGAGGAGGATGATGACTGTGTGAATGATGATGACGTGTTGCCCGTGGAGGAGATAGAAAGGATTGGAGAAAAGATTGATGTGGTAAATGTGTTGGAAGAAGGAGAGATCGTGGATGATGCAGTGGAACATGAGATTCCAGCTGTTGAAAGAGCAGATTTTGGGGATAAGAATGTGGTAGATGAGATGGTGTGGGAAGAGCAGACTAGATGGAAGGAAGAATATGCTCATTGGTTTGTCAAGACCAAGAAGCCTGCTATTCCAACCATGTTCAGAAAGAGCTACAACATTAAAGGGTATGCAGAGGCGAAAAAGGGGATTATTTGTTGGATTTATGATGAACAGCTCAAGTTGTTTGTGGTGAAGCGTTATGATGGCGTTCAATATTTCAAGAGAATGTTGAGATCGTTCAACACATTGCCTGAATGCGAAGTAAAGGACTTGGCCAGGTTGGGCCTGATAAACAGAAGCAACGACAATATGGCTAGAATGATTGAGAAGATAATGTGGAAAGAAGGAGTAAAAGAAAAGAAGTTCGAGTTGCTAAAGCCACAAAAGGGAAAATTAGTGAAGGATACAGAAAGAGGTATGAGAGCAGATGGTAAACCGTGGATGGTGATGAAGTACAAACCAGTCCGATGTATCAAGGAGGTACCCATGAAAACTATGCCTCAAAATGTACTGAAAGATCTGAAATGGTGGTATGTGGATTGCGAGACAGCTGAGGCGGTTATGGAAGATGAGGACGAACAAGAAGTACTTCGGGTTTATGACCCGATGCATCTTGTTAATCTATCGCAGGCTGATCTGGAAGTGCTGAACAACAAGAAGATCTTCTACATTCCTGCTTGGAAGGATCAAGCGAGGAAATATCAAGGAGTTGTGTCGGTTTGTGTGAGAGAAGGGGCGCACGCGTGAAAGTGCAAGATTACAAGACTCAGAGATCAAGATATGAAGCTACTGCCAAGGGGGAGTCTGTTGGTACATGTTTGTCAGTAGTTCATAGTCTAGTATTTGTTATCGAGTCTGTAATATAGTTAATGGTTTGTTTATGGTTTGTTTTGTAAACTAGCGAAGTTATCAGCAAGTTCGCTATGGCGAACTTGCTGATCTAGCGAGGTTACTGACAACTTCGCCAGTGGCGAAGTTGTCGTGTTTAAATAGAACGTTTCAGCAGAGAACGTGGGTTAGGGTTTTGGTGTTACGTTTTGTTTCGTTTTGTTCTCTGTAACAGTGACCTACTGTCACGGGTTTGGTTATTCAATATAACGTGTTTACCTTATAGCTCGTGTTCATTGTTCGTGTATTCAATCTCTACAATATCTACACTCGTACCTATATACGCAGGGATTCCGCACCTGCGTTGTTAGAGATTTCCCGTGTACGATCCGCGTTCAGGAACCTTCACACGCCGCCTCTTTTCTTTCATGCGATCGGAAGTAGACCCAAATTAACAATTGTTTTTCTTTTTCAAGCCAATTCAAGTGTTAAATAATCTCATATCAGGTCAAAACCAATTCCAGGTTTGTATTATGTTTTTGGATCATTCCTTGGTCTTTAAATGGTGGTATGAAGGATTGGGGATGGTTGGATGAGGATTGTTTGATCAAAACAAGATTCCGACGAAGGAGGCAAGAAATCTGTCAACTGTTTGCGTCACCAGCGACGGTTCCGGTGGCGTCCGGCGACGAAGATGGTTCAGGGTAGTAGTGCTAGGTGACGCGGTCGCGCGGATATATTATTTTCTAGATTTTGAGTTCGTATGACCAAGTTATGAGCAAAACAAGAAAGGGTTCGTATTCCGGCTGACGGTTCAGTTTTGCAGAGATGGTGAAGGCGTTTTCCAGTGACGAAAACAGATGCAAATGGTGGGGTTTAATGAGACGAACGCGAGGATATCTTATTTGCCTAATACGGAGTTTGTTTGCTATGGTTTCAACGTATTCGACTGTTAACGTGCAAAACCAAACGAACCGGGGGAAATTTTATGTTCTAGAAGCTGTGCAGGTTGTAACAGCAGGCGTAGTTATTTTCTAAGGTCCATCATGTTGAGACGAGTTCGTGGATATGTAATTCTCTCGAATCAGAGTTCGTTTGATATGGTTTTGAGCTATACGACTGTTAACATGGAAAACCGAACGAACTGGTGGGCTGTTTGGTGTACTGGAAGCTGTGAAGGTTGTGGCAGGAGGCGTTAGTAATTTTCTAAGGTCCGTCATGTTGATTTGAGTTCGTGGATATGTGATTCAGTCGAATTAGTGTTCGTTTGATATGGTTTCGAGCTATTCAATTGTTAACGTGCAAAACCGAATAAACCAGCGGGCTGTTTTGAGGTTTGGAAGCTGTGCAGGATGTGGCAGCAGGCGTTAGTAATTTTCTAAGGTCCGGCACGGTGAGAAGATTTCGTGGATATGTGATTTGCTCATATTGGAGTTCATATGGTCACGTTATGACCACTTTAGTTTTCTTCGCGTCGGTATTTTGGGATGCTGAGTGTATGGGTTCGGAACGAGTTATACTTAAAAGTTATCTATACACCAGCGTACGAGTCGGGTGTACAAATTGGGAAACTTGTGAAGGTTTAAATTAGGGATTTTGCTTGTATTTACTTCTAAGGCCTTTGCTTGTGAGTGTTCACCTAGTGGTTCACTAGCTCATTGATTTTTTTTTGTGATTCGTGTCAGCTGAGTTTCATGATGCCCCTTTTTAAATAATTTACGTTTTGGGCTAACATACACGTTTTATGACTGTTTTACCCTTTTGAAGAATTTGGATGATATTTCATAGTTTATGTATTTTTACTATCTATGCTTGGAAGTTTGTATTATTTATGATTGTTTATTTGTATGTGTGTGTGGCCACCACGTGAATGTTTTTGTTAAGCCATGACCGGGTCGAAGAGAAGTATAAAAATTCCTTGATTCCCCTGTTGGGGGTTAAGGTGAGGAGTCCCGGGACAGGAACACTGTCCTTGGGGCAAATGGATGTTTAAAAATCCCCTAACAGTTTATTTGTCCTTGGGGTGAAGATTATTCGAGCCCTTAACTTTGTGTTTTGGACTTGAGAGGATGTGACCCGTGTTACGTGCTTGACTGAGGAAAGTTTATTTATTTATTTATTGATGTTATTTATGTATTTTCTTTTATGGAAGACGTTTGTTAAATACCTTGGTCGGTCTTTAATAAATTTTGATGATAAAACATGAACTCACTCAGCTCAAGCTGACTTTGCGTGTATGTTAGAATGATTTCAGGTTGAATGTGGATGGGCTTACTGCTTGGAGGTGTTCAAGACTACCCGAGGTCCCGAGGCAGTTCTAGTCTGTCAGGTCCCCGATTGTTGGTAGATCATAAACAAATTAAGTTATAACTCACACAATAATGTGTTGACAAGAGAGTTAATGACGGGTTGCAATATTTAGAAAGAAAACCGTTTGATAAAGGCGGAATCAATAACAAACGATTTAGTTGCTAAAAAATTAATCAAAGGTAACTAACACACAAGATTCACTCAAAAGATTTCCATTTATATAATATAAATTATGTTGGACTCGGTCTGCCCAAGAGACATATTATAATTGATGTGGCTAGTACGTTATGATCCAAGTCGGGTCATACCCAATAACAAGCTAGACAAACACCGATAATATTCGTTTACATATGATGTGATCATAACAAACGAATATTAACACTTGAGTTATTTGGAAAGAGGTTTCTAAATAAAATGTACTCGTGTAATAAACAAATCATATGGATGATTTATGTTTTATGAGAGAACATTACATAGTGTTATTTAAGTTGGTTGAATAACAATATGTGAATAATAATAACCAAGCATGTATCTTAACATATAATAAGTTTTATAAGTTATAAGTTATAAACTTATAAATATATATATATATATATATATATATATATATATAAATATATATATATATATATAACTTTATAAAAAAAAAGGAAAATGAATAATACTCTTTCAAATGTAATATTATTATATGTTTGAGTGGAGACATGCAAGGTGAGTGGAGACATGCAATGGTTATTATTGGTGGAGAGAAAGATGCCTTTGAATAAAACCAAGTCTTTCTCTTTCATTCTTTCATAACACACATAATTTCCAAGTAAACTTTTCTCTCTTCCTCTCTAGGGTATTTTCATCTAACATAAGAAAAGAAGAAGAAAATTTCAAGTGCAAATCCTAGCTAGAAGTGGTGTGTTGTTGAAGCTTGGGGTATGCTAGCTTGAGGAGCTTCCATATTCAAGTTCTTACCTTTCAATCATTATCTCTTTCACCCAGTTTTGTCATATTGAAAGGTAGTAGTAACATGCATGGACTTATAGTGACATGTATGTATTTGATAGTGTGTAATTCGTATTTGGATCCGGGTTTGGGTTTTGCATGTTTAAAATTGGTTTTATACATATCATATTAACAAGATTTAAAACTTTTATATCCGCTGCGTTTTTGGTAAAATAGGGATTTTATCACTTTGATAATCTTGTTAAAACCCAACAATGGCATCAAGAGCCGCTTATACGAATGCATGCTTCATTAGACCCAAAATTTTTCGGGTTTATGGTGGGTTTCACCATTTGGCCGAAACTTTTTGGGGTTTTGGTTACCCCATGGTTTTTCAAGGTTATACTTTACATGCATGTGGTAATCTTGAAAAACCAAGTCATTTGGATGATTGTTTAGTTTGTTTGGACAAAACCCGAAACTTTCGGTTTGCTTAAGCTTTGGCCGAAAGTTTTGAGGCAAAAAGGGGAACCATTTTGGTCTTGTATTATTGCATATTTGGATGTGTAATAGATGTTCATAACCTAGCCATGGCCTTGTGTTTGGTTGAATGATTGTGTTGGTTGTTTGTTCATTCGATTTGGTTGTAATATTTATTTGGGTTTGTAATCTATTTATTCATTCATTTGGTTTGTAATAATAAGTAGATTAGATGTATTTCTTTTACTAGAAAAATGTATTAGGATATATTTTGTAAAAGAAGATGCATGGATGGAAGCCCAAATAAAATGATGGAGACCACAACACCGGGGTAAACACTTGGAGCATATGGATGCGGAATCAAGTGGGAGTTCACCGACACAAGTGCATGTTCTTTTGGGTCCCTTAGGAGAGACTTTTTGACACACTTGTCTTCGGTCAACAAGTGTGGTCAACATTAGGAGGCTATGGTTATGAACTTGTGGTTGTGTATATTTTATGCTTGCATGGTTGATTTACTTATGTTTGTATTATTTGCAATATGGTTTGCTTAAAATCAACTAGCATAAAATTGGTTCCTTAGAAATCGTTAGGTAATAAAAAAATTGGTTTTATTAATAACTAATGATTTCATAATAAAATGGGTTTTATTAATAGGAACTTTGAAAATGGGTTTTTCAACTAAGTACCATACATTTGAATGCTTGCAAATTAAAGGTACAATAAATAGTTTTCCAATCTAGAATTTAGAAAACTTAAATCCCTTTTAAAACAAGTTAAACACCATCTTTTTATACGACACTTAAGTCACTTGTAGACTTGAAAGTGAGTTAGGATCACCTAAAGCACTTTTAAGAAAACTTGTGATCTTAAGGTGATTTTACAAGTACTTTTGGCATTAGGATCACCTAACCACTTGTATGAGTAAACTCACACGTGTGTATAAGTAGGACGACTTGATTTGAAACCATGACTATAGGATCACCTTAACATGGCGTTCAAAGGTGTTGATGGGATTAAACATACCAACTAAACATATGATGTTTAACCGATCCCATAAAACTAGAAGTTGCAAAGGGTTGCAATCGTCAAACGTTGACTACCTTGTTAATTTGAATAGTAGGATAAAGGTCACCTAACTATTATTTGAATGAAACGTTGGGTTCTAGATTTTAATCAATAATTGTCTTGGAAATATTAAAGGGTATTAAAGATTAAAATTTTATTAATATCGAAAATACTAATTTGAACTTTGTTAAAATTTCTTTTAGATGGCCGCAAACAACGCACCAAACACTATTATCCCACCCGTGCATAACTTATCACTAAGATCCATTTTGGATAAGGATCGTCTAAACTATAACAACTTCATGGATTGGTATCGAAACTTGAGAATTGTTCTCAAGCAAGAAAAGAAGTGATGTGTAGTGAAACACACTTACTTTCCGTATCATTTTTATCATGTTTTAATTGCTTTTTAGTAAAATTATTAAGTTTTATGGTTTGTTTATGTTTGATTTTACAAAGTTGATTGTTTATTTGTAGGTTTATATAAGATGGTGAAAAAAGAGGCAAATTGGAAGATTCTAGGGGCTTAATTGTTCAAGTTTCAAACTTATAAGTCAAGGCCCGATCCAAGCCCACATCTTAAAAGCCTTATATTATATTATATTATATTAAGTTAATAACAAAGGAATTCAGCCATTAACTAAGCCTTAATCCCAAAAATTAAAAACCCTAACCTCTACACATAGTTCCGATCGGAACAGTTCAGCCGCCGGTAAGAAAAGAAGAAAAAAAAAAGGAAGAAAGCTTGGCGGCTGAGGGGCTTGACGGCTGAGGAAGAAGAAGGAGACTAGGGGCAGCAGCTAGGGGCTTCAAACACTCACAAATCTCAGCCATAAACCTTGAGTATACATCTTTAAACTTTGTTTATCTTTCAAGAACCCTAACTCTATTGATTTGGTCTTTTGATTTGAATTGTTTTGCAATTGTTTGATATTTTGTCTTGTTATTGATTGAGTTTGGATCTTGAATGAGTTTTATAATGTTTATGATGATGTTTATGGTGTTTTTCTTGAGTATGCATGGCTGTCCAAAATCTATGTTAGGCTAAACTTGTTTGTTCTACCTAGGATAGATGATTGTTGAGTAGTTTTGACTTGTTTAATGGATTGTTAATATTCAAGACTTAAATTATTGATGTAAAGTTTAACTAAACCATGAATTAGATTGTGTGTGATGGCTGTGTTTTATTTGTTATTGCTTATAATCCTCTTGCATTAGTTAATTGAATTGGTTTTGATTAATTGATTGCTTGTTAAACTCTTTACTTGGTGTTCTGGGTTTATTTGCTGGAAGTACAACCGTAGGGATAAGTGGGTAATATAATCATCTAAAATCAGTTAAAATACACCTTCTTTGAGACCGAGAGGTGATAAGAAGTAATATTGTCTCGTTGCTTTTACTTATTAGAATTAAGACCGCGCGAGAGCGGGTTTTTGTCTTGTCAAGTTTGAGTGTTTATGTGCAATTAGTTGGTTTAATTTGGGTTAAGTTAAATTGTTTCTCTATCCTTGGTTGCGTAGTATTCGTTTCCATTAGGCTAGGGTGTCGGTGAGACCGAGAGGTGAGTCGGTATTTGAACACGTTAATAATTGATTTTTCGGTTTATTCTTTAAAATCAACTAAAATAAGTTAGAGTTTGTTAGAGAGACTGAGAGGTAATTTGACTTTCTTAAACAAGTTTTAGTTGTGTCATCTTTTATAACCGGTGTCTTGAATATTTTCAATCCGTTGTCTTGTTATTTCTGTCAACATGAGTCATTCCTAGATAGACGTTTTTATCACTGCAGTCAAAGTTTTCAAAGAGTTTTGTTAAAAGTTTTCGTTTAGTTAAGTTAAGTAGTTTAATCAATTTTAAATATTAGAAATCATTTAAATATTATTTTGGTGAGTCTTAGTTAGAGTTTCGTAATTATAAACGTTTTCACGTGTCTTCGAGTTCGATATCCGGACTTTCCTTATCTGTGCAACACGCGATCGGTACACTTGCCGTTTGTGTGAAATAGGATAGATTGTTTGGTTTTTAAAGCTTAGTTGTGACTTGTGTTTTATATATATATATATATTTTCACACATCAAGTTTTTGGCGCCGTTGCCAGGGGACACGGTTAGAGGCGTATTAAGAACGACTCGAGTTAAGACTTGCCATGTTTACTACTTGTCTTTCTTATTTGTTTTGTTTGTTAGTTTAAAATAGTTTAGCTAATTATAATTTCTTTTATTTACTACTTGTCGTACAAAACCGTCTTCCAGTTCATCTACATCCGTCGGTAATACGTTCTCTTTTCCTACTTTTTCTGAACCCGTCATTAGGGATAGGATTATGGGCGACGCGAATCCACTACCGAGGAGGACAGTTGCAGACCGGGCCCGTCCGGTCGATGATGGCGCGAGATCCAACATTGCTCCACCAGCTATAGGAGTTCAAACGACTTGGCAGATTCCTTCTAACGTTCTGAACACGATTGCTCATTCTGCTCAGTTTCACGGGTTGCTCCACGAGAACCCACATTCTCATCTCACTCGTATTGCACATATCTGCGACACGTTTCATCTTGCCGGCGTATCCGAAGACGCCATAAAACTCCGAATCTTTCCTTTCTCACTCGTTGATCATGCGAGTCTGTGGCTTGAGTCCCTCCCACAGGGGTCCATTGCTACTTGGGCTGCCATGCAGACCCAATTTCTTGAGAAATACTATCCTCCGGCTAAGGCCGCTCGTTTGCGTAACCAAATTCATTCTTTCCAGATGGAGGACACCGAGAGCTTCTACGAGGCGTGGGAAAGGTTCAAAAATCTACTCTCGTTATGTCCAAACCACGGCCTACAAGACTGGGCGGTTGTCGAGAAGTTCTACAACGGAGTGACGTACGCAACTCAGAGTATGCTCGACACAGCTGCAGGAGGTAACCTACTAACGACGAAAGATACGGATGAGTGTATTGCCTTGTTTAACGGTTTAGCCATGAGTGGATACCAGCGACCACCAGTTAAGAGCACCAAAACCGTCGATTCCCTATCACGCGGCATGCATTCGGTCAACACGAGCACCGCACTTGCGGCACAAGTTGAAGCGTTAGCAAAGATCGTGAAGAACTTGCAGGTGAAAAGTAAGTTATGCGAGATCTGTAGAGGGGGACACGATACCATTCAATGCCCCGTAGGTTTCCAGGAGGAGGCAGTCGACTTCGTCAATAATCTAAACCGAAATCAACATTCTTTAAATTCTTATAATTCGGGGTGGAGAGGTAACCAAAATTCCAACTGGAGGAACGGAAATCAGTCCGGCTTCCAGCAACGTCAGAGCCTTTTCCAGGATTCCGGTGACGGAACGAGTAGTGGGGAGAAGAAGCCCACGTTAGAGGAGATGATGGCACAGCAGACACAGATGTTGTCGCAGTATATGACTCGGGGGGACTCCCGTCACAAAGAAACTCAAGAGAAATTCCGGGAGCACGAGTCATTCATGAGAAATCAAGGAGCGTCAATTCAAAATCTTGAGCGTCAGATGGGAGAGATAGCAAGTCGTCTAAATGAAAGGTCGCCAGGTACACTTCCAAGTAATACTGAACAAAATCCGAAGGCGTTCGCGAAGGCTGTGACGACAAGGAGCGGTGCATGGGCACGCAGCGAGCCCGTGATTCAGGAAGCGACGAGAGGAGTCGTTAACGAACCTGCGGTAGATGTAGAGGAGCAGGTAGACGAGGAGATTCAGTTGGAGTCTCCACCGGCCAGGGTGCATCAGAGGCACAGCCCAGGAAGTACAGCACAGGCCGAGAACCAGCTACTACCCAGCACACCACCGAGAGTCTACAAACCTAGACTCCCGTATCCCGGGAGAGTCCGTAGGGATAGAGACGATGAGCAGAAGTCCAAATTTCTTGATCTTCTGAAGCAACTTCATCTAAATGTCCAATTCCTTGAGGCACTCACGCAAATGCCCAAATATGCAAAGTTCCTTAAGAATATTCTTTTGAACAAAGAGAAGTTAGCCGAAGTTTCTTCCATTCCTCTGAGTGCTGGTTGCTCTGCAGTCTTGCAGAGAAAGTTACCAGAAAAGATGTCCGATCCTGAGAGTTTCACAATTCCCTGCATCTTGAGTGATAATACGGTCGTCCATGCGCTGGCAGATCTCGGTGCCAGTATTAATCTCATGCCGTATTCCGTGTATCGCAAGTTGGGTCTAGGCGAACCGAGGCCTACCCGTATGAGTATCCAGCTTGCTGATCGTTCTGTGAAATACCCCCGAGGGGTGGTCGAGAACATGCTTGTTCGTGTCGACAAGTTCATCATCCCGGTGGACTTTGTCATCCTGGACATGAACGATGACGATAGTGTCCCACTCATCTTAGGCCGACCATTCCTTGCCACTGCACAGGCATTGATCGATGTCTGCGAGGGTAAATTAATCTTAAGAGTTGGGGATGAGAACGTCACCTTTGACGTTCGACAGTTACTGAAACACCCCAAGGCTGCTGATGACTCCTTATACTTCATTGATACCATCATGGAGCATGTTGGGGAGTTTCTCAGCGAAATTTGTGGAGGATCTGCCTCTGACACCCAGATTATCGATAGGGAGATTCCAGAGATTGAGATGGTTGCCGTAACTAATCAGTCCTTTGATGACGACACCGAGTCGCATAACCCTGAATCTGGTGTGTCTGCTAAGATCGTACGAGACGATCCGATTGACCGACCTTCGGTCGAGATTCCCCCTTCTTCCTTAGAGATTAAGGATTCACCTGCCCACCTTGAGTATGCGTTTTTAGATGAAGAGAGGAAGTTGCCGGCTATCATTGCATCTACTTTGATGGAGGTCAAGAAGGCGAATGTGGTTATCTTGGATATCGAGGGTTGTCATGAAGAGCTTATGGAGGATACCTTTATGGAAGTAGATGATACGCAATTTGACCCGGGAGGTGACATTGAAGGAATAGGAAGATTAATTTTCAGGGAGACAACACAGAAGAGAGAACATGTATACTTGGATCAAACGAACTTGAAAGTGAGGATACAACATACGAAACAACATAAAAAGTTGACACATAGCAAAGATGACATCCTCCTTCATTACACGACTCGTATAAAGTTTGGTCCGGGCAAGTATAAGTCTTGGTGGTCCGACCCGCTTCAGTTTTTCAAAATCTCTTTAAATTTTTCTGGTAAGTTTTTCCTGACTACTAGTAGACAAATAAAACGAAACGGGTCGAGTGGAAAACGGATAAAGGAGAAGCCACCTGATTGAAATTGAGATTTGGGGTCAGGCTGAGGACCCGTTAAACTAAGCGCTCTCTGGAGACAGCCCGAGTTGTAGAGTTTGTATTATGATTCTCTTTATTATTTGTTTTTATTTGTTTTATTTTTTTTATTTATATCTATAAATACAAAAAAAAAAATAAATAAATATTTAATAAAAATCAAAAAAATACAAAAACATAAAAATATGTTTATTTCTTATGTTTCTGTTTTCTGTTTGGTACGCCGCTACATGCGAGCGAGTTTGAGTTGTTACAGGTATTATTATGCGCATGGTAGCTCTAATGGCGTTTTAGAACTGGTTCACCCGAGGTTGCGGCCACGAATGAAATGCTATACGGTCGTTCGTTTGAGTCATACACAGCTGATGAAGAATCTGCATCTAAACCAGGGGAATAACCCGTTGTCTATTTTAATTTTTGTTCTTTCAAGTTTTAGTTTTATGCTTTACGTTTTATTTTTATTTTATTTCTTTTCCTTGTTCTTATCGAGGACGATTTCATTCTAAGTGTGGGGATTGGAATTTATTTTACTTAGTTGTAGAAATAAAAATTAAAAAATTTAAAAAAATAAAAAGTTTTCACTTGTTTTTCGTTTGCGTACGTTGTCTAAGTTAAAATAATAATAATAATAATAATAATAATAATAATAATAATAATAATAATAATAATAATAATAATAATAATAATAATAAATGTCCCTTGTTTTTAGTTTCTTTTGCATTAAAGTGGGAGATGATGATTTTATTCGGAAATCGGTTTTTCAAACTACTAATAATATGAGATAAATTAAAGAAAACGCACTTAACTTGGGATGTGTCGGTAGGTTCAGCCTTGAAAATGAAAGGGCAAATTTGATAAAACGGTTAAACGGAAATCTTTTGTGGGTAAAGCGTTTTGTCCGTGGAAAATAAGCAATGAAAGGTCGGGCCATACTCAAGCCTCAAATTTTGGTATGAAAAAGTGGAAATATCATGAGTTTTTAAAAATCTGAATACGTTATCATATGATGCTTGGGTAGGTTTAACGTTAGAGTATGCCGTGTAGCCTGTGATATAAATCTTAAAATGCTAGTTTAGTGTTTTACACCTCATCGGCGTATGGTTTTATAACCTTAAATCCTGTATTGATGGGATGCTTCGGGTCCGGAGACCATGGGTCTGTATGCAATCTATTTAGCTGGGTATTCACAATTCCTAAGTGGGGTTGTGTATATTTAAAATAAAGCCAAAGAGCAAACCCTTAAAAGTCTATAAACATGATCACAAAAGTACGAAAGTACAAATACACTACAGACTTGATCATCCACGCTGTTAGTCATGTGGGGTCCCCTTGCTCGCGTCTCATTACCATTAAGAAACGGACCACAAGGGACACGCTACATGTAAGCCCGACATATAAAATTTTACATACTCACCTATGGTTATGGATTTGGGGTATTGCTTGATAACGGGGGTATGTCATGTTGTGGGGAGCACTGGCTATAAATAATTAAACCTTAATCATATCTAATGGCTGCTTGGTAGACTTTGATTCTTAAGCTTAGGTGGATAAACAATACCCTTGATCGTCTTAACTATTCATAAATATTGAGCAACAAAGTTTTAATTCTGCTAACTTTGAGGTTTAAGTCAAGTTGGGGTGGTCTGGTCCGGTAAAAGCAGAAAATAAGCGGGTCTTAATTGTGTAAACCACTAAGTAATATTATTGTCGGATCTTATTTGTCCCGGTAAAGATTAAGGCATGGGTTTAGGTGGACAACAATATCGATGATCGTGGTTTTTGCGTTTTTCTGAGCTTTAAAATCTAACTTATATGTTTGATTTAACTTTGATTTTCCGATTCTGATCCAACTGCATTAGACTTTTTCAGGGACGAAAAAGGTTTAAGTGTGGGGATGTTTGATGTGTATTGAAACACACTTACTTTCCGTATCATTTTTATCATGTTTTAATTGCTTTTTAGTATAATTATTAAGTTTTATGGTTTGTTTATGTTTGATTTTACAAAGTTGATTGTTTATTTGTAGGTTTATATAAGATGGTGAAAAAAGAGGCAAATTGGTAGATTCTAGGGGCTTAATTGTTCAAGTTTCAAACTTATAAATCAAGGCCCGACCCAAGCCCACATCTTAAAAGCCTTATATTATATTATATTAAGTTAATAACAAAGGAATTCAGCCATTAACTAAGCCTTAATCCCAAAAATTAAAAACCCTAACCTCTACACATAGTTCCGATCGGAACAGTTCAGCCGCCGGTAAGAAAAGAAGAAAAAAAAAGGAAGAAAGCTTGGCGGCTGAGGGGCTTGACGGCTGAGGAAGAAGAAGGAGACTAGGGGCAGCAGCTAGGGGCTTCAAACACTCACAAATCTCAGCCATAAACCTTGAGTATACATCTTTAAACTTTGTTTATCTTTCAAGAACCCTAACTCTATTGATTTGGTCTTTTGATTTGAATTGTTTTGCAATTGTTTGATAGTTTGCCTTGTTATTGATTGAGTTTGGATCTTGAATGAGTTTTATAATGTTTATGATGATATTTATGGTGTTTTTCTTGACTATGTATGGCTGTCCAAAATCTATGTTAGGCTAAACTTGTTTGTTCTACCTAGGATAGATGATTGTTGAGTAGTTTTGACTTGTTTAATTGATTGTTAATATTCAAGACTTAAATTATTGATGTAAAGTTTAACTAAACCATGAATTAGATTGTGTGTGATGGCTGTGTTTTATTTGTTATTGCTTATAATCCTCTTGCATTAGTTTATTGAATTGGTTTTGATTAATTGATTGCTTGTTAAACTCTTTACTTGGTGTTCTGGGTTTATTTGCGGGAAGTACAACCGTTGGGATAAGTGGGTAATATAATTATCTAAAATCAGTTAAAATACACCTTCTTTGAGACCAAGAGGTGATAAGAAGTAATATTGTATCGTTGCTTTTACTTGTTAGAATTAAGACCACGCGAGAGCGGGTTTTTGTCTTGTCAAGTTTGAGTGTTTATGTGCAATTAGTTGGTTTAATTTGGGTTAAGTTAAATTGTTCCTCTATCATTGGTTGCGTAGTATTCGTTTCCATTAGGCTAGTGTGTCGGTGAGACCGAGAGGTGAGTCGGTATTTGAACACGTTTATAATTGTTTTTCCGGTTTATTCTTTAAAATCAACTAAAATAAGTTAGAGTTTGTTAGAGAGACTGAGAGGTAATTTGACTTTCTTAAACAAGTTTTAGTTGTGTCATCTTTTATAACCGGTGTCTTGAATATTTTCAATCCGTTGTCTTGTTATTTCTGTCAACATGAGTCATTCCTAGGTAGACGTTTTTATCACTGCAGTCAAAGTTTTCAAAGAGTTTTGTTAAAAGTTTTCGTTTAATTATGTTAAGTAGTTTAATCAATTTTAAATATTAAAAATCATTTAAATATTATTTTGTGAGTCTTAGTTAGAGTTTCGTAATTATAAACGTTTTCACGTGTCTTCGAGTTCGATATCCGGACTTTCCTTATCTGTGCTACACACGATCGGTACACTTGCCGTTTGTGTGAACTAGGATAGATTGTTTGGTTTTTAAAGCTTAGTTGTGACTTGTGTTATATATATATATATATATATATATATATTTTCGCACATCAAGAAGTCTTATATTTTAAATGATCCTATTCCCGATGAACCAAACGTTGACGATTTAGATGCCAACGCGAATTGGTTAAAATACACCGAGGATTCGGTGCAAGTTTCTTGCCTCATGTTGGGAACAATGATTCCCGAGATCCAAAAGGATTTCGAGAATCATGGGGCGTATGACATGATTACCCAACCTAAGGAAATGTTCCTTACTCAAGCTCGGGTTGAGCGATTCGAAACGGTTCGAGCGCTTCATGCATGTCATATGGAAGAAACCCAATCTGTTTCATCTTATGTACTTAAGATGAAGAGCCACATTGATCGGCTTGAACGGCTTAACTGTCCCGTCTCAAAAGAGTTAGCCACGGATTTGATCCTAAATGGCTTAACTAAAAGTTTTGAGACATTCGTCATGAACTACAACATGAACGGATGGGACAAATGCATTGGTGAGCTTCACGCAATGCTTAAGACAGCCGAAGCCGGCATGGGTAAAAAGGTTTTACCCGTTCTTGCGATCAATGAGGGTGGCTCAAAGAAAAGGCATCACCCGGAACCAAAGGCAAGGGGCAAGTCAAGAAGGGGTTCAAGGGAAAGGCAAAGGCGGAACCAAAACCAAAGAAGCTAAAGGTTAGCGCTGAGGATCCGTGCTTTGGTTGTGGTGAGATAGGTCATTGGATGAGAAACTGTCCGACCTATCTCAAGGAGTTGAAAGCTAAGAGGGATGCGGGGCAAACCTCAGGTACAACTTTCATGATTCACATTGATCTTAATATTATTTCTTTTAACACATGGGTATTGGATACCGGATGTGGAACTCATATATGCAATTCATTGCAGGGGTTCAAAAGAAGAAATGAAGTGAAGAAAGGAGATATAAGTCTTTTCATGGGCAATGGAGCAAAGGTTGACGTCCAAGCCCGAGGAGATTATGTTTTAAAACTTCCAAATGGTTTGGAAATTATTTTGAAAAACATTTTATATTCCCCTAGTTTGACTAGGAATATTATCTCTGTTTCTGTATTAAGACAATCTGGTTATAACTTTAAGTTTGTTGATAATGGTATTTATGTTTTCATGGATAATGTTTTTTATTTTAAAGCGATGCCGTTTAATGGCATTTATGAATTAATTCATGATGACTCATACATTGATAACTCGTTGTACCAAGCTAACACCAAAAGACTCAAAATGGATTTGAGTAATACTTTTCTTTGGCATTGTCGTCTTGGTCACATAAACAAGAATCGTATTCATACACTTCGAAAGAATGGTCTTTTGAAATCAAATGTTGATTCATTTGATGAATGTGAATCTTGTTTATTGGGAAAGATGACCAAAGAGCCCTTTAATGGAACAAATGAGAGGGCGAAAAACTTATTAGGTATCATACATTCGGATGTATGTGGACCTTTTAGGACAATGACAAGAAATGGTGAAAGATACTTCATTACCTTTACCGATGATTATAGTCGCTATGGGTATGTGTTCTTGTTAAGACACAAAAATGAGGCCTTTGAAATGTTCAAAGTCTTCCAAAATGAAGTACAAAATCAACTCAACAAAACAATCAAAGTACTACGTTCTGATAGAGGAGGTCAATACCTCAATTTATGCGTTTCTAGAACATCTTAGGAGTTGTGGGATTGTCTCACAACTTACTCCACCTGGAACACCACAACATAATGGTGTGTCCGAGAGGAGGAATCGAACTTTATTGGACATGGTTCGATCCATGATGGCTAGAAGCTCATTACCTCTATCATTTTGGGGTTTCGTTGTGATCTCCGCTGCCCGTATTTTAAATATGGCACCAACCAAGAAAGTGGATAGGACACCTTTTGAAATATGGCATGGAAAGGCTCCAAAATTTTCATATTTAAAGGTATGGGATTGTGAGGCTTATGTTAAGATCTACACCCCTGAAAAACTTGAATGTCGATCCACTAAGTGTATATTTGTAGGATATCCCACGGATTCGATGGGATATTATTTCTACAATCCAAGCGAGCATAAAGTGTTTATAGCTCGAAAGGCTAAGTTCTTGGAAAGAAGGTTCCTTATGGAAGGAACTGATAGAACTATAGAACTCGAAGAGGATCGAGAACTACAAGCCGATACAGGTTTGGTTGACGCTAGCAATCAACAAGAGGTTGTTGAGGATGATCAAATGGTTGATCAAAACACACAAAACATTCGCAAATCTGGTAGAGTTAGCACCCCACCTGAGAGATATGGATTTTTCATGGATGGATGCTACGTGGTAGATTCGGATGAACCCACCACATACCGAGATGCACTGTCGCAATCTGATTGTGACAAATGGCTAGAAGCCATGAATGTTGAGATGCAATCCATGCATGACAATCAAGTATGGGACTTGGTTGCTCCACCTCTAAATTCCAAACTCGTTGGAAGTAAGTGGGTTTTCAAGAAGAAAACTGATATGCATGGAAACTTGAATACTTATAAAGCTAGACTTGTAGCAAAGGGTTTCCCTCAAACTCAAGGGGTTGATTATGATGAAACTTTCTCGCCCGTAGCGATGCTAAAGTCTATTAGGATATTGTTTGCCATAGCCGCATATTATGACTATGAGATATGGCAAATGGATGTCAAAACTGCTTTTCTAAATGGGCTTCTTAATGAAGATGTTTATATGGTTCAGCCTGAAGGTTTTGTCGATCCACAACATCCTAACAAAGTATGCAAGTTGAAGAAATCAATCTATGGATTGAAACAAGCATCTAGAAGTTGGAATCACCGTTTTGATGATGAAGTTAAGAAATTTGGATTCATCAAAAACGCTGATGAAGCTTGTGTGTATAAGAAAGCTAGTGGGAGCATCATAACCTTTCTGGTATTATATGTCGATGACATATTACTGTTTGGAAATGACATTCCAACCTTGGAAGGTGTAAAAGCTTGGCTTGGAAGCTGTTTTTCCATTAAGGATCTTGGTGAAGCCGCCTATATTCTGGGAATAAGGATCTATAGGGATAGATCAAGGCTGTTGATAGGTTTGAATCAAAGTGCATTCATAGACAAGATCTTGAAAAGGTTCAAGATGGAAAACTCTAAGAAAGGTTTGGTACCTATTCAAAGAGGAACGATGTTGAGTGCTTCTCAATGTCCAAGCTCAAAGGATGAGCAAGACAAAATGAGTGGTATCCCATATGCATCTGCTATAGGATCCATCATGTATGCCATGATTTGCACTAGACCGGATGTGTCATGCACCTTGAGCATGACAAGTCGATACCAACAAAATCCGGGAACTAGCCATTGGATGGCTGTTAAGAGCATATTGAAATACCTTAGAAGGACTAAGGATATGTTTCTAATATATGGCTCTGGTGAGGAGGAACTCGTTTTAAAGGGTTACACTGATGCGAGTTTCGAAACTGATCGAGATGATTCTCGATCACAATCGGGATATGTTTTCGTTCTCAATGGTGGTGCTGTCTCATGGAAGAGTGCAAAACAAGATATGGTAGCCTTATCCACCCCTGAATCTGAATACATCGCCGCCTCCCTGGCAGCTCAAGAAGCTGCACGGATTAGAAAGTTCATTGCCGATCTAGGAGTGGTTCGTACCATTCAGGACCCTCTAGAGATCTTTTGTGACAACGAGGGTGCAATTGCTCAAATCAAAGAACCTCGTGCTCATCAAAAGACGAGGCACATTGAGCGGAGATTCAACTACATAAGGGATGAAGTTGAAAAAGGAAAGATATGTATTCGCAAAGTTCACACTGATCAAAACATTGCGGACCCACTCACGAAACTCCTTGAAAGGCCGAAGCATGAGAGTCATACTTGCGCCTTAGGACTTCGATATTCTAGTGATTGGATTTGATCAAAATTTGTATTTGGATATTGGAACAATTTTATTTTAACTCAATCATATGGTCATGTTCTTAAGTTATGTTCCATTTTAGTATGTTTAAATCCGTGAATAATTTGTATTATTCTAAACGTCCGTAGTCGTTCATAGTTGTGGGAACAAATGTGAAAGTAAGACTATTATGAACTTGGATTGGTAGATATTCATGAGGTATGAATATAGCAAAGGGTTGCTGCCAAGGTTCATAGATATTTATGGGATAAATATTGGACTGACCCGCCCTCAATTTTACTGCATGGAATCCTTGGGATTTGTGATCATAAGTAAATTGAGTAAAGGCGAACTTCATAGTATCCTCCGACCTGAGATACATATTGGGTGTTGATATTCATCGACTATTATGCTTTGACTTAGTTCTTCCCTGCTCTGAAATATGTCAGTACATAAGGCTAAGCTCAAGTATAGTACAAGGTGATAGTGAGAGACGTATGTAGTAAATATGGGATTTGTCCCTCTTATTCGTTGAGAGTTAAATGTCTAAGGCCTGACAAGTTAAATCAACAGAGAATGATCACTCTGTGTCTCTGGATTTAACATGACATTTGTGGCAAAAGGATAAATGATAGTTTCACCTAAATCATTTTCAAGTATGGGACTTGAAAGGGATGATGTTATTGAATGGCACTTCGTCATGCGTATTAGGGGTAGTAAACCGTAGTTAGGCGGTATTAGCTACTTGCATCAATCTTCTATGTATCTTGTGCAAGTGGGAGATTGTTGGACTCGGTCTGCCCAAGAGACATATTATAATTGATGTGGCTAGTACGTTATGATCCAAGTCGGGTCATACCCAATAACAAGCTAGACAAACACCGATAATATTCGTTTACATATGATGTGATCATAACAAATGAATATTAACACTTGAGTTATTTGGAAAGAGGTTTCTAAATAAAATGTACTTGTATAATAAACAAATCATATGGATGATTTTTGTTTTATGAGAGAACATTACATAGTGTTATTTAAGTTGGTTGAATAACAATATGTGAATAATAATAACCAAGCATGTATCTTAACATATAATAAGTTTTATAAGTTATAAGTTATAAACTTATAAATATATATATATATATATATATATATATATATATATATATATATATATATATATATATATAAAACTTTATAAAAAAAAGGAAAAGGAATAATACTCTTTCAAATGTAATATTATTATTTGTTTGAGTGGAGACATGCAATGGTTATTATTGGTGGAGAGAAAGATGCCTTTGAATAAAACCAAGTCTTTCTCTTTCATTCTTTCATAACACACATAATTTCCAAGTAAACTTTTCTCTCTTCCTCTCTTGGGTATTTTCATCCAACATAAGAAAAGAAGAAGAAAATTTCAAGTGCAAATCCTAGCTAGAAGTGGTGTGTTATTGAAGCTTGGGGTATGCTAGCTTGAGGAGCTTCCATATTCAAGTTCTTACATTTCAATCATCATCTCTTTCACCCGGTTTTGTCATATTGAAAGGTAGTAGAAACATGCATGGACTTATAATGACATGTATGTATTTGATAGTGTGTAATTCGTATTTGGATCCGGGTTTGGGTTTTGCATGTTTAAAATTGGTTTTATACATATCATATTAACAAGATTTAAAACTTTTATATCCGCTGCGTTTTTGGTAAAATAGGGATTTTATCACTTTGATAATCTTGTTAAAACCCAACAAATTATACAAACGATAATCTATCTAGGGTTTCTTGATGGGAAAGTTATGTCCGTACGATTCTTAGAACTGCTGACTCTCACAAATATTCTCTCTGATTTCGTGTTCAGTCGCTGTAAGGAGGCGTGCCCTAAATATTCCTTTTATAGGCCAGACACCTCATTTACAGCTGTCATTCCTTCTAGAAACCCTAAATATAACGTACATATTCAAATTACATATTTAAAGTTATGCTAAGTGTAAATTAAGTTTTCCGGGTAGGCTTTGTCTTCTCCGAGTAGGCTTCGTACTCTGCCTTCCTTGGTAGACTTGATTACCTTGAAGTGTGTTCGGGAACAGTTACCGGGTAGACTTTTATCATTCACCGAGTAGACTTCAGTCTTCTTGATCTTATCAGACTTTGCCCGGAAAGATCTTACGAGCAACCTTGTTCTTCCATGGCCCCTTAACTCCTTGCTATGAAATACCTTATTAGCAAAGTGTGCTCGGTAGCACTATACTCTGCTAGAGTTAATACATGCCCGATGTCACTTGGAATATATCATTACTCACATCAAGCTTACTCGGATCACTATTATTAATGAATACCTTGCCCGGTCTTCCAATCACTTGGTTTCATGAGCTTGGTTAGCCAAGAACTTACCCGGGGTAAACCTTACTCGGCTATGAAGAACAAACTTGCTTGATACAGTGAACCTTGGCCGGGTATACACTAACTAGTGAACCTTGCTCGGGTATGCACTAAAGAAGACTTCTTGAAGATAACCTTGCCCGGTAGGCAAGATATCATGCCCGGCTAAGTAAAACCTTGCTCGGATGTTCTGAGGTGTGCCCGGTTCCATACTTAGCGATTTCTGAGGAGGTTGAGAAGATTCCAATCTTCTATATGATCATTTTAGGTCAAATCTTGACTCAACAATCTCCCCCTAGATTGGAACACCTCAGCTGTCCCAAAACACTTCTATAGTTATTTACACATAATTAAAATACAAATCAAATCAAAAGTAAATTTTACATATTCAAAAACATATACAAATTACATAATCAGAATTCTGTCCAAAGACATTACTCATCAAATCCTCTTCTAAAAATTCTTCATTTTCTTGTGTTCAGAGATGTTTGGTTAGACAGGGAAAGTTCAACTTTCCTTATTCTCTTAAGAATCTTAACAATTTAGATTGCTTAGCACTTGTAGGTCTATGTCTTCCTTGATAGTAAGAGAGATGCAGTGCTGCAATCACAGTCAGTTGCCGTAGACTGAATTTTTTGAAGTCATTATTAGAGAAGATTTTCTCTATCTCTCCATTTTCCATCATCACATTCAGATGTTCAGTCATAGAATCATAAAATACTCCACTTGACATAAGATTATGGTTGACTGAAAGTCTTTTGGCTTTGACTGAAAGATCGTTGGCTTTTACTTCAGCCTTAATAGAAAGTTCATCCTTCTTCAAGTGTATTTGCTTTGGCTTCTCTTGAGTAGTTGTAGACCTTTTCCTTTTCTTTATAATGTTCTGTTTCAAAACAAAGGATGTTGTCTTGTTGCAGAGTACCTTCACTTTGGATTTCTCTTTCATTGTCATCTTTGATAGATCAATCATCGTTTTGGATATTCCTTTGTTCTTGCCAACTAGGGACTGAGCAGTGCCTTTCTTCTTGTTCAATAGTAGTCCTTTCATTCTCTTGAAGTTGCTCAAAATCTCTTTTCTTGTCATGATTTTTACTGAATCAAAGGGAATTCCATTCTTTACCAAAAATTTTGGTTTTCCACCATACTTGCACAAGAACTTTTGAATTTTTATTTCTTCTTTCAATTCATCTTTCATTTTCAAACTTTTCAATTCAATGTCTTGAACAGTCTTTTCTTTACTCAAAGCTTTTGAAATTTTGTCAATAATAGTGTCTAGTTTCTCTTTTACCTCTGTCTCTAGTTCTTCTTTCTTAATCAGCTTGAGCAGAGATACTAGCACACCATTTGGAAGTTCTTTATCATTTAAGCAATTGTCAATTACTTCTTATGGGACTTCCTTTTGATTTTCATTGTTTGATTCATCCCTTTGTCTCTTCTCATCTTCAAATAACTTCATCAAACATTCTTGTTCTTCAACATCTTTATCAGATAGCATTTGATTCAGAAATTGTCTGTCTTGAATTTCTGTCACTCTTTGCACATACACCCTTTTGGCTTCTAACTCAGATTCATCAATGTCTAAGTCCATTGTATTCTTTTTCGGTGAATTGATAATATGAGTTTTATCATTTTCTAAATCAATTTCTTTTCCTTTTAGTTTCCTTCTTTCCTCAAGTTGTTTCTTTTCATCTTCTGGAACTCTGTCAGTTTCATCATCTGAACTATTTTCTTCATAAAGTGAAAGAAGCTTTAACGAATTCTCCCCCTGATTCAGTGACTTCTCCCCGTGTTTTGGGGCAGCTGAGGTCTACTCAACCTCATACATTAGGGTTTGAACTCTTTGCAATGCTTTCTTCAGTTCTTCAGAAAGATGATGTTTGTATGAATTAGGATTGCTTGGTGTTGAATCTATTTTTGCTTTTCTGTTAAATGATGAACACACAATTTTCAGTTGGATTTATAAGTAATTGCATACAGAATAAGAATAAAGATTAAAATATAAAGAATATTTCGATTCAAACCGTTGTCTTGAATGATATTGAAACCTACACACAAAGTAAATGTAAGTAATATGAAGTTTCAAAACTGAATAATATATGCAAAAATTTTCATAATGGGAGTTAAGACAAATTTAAAGTACATATCTGCAATTTTTACAAAAAAGTTGTAGATAAAGTTCTTTTGAATTTACTTTTCTTTTTCATGCCAGGTAAAAAGAGAATCTTAAAAAGTGTTTTGTCCTTTAGCTCATAAATTCCTTATCTATTTAAGGAAATGGTTGGTTTGAAGTATGTCCAGAAATGGTAAAGTATGTAAAGATAAAGTAATTTAGAAATAAAGTTTAAGTCAAATTTTGAAATTACCAAGTATATTGAGGGAACAAAGTGTGCCCAGAATATAAAGTGTGCCCGGAAACACTTGTAATGTCAAATAATCACAATCACAACAAACACATAGCTTGCTCGGAATGAAACTAGACATTGAAACACCTAAGTGTGCTAGAAAGTCCAATCACTAGAGCTTCCTCGGTACATCATGCAGCATATAGTATGCAAAGCTTGCCTGGAACAAGAAATCTTGTTGAAAGCTTGCTTGTTCACATATTCATACACTTCATGCTTGCCCGGGAATTTAGTACATTAAGTGTACTCTACCCGGTAAGTTTAAACACTTTAAAGCATGCCCGAAAATCATAAACTTAGTCCAAAGTGACTAAGCTTGCTTGGAAAGGTTTTAAAACACTAAACCTTACCCGAAAATACATATTCTACTGTTTTGTGCCTGGAAAGGTTAGGAAACATCAAACCCTGCCCGAAAATACATATTTAACTATTTTATGCCCGGGAAGGTTTGAAAACATCAAACCTTGCCCAAAAATACTTATTCAACCTTTTTGAGGCAAAATGCAACTCTTTTTGACTTAAACCACTTGTCATGACATTTGTCAATTATATTGCATTAAAGATCATAGTTTAAGAGCAAATGGTGCATTAAGAGATCAAATTTCTGTCATGATTTCTTTCAAAACTATTTATTTCTTTAACTGAAAAGATCTCAATAAATGGGATCATATTGACTAAGAAGCTTTCTCAATACTTCATTCTCAGCATTATTAAGATAACGTAGACAGGTCAACAGCTGGTCTAGACTTAACATGAATTTCATTTATTTGGTGATATGATTAAGTTTCAATTAGTTTGCAGAAAATTTAATGGATAACACATGTTGTGTTCTGATGCTCCATATCTATCCTCAAGGCTTATTTGGCTTTTTCCAGATCACCCCAATTTGACTTTGACCCCCTGGTTTTGGTTAAAAACTTTTAATGACAGAACTTATTTATTTGATATTTCTTTTCAGATTGACAAACATATTTGAGGTTGAACGTTAGACTTACAGTTTAGATAAACAGGCCTTTCATTCAGGATGTTTTAAGGACTTATATTATTGCCTCCACCCTTGTAGTTCTGTTATTAACCCTCATGTTTGAATTTTCTCAATAAAAGTTTGTGAACATTTATCAACTTCTGGTTGACTAAATTTTTGAAATAAGGTAGTTCACAATTGTTCTTTGTCATTCATTATAAGATGTTTCATTTTGGGAACCAAAAACTAACAGGCTTGTGTATGACTAGATAATCACTTTTCTGCCTATCATTTGAAAAGATTTATCTAGGAACATGCATAGACAACAATGTAACTCCACATAAATCTTAGCAGTTTCTTTAAGTTTATATCACCTTAGATTTTACACATCATGAGAAAGCAACCATACATGTCAATGACTGTACTAAGAGTCTTTTTTACCTAATAAATCCATATGATTGGCTAAGTAGTCAATGTACTATCATTTCCCATTATTAAATAGTTTTAAATTCAAATACCCCAAAAACTCTTATTTGACTGGTAAAAGGCTATCATGTTTGACCACAAGTGGTCAGCAGGACCAAACATACATGTGAACATATGTCCTTTCAAAGTCAGAGCTATTGACATAGTTTTAAGTGAAAGAATAGAAAAAAAGTTATTATTGCCCCATGTGCTTACAGTTTTCTGGTTAATAGCTATCCTTTAAATCTATGCAGATTATAGAACCAAACATACATAAGTGTATGTCCTTCCAACTGTGCAAATGACATAATTTTTAGCAAGAATAACTACTTGAGACTTTTCATTGAAAAATCCTTCTTTTAAGCTTCTATAAAGCTTGAACTGAATAGTATTATCATATCTCTACACCATAACCAACTTGCTATGTGTTATTAAAATTAGTTTTAATCAAAAGTTTTTCTTAGAAATTTCAATTCAGCCTTTAAATTTTGACATGAAAACACATTTTGACACAAAAACAAGCATTACATAATCAAATCATGATCATTAATTACATCATTACAAACAAGCAGACTCTTCAATATGAATAATCTATCAAATCCTAACAACACCACCATATCAGATTAAACACTTATTCAATCAATTAATCATGATATCAGGCAAGCATTTAATCAAATTAGTCAATTAAAACTACTTACTAAAACATCAAAACAGTTAACTGACAAGCACTCATAAGCATCAATGACACCTATGTTGCATAGATAATCACTTAAACACATATCAGTTAACATCAAACAGATTACATATGCAAACATATTCATTCAATCATTCAGTGTGTGTGTGTCCTCAAACAATATAATCAATTAGCACATAGAGACACACATAAAGCACACATCCTCAATCAGATCTCATCTGAGTTGATCATCCCCAGGGCTTTCAAAAGAAAGTTAAATCTGGTTCTATCAAGTGGTTTGGTGAATAGGTCAGCCAAGTAATCCCTTGTATCAACTCTTTTCATTTCAATCAAACCTTTTTCACTGCAATCCCTCATGAAATGATGTCTGATTTCAATGTGCTTAGTCTTTGAATGTTGAACTGAATTTTTAACAGTAAAATATGCAGCAGTATTATCAATAAAAGTAGGAGTGTTCAGAAAATTTAAACCATAGTCCAGCATTTGGTTCTGAATCCAGAGAACTTGGGCACAACAAGCAGATGCAGCAATGTATTAATCTTCTATAGTTGATATGGACACAGTGGTCTGCTTATTGCATTTCCATGACACTAGCCTGTCTCCCAGAAATTGACATCCACCGGAGGTTGACTTCCTGCTCATGTTACACCCATTATAATCACTGTTTGTGTAGGCTATCAAATCAAAAGACTGGTTCTTTAGATACCAAATCCCCAAGTCTGGTCTTCCTTTCAAATATCTAAAAATTCTCTTTACTGCATTCATGTGAGAAATTTTTAGACTTGACTGGAATCTTGCACAGACACAAACAGCATACATAATGTCAGGTCTTGTGGCAGTTAGGTACATCAGGGATCCAATTTTGGCTCTATATTCATGCTCATCCACATGCTCCCCCTTTTCATCAGCTATCATATTTTATTTTGTGTCCATTGGAGTTGAAGCTGTTTTTACTCATGACATTTGAACTTATTCAAAATGTCCTGCACATATTTAGTTTGGTAAATGAAAATCCCATCAGCTTTTTGTTGAACTTGCAGTCCTAGAAAGAAGTTCATTTCTCCCATAGAGCTCATGCACTGTATTTGTATTTCATCACTCCTTCAAACTCCATACACATTTGTTCATTAGTTGACCCTAAGATGATATCATCCACATAGACTTGTAACAACAACAAATCTGATCCTCTCTTTTTGTAGAAGAGTGTCTTGTCAATAGCTCCCCTTTGGAAACCATTTTCAAGAAGATGGTTTGACAACTTATCATACCATGCTCTAGGAGCTTGATGCAATCCATACAAGGCTTTGTTTAATTTATATACCTTGTTGGGATACACAGTATCCTCAAAACCTGGTGGTTGAGTCACATACACCTCTTCATCAATATTTCCATTTAGGAATGAAGATTTGACATCAAGTTGGAAAGCCTTGATATTCTTTGAGGCAGCATAAGCAAGAAAAATTCTTATGGCTTCTAGTCTTGCATCTGGTGTAAAGACTTCCTCAAAATCAATCCCTTCTTCTTGTAGGCATCCAAGTGCAACAAGTCTAGCCTTATATTTAATCACAATACCCCTCTCATTCCTTTTGTTCCTAAAAACCCATTTTGTTCCAATTGCATGTCTGTTTCTTGGCCTGTCAACAAGATCCCAAACATGTAGATCTATGAACTGATCCAACTCCTCTTGCATTGCTTCTACCCAAATGTTGTCCTTTATGTCAATGTATCAGTTTCCACATCTGTGTTAGCCACAATTTCTTCAAAATTTATCTTTTGAACTCCTTCACCTGTCTCCTCTTCATCACCTTCCTCATCATTATTTTCATCACTCCATACAACATTCATCACTTCATCATAGTTTTGTTCTCCTTTATCAGATGAATCAGCCTCATACTCAATATCCTCCATCCTCCTTTCTTCATTCTCCTCTTCATCATCATAAGCATTCAGAATGCATGTCAAACCATCAATATTTCTATCACCAGCCTCCTCCATCACTGCATCAACCTCAGCATCAGTTGGCACAATACTATTCTCCCCTTGTTTTGGGGCAGCTGAGGTATTCTCAACCTCCTGATCCAGGGTTTGAATTTTCATCATTGCCCGGGCCAACTTATCCAATAGAAACACATTCTCCTTAGTCACCTCCTCATTTCTCTCCCTTAACTTAGCATTCTCCAACATCAGATCCAAATTTCTTTGAAATAAAAAGTTTCCAGCAGGAGGGGTTATTGGTGGTGAAGTCGAGAAAGGTTCAGGTACAGACTGGTCTAGATTAGTTGTTTGAGGAAGTATTTGGTGGATGGTAAATGTGGGTGGTGCAGAGGATTCAGGTGGGGTTTGATTTGGGATTTGGGTATGGATAGGTGTAGGCTGGGTTGTTGGAATTGTTTGGGGTGGTGATTGGGTATGGGGTGGGCTAGGAATGTATGTATCTGGGTGTGTTGGGCTGTTGGTTGGTGGTGTTTATGGTGATGGGGATGTTTGTGGTGGTGTTTCATTTTGGCTTTGGGTTGGGGATTGGGTGATTTGATTTTGTGGTGACATAGGTGGTGTTGGTATAGGTTGGTCAATGACCTCAAGATTGACATTTCCTCCTCCCACATTTACAACAACATCCTCATTCCCATCATGATCGTTATCTCCATCATTATCACTGTCATCATCATCATCATTCTCTCCATCTCCTCCAACAACCTCCTCATCTTCAGATAACACCACATTCAGCTGTGGAATCAAAATGTCATCAATCATCAACCACGGAAGCACCTCAAACACCTGCTCTGGATCAAATCTGCTAGTACTAGCCAGATTTTCTATTCGTTTGAATGTGCCTGGATTCTGTAGGACATGTGTGATTCCAGTAGTTGGTAAGCTTTCCAACTCTTGATTAAAGATTATCAGTAGGAATCTTGGGTATGCCAAAAAATTCTGCTTGATTGTCTTCTCCAAGTTTTGCACTAATCCTTCAAATATTAATCGTGAAAAGTTGAAAGGATAGTTAAACAGAACTGCCACAATAGCATTTTCCAAGTCTCTGCTCATTAGGGTCCATGACCCTTTTCTTGGTGCAAACCCCTGTATTATATGATGGATCAAGAATCTGTACAGGGTAGGGAACATGCCCTTCTGGAATTGCCCATCTTTTGTGTGTCTCTGATAATCCATACACTTGACAAAAATCTTGTACAGTTGAGTAGTTGTCAGATGGATCAGATTAGGATTATGATCATTCAGTTGTTGACATCTTCTAATCAACAGTGGCTTTGATCCATTAACCATTCTCATCTTCAATCAACATTTCCGAGTTCCAGAAATCCAAAGAGTGGTTCCGGTATAATACTGGATTCTCTGTTAAGCAAACCAGATATTGGAACGTTCCAACCACTGTATAATTGGGGCAACTTCTTCATTGGCAGGTGTAACTTGCAAGAGAGCGCACGTATTATGCTTTTGCTCAAAGAAGTATCTCGGAACCTCTTCGTCTGCCATATCTGAAAAACACAATCAAACATATTCAAAGTGAAATTAGTCATAAAGTTCATTACTTTAAGCAATTTCTAGTTTTAAAATTGAAGAAGAAAGAGAGAAGTATCATCAAGAACCTGTTCTTCGAAAAGTTTATAACCTAATCACAAAAACAGAGAGTTAGAAAACAAAGTACATAATCAAAGCCCATAATCATCTAATCGTGATCGAAAAACATATTCTTATTGCTTACCGATTCGGAATTAGAGGGCTGGTTAAGTTAGGGTTTGGATTAAAGCGAATGCGATATGTCGGTTAGGAGTTCTTAGAGTAAACAGTGGAAGGAGAGAGAGAGAGAGAGAGAGAGAGAGAGGGAAAATAATGTTGAAAAATATCTCTCACTCCCTCTTATATACCTTTTGAAAGTGGGTTTTAAATGCATTTTGTTTTGTAGTGAGTTATTAGCTATCAAACATTTAAAACTTATTCATTAAAAATTTCAGTTAAAGTTCCAAGTGTCAAACCTTACCCGATATGAGATTGACAAGGTTTTCTCGGTACCTTCCACTTAATAAGCTTGCTCGGTCAAGATAACTAATTTAAAGTCAAGTGATAATGAAGAAAACTTACCCGAAATACCAGATTTCTTGAGAAACCAATCACAAGATAAATAATCAAGTATAAAATATCAAATAAGCATCCTTGCTAGGAATCAATTAAGATACCCGTATACATTTCTCAGATTTAAATTAAAAAAGTTTAATCTAGCATAAAACCTATCAGAGTAAGAAACATATTTAATCAAGGATACTTTAATGCAGTGTGCCCGAGCAACCTTCCTAGAGTACAAGGTATGCCCGAAAAAAAGAGATCTAGCAGACAGTGTACCCGGAAAGTCATTTTAAATACAGTTAACAATGGGTTTAAGTCAAAATCAGTCATGACATAGTCAGTGGTTCTTAGCTCATTCACAATTGCTAAGAATCTTTCCTGGATTGACTTCAGTCTCTCTCCATCCTTGTATTTAAATCTCTCTAGCTGTTGCTTGAGATTTTGCATTTTGATGTTCTTTAATTCAGTGTTTCCCTCAAACATTTCAAGGATTGCATCATACATAGCCTTAGCTGTGGTGTGATGTGCAACCTTTGTCAATATTTCCTATGACAGACCTAGCTTATCATGGCTAAGGCCTCATTCTATCTCTTACAGCAGCAGTTGCATTAGCACCTTCAGTAGTGTCTTGTGGACCATTCTTGTTTGAATTCCACATATCCACATCATTATAGCAAACGGCTGCTTCAAATAAGACCTTCCATTTTGTGAAGTTTTCCTGTCCATAGAGTCTAGGAATCTTATTAGTGGACACCTCTTGTTCTTCGTAACTGGACATTTTGAAAATCAAAATTAGTTAATTTGTAAAAGACAATCAGATCTGAAAACTGGTTTTTCAGATCTGATGAATCTGGTGCGATTAGAACAAGATTGGAAAGTAAAAATTTAAACTTTAATCGAAATAAGGAAGAGAAAACACCGAAAAGTTGTAGATCTGGACGGAAATGAAGAACAGAGTAGCTGACGTCACTCTTTAATGGAACAATGTACTGCTTACGTTATTGTTCTTCTTCAGATCTTCAATCAGTAACAAATTTCTAACTAAAATTGCAGTGACCAGCTTTGATACCACTTGTCAGGTAACGGATTGTTGGTATATCGTTAACAAATTAAGTTATAACTCACACAATAATGTGTTGACAAGAGAGTTAATGACGGGTTGCTTATTTAGAAAGAAAACCGTTTGATAAAGGCGGAATTAATAACAAACGATTTAGTTGCTGAACAATTAATCAAAGGTAACTAACACACAAGATTCACTCAAAAGATTTCCATTTATAAAATATAAATCATACAAATGATAATCTATCTAGGGTTTCTTGATTGGAAAGTTATGTCCGTACGATTCTTAGAACAACTAACTCTCACAAATATTCTCTCTGATTTCGTGTTCAGCTGCTGTTAGAAGGCGTGCCCTAAATATTCCTTTTATAGGCCTGACACCTCATTTACATCTGTCATTCCTTCTAGAAACCCTAAATATAACGTACATATTCAAATTACATATTTAAAGCTATGCTAAGTGTAAAATAAGTTTTCCGGGTAGGCTTTGTCTTCTCTGAGTAGGCTTTGTACTCTGCCTTCCTTGGTAGACTTGATAACCTTGAAGTGTGTTTGGGAACAGTTACCGGGTAGACTTTTATTATTCACCGAGTAGACTTCAGTCTTATTGATCTTATCAGACTTTGCCCGGAAAGATCTTAAGAGAAACCTTGTTCTTCCATGGTCCCTTAACTCCTTGCTATGAAATAGCTTATTAGCAAAGTGTGCTCGGTAGCACTGTACTCTGCTATAGTTAATCCCTGCCCGATGTCACTTGGAATATATCATTACTCACATCAAGCCTACTCGGACCACTATTATTAATAAATACCTTGCCCGGTCTTCCAATCACTTGGTTTCATGAGCTTGGTTAGCCAAGAGCTTACCCAGGGTAAACCTTACTCAGCTATGAAGAACAAACTTGCTTGATACAGTGAACCTTGCTCGGGTATACACTAACTAGTGAATCTTGCTCGGGTATGCACTAAAGAAGACTTCTTGAAGATAACCTTGCCCGGTAGGCAAGATATCATGCCCGACTAAGTTAAACCTTGCTCAGATGTTCTAAGGTGTGCCCGGTTCCATACTTAGCGATTTCTGAGGAGGTTGAGAAGATTTCAATCTTCTATATGATCATTTTATGTCAAATCTTGACTCAACATAGTTGATGCTCCTTATTGTGTTATTATTTAAGAAAATTTTAATTTACATTTTTATGTCTTAAGGATAATATTTGGATGTTTTGTAAATTTTCCGCTGCAAGAATACTCTGTATTGAATTTTTGAATTATATGAAACCGGTTTAACCTTTATATTTGAATGTTTGGAATGATTACCAACTGCCGGACACCCGGATTTCTGGGTCTTACAGGCTAAAGTGGAATACGCCCAGGTGTGACATACAGATTGTTCAAAACACATGCGACACTATTGAGTGACAATATTATAATTATTTCATTGATGATTCAAACAACTAGTTCTTTTGAAAATAAGAAAAATTACAAGGAAATGAAAGATGTCAAACACTTTATTAGTAACCATATGTCTAGTGTCTTCTCTTGGTTCATCCTCTAATAAGCATACTTATAACTTATATATAAAATAATGTCAACTAACTTAATATTTGGTGAGTTCACACATTTTAATAAAATAAATAAAAACCATACAATTCCATCAACAATTGTAATCGAGCAAATATGATTCTTTCCCGATGGTAAAAACCCAACGTACTCGGATAATGAGGCAGTTTTTGTTGAGTCTAATAATTGACCTAAGGGGGAGATTGTTGAGTCAGAGATTTGACCAGAATGAAGTATATGGAAGATTGGAATCTTCTCAACCTCCTCAGAATTCGCTAATTATGGATCCGGGCACACCTTAGACATCCGAGCAAGGTTTTACTTAGCCGTGTATGATATTTTGTCTACCGGGCAAGGTTTACTTCAAGTAGTCTTCTTTAGTGGTTATCCGAGCAAGCTTTACAAATTAGTGTATTGCCGAGCAAGGTACACTAGTTTATGTAAATCCGGGCAAGGTTCACTTTATCAAGCAAGTCTGTTCTTCAGAGCCAAGTATATTACTCTTCCGAGTAAGGTTTGGTTAACCAAGTCCAAGAAGCCAAGTGATTGGAAGACCGGGCAAGGTATTCATTAATAAGTATGGTCCAAGTATGCTTGATGATCTAAAGGAATATCTCTAAGTAATATCGGGCAAGGTTCAGCTCAAGCAAGGAACAGTACTCCCGAGTACACTTTGCTAATAAGTTATTTTATAGAAAAGAGCTGAAATGGATCATTGAAGAACAAGGTTGCTTGTAAGGATTTGTCGGGCAAAGTTTGACAAAGCCAAGAGGACTGAAGTGTACTTTAAATCAGTTTCCGGGTAAACTTTACTTGAAGAGTATTTTACCAAGAAAAATACTTGAAACTCTGATGACAGTGATGATGATGGAAACTCTGATAATGGAGATGGTAATGGAGATAGGAGGAGACGAAGTGAATATTGAAGTTTTTGCACCTGTTCAGGGGGAGCATCTTGAGCAACTTGAACAACCTATTCCAACACCATCTACATATTGCCCAACCCACACAGACTCACTCATTCCAAGCCCAGTTCATACACAATCACCACCACCATCCACTTTCCAAAATCACACCATAGAACAACCTGAACATGAAACATTCTTCACAACACCACCCACATCACCACTCACTAACACAGACCTGTTCCAGAGAAATCTAGATTTGATGTTAGAGAATGCTGAATTGAAAAAAAGAAATGAGGAGGTGACCAATGAAAATGTGATGCTATTAGAGAAGTTGGTTCAAGCTAACATGAGAATTCAAGCCCTGGTGCAGGAGGTTGAGAGGACCTCAGCTGCCCTAAAACAGGGGGAGAATGAATCTAGGCCAACTGTCTCAAATGTGAATGTTGAAGAGACTGTAGCAGTTGTTGAGATTGCAGACAGTTTAAAGCTGATTATGAATATGTATTATGATGGAGAGGAAAGTAGTGAGGAGAGGAGAATTTTGGATGAAGAAGAGTATGAAGGTGATATGTCTGAGGGTGCAGAACAAGATTATGACTATATTGATGAAATGAGAAATGTGGAAAGTAATGTAGAGAATGTTGAGATAGTGAATGAGATTGAAAAAACAAATGTTGAGGAGAATGTAGCTGCTGAAATTGCTACTGATGTCTTAACTGACATAGCTACTGATGTTCAGACTGATGTCACTGATGCTCAAACTGAAGAAATCATTGATGAAAATGCTGCTACTGAGGAACTTATAAACACTGAACCGGAAAATGATCAAGAAGCAAGTTCCAAGAGAATAGAGCATGACCTAGAACTGGAAGCCCTTGAAAAAGAAATAGACAAATATGTACAGTCTGAAGATGAGGAGGATGTGAGGAGAAGGATTGAGAAGGGTAGGGAAAGGTTACAGAAGAAGAGCCTGTTAAGGCATATCCAGAAAAAGGATGTATCTTTCAAAGATGATGCTATTGCTGCTGCTGCTGCTCTAAGGGAACAAGAAAACATTTTAAGAGAAACAAGGGACAGAGAAATTCTGGTCCAAATTACAGACCCTGTTGAGTTTGCAGAGCAAGAAAACTTGATCAATCAAGCCAAATTTGCAAAAGAAATTATTTATGATGTGGCTGATCAAGAAGCAATTGAAACCTTGATTATGATGAACAGAACTGAGGAGGCTGACAATTCCTTAGCTATGGTGGTTAGCATGTTTCAAACTCAAAGTCAAACAAATGAAACTGCTGAACCAGCCAACTTGAATACTGATGTCATGATTGAAGAAGAGATTGGTGAGTCCTTTGCTTCAATGGCTGCCAAGAAATGGGCAGAGCAAGTAAAGGAATATCTGAAAAAGAACCCCACTGACAGCTGGTCAGAAAGGGTAAATATGCCTGAGCCGCATGAAACACTTAACCAGAAAAGAGAAAGACTTTCTAAACTTCATGAAGAATTTGCTGAAAAAGTCAATAGGTTTGCCAAGACCTATATGAGGAGAAAGAGGACATATGAGCAGACTGAAAATGAAAGAGCTACTAAGAGGGGCAAGTGGGATGATAAGAACAACTACTTTGTAGAAACCCCTGATGATGAAGCAAGTCCCATAAGGGAAATTCCTTTGCAGACTTTAAGGCCAGATGAACACGTGAAAGGAGTGCCAGATGTATCAATCCCTGGGAATCCATCCTCTGATGAACCAAAGATTGATGCTATGAATGATCTATCTGAAGGAGAGGATGAATCTGAAGATTCTGATAATAATGATGATGACCCTAAGAATGATCAGGCCATGAATGTGAAACTGCTAATGTTGTGTCCCCTCAAGTCACAATGACTGAGGAACATAGGGCAAACATTGTGCTGAGTGTGTTGGAAGCAAAAAAGAAAAATCCATTAGGGATAAAGTTAAAAAGATTTGGTATAAGCTTTGAAACTCTGGCTGCTATGAATGATGATCAATTGAAGCAGAGATTAGAAGAAGAAAATAATACTCTCAAGAAGCTTATGCAACAAAAGAATAGAGATTCCCAGAAATACAGAGATTTTCTCAGAAGGCACAACTATTCTGAAAAAGATTTGTCTCACTTTACTTTTGATAAACTCCAAGATCTCTATAACAGTGAAAGAGAAAAGATGGAGGAGTTGAAGAAAAAGTTTGAAGGCATGTGTGGTTATTTACTGGAAAGAGGTATGAAGCCTGAGATTGTTGAACATTTATCCAGAGAATCAGTGTTGGACCAATACAACAAACTGAAAAGAAAACAAAAATTGAAAAGGGTCCAAGCTGAGAGCTCTACCAAACAGGCTGAACCAACTGATGAACCTCAAGCAAAGAAGAGAAAAATCCAAACTTTGAGGGATAAACAAAAGAAACAGACTGAAAAGGAAAAACCAGATGAAGTGCCTACTGTTGGAACACCCATCCCAGAGGAACCTAAGCCTGAACCTGAGGATGAACCATTTCTCCCTTGGGAAAATGAAGAAATGATAAACATTCTAAGAAACATAATGATAAATCAAAGAGGAATGACTGAAGCAGACTTCAATGTCTTGGAAAAGGAAGATTTGAAGACCCTCTATTATCTTCAAAAGAATGAATGGGAGAAAGCCTTAAGGGAAGGAGAGAACCCAAGATATTATGCTGATGGTAGGTTTGTACCTGCTGGATTGGCAAGAACTCCTAGCATGGATAAAATGTTAAAAGAACTTAAAGCAGCAGGACACAATGTTGTTGAACTTGCCAATCTACCAACAGAGATGGTTGAGGCTATATACATTAATATATTTAACTTGAGGCCTGCAAAACCAAAGAAGTCCATTCCCTTTAGACCTCCTATTTCAAGAAGATTTCCACAAGGAGGAAGAGGTCAAGGAGGAAGAGATTGCTGAGAGAGATTGCGGTTAGGAGTGACTTTCGTGACTACAATGAAGAATAGTTGGATAGAATGGCCACTCTCAGATTGTATGATTACAGAAACAGAAGCAGATTGGCAGGTAGACAGATGAACGATCTGTCAAAATACTTGTATGAAGAAGCTGGAAAAGGATTCAAATTCTTAAAAGAAAAGAGGAGCTGGAGGTTGAATCAGTCTCACAAGTCAAAAAGGACTGCAAAGCTGAAAATAATGGACATAGCTGAAAGAGACTTTCAGATGACCTTCAGATATGAGAATCCATTGTCCAACTTGAATACATGTATATGTCTGGGAAGAAGAATGAGACGCCCCAATTACACAGTACAGAAAAATGGGATTATAGCTGACATTGAATTCAAAGAGAATGATAATCATTTTGTACAGAGGAATTCGGATGGAAAAATACAGGGGATCATTAAGAAAGATGAAGACTTGACATGCCTGCATAATGGAGACTTGATGGATATAAGGGATTTGGCTATTCAAGAAAGTCACACTCACTACCAAGCCCTTAATATCTTCAAAATGAAAGCTGCTTCAGAGATAATCAATCGAAGACAAGCCATTCATAATGCAAGAAAGAGACAAGATCAATAGAATAGGCTTTGTTTTGTAATGTCTTCGGACAACTTTCTGACTATGTAATTTGCTTATGTTATTTGAATATGTAATTTTGATTTTTGATTTGATGTGTATTTTTGCTAAGTGTAAGTAACCATAGAAATGTTTTGGGTCAACTAAGGTGTTCCAATTAATAGAATAGACTTTGTTGTGAGTCTAACAATTGACCTAAGCGGGAGATTGTTGAGTCAAAGATTTGACCAGAATGAAGTATATGGAAGATTAGAATCTTCTCAACCTCCTCAGAATTCGCTAAGTATGGATCCGGGCACACATAAGACATCCGAGCAAGGTTTTACTTAGCCGGGTATGATATATTGTCTACCGGGCAAGGTTTACTTCAAGTAGTCTTCTTTAGTGGTTATCCGAGCAAGGTTTGCAAATTAGTGTATTGCCTAGCAAGGTACACTAGTTTATGTAAATCCGGACAAGGTTCACTTTATCAAGCAAGTCTGTTCTTCAGAGCCAAGTATATTACTCTTCCGAGTAAGGTTTGGTTAACCAAGTCCAAGAAGCCAAGTGATTGGAAGACCGGGAAAGGTATTCATTAATAAGTATGGTCCAAGTATGCTTGATGATCTAAAGGAATATCTCTAAGTAATATCGGGCAAGGTTCAGCTCAAGCAAGGATCAGTACTCCCGAGTACACTTTGCTAATAAGTTATTTTATAGCAAAGTGCTGAAATGGATCATTGAAGAACAAGGTTGCTCGTAAGGATTTGTCGGGCAAAGTTTGACAAAGCCAAGATGACTGAAGTCTACTCGGTGAGTATTTTACTTGGTAAAATACTCTTCAAGTAAAGTTTACCCGGAAACTGATTTCGAGTCCTGAAGGATGGCAGAGTACATAGCGTACTCGGAAAATGAAGATTTATGAAAAGCCTACCCGGAAGACTTGTTTAACACTTAGTTTATTTTGAATATGTAATTTGAATATGTATGATTCCGTTTAGGGTTTCTAGAAGGAATGACAGCTGTCCTAGGTTGGCAGGCCTATATATAGAATGTTTAGGGCACGCCGCCAAATGGGCACAATAAGGATAGACAGACACATTTATTGAGATAGAATATATCGTGTGACGGCTGTCCTAGGATTCCTAAAACCCTAAATCGACTATCCACTTTGTATGATAAAATTTATATAGATGGAAATCTTTTGAGTGAATCCTGTGTGTGCTTTCTACCTTTGATTATTCATTGCAACCGTATGTTTGTTATTGATTCCGCCTTTAACAAATGGATATCTTTCTAAATATAGCAACAAGTTATTAACTCTTTTGTCGGCACATTAATTTGTGTGAGTTATGACATGATTAAGTAAGATCCAGCTGAAATCGAGGGGCCTGACATTTTTCCACTCATAACAACAGGATCCTGAGTGTAAGGGGGGGGGGCATGATCATACTATCTTGAAATAATCCATGCGCAGGTAATTTTGAGCAAGTAACAAGTAAACACACAAGTCCATGCAGTGAATTGTATTTTGTAAGCCAAATTGTAAATAATTGAGTTTTGTAGGATATATATGTTACACCCAAAAGTAATAAAATAGTAAAAAGGGGGTGCGAGAAACTCACCTTTGAATTTGAATGACAACTTGGAAATGAAACGGAATGTGCGTTATATGAAACCGAATGATCAAATCTCACGAGCTAAAATAAGAAACACGAGAATTACTAACTAATTAACGGAAATAAAATGTTGGTTTTAAAGTTCACACGTTATTATTTATATATATATACTTTTACACATTTTAAAGTATATTAATATAAGTCTAACGAATATTAAAGATTTATTATTATAATATTACTTATGAGATTAATATAAAATTTGAATATAATATCCTTACGAGCTTTTAGCGTTACCGGTATATTTTATTTTACTATAAACGTTGTCATTTTGAATTTATAAATTTTACGACGAGATTGTGTGTGTGTATATATATTTATATTACGAGTTTTAAAGAACTTTTTTGGTTTGCAAAAATTTGGTTTTTGGATGAAGATGCTAACTACAAATCAATAATTGATTTTAAGTGATTAAAAATTATTTTATTCGATTTAAAATGATTTATAAAAATATATATTGTTTGTTAAAATTAATAAATATGACTTAGAAAAATATAACTAGCTGGTGCAGTGACCCGAGTTCGAACCTGGGTCTTCATGACCAGAACCAACATACACAACCACTGAACCAGACATAATTTGTGTTTTAAGGATGGAAACAATTTATTATATATAAACTTTTAACTTCGTCCTTTTCCTTTAAACCCTAGATTTTCAATTTCCTTAATCCGTTGATTGTTTGCTTGATTTATGTTAGGGGTTTTGTTAGAAGCTTAACAAGAATAAGACTGCTTATAACAATTACCTATAAAGGTTATGGATTGATGGTGTACCGTAGTTTGGCCGAAGTGAAATTTGGATGAACGATTTGATGATATTAGAGTGTTTGTTTATATAGATTTATTTTGCAACAAGTTTAGACGATTAGCGTCCTATTTATAGTATCAATCGAAGCATTTGGCGTTTAACTCGAGTTATTAGGATTCTTAATATAATCGACGGTTCCGAAGATTAATAGGTGTTAATTTAGTTGTCAATGGTGATATTAATCGTATATTATTGCTTAGCGTTAGTGGATATGTAATTTAGGACGGGTTAATGGATCGAATAGTGATTAATATGTAGCTTTTGGGTTTCTCCGGCGTCGGTTTCCGCCCGCCGGACGTGTCGCCGGAAAAACAATGGATGGCAGAGGGAGGGGGCTGGGTATTATTCTATTATAATTTAATTAAAATGTTACACTTTAGCCCTTAAAATTTGAATAACTTTATAATTTGTTTTTAAACTTTATTACTCTTTGAACATTAAACTTTATAAATCGGGCTTCGGTGACACACAAAAATCGTCACTGTAGGTTGCTAGTGACGATTTTTTTTCGCTAAATGTGTCACCAAAGGTCGCGCCATTGTAGATGTTAGTTGGTGACACACAAAAAATCGTCACTGTAGCATATAAAAATCAGTCATCGTAGAGTAGAGGTGTCACTATAGACTAGTGATTTTTGTTCCAATTTTATCTAATAACGTCAATATAAACCATTTTCAGTGACCCATGTTTTTATGGTTAATGGCAATATATCAACAATTGGTCACATTACACTATGTTCAGTGTGACTATTGGTTGGTATTTGATCAAAATTAGAAACCAAGTTGTTAATCTAAGTTGTGACTATTGCATACCTTCTAGTGACATAGCACAAATGAAAATGTGACCTAAAACGTTTAATATAAACCGGTCTTATTTTAAGTGTCACTTTTGTGTATTCTTTAATCACACTAAGTTTGAAAATTTCTTGTAACATTTCCATTGAGTGACATATATTACATAGTTACATGACCCTAACACACTTGTTGTCACACTATTATTAAATAAATGTGAATTTTATGTATTTTAGTGACAAATAATATTGAACAGTGTGAATATGTAGTTAGTTGTCACACAATTGTTAATCTAAGTTGTGACTATGACAGACCTTCTAATGACATAACACAAATGAAAATGTGACCTAAAGCGTTTAATATAAACTACTCTTATTTAAAGTGTCACTGTTGTGTATCCTTTAGTCACATTAAGTTTGAAAATTTATTGTTACATTTACATTTAGTGACATATATTACGTAGTTACATGACCCTAACACACTTGTTGTCACAGTATTATTAAATAAATGTGAGTTTTTATGTATTTTAGTGACAAATAATTTTGAATAGTGTGACTATATGTAGTTAATTATCACACAATTGTTAATCTAAGTTGTGACTATCACATACAATCTAGTGACATAAAACAAATGAAAATGTGAACTAAAACGTTTAATATAAACTAGTCTTATATTAAGTGTTACTGTTGTGTATCATTTAGTCACACTAACTGAAAATTTCTTGTTACATTTTCATTTAATGACATGTATTACGTAGTTACATGACCCTAACACACTTGTTGTCACACTATTATTAAATAAATGTGAATTTTTATGTATTTTAGTGACAAATAATTTTGAACAATGTGACTATATGTAGTCAGTTATCTCACAATTGTTAATCTAACTTATTACTATCACGTACCTTCTAGTGACATAACACAACTGAAAATGTGATCTAAAACGTTTAATATAAACTAGTCTTATTTTAAGTGTCACTGTTGTGTATCATTTACTCACACTAACTTTGAAAATTTATTGTTACATTTTCATTTAATGACATATATTAGGTAGTTACATGACCCTAACACACTTGTTGTTACACTATTATTAAATAAATGTGAGTTTTTATGTATTTTAGTGACAAATAAATTTGAACAGTGTGACTACATGTAGTTAGTTATCACACATTTTTTAATCTAAGTTATGACTATCACATACCTTCTAGTGACATTTCTTATTTTAAGTGTCACTGTTGTGTATCCTTCAGTGAATCTTTGAATATTTGTTGTTACATTTCTCTTTAGTGACTTATATTAAGTAGGTACGTGACCCTATAACATACTTTTAGTCACATTCTTTTCTAAAGACTGTGACTGTTTTTGGGATGTAGACACAAATATTTATTTGGTCAGTGATTATATGTAGTTAGTTATTACAAAATTGTTAACACAAAATTACCAATATATACCTATTAGTTACACTATCTTTAATGAATGTGACCATATATATATATATATATATATATATATATATATATATATATATGTTAGACACAAATTATTTAGTAAAATGTGATTATATATAGTTTTTAATCACCCAAATGTTACATTTTAGTGACATGTTAATTTAAAATGTGACCAAAATTGAATTATAATCACATGAATTTGATTGCAATTCACATTTAGTGACATTTGCGAAATAAGTATAGTAATGGATAATATATAAATGAAACGATACAAAAATTTTGTTAAAATAGAATGGAATTCTTCTACATATATATAAATTTTTAAACAAGAGTAATTAAAAATATGCATCCTAACCAAAATCTCACTAGTTGAGTTAATGAAGTTGGCTTAGCTGCTGCATTAGTACTACTCCTGATGAACTTCGATTTAATATTATTCAACTGGACATATTCTACCGGTTCTTTTGTTTTAGGTGTTTTTTTGACCTTTGAATCTTTCGGTTGATTCCGCTGCTGACCATCAACATGTTTAGTAGTTGTCCCGTTTGTGAAGTCATTGACCTTTTGATTCTTAGTTTGTTGATAATCCTGTGTCATAATTTAAAGACAATTATAGACAATAATTACAGAAACGCACATCAATAATGCAAAGGTCCTTCGGCCAACGAACAAAACCGCCGACTGCATCCCCGAATGTTCGCGCATCAGGGATTTCATGAGGTAAAAATGTTGGATCTCGTATCGATCGGTCAATCGACACTTTGTAGCTGTCCTCTTGGACTGGAACATTGTGACATGTTTGTAGACCTTCAGACAAGTAAATCCTACCAGAAGCGACAACGTTTTTCTTGGACACAATTGCTAGTCGACACTTGATAGTCTATAATAATTTTTGTCATTATATCATAAGGAAAAAAAATACAAAGACATATTTGTAAAAGTACATGCCCGTTTTACTTCACAGGTTAGCTTTCCGCGTTATTTTTGACGGTTTTGGAAGATTCCTAAATAACATTTTATAATTCCCACAATTAATTAATGAAGATTGTAAATTAATGAATTATTCAAAGAATAACTTACTTGATTGAATTTCAACTGTGTACAATGTTTCCTTTTGCTTGTAGCAGAAGTGGCTCGGTCAATTTTACCGGACAAATTTGTAGTTTTTTTCAGTTGGCATCCACCTGATTGACTTGGAGACTGATTTCTAGGACCTATCTCATTGCCCTGATCAAATACTCATATTTAAAGTACAATGTTATAATATAATTGAATTAATCAAAATAATACTAAAATAATATAATAAGTTAATAGAGTTATGTTAACCTTTGAGGACTGTTTCAGTTGAAGTGTATGATTAGTAACGGTGTCGTCATTCCGACCAACCGAATATGCTGTTTTATTCTTCTGGGACCCACTTGAATGAGTCGGATACTTCTTTTCATGAGTCCAATGGATCAGCAATGGATTAATTGATTTATATTTAAAAAAATATTATAGAAAAATTCACTTACTTGCTGTTGATTCGGTTTTGTCCCTACCTGAATCCCCTGAATAGCAAAGTTGGATAGTAACGCTCTCTTGTCAGCTTGTTGTTTATCAAGCGCATTTTTCATCAACATAAGTTCTTTACCTTGTTTCTGTCTTTCTTGTCTCCCCTTTTCCTTTTCGTCTTTTTCAAACTGGACCATAAGTTGAAGCTCCTTTATTTGTTCTTTCGCTGATCCTCTAACTCGTCGTGGTCTGTGAAGATATATAGGAGACATTACTCCAGTTCCTACCCCTCTTATGAAACCACGTTCTTCGTGGCCAAAGACCAGTGTCATGGTATCCTCGCCTTGATCAACATTCAACTACCCAACATTGATTTTTTTTTTCATTTTCCAACTACACAAAATAATATGTAAAATCATTCAACTTCAAATAATATGTAAAATCATTCAAATTTAGAAGAAGATATGAATAAATTAAAGAAAGTCTCCCGAACTCACTAGTTGCTGTGCGAGCATTTTAACCTCCTCATCTTGTATTTCACCATCTTTGTTTTGACAGTCTTTATACCACATCAAACACAGGGGGGAGGTACATCTTGCTCAACTTTGTTGTTTGCAAGCTTGTTATAATTTATAAGAAAAATGCATTAGTATTAAATCACATATTCTGATTTTAAGTCCTAAGCATCTATTTAGGGAATTTTTAAAGATTAAAACATTTACCATGTTTTCTTCAAGAGTAGCATATCCACCTCTTCCCAACTGGTGGTTGTAACACGACTTCGCACGCGCTTCCTTCCTTATGTCCGACAAATCCATCATGAAAATTAAATCTCATATATGTTAATTCTAAATTAAATTTTATAAATATGAAAGTATTAAAAAATGATGAAATTATATATGTTGATGATGATAAAAAGATCGTCCTATACCTTGAATTTGTTGGATTGTGTATACGCGACAAATCTGTCCCAATGATCTTAGTTAAGGATTATACACCCTACTTCTAAAGCTTCTTAAGAGCAAACCGAGACGAGTCATAACAACTTTTCTTTTGTCTTTGTCTACTTCGTAATAACGCTGAAATAACAATTACAATTAGAATGTAATATAATGTATGCAAACAAATAATTGATTAGGCATTTTACCGTAATCTCATCCCAGAACTCTGACATTCACTTTCTCCCTAACCAGATCTCCTAAGAAACTCACGAATTCGGATCTGTACTTTCTACTCAACCTGCCAAACGCATCGAACTTGACTTTATGTTTTTTCCCACCAGAATTTGTGTAGGCACTTCGCATATTTGGTAGTCTGGTCAATCCCCTTTTCTTTTTATCTTTGGCATCATTGACTTTATGTTCGTTCTCGTCATCTGAGGGACTCATATCAGAGTCACTCGAATAATCGTGAAATTCTTCATTAAACTGGTCTTCCAATGCATCATTCTCTTCATATGTTCCTTCCAATTCCATGACCTACGACACAAAGTAACATGCAAATGAGAGTTGTTGTTTGCAAATAAACATATATACAAATTGTCACAAACCTTAGTAGAAGAAGATGATTTGATTGGTGACAAATATGTGTTTTTCTGAAAATCGTCAATCGAGTTCTAGAACAGAAACCGCCAACAGATTTGGAATGAATCATTATGAGTATGTTTCTGTAACAATAGGAGTGTAATGTGTTCATGACGGCAATGTGAAATTTTCAATTTAAGTTAATTTTCAATTTAAGTTAATTTTCAATTAAAGATTGATTAACGGCGCCAATTTGAATCCTATTAATTTTAAACAGTAATCATTAAGCTAGATTTGAAAATTTGCAAGGGAAAGATTTTGAGAAATTAGAAATTATCGTCGACCCTTCAGTTTCCATGCTGTGATTACGTATCATTATCTTTTTATAATTTGTTTTTAATCCGCTTAATAAACCTATTCATAATGTTACCCTTATAAATACATAATGTAAATTTATATAGCGAAATTCCGACTGACCCTAATCTTTTTTTATTACCGACCCCAATCTGTTTTTGTTACCGACCCCAATCTTCCTTTTGTCATTTAATTTTTAATTATTAGCTAACATTTTAAAAAAAAATAAATTATAATTCTATAATTAGGAGTTGAACTTAACTATTCAACCAAATCTTATTCCAAAATAAAATTAATCCATTAACTAAAAACATTGCCTTGTAACCAATTAATTAACCCAAATCCAAGTTCCAATTGTTTAAAAAGTAAGTCATTTCTTATCCGGCCCGACCCGATATTTTACAAATCCGAATTTGATCGGCATTTAGCTCGACATTTAACAAATCTGATTGGGAATAATAGAGTCCAATTAGGGATAACAGATTTCGATGGGGTATAACAGAGCCCAGTTAGGCATAACAGAGTCCAATGGGGTATAACAGAGTCTAATTAGGGATAACATATTCCAGTTGGGTATAACATGGTTCAATTGGGGATAACATTGTCCAAATGGAGAAAATAAAGTCTAATTGGGGATAACAAAGTCCAATTAGGTATAATAGAGTCCAATTGGATAACAGAGTCCAATTATGGATAACAAATTCTAATGGGGTATAACATAGTTCAATTGGGGATAACAATGCCCAATTGGGGATTTAACTGTGTCCAATTGTGGATAACAGTGTCCGACTGGGGATAACAAAGTCCAATTGGGAATAACAAAGTCCAGTTGGGGATAATAGAGTCCAATTGGGAATAATAAAGTCCAATTGGGTATAATAGAGTCCAATTGGGATAACAGAGTCCAATTAGGTATAATAGATTCCAATGGGGTATAACATAGTTCAATTGGGGATAACAGTGTCCAATTGGGGATTTAACCGTGTCCAATTGTGGATAATAGTGTCCGATTGGTGATAACAGAGTCCACTTGGGGATAACAAAGTCCAATTTGGTATAATAGAGTCCAATTGGGATAACAGAATCCAATTAGGGGTAAATATTCCAACGGGGTGTAACATAGTCCAATTAGGGATAACAGATTCCAACAGGGTATAAATAGTTCAATTGGTGATAACAGTGTCCAATTGGGGATAACAATGTCCAATTGTGAATAACAAAGTCGAAATGGTTATAACAGAGTCCAAGTAGACTCTGTTATATCCCCAATTGGAATTTGTTAACCATTTGGTCTTTATCATCCCCATTCGGAATTTGTTATATCCATTTGGACTTTATTATCCCCAACGAACTCTATTATCCTTGATTAGACTATATTATACCCAATTTGACTATATTATCAACAATTACTCTACTACCCCCAATCGTGTCAAAATGGGTTGACAAATTTAAAGACATGGGTGGAGGTGGGTTAGTGTCTTAAGGAAAAAGAATGTTCGGGTTGACATGGGTTTTTGATTGAAACGAGTTCGGTTTGGATTGGAATGAGTTCGATTTTGTATTGGAACGAGTTCGGTTTAGGTTTTGGCTCGGATCAGGTTTTCGAGCCAACACGAGTTTCGCACTGAACTGGTTGGTTTTGGATTCTTATGTTTTTTTTGGACGATTTCTTATATTTTTTAATTTAATTTTTTGAATTTTTTTCTGAGAAGTTTTCTATTTAGATTAAAAACCCTCAAAAAAATATTCAAAAATAATAATAAAAAAATCATAACTCAAAATATAAATCAAAAATAAAAAATTAAAAAACAAAAATGTTTCCTCCGTTGTCCTAGTTAAATATATATATATATATATATATATATATATATATATATATATATATATATATATATGTATATACATATATAAAACTCGACCCTAACCCATTCTACCCATAACCCGTTTCGACCCAAATCTAAACACATAACACGTAGGTTCGACCCAATTTTTAAACACATCACAACGTAGGTTCCAAATCTTAACCTATGTGAGAAATACAAAGTAAGGTATGTATTATTTCCTTCTTTTCGATTTACTGGAATAATTATATTGTTCGAGTAATTGAAAAGAATAATTACTAATTTGGTTTAATTATGAGTAGAATAATTATGTTGTTCGATTAGTTGAAAAGGAAAGTAACTACAGTACTTCAAACCTAAATAAATTATGTGAATTTTTTTACAGTGGTGATCTCAAAGATGGACATGTTTTGTATGGCAACGAATAAAAACATAAAGGTTTATATGGATGGAGTTCTAAGTTTTATAGCTTATGCAATTAGTCATTTAAAGAAATCGAGCAATAAGCCAATAAAAAAAAACCGTGTCCATGTCAGACTTGTTTAAACCACATATCACTCAGTAGGGACGATATGGTCTAAGCATGGAGAAAAGGATGAGCCCCAAATTAGTTATCCGGTTTTGGAAGACAACTATGAAATGCACACAAACGATTTTACATCGAAATTACTAACTGATGCAGCCCAAACAGTAAATATGGTTGAAGCTACAGAAGAAAACTTCACGGATGACCGTGATTATTCAAAATTCGTAAAACTAATTGAAGATGCTAAGAAGCCACTTTACAAATGATGGATTCGAGGCTCGACTCGATCTGGATGATATGCACTTAAGGCTAGAGTTAACACCTATGAGATACCGCACAAACATTAGGCTTCCGCCTGCGAGTTACACATTAACAACAGAGGAAAAAGAGAAGTTTTGCGATATGTTGTACAAGTTAAGGGTATTGTTCAAACTTTTCTAGTTTGGTTAGTCTAAAGGGTATTGTTCAAACTTTGCTAGTTTGGTTAGTCTAAAGGACAGGAAGCTAATAGGACTTAAATCACACGACTATCACAAGCTTATGCAACAGTTTTTGTCCCTTGCAATACGATCTATTATGCCACAACCCACAAGATATGCTATAATAAGGTATTGTTCTTATTTTTATATTCATATCACCATATTACTCCTTAATTTTTTGGTAAGATGGAATAAAGGATGTGGTTACGTGACCGTATACTTTTTTTATTCAGGTTCTGTTTTTTTTTTCATATCAATTTGTAGCAAGGAGATCGAGGTCGCGGAGGTTGACAAATTGGAGGCAAATTTGTTTGTGACATTGAGCCTTTTCGAGAAATACTTCCCTCCATCGTTTTTTGATGTTATGGTTCATTTAAACGTGGACATTGATAGAGAAGTTAAGTTATGTGGTCCCGTATACTTTCGATCGATGTATCCATTTGAAAGGTGTATGAAGGTTATTAAGGGGCACTTGCGAAACAAAAATAAGCCAGAAAGATGCATTGTTGAACAGAATGTTGCTGAGGAGACGATTGAGTTCTTGAGAAAATTCAAAAAAGACTTGAAGACTATTGGTATTCCTAAAAGTTTGAGGAACTCGATTGAAAATAAGAATAGAGCAAGTAATAAAGACGGAGTCCCACTTTCAAGGGGAAAATCGTTGGACGACATTTCTTCAGATCTGTTCGTGAAAGCATATTTCTATGTGATGCAAAATACATAAGAAATTTTTCCTTATATCGAGTAAGTATTATATACATTGATTATATTATTTTATTTTCTACTACACGGTGTTTAAAATTTGTCAATATTTATTTAGAGTCGGCACATGGCATTTCTTGAACAACAACATCCTGACAAGAAAACAGCTTGGCTAGAGAAAGAGCAAAACTTAATTTTTGGTATGTGGTTACGATATGAGGTACGTACGTATACTACATATTTCATAATGGCCTTACTAGTTAAATATTTATTATACTTGATCAAGTGGAATTGAAGTTCACCCTTGTAGTATATATGTATCAGGTTTGAGAGAGAGTTAGCGGAATCGCGGAAAAGTATATCAGAGACCGAAGGTGGATTTCATATGGACCAAATAGAAACGCATTGAGCTAGGAAGTCTATGACATCAACGGATTTACTCCTCTAAATGACATATGGTATATGGATAGTGGTTGTTCTAGGCACATGACTTGTAACAAGAGATCTCTTGTCAATTATGAAGAGAAGTATGAAGGTCCAGTAGCTTTTGGGAGTGATGAGAATGGTGGAAAGATTGTTGGAAAAGGAATCTTAACAAATGGGAAAGTCTCATTTGATAATGTATTTCATGTTGAATGTCTTCAGTACAATCTGCTGAGTATATCACAAATGTGTGATAAGGGTTACAAAGTCAGTTTTGATGATTCACACTGTTTCATTTTAAAACCTGAGTTTGTAATGCCACCTGAAATGATTATGATGATGGCACCAAGAAATGGTAACTTGTATGAATTGAATATGAAAGAAGCTATTTCAAGAGGAGGTGCATGTTTTGTTTCCAAAGCCACTAAAAATGAGTCAAAATTTTGGCATAGGAAACTGTGTCATGTGAACTTGAAGAACATGAATAGACTTGTCAAAGGTGAGCATGTCATAGGCTTACCTACAAGAGAATTCAAGTTGGAAGATCATTGTGATTCATGTCAAAAGGGAAAACAACACAAATCTACTCATAAGTCAAAACTCATCAACTCAATTGATCAAATACTTGAATTACTTCACATGGATCTCTTTGGTCCAGTGAGTGTACCAAGTATTGGGAAGAAAAGATATTGTCTGGTGATCATTGATGACTATTCAAGATACACTTGGGTTTATTTCCTAAGTACCAAGGATGAGACTGCAGAGTTGTTTAAAGGTTGTGTAACAATGATTGAGAACAAGTTGAATAAGACAGTCAAGATGATGTGAAGTGACAATGGCACTGAGTTCAAGAATGGAGTTATGCAAGAATTCTGTGAAGCAAAAGGAATACAACAACAATTCTCATCTCCTAGAACTGCTGAACAAAATGGTGTAGTAGAAAGAAGAAACAGAACAATTATTGAAGCAACATGAATCATGTTAGCCGATGCTAATCTGCCTGTCACTTTTTGGGCTGAAGCTATAAATACAGCCTGCTATGTTCAGAACAGGGTACTTGTCAACAAAAGGCTTAACAAAACTCCATATGAAATATTTCACAACAGAAAGCCTTACATTAAGTTTTTCAAGCCCTTTGGATGCAAATGTTTTCTACTGAACACTAGAGACTATTTGAACAAGTTTCAAACAAAGTCCCTGGATTGTTTCTTTGTTGGATATTCTACACACTCAAAAGCCTACAGAGTCTATGTAAAAGATCACTTGAGTGTTATAGAATCTTCTGACATAATTTTTAATGAGAATCAATTCAATACAGTTGAAGGTGCAGCATGGCTGTTTAATCATGAGAAGTTAATAAGGTCTTTCAAGATTTATCCTGAAGACTTTGATGAATCTTTCTACAAGACCAATGAAATTGAAGAGAAAAAGAAGAAGTCATTGGACTTGGAAGAATTATGGAAGAAGGTTGCTGAAAAGGAAAAGGAATATACTTTTGTGAAGAACTCCTCATGTGATATTAGTGAACCTAATCAAGAAAACAATCACAATGCTGAACATGATCATACTGAGAGCAATCAAGACAATAATGATGTACAGGATGATCAAGTTCAGAATGAGGGTGACACAAGTAACCAAGCAAGTGGAGAAGAAGCTGCATCTACAGCAAGATTTCAAGATCTATTTCAAAGATTGAACTTAGAAAATAATGGTGCATCTATTTCAAGACAACATAATGATGAAGCACCAGAATTTCATGATGCAGAGACTGATTTGATCATTGAAGAACCAGAACTCAATGAGTCAAATCTTGACACAACTATGTCTACAGATATGATTGTTCAAACTCCTTATGTGGAAAAGAATCATCCTTCTGAAAACATCATTGGTGATTTGCATGAAAGAGTTACAAGAAGTCATTCTGAAATTGCAAACATTTGTCTTTACTCTTGTTTTCTATCCCAAATAGAACCAAAGAACATAGCACAAGCATTAAAAGATAATAGTTGGGTGGAAGCAATGCAAGAGGAATTGGCACAATTTAGAGATCTGCATGTGTGGGATATTGTTGATAATCCATTTGACATATATGCAATTGGAACCAAATGGGTGTTCAGAAACAAAAGGGATGAAAGGGGTTTGGTGATTAAGAATAAAGCTAGATTTGTAGCACTGGGATGTCTTCAAGAAGAAGGAATAGACTTTGAGGAAGTTTTTGCACCAGTTGCAAGACTTGAAGCTATCAAGATTTATCTTGCATATGCTGCCTCAAAGAACATTAAAGTGTTCCAGCTTGATGTTAAGTCTGCATTTCTAAATGGAAAGATTGATGAAGAGGTGTATGTTGCTCAACCTCCAGGTTTTGAGGATCCAATGTATCCAAACAGGGTGTATAAGTTAAACAAAGCCCTTTATAGATTGCATCAGGCTCCTAGAGCATGGTATGATGAGCTGTCAACTCATCTTCTTGAAAACGGTTTCAATAGAGGAGCCATTGACAAGACACTCTTCTACAAAAGAAAGGGATCAGACTTGCTTCTAGTACAAGTGTATATGGATTACATCATCTTTGGTTCTATAAATGAACAAAGGTGTATGGAGTTTGAAGGGATAATGAAGTCCAAATACAGCATGAGTTCTATGGGAGAAATGAACTTCTTTATAGGATTGCAAGTTCAACAGAAGGCTGAGGGGATTTTCATTCATCAAAGCAAATATGTGCAGGACATCTTGAACAAGTTCAACTGTCATGAGTACAAGACTGCTTCAACTCCAATGGATACCAAAGAAAAGATGATTGCAGATGAAAAGGAGGAGCCTATAGATGAACATGAATATAGAGCCAAAATTGGATCTCTGATGTATCTGACTGCAACAAGACCAGATATCATGTTTGCTGTATGTGTGTGTGCAAGATTCCAATCAAGTCCAAAAGTCTCCCACATTAATGCTGTTAAAAGAATATTCAGATATTTGAAGGGAAGACCAGACTTAGGGATTTTGTATCCAAAGAACCAAGCTTTTGATCTGATTGCATATACAGACAGTGATTATGATGGCTGCAACATGAGCAGAAAGTCAACCTCGGGAGGATGTCAATTTTTGGGTGAAAGGCTAGTATCATGGCAATATAAAAAGCAGATTACAGTTTCAATCTCTACTGCAGAAGTTGAATATGTTGCTGCATCTACCTGCTGTGCACAAGTTCTATGGATTCAAAATCAGATGCTGGACTATGGTTTGAATTTCTTGAACACCCCTATTCTTATTGACAATAATGCTGCATATTTTACTGTTAAAAATCCAGTTCAACATTCCAAAACTAAGCACATTGAAATCAGACAACATTTCATCAGAGACTGCAGTGAAAATGGTTTGATTGAAATGCAAAGGGTTGATACAAGTGACAATTTGGCTGACCTATTCACCAAACCACTTGATAGAACCAGGTTCAACTTTCTTCTGAAAGCCCTGGGAATGATCAACTCTGATGAAATCTGATTAAGGATGTGTGCCTGGTTGTGTGTCTCTCTGTGCTAACTGATTATTTTGACAGAGGTTACACCTTATAAATGTTGATTGAATGTGTTTTAAATATGTTTCAACTAAATGTTGATTGAAAGTGTTTTAAATATGTTTCAACTGAATGTTGATTGAATATGTTTTAAATGAATGTTGATTGAATATGTTTTTGAATATGTTTCAACATTACTTTTCCCTCTCTCTCTCCTTCCACTGCAACTGCTTACTCGCAAAGAAACCTAAACCGACTTATCACATTTATCTTTAATCCAAACCCTAACTTAAATTAGCCCTCTAATTCCGACTCGGTAAGCATTAATAATGTGTTTTCCGATCACAATTAGACTATAATGGGCTTTGATTATGTATTTGATTACTAATACTCTGTTTAGGTGTTTAGGTTATTAATTTGTCGAAGAACAGGTTCATGAAGATTTCTTTCTTTCGGCTTCATTTTTATAACTTGAAATTATCTAAAGTACTGAACTTTATGACTAATTTCACTTTGAATGTGTTTGTTTATGTGTTTCAGATATAGCAGAAGAAGAACAGCCAAAGTATTTCTTTAAAATGAAACATAGTATGTGTGCACTTCTGCAAGTCACACCTGACAATGAGCCTGTGGCACCAATGATCAGATGGATGGCTCGATCAAATGTCAACTTTGCTCTTACTGAAAATCCTGTCATCTACAGAAATCACTCACTTGATTTCAGGAGATCAGCAGAACTTGTAGAAGACATCAATGGGAAAAGAATTGAAGCATCCGTTGCTGGTCAGGAAATACATGTGACAGAAGGGATGATTAGAAGATGTTTCTATCCAACCTCATATACAATCACCACAACCATCTACCTTCCAAACTCACACCACAAAACAACCTGATTATGAACAGTTCTTCACAACACCACCTACATCACCACACACTGAAACTGACCTTCTGACCGTAATGAAAGAAAATGCGGAGTTGAGAAGAAGGAATGAGGAAGTAACACAGGAGAATGTGATCCTGTTAGAGAAGTTGGTGCAGGCAAACTTGAAAATTCAAGCCCTGGAGTAGGAGGTTGAGAAGACCTCAGCTGCCCCAAAACAGGGGGAGAATGATTCTATGCCAACTGTCTCAGGTGTAGAAGGTAAGAATGTGAATGCATTGAATATGATTATGAATGTGTATGGAGATGGAGAGGAGAGCAGTGAGGAGAGGAGAACTGAGGAAGATACTAATTCCTTAGCTACTGATGTACCGACTGATGTCACTGATCCACAAACTGAAGAATTCATTGATGAAAATGCTGCTACTGAGGAACTTATATACATTGAACCAGAAACTGACCAAGAAGAAAGTTCCAAGAGGGTAGAGCATGATTCAGAACTGGAAGCCCTTGAAAAGGAAATTGATGACTTTCCTCCTGAAAGTGAAGAAAACTTAAAGAAGAGGATGGAAAAGGGAAAGGACAAAGTTACAGAAGAAGAGCCTCTTAAGGCATATCCTGAAAAGGATATTTTATTCAGAGATGATGCTGCTGCTGCTGCCTTAAAAGAACAAGAAAGAATTATCAAAGAGTCAATGGAAAGGGAGAAAATAGCCCAATCATTAACTCATGAAGAAATAGCAGAGCAGGAGATCTTGATCAATGAAGCCAACATAGCAAAAGAAATACTTGATGATGTGGCTGATCAAGAGGTGATAAAGGAGTTGATTAAGATGAATAGAGCTGAGGAAGTTGATAATTCCTTAGCTATGGTGGTTAGCATGTTTCAACCCCAAAGTCAATCAAATGAAACTGCTGAACCAGCCAACTTGAATACTGATTTCATGATTGAAGAAGAGATTGGTGAGTCCATTGCTTCAATGGCTGCCAAGAAATGGGCAGTGCAAGTAAAGGATGATCTGAAGAAGAATCCCACTGACAACTGGTCAGAAAGTGTAAATATGCCTGAGCCTCATGAAACACTTAACCAGAAGAGAGAAAGACTTTCAAAACTCTATGAAACAGAAGACAAGCCGTTCATGATGCAAGAAGAAGATAAGATTAATAGAATAGGCTTAGTTTTGTAATGTCTTCGGACAAATCTCTGAATATGTAATTTTGATTGTTAATTTGATGTGTATTTTTGCTAAGTGTAAGTAACCATAGAAATGTTTTGGGTCAGCTGAGGTGTTCCAATCTAGGGGGAGATTGTTGGGTCAAGAAATTGAGCTAAGGGGAGATTGTTGAGTCAAAGATTTGACCTAAATGAAGTACATGGAAGATTGAAATCTTCTCAACCTCCTCTGAATTTGCTAAGTAATGGATCCGAGCACACCTTAGACCTCCGAGCAAGCTTTTATTTGGCAGAGTACGATATTTTGCCTACCGGGCAAGGTTTACTTCAAGTAGTCTTCTTAAGTGGATATTCGAGCAGGGTTTGCAAATTAGTGCATTACCGAGTAAGGTACACAAGTTTATGTAAATCCGGGCAAGGTTCACTTTATCAAGCAAGTCTGTTCTTCAGAACCAAGTATTTTACTCTTCCGAGTAGGGTTTGGTTAACCAAGTCCAAGAAGCCAAGTGATTGGAAGACCGGGCAAGGTATTCATTAATAAGTATGATTCAAGTATGCTTGATAATCTAAAGGAATATCTCTAAGTAATATCGAGCAAGGTTCAGCTCAAGCAAGGAACAGTAACTCCCGAATACACTTTGCTAATAAGTTATTTTATAGCAAAGAGCTGAAATGGATCATTGAAGAACAAGGTTGCTCGTAAGGAGTTGTCGGGCAAAGTCTGGCAAATTCTAGAAGACTGAAGTCTGCTCGGTGAGTGTTTTACTTAGTGAAATACTCTTTAAGTAAAGTCTACCCGGAAACTGATCCCGAGCACACTTCTATGTTACCAAGTTATGAAGGATGGCCGAGCATACTCGGAAAGACAAGATTGATGCAAAGCCTACCCGGAAGACTTGTTTTACACTTAGTTTATTTTGAATATGTAATTTGAATATGTATGACTGTATTTAGGGTTTCTAGATAGAATGACAGCTGTCATAGGTTGGCAGGCCTATAAATAGAATATTTAGGGCACGCCGCCAGAGAGAGCACAATACGGATAAGACAGACACATTAATTGAAAGAATATTGTGTGACGGCTGTCTTAGGATTCCTAGAAAACCCTAAGTCGATTATCCTTTTGTATGATTAATATTATATAAATGGAAATCTTTTGAGTGAATCTTAAGTGTGCTTTCTACCTTTGATTATTCATTGCAACCGTATGTTTGTTATTGATTTCGCCTTTAACAAACGGATATCTTTCTAAATAAAGCAACCCGTCATTAACTCTCTTGTCGACACATCAATCTGTGTGAGTTATGACATGATTAATTAAGATCCAGGTGAAATCGAGGGGACCGACAATTCGTTATGCCCATTCGTTAAGGAAACATAACGAATTAGCAGCAGTTCGTTACGTCCTTCGCCACAGAGAGATAACGAATGAACCCTCATTCGTTAGAAGGTTCATTCGATACAGAGGGTCATTCGTTATAAAAATCCAGTTCGTTATAAAGACTAGTTCGTTATAAAGACCAGTTCGTCATAAAGGCCAGTTCGTTATAAACATCAGTTCGTTATAAAGGGCAGTTCGTTAATAGGACCAAATCGTTAGGAGGGTCAATTCATTATACGTGAAAAAGTATCGAATGAACCTCATTCGTTAATGAATTGGATGACGAATTATGTTTAAAAGAATGACCGAAAGGTCCCTGGACTTAGAAAAGAATGGATTAATTACAAAAAAGCCCTCGAACTTTATGAGTTAGCAAATAAAGTAATAGATTTGAATTCTAATTAAAAAAGGGGTTAAGACAGCCAAGGGGCTCTGCCCCTTGGTCCTTGCTAGGGGCTGTCGCCCCTAGAACCCCGCTGTCAGGGGCGCTGCCCCCGGACCCCCGTTCGTTGGGGGTTATAATTAAACTAGAAGCGTGATATGAGTAGTAATAGTAAATTGATACGTCTAATTGTTATACAGTTAGTCGCGCACAGCAAAAGAAAGGAATAACCATTAATGGTGAACGTAACAGAACTCATGTAAGTTTCTAGCCTCACTTCCTTGTTATGTTTTCGGGGCTGTGTGTATACTCGATGTGAAGTGTGAATACACTTACCTTAAGTGGTAAGTGTGTGATATAATGTTTGATGTGATAATTATATATAGATGTTATGAATGGATGTCTGTTGATGCGTGACCGATCTTAGGATATTACACGTATCGACAGGGAAAGTAATGTTTGTTGGTGCGTGAACGATCTTTGGATATTGCACATATCACCAAAGAGAATGATTGTCAGGTAATAAGCAGTGTGTATGAATGTTATGTTGTGATTTGTTTATTATGTAACTAATGTAACGATAAGAATTGTGATGTAGACAAGTCGAGTTAGAGTGTGGTAGAAGTGGTAACAAGTTGGTAAGGGTTCAAGTGGCATAAAGATAGTACGTGGTAGGGTAAGCCTATATGTGCCTTCATTATTAATTGGCATAACGATAGTACGTGGGAAGGCTAGCCTCTACGTGCCTTCGTTAAATAAGTGGCAATACGTAAGTACGTAGGAGGGCAAGCCTCAATGTGTTTCCGTAATTAAGTGGCTAATATGTAGGGGCAGTAAAGAGGTTAGTGGTGAGGTGAGCAGGTTAGATGAACGGCTATGTGTCTTCATACAGATATGTATATATGAATGCCTGAAATGGTTGTATGGTAAGTTTCCTGATTAACTAGAACTCACTCAGCGTAACTGACTTTTAGTATGCATGCAGGTAAATACGCTCTAGGAGCTAGCATGAGAATGGCACTTGGCAAGGATTGAACGACTGCCGTCTGAAGATAGAAGAAATGATGTTCTAATGATGATGTATTATGATACGTTTTTAAAGACAAGTTTGTATGATTTATAACGAAAAAATTGAAGTTAACATTTCCGCGAAAAGTTTTAATTAAATCTGATATGTAGAACTGTGTTCATGAGTAAATCCGACATGAAATGTAGGGCACCGGTGACAGGGCCTTACAACCTAACAAAGTGAACAATTAACATATATTTCTTCTAGTCACATATTGTATGCATTTACCATCACCATAATATATATTTAGTCACACATCCAAATTGGAGATGTGACCAAAAAGTAATTATACATCAATAACGATGATTGTCTATTGAGCATTTAGTCACATCTAGCAAAGTGAACATTTACCGTATGTTACTTCAAGTCACAAACTGTATGCATTTAACATCACCATAATATATATTTTTTCACACAAAAGTAATTGGAGATGTGACTATAAAGTACTTACACTTCACTAACATGTCCTATGTATCATCCCCATTCCCAAACTAACTCAAATCAATCTTTATTATAAAACTAATTTTTCTATCTTCAATCTATCCAACCAAACCAAAGCCTTCACCTGTCTCCTCTTCATCACCTTCCTCATAATTATTTTCATCACTCCATACAACATTCATCACTTCATAATTTACATCATAGTTTTGTTCTCCTTTATCAGATGAATCAGCCTCATACTCAATATCCTCCATCCTCATTTCTTCACTCTTCTCTTCATTATCATAAGCATTAAGAATGCATGTCAAACCATCAATATTTCTATCACCAGCCTCTTCCATCACTGCGTCAACCTCAGCATCAGTTGGCACAATACTATTCTCCCATTGTTTTGGGGCAGCTGAGGTCTTATCAACCTCCTGCTCCAGGGTTTGAATTTTCATCATATCCCGGGCCAACTTATCCAATAGCAACACATTATCCTTAGTCACCTCCTCAATTCTCTCCCTTAACTTAGCATTCTCCAACATCAGATCCAAATTCATTAAAATAGAAAGTTTCCAGCAGGAGGCGTTATTGGTGGTGAGGTAGAGAAAGGTTCAGGTACAGGCTGGTCTTGATTAGTTGTTTGAGGAAGTATTGGGTGGATGGTAAATGTGGGTGGTGCAGAGGATTCAGGTGGGGTTTGATTTGGGATTTGGGTATAGATAGGTGTAGGCTGGGTTGTTGGAATTGTTTGGGGTGGTGATTGGGTATGGGGTGGGCTAGGAATGTATGTATCTGGGTGTGTTGGGCTGTTGGTTGGTGGTGTTTGTGGTGGTGGGGATGTTTGTGGTGGTGTTTCATTTTGGATTTGGGTTAAGGTTTTGGTTGGGGATTGGGTGATTTGGTTTTGTGGTGACATAGGTGGTGTTGGTATATGTTGGTCAAAGGGTAAAGTTTGGTGTGGTGGTGTTTGTGGTGGCTGTTCTTGTACTATTTGATGCCCCCCCTGAGGCTGTGTAGTGACCTCAAGATTGACATTTCCTCCTCCCACATTTGCAACAACATCCTCATTCCCATCATGATCGTTATCTCCATCATTATCACTGTCATCATCATTCTCTCCATCTCCTCCAGCAACCTCCTCATCTTCAGATAACACCACATTCAGCTGTGGAATCAAAATGTCATCAATCATCAACCACGGCAGCACCTCAAACACCTGCTCTGGATCAAATCTGCTAGTACTAGCCAGATTTTCTATTCGTTTGAATGTGTCTGGATTCTGTAGGACATGTGTGATTCCAGTAGATGGTAAGTTTTCCAACTCTTAATTAAAGATTATCAGTAGGAATCTTGGGTATGCCAAAAAAAATTTCTTGATTGGCTTCTCCAAGTTTTGCACCAATCCTTCAAATATTAATCGTGAAAAGTTGAAAGGATAGTTACACAAAACTGCAGCCCAGTCTCTGCTCATTAGGGTCCATGACCCTTTTCTTGGTGCAAACCCCTGTATTATATGATGGATAAAGAATCTGTACAGGGTAGGGAACATGCCCTTCTAGAGTTGCCCATCTTTTGTGTGTCTTTGATAACCCATACACTTGATAAAAATCTTGTACAGTTGAGCAGTTGTCAGATGGATCGGATTAGGATTGTGATCATTCAGTTGTAGACATCTTCTAATCACAGCTTCATCCACTCGTATTTCATGACTAGCAATAGTGGCTTTGATCCATCAACCATTCTCATCTTCCATCAACATTGCCGAGTTCCAGAAATCCAAAGAGTGGTTCCGGTATAATACTTGATTCTCTGTTAGAGCAAACCGGATATTGGAACGTTCCAACCACTGTATAATTGGGGCAACTTCTTCATTGGCAGGTGTAACTTGCAAGAGAGCGCACATATTGTGCTTTTGCTCAAAGAAGTATCTCGGAACCTCTTCGTCTGCCATATCTGAAAAACACAATCAAACACATTCAAAGTGAAATTAGTCATAAAGTTCATTACTTTAAGCAATTTCAAGTTTTAAAATTGAAGAAGAAAGAGAGAAATATCATCAAGAACCTGTTATTCGACAAGTTTATAACCTAATCACAAAAACAGTGAGTTAGAAAACAAAGTACATAATCAAAGCCAATAATCATCTAATCGTGATCGGAAAACATATTCTTATTGCTTACCGAGTCGGAATTAGAGGGCTAGTTAAGTTAGGGTTTGGATTAAAGCGAATGCGATAAGTCGGTTAGGAGTTCTTAGAGTAAACAGTGGAAGGAGAGAGAGAGAGAGAGAGAGAGAGAGATGGAAAACAATGTTGAAAAATACCTCTCACTCCCTCTTATATACCTTTTGAAAGTGGGTTTTAAATGCATTTTGTCTTGTAGTGAGTTATTAGCTGGGAAACATTTAAAACTTATCCATTAAAAATTTCAATTAAAGTTCCAAGTGTCAAACCTTGCCCGATATGAGATTGACAAGGTTTGCTTGGTACCTTCCACTTAATAAGCTTGCTCGGTCAAGATAACTAATTTAAAGTCAAGTGATAATGAAGAAAACTTACCTGGAATACCAGATTTCTTGAGAAATCAATCACAAGATAAATAATCAAGTATAAAATATCAAATAAGCATCCTTGCTAGGAATCAATTAAGATACCCGTATACATTTCTCAGATTTAAAATAAAAATATTAATCTAGCATAAAACCTATCAGAGTAAGAAACACATTTAATCAAGCATACTTTAATGTAGTGTGCCCGAGCAACCTTCCTAGAGTACAAGGTATGCCCGAAAAAAAGAGATCTAGCAGACAGTGTACCTGGAAAGTTATTTTAAATACAGTTCACAACGGGTTTAAGTCAAAATCAGTCATGACATAGTCAGTGGTTCTCAGCTCATTCACAATTGCTAAGAATCTTTCCAGGATTGACTTCAATCTCTTTTCATCCTTGTATTTAAATCTCTCTAGTTGTTGCTTGAGCTTTTGCTTTTTGATGTTCTTCAACTCAGTGTTTTCCTCAAACATTTCATCGAATGCATCATACATAGCCTTAGCTGTGGTGTGATGTGTTACCTTGGTCAATATTTCCTATGACAGACCTAGCTTATCATGGGTAAGGCCCTGTCATCCACTTTCCTCATTCTATCTCTTACAACAGCAATTGCATTAGCACCTTCAGTAGTGTCTTGTGGACCATTCTTGATTGAATTCCACATATCCACATCATTATAGCAAACGACTGCTTCAAATAAGGCCTTCCATTTTGTGAAGTTTTCCTGTCCATAGAGTCTAGTAATCTTATTAGTGGACACCTCTTGTTCTTCGTAACCAGACATTTTGAAAATCAAAATCAGTTAATTTGTAAAAGACAATCAGAGCTGAAAACTGGTTTTTCAGATCTGATGAATCTGGTGCGATTAGAACAAGATTGGAAAGTAAAAATTTAAACTTTAATCGAAATAAGGAAGAGAAAACACCAGAAAGTTGTAGATCTGGACGGAAATGAAGAACAGAGCAGCTGACGTCACTCTTTAATGGAACAATGTACTGCTTACGTCATTGTTCTTCTTCAGATCTTCAATCAGCAACAAATTTCTTACTAAAATTGTAGTGACCAGCTTTGATACCACTTGTCAGGTACCCGATTGTTGGTAGATCATTAACAAATTAAGTCATAACTCACACAATAATGTGTTGACAAGAGAGTTAATGACGGGTTGCTATATTTAGAAAGAAAACTGTTTGATAAAGGCGGAATCAATTACAAACGATTTAGTTGCTGAAAATTTAATCAAAGGTAACTAACACACAATATTCAATCAAAATATTTCCATTTATATAATATAAATCATACAAACGATAATCTCTCTAGGGTTTCTTGATGGGAAAGTTATGTCCGTACGATTCTTAGAACATCTGACTCTCACAAATATTCTCTCTGATTTTGTGCTCAGCCGCTGTTAGGAGGCGTGCCCTAAATATTCCTTTTATAAGCCTGACACCTCATTTACAGCTGTCATTCCTTCTAGAAACCTTAAATATAACGTACATATTCAAATTACTTATTTAAAGCTATGCTAAGTGTAAAATAAGTTTTCCAGGTAGGCTTTGTCTTCTCCGAGTAGGCTTTGTACTCTGCCTTCCTTGGTAGACTTGATAACCTTGAAGTGTGTTCGGGAACAGTTACCGGGTAGACTTTTATTATTCACCGAGTAGATTTCAGTCTTCTTGATCTTATTAGACTTTGCCCGGAAAGATCTTACGAGCAACCTTGTTCTTCCATGGTACCTTAACTCCTTGCTATGAAATAGCTTATTAGCAAAGTGTGCTCCGTAGCACTGTACTCTGCTAGAGTTAATCCCTGCCCGATGTCACTTGGAATATATCATTACTCACATCAAGCTTACTCGGACCACTATTATTAATAAATACCTTGCCCGGTCTTCCAGTCACTTGGTTTCATGAGTTTGGTTAGCCAAGAGCTTACCCCGGGTAAACATTACTCGGCTATGAAGAACAAACTTGCTTGATACAGTGAACCTTGCTCGGGTATACACTAACTAGTGAATCTTGCCCGGGTATGAACTAAAGAAGACTTCTTGAAGATAACCTTGCCCGGTAGGCAAGATATCATGCCCGACTAAGTTAAACCTTGCTCGGATGTTCTAAGGTGTGCCCGGTTCCATACTTAGCGATTTCTGAGGAGGTTGAGAAGATTCCAATCTTCTATATGATCATTTTATGTCAAATCTTGACTCAACATAGTTGATGCTCCTTATCGTGTTATTATTTAAGAAAATTTTAATTTACATTTTTATGTCTTAAGGATAATATTTGGATGTTTTGTAAATTTTCCGCTGCAAGAATACTCTGTATTGAATTTTTAAATTATATGAACCCAGTTTAACCTTTATATTTAAATATGTTTGGAATGATTACCAACTGCAGGACACCCGGATTTCTTGGTCTTACAGGCTAAAGTGGAATACGCCTAGGTGTGACATACAGGTTGTTCAAAACACATGCGACACTATTGATGATTCAAACAACTAGTTCTTTTGCAAATAAGAAAAATTTCAAGGAAATGAAACATGTCAAACACTTTATTAGTAACCATATGTCTAGTGTCTTATCTTGGTTCATCCTCTAATAAGCATACTTTTAACTTATATATAAAATAATGTCAACTAACTTAATATTTGGTGAGTTCACACATTTTAATAAAATAAATAAAAACCATACAATTCCATCAACAATTGTAATAGATCAAATATGATTCTTTCCCGATGGTAAAAACCCAACTTACTCGGATAATGAGGCATTTTTCCACTCATAACAACAGGATCCTGAGTGTAGGGGGGGGGGGCATGATCATACTATCTTGAAATAATCCATGCGCAATTAATTTTGAGCAAGTAACAAGTAAACACACAAGTCCATGCAGTGAATTATATTTTGTAAGCCAAATTGTAAATAATTGAGTTTTGTAGGATATATATGTTACACCTAAAAGTAATAAAATAGTAAAAAGGGGGTGCGAGAAACTCACCTTTGAATTTGATTGACAACATGGAAATGAAACGGAATGTGCGTTATATGAAACCGAATGATCAAATCTCACGAGCTAAAATAAGAAACACGAGAATTACTAACTAATTAACGGAAATAAAATGTTCGTTTTAAAGTTCACACGTTATTATTTATATATATATACTTTTACACATTTTAAAGTATATTAATATAAGTCTAACGAATATTAAAGATTTATTATTATAATATTACTTATGAGATTAATATAAAATTTGAATATAATATCCTTACGAGCTTTTAGCGTTACCGGTATATTTTATTTTAGTATAAACGTTGTAATTTTGAATTTATAAATTTTACGATGAGATTGTGTGTGTGTATATATATATTTATATTACGAGTTTTAAAGAACTTTTTTGGTTTGCAAAAGTTTGGTTTTTGGATGAAGATGCTAACTACAAATCAATAATTGATTTTAAGTGATTCAAAATTATTTTATTCGATTTAAAATGATTTATAAAAATATATATTGTTTATTAAAATTAATAAATATGACTTAGAAAAATATAACTAGCTGGTGCAGTGACCCGAGTTCGAACCTGGGTCTTCATGACCATAACCAACATACACAACCACTGAACCAGACATAATTTGTGTTTTAAGGATGGAAACAATTTATTATATATAAACTTTTAACTTCGTCCTTTTCCTTTAAACCCTATATTTTCAATTTCCTTAATCCGTTGATTGTTTGCTTGATTTATGTTAGGGGTTTTGTTAGAAGCTTAACAACAATAAGACTGCTTATAACAATTACCTCTAAAGGTTATGGATTGATGGTGTACTGTAGTTTGGCCGAAGTGAAATTTGGATGAACGATTTGATGATATTAGAGTGTTTGTTTATATAGATTTATTTTGCAACAAGTTTAGACGAAACTTAGCGTCCTATTTATAGTACCAATCGAAGCATTTGGTGTTTAACTCGAGTTATTAGGATTCTTAATATAAACGACGGTTCCGAAGATTAATAGGTGTTAATTTAGTTGTCAATGGTGATATTAATCGTATATTATTGCTTAGCGTTAGTGGATATGTAATTTAGGACGGGTTAATGGATCGAACAGTGATTAATATGTAGCTTTTGGGTTTCTCCGGCGTCGGTTTCCGCCCGCCGGACGTGTCACCGGAAAAACGATGGATGGTAGAGGGAGGGGGCTGGGTATTATTCTATTATAATTTAAATAAAATGTTACACTTTAGCCCTTGAACTTTGAATAACTTTATAATTTGTTTTTAAACTTTATTTCTCTTTGAACATTAAACTTTATAAATCGGGCTTCGGTGACACACAAAAATCGTCACTGTAGGTTGCTAGTGACGATTTTTTTCGCTAAATATATCACCAAAGGTCGCGCCATTGTAGATGTTGGTTGGTGACACACAAAAAATCGTCACTGTAGCATATAAAAATCAGTCATCATAGAGTAGAGGTGTCACTATAGACTAGGGATTTTTGTTCCAATTTTATCTAAAATTGTCAAATATAAACCATTTTCAGTGACCCATGCTTTTTGGTTAATGGCAATATATCAACAATTGGTCACATTACACTATGTTAAGTGTGACTATTGGTTGGTATTTGATCAAAATTAGAAACCAAGTTGTTAATCTAAGTTGTGACTATTGCATACCTTCTAGTGACATAACACAAATGAAAATGTGACCTAGAACGTTTAATATAAACCGGTCTTATTTTAAGTGTCACTGTTGTGTATTCTTTAATCACACTAAGTTTGAAAATTTCTTGTAACATTTCCATTGAGTGACATATATTACATAGTTACATGACTCTAACACACTTGTTGTCACACTATCATTAAATAAATGTGAATTTTATGTATTTTAGTGACAAATAATTTTGAACAGTGTGATAATATGTAGTTAGTTATCACACAATTGTTAATCTAAGTTGTGACTATGACATACCTTCTAGTGACATAACACAAATGAAAATGTGACCTAAAGCGTTTAATATAAACTAGTCTTATTTAAAGTGTCACTGTTGTGTATCCTTTAGTCACACTAAGTTTGAAAATTTCTTGTTACATTTCCAGTTAGTGACATATATTACGTAGTTACATGACCCTAACACACTTGTTGTCACACTATTATTAAATAAATGTGAGTTTTTATGTATTTTAGTGACAAATAATTTTGAACAGTGTGACTATATGTCGTTAGTTATCTAATTGTTAATCTAAGTTGTGACTATGACATACCTTCTAGTGACATAACACAAATGAAAATGTGACCTAAAGCGTTTAATATAAACTAGTCTTATTTAAAGTGTCACTGTTGTGTATCCTTTAGTCACAATAAGTTTGAAAATTTCTTGTTACATTTCCAGTTAGTGACATATATTACGTAGTTACATGACCCTAACACACTTGTTGTCACACTATTATTAAATAAATGTGAGTTTTTATGTATTTTAGTGACAAATAATTTTGAACAGTGTGACTATATGTAGTTAGTTATCACACAATTGTTAATCTAAGTTGTGAGTATCACATACACTCTAGTGACATAAAACAAATGAAAATGTGACCTAAAACGTTTAATATAAACTAGTCTTATATTAAGTGTTACTGTTGTGTATCATTTAGTCACACTAACTGAAAATTTCTTGTTACATTTGCATTTAATGACATGTATTACGTAGTTACATGACCCTAACACACTTGTTGTCACACTATTATTAAATAAATGTGAGTTTTTATGTATTTTAGTGACAAATAATTTTGAACAATATGACTATATGTAGTTAGTTATCTCACAATTGTTAATCTAACTTATTACTATCACATACCTTCTAGTGAAATAACACAAATGAAAATGTGATCTAAAACGTTTAATATAAACTACTCTTATTTTAAATGTCACTGTTGTGTATCATTTACTCATACAAACTTTGAAAATTTCTTGTTACATTTGCATTTAATGACATATATTACGTAGTTACATGACCCTAATACACTTGTTGTCACACTATTATTAAATAAATGTGAGTTTTTATGTATTTTAGTGACAAATAAATTTGAACAGTGTGACTACATGTAGTTAGTTATAACACAATTTTTAATCTAAGTTTTGACTATCACATACTTTCTAGTGACATTTCTTATTTTAAGTGTCACTGTTGTGTATCCTTCAGTGAATCTTAGAATATTTGTTGTTACATTTCTCTTTAGTGACATATATTAAGTAGGTACGTGACCCAATAACATACTTGTAGTCACATTCTTTTCTAAAGACTGTGACTGTTTTTGGGACGTAGACACAAATATTTATTTGGTCAGTGATTATATGTAGTTAGTTATTACAAAATTGTTAACAAAAAATTACCAATATATACCTTTAGTTACACTATCTTTAATGTATGTGACCATATATATATATGTTAGACACAAATTATTTAGTAAAATGTGATTATATATAGTTTTTAATCACCCAAAAGTAACATTTTAGTGACATGTTAATTTAAAATGTGGCCAAAAATGAATTATAATCCCATGAATTTGATTGCAATTCACATTTAGTGACATTTGCGAAATAAGTATAGTAATGGATAATATATAAATGAAACGATACAAAAATATTTTTAAAATAAAATGGAATTCTTCTACATATATAAATTTTTAAACAAGAGTAATTAAAAATATGCATCCTAATCTAAATCTCACTAGTTGAGTTAATGAAGTTGGCTTAGCTGCTGCATTAGTACTACTGATGAATTTCGATTTAATATTATTCAACTGGACATATTCTACTGGTCCATTTGTTTTAGGTGTTTTTTTGACCTTTGAATCTTTCGGTTGATTCCGCTGCTAACCATCAACATGTTTAGTAGTTGTCCCTTTTGTGAAGTCATTGACCTTTTGATTTTCAGTTTATTGATAATCTTGTGTCTTAATTTAAAGACAGTTATAGACAATAATTACAGAAACGCACATCAATAATTGAAAGGTCCTTCGGCCAACGAACAAAACCGTCGACTGCATCCCTGACTATTCGCTCATCAGGGATTTCAAGAGGTAAAAATGCTGGATCTTGTATCAATCGGTCAATCGACACTTTGTAGCTGTCCTCTTGGACTGGAACATTGTAACATGTTTGTAGACCTTCAGACAAGTAAATCCTACCAGAATTGACAACGTTTTTCTTGGACACAATTGCTAGTCGACACTTGATAGTCTATAATAATTTTTGTCATTATATCATAAGGAAAAAAAATACAAAGACATATTTGTAAAAGTACATGCCCATTTTTCTTTTGGTGAAGGAGTATTTACTGGCACAGGTTAGCTTTCCGCGTTATTTTTGACGGTTTTGGAAGATTCCTAAATAACATTTTATAATTCCCACAATTAATTAATGAAGATTGTAAATTAATGAATTATTCAAAGAATAACTTACTTGATTGAATTTCAAATGTGTACAATGTTTCCTTTTGCCAGTAGCAGAAGTGGCTCGGTCAATTTTATAAAAATATTATACACAGATTCACTTACTTGCTGTTGATTCGGTTTTCTCCCTACCTGAATCCCCTGAATAGCAAAGTTGGATAGTAACGCTCTCATGTCAGCTTGTTGTTTATCAAGCGCATTTTTCATCAACATAAGTTCTTCACCTTGTTTCTGTCTTTCTTGGGGATAACAGAGTCCAATTGGGGATAACAAAGTCCAATTTGGTATAATAGAGTCCAATTGGGATAACAGAATCCAATTAGGGATAACATATTCCAACGGGGTATAACATAGTCCAATTAGGGATAATAGATTCCAACGGGGTATAAATAGTTCAATTGGTGATAACAGTGTCCAATTGGGGATAACAATGTCCAATTGTGAATAACAAAGTCCAAATGGGTATAACAGAGTCCAAGTAGACTCTGTTATATCCCCAATTGGAATTTGTTAACCATTTGTTCTTTATTATCCCCAATCGGAATTTGTTATATCCATTTGGACTTTATTATCCCCAACTAACTCTATTATCCTTGATTAGACTATATTATACCCAATTTGACTATATTATCAACAATTACTCTACTACCCCCAATCGGGTCAAAATGGGTTAACAAATTTAAAGAGATGGGTGGAGGTGGGTTAGTGTCTTAAGGAAAAAGAAAGTTCGGGTTGACATGGGTTTTTGATTGAAACGAGTTCGGTTTGGATTGGAATGAGTTCGATTTTGGATTGGAACGAGTTCGGTTTAGGTTTTGGCTCGGATCAGGTTTCGAGCCAACACGAGTTTCGCACTGAACTGGTTGGTTTTGGATTCTTATGTTTTTTTTCGATGATTTCTTATATTTTTTAATTTAATTTTTGAATTTTTTTCTGAGGAGTTTTCTATTTAGATTAAAAACCCTCAAAAAAATATTCAAAAATAATAATAAAAAAATCATAACTCAAAATATAAATCAAAAATAAAAAATTAAAAAAAATGGTTCCTCCGTTGTCCTAGTTAAATATATATATATATATATATATATATATATATATATATATATATATATATAAAACTCGACCCTAACCCATTCTACCCATAACCCGTTTCGACCCAAATCTAAACACATCACAACGTAGGTTCCAAATCTTAACCTATGTGAGAAATACAAAGTAAGGTATGTATTATTTCCTTCTTTTCGATTTACTGGAATAATTATGTTGTTCGAGTAATTGAAAAGAATAATTACTTATTTGGTTTAATTATGAGTAGAATAATTATATTGTTCGATTAGTTGAAAAGGATAGTAACTATAGTACTTCATACCTAAATAAATTATGTGAATTTTTTTACAGTGGTGATCTCAAAGATGGACATGTTTTGTATGGCAATGAATAAAAACATAAAGGTTTATATGGATGGAGTTCTAAGTTTTATAGCTTATGCAATTAGTCATTTAAAGAAATCGAGCAATAAGCCAATAAAAAAAAATACCGTGTCCATGTCAGACTTGTTTAAACCACATATCACTCAGTCTGGACGATGTGAAACATCACTTATTCAAACATGGCATAGATCAAAACTATACCATATGGTCTAAGCATGGAGAAAAGGATGAGCCCCAAATTAGTTATCCGGTTTTGGAAGACAACTATGAAATGCACACAAACGATTTTACATCGTAATTACTAACTGATTCCGCCCAAATAGTAAATATGGTTGAAGCTACATAAGAAAATTTCACGGATGACTGTGATTATTCAAAATTCGTAAAACTAATTGAAGATGCTAAGAAGCCACTTTACAAAGGTTGTCCTGACTTCACGAAGTTGTTTGCGCTGGTACAAATTTTCAACATGAAGAGCAAGTACGGAGTTTCAGATAAATGCTTTACAGAATTCATTCTTGTCTTTAAGAAGTTTCTACCAGAAGGTAATGAAATGGCTAGTAGTACATATGAGGTTAAAAGAACATTCAAAGCAATGGGGTCAGGTTATAACAAAATACACGCTTGTATTAACGACTGCATTTTTACTAAGGACTGTACGAAAAATATGAAGTATGTCCCACTTGGGGAAAATCAAGGTGGAAGGTGGATGATATTAAAAAAGTAACGTACAATAAAATTCCAACAAAAGTATTATGGTACTTTCCCATAATTCCATGGCTTAAACGAATTTTTCAGTCACCGACGACTGCACGACATTTGAGATGGCACGCAGAAAGTAGAATAAAGGACGGTGTTTTACGTCACCCGGCGGATTCAACCGCATGGGCTGCTATAGATGACATATATGAATTCATTAAACAATATCCAAGAAGTGCGCGGCTATGCATTGCAGCTGATGGGGTGGATGTTAATCGAGGAAATCGACACCACAGTGCCTGTCCAGTTTTAGCTGTCATTTACAACCTTCCACCATGGTTGTGTATGAAAAGGAAGTTCATCATGCTATCGTTATTGATATCAAGGACTCGGGTAACGATATTGATGTATTTTTAGCACCGTTGATTGAAGATCTACAACAGTTATTCGATACGGGGGTAGAAACATACGATGCAATTGCCCGAGAAAGGTTTACGCTACGTGCTGTTGTCTTATGGACCATAAACGATTATCCCGCCCTTGGTACACTTTGTGGTTGTCCATATAATGGCTTCTTTGGTTGTGTAGTTTGTGTAAAAAACAAATTGAGTTAGACTAAGAAGATCAAATAAGCAAAGATGTGGTGGCCATAGACGATATCTACCTTGTGCCACCTGTTCAGAAAGAAAAAGGAGGGATTCAATGGAACACAAGATTTTCGAAGTGAACCAATACCTAAGAATGGGTAGAAATATATAACAAGATGCAGTATTCAATAAACATTTGGGTTAAGGGCCACAAGAACAATGCATCAGCCATGCAACAAGCTTCGAACAGGAGAGGTGGGAAATAAAAAAAAAAACAAAGGGGAACAAAAGAATCAGATACAACAGAAGAAGGCAGCAACGGTAAACCCTACTGGAAGAAATTTAATATTTGGCATCGGAAACTAAAATATTGGTGGTTTGATTCTGTAAACCATTGTATAGATTTTATGCGCATTGAAGATAATGTGGCAGAGAGTTTGATTGAAGACTGTTAAACATTCCGGGAAAGACGAAAGATGGATTCGAGTCTCGACTCGATCTGGATGATATGCACTTAAAGCTATAGTTAACACCTAAGAGATACCGCACAAACATTAGGCTTCCGCCTGCGAGTTACTCATTAACAACAGAGGAAAAAGAGAAGTTTTGCGATATGTTGAACAAGTTAAGGGTATTGTTCAAACTTTGGTAGTTAGGTTAGTCTAAAGGGGATTGTTCAAACTTTGCTAGTTTGGTTAGTGTAAAGGACAGGAAGCTAATAGGACTTAAATCACACGACTATCACATGCTTATGCAACAGTTATTGTCCCTTGCAATACGATCTATTATGCCACAACCCACAAGATATGCTATAATAAGGTATTGTTCTTATTTTTATATTCATATCACCATATTACTCCTTAATTTTTTGGTAAGTTGGAATATAGCATGTGGTTACGTGACCGTATACATTTTTTATTCAGGTTCTGTTTTTTTTTCATATCAATTTGTAGCAAGGAGATCGAGGTCGTGGAGGTTGACAAATTGGATGAAAATTTGTTTGTGACATTGTGCCTTTTCGAGAAATACTTCCCTCCATCGTTTTTTTATGTTATGGTTCATTTAAACATGGACATTGCTAGAGAAGTTAAGTTATGTGGTCCCGTATACTTTCGGTGGATGTATCCATTTGAAAGGTGTATGAAGGTTATTAAGGGCACGTGCGAAACAAAAATAAGTCAGAAAGATGCATTGTTGAACAGAATGTTGCTGAGGAGACGATTGAGTTCTTGAGAAAATTCAAAAAAGACTTGAAGACTATTGGTATTCCTAAAAGTTTGAGGAACTCGATTGAAAATAAGAATAGAGCAAGTAATAAAGACGGAGTCCCACTATCAACGGGAAAATCGTTGGACGATATTTCTTCAGATCTGTTCGTGAAAGCATATTTCTATGTGATGCAAAATACATCAGAAATTTTTCCTTATATCGAGTAAGTATAATGTACATGGATTATATTATTTTATTTTCTACCACACGGTGTATAAAATTAGTCAATATTTATTTAGAGTCGGCACATGGCATTTCTTGAACAACAACATCCTGACAAGAAAACAGCTTGGTTAGAGAAAGAGCACAACTTAAAGTTTGGTATGTGGTTACGATATTAGGTATGCACTTATACTACATATTTCATAACGGCCTTACTAGTTAAATATTTATTATATTTGATCAAGTGGAATTGAAGTTCACCCTTGTAGTATATATGTATCAGGTTTGAGAGAAAGTTAGCGGAATCGCGGAAAAGTATATCAGAGACCGAAGGTGGATTTCATATGGACCAAATAGAAACGCATTGAGCTAGGAAGTCTATGACATCAACGGATTTACATTTCGTACAAAATCTCGAAAAGGTAAAGTGCACCAGAACAGTGTGGTTAGTTGTAACGATTCCGACTAAACCAGGTATACCCTAACCGGTAGACATTAGTTACGTTATATTTAATGTCAGGTACATGAATTACCATAATAATTATACGAGAATACATGGTTCACTGTATTGATTGTACGTGAATATATAATTCATCGTATTGAATAGGCGATAAATCGATCGATAGTTATTAAAACCCGAACGAATCGGGGGTTCAATTATAGACGATATATATGATATTTAGTGATGTTTACGAAGTATTAAACCTTCGGGATAAGTGAATTAAAGCACAGAAAAAGAATTTCGATTTAATGATACGTCGGTACATTAAACGAAACCTTCAATACCAAACCGAGCAAGAGATGATCGATCAAGCCGAAAAAGATGCGCAATAATTAATAATATGATGTTTTAAGTTAATAAATGTCATGGTTTAAGTTTTTTAAAGTTTTTAAATCGGTTTTAAATAAATTTCATTTTTTAAGCCGAAAACGATCGTTTTAGCCTCGTTTTAAGCCGAATTAGACATTTAACCAAAAAACGAACTGAACCAGATTATCCAAAACAGAGATTTTAGCAAGAAAACCGAGGTAAAAAGTCAAGTTATTTACGTTTCCATCTTCGTTTCTTGAGTTTATTTGCAAGAAAATGAGGTTTCAAAGATGAAAACCGATTCATGCATGATCAAGTGATGTATACGGGTTATACAAGGGATCTTGGTCCAAGAAAGGAGTTAAACGAACCAAAAACGAATTTTTACGGTTCAAACTTTAGTTTTGAAACAATAACCTAAACTATAGTGTAAGATGCTTGATCGTGATTGTAACTTGCTTGGTATTGTGGTATGTTGGTTTTAGGCTCTGTATGTAGTGGTAGATAAGGCGGAAAGACGAGTTTGTAGCTTGTAGTGGCGGAAAACGAAAGGTATATTCGGTTTATGTTCGGTATTGGATTTTTAGACAGATTGTGGTAGGTTTAGAGTTAAGTCATGAAATTTTACAGGGATGATCTACACATGAAAATATGAGTTCTGTGAATGTTTGGTAATTTTTGGGCAAAGGATGAATATTTGGTGAATTTAATGCTCGGTTTTGGCTAAAAATGGTGAAAAATAGTTAAATATCATGAAAAATTCTGGAAAATTTCGGATAAGCTTTTTATATCATGTAAAAGTCAGACACAAAATTTTAGGTCAGTTGGAGAAGTATAAGTAGGCTTTTCGGTTAAATGAGTTCTAGGGTTTTCTAGCTTGGTTTTAGTGAAAATGGCATTGAAAAAGAGATTTTGGTTCTGGAAAAATTACAGAGGACTATGTGGATGGCAGGGGACATCCAGGAAAAATTTGGGATTTTTCTAAGTTCGTTTGGTATTTACGACATATTTAGTGTTTAAATGGTGTTTAAAAATAGATAAATAAATTTTAAATATAAAAATTAATTATGGAAATATTTTTATAAATTTCCCCACTGCCAAAAAGTGATTTGTGCAAAATTTCAAGATTCGAGATTAAACGGATAATTATTTGTGCAAAAACAAACTTTTAAGGCTTAAAACGCGTAAACCGGTAAAGTTCGCCTAAGCGAGCTGACTGGTGTATAAAAACCCTAAAAATGAACTATTTTCATTTAATTGAGTTAAACAAGTAAAAATGAATCATCCGAAAATAATTCGGATGATTTGAGTAATTTTACCTCGATTTAACAGTTTCCGGTGCACTAAAGACGGAAACGGGTCCCGCGGCCAAACGGGGCGTCTAAACCGAGCTCTAATTTCACAACTTTAATTAAATTAACAGTCAACCACTCTTTTCGGGTCGTGTGTGATCAAACTCATTTTTGAAACGTAAAAACGGATAACCGTGCTAAGCACGCAAAACGGGAAAAACAACTAATAGTAAATTGACTATAGAACTCTAAACGATATCACAATCTGAGTCCGTAGAAGTGTTTCTGGGTTAACATTGCCCCCGGAATGGGTACAGTACTGGGTTAACAGTGTCCCCAGATGTCCCTAGAAGTGTTTCTGGGTTAACATTGCCCCCGGAATGGGTACAGTACTAGGTTAACAGTGTCCCAGATGTACCGGTTGATACGGGTAAAGATTATATAAACTATAATTTTATAATAACGATCGTAGGGATCATATTACAGATTGGACGTGTTAACTAATAATGACTGTTGTACCTGCTTGCATGTGCTAAGGTGAGTTTCACGAGCCCCTTTTTCTGAATTGTTTTTAAATATTTTCCCGGGGCGGAAGCAGGTTACTCCTGAAATGTTTAAGTACATACTGTTAAACATTCCGGGAAAGACGAATGATGGATTCGAGGCTCGACTCGATCTGGATGATATGCACTTAAGGCTAGAGTTAACACCTAAGAGATACCACACAAACATTAGGCTTTCGCCTGCGAGTTACACATTAACAACAGAGGAAAAAGAGAAGTTTTGCGATATGTTCTACAAGTTAAGGGTATTGTTCAAACTTTGCTAGTTTGGTTAGTCTAAAGGGTATTGTTCAAACTTTTCTAGTTTGGTTAGTCTAAAGGACAGGAATCTAATAGGACTTAAATCACACGACTATCACATGCTTATGCAACAGTTTTTGTCCCTTGCAATACAATCTATTATGCCACAACCCACAAGATATGCTATAATAAGGTATTGTTCTTATTTTTATACTCATATCACCATATTACTCCTTAATTTTTTGGTAAGTTGGAATAAAGCATGTGGTTACGTGACCGTATACTTTTTTTATTCAGGTTCTGTTTTTTTTTTTCATATCAATTTGTATCAAGGAGATCGAGGTTGCGGAGGTTGACAAATTGGAGGAAAATTTGTTTGTGACATTGTGCCTTTTCGAGAAATACTTCCCTCCATCGTTTTTTGATGTTATGGTTCATTTAAACGTGGATATTGCTAGAGAAGTTAAGTTATGTGGTCCCGTATACTTTCGGTGGATGTATCCATTTGAAGGTGTATGAAGGTTATTAAGGGGCACGCGCGAAACAAAAATAAGCCAGAAAGATGCATTGTTGAACAGAATGTTGCTGAGGAGACGATTGAGTTCTTGAGAAAATTCAAAAAAGACGGAGTCCCACTATCAACGGGAAAATCGTTGGACGACATTTCTTCAGATCTGTTCATGAAAGCATATTTCTATGTGATGCAAAATACATCAGAAATTTTTCCTTGTACCGAGTAAGTATTATGTACATGGATTATATTATTTTATTTTCTACTACACGGTGTATAAAATTCGTCAATATTTATTTAGAGTCGGCACATGGCATTTCTTGAACAACAACATCCTGACAAGAAAACAGCTTGGCTAGAGAAAGAGCACAACTTAAAGTTTGGTATGTGGTTACGATATGAGGTACGTACGTATACTATATATTTCATAACGACCTTACTAGTTAAATATTTATTATATTTGATCAAGTGGAATTGAAGTTCACCCTTGTAGTATATATATGTATCAGGTTTGAGAGAGAGTTAGCGGAATCGCGGAAAAGTATAACAGAGACCGTAAGGTGGATTTCATATGGACCAAATAGAAACGCATTGAGCTAGGAAGTCTATGACATCAACGGATTTACATTTCGTACAAAATCTCGAAAAGGTAAAGTACACCAGAAAAGTGGGGTTAGTGTAGTAGCAAATGACTTGCACATTTCTAGAGAAGTAAAAACCTACTTCGAGACAAGCTATTATGGGGTTTACAGGGCATATGGGTACTTTATTACCATTTTAGAAAAATCCTGTTGTTCAAGTGTGTCTGGGTTGAAAATAAAAACGGGGTAAAGAAAGACGACCTTGGTTACACGTTGGTTGAACTTAGTAGATTAGGACACAAGAATGATCCTTTCATATTGGACTCACGAGCACGACAAGTTTTTTATGTGACAGACCAGCTCGATAAAAAAATGTCAATAGTAATCAAGAATCCTCCAACAACTTATACGCATACGTACAAAGATGAGGAGTTTAGCACGGTGATTAGTTATGAGAATGAAAATGTATTTCCCCCTGTAGACCAAAAAGATTTGGAGAAGGAATCCCTAGATGACCATTACTGCAACGACGGTCGGGATTTAGTTATACATACTAAGGTATGCATTTCTTTCTTGATAATCTACTGATGCATATGTTAAATCTGAAACGTTAAGTTGTCAACATGTACATTTGTACAAGTGTAGCTAACGCTTACATTTGATTGTATCAGGCACAAGTGGACCCTTGTTGATTATCACGGACGTCGACCATTGGCTCGCATCATTACCTATTATTAGACTAGTATAATATAGTTGTAATATATTATTTAATATTTTCTCATTATTTGTTTAGTCTCATTATTATGTAATATTTTCTCATTAGTTGTTGAATCTAATTATTAATTATAATGTAAATGTGCTTAAATTTGGATTTGGAAAGACATGGTATATTAAGCTATTTAAAAATGTGATTGGAAGTTATAGGGAATAGATCATCATTAGATGGTTTTCGGCTTGCAAGGTAGTCGTAATTCATAGCCATGTACACATTCACCTAAGTGATTTGATTTAAATCATAATTACCTAGGAAGTATAACAGGCAATATTTAATTTGCAATAATATCTTATTTTCTTTATATAAAAGACAATATTTTATAGAATTTGAACCTTAAAATACTAACACTAACACAAAGACATCAATAGTATTAAATTTTAGTCACCACTACTAAAATTAAAGATTACCATATTAGACATATACCAAACATAGAATAAAGTTAGGTGATTAATTTACCTTGACAACATCATACCAACCATTATAACATAAACTAAAACCATATCAAAGCTAAAATTCATTCATATAATTAATAAGTAGTGGATACAAAAAGTTAATGTCCAGAAATATATAATCTTACATAAACGTAAATTAAATATCTAAACAATATAGATGGTGAACATAAACTGCTCATCACTCCAGCTAAAATTGACCCTCAACCCAACATCTATCAGGTTCTCTTCCAGAAAATCGCCCCACTTACGAACCTTGTAATGACACGACTGATAATAGCTATCATTCTGGCGAGCAACTGTTTCAAAAACATTCCCATTATCACCTAGTCTGAACTTCAATCTGAAGTTCCTCGACCGGATGTTGTACCGGTTGACAAATGCAACCTGTAGTTTTTGCAATATGAAACAAAATTTCAATTATAAATTTATAACTTAATAAACAATAATGTCTGATTGAAATTATAAGAGTAAAAAGAGAATAGTTATAACTTACTAGGGAACCCTTAACCACCCTCTTAAAGGTGTAGTCTTATTCCAACGTTCGTGTAGTCTTCTGCATTAAATCCAAAAGAACATGCAGCGTGATGGATATCACCATGATTTTGAATTCCTTTGAAACTGATTAGGGAGTAGTGACAACGATGACGAAAAGGCGCTTGGATACAACTGCTAATATATCGTGTTTTAAACAAAAAGACCAAAATAATCATCTTTTAAGCAAAATGGCCCTTTAAAAAACATAATATAGTCTTTAGTCACACATTAAAATTAAAACTATCACTATAAACTACTAAGACAACACTAACGTTTCCTTAAAGAATGTAATGGTCACATGTTAACTAAGTAAAAGTACTAACACTTCACTAGCATTTCCTTAATAATGAACATTTAGTCACACCTATGTAACATCCTGAAATTTCTATAAATAATATTTTATATATTGTTTACTTCAGAAGAACAAATTGATATAGTAGATGGATAATAATATAATTCCCGTTTCCAGTATCGGCTAATAAAATAAACTATTATGAGTTGGGTTTATGTTGGGTTAAATAGATATGGTTTATGGACTTGGATTAAAAAGGAAGGAAGAAAAGACCATGGGCTTATGACCTTGACCCATGATATAAATACGTTAATTATCCATTAAATCCATTCATTTCACCCATTCCATACACCACCCAAAACACACACTTAAGCTCTCTCTCTTATTCTCTCTTTCTCTAGCAGAAACCAAGAAGAAGAATCGAATCCCGACCCGAGGTAATGATAGTATGATATTGTATGGAACCAAACCCGCTAGATCTAGTCGCGAAACGGCGAGATACGGATGGAATCGTTATAAACCGATCAAAACATGAGCTTATGGTTCACCCTAGCTCAGATCTGGATTGAGTGGGAAGAAAAATGGTGAAAAACGATGAAAAAGGAGTGAGATCACGCTTTTCCGGCGAGATCCCGGTCTTCCGGCGATGACGACGCTGGAAAGACGGCGCCGGAAAGGCGGGGTAGGAGGAAGGAATGTCAGAGAATGTTTCTGACATTCTCTGACCTAACTTTAATTCGTTAACGAGGCAATAACGAATTAACAGCAATTCGTTATGCCCATTTGTTAAGGAAACATAACGAATTAGCAGCAGTTCGTTACGTCCTTCGCTACAGAGAGATAACGAATGAACCCTCATTCGTTAGAAGGTTCATTCGATATAGAGGGTCATTCGTTATAAAAGGCCAGTTCGTTATAAAGACTAGTTCATTATAAAGGTTAGTTCGTTATAAAGACCAGTTCGTCATAAAGGTCAGTTCGTTATAAAGATCAGTTCGTTATAAAGAGCAGTTCGTTATAAGGACCAAATCGTTAGGAGGGTCAATTCATTATACGTGAAAAAGTAACGAATGAACCTCATTCGTTAACAAATTGGATGACGAATTAAGTTTAAAAGAATGACCGAAAGGTCCCTTGACTTAGAAAAAAATGGATTAATTACAAAAAAAGCCCTCGAACTTTATGAGTTAGCAAATAAAGTAATAGATTGGAATTCTAATTAAAAAAGGGGTTAAGACAGCCAGGGGGCTCTGCCCCTTGGACCCTGCTAGGGGCTGCCGCCCCTAGAACCCCGCTATCAGAAGCCCTGCACCCGGACCCCCGTTCATTGTGGGTTATAATTAAACTAGAAGCGTGATATGAGTAGTAATAGTAAATTGATACGTCTAATTGTTATACAGTTAGTCGCGCACAGCTAAAGAAAGGAATAACCATTAACGATGAACGTAACAGAACTCATGTAAGTTTCTAGCCTCACTTCCTTGTTATGTTTTCGGGGCTGTTTGCATACTCGATGTGAAGTGTGAATACACATACCTTAAGTGGTAAGTGTGTGATATAATGTTTGATGTGATAAATATATATAGATGTTATGAATGGATGTCTGTTGATGCGTGAACGGTCTTAGGATATTACACGTATCGACAGGGAAAGTAATGTTTGTTGGTGCGTGAACGATCTTTGGATATTACACGTATCGCCAAAGAGAATGATTGTCAGGTAATAAGTAGTGTGTATGAATGTTATGTTGTGATTTGTTTATTATGTAACTGATGTAACGATAAGAATTGTGATGTAGACAAGTCGATTTAGAGTGTGGTAGAAGTGGTAACAAGTTGGTAAGGGTGCAAGTGGCATGAAGATAGTACGTGGTAGGGTAAGCCTATATGTGCCTTCGTTATTAGTTGGCATAACGATAGTACGTGGGAAGGCTAGCCTCTACGTGCCTTCGTTAAATAAGTGGCAATACGTAAGTAAGTAGGAGGGCAAGCCTTAATGTGCTTCCGTAATTAAGTGGCTAATATATAGGGGCAGTAAAGAGGTTAGTGGTGAGGTGAGTAGGTTAGATGAACGGCTATGTGTCTTCATATAGATATGTATATATAAATGCATGAAATGGTATGGTAAGTTTCCTGATTAACTAGAACTCGCTCAGCGTAGCTGACTTTTAGTATGCATGCAGGTAAATACGCTCGAGGATCTAGCATGAGAATGGCACTTGGCAAGGATTGAACGACTGGCGTCTGAAGATAGAAGAAATGATGTTTTAAAGATGATGTATTATGATACGTTTTTAAAGACAAGTTTGTATGATTTATAACGAATGATTGAAGTTAACATTTCCGCGAAAAGTTTTAATTAATTCTGATCAGTAGAACTGTGTTCATGAGTAAATCTGACATGAAATGTTGGGCACCGGTGACGGGGCCTTACAACCTAACAAAGTGAACAATTAACATATGTTACTTCTAGTCACATATTGTATGCATTTACCATCACCATAATATATATTTAGTCACACATCCAAATTGGAGATGTGACCAAAAAGTAATTATACATCAATAACGATGATTGTCTATTGAGCATTTAGTCACACCTAGCAAAGTGAACAATTAGCATATGTTACTTCAAGTCACAAACTGTATGCATTTAACATCACCATAATATATTTTGTCACACAAAAGTAATTGGAGATGTGACTATAAAGTACTTACACTTCACTAACATTTCCTATATATCATCCCCATTCCCAAACTAACTCAAATCAATCTTTATTATAAAACTAATTTTTCTATCTTCAATCGATCCAACCAAACCAAAGCCTTCACCTGTCTCCTCTTCATCACCTTCCTCATCATTATTTTCATCACTCCATACAACATTCATCACTTCATCATTTACATCATATTTTTGTTTTCCTTTATCAGATGAATCAGCCTCATACTCAATATCCTCCATCCTCCTTTCTTCACTCTCCTCTTCATCATCATAAGCATTCAGAATGCATGTCAAACCATCAATTTTTCTATCACCAGCCTCCTCCATCGCTGCATCAACCTCAGCATCAGTTGGCACAATACTATTCTCCCCTTGTTTTGGGGCAGCTGAGGTCTTCTCAACCTCCTGCTCCAGGGTTTGAATTTTCATCATTGCACGGGCCAACTTATCTAATAGCAACACATTCTCCTTAGTCACCTCCTCATTTCTCTCCTTTAACTTAGCATTCTCCAACATCAGATCCAAATTTCTTTGAAATAGAAAGTTTCCAGCAGGAGGGGTTATTGGTGGTGAGGTAGAGAAAGGTTCAGGTACAGACTGGTCTTGATTAGTTGTTTGAGGAAGTATTGGGTGGATGGTAAATGTGGGTGGTGCAGAGGATTCAGATGGGGTTTGATTTGGGATTTGGGTATGGATAGGTGTAGGCTGGGTTGTTGGAATTGTTTGGGGTGGTGATTGGGTATGGGGTGGGCTAGGAATGTATGTATCTGGGTGTGTTGGGCTGTTGGTTGGTGGTGTTTGTGGTGGTGGGGATGTTTGTGGTGGTGTTTCATTTTGGCTTTGGGTTAAGGTTTGGATTGGAGATTGGGTGATTTGGTTTTGTGGTGACATAGGTGGTGTTGGTATAGGTTGGTCAATGGGTAAAGGTTGGGGTGGTGGTGTTTGCGGTGGCTGTTCTTGTACTATTTGATGCTCCCTCTAAGGCTGTGCAATGACCTCAAGATTGACATTTCCTCCTCCCACATTTGCAACAACTTCCTCATTCCCATCATGATCGTTACCTCCATCATTATCACTGTCATCATCATCATCATCATTCTCTCCATCTCCTCCAGCAACCTCCTCATCTTCAGATAACACCATATTCAGTTGTGGAATCAAAATGTCATCAATCATCAACCACGGTAGCACCTCAAACACCTGCTCTGGATCAAGTCTGCTAGCACTAGCCTGATTTTCTATTCGTTTGAATGTGTCTGGATTCTGTAGGACATGTGTGATTCCAGTAGATGGTAAGTTTTCCTAATCTTAATTAAAGATTATCAGTAGGAATCTTGGGTATGCCAAAAAAATTTTCTTGATTGGCTTCTCCAAGTTTTGCACCAATCCTTCAAATATTAATCGTGAAAAGTTGAAGGATAGTTACACAAAACTGCAGCCAAGTCTCTGCTCATTAGGGTCCATGACCCTTTTCTTGGTGCAAACCCCTGTATTATATGATGGATAAAGAATCTGTACAGGGTAGGGAACATGCCCTTCTAGAATTGCACATCTTTTGTGTGTCTCTGATAACCCATACACTTGATAAAAATCTTGTACAGTTGAGCAGTTGTCAGATGGATCGGATTAGGATTGTGATCATTCAGTTGTAGACATCTTCTAATCACAGCTTCATCCACTCGTATTTCATGACTAGCAACAGTGGCTTTGATCCATCAACCATTCTCATCTTCCATCAACGTTGCCGAGTTCCAGAAATCCAAAGAGTGGTTCCGGTATAATACTGGATTCTCTGTTAGAGCAAACCGGATATTGGAACGTTCCAACCACTGTATAATTGGGGCAACTTCTTCATTGGCAGGTGTAACTTGCAAGAGAGCGCACATATTGTGCTTTTGCTCAAAGAAGTATCTCGGAACCTCTTCGTCTGCCATATCTGAAAAACACAATCAAACACATTCAAAGTGAAATTAGTCATAAAGTTCATTACTTTAAGCAATTTCAAGTTTTAAAATTGAAGAAGAAAGAGAGAAATATCATCAAGAACCTGTTCTTCGACAAGATTATAACCTAATCACAAAAACAGAGAGTTAGAAAACAAAGTACATAATCAAAGCCCATAATCATCTAATCGTGATCGGAAAACATATTCTTATTGCTTACCGAGTCGGAATTAGAGGGATGGTTAAGTTAGGGTTTGGATTAAAGCGAATGCGATAAGTCGGTTAGGAGTTCTTAGAGTAAACAGTGGAAGGAGAGAGAGAGAGAGAGAGATGGAAAATAATGTTGAAAAATATCTCTCACTCCCTCTTATATACCTTTTGAAAGTGGGTTTTAAATGCATTTTGTCTTGTAGTGAGTTATTAGCTGTCAAACATTTAAAACTTATCCATTAAAAATTTCAGTTAAACTTCCAAGTGTCAAACCTTGCCCGATATGAGATTGACAAGGTTTGCTCGGTACCTTCCACTTAATAAGCTTGCTCGGTCAAGATAACTAATTTAAAGTCAAGTGATAATGAAGAAAACTTACCCGGAATACCAGATTTATTGAGAAACCAATCACAAGATAAATAATCAAGTATAAAATATCAAATAAGCATCCTTGCTAGGAATCAATTAAGATACCCGTAAACATTTCTCAGATTTAAATTAAAAAGGTTAATCTAGCATAAAACCTATCAGAGTAAGAAACACATTTAATCAAGCATAATTTAATGTAGTGTGCCGAGCAATGTATGCCCGAAAAAAAGAGATCTAGCAGACAGTGTACCTGGAAAGTCATTTTAAATACAGTTGACAATGGGTTTAAGTCAAAATCAGTCATGACATAGTCAGTGGTTCTCAGCTCATTCACAATTGCTAAGAATCTTTACAGGATTGACTTCAATCTCTCTCCATCCTTGTATTTAAATCTCTCTAGCTGTTGCTTGAGCTTTTGCTTTTTGATGTTCTTCAATTCAGTGTTTCCCTCAAACATTTCAAGGATTGCATCATACATTGCCTTAGCTGTGGTGTGATGTGCAACCTTGGTCAATATTTCCTATGACAGACCTAGCTTATCATGGCTAAGACCCTGTCATCCACTTTCCTCATTCTATCTCTTACAGCAGAAGTTGCATTAGCACCTTCAGTAGTGTCTTGTGGACCATTCTTGATTGAATTTCACATATCCACATCATTATTGCAAACGACTGCTTCAAATAAGACCTTCCATTTTGTGAAGTTTTCCTGTCGATAGAGTCTAGGAATCTTATTAGTGGACACCTCTTGTTCATCGTAACCAGACATTTTGAAAATCAAAATCAGTTAATTTGTAAAAGACAATCAGATCTGAAAATTGGTTTTTCAGATCTGATGAATCTGGTGCGATTAGAACAAGATTGGAAAGTAAAAAATTTAAACTTTAATCGAAATAAGGAAGAGAAAACACCGGAAAGTTGTAGATCTGGACGGAAATGAAGAACAGAGCAGCTGACGTCACTCTTTAATGGAACAGTGTACTGCTTAAGTCATTGTTCTTCTTCAGATCTTCAATCAGCAACAAATTTCTTACTAAAATTGCAGTGACCAGCTTTGATACCACTTGTCAGGTACCCAATTGTTGGTAGATCGTTAACAAGTTAAGTTATAACTCACACAATAATGTGTTGACAAGAGAGTTAATGACGGGTTGCTATATTTAGAAAGAAAACCGTTTGATAAAGGCTGAATCAATAACAAATGATTTAGTTGCTGAACAATTAATCAAAGGTAACTAACACACAAGATTCACTCAAAAGATTTCTATTTATATAATATAAATCATACAAACGATAATCAATCTAGGGTTTCTTGAAGGGAAAGTTATGTCCGTACGATTCTTAGAACAGCTGACTCTCACAAATAATCTCTCTGATTTCGTGTTCAGCCGCTGTTAGGAGGCGTGCCCTAAATATTCCTTTTATAGACCTGACACCTCATTTACAGCTGTCATTCCTTCTAGAAACCCTAAATATAAAGTACATATTCAAATTACATATTTAAAGCTATGCTATGTGTAAAATAAGTTTTCCGGGTAGGCTTTATCTTCTCCGAGTAGGCTTTGTACTCTGCCTTCCTTGGTAGACTTGATAACCTTGAAGTGTGTTTGGGAACAGTTACCGGGTAGACTTTTATTATTCACCGAGTAGTCTTCTTGATCTTATCAAACTTTGCCCGGAAAGATCTTACGAGCAACCTTGTTCTTCCATGGTCCCTTAACTCCTTGCTATGAAATAGCTTATTAGCAAAGTGTGCTCGGTAGCACTGTACTCTGCTAGAGTTAATCCCTGCCCGATGTCACTTGGAATATATCATTACACACATCAAGCTTACTCGGACCACTATTATTAATAAATACCTTGCCCGGTCTTCCAGTCACTTGGTTTCATGAGCTTGTTTAGCCAAGAGCTTACCCAGGGTAAACCTTACTCGGCTATGAAGAACAAACTTGCTTGATATAGTGAACCTTGCTCGGGTATACACTAACTAGTGAATCTTGCTCGGGTATGCACTATAGAAGACTTCTTGAAGATAACCTTGCCCGGTAGGCAAGATATCATGCCCGACTAAGTTAAACCTTGCTCGGATGTTCTAAGGTGTGCCCGGTTCCACACTTAGCGATTTCTGAGGAGGTTGAGAAGATTTCCAGTCTTCTATATGATCATTTTATGTCGAATCTTGACTCAACATAGTTGATGCTCCTTATCGTGTTATTATTTAAGAAAATTTTATTTTACATTTTTATGTCTTAAGGATAATATTTGGATGTTTTTTAATTTTCCGCTGCAAGAATACTCTATATTGAATTTTTGAATTATATGAAACCGGTTTAACCATTATATTTGAATATGTTTGGAATGATTACCAACAGCAGGACACCTGGATTTCTGGGTCTTACAGGCTAAAGTGGAATACGCCCAGGTGTGACATACAGATTGTTCAAAACACATGCGACAATATTGAGTGACAATATTATCATTATTTCATTGATGATTCAAACAACTAGTTCTTTAGCAAATAAGAAAAATTACAAGGAAATGAAACATGTCAAACACTTTATTAGTAACCATATGTCTAGTGTCTTCTCTTGGTTCATCCTCTAATAAGCATACTTGTAACATATGTATAAAATAATGTCAACTAACTTAATATTTGGTGAGTTCACACATTTTAATAAAATAAATAAAAACCATACAATTCCATCAACAATTGTAATCGAGCAAATATGATTCTTTCCCGATGGTAAAAACCCAACGTACTCGGATAATGAGGCATTTTTTCACTCATAACAACAGGATCCTGAGTGTAAGGGGGGGGGGCATGATAATACTATCTTGAAATAATCCATGCACAAGTAATTTGAGCAAGTAACAAGTAAACACCCAAGTCCATGCAGTGAATTGTATTTTGTAAGCCAAATTGTAAATAATTGAGTTTTGTAGGATATATATGTTACACCCAAAAGTAATAAAATAGTAAAAAGGGGGTGCGAGAAACTCACCTTTGAATTTGAATGACAACTTGGAAATGAAACGGAATGTGCGTTATATGAAACCGAAGGATCAAATCTCACGAGCTAAAATAAGAAACACGAGAATTACTAACTAATTAACGGAAATAAAATGTTGGTTTTAAAGTTCACACGTTATTATTTATATATATATATATATACTTTTACACATTTTAAAGTATATTAATATAAGTCTAACGAATATTAACGATTTATTATTATAATATTACTTATGAGATTAATATAAAATTTGAATATAATATCCTTACGAGCTTTTAGCGTTACCGGTATATTTTATTTTAGTATAAACGTTCTCATTTTGAATTTATTAATTTTACGACGAGATTGTGTGTGTGTGTGTGTGTGTCTATATTTATATTACGAGTTTTAAAGAACTTTTTGGGTTTGCAAAAGTTTGGTTTTTGGATGAAGATGCTAACTACAAATCAATAATTGATTTTAAGTGATTAAAAAAAATAATTCAATTTAAAATGATTTATAAAAATATATATGGTTTATTAAAATTAATAAATATGACTTAGAAAAATATAATTAGCTGGTGCAGTGACCCGAGTTCGAACCCGGGTCTTCATAACCAGAACCAACATACACAACCACTAAACCAGACATAATTTGTGTTTTAAGGATGGAAACAATTTATTATATATAAACTTTTAACTTCATCCTTTTCCTTTAAACCCAAGATTTTCAATTTCCTTAATCCGTTGATTGTTTGCTTGATTTATGTTAGGGGTTTTGTTAGAAGCTTAACAACAATAAGACTGCTTATAACAATTACCTCTAAAGGTTATGGATTGATGGTGTACCGTAGTTTGGCCGAAGTGAAATTTGGATGAACGATTTGATGATATTAGAGTGTTTCTTTATATAGATTTATTTTGCAACAAGTTTAGACCAAACATAGCGTCCTATTTATAGTATCAATCGAAGCGTTTGGTGTTTAACTCGAGTTATTAGGATTCTTAATATAAACGACGGTTCTGAAGATTAATAGGTGTTAATTTAGTTGTCAATGGTGATATTAATCGTATATTATTGTTTAGCGTTAGTGGATATGTAATTTAGGACGGGTTAATGGATCGAACAGTGATTAATATGTAGCTTTTGTGTTTCTCCGGCGTCGGTTTCCGCCCGCCGGACGTGTCGCCGAAAAAACGATGGATGGCAGAGGGAGGGGGCTGAGTATTATTCTATTATAATTTAAATAAAATGTTACACTTTAGCCCTTGAACTTTGTATAACTTTATAATTTGTTTTTAAACTTTATTAATCTTTGAACATTAAACTTTATAAATCGGGCATCGGTGACACACAAAAGTCCTCACTGTAGGTTGCTAGTGACGATTTTTTTTCGCTAAATATGTCACCAAAGGTCGCGCCATTGTAGATGTTGGTTGGTGACACACAAAAAATCGTCACTGTAGCATATAAAAATCAGTCATCGTAGAGTAGAGGTGTCACTATAGACTAGTGATTTTTGTTCCAATTTTATCTAATAATGTTAATATAAACCATTTTCAGTGACCCATGTTTTTTTGGTTAATGGAAATATATCAACAATTGGTCACATTACACTATGTTCAGTGTGACTATTGGTTGGTATTTGGTCAAAATTAGAAACCAAGTAGTTAATCTAAGTTGTGACTATTGCATACCTTCTAGTAACATAACACAAATGAAAATGTGACCTAGAACGTTTAATATAAACCGGTCTTATTTTAAGTGTCACTGTTGTGTATTCTTTAATCACACTAAGTTTGAAAATTTCTTGTAACATTTCCATTGAGTGACATATATTACATAGTTACATGACCCTAACACACTTGTTGTCACACTATTATTAAATAAATGTGAATTTTATGTATTTTAGTGACAAATAATTTTGAACAGTGTGACAATATGTAGTTAGTTATCACACAATTGTTAATCTAAGTTGTGACTATGACATACCTTCTAGTGACATAACACAAATGAAAATGTGACCTAAAGCGTTTAATATAAACTAGTCTTATTTAAAGTGTCACTGTTGTGTATCCTTTAGTCACACTAAGTTTGAAAATTTCTTGTTACATTTCCAGTTAGTGACATATATTACGTAGTTACATGACCCTAACACACTTGTTGTCACACTATTATTAAATAAATTTGAGTTTTTATGTATTTTAGTGACAAATAATTTTGAACAGTGTGACTATATGTAGTTAGTTATCACACAATTGTTAATCTAAGTTGTGACTATCACATACACTCTAGTGACATAAAATAAATGAAAATGTGACCTAAAACGTTTAATATAAACTAGTCTTATATTAAGTGTTACTGTTGTGTATCATTTAGTCACACTAACTGAAAATTTCTTGTTACATTTGCATTTAATGACATGTATTACGTAGTTACGTGACCCTAACACACTTGTTGTCACACTATTATTAAATAAATGTGAATTTTTATGTATTTTAGTGACAAATAATTTTGAACAATGTGACTATATGTAGTCAGTTATCTCACAATTGTTAATCTAACTTACTACTATCACATACCTTCTAGTGAAATAACACAAATGAAAATGTGATATAAAACGTTTAATATAAACTACTCTTATTTTAAGTGTCACTGTTGTGTATCATTTACTCATACAAACTTTGAAAATTTCTTGTTACATTTGCATTTAATGACATATATTATGTAGTTACATGACCCTAACACACTTGTTGTCACACTATTATTAAATAAATGTGAGTTTTTATGTATTTTAGTGACAAATAAATTTGAACAGTGTGACTACATGTAGTTAGTTATAACACAATTTTTAATCTAAGTTTTGACTATCACATACCTTCTAGTGACATTTCTTATTTTAAGTGTCACTGTTGTGTATCCTTCAGTGAATCTTAGAATATTTGTTGTTACATTTCTCTTTAGTGACATATATTAAGTAGGTACGTGACCCAATAACATACTTGTAGTCACATTCTTTTCTAAAGACTGTGACTGTTTTTGGGACGTAGACACAAATATTTATTTGGTCAGTGATTATATGTAGTTAGTTATTACAAAATTGTTAACACAAAATTACCAATATATACCTTTTAGTTACACTATCTTTATTGAATGTGACCATATATATATATATTTATATATATATATATATATATGTTAGACACAAATTATTTAGTAAAATGTGATTATATATAGTTTTTAATCACCCAAATATAACATTTTAGTGACATGTTAATTTAAAATGTGACCAAAAATGAATTATAATCACCTGAATTTGATTGCAATTCACATTTAGTGACATTTGCGAAATAAGTATAGTAATGGATAATATATAAATGAAACGATACAAAAATATTGTTAAAATAAAATGGAATTCTTCTACACATATATAAATTTTTAAACAAGAGTAATTAAAAATATGCATCCTAATCTAAATCTCACTAGTTGAGTTAATGAAGTTGGCTTAGCTGCTGCATTAGTACTACTGATGAATTTTGATTTAATATTATTCAACTGGACATATTCTACTGGTCCATTTGTTTTAGGTGTTTTTTTGACCTTTGAATCTTTCGGTTGATTCCGCTACTAACCATCAACATGTTTAGTAGTTGTCCCTTTTGTGAAGTCATTGACCTTTTGATTTTTAGTTTGTTGATAATCTTGTGTCTTAATTTAAAGACAATTATAGACAATAATTACAGAAACGCACATCAATAATGCAAAGGTCCTTCGGCCAACGAACAAAACCGCCGACTGCATCCCCGACTATTCGCGCATAAGGGATTTCAAGAGGTAAAAATGCTGGATCTTGTATCAATCGGTCAATCGACACTTTGTAGCTGTCCTCTTGGACTGGAACATTGTGACATGTTTGTAGACCTTCAGACAAGTAAATCCTACCAGAAGCGACAACGTTTTTCTTGGACACAATTGCTAGTCGACACTTGATAGTCTATAATAATTTTTGTCATTATATCATAAGGAAAAAAAATACAAATACATATTTGTAAAAGTACATGCCCGTTTTCCTTTTGGTGAATGAGTATTTACTGGCACAGGTTAGCTTTCCGCGTTATTTTTGATGGTTTTGGAAGATTCCTAAATAACATTTTATAATTCCCACAATTAATTAATGAAGATTGTAAATTAATGAATTATTCAAAGAATAACTTACTTGATTGAATTTCAAATGTTTACAATGTTTCCTTTTGCCTATAGCAGAAGTGGCTCGGTCAATTTTACCGGACAAATTTGTAGTTTTTTTTAGTTGGCATCCACCTGATTGACTTGGAGACTGATTTCTAGGACCTATAACATTGCCCTGATCAAATACTCATATTTAAAGTACAATGTTATAATATAATTGAATTAATCAAAATAATACTAAAATAATATAATATGTTACTAGAGTTATGTTAACCTTTGTGGACTGTTTCAGTTGAAGTGTATGATTAGTAACGGTGTCGTCATTCCGACCCACCGAATATGCTGTTTGATTCTTCTGGGACCCACTTGAATGAGTCGGATACTGCTTTTCACGAGTCCAATGGATCAGCAATGGATTAATTGATTTATATTTATAAAAATATTATAGACAGATTCACATACTTGTTGTTGATTCGGTTTTGTCCCTACCTGAATCACCTGAATAGCAAAGTTGGATAGTAACGCTCTCATGTCATCTTGTTGTTTATCAAGCGTATTTTTCATCAACATAAGTTCTTCACGTTGTTTCTGTCTTTCTTGTCTCCCATTTTCCTTTTCGTCTCTCTCAAACTGGACCATAAGTTGAAGCTCCTTTATTTGTTCTTTCGCTGATCCTCTAACTCGTCGTGGACTGTGAAGATATATAGGAGACATTACTCCAGTTCCTACCCCTTTTATGCAACCACGTTCTTCGTGGCCAAAGACCAGTGTCATGGTATCCTCGCCTTGATAAACATTCAACTCCCCAACATTGATTTTTTTTTCATTTTCCAACTACACAAAATAATTTGTAAAATCATTCAACTTCAAATAATATGTAAAATCATTCAACTTTAGCAAGAAGATATGAATAAATTAAAGAAAGTCTCCCGAACTCACTAGTTTCTGTGTGAGCATTTTAACCTCCTCATCTTCTATTTCACCATCTTTGTTTTGACAGGATTTATACCACATCAGACACCGGGTGGAGGTACATCTTGCTCAACTTTGTTGTTTGCAAGCTTGTTATAATTTATAAGAAAAGTGCATTAGTATTAAATCATATAATCTGATTTTAAGTCCTAAGCATCTATTTAGGGAATTTTTAAAGATTAAAACATTTACCATGTTTTCTTCAAGAGTAGCATATCCACCTCTTCCCAACTGGTGGTTGTAACACGACTTTGCACGAGCTTCCTTCCTTATGTCTGACAAATCCTTCATGAAAATTAAATCTCATATATGTCAATTCTTAATTAAATTTTATAAATATGAAAGTATGAAAAAATGATGAAATTATATATGTTAATGATGATAAAAACATCGTCCTATACCTTGAATTCGTTGGATTGTGTATACGCGACAAATTTGTCCCAATGATCTTGGTTAAGGATTATACACCCTACTTCTAAAGCTTCTTAAGAGCAAACCGAGACGAGTCATAACAACTTTTCTTTTGTCTTCGTCTACTTCGTAATAACACTGAAATAACAATTACAATTAGAATGTAATATAATGTATGAAAACAAATAATTGATCAGGCATTTTACCGTAATCTCTTCCCACAACTTATCCCTTACTTCTTTGGATGCTTCCCTCCATGTAAGAACTCTGACGTTAACTTTCTCTCCTAAGAAACTCACGAATTCGGATCTGTACTTTCCACTCAACCTTCCAAACGCATCGAACTTGACTTTATGTTTTTTCCCACAAGAATTTGTGTAGGCAATTTGCATATTTGGTAGCATGGTCAATCCCCTTTTCTTTTTATCTTTGGAATCATTGACTTTATGTTCGTTCTCGTCATCTGAGGGACTCATATCAGATTCACTCGAATAATCGTGAAATTCTTCATTAAACTGGTCTTCTTATGCATCATTCTCTTCATATGTTCCTTCCAATTCCATGACCTATCACACAAAGTAACATGCAAATGAGATTTGTTGATTGCAAATAAACATATATTCAAATCGTCACAAACCTTAGTAGAAGAAGATGATTTGACTGATGACAAATCTCTGTTTTTCTGAAAATCGTCAATCGAGTTCTAGAACAGAAACCGCCAACAGATTTGGAAAGAATCATTATGAGTATGTTTCCGTAACAATAGGAGTGTAATGTGTTCATGGCGGCAATGTGTAATTTTCAATTTTAGTTAATTTTCAATTAAATATTGATTAACGGCGCCAATTTGAATCCTATTAATATTAAACAGTAATCATTAAGCTAGATTAGAAAATTTGCGAGGGAAAGATTTTGAGAAATTAGAAATTATTGTCGACCCTTCAGTTTCCAGGTTGTGATTACGTATCATTATCTTTTTATAATTTGTTTTTAATCCGCTAAATAAATCTATTCATAATGTTACTCTTATAAATACATAATGTAAATTTATATAGCGAAATTCCGACCGACCCTAATCTTTTTTTATTACCGACCCCAATCTGTTTTTGTTACCGACCCCAATCTTCCTATTGTCATTTAATTTTTAATTATTAGCTAACATTTTTAAAAAAAATTAAATTATAATTCTATAATTAGGAGTTGAACTTAACTATTCAACAAAATCTAATTCCAAAATAAAATTAATCCATTAACTAAAAACATGGCCTTTTAACCAATTAATTAACCCAAATCCAAGTTCCAATTGTTTAAAAAATAAGTCATTTCTTATCCGGTTCGACCCGATATTTAACAAATCCGAATTTGATCGGCATTTAGCTCGACATTTAACAAATCTGATTGGGGATAATAGAGTCCAATTAGGGATAACAGATTCCGATGGGTATAACATAGTCCAATTAGGGATAACAGAGTCCAATGGGGTATAACAGAGTTTAATTCGGGATAACATATTCCAGTTGGGTATAACATGGTTCAATTGGGGATAACATTGTCCAAATGGGGAAAATAAAGTCTAATTGGGGATAACAAAGTCCAATTGGGTATAATAGAGTCCAATTGGATCACAGAGTCGAATTATGGATAACAAATTCTAATGGGGTATAACATAGTTCAATTGGGGATAACAATGCCCAATTGGGGATTTAACCGTGTCCAATTGTGGATAACAGTGTCCGATTGGGGATAACAAAGTCCAATTGGGAATAACAAAGTCCAGTTGGGGATAATAGAGTCCAATTGGGAATAACAAAGTCCAATTGGGTATAATAGAGTCCAATTGGGATAACAGAGTCCAATTAGGTATAATAGATTCCAATGGGGTATAACATAGTTCAATTGGGGATAACAGTGTCCAATTAGGGATTTAACCATGTCCAATTGTGGATAATAGTGTCCGATTGGGGATAACAGAGTCCAACTGGGGAAAACAAAGTCCAATTTGGTATAATAGAGTCAAATTGGGATAACAGAATCCAAGTAGGGATAACATATTCCAACGGGGTATAAATTAATCCAATTAGGGATAACATATTCCAACGGGGTATAAATAGTTCAATTGGTGATAACAGTGTCCAATTGGGGATAACAATGTCCAATTGTGAATAACAAAGTCCAAATGGGTATAACAGAGTCCAAGTAGACTCTGTTATATCCCCAATTGGAATTTGTTAACCATTTGTTCTTTATTATCCCCAATCGGAATTTGTTATATCCATTTGGACTTTATTATCCCCAACTAACTCTATTATCCTTGATTAGACTATATTATACCCAATTTGACTATATTATCAACAATTACTCTACTACCCCCAATCGGATCAAAATGGGTTGACAAATTTAAAAGATGGGTGGAGGTGGGTTAGTGTCTTAAGGAAAAAGAATGTTCGGGTTGACATGGGTTTATGATTGAAACGAGTTCGGTTTGGATTGGAATGAGTTCGATTTTGGATTGGAACGAGTTCGGTTTAGGTTTTGGCTCGGATCAGGTTTCGAGCCAACACGAGTTTCGCACTGAACGGGTTGGTTTTGGATTCTTATGTTTTTTTTTGGACGATTTATTATATTTTTTAATTTAATTTTTTTGATTTTTTTTCTGATAAGTTTTCTATTTAGATTAAAAACCCTCAAAAAAAATTCAAAAATAATAAAAAAAAAATCATAACTCAAAATATAAATCAAAAATTAAAAATTAAAAAACAAAAATGTTTCCTCCGTTGTCCTAGTTATATATATATATATATATATATATATATATATATATATATATATATATATATATAAAACTCGACCCTAACCCATTCTACCCATAACCCGTTTCGACCCAAATCTAAACACATCACACGTAGGTTCGACCAAATTTTTAAACACATCACAACGTAGGTTCCAAATCTTAACCTATGTGAGAAATACAAAGTAAGGTATGTATTATTTCCTTCATTTCGATTTACTGGGATAATTATGTTGTTAGAGTAATTGAAAAGAATAATTACTTATTTGGTTTAATTATGAGTAGAATAATTATGTTGTTCGATTAGTTGAAAAGGAAAGTAACTACAGTACTTCAAACCTAAATAAATTATGTGAATTTTTTTACAGTGGTGATCTCAAAGATGGACATGTTTTGTATGGCAACGAATAAAAACATAAAGGTTTATATGGATGGAGTTCTAAGTTTTATTGCTTATGTAATTAGTCATTTAAAGAAATCGAGCAATAAGCCAATAAAAAAATACCGTGTCTATGTCAGACTTGTTTAAACTACATATCACTCAGTATGGACGATGTGAAACATCACTTATTCAAACATGGCATAGATCAAAGCTATACCATATGGTCTAAGCATGGAGAAAAGGATAAGCCTCAAATTAGTTATCCGGTTTTGGAAGACAACTATGAAATGCACACAAACGATTTTATATCGAAATTACTAACTAATGCCGCCCAAAACGTAAATATGGTTGAAGCTACAGAAGAAAACTTCACGGATGACCGTGATTATTCAAAATTCGTAAAACTAATTGAAGATGCTAAGAAGCCACTTTGCAAAGGTTGCCCCGACTTCACGAAGTTGTTTGCGCTGGTACAAATTTTCAACGTGAAGAGCAAGTACGGAGTTTCAGATAAATGCTTTACAGAATTCATTCTTGTCTTTAAGAAGTTTCTACCGGAAGGTAATGAAATGGCTAGTAGTACACATGAGGTTAAGAGAACATTCAAAGCAATGGGGTCAGGTTATAACAAAATACACGCTTGTATTAGCGACTGCATTTTTACTAGGCACTGTACGAAAAATTTGAAAGGTGGATGATATTAAATTAATCCAGGTGAAAGGTGGATGATATTAAAAAAGTAACATACAATAAAATTCCAACAAAAGTATTATGGTACTTTCCCATAATTCCATGGCTTAAACGAATTTTTCAGTCACCGACGACTGCACGACATTTGAGATGGCACGCAGAAAGTAGAATAAAGGACGGTGTTTTACGTCACCCGGCGGATTCACCCGCATGGGCTGCTATAGATGACATATATGAATTCATTAAACAATATCCAAGAAGTGCGCGGCTATGCATTGCAGCTGATGGGGTGGATGTTAATCGAGGAAATCGACACCACAGTGCCTGTCCAGTTTTAGCTGTCATTTACAACCTTCCACCATGGTTGTGTATGAAAAGGAAGTTCATCATGCTATCGTTATTGATATCAAGGACTCGGGTAACGATATTGATGTATTTTTAGCACCGTTGATTGAAGATCTACAACAGTTATTCGATACGGGGGTAGAAACATACGATGCAATTGCCCGAGAAAGGTTTACGCTACGTGCTATTGTCTTATGGACCATAAACGATTATCCCGCCCTTGGTACACTTTGTGGTTGTCCATATAATGGCTTCTTTGGTTGTGTAGTTTGTGTAAAAAACAAATTGAGTTAGACTAAGAAGATCAAATAAGCAAATATGTGGTGGCCATAGACGATATCTACCTTATGCCACCTGTTCAGAAAGAAAAAGGAGGGATTCAATGGAACACAAGATTTTCGAAGTGAACCAATACCTAAGAATGGGTAGAAATATATAACAAGATGCAGTATTCTATAAACATTTGGGTTAAGGGCCACAAGAACAATGCATCAGCCATGCAACAAGCTTCGAACGGGAGAGGTGGGAAAATAAAAAAAAAACAAAGGGGAACAAAAGAATCAGATACAACAGAAGAAGGCAGCAACGGTAAACCCTACTGGAAGAAATTTAATATTTGGCATCGGAAACTAAAATATTGGTGGTTTGATTCTGTAAACCATTGTATAGATTTTATGCACATTGAAAATAATGTGGCAGAGAGTTTGATTGAAGACTGTTAAACATTCCGGGAAAGACGAAAGATGGATTCGAGTCTCGACTCGATCTGGATGATATGCACTTAAAGCTATAGTTAACACCTAAGAGATACCGCACAAACATTAGGCTTCCGCCTGCGAGTTACTCATTAAAAACAGAGGAAAAAGAGAAGTTTTGCGATATGTTGTACAAGTTAAGGGTATTGTTCAAACTTTGGTAGTTAGGTTAGTCTAAAGGGGATTGTTCAAACTTTGCTAGTTTGGTTAGTGTAAAGGACAGGAAGCTAATAGGACTTAAATCACACGACTATCACATGCTTATGCAACAGTTTTTGTCCCTTGCAATACGATCTATTATGCCACAACCCACAAGATATGCTATAATAAGGTATTGTTCTTATTTTTATATTCATATCACCATATTACTCCTTAATTTTTTGGTAAGTTGGAATATAGCATGTGGTTACGTGACCGTATACATTTTTTATTCAGGTTCTGTTTTTTTTTCATATCAATTTGTAGCAAGGAGATCGAGGTCGTGGAGGTTGACAAATTGGAGGAAAATTTGTTTGTGACATTGTGCCTTTTCGAGAAATACTTCCCTCCATCGTTTTTTTATGTTATGGTTCATTTAAACATGGACATTGCTAGAGAAGTTAAGTTATGTGGTCCCGTATACTTTCGGTGGATGTATCCATTTGAAAGGTGTATGAAGGTTATTAAGGGGCACGTGCGAAACAAAAATAAGTCAGAAAGATGCATTGTTGAACAGAATGTTGCTGAGGAGACGATTGAGTTCTTGAGAAAATTCAAAAAAGACTTGAAGACTATTGGTATTCCTAAAAGTTTGAGGAACTCGATTGAAAATAAGAATAAAGCAAGTAATAAAGACGGAGTCCCACTATCAACGGGAAAATCATTGGACGACATTTCTTCTGATCTGTTCGTGAAAGCATATTTCTATGTGATGCAAAATACATCAGAAATTTTTCCTTATATCGAGTAAGTATAATGTACATGGATTATATTATTTTATTTTCTACCACACGGTGTATAAAATTAGTCAATATTTATTTAGAGTCGGCACATGGCATTTCTTGAACAACAACATCCTTACAAGAAAACAGCTTGGTTAGAGAAAGAGCACAACTTAAAGTTTGGTATGTGGTTACGATATTAGGTATGCACGTATACTACATATTTCATAACGGCCTTACTAGTTAAATATTTATTATATTTGATCAAGTGGAATTGAAGTTCACCCTTGTAGTATATATGTATCAGGTTTGAGAGAAAGTTAGCGGAATCGCGGAAAAGTATATCAGAGACCGAAGGTGGATTTCATATGGACCAAATAGAAACGCATTGAGCTAGGAAGTCTATGACATCAACGGATTTACATTTCGTACAAAATCTCGAAAAGGTAAAGTGCACCAGAACAGTGTGGTTAGTTGTAACGATTCCGACTAAACCAGGTATACCCTAACCGGTAGACATTAGTTACGTTATATTTAATGTCAGGTACATGAATTACCATAATAATTATACGAGAATACATGGTTCACTGTATTGATTGTACGTGAATATATAATTCATCGTATTGAATAGGCGATTAATCGATCGATAGTTATTAAAACCCGAACGAATCGGGGGTTCAATTATAAACGATATATATGATATTTAGTGATGTTTACGAAGTATTAAACCTTCGGGATAAGTGAATTAAAGCACAGAAAAAGAATTTCGATTTAATGATACGTCGGTACATTAAACGAAACCTTCAATACCAAACCGAGCAAGAGATGATCGATCAAGCCGAAAAAGATGCGCAATAATTAATAATATAATGTTTTAAGTTAATAAATGTCATGGTTTAAGTTTTTTAAAGTTTTTAAATCAGTTTTAAATAAATTTCATTTTTTAAGCCGAAAACGATCGTTTAAGCCTCGTTTTAAGCCGAATTAGACATTTAACCAAAAAACGAACTGAACCAGATTATCCAAAACATTATCCGGATTTCCGAAATCCAAACATGTGGCTAAGAATGGAGAGGTGGGTCCCACCCCACCCCCCTTGGATTTCCTATCGGCCTAAGGGGGATAAACCCCTAGCCTTTCATTTCTTTTTTTCATCAAACCTTTGCAAGATCTTTCCTTCCTCTCCACTTCATGAACTAAAAACCGAGATTTTAGCAAGAAAACCGAGGTAAAAAGTCGAGTTATTTACGTTTCCATCTTCGTTTCTTGAGTTTATTTGCAAGAAAATGAGGTTTCAAAGATGAAAACCGATTCATGCATGATCAAGTGATGTATACGGGTTATACAAGGGATCTTGGTCCAAGAAAGGAGTTAAACGAACCAAAAACGAATTTTTACGGTTCAAACTTTAGTTTTGAAACAATAACCTAAACTATAGTGTAAGATGCTTGATCGTGAGTGTAACTTGCTTGGTATTGTGGTATGTTGGTTTTAGTCTCTGTATGTAGTGGTAGATAAGGCGGAAAGACGAGTTTGTAGCTTGTAGTGACGGAAAACGAAAGGTATATTCGGTTTATGTTCGGTATTGGATTTTTAGACAGATTGTGGTAGGTTTAGAGTTAGGTCATGAAATTTTACAGGGATGATCTACACATGAAAATATGAGTTCTGTGAATTTTTGGTAATTTTTGGGCAAAGGATGAATATTTGGTGAATTTAATGCTCGGTTTTGGCTAAAAATGGTGAAAAATAGTTAAATTTCATGAAAAATTCTGGAAAATTTCGGATAAGCTTTTTATATCATGTAAAAGTCAGACACAAAATTTTAGGTCAGTTGGAGAAGTATAAGTAGGCTTTTCGGTTAAACGAGTTCTAGGGTTTTCTAGCTTGGTTTTAGTAAAAATGGCATGTAAAAAGAGATTTTGGTTCTGGAAAAATTATAGAGGACTATGTGGATGGCAGGGGACATCCAGGAAAAATTTGGGATTTTTCTAAGTTCGTTTGGTATTTACGACATATTTAGTGTTTAAATGGTGTTTAAAAATAGATAAATAAATTTTAAATATAAAAATTAATTATGGAAATATTTTTATAAATTTCCCCACTGCCAAAAAGTGATTTGTGCAAAATTTCAAGATTCGAGATTAAACGGATAATTATTTGTGCAAAAACAAACTTTTAAGGCTTAAAACGCGTAAACCGGTAAAGTTCGCCTAAGCGAGCTGACTGGTGTATAAAAACCCTAAAAATGAACTATTTTCATTTAATTGAGTTAAACAAGTAAAAATGAATCATCCGAAAATAATTCGGATGATTTGAGTAATTTTACCCGATTTAACAGTTTCCGGTGCCCTAAAGACGGAAACGGGTCCCGCGGCCAAACGGGGCGTCTAAACCGAGCTCTAATTTCACAACTTTAATTAAATTATCAGTCAACCACTCTTTTCGGGTCGTGTGTGACCAAACTCATTTTTGAAACGTAAAAACGGATAACCGTGCTACGCACGCAAAACGGGAAAAACAACTAATAGTAAATTGACTATAGAACTCTAAACGATATCACAATCTCAGTCCGTAGAAGTGTTTCTGGGTTAACATTGCCCCCGGAATGGGTACAGTACTGGGTTAACAGTGTCCCCAGATGTCCCTAAAAGTGTTTCTGGGTTAACATTGCCCCCGGAATGGGTACAGTACTGGGTTAACAGTGTCCCAGATGTACCGGTTGATACGGGTAAAGATTATATAAACTATAATTGTATAATAACGATCGTAGGGATCATATTACAGATTGGACGTGTTAACTAATAATGACTGTTGTACCTGCTTGCATGTGCTAAGGTGAGTTTCACGAGCCCCTTTTTCTGAATTGTTTTTAAATATTTTCCCGGGGCGGAAGCATGTTACTCCTGAAATGTTTAAGTACATACTGAACGCATGGATTTGCGTGGATTTATATATATATTTTATTGTACGGGAATCGTACGGAAATGTACTAAGATGGTAATTGTCTGAGTTGCTAACATTCTAAGGCCCCGGAACACGAGTGATTAACTGAAAGCCGGTAGAGTGTGGATAGTACTATTGGTCTAACAAACCCAACTGGTCCGGCATGGATTTGCTGATGTTTCCCAGCCAGTTGCACATGTCTATTTTGTTGTTATTATTTTGCTATGTAATGTTAGACATAGCGGTTTGGGGCAGGTCCGTGGGCGGGGGATATGCCACGGGGGTTGTGTGTGATAGTCATAGGTTTCACTTGTGGGCTCAGCATAATTACATCGATAATATTATATTTTGATAATGATTTATCATGGTTTACCCGAATTGTGAAACTCACCAACTATTCGTAGTTGACCCGTTTTCTCACATGCTTTTCAGGTACAATTAAGATGAAGTGATTGCGTACGTGCAATGTGCTTGATGTGTGTAAGATTTGCATGCGGGATGTTAGGATACATTATAATAAATAGAATTATGTATCGTTTTGTATGATGTGTGTATCACCTAGACGGCTGTTGCATCCCGTTTACGTTTCCGCTGCGGTTACGGGGTGTTACAGAAGTTGGTATCAGAGCCATTGGTTATAAAGATTTAGGATGTCTTTAAAAGATACCTAAAATATAACCAGTAGCTCAAGTATTATAGGATCTGAATATCAACTAATAATTTATAGTGACGAGGTCTGGATGAACTTGGATGGACAAGTGAGTTATTATGGTTCGGAACATAATAAAAGACTTGTCCGCACGAGGGAATTCAGGGGAAGTCACGGGGTACATTAATAGGTCAAAATGGCAACATATGTGTAAAGTATATAATATTATTTATACGTGCTAATGTGTATATATATATATGTACATATCTTGTGGGTACATGTTTTGAGAAATAGGACCCGGATAAGGAACCGGGGGAGGAAATAATAAAAGTACTAAGGATGCTGAAATTCCTAGAGCATCGGTTGATGATAAGTCTGACTTATCGGGCCATAGTTATGATAGTACCAAGTTGGATCTCCCGTTTGACATTAACCAGAAATATCTAGTAACCGTCACTCCCAACCAAAATTGATAAATCCCTTACCCTACCAACACCGGTACCGTATATCCTAATAACCCCATGTGTTCACCCGAACCGCCGACCCTCACGTACGGACGGACCTGTACCTGAACCCATTCTTATTCCATTAAGGTAAATAAATAAATAAATAAATAAATAAAATAAAATAAAATAAAATAAAAATAATAATAATAATAATAATAAATTTGATAATAAATGAGCAGATAAAAATAATATATGGAAATATATATGTGTATTTCTCACTCTCAAACATATGAGACATACCACCTCCAGGTCGAGAATTACCGATTTTAGCGAACCTAGAACGCCTGAGGACATTGACTGAGCAAGTGATAGAGTTTCCCATAATAGTAATTGATAATATTTGAAGGCAACATGGGTTGCGCGATTACCTTGAACCTTGCAACTCCCTATGTTATCCTTACATCCGTTAGATGCCTATACCCATGTATACTCGAATAGAATGATTACCCGTACACAAAGAGGTGTTGGAATCATTATAGCATAGTTGGTTGTTCGTTCATAGGTGGTATACCGCGTATGCCGGAGATACAAATAGACACGGATATTATAACTCCGTAGTACGTAATCGTTTGGTGCTCACGGTGAGCATGTATCGGTTATGCTGACATGCAGAAGGATATTGAAATCAAGCATATTAAACATTAATCTTTGTTAAGAAAGATCTATATGTCAGTTGGTGACAAGGGTTATGAAAAATATTTAAACGTTAACCGACGTCAGGTTAAGTCCATATGTTATTATATTGGTGGGACATATATACTAGATACTGGTATGTGTAATATGTATGATAATATTTGGTGTGTATGTGTAACTGCTGTTATGATTGAGCTGGTAACGAGTTATACGGTGAGAATAGTATTGATTACTGCGTACGGGATGGGTACGGCAGAATGACATAAAAAGAGTAACTCCAATGATGGAGATTGATATGATTCAGTTGATTGCTCAAAGATAGCAGATGATGATACCGAATGTCGTATCACAGATCACTGTTAGTGTTGATGCAAATGTGATCGCTGAATTATAGATCGAGCGATCACATGAATATGAATATTTCAATTCTTAGTGGTATTACTAAGAGTGATAATGTCCCACCAAATACTATTATGACTACAAGTATTAGTTATAAACTAAATATGAATAGTAGTCGTAATGAATTAGATCCGGTATGAAGGATATGTTTGTTGGTTGTGTTAAGGAAATTATTAATAGTTTACTGATGGTAAAGGGAGGTATAGATTAGCGAGTGGATAGGAAAGATCGAAATGGTTAAGGATATTGGTAAGAGTCTAGAATATTGTGTAGTGAAATATGCTACAGATATGTTGGTAGATTATGTTGTATCGTGATGGAACACGATGGTACAAAATTATAGTTAGAAAATTATTACTCAGATGATATGGTCAGAATTTAAAATTCTTGTGCTAGAGCACTTTTATTCGAGTAATTAAGTTCAGAGTTTGGAACTGAGCTATGGAAGATAGAAATGTTGTGTCCTGATCACTTAGATCACGCTAATCGTTTGAAGGAATTGTCATGTCTGGTAACATGGCTAAATACTCCTGAAACTAAGCGAAGTGAGCGCTATATTGGGGACTAACTCCATCGATAAGGAGTATAGTCAATCCTGTAAAATATACAACCTTTGGAAGGGTTTTGTCACAAGCCAGCATTGATATATTTGACGCTATGGGAAGCGGACTGGAAGGACGTTAGGTGAGACGTCGAGTGTTAAAGAAGAGAAATGATAAAGGTATAGTGCAAGATAGGCTTCTGAATAAGTAGGTATGTCCTACAACCCAGAATTATACTAAGACTAGTTCTGGTGTGAAAACATGAACCGCATGAAGGGTCCTTCCCTAAATGTGGAAAATATGGTTATCGGCAGGAAGGAGAATGTCGAGTGATAGTAGGCCACAGGTGTGGTAAAGATGGACGTAATGCCCTAATTGTAGAACCAATTGAAGCCATGTGAACTGGCAACCCCAACCCATTCGTGTACAAGCACTCCGAACCCAACAGCTTCAATAACAATCCATCCAAAGAAATCAAATTATGCCAAACAGTTGTACTTGCTATGAATGTGGCAGTACAGAACGTTTCAAGAGAAATTGCCCGAAGTTAAACCAATGTGTCGTTGGAAGACGAACCTCATGACAAGCATCAACCTCTGATCAAACAAGGAGCCGTGCTTTTGTGAGTAATTCGAATAAAGCACGTCATGATCCAAAGGTGGTATTAAGTATGTTGTAGTTTTAAATCAATAGACTTCAGTGATATTTTTACGGTCGCCGATAGAAGTTAGTTCCTGTTAACCTCCTATCATTTGGAAAGATACCGATTAGTGAAACTATAGAACCCTATACTGTAGAATCGCTAACGGTAAACCCCTAATGGTTAACTAAATTGTTCGGAATTGTCCTATTATTCTGAACGATTAACCTTTCCTTATTGACCTTCGACCAGTAAAGTTAAGAAGTTTTGACGTAATAGTTAACATGGATTGGCTAACTCAACATGAAGCTGAAATCAAATATGAAAAGAAGATGACAAGAAGCTCTCTTTCGGACGATGAAGCGATTAGAAACAGAGAAAAGTGTGCGATTTAAAAGAAAACATATAGAAGATATCCCGGTGGTACGCGAATTTCCACAAGTTTTCCCAGAAGAACTTCCTGGATTACCGCCAACCCGACAGGTCGAATTCAGAATCGATTTAATACCTCAAGCTGGCCCTGTTGCTAAAGCATCTTACTGACTTGCACCAACTGAAATGGAAAAATTATTGGATAAGGTTTTATACGATCTGGTTAGTCACCATGGGGTGCACCAGTGTTATTAGGATAATGAAGGACGGAAGTGTTAGGATATGTATTGATTAGGGAGAATTGAATAAAGTGACGATCAAGAATAGGTATTCACTTCTTCGAAGTAAATGATCTATTTAACCAATTGCAATGGGCGATTTATTTTTAGAAAATTGATCTTAGATATAGTTATCACCAAACGAAAATCCAAGATGAGGACGTTGCAACAACAGCGTTTCGGACTCGTTACGGCCATTATGAATTCTTATTTATGCCTTTCGGGCTAACAAATGCGCCGGCAGTGTTCATGGACCCCATGAATCGAGTCTGTAAACCCTACCTCGACAAATTCGTCATCATGTTTATTGACGATATTTTGATCTACTCGAAAAGTAAAGAAGAGCACGAGCAACACTTAAGAATAATTTTAGAACTTCTGAATCAGGAGAAGTTGTATGCAAAATTCCCCAAGTGTAACTTCTGGTTACAAGAAGTGCAATTCCTCGGTCACGTTGTAAACCATCAAGGAATACACGTTGATCCGAGTAAGATAGAAACCATTAAAATTGGCAGTCACCCAAGGCGACAAAGGAAATGCGCCAATTTTTAGGACTAACCGGAGACGATCAGCGGTTTATTGAAGAATTTTTAGCATTGCCCAACTCATAATCCTTTGTACGACGCAAATGTACAAATTTTATAGATGAAAAGAGACCGCAGTCTCATATTCAGCGAAGAGGGGTCGAGTTGTTAAGCGATTATGACTGTGACATCCGTTATCACCCCGGCAAGGCTAAAGTCGTAGCCGATGCCTTGAGTAGGAAAGATTGGGTTAAGCCATTACGAGTGCGAGTGCTGGGGATGATAGTCCAGTCGAACCTTTCGGACCTGATTCGAGTCGCTCAACGTGAGGCGTTAAAAGAGAAACAATTGGAAAAGGAGGAACTTTACGGCAATGAGAAGAATTTCGAACAGCGCATGGACGAAATTCTCTACTTCAAAAATCGGGTTTGGATCCGACCCTCCATGACCTTCGTGAATTAATCATGGACGAAGCGCATAGATCGAAATATTCCATACATCCGGGATTGGATTAGACTTTTGATGATACGAATATCTGAAAGGATTTTATTAATGGCCGAATTTGAAGAAAGATATGGTTACGTATGTTGGTGAATATTTAAGTTATGCAAGAGATAAGAATGCACACCGAAAACCCTAGGGAACGCCACAACGACAGAAAATTCGCCAATGATAGTGGGAATAAATTACAAAGGATTTGGGGACGCAAATTCCCAAGATATATCAAAGGCATGATGTAAATTGGGTAATCGCGGATCGATTAACCAATCCTCGCATTTCATCCCAATCTATGACGATTACCACAATGAATTCTCGCCCAAATTCATGATGGTGAAATGGTATCTCGTCATGGAGTACCATTTTCAATTATCTCAGATTGAAATAGTCATCCTACTTCCATTATTTGAAGGCGGGGAAGGAAGCATCGAGAGCTTGAAGCTTTCTATGGGTAAAGTAATTATCACCAATTTGTTAAATTGAAAATGGGCGTCAATCAAGCCATAAGATTTGAATCGATTCGAGAAACAACCAATCGGATTTATAATATTAAGATAAGTTGAAAGCAGCGCGAGATTGGCAAAGGATTTATACCAACATTCATAGGAAACCATTGTCGCTGGAAAGAGGTGACAAGGCATTTTTAAGGCATCACCTTAGAGAGGTGATATGAGGTTTGGCAAAACCGAAAATAACTCCTTAATATATTGGACCTTATGAGACTATCTCCATGATTGGTCATTTAGTTTATCGATTAAAGTACTCTAGGGGCTAAGTACTATACTTAATGTTTTGCCATGTATACGGATTGAAAAGTACCTAAGCGATGAGGCAACGAAAGTACTAGTAATGGAGGTACTCATAGAAGACATGCCTGATATCATAAATAATTCCGTAGGGTTAGTAGACGGGAAAACTAAACAGTTTGGACACACCAAGCTTTATTGATTAAGATTAAGTTGAATTCACAGCGAGGACCAGATTATACCTGGTAACGCGAGGGTGAATTCTGAAGGAAAAACCCCCCCACCTTTCTCCCGGAAGGGGATAGTGGGCGTATAAAATTTCGAGGACGAAATTTCTTAACGGGGGGAGAATGTAACGATTCCGACTAAACCAGGCATACCCTAACCGGTAGACAGTAGTTACGTTATATTTAATGTCGGGTGCATGAATTACCATAATAATTATACGAGAATACATGGTTCACTGTATTGATTGTACGTGAATATATAATTCATCGTATTGAATAGGTGATTAATCGATCGATAGTTATTAAAACCCGAACGAATCGGGGGTTCAATTATAGACGATATATATGATATTTAGTGATGTTTACGAAGTATTAAACCTTCGGGATAAGTGAATTAAAGTACAGAAAAAGAATTTCGATTTAATGAAACGTCGGTACATTAAACGAAACCTTCAATACCAAACCGAGCAAGAGATGATCGATCAAGCCGAAAAAGATACGCAATAATTAATAATATGATGTTTTAAGTTAATAAATGTCATGGTTTAAGTTTTTTAAAGTTTTTAAATCGGTTTTAAATAAATTTCATTTTTTAAGCCGAAAACGATCGTTTTAGCCTCGTTTTAAGCCGAATTAGACATTTAACCGAAAAACGAACTGAACCAGATTATCCAAAACATTATCCGGATTTCCGAAATCCAAACATGTGGCTAAGAATGGAGAGGTGGGTCCCACCACACCCCGCTTGGATTTCCGATCGGCCTAAGGGGGATAAACCCCTAGCCTTTCATTTTTTTTTTCATCAAACCTTTGCAAGATCTTTCCTTCCTCTCCACTTCATGAACTAAAAACCGAGATTTTAGCAAGAAAACCGAGGTAAAAAGTCGAGTTATTTAGGTTTCCATCTTCGTTTCTTGAGTTTATTTGCAAGAAAATGAGGTTTCAAAGATGAAAACCGATTCTTGCATGATCAAGTGATGTATACGGGTTATACAAGGGATCTTGGTCCAAGAAAGGAGTTAAACGAACCAAAAACGAATTTTTACGGTTCAAACTTTAGTTTTGAAACAATAACCGAAACTATAGTGTAAGAGGCTTGATCGTGAGTGTAACTTGCTTGGTATTGTGGTATGTTGGTTGTAGGCTCTGTATGTAGTGGTAGATAAGGCGGAAAGACGAGTTTGTAGCTTGTAGTGGCGGAAAACGAAAGGTATATTCGGTTTATGTTCGGTATTGGATTTTTGGACAGATTGTGGTAGGTTTAGATTTAGGTCATGAAATTTTACAGGAATGATCTACACATGAAAATATAAGTTCTGTGAATGTTTGGTAATTTTTGGGCAAAGGATGAATATTTGGTGAATTTAATGCTCGGTTTTGGCTAAAAATGGTGAAAAATAGTTAAATATCATGAAAAATTCTGGAAATTTGCAGATAAGCTTTTTGTATCATGTAAAAGTTACACACAAATTTTTAGGTCAGTTGGAGAAGTCTAAGTAGGCTTTTCGGTTAAACGAGTTCTAGGCTTTTCTAGTTCGGTTTTAGTGAAAATGGCATGTAAAAAGAGATTTTGGTTCTGGAAAAATTGCATGGGACTATGTGGATGGCAGGGGACATCCAGGAAAAATTTGGGATTTTTCTAAGTTCGTTTGGTATTTACGACATATTTAGTGTTTAAATGGTGTTTAAAAATAGATAAATAAATTTTAAATATAAAAATTAATTCTGGAAATATTTTTATAAATTTCCCCACTGTCAAAAAGTGATTTGTACAAAATTTCAAGATTCGAGATTAAACGGATAATTATTTGTGCAAAAACAAACTTTTAAGGCTTCAAACGCGTAAACCGGTAAAGTTCGCCTAAGCGAGCTGACTGGTGTATAAAAACCCTAAAAATGAACTATTTTCATTTAATTGAGTTAAACAAGTAAAAATGAATCATCCGAAAATAATTCGGATGATTTGAGTAATTTTACCCGATTTAACAGTTTCCGGTGCATTAAAGACGGAAACGGGTCCCGCGGCCAAACGGGGCGTCTAAACCGAGCTCTAATTTCACAACTTTAATTAAATTATCAGTCAACCACTCTTTTCGGGTCGTGTGTGACCAAACTCATTTTTGAAACGCAAAAACGGATAACCGTGCTAGGCACGCAAAACGGGAAAAACAACTAATAGTAAATTGACTATAGAACTCTAAACGATATCACAATCTGAGTCCGTAGAAGTGTTTCTGGGTTAACATTGCCCCCGGAATGGGTACAGTACTGGGTTAACAGTGTCCCCAGATGTCCCTATAAGTGTTTCTGGGTTAACATTGCCCCCGGAATGGGTACAGTACTGGGTTAACAGTGTCCCAGATGTACCGGTTGATACGGGTAAAGATTATATAAACTATAATTGTATAATAACGATCGTAGGGATCATATTACAGATTGGACGTGTTAACTAATAATGACTGTTGTACCTGCTTGCATGTGCTAAGGTGAGTTTCACGAGCCCCTTTTTCTGAATTGTTTTTAAATATTTTCCCGGGGCGGAAGCATGTTACTCCTGAAATGTTTAAGTACATACTGAACGCATGGATTTGCGTGGATTTATATATATATTTTATTGTACGGGAATCGTACGGAAATGTACTAAGATGGTAATTGTCTGAGTTGCTAACATTCTAAGGCCCCGGAACATGAGTGATTAACTGAAAGCCGGTAGAGTGTGGATAGTACTATTGGTCTGACAAACCCAACTGGTCCGGCATGGATTTGCTGATATTTCCCAGCCAGTTGCACATGTCTATTTTGTTGTTATTATTTTGCTATGTAATGTTAGACATAGCGGTTTGGGGCAGGTCCGTGGGCGGGGGATATGCCACGGGGGTTGTGTGTGATAGTCAGAGGTTTCACTTGTGGGCTCAGCATAATTACATCGATAATATTATATTTTGATAATGATTTATCATGGTTTACCCGAATTGTGAAACTCACCAACTATTCGTAGTTGACCCGTTTTCTCACATGCTTTTCAGGTACAATTAAGATGAAGTGATTGCTTACGTGCTATGTGCTTGATGTGTGTAAGATTTGCGTGCGGGATGTTAGGATACATTATAATAAATAGAATTATGTATCGTTTTGTATGATGTGTGTATCACCTAGACGGTAATGAAATATGAGATAATATAATTTGAAGTATATTAATGTATTCAGTTTTCTTTATAAACAATGTGGCTGATATCAGAGGTGTCTGTTGCATCCCGTTTACGTTTCCGCTGCGGTTACGGGGTGTTACATTAGTGTAGTAGCAAATGACTTGCACATTTCTAGAGAAGTAAAAACCTACTTCGAGACAAGCTATTACGGGGTTTTACAGGGCATATGGGTACTTTATTACCATTTTAGAAAAATCCCGTTGTTCAAGTGTCACTGGATTGACAATAAAAACGGTGTAAAGAAAGACGACCTTGGTTACACATTGGTTGAACTTAGTAGATTAGGACACAAGAATGATCCTTTCATATTGGACTCACAAGCACGACAAGTATTTTATGTGACAGACCAGCTCGATAAAAAAATGTCAATAGTAATCAAGAATCCTCCAACAACTTATACGCATGCGTACAAAGATGAGGAGTTTAGTACGGTGATTATTTATGAGAATGAAAATGTATTGCCCCATGTAGACCAAAAAGATTTGGAGAAGGAATCCCTAGATGACTATTACCACAATGACTGTCGGGATTTAGTTATACATACTAAGGTATGCATTTCTTTCTTGATAATCTACTGATGCGTATGTTAAATCTAAAACGTTAAGTTGTCAACATGTACATTTGTACAAGTGTAGCTAACGCTTACATTTGATAGTATCCGGCACAAGTGGACCCTTTTTGATTATCACGGACGTCGACCATTGGCTCGCATCGTTACTTATTATTAGACTAGTATAATATAGTTGTAATATATTATTTAATATTTTCTCATTATTTGTTTAGTCTCATTATTATGTAATATTTTCTCATTAGTTGTTGAATCTAATTATTATTATTATGTAATTATGCTTAAATTTGGATTTGGAAAGACATAGTATATTAAGCTATTTAAAAATGTGATTGGATGTTATAGGGAATAGATCATCATTAGATGGTTTTCGGCTTGCAAGGTAGTCGTAATTCATAGCCATGTACACATTCACCTAAGTGATTTAATTTAAATCATAATTACCTAGGAAGTATAAAAGGCAATATTTGATTTTCAATAATATCTTATTTTCTTTATATAAAAGACAATATTTATAGAATTTGAACCATAAAATACTAACACTAACACAAAGAGATCAATAGTATTAAATTTTAATCACCACTACTAAAATTAAAGATTACCATATTAGACATATACCAAACATAGAATAAAGTTAGGTGATTAATTTACCTTGACAACATCAGACCAACCATTATAACATAAACTAAAACCATATCAAAGCTAAAATTCATTCATATAATTAATATGTAGTAGATAAAAAAAGTTAATGTCCTGAAATATATAATCTTACATAAACATAAATTAAATATCTAAACAATATAGATGGTGAACATAAACTGCTCATCACTCCAGTTGAAATTGACCCTCAACCCGACATCTATCAAGTTCTCTTCAAGAAAATCGCCCCACTTACGAACCTTGTAATGACGCGACTGATAATAGCTATCATTCTGGCGAGCAACTGTTTCAAAAACATTCCCATTATCACCTAGTCTGAACTTCAATCTGAAGTTCCTCGACCGGATGTCGTACCGGTTGACAAATGCAACCGGTAGTTTCTGCAATATGAAACAAAATTTCAATTATAAATTTATAACTTAATAAACAATAATGTCTGATTGAAATTATAAGAGTAAAAAAAGAATAGTTATAACTTACCAGGGAACCCTTAACCACCCTCTTAAAGGTGTAGTCTTATTCCAACGTTCGTGTAGTCTTCTGCATTAAATCCAAAAGAACATGCAGCGTGATGGATATCACCATGATTTTGAATTCCTTTGAAACTGGTTAGGGAGTAGGGACAACGATGACGAAAAGGCGCTTGGATACAACTGCTAATATATCGTGTTTTAAACAAAAAGACCAAAATAATCATCTTTTAAGCAAAATGGCCGTTTGAAAAATATAATATAGTCTTTAGTCACACATTAAAATTAAAACTATCACTATAAACTACTAAGACAACACTAACGATCCTTAAAGAATGTAATGGTCACATGTTAACTAAGTAAAAGTACTAACACTTCACTAGCATTTCCTTAATAATGAACATTTAGTCACACCTGTGTAACATCCTGAAATTTCTATAAATAATATTTAATATATTATTTACTTCGGAAGAACAAATTGATATAGTAGATGGATAATAATATAATTCCCGTTTCCAGTATCGGCTAATAAAATAAACTATTATTAGTTGGGTTTATGTTGGGTTAAATAGATATGGTTTATGGACTTGGATTAAAAAGGAAGGAAGAAAAGACCATGGGCTTAAAACCATGACCCATGATATAAATACGTTAATTATCCATTAAATCCATTCATTTCACCCATAACATACACCACCCAAAACACACACTTAAGCTCTCTCTTTTATTCTCTCTTTCTCTAGCCGAAACCAAGAAGAAGAATCGAATCCCGACCCGAGGTAATGATAGTATGATATTGTATGGAACCAAACCCGCTAGATCTAGTCGCGAAACGATGAGACGACACCCTAAACGGTTATAGTCACGAGATACGGATGGAATCGGTATAAACCGATCAAAAGATGAGCTTATGGTTCACCCTAGCTCAGATGTGGATCGAGTGGGACGAAAAATGGTGAAAAACGATGGAAAACGAGTGAGATCTCTCTTTTCCGGCGAAATCTCGGTCTTCCGGCGATGACGACGCTGGAAAGACGGCGCCGGATAGGCGGCGTAGGAGGAAGGAATGTCAGAGAATGTTTCTGACATTCTCCGACCTAACCTAATTCGTGAACGACGCAATAACGAATTAACAGCAATTCGTTATGCCCATTCGTTAAGGAAACATAACGAATTAGAAGCAGTTCGTTACGTCCTTCGCTACAGAGAGATAACGAATGAACCCTCATTCGTTAGAAGGTTCATTCGATATAGAGGGTCATTCGTTATAAAAGGCCAGTTCGTTATAAAGACTAGTTCGCTACAAAGGCCAGTTCGTTATAAAGACCAGTTCGTCATAAAGGCCAGTTCGTTATAAAGATCAATTCGTTATAAAGGACAGTTCGTTATAAGGACCAAATCGTTAGGAGGGTCAATTCGTTATACGTGAAAAAGTAACGAATGAACCTCATTCGTTAACGAATTGGATGACGAATTAAGTTTAAAAGAATGACAGAAAGGTCCCTGGACCAAATCGTTATGTCATTCTGCCGTACTCATCCCGTACGCAGTATTCAATATTAATCTCACCGTTTAACTCGTTACCAGCTCAATCATAACAACAGGTATACATACACACCAAATATTATCATACATATTACACATACCAGTATCTAGTATATATATGTCCCACAAATATGATCTCACATGGACTTAACCTGAAGTCGGTTAACGTTCAAATATGTTTCATAATCCTTGTCACCAACCGACATATAGATCTTTCTCAACAAGGTTAATGTTTAATATATTTGATTTCAATATCCTTCTGCATGTCAGCATAACCGATACATGCTCACCGTGAGCACCAAACGATTCCGTACCACGGAGTTATAATATCCGTGTCTATTCGTATATCCGACATACACGGTATACCACCTACGAACGAATATCCAACAATGCTATAATGATTCCAACACCTCTTTGTGTATAGGTAACATTCTATTCGAGCATACATGGGTGTAAACATCTAACGGATGTAAGGATAACATAGGGAGTTGCAAGGTTCAAGGTAATTGCGCAACATGGGTTGCCTTCAAATATCGCTTAGGCACTTTTCAATCCGTATACATGGCAAAATATCATGTATAGTACTTAGCCCCTGCCGTACTTTAATCGATAAACTAAATGACCAATCATGGAGATAGTCTCATGAGACCCAATATATTAAGGAGCTATTTTCGGTTTTGCCAAACCTCATATCCCCTCTCGAAGGTGATGCCTTAAAAAAAATGCCTTGTCACCTCTTTCCAGTGACAATGGTTTCCTTTGAAGGTTGGCATAAATCCTTTGCCAATCTCGCGCTGCTTTCAACTTATCTTAAATATTATAAATCCGATTGGTTGTTTCTCGAATCAATTCAAATCTTATGGCTTGATCGACACCCATTTTCAATTTAACAAATTGGTGATAACTACTTCACCCATAGAAGCTTCAAGCTCTCGATGCTTCCTTCCCCTCCTTCCAATAATGGAAGTAGGATGACTATTTCGATCTGAGATCATTGAAAATGGTACTCCACGACGAGATACCATTTCCCCATCAGGAATTTGGGCGAGAATTCATTGTGGTAATCGTCATAGATTGGAATGAAATGCGAGGATTGGTTAATCGATCCGCGATTACCCAATTTACCTCATGCCTTTGATATATCTTGGGAATTTGCGTCCCGAAATCCATTGTAATTTATTCCCACTATCATTGGCGAATGTTCTGTCGTTGTGGCATTCCCTAGGGTTTTCGGTATGCAGCCTTATCTCTTGCATAACTTAAATTTTCAGCAACATACGTAGCCATATCTTTCTCCACACTCGGTTATTGATAAAATCCTATCAGATATTCATATCATCAATAGTCTAATCCGATCCCGGATGTATGAAATATTTCGATCTATGCGCTTCGTCCATGATTAATTCCCGAAGGTCATGGAGGGTCGGGATCCAAGCCCGATTTTTGAAGTAGAGAATTTCGTCCACGCGCTGTTCGAAATTCTTCTCATTGCCGTAAAGTCCCTCCTTTTCCAATTATTTCTCTTTCAACGCCTCCCGTTGAGCGACTCGAATCAGGTCCTAAAGGTTCGACTGGACTATCATCCCCAGCACTCACACTCGCAATGGCTTAACCCGATCTTTCTTACTCAAGGCATCGGCTACGACGTTAGCCTTGCCAGGGTGATAACGGATGTCACAGTCATAATCGCTTAATAACTCGACCCATCTTCGTTGCCTCATATTCAGTTCCTTCTGATCAATTATGTGCTGCAAACTTTTATGATCGGTGAAGATGGTGCACTTCGTATCGTAGAGGCAATGTCTCCACATTTTAAGTGCGTAGATAACCGCTCCCAGTTGTAAGTCATGAGTAGTGTAATTTTTCTCGTGTATTTTTAACTGTCGGGAAGCATAGTCTATAACCTTATTATTCAGCATTAACACGCATCCTAACCCTCTATGCGATGCGTCACAATACGCGACAAAACCATTGTCTCCATCGGGGAGACTTAAAATCGGCGCTTGGCACAATTTTAATGGTTTCTATCTTATTTGGATCTATGTGAAATCCTTGTTGTTCTACAACATGACCAAGGGATTATGCCTTCTTTATTCAAAATCACATTTCGAAAACTTCGCGTACAACTCCTCTTGCTTTAACCCTCCCACAATTTTCCTTAACCGTCGTTCGTGCTCTTCTTTACGTTGCGAATATATCAAAATATCATTAATGAATTTTATGAAAAATTTGTCAAAATAAAGTTTACAGACTCGGTTCATGAGTTCCATGAATGATGCCGGCGCATTTGTTAGCCCGAAAGGCATAACTAAGAATTCATAATGGCCGTAGCGAGTCCGAAACGCTGTTGTTGCAACGTCCTCCCCTTGGATTTTTTTTTCATTTGGTGATAACTATATCTAAGATCAATTTCTAAAAATAAATCGCCCCTTGCAGTTGATTAAACAGATCATTCACTTCGAAGAAGTGAGTACCTACTCTTGATCGTCACTTTATTCAATTCTCCCTAATCAATACATATCCTAACACTTCCGTCCTTCATTTCCCAAATAACACTGGTGCACCCCATGGTGACTAACTAGGTCGTATAAAACCTTTATCCAATAATTCTTGCATTTTAGTTGGAGCAAGTCGGTAAGATGCTTTTGCAACAGGGCCAGCTTGAGGTATTAAATCGATTCTGAATTTGACCTGTCGGGTTGGCGGTAACCCAGGAAGTTCTTCTGGGAAAACTTGTGGAAATTCGCGTACCATCGGGATAACTTCTATATGTTTTCTTTTAAATACTTTGGCAATCGCGTTTGTTAAATACACCACGCCTTCTTGTCGTAAATATTATAACATCTCAAAATGAGATTAGAGTGGTAACATAATACCGTACACTTTTCTCTGTATCTAATCGCTTCATTATTCCAAAGGAGAGCTTCTAATCATCTTCTTTTCATATTTGATTTCAGCTTCATGTTGAGTTAGCCAATCCATGTTAACTATCACGTCACAACTTCTTAACTTTACTGGTCGTAGGTCAATAAGGAAAGGTTAATCGTTCAGAATATTAGGACAATTCCGAACAATTTAGTTAACCATTAGGGGTTTACCGTTAGCGATTCTACAGTATAGGGTCCTATAGTTTCACTAATCGGTATCTTTCCAAATGATAGGAGGTTAACAGGAACTAACTTCTATCGACGACCGTAAAAATATCACTGAAGTCTATTGATTTAAAACTACAATGTACTTAATACCACCTTTGGATCATGACGTGCTTTATTCGAATTACTCGCAAAAGCACGGCTCCTTGCTTGATCCGAGGTTGATGCTTGTCTTGAGGTTCGTCTTCCAATGACAACTCGGTTCAACTTTGGGCAATTCCTCTTGAAATGTGCTGTACTGCCACATTCATAACAAGTACAACTGTTTGGTATAATTTGATTTCTTTGGATGGATTGTTATTGAAGTTGTTGGGTTCGGAGTGGTTGTACACGAATGGGTTGGGGTTTTCGGTTCACCTGGCATCAATTGGTTCTACAATTAGGGCATTACGTCCATCTTTACCACACCTGTGGCCCACTATCACTCGACATTCTTCTTCCTGCCGATAACCATATTTTCCACATTTAGGGAAGGACCCTTCATGCGGTTCATGTTTCACACCAGAACTAGTCTCAGTATAATTCTGGGTTGTAGGACATACCTACTTATTCAACGGCCTATCTTGCACTATACCTTTATCATTCCTCTTCCATAACACTCGTCGTCTCACCTAACGTCCTTCCAGTCCGCTTCTCATAGAGTCAAATATATCAATGCTAGCTTGTGACACAACCCTCCCAAAGGTTGTATATTTTACAGGATTGACTATACTCCTTATCGGTGGAGTTAGTCCCCAATATAGCGCTCACTTCGCTTAGTTTCAGGAGTAATTAGCCATGTTACCAGACATGACAATTCCCTCAAACGATTAGCGTTTTCTAAGTGATCAGCACACAACAATTCTATCTTTCATAGTTCAGTTCCCAATCTCTGAACTTAATTACTCGAATAATAGTGCTCTAGCACAAGAATTTTAAATCCTGACCATATCATCTGAGCAATAATTTTCTAACTATAATTTTGTACCATCGTGTTCCATCACGAAACAACATAATCTACCAACATATCTGTAGCATATTTCACTACACAATGTTCTAGACTCTTACCAATATCCTTAACCATTTCGATCTTTTCTATCCACTCGCTAATCTATTCCTCCCTTTACCATCAGTAAACTATTAATAATTTCCTTAACACAACCAACAAACATATCCTTCATACCGGATCTAATTCATTACGACTACTATTCATGTTTAGTTTATAACTAATACTTGTAGTCATAATAGTATTCGGTGGGACATTATCACTCTTAGTAATACCACTAAGAATTGAAATATTCATATTCACGTGATTGCTCGATCTATAATTCTGCGATCACATTTGCATCAACACTAGCAGTGATCTGTGATACGACATTCGGTATCATCACCTGCTATCTTTGAGCAATCCACTGAATCATATCAATCTCCATCATTGGAGTTACTCTTTTTATGTCATTCTGCCGTACTCATCCCGTACGCAGTAATCAATATTAATCTCACCGTTTAACTCGTTACCAGCTCAATCATAACAACATGTATACATACACACCAAATATTATCATACATATTACACATACCAGTATCTAGTATATATATGTCCCACAAATATGATCTCACATGGACTTAACCTGAAGTCGGTTAACGTTCAAATATGTTTCATAATCCTTGTCACCAACCGACATATAGATCTTTCTCAACAAGGTTAATGTTTAATATATTTGATTTCAATATCCTTCTGCATGTCAGCATAACCGATACATGCTCACCGTGAGCACCAAACGATTCCGTACCACGGAGTTATAATATCCGTGTCTATTCGTATATCCGACATACACGGTATACCACCTACGAACGAATATCCAACAATGCTATAATGATTCCAACACCTCTTTGTGTATAGGTAATCATTCTATTCGAGCATACATGGGTGTAAACATCTAACGGATGTAAGGATAACATAGGGAGTTGCAAGGTTCAAGGTAATTGCGCAACATGGGTTGCCTTCAAATATTGTTAATTACTATTATGGGAAACTCTACACTTGCTAAGTTAATGTCCCCAGGCGTTCTAGGTTTGCTAAAATCAGTAATTCTCGATCTGAAGTTGGTCTGTCTCGTATGTTTGTGAGTGAGCAATACATATATATATATATATATATATTTCAATATATTATTTTATTTTATTTTATTTATTTACTCCTTTACCTTAATGGAATAAGAATGGGTTCAGGTACAGGTCCATCCGTACATGAGGGTCGTGGTTCGGGTGGACATAGGGGGTTATTAGGATATACGGTACCGGTGTTGGTAGGGTAAGGAACTTATCAATTTTGGTTGGGAGTGACGGTTACTAGATATTTCTGGTTAATGTCAAACGGGAGATCTAACTTGGTACTATCATAACTATGACCCGATAAGTCAGACTCATCATCAACCGATGCTCTTAGAAATTTCAGCATCCTCGGTACTTTTATTATTTCATCCCTCGGTTCCTTATCCGGGTCCCATTTCTCAATACATGTACCCACAAGATATGTACATATATATATATATACACATTAGCACGTATAAATAATATTATATACTTTACACATATGTTGCCATTTTTACCTATTAATGTACACCGTGACTTCCCCTGAATTCCCTCGTGCGGACAAGTCTGTTATTATGTTCCGGACCATAACAACTCACTTGTCCATCCAAGTTCATCCAGACCTCGTCACTATAAATTATTAGTTGATATTCAGATCCTATAATACTTGAGCTACTGGTTATATTTTAGGTATCTTTTAAAGACATCCTAATTCTTTTATAACCAATGGCTCTGATACCATGTTCTGTAACACCCCGCAACCGCAGCGGAAACGTAAACGGGATGCGACAGACACCTCTGATATCAACCACATTGTTTATAAAGAAAACTGAATGCATTAATATACTTCAAAATTACTTTATCTCATCTTTCATTACCGTCTAGGTGATACACACATCATACAATACGATTCATAATTCTATCTGTTATAATGTATCCTAACATCCCGCACACAAATCTTACACACATCAAGCACTTAGCACGTAAGCAATCACTTCATCTAAATTATACCTGAAAAGCATGTGAGAAAACGGGTCAACTATGAATAGTTGGTGAGTTTCACAATTTTAGTAAACCATGATAAATCCATTTCATAATATAATATTATCTGGGGACACTGTTAACCCAGTACTGTACTCACTCCGGGGACACTGTTAACCCAGAAACACATCCAATAACCTCTGGGGACACTGTTAACCCAGAGACATATCAAATAACCTCTGGGGACACTGTTAACCCAAAAACACATTTAATAACCTCTGGGGACACTGTTAACCCAGAGACACATCAAATAACCTCTGGGGACACTGTTAACCCAGAAACACATTTAATAACCTCTGGGGACACTGTTAACCCATAACACTGTTTCGGGCCTTACAATGTTAGCAACTCAGACAATTACCATCTTAATACATTACCGTACGATTCCCGTACAATAAACATTATATAAATTCATTCATTTCCATGCGATCAGCATGTACTTAAACATTTTGATGGAAACATGCTTTCCGCCCCGGGAAAATATTTAAAGCAGTTCAGTAAAAAGGGGCTCGTGAAACTCACCTTAGCACATGCAAGCAGGTAACAACAATCAGTATCAGTTAACACGTCCAATCTGTAATATGATCCCTACGATCGTTACTATACACTCATTATTAATATAACTTTAACTAGGTTAACCGGTACATCTGGGGACAATGTTAACCCAGCACTGTACCCGTTCTGGGGGCAAGGTTAACCCAGAAACACTTTTCCGGACTCAGATTGTGATGTCGTTTAGAGTTCAACAGTCAAATCTTCTAATAGCTTGTTTTCCCCGTTTTGCGTGCCTAGCACGGTTATCCAATTTTATATTTCAAAATGAGTTTGGTCACACACGACCTGAAAATAGTTGTTGACTGATAATTTAATTAAAGTGGTGAAATTAGTACTCGGTTTAGACGCCCCGATTGACCGCGGGACCCGTTTCCGTCTTTGGCGTACCGGAAACTGTTAAATCGGTTAAAAATACCCAAATCATCCGAATTATTTTCGGATGATTCATTTTTACTTGTTTAACTCAATTATATGAAAATAGTCCATTTTTAGGGTTTTTATACACCAGTCAGCTCGCTTAAGCGAACTTCACCGGTTTACGCGTTTTAACTTTAAAAGTTTGATAATTAGCACAAATACTTATCCGTTTACTCTCGGATCTCGAAATTTTGCACAAATCACTTTTTAACAGTGGGGAATTTTATAAAAAATATTTCCAGAATTAATTCTTATATTTAAAATTTATTTATCTATTTTTAAACACCATTTAAACACTAAATATGTCGTAAATACCAAACGATCTTAGAAAAATCCCAAATTTTTCCTGGATGTCCCCTGCCATCCACATAGTCCCCTGTAATTTTTCTAGAACCAAAATCTTCTTTTACATGTCATTTTTACTAAAACCGAGCTAGAACACCCTAGAACTCGTTTAACCGAAAAGCCTACTTAGACTTCTCCAACTGACCTCAAATTTTGTGTGTGACTTATACATGATATAAAAATCTTATCTGCAATTTTCCAGAATTTTTCATAATATTTAACTATTTTTCACCATTTTTGGCCAAAACCGAGCATTAAATTCACCAAATATCCATCCTATGTCCAAAAATTACCAAAAATTCACAGAACTCTTATTTTCATGTGTAGAATATCCCTGTAAAATTTCATGACCTAACTCTAAAGCATCAACAATCTGTCCAAATTTCCCAAAACCGAACATAACCGAATATACCTTTCGGTTTCCGCCACTACGAGCCACAAACTCGTCTTTCCGCCTTATCTACCACTAAATACAGAGCCTACAATCAACATACCACAATACCAAGCAAGTTACACTCACGATCAAGCCATTTCCTTCATGGTTACGGTTATGATACTAAAACAAAGATTTAACCGTAAAAATTCGTTTTTGATTCGTTTAACTCCTTTCTTGGACCAAGATCCCTTGTATAACCCGTATACATCACTTGATCATGCAAGAATCGGTTTTCATCTTTGAAACCTCATTTTCTTGCAAACAAACTCAAGAAACGAAGATGAACACGTATATAACACGATTTTTACCTCGGTTTTCTTGCTCAATTTCCGGATTTTTGGATGTTAAAGTTGAGAGAGATGAAGGATTGTTGAATGGATGATGAGAAAAAGAAAATGAAAATGGGATTGTGGACTTAATGGTCCGATCGGAATTTTGGATGGGTGGGGTGGGACCCACAACTTCATTTTAAGCCACATATTTGGATTCTCGTAATCCGGATAATGTTTTGGATAATCTGGTTCAGTTCGTTTTTCGGTTAAACGTTTAATTCGGCTTAAAACGAAGCTAAAACGGTCGTTTTTCGGCTTAAAAAAATGAAATATATATAAAACCGATTTAAAACTTAAACCATGACATTTATTAACTTAAAACGTCATAGTATTAATAATTGTGCATCTTTTTCGGCTTGATCGATCGTCTCTTGCTCGGTTTGGTATTAAAGGTTTCGTTTAACGTACCGACGTACTATTAAATCGAAATCCTTTTTCTGTGCTTTAATCCACTTATCCCGAAGCTTTAATACTTCGTAACATCACTAAATATCATATATCTCGTCTATAATTGAACCCTCGATTCATTCGGGTTTCAATAACTATCGATCGTTTAATCGCATATTCAATACGGTGAATTATATATTCACGTAAAATCAATACAATGAACCATGTTTTCTCGTATAATTACCATGGTAACTCATGTACCCGACATTACATATGACGTAACTAACGTCTACCGGTTAGGGTATACCTGGTTTCGTCGGAATCGTTACAGTAACTGATGTAACGATAAGAATTGTGATGTAGACAAGTCGAGTTATAGTGTGGTAGAAGTGGTAACAAGTTGGTAAGGGTGCAAGTGGCATGCAGATAGTACGTGGTAGCGTAAGCCTTAATGTGCCTTCGTTATTAATTGGCATAACGATAGTACGTGGGAGGGCTAGCCTCTACGTGCCTTCGTTAAATAAGTGGCAATACGTAAGTACGTAGGAGGGCAAGCCTCAATGTGCTTCCGTAATTAAGTGGCTAATATGTAGGGGCAGTAAAGAGGTTACTGGTGAGGTGAGCAGGTTAGATGAACGGCTATGTGTCTTCATACAGATATGTATATATAAATGCATGAAATGGTTGTATGGTAAGTTTCCTGATTAACTAGAACTCACTCAGCGTAGCTGACTTTTAGTATGCATACAGGTAAATACGCTCGAGGAGCTAGCATGAGAATGGCACTTGGCAAGGATTGAACGACTGGCGTCTGAAGATAGAAGAAATGATGTTTTAAAGATGATGTATTATGATACGTTTTTAAAAGACAAGTTTGTATGATTTATAACGAATGATTGAAGTTAACATTTCCGCGAAAAGTTTTAATTAACTCTGATATGTAGAACTGTGTTCATGAGTAAATCCGACATGAAATGTAGGGCACCAGTGACGGGGCCTTACAACCTAACAAAGTGAACAATTAACATATGTTACTTCTAGTCACATATTGTATGCATTTACCATCACCATAATATATATTTAGTCACACGTCAAAATTGGAGATGTGACCAAAATGTAATTATACATCAATAACGATGATTGTCTATTGAGCATTTAGTCACACCTAGCAAAGTGAACAATTAGCATATGTTACTTCAAGTCACAAACTGTATGCATTTAACATCATCATAATATATATTTTGTCACACAAAAGTAATTGGAGATGTGACTATAAAGTACTTACACTTCACTAACATTTCCTATATATCATCCCCATTCCCAAACTAACTCAAATCAATCTTTATTATAAAACTAATTTTTCTATCTTCAATCGATCCAACCAAACCAAAGCCTTCACCTGTCTCCTCTTCATTACCTTCCTCAACATTATTTTCATCACTCCATACAACATTCAACACTTCATCATTTACATCATAGTTTTGTTCTCCATCCTCCTTTCTTCACTCTCCTCTTCATCATCATAAGCATTCAGAATGCATGTCAAACCATCAATATTTCTATCACCAGCCTCCTCCATCGCTGCATCAACCTCAACATCAGTTGGCACAATATTATTCTCCCCTTGTTTTGGGGCAGCTGAGGTCTTCTCAACCTCCTGCTCCAGGGTTTGAATTTTCATCATTGCCCGGGCCAACCCAATTAGCAACCCAACCTTAATTATTTGTTTATTAAAAATACAATTATAATTTATGTTTTTATATTGAAAGTGACTAGAATAATTAAAATAAATTTTTAATAAATATACAATACATTTAATTTAAAATATATAAAAAATTAAAAATATATATATGCTCAACCAAATCGTTTTTTAAAGCGACGTGAGCTTCTCTATTGGTCTTATAACCGGGTAAACTTCAAATTATTCGTTGCGTAGAATATTGAAAAGATTTTTCATCATATTCACTTTAGCTTCTTGTTGCCGGTCAATATTTACTTTTTGTTTAAAAAATATATATTTTTTATATACTCTATTTTAGATAAAATTTATACCGGCGTGTTCACATAAATAAACTGAACAAGACTGTGTTTTTAGAGTTTTTTAAAAACTTGATTATTAAAAGTTATTATAAAAAATCGATGTTATAGTTTAAACTAATTAATGTGTAAAGAAAAGGAAAAACAAATTAAGTAGAAGTCCAATAAAATAGTGACATGTGGCAACGAGTGGGTTTGCAAATTATTTTGTTGTGGTGAACCGGTTTGACTAATTTCTTTCGTTTGCTAATTGTTAATATTAGTCACACCCAAACTAGTCTTATACTAGTGGAGTTACTTTGTCACGTATTCCAATGCTGCCCGACAAACTAGTTGTTTAGTATTGATAACAGGTCCCTTAATAACATTTCCTTTATATCTCTTTGTACTTAAAATGGCACATTATTTTGTTCATATCTGTTAGTTCAGATTTTCTGTCACGGTGTTAACTATGAAGGTTAGTCTGCTGGTTTTTATATTACATGCATGTATATGATAGTCTCTGGAACTGAGTGTAATTTGTAAGTTATGTTTTGATTATAGACAGTTTGAAGCATTAGCGTGTATTCATTGTTGTGTGTGTTAACTGTGTGACTTTTTTGTTAGATATGAAGATTACTGATGTAGAGGAAGATGATAAAGTGCTGATTTGGTCATGGATTTTTAAGGAAAGGACGAAAGGAAAATCACAAGATTTCGGTTCAAGTCTAATATCCGTTAGTTGGTAGATTATTTTTCATAATATCATCTGTTCGAATCTCGGATAGATGATTTGAATCTATGATGGTGTTTCCGTAGAAATTTTATTCAGCATCATTATTATAGATTCGATCAAGGTCGACAAACCGGATCATCGGATACCTGGGGTGCTGCCAAGACATCAATGGGTAATTTGATATATCCAAATTTTCAAGTTAATAAGACTGATGTCTACTATATCATTAGTTAGGCTAAATCAAGTTTAGGATTGTGACGATTATTCAGTTTGTACGGTTATTCTGTTTGTACTCTGATTGTTATAATCAATATATAGCTTTTCATGTTGATTTTTGTAACAGTTGTGACGGTTATTCATGTTGTACTCGGATTTTTATAATCAATATACTGAATGTGTTGTGGCTACTTTATGTTATAATTCCGCTATACCATATCGAATAGTAAATATAAAAATTTCGGTAAATTCAAATGTACATGCATACATATCAAATAGTTTGATCAAACTTTTAAAAATCAAAATTGGATTCATATAATAGATTGTATAAATAATATTCCTTCATTTATTAACTACATTCATTACGCAAAACGTGAATAGAAAGGATGACGAAATCATGGCTGCATACACTGGTTATTTATAAATCAAACTGCTTATAATCGTGTTTGGAACAAAATTGGGCCCAAATTATTGTGTTTTGAAAAAAAGGTCCAATTAATCTTCTTTTAAGCAAAATAGCCTATTGAAAACAATAATATAGTCTTTAGTAACACATTAAAACTAAACTGTCACTATAATCACACCTAATTAATTAGTAATATTTTTGCACACCTAATAAAATAAAAAATTATAATCTGGATAATACCGATCTATAAAGTCAGGAATTATTTTTAGAGTCACTATCGTTTAACCTTTAGTCGCATTGTTACATAAATACATGACTCTAACACACATTTAGTCACACTCTTTTGTAAAGAATTTTTTTGTGACTATAAACTACTAAGACAACACTAACGTTTCCTTAAAAGAATGTAATATGTAATGGTCACATGTTGAGTAAATAGTATTTACACTTCACTAACATTTCCTTAGTAATAAACATTTAGTCAAACCTAACAAAGTGAACAATTAACATATGTTACATCTAATCACATATTGTATGCATTTATACCATAATATATAATTTGTCACACATCCATATTCGAGATGTGACCAAAAAGTAATTATACATTAATAACGATGATTGTCTATTGAATATTTAGTCACACCAAACAAAGTGAACAATTAGCAAATTTTACTTCTAGTCACAAATTGTATGCATTTACCATCACCATAATATATATTTTGTCACACATCCAGATTGGAGATGTGACCAAAAAGTAATTATACATCAAAAAGATGATTGTCTATTGAACATTTAGTCACACCTAGCAAAGTGAACAATTAGCATATGTTACTTGTAGTCACAAATTGTATGCATTTACCATCACCATAATATATATTTTATCACACATCCGAATTGGAGATGTGACAAATAAATACTTATACATCAATAACGTTTCCTTAGTATTAAAAATTTAAGTCACACCTACTGAAATGAACTGTGACTATAAACTACTTAGACTTCACTAACGTTTTCTTAGTATTAACCGTTAGTCACACCTAATAAAGTGAACAATCACCAAATTGCAATTCTAATCACATGTTTTTTTCCGTTAACCATGACCATAATATATAATTTGTCATACATCCATATTCGAGTTGTGACCATAAACTTCTTATACATCAATACCTATTTCATTAGTTTAAATTTTTAGTGACACATAATAAACTGGAAGCTGACCATTTGTTACTTCTAGTCACATGTTTGTTACATTTGTCATGACTATTAGTTATCGTTAGTGACAAAGTGTAATTGTCACTGTCACCATAAACTTTAGCATATGGTCACACAATTAATTAGTGTGACTAATAAACATAAAATTAAAGTTACACAAACAAATGTTTACTGTCATTGTAAATTACATTTACTCACAGTTATGTTATGTCCAGGAATGTGCACCATTATATAGTGACACAAAAAATTGCCATATGTGACCATATGTGTCACACCCTCAAAATCCACTAACGAAGTTTTACCGTCAGAGAGTGTGAACTAAAAGGATCGGAATAATTAGTTATAATCAAACACCATATTTAAGTTTTCAAAACCAACAAGACATCAAGTCTTAAATGAAATGCGGAAGCGTAAATCGTAAACCAAATAGTTTGCGCCACACAGGACGATTTAAAAACCCAAGTTATTAAGACAAAAATTAAAAGGAGTTTTCAAAGCAATGGTGTTTAGAGAATGCATGTTCCTATACCGCGCGCCCGCCTCGGCTACCTGAGAATAACATACTAAAAGTGTCAACACAAAGGTTGGTGAGTTCATAGGTTTAAATAATTAAAGCGTTTGCATTTGTGTTTGCGTTTGCGTTTGCGTTACAGGATAGTGTTAAGTCAATTATATATCAATAGGTAGCTAACTTATCAAACATGTATTACTAAGTGTTCGACACCGAAGCTGACTGTTTATCAATTGCCTTGCCACCATGTCAACCACGACCATGGTAATGTGTTAGCCAAGATTACACCCACTCGACCTACAATCGAGTTTAGAGTTGGGTGGGGTTTGTCAAACCCAGTAGTACTACTCAACAATGACTCGCTATTATCCAAATATTAACCGGTTCGATGTTATGAAGGACTTTAGTTGGTTTGTTGGCCACTTAGCCTTACAAGTGATATATAAAAACTAAACAAAATCTACAGCATTGGAGTATGTTATCTCCCCCTAATAAAAGCGTTTAAAAGAGTAAAAGGGGCCATGAAACTCACTGTTTGCGAAGATAACAAAAAGAATCCGAGAGAAGTGTGCGTCACAGAAAATCCTCACTAGTGCTCTAAAACAAAAATGAGATTTTCTAAGTATTTATACTACGAGTGAGTCTCTAGACTTAGCACATAAAACTTATGCATGAGATACGTTTCGTGTTTCGTTTGTGAAATAAGTGCGACTCAACAAACACGTTGGTGATTAGTTACAGGTGTGAACAAGTATTAAGTGTTAAGTGATACTATTATACACTACTATCACTATCCCCCCACAAGGGCAATTTAGTCAAAACATAGCAAACATCGATCGGTTATACACTTTTCATGTTAATTCAAACAATTCAGCAGCTAACTTGTCCAGGAAGATTTTCACTCGACAACATTACTCTATTTAATAAATACTAACATGTCAAATAAATCACCAAAAATCATCACAGAAGAACACGTGAGTTTAGTTTCCAAAACTATTTTTATTATATTTTTACCCCATATGGTTTTCTCACAATGATCAAAACATCACAGCAAACACACAGCAGTCATTATCATGTGCAACAGAATGTTATTTGTTATTCCCGTTACATGAGACCAATTGGGTTAGATTCCTAACTCAAATTATTTATTCCAGAAATGGAATCAACCCCATTGGTTTTGTCGTTTATGAGATATCTTAATGCTAAACAGTCTACTAGCAGGCTTCCCGAATCAGACTTGCACAACAGATTTGTAAAATAATAAAAACTAACTTTTACACGTCCAAAAATTACAAATTTAGACTTTTTAGAAACTAGAATCGACCTCCTACATCATAGAGTTATTAATCACTTCAAAACACAACAATAAAATCGAGTTAGATTCATTTAAACACGAATTCAAGAATCTGTCCAGCATCAGTTTTCATCAAAACTCAACATACAATTAACCTATGCACTATAACTCATACATACAACCCTCTAGATGCATAATCCACCAACCATGCATCTCAATTTCACTTTATATACACAATTAGGGTTTTACTTCAAAGTTTAATTGCAAGAAACATGTAATTAACAATCAATAACAACACAACTAGTTATCAATTAACTAGTAATCATCAACAAACACATAATTAAACCCTAACTCATATTATATCATCACTTTCAAGATTTATGTTTTGATTAAAATGCTCAATATCATAATTAAATCGTTAGAATAGTTAGAGGGGATGTTAATTACCTATCTAGCACCTTGAATCCTTCAAAAACAAACTTGAAAATCACTTGTATGTATGTGTGGTGTGGGTTACGGCTGCCAATAGGGGGGGGGGGGGAAACGATCGTACAAGGGAGGGGAGGGGGATTAGGGTTGTGTAATAGTATGTTTATATTATTAATTATGTTACACTTCACCCCCTTAACCTTCTAGTTAATCAATTTCTAGCATAAATTAGTCTATATCATTCATAATAGATTTTATACACATAAACACCAAGTAGCACATAAATATCCAATACTTCTTTATGATATTTATTATTTGTTCACCAACGGTTCGAGTCGACTCGTGTGTGTTTCGGTGAAATTCAAAAAGACTACTTGTGTAGTGATTGTCATGCGTCATTTAAACCCTAGTTTTAAATTTAATGAGATATGCGTTACAGTTCGTGTGATCTTGAGTTTTAATTAACGGAGTTCGGATTAACGGAGTTAACCTGAAATTGACGAGTGTCACATCATTCCCATGTTGAAAGAATTTTAGTCCCGAAAATTTGTATCAAGTCGCGATGGGTGTCTGAAAAAGGCAAAAATTTTCAGTTTGTCACAATATGTTTATCTATGGTATCAAAAAAAAAATTACATTTGTGAAAAACGAAAAACGTGACCAAATAGTGACATTTGGTCACATTCTGATTAAACGCCACTAATATTTGCGACATACGTTTTGTTTAGTGTGCCTAAATAGGTGATTCTCTACGAAATAGTCACACAAGCCCGATGAAATCGTTACCAAAACATTCCAGGAATTTTCAAGCATACATACGGTGACACTTTTCTTCGAAAGTGTCGCATTGACCTGACAGGGTGTATGTCACCAAAAGTAGATTTTGTACTAGTCAAAGTTATTGCGGAAGTTCAAGAGTGTAATCAACACTATCGACACGTGCACGAATCTTGAAAGGTCCAACAAAATGAGGAGATAGTTTTCCTTTCTTGCCAAAACGAACAACACCTTTCCAATAGGATACCTTGAGAAGGACATGGTCACCAAAATTAAACTCAAGAGGTCATCTTCGGTTATCAGCGTAACTCTTTTGACGGCTACGAGCGGTTAAGAGATTTTGTAGGATTTGAGGGATTCGATCAGTAGTCTCTTGAACAAGTTACGGACCGGTGATTTGGGTTTCACCAATTTTGTTCCTACATATAGGAGAAAGACATTTACGACCATAGAGAGCTTGGAACGGAGCCATACCGATACTCGAATGAAAACCGTTCTTGTACAAGAACTCGATCAAGTGAAGATGAGAAGCCCAGTTTCCACCGAAATCCATGAATCATAACCTAAGCATGTCTTCGAGCGTATGAATCTTGCACTCGGATTGCCCAATGGTTTAAGGATGATAGGCTATGCTAAGATCCAAACGAGTTCCCAACGCGGTTTGAAGCGATGACCAGGAATGAGAAGAAAAAACGACTATTAGGATCGGAAATGATACACAAAGGTACACTATGACGACAAACGATACGTTCGACATAAATCTGAGCGAGCTGATCAACCGAGAACTTTTCGCTGATCAGGATGAAATAAGCAGATTTAGTCAAACGGTCGACTATAACCCAGATACCGTCGTGGCAGTTTCGAGTAGTCGGAAGGTTGAACACAAAATCCATAGAGATATCCTCCCAATTCCAAACAGAGAGGTGTGTTTGAACGAGTAAACAAGGAGGTCTTTGATGCTCGGCATTAACTTTAGTGCAAGAAAGGAATTTTCCCAGATATAACGTGATGTCTTTCTTCATAATGGGCCACCAAAATGTGGACTATAGATCGAAATATATCTTATCCGCACGGGGATGAATGGAATATCGAGACTTATGAGCTTCGTCCATGATGAATGTGCGAAGATCGTCACTATTATGAACCCGAAAAAGATAGAGGCAATACATCAAACGAGCTTAGTTTCAAGTTGATTCTGGCACCACAGCACATTTCATCGTACATATTACCTTCAGTGACAAAGACATGTTGGGCTTTAAAGATACAAAGTTGGAGATCGGTTTGAACGGTCACGCTAAGAAGCAGAATTGATCATGGGTCTTTCGACTAAAGGCGTCAGCTACAACATTCCCTTTAATAGGGTGGTTACGAATTTCGCAGTTGTAGTCAGTAAGTAGTTTGGCTCATCTTCGTTGCCGCGTGTTTAGATCTTTTTGGTCGAAAATATGTTGAAGTCTCTTGTGGCCATTGAATACTACACAATTAGTGCCATAGAGGTAATGTCTCTAAATTTTCAATGCGAATAAAACGTCACCGAGTTCGAGATCGTGCGTTGTATAATTCCTTTCATTAACCTTAAGTTGTCGTGAAGCGTAAGGGATATCTAAACCTCGTTGCATAAGGAAAAAATCGAGGCCTTGGTTGGAAGCATCACAATAGACAACAAAATCCTCATTTCCCTCAGGGAGTGCAGGATCGGTGCATCGCAAAGCTTGCGCTTAAGAGTTTAAAAAGCTTCATCTTGATTTAGCCCCCATCCATAAGGTTTATCCTTTTGAGTTAAAGCGGTTAGGGGCGAAGAGATATTGGAAAAATTATAAATGAAGCGACGATAGTAACCCGCATGACTAAGAAATGGACGAACTTCGGTAGGATAGGTTGGATTTTTACAATTCTTAATGGCTTCGATTTTGGCCGTGTCAACGTGGATACCCTTTGTGTTTGCTATATGCCTTAAGAATGGAATTTCTTTCAACCTAAACTCGCACTTTGAGAACTTAGCATAAAGTTGTTCCTTCCTTGAGAGATCAAGGATGGAATGAAGATGTTTCTCGTGCTCGGCTATGGACTTGGAATAAATAAGAACATCATCAATAAAAACAATTACCAATTTATCTAAGTAAGGTTTGTATACACAGTTCATGAGGTCCATAAACACTGCGGGTGCATTCGGAGTTCCACCAAGCACGAGATCGGAGTTCTTGTAGATGACTAGACCATTCTTGCATCTTGGATGGTGCATGACGATAAGGATCCCTAGTAATCGGAGTTCCACCAGGCACTAGATCGATTCGAAATTCAACTTCACAAATCGGAGGAAGACCAGAAACATCATCGGGAAACACTTCAAGATACTCGCGAACAACAGGAATGTCCTCAATATTTCGTTCCTACTTTTCAACCACATGAGCTAAGAATGCTACATACTTCTTGCGTAATTATGTTTGGGCTTGAAAAAAAGTGATAAGATTTAGGCTTAAGGGAGAAGGATTTTCACCAGAGACACAGAGGGTTTGACCAACGACAAGAAGAATACGAATTAACTTCTCGAAGCAAACAATTTTAGCACGATGAATTGAGAACCGATCAATTCCTACTATGACGTTAAAACTTCCCAAATGCATAGGAATTAGATCGATTGAGAACTTGTGGCCATTTAGATCTAACTTGCAATTTAGAATAACCGAGTCAATTGATACATATTTACCATTAGCTACCGTAACAGAACACGAGTTTTTAAGCTTCGATCGGGGTTTAGCAAGCAAAGGTTCAAATTTAAAAGAAACAAAGCTCATATCGGCACCGATATCTAATAAAATTGATGCAAAGTGGCTGTTTACGAGGAACGTACCGTTCAACACATGTGGTGCATAAGCTTAAATGGGTGGATGCGACAGTACTTGAGCTTGGTTAGCCAACAATGGTGGAACTTGTGGCTGATAAGCTGGTTGGGTTTGATAAGTTTGCACTTGATATAGCAGAGCTGGAGTAAGCTGAAACGAGTTGACAGTTGTGAGTCGTGGACACGCATTGGAAAATGGTTAGGATCACCACAATGGTAGCAAGCTCGCACCTGATTCACTGGTTGGTCATAAGACACGTGACGGGGGTTTGGTTGAGCCAACCTTGGATGAGCAATGACAGAGGTCTTCAAGTAAGTGGAATTAAGGTGCCCAAAATGGAGTGCATTGACGAAACACAGAAAAGGCGGGATGGTGACGTTAACATGCATTTCACAACGTGTGAGGTCCATTGTACGATTTCCGAAGATGTGGCGCAAGGTTGGGTTGGGGTTGAGGTGCGGTTTGTTGGGTTAGTGCGTAGTTCTTGTGCTTCTTGTTGTGGTAGTGCATAGTTCTTTGGGCTCGGTAGAGGGTTTATTAGTAGACTTCTTTGATCCCTTCAATGTCAAAGTTCCGTCTTTAACATGATTATCGATTAAAGTTGCAGCAAGGTTAATCGCGTCACCAAGTTCTTTGGAAGCACTAAAAAAGACACTATTTTGGATTTGTCTTGGTAGTCCCCGAATGTACTTATCGATAGCACGCGAGGATGGGGTAAAAAGGTAAGGTACCAGCACACTGAGTTTATTGACACTAGAAGTGTAAGTTGTGTGCTCACCACTCTCTTGTTTGAGTTTCCAGAACTCAGCTTCCAAATTCATGAGCTCATTTACAGGGCAGAACTGCTTGGTCATTAGTTCTTTCAATTCATCCTATGGCAAATCCATGTCAACTTCGGCACCACGGGTTGACTTTTCGTTCATCCACCAGGTAAGTGCCCCTTTTTCAAAGACACTTGTAAAAAAACAGGCTCGCTTTTCATCAGGACACTCGATGTAGAGGAATATGCTCTCCATCTTTTCATACCACTGAAATAGAGCAGTGGCACCTTGAGTCCCATTAAACCTTGTGGGCTTGGCACTGGTGAAGGTTTTGAACGAACAGTGACGTGCTTTAGGCTCGCTTGAGGCAAAATTTACACTGGAAGAAATATTCTGGTGAATTTGGGTCATCATATCGGGAATGACCACATCTAGTTGTTTGGTAATCTGAGCAGTTAACTTGGGGCTGGAGGTTTCAGAAGAACGACACTTGTTGAAACAAATAGACATTCTGCGAACAATGATAACACAAATCGTGAAACTCGGAATAGGGTATGGTATAAAAAAAATCCTTGTTAAAGTTTGCATCAATGTTGTTGAAACCGGACCGGCCGGTCGAACCGGTCCAACCGGGATTCGGTCCCCCGACCGGTCCGGTTCACATAGTTCGCTCGGCTGATAGGAAACCGGCCGGTCCGAACCGGTTCGGCCGGTCAAACCGGGAAACCGGACCGGTTGAACCGGTTTTCTAAGAAAAAAATATTTTTTTTTTGAAAAAAATCATTTTTTAAGCTTGATCCTCATTTTTTGACCAAAATTGTTCGACCAGTTGAACCGGTGAACCGGTGGGCCATCAGGTTTGGTGTCCGGTCCGGTTATGAAAACATTGATTTGCATTAATAGAAATAAATAAATAAATTCATAATTAAACGCATAAATAAAAATCATAATAATGATAATAAATTTTGAGTGGAAATATATAGTTTTCATTAACCATCATACACTCTGATTTTCCAAAAATCAGAGTCACTCGAAATCAAGTCGAATCGAAAGCTGGGTATTCGTGTGTTTTCATGACTTGAGAGACTTCCAGTTAAAACACATTGTAAAACATTGAGGGTCGGAGTCACACGTCGCTTGAACCACCATGACTTGCATGAAATCCTTAGGAGTGTAACAATATTCTTTTCATAAAGAGAACATGGTCACGTTTTAAAGCTTAAAGTTGTGGTTGGCGTCAAAAGTGTTATGCTTTGGCTTAATAGGGTTCACACACTTTTCAAACTTTCCAGGTAAACAACCCGGTGTAACGATTCCGACTAAACCAGGTATACCCTAACCGGTAGACAATTACGTTGTATTTAATGTCGGGTACATGAATTACCATAGTAATTATACGAGAATACATGGTTCACTGTATTGATTGTACGTGAATATATAATTCATCGTATTGAATATGCGATTAATCGATCGATAGTTATTGAAACCCGAACGAATCGAGGGTTCAATTATAGACGATATCTATAATATTTAGTGATTTTACGAAGCATTAATGCTTCAGGATAAGTAAAGTACGGCACAGAAAAAGAATTTCGATTTAATGATACGTCGGTACATTAAACGAAACCTTCAATACCAAACCGAGCAAGAGATGATCGATCAAGCCGAAAAAGATGCGCAATAATTAATAATATGATGTTTTAAGTTAATAAATGTCATGGTTTAACTTTTTAAAGTTTTTAAATCGGTTTTAAATAAATTTCATTTTTTAAGCCGAAAACGATCGTTTTAGCCTCGTTTTAAGCCGAATTAAACATTTAACCGAAAAACGAAATGAACCAGATTATCCAAAATATTATCCAGATTGCCGAAATCCGAATGTGTGGCTAAGAATGGAGAGGTGGGTCCCACCCCACCCCCCTATCTATTCCGATCGGTGTGAAGGGTTATCCCCTTACCCTTCATTTCTTTTTTTTACATCAAACCATCCATATTCATCAATTCTCTCCACAAGATCATCTAAAAACCCGGAATTTTAGCAAGAGAAACAAGGTAAAAATCGAGTTATATACGTTTCCATCTTCGTTTCTTGAGTTTATTTGCAAGAAAATGAGGTTTCAAAGATGAAAACCGATTCTTGCAAGATCAAGTGATGTATACGGGTTATACAAGGGATCTTGGTCCAAGAAAAGAGTTAAACGAACCAAAAACGAATTTTTACGGTTTAAACTTTAGTTTTGAAACAATAACCGAAACTATAGTGTAAGAGGCTTGATTGTGAGTGTAACTTGCTTGGTATTGTGGTATGTTGGTTGTAGGTTCTGTATTTAGTGGTAGATAAGGCGGAAAGACGAGTTTGTAGCTTGTAGTGGCGGAAAACGAAAGGTATATTCGGTTTATGTTCGGTTATGGATTTTTGGACAGATTGTTGACGGTTTAGAGTTAGGTCATGAAATTTTACAGAGGTGTTAAACACATGAAAATAAGATTTCTGTGAAATTTTGGTAATTTTTAGACAAAGGATGAATATTTGGTGAATTTAATGCTCGGTTTTGGCAAAAAATGGTGAAAAATAGTTAAATATCATGAAAAATTCTGGAAAATTCCAGATAAGCTTTTTATAACATGTATATGTCACACACAAAAGTTTAGGTCAGTTGGAGAAGTCTAAGTAGGCTTTTCGGTTAAACGTGTTCTAGGGTTTTCTAGCACGGTTTTAGTGAAAATGGCATGGGAAAAGAGATTTTGGTTTTGGAAAAATTACAGGGGACTATGTTGATGGCAGGGGTCATCCAGGAAAAATTTGGGATTTTTCTAAGGTCGTTTGGTATTTACGACATATTTAGTGTCTAAATGGTGTTTAAAAATAGATAAATAAATTGTAAATATAAAATTAATTCTGGAAATATTTTTATAAATTTCCCCACTGTCAAAATGTTATTTGTGCAAAATCTCAAGATCCGAGGATGAACGGATATTTATTTGGAATAGAAGTGAACTTTTATAATATAAAACGCGTAAACCAGCAAAGTTCGGGTAGACGAGCTGACTGGTGTATAAAAACCCTAAAAATGAACTATTTTCATATAACTGAGTTAAACAAGTAAAAATAAATTATCCGAAAATAATTCGGATGATTTGGGTAATTTTAAACTATTTAACAGTTTCCGGTGCACTAAAGACGGAAACGGGTCCCGCGGCCAATCGGGGCGTCTAAACCGAACTCTAATTTCACAACTTTAATTAAATTATCAGTCAACAACTATTTTCGGGTCGTGTGTGACCAAACTCATTTTGAAACGTAAAAACGGATAACCGTGCTAGGCACGCAAAACGGGGAAACGAACTAATAGTAGTTTTGACTACTGAACTCTAAACGATATCACAATCTGAGTCCGGAGAAGTGTTTCTGGGTTAACATTGCCCCCGGAATGGGTACAGTATTGGGTTAACAGTGTCCCCAGATGTACCGGTCAACACGGTTAAAGCTATATTAATAGTGATTGTATAGTAACGATCGTAGGGATCATATTACAGATTGGACGTGTTAACTGATAATGACTGTTGTTACCTGCTTGCATGTGCTAAGGTGAGTTTCACGAGCCCCTTTTTTCTGAATTGTTTTTAAATATTTTCCCGGGGCGGAAAGCATGTTACTATTGAAATGTTTAAGTACATACTGAACGCATGGATTTGCGTGTATTTATAAATATTTGATTGTACGGGAATCGTACGGAATGGGTACAGTACTGGGTTAACAGTGTCCCCTGATGTCCCTAGAAGTGTTTCTGGGTTAACATTGCCCCCGGAATGGGTACTGTACTGGGTTAACAGTGTCCCTAGATGTCCCTAGAAGTGTTTCGGGGTTAAAATTGCCCCCGGAATGGGTACTGTACTGGGTTAACAGTGTCCCCAGATGTCCCTAGAAGTGTTTCTGGGTTAACATTGCCCCCGGAATGGGTACTGTACTGGGGTAACAGTGTCCCCAGATGTCCTTAGAAGTGTTTCTGGGTTAACATTGCCCCCGGAATGGGTACTGTACTGGGTTAACAGTGTCCCCCGATGTCCCTAGAAGTGTTTATGGGTTAACATTGCCCCCGGAACGGGTACAGTACTGGGTTAACAGAGGTTTCACTTGTGGGCTCAGCATAATTACATCGATAATATTATATTTTGACAATGATTTATCATGGTTTACTGGAATTGTGAAACTCACCAAATATTCGTAGTTGACCCGTTTTCTCACATGCTTTTCAGGTACAATTAAGATGAAGTGATTGCTTACGTGCTAAGTGCTTGATGTGTGTAAGATTTGCGTGCGGGATGTTAGGATACATTATAATAAATAGAATTATGTATCGTAATGCATGATGTGTGTATCACCTAGACGGTAATGAAATACGAGATAATGTAATTTGAAGTATATTAATGTATTCAGTTTTCTTTATAAACAATGTGGTTGATATCAGAGGTGTCTGTTGCATCCCGTTTACGTTTCCGCTGTGGTTACGGGGTGTTACAGAAGTTGGTATCAGAGCCATTGGTTATAAAGAATTAGGATGTCTTTAAAAGATACCTAAAATATAACCAGTAGCTCAAGTATTATAGGATCTGAATATCAACTAATAATTTATAGTGACGAGATCTGGATGAACTTGGATGGACAAGTGAGTTATTATGGTCCGGAACATAATAACAGACTTGTCCGCATGAGGGAATTCAGGGGAAGTCACGGGGTACATTAATAGGTAAAAAATGGCAACATATGTGTAAAGTGTATAATATTATTTATGCGTGCTAATGTGTATATATATATATATATATATGTACATATCTTGTGGATACATGTATTGAGAAATAGGACACGGATAAGGAACCGGGGGATGAAATAATAAAAGTACCGAGGATGCTGAAATTTCGAGAGCATCGGTTGATGATAAGTCTGACTTATCGGGCCATAGTTGTAATAGTTCCAAGTTAGATCTCTCATTTGACATTAACCAGAAATATCTAGTAACCGTCACTCCCAACCAAAATTGATAAACCCCTCACCCTACCAATACCGGTACCGTATATCTTAATAACCCCCTATGTTCACCCGAACCGCCGACCCTCACGTACGGACGGACCTGTACCTGAACCCATTCTTATCCCACTAAGGTAAAAAAAAAATAAATAAATAATAATAATAATAATAAATTTGATAGTAAATGAGCAGATAAAAATAATATATAGAAATATATATGTGTATTTCTAACTCTCAAACATATGAGACATACCACCTCCAGATCGAGAATTACCGATTTTAGCGAACCAAGAACGCCTGAGGACATTGACTGAGCAAGTGATAGAATTTCCCATAATAGTAATTGATAATATTTGAAGGCAACATGGGTTGCGCGATTACTTTGAACCTTGCAACTCCCTATGTTATCCTTACATCCGTTAGATGCCTATACCCATGTATACTCGAATAGAATGATTACCCGTACACAAAGAGGTGTTGGAATCATTATAGCATAGTTGGTTGTTCGTTCGTAGGTGGTATACCGTGTATGCCGGATATACAAATAGACACAGATATTATAACTCCGTGGTACGTAATCGTTTGGTGCTCACGGTGAGCATGTATCGGTTATGCTGACATGCAGAAGGATATTGAAATCAAGCATATTAAACATTAATCTTTGTTGATAAAGATCTATATGTCAGTTGGTGATAAGGGTTATGAAACATATTTAAACGTTAACCGACGTCAGGCTAAGTCCATATGTTATTATATTTGTGGGACATATATACTAGATACTGGTATGTGTAATATGTATGATAATATTTGGTGTGTATGTGTACCTGCTGCTATGATCGAGCTGGTAACGAGTTATACGGTGAGATTAGTATTGATTACTACGTACGGGATTGGTACGTCAGAATGACATAAAAAGAGTAACTCCAATGATGGAGATTGATATGATTCAGTTGATTGCTCAAAGATAGCAGATGATGATACCGAATGTCGTATCACAGATCACTGCTAGTGTTGATGCAAATGTGATCGCAGAATTATAGATCAAGCAATCACATGAATATGAATATTTCAATTCTTAGTGGTATTACTAAGAGTGATAGTGTCCCACCGAATACTATTATGACTACAAGTATTAGTTATAAACTAAACATGAATAGTAGTCATAATGAATTAGATCCGGTATGAAGGATATGTTTGTTGGTTGTGTTAAGGAAATTATTAATAGTTTACTGATAGTAAAGGGAGGAATAGATTAGCGAGGGGATAGAAAAGATCGAAATGGTAAAGGATATTGGTAAGAGTCTAGAACATTGTGTTGTGAAATATGCTACAGATATGTTGGTAGATTATGTTATATCGTGATGGAACACGATGGTACAAAATTATAGTTAGAAAATTATTACTCAGATGATATGGTCAGAATTTAAAATTCTTGTGCTAGAGCACTTTTATTCGAGTAATTAAGTTCAGAGATTGGAAACTGAGCTATGGAAGATAGAAATGTTGTGTGCTGATCACTTAGAACACGCTAATCGTTTGAAGGAATTGTCATGTCTGGTAACATGGCTAATTACTCCTGAAACTAAGCGAAGTGAGCGCTATATTGGGGACTAACTCCATCGATAAGGAGTATAGTCAATCCTGTAGAATATACAACCTTTGGAAGGGTTGTGTCACAAGCCAGCATTGATATATTTGACTCTATGAGAAGCGGACTGGAAGGACGTTAGGTGAGACGTCGAGTGTTAAAGAAGAGAAATGATAAAGGTATAGTGCAAGATAGACTTTTGAATAAGTAGGTATGTCCTACAACCCAGAATTATACTAAGACTAGTTCTGGTGTGAAAACATGAACCGCATGAAGGGTCCTTCCCTAAATGTGGAAAATATGGTTATCGGCAGGAAGAAGAATGTCGAGTGATAGTAGGCCACAGGTGTGGTAAAGATGGACGTAATGCCCCAATTGTAGAACCAATTGAAGCCATGTGAACCGGCAACCCCAACCCATTCGTGTACAACCACTCCGAACCCAACAACTTCAATAACAGTCCATCCAAAGAAATCAAATTATGCCAAACAGTTGTACTTGCTATGAATGTGGCGGTATAGAACGTTTCAAGAGAAATTGCCCAAAGTTGAACCAAGGTGTCGTTGGAAGACGAACCTCATGACAAGCATCAACCTCTGATCAAGCAAGGAGCCGTGCTTTTGTGAGTAATTCGAATAAAGCACGTCATGATCCAAAGGTGGTATTAAGCATGTTGTAGTTTTAAATCAATAGGCTTCAGTGATATTTTTACAGTCGCCGATAGAAGTTAGTTCCTGTTAACCTCCTACCATTTGGAAAGATACCGATTAGTGAAACTATAGAACCCTATACTGTAGAATCGCTAACGGTAAATCCCTAATGGTTAACTAAATTGTTCGGAATTCGCCTATTATTCTGAACGATTAACCTTTCCTTACTGACCTACGACCAGTAAAATTAAGAAGTTTTGACGTAATAGTTAACATGGATTGACTAATTCAACTTGAAGATGAAATCAAATATGAGAAGAAGATGATTAGAAACTCTCTTTCGGACGATGAAGCGACGAGATACAGAAAAAAGTATTTAAAAGGAAACATATAGAAGATATTCCGGTGGTACACAAAGTTCCACAAGTTTTCCCAGAAGAACATCCTGGATTACCGCCAACCCGACAGGTCGAATTCAGAATCGATTTAATACCTCAAGTTGGCCCTGTTGCTAAAGCACCCTACCGACTTGCACCGTCCGAAATGCAAGAATTATTGGATAAGGTTTTATACGACCTAGTTAGTCACCATGGGGTGCACCAGGGTTATTTGGGAAATGAAGGACGGAAGTGTTAGGATATGTATTGATTAGGGAGAATTGAACAAAGTGACGATCAAGAATAGGTATTCACTTCTTCGAAGTAAATGATCTGTTTGACCAGCTGCAAGGTGCGAGCTATTTCTCAAAAAAAAAAATTGATCTTAGATCGGGATACCATCAGGTTAGAATTCAGGAAGAAGATATCCCAACAACAGCGTTTCGGACTCGTTACGGCCATTATGAATTCTTATTTATGCCTTTCGGGCTAACAAATGCGCCGGCAGTGTTCATGGACCTCATGAATCGAGTCTGTAAACCCTACCTCGACAAATTCGTCATCGTGTTTATTGACGATATTTTGATCTACTCGAAAAGTAAAGAAGAGCACGAGCAACACTTAAGAATAATTTTAGAACTTCTGAATCAGGATAAGTTGTATGCAAAATTCCCCAAGTGTAACTTCTGGTTACAAGAAGTGCAATTCCTCGGTCACGTTGTGAACCATCAAGGAATACACGTTGATCCGAGTAAGATAGAAACCATTAAAATTGGCAGTCACCCAATGTGCCAAAGGAAATGCGCCAATTTTTAGGACTAGCCGGAGACTATCAGTGGTTTATTGAAGAATTTTTAGCATTACCCAACTCATAATCCTTTGTACGACGCAAATGTACAAATTTTATAGATAATAAGAGACCGCAGTCTCATATTCATCGAAGATGGGTCGAATTGTTAAGCGATTATGACTGTGACATCCGTTATCACCCCGGCAAGGCTAACATCATAGCCGATGCCTTGAGTAGGAAAGATCGGGTTAAGCCATTGCGAGTGCGAGCGCTGGGGATGATAGTCCAGTCGAACTTTTCGGACCTAATTCGAGTCGCTCAACGTGAGGCGTTGAAAGAGGAACAATTGGAAAAGGAGGGACTTTACGGCAATGAGAAGAATTTCGAACAGCGCGTGGACGAAATTCCTTATTTCAAAAATCGGATTTGGATCCCGACCCTCCATGACCTTCGTGAATTAATCATGGACGAAGCGCATAGATCGAAATATTCCATACATCCGGGATCGGTATAGACTATTGATGATACGAATATCTGAAAGGATTTTATTATTAATAGCCGAGTTTGGAGAAAGATATGGTTACGTATGTTGGCGAATATTTAAGTTATGCAAGAGATAAGGCTGCACACCGAAAACCATAAGGAACGCCACAACGACAGAAAATTCGCCAATGATAGTGGGAATAAATTACAATGGATTTCGGGACGCAAATTCCCAAGATATATCAAAGGCATGATGTAAATTGGGTAATCGCGGATTGATTAACCAATCCTCGCATTTCATCCCAATCCATGACGATTACCACAATGAATTCTCGCCCAAATTCATGATGGTGAAATGGTATCTCGTCGTGGATTACCATTTTCAATTATCTCAGATCGAAACAGTCATCCTACTTTCATTATTGGAAGGCGGGGAAGGAAGCATCGAGAGCTTGAAGCTTTCTATGGGTGAAGTAATTATCACCAATTTGTGAAATGGAAAATGGGCGTCAATCAATCCATAAGATTTGAATTGATTCGAGAAACAACCAATCAGATTTATAATATTTAAGATAAGTTGAAAGCAGCGCGGGATTGGCAAAGCATTTTTGCCAACATTCAAAGGAAACCATTGTCACTGGAAAGAGGTGACAAGGCATTTTTAAGGCATCACCTTAGAGAGGTGATATGAGGTTTGGCAAAACCGAAAATAGCTCCTTAATATATTGGACCTCATGAGACTATCTCCATGATTGGTCATTTAGTTTATCGATTAAAGCACTCCAGGGGCTAAGTACTATACATGATGTTTTCCCATGTATACGGATTGAAAAGCACCTAAGCGACGAGGCAACGAAAGTACTAGTAATGGAGGTACTCATAGAAGACATGCTTGATATCATAAATAATTCCGTAGAGATAGTAGACGGGAAAACTAAACAGTTTGGACACACCAAGCGTTATTGATTAAGATTAAGAGGAATTCACAGCAAGGACCAGATTATACCTGGTAACGCGAGGGTGAATTCTGAATGAAAAACCCCCACCTTTCTCTCGGAAGGGGATAGTGGGCGTGTAAAATTTCGAGGACGAAATTTCTTAACGGGGGGAGAATGTAACGATTCCAACTAAACCAGGTATACCCTAACCGGTAGACAATAGTTACGTTGTATTTAATGTCGGGTACATGAATTACCATAGTAATTACACGAGAATACATGGTTCACTGTATTGATTGTACGTGAATATATAATTCATCGTATTGAATATGCGATTAATCGATCGATAGTTATTGAAACCCGAACGAATCGAGGGTTCAATTATAGACGATATCTATAATATTTAGTGATTTTACGAAGCATTAATGCTTCAGGATAAGTAAAGTACGGCACAGAAAAAGAATTTCGATTTAATGATACGTCGGTACATTAAACGAAACCTTCAATACCAAACCGAGCAAGAGATGATCGATCAAGCCGAAAAAGATGCGCAATAATTAATAATATGATGTTTTAAGTTAATAAATGTCATGGTTTAAGTTTTTAAAGTTTTTAAATCGGTTTTAAATAAATTTCATTTTTTAAGCCGAAAACGATCGTTTTAGCCTCGTTTTAAGCCGAATTAAACATTTAACTGAAAAACGAAATGAACCAGATTATCCAAAACAATATCCAGATTGCTGAAATCCGAATGTGTGGCTAAGAATGGAGAGGTGGGTCCCACCCCACCCCCCTATCTATTCCGATCGGTGTGAAGGGTTATCCCCTTACCCTTCATTTCTTTTTTTTACATCAAACCATCCATATTCATCAATTCTCTCCACAAGATCATCTAAAAACCCGGAATTTTAGCAAGAGAAACAAGGTAAAAATCGAGTTATATACGTTTCCATCTTCGTTTCTTGAGTTTATTTGCAAGAAAATGAGGTTTCAAAGATGAAAACCGATTCTTGCATGATCAAGTGATGTATACGGGTTATACAAGGGATCTTGGTCCAAGAAAGGAGTTAAACGAACCAAAAACGAATTTTTACGGTTTAAACTTTAGTTTTGAAACAATAACCGAAACTATAGTGTAAGAGGCTTGATTGTGAGTGTAACTTGCTTGGTATTGTTGTATGTTGGTTTTAGGTTCTGTATTTAGTGGTAGATAAGGCGGAAAGACGAGTTTGTAGCTTGTAGTGGCGGAAAACGAAAGGTATATTCGGTTTATGTTCGGTTATGGGTTTTTGGATAGATTGTTGACGGTTTAGATTTAGGTCATGAAATTTGACAGAGGTGTTAAACACGTGAAAATAAGAGTTCTGTGAAAGTTTGGTAATTTTTTGACAAAGGATGAATATTTGGTGAATTTAATGCTCGGTTTTGGCCAAAAATGGTGAAAAATAGTTAAATATCATAAAAAATTCTGGAAAATTCCAGATAAGCTTCTTCTAACATGCATAAGTCACACACAAAATTTTAGGTCAGTTGGAGAAGTCTAAGTAGACTTTTCGGTTAAATGAGTTCTAGGGTTTTCTAGCTCGGTTTTAGTGAAAATGGAATGTAAAAAGAGATTTTGGTTCTGGAAAAATTACAGGGGACTATGTGGATGGCAGGGATCATCCAGGAAAAATTTGGGATTTTTCTAAGGTTGTTTGGTATTTACGACATATTTAGTGTTTAAATGGTGTTTAAAAATAGATAAATAAATTGTAAATATAAAAATTAATTCTGGAAATATTTTTATAAATTTCCCCACTGTCAAAATGTTATTTGTGCAAAATCTCAAGATCCGAGGATGAACGGATATTTATTTGGAATAAAAGTGAACTTTTATAATATAAAACGTGTAAACCAGCAAAGTTCGGGTAGACGAGCTGACTGGTGTATAAAAATCCTAAATGAACTATTTTCATATAACTGAGTTAAACAAGTAAAAATAAATTATCCGAAAATAATTCGGATGATTTGGGTAATTTTAAACGATTTAACAGTTTCCGGTGCACTAAAGACGGAAACGGGTCCCGCGGCCAATCGGGGCGTCTAAACCGAACTCTAATTTCACAACTTTAATTAAATTATCAGTCAATAACTATTTTCGGGTCGTGTGTGACCAAACTCATTTTGAAACGTAAAAACGGATAACCGTGCTAGGCACGCAAAACGGGGAAACGAACTAATAGTAGTTTTGACTACTGAAATCTAAACGATATCACAATCTGAGTACGGAGAAGTGTTTCTGGGTTAACATTGCCCCCGGAATGGGTACAGTACTGGGTTAACAGTGTCCCCAGATGTACCGGTCAACACGGTTAAAGCTATATTAATAGTGATTGTATAGTAACGATCGTAGGGATCATATTACAGATTGGACGTGTTAACTGATAATGACTGTTGTTACTTGCTTGCATGTGCTAAGGTGAGTTTCACGAGCCCCTTTTTTCTGAATTGTTTTTAAATATTTTCCCGGGGCGGAAAGCATGTTACTATTGAAATGTTTAAGTACATACTGAACGCATGGATTTGCGTGTATTTATAAATATTTGATTGTACGGGAATCGTACGGAATGGGTACAGTACTGGGTTAACAGTGTCCCCAGATGTCCCTAGAAGTGTTTCTGGGTTAACATTGCCCCCGGAATGGGTACTGTACTGGGTTAACAGTGTCCCCAGATGTCCCTAGAAGTGTTTCTGGGCTAACATTGCCCCCGGAATGGGTACTGTACTGGGTTAACAGTGTCCCCAGAAGTGTTTCTGGGTTAACATTGCCCCCGGAATGGGTACTGTACTGGGTTAACAGTGTCCCCAGATGTCCTTAGAAGTGTTTCTGGGTTAACATTGCCCCCGGAATGGGTACTGTACTGGGTTAACAGTGTCCCCAGATGTCCCTAGAAGTGTTTCTGGGTTAACATGCCCCCGGAACGGGTACAGTACTGGGTTAACAGGGGTTTCACTTGTGGGCTTAGCATAATTACATCGATAATATTATATTTTGACAATGATTTATCATGGTTTACTCGAATTGTGAAACTCACCAACTATTCGTAGTTGACCCGTTTTCTCACATGCTTTTCAGGTACAATTAAGATGAAGTGATTGCTTACGTGCTAAGTGCTTGATGTGTGTAAGATTTGCGTGCGGGATGTTAGGATACATTATAATAAATAGAATTATGTATCGTAATGCATGATGTGTGTATCACCTAGACGGTAATGAAATACGAGATAATGTAATTTGAAGTATATTAATGTATTCAGTTTTCTTTATAAACAATGTGGTTGATATCAGAGGTGTCTGTTGCATCCCGTTTACGTTTCCGCTGCGGTTACGGGGTGTTACACCCGGTCCCGCGTCTGATTGAGATTTACGCGCATTGCTTATTCATAGGTTTCAATAACCTTGGTGTCAAGAGTTCGGAAAACAAGCACGTCCCCTTTACAGTTACCACTTACCCTCCATATAGAACCATCTTTACGAAGAAGAATTATCGGAACACACAAAAATTGATAATTAAAAATGTTTGAAAAAATCTTTGCGTTTAGGCATAAGCGTTGGACTTGTGTAATTGAAGTTGAATCATTAGTAAATTAGTAATAAATTGTTGTGAAAAATCACATAATGCTCACATAATTTCTAAGCATGCAACCTAAACAATTAAGAAATATAAACTATAACTAACTAGAACACTATGTCTAATGTCCTATCTTATAGTCACGGATTTGATACCAATCTGTAACACCCGACTATGTAACAACCGGAAATTTTCGATCGTCTTTGAACAAGTGTTTAGTTTGTATATTTTCGAGAATCAAACTCTTTCTTTTCATTTCCAAGTTGAGGGGCCTTGTGGTAGTTGTTAAAAGAGGGATTATATAACTTTGGAAACAAGACATCACTTATTTCATAATTTTTTTCTTCTTCAATCATAAATGAAACTTCGATAGAAAATTGCACAGAAAAAGCTGAACTAAATAAAATTCATGGTATCCTTCTTCCCGAGAAGGACCAAATGTGTAGACCCTTAGAAGATAATATATGCATGCCGCCTCTTTTCTTTCACACGATCAGAAGTAGGCCCAAATTATCAACGTTTGCGTCACCGGCGAAGGAGGCAAAAAATCCGTCAACGTTTGCGTAACCGGCGACGGCTCCGATGGCGTCCGGAGATGAAGATGGTTCAGGGTGGTAGTGTTCGGTGACGCGGTCGAGCGGATATATTGTTTGCTAGATTTCGAGTTCGAATAACCAAGTTATGAGCAAAACAAGAAAGGATTCCGACTGACGGTTCCGTTTTCCAGAGACGGTGAAGGCATTTTCCAGTGACGAAAACAGACGCAGACGGTGGGGTTCAATGAGACGAACGCGAGAATATCTTATTTGCCTAAAACGGAGTTCGTTTGCTATGTTTTCAAGGTATTCGACTGTTAACTTGCAAACCAAACGAACCGGGGGCTGTTTTGTGTACTGGAAGCTGTGCATGCTATGGCAGTTGGCGTTAGTAATTTTCTAAGGTCTGCCATGTTGACACGAGTTCGTGGATATGTGAATCAATCGAGTCAGAGTTCGTTTGTTATGGTTTCAAGCTATTCGACTGTTAACATGCAAAACCGAATAAACCAGTGGGCTCTTTTGAGGTCTGGAAGGTGTGCAGGCTGTGGCAGCAGGCATTAGTAATTTTCTAAGTTCCGGTACGTTGAGAAGAGTTCGTAGATATGTGATTTGCTCGGATCGGAGTTTGTATGGTCATGTTATGATCACTTTAGTTTTCATTCGCATCGGTATTTTGGGATGCTGAGCATATGGGTTCGGAACGAGTTATACTTAAAGGCTATCTATACGCAAGCGGACACATCGGTTGTAAAAATTGGGAACCTTGTGAAGGTTTAAATTAGGTATTTTGCTTGTATTTACTTCTAAGGCCTTTGCTTGTGAGTGTTCACCTAGCGGTTCACCAGCTCGTTGATTTTTTTTTTTGTGATCAGTATTAGCTGAGTTTCATGATGCCCCTTTGTAAAGAAATTATGTTTTGGGCTAGCGTAAAAACACGTTTTATGGCTGTTTTACTCTTTTGAAGCCTTTGGATGATATTGCATAGTTTATGTTATTTTTAATATCTATGCTTGGAAGTTTGCATGATTTATGATTGTTTATTTGTATGTATGTGTGTGGCCACCACATGAATGTTTTTGTTAAGCCATGACCGGGTCGAAGAGAAGTATAAAAATTCCTTGATTCCCCTATTCGGGGTTAAGGTGAGGAGTCCTGGGACAGGAAGATTGTCCTTGGGGCGAATGGATGTTTATAAATCCCCTAACAGTTTATCTGTCATTCGGGTGAAGATTATTTGGGTCCTTAACTTTGTGTTTTGGACTTGAGAGGATGTGACCCGTGTTACGTGCTTAACTACAGAAAGTTTGATTATTTATTTATTGAAGTTATTTATGTATTTTCTTTTATGGAAGACGCTTGTTAAATACTTTGGTCGGTTTGTGATAAATTTTGATGATAAAAACATGAACTCACTCAGCTCAAGCTGACTTTGCGTATATGTTAGAATGATTTCAGGTTGAATGTGGATGGGCTTACTGCTTGGAGGTCCTCAAGACTATCCGAGGTCCCGAGGCAGTTCTAGTCGATGCTCCTTATCGTGTTATTATTTAAGAAAATTTTAATTTACATTTTTTATGTCTTAAGGATAATATTTGGATGTTTTGTAAATTTTCCACTGCAAGAATACAGTTCTAGTCGGTTTAACCTTTATATTTGAATATGTTTGGAATGATTACCAACTGTAAGACACCCTGATTTCGGTGTCTTACAAACTAAAACGGAATACGCCCGGGTGTGACGTACAGATTGTTCAAAACACATGTGACACTATTGAGTGACAATATTTTCATTATTTCATTGATGATTCAAACAACTAGTTCTATTGCAAATAAGAAAAATTACAAGGAAATGAAACATGTCAAACACTTTATTAATAATCATATGTCTAGTGTATTATCTTGTTTCATCCTCTAATAAACATACCTGTAACATATGTATAAAATAATGTCAACTAACTTAATATTTGGTGAGTTCACTCATTTTTATAAAATTAATAAAAACCATTCAATTCCATGAATAAGTGTAATCGAGCAAATAAGGTCCTTTCCCGATGGTAAAAATCCAACGTACTCGGATAATGAGGCATTTTTCCACGGATAACAACAGGGTCCTGAGTGCAGGGGGGGCATGATTATACTTTCTTGAAGTAATACATGTGCAAGTAATTTTGAGCAAGTAACAAGTAAACACACAAGTCCATACAGTGAATTGTAGTTTGTAAGCCAAATTGTAATAATTGAGTTTTGTAGGATAAATATGTTACACCCAAAATTAATAAAATAGTAAAAAAAGGGTGTGAGAAACTCACCTTTGAATTTAGATGACAACTTGGAAATGAAACGGAAAGTGCGTTAACTGAAACCAAAGGTTCTACACATTTTAACGGTTTATTATTATAAGTCTAACGAATTTTAACGGTTTATTATTATAATATTACTTATGAGATTAATATTAAATTTGAATATAATATTCTTACGAGCTTTTAGCGTTACCGAAATATTTTATTATAGTATAAACGTCATTTAGAATTTATAAAGTTTACATCGAGATTGTGTGTGTGTACATATATATTTATATTACAAGTTTTAACGAACGTTTTAGGTTTGTAAAAGTTTGGTTTTCGGATGAAGATGCTAACTACAAATCTATAATTGATTTTAAGTAATTAGAAATAATTTTATTCGATTTAAAATGATTTATAAAAATATATATTGTTTATTATGATTAATAAATATGACTTAGAAAAATATAACTAGCCGGTGCAGTGACTCGAGTTCGAACCCCTGTCTTCATGACGACAACAAACATACACAACCACTAAACCAGACATAATTTGTGTTTTAAAGTATGGAAACAATTTATTATATATAAACTTATAACTTCATCTTCTTCATTTAAACCCCTAGATTTTCAATTTCCTTAATCCTTTGATTGTTTGCTTTATTTATATTAGGGGTTTTGCTAGGAGCTTAAAAAAATAAGAATGCATATAACAATTACCTCTAAAGGTTATGGATTGATGGTGAACCGTAGTTTGCCGGGAGTGAAACTTGGATGAACGATTTGATGATATTAGAGTGTTTTTTTATATAGATTTATGTTTGCAACAAGTTTAGACGGAACTTAGCGTCCTATTTATAGTCTCAATCGAACCGTTTGGTGTTTAACTCGAGTTATTAGGGTTCTTAATATAAACGACGGTTCCGATGTTTAATAGGTTGAACAGTGATTAATATGTAGCTTTTGGGTTTCTCCGGTGCTGGTTTCTAGCCACCGGAAAAATGATGGATGGGAGAGGGAGGGGGGCTGGGTATTATTTTATTATAATTTAAATAAAATGTTACACTTTACCCTTGAACTTTGAATAACTTTATAATTTGTTTTTAAACTTTATTACTCTTTGAACATTAAACTTTATAAATATAGATAACTTGATTAAAACTTGATATATTTTAATATCTTTGGATTTTTTACGTTTTAAACCCGTATAGTTTGAAACTTTATTATTTTACACTTTTAAGTCTCGGAGATTCGTTAATTGTACTACACGAATACAAAATGAACGTATACGAACTATAAATCTTTGAAATTGATATAAATTGATAAATTACAAAAACAAATACATTGAAACGATAAAATGGGTCGGTATGACGAATACAAATACAAATACGAATATGAAAAATTGACAAATGTCACACGAATTGAATTCCTAGAATTCGATTCAAAACTGGTTATTCATGCACCTTTTGTTTTTTCATCCCCCTACAACTCGTCTTACCAATATAACGAGTTTTGGGTTGTAACAACTTCATTTTCTTGTTTTTACTCAGTCTGAATGTCACCAGTTCGCACCCACTAACTCTTTTACCCCAAACTTTATGTTTTATTACATCTCATGGTCCAATTTACTATCCTACTCAGTTTCATGGCAAACCGACCTCAAACCCTTAACTTTTCATGAACCGAATATTTCTCGTTTTACCCGAACCGAAGCAACTAACTCATTAACTAACAATTTTATTACTTTATCAATAATCGTGACCCGATCCACCATCCTATCAAGTTTCATGCAATTTTGTACACGAAAAGTAAGCCTCTTTAATAAAAATGTACCTTTGAGGTTTATGTTTGAAATCACTCGAATAGACCAAAACCATATCAAATGAACTCGTAATTAAGTGATTCAAGCGCCATGGAACCGTATTGCGATGATCTACACACCCATCAGCTCTTTGTTGCCGGAAACAGTCGCAAAAATTCAAAGCAATGGCCGAAAATTTTTATTTTTAGTTGTTAAGGTTTTGCTTATAAACATTGGACTTCCCGAGTTCTGATCGAAGATCCGACGGCTGGAAATCTTCATTTATATGCTATGAACACTCTGTAAAACTTTGTGACCGAATCCGACGGTTAGATTTCCGGAAATCCTTGCGTCTTTATGGGTTGCTCTCAAAAAAACGAGAATTTGGTAAAGAATGAGTCTGGAGGCTATGATGTTTATAACAGATATAATGGCTACATTTATAGGAAGAGGGTAGGGTTTCATATGTAATTTTTCATCTGATAATAACTCTCATACTTTAGATAATTACATTTATCTTCTATAACCTATTAAAACCCGATTCTTTTATAATATCAAACGAAATTTGCGATGTTACATCATTTTACCTGTAAAAAAATATAAAAAAAAACATTTTTTATGTAAAAAAACACATTTTAACATGAATCTTTTAATGGTTTTTACGTATTAACACATGTAGGAGCCGTTTTAAAAAACAATTTATTTTTAGTTAAAAAGAGGTAAAAAATGTTTTTGTTTACAAAACTAATTTTTTTATTGCATTGTCTTCTACATGTGTTAACTAGGTTATGGACCCGTGTACGACACATGAGGAAATATAGAAACCGTCAAGTAGTTTATATATAATTTCAAACGACAAGAAATTCTTTTTAATCTGTTATTTTATATGACAACATGATTTATAAATGCAATTTATTCTGATACAGAAAAAAGTAGCAAAAGACAAAAGGTTACAAAACATGATGTTACATAGTAGAATATTTAGAAACAGAATCTAAAAGTTTCAAACATAATCTTTATAAGCTACTAAATATTTCCTCATAAATCATACGTGTTGTTTTGTTTGCAAATTTACTTTGTCTATCTAAAATAAGCATTTTAACACTGTTTATACTCTTCACTTTTAATAAAGCTACATATAGTTGACCAAATGTAGAAACCCTACTCTTCACCCGTGGAATGAAGTGTGATTATAAACATAGTTGAAATCCCTACATGTGTACCAGGAAAGAGACACATTACATAATTTGAATGTCATTTTGAAATAGGCATACAAAAAGATATGCATAATATTAAATGCCTATAAAAGTCAGCATTACTACAGAAAGACGAAATTGACCATATAAAAGTCTAGTATATAAAAACAAATTGTTTGCAATATTGACTATAGGTTAGTGACAGTGTAGCACACGTGGCGTGGTTTATTAATTAAATTCGTGAGGTAAATGCATATGTATGTATGTATGTGTTTGTGAATAAATATAAAAATTATGTATTTATGCGAACTGATTATTTAATGTATGTATTATGGTTTTGTATTTAAACATGGGTTAGTCTGCGTTAAAAAAAGGTCTAATTGGGGAAAATATGGTGGAAGTTAGGATAGCATAGGGAATTTCTTAAGTCGAGATTATTGTTGACCAAAAGGCCAATGTTTGGATTATTAAAATAAAATATCCCAAAGCAAATAAATTGAAACAAAATTTTAAAAAGTTAATATACAGAAATGAAACCAACAACCAAAAAAATTATAACCAAAACAAAATCAAGTACCAATAAAAAGGAAATAAAACACCGAAAAAACATACTGGAAAGAAATCAAAAACTAAGGTCAACCTAAAAAAACTAAGACGAAACTTAAACGAAACAATATTATCATATGTTTTAACGTCTCATATTCAAAGCCATATGAAAAAGCTCAAAACTTTTTGGTTAAACGACTGGGTTTACCTTTAAATACAAGGTTTATCAACCCTTTTCGGTTGAAGCATTTCATCAAGCACTTAATATGCACATTCAAACCATTTATTAAAATATTTAATTTAGTAATCAAATTGTTTACCTGGTCGGGAGAATTAGAAGATTGGTAATTCATTTTCTTATTCAATTTTTTATATCCAGTTAGAATCTCATGAAATTAGGGTTTGTTTATAAACAAATCATATAAAATAAATTGAAGAAAAGATAAATCGATGATGAAGACCCTTTATTAACCCAAAATAACATACATTAGCGGTTGATTTTCTTGAAGCGTTTAAACCCGAAGATGGTTTTAAGAGATAAAGTATTTTGAGAGAGCATTGAGATCTCGGATATTCAGTTTTTGGCTTAGAAGGAAAGTGAAAAACTGAAGAAGATGAACGGTTTATCTTCTCCCTTTTTTTGAAAAATTTTGGGCCGAGAATTCAATGGGACTCAATCACCTAATTGAGAATTCAATGGGCCAGACTTCATGGGTCAAGAGAATACATGAGATAAAAAATTGACCCATAACTATTTTAGGAAACGATTCCTTAACACACTTGTTTCGACAATAGTAAGATTGAGGTAAAACTAAAGACGTAAAAATAAAATAAAATAAATAAATAAACAAAAAGAAAAAAATAAAAATGAAAACACCTAGTTTGACCACCCAATTAGGCTTTCAGTCATTCTACCACTGTTGGGTCATGAATTGGCTAGACTGACGCATATCAAAAGGCCAAGACATGATCAAGATTAAAGTGAAATAAGCGAAGACGAGTTCAAGAATTGCATTATTGTTGTGATGGTGTATTACCGAAATCCCTATGGAATTCGGTTTGTATAGTAACACTAAAATCCATATGGATTTTGCTTAGTCTAGTTTAGGCTTATTTGGGCTTGGCCTTTGGGCCTTTTGTATGATAACCCCATATATAGTTAATGTTTAGTGATCAATTAGGGTAAGCAGTGGTTGAGAAATAATAGAGAACTTTGATAGCCACCATAAGCAAAGTAGATCTATAAAGAACTTATGTACCTGACGTTTTGTGATAATAAACCTGTGCATTGATGTTCATCTTGTTCTTATTATTCATTAATATTGTTCTTGAATCACCATGGTGTTTGGATTCTGCATAAACGTCGTGTTTACTTGATATCATATTGTGTAGAACCCGATTCAGGACTTACAATTGGTATCAGAGCCTATTGACCTTTTCTAGGCTTGGTTGTGATATCAAGGATTCAAGATTTGTTCTTAAGTGTGGCCGTGGTGTTTGATTTTCTGGTGATATAGTCATCGAAGGTGGAAGGAGATATATTGGGATAGATATTGAGTTAATTTTGGTCAAAATTCAATTCCCACAAATTTCGGGATTTAGTTTGTTGCCAAAACTACTTAGTCAAAGCTGGTAAAAGGGTTCTCAGTCAATTTAAAAGGTTTCAAATTCCTGATTTTCTGGGATTTGGTTATGGTTTCCATAAAAGGAGTTTACTCCTTCGGGTTCTCGGTTTACTAGGTTCTCAATCAGGAAGGGTTCTCGGTCACTTTTTGAGTTATTGGTGTTACGAGAGGTTCTCAGAGTAGTTAAGGGTTCTCAACGTTTCATGATCGTTCTCGACAAACACTTAGCGTTCTCGGTTGACCATTTAGCGGTTTTTGGCCAAAATTCTGTGTTCTCGGTGGATTTCACTGGTTCTCGGTCAGTTTCTTGGGTTATTAGTTACTTTTGTTCTCGAACGTCATTGTTTTGTCAAGGGTTCTCGGCAAAGCCTTTGGTTCGTGTTCTAGGTAAAGTTCAGTGTTCTCGGTGGGCTTTTCGGTTTGGTTCTCGATCTTTGGTTGAATTTGGGCCTGGTCTTTGGTGGGCCTTAGTTCTCGGGTTTTTGGTGTTAATTTGGTGTCGAAAGTTCGCTCTCAATTTTCCAAGGGAAACCTATTACATCAGAAACAACATTCATGGCTTTTTCAATTCAAGCTTCTTCCATGCCAACTAAGGTAACAAATAATATATGTTAATAAGGTAGATTTATATAAATCTCACAATAGTTACTTGATTAGAGAAATGGAGGGAATAAAATCTGAAAATTTAACTCTTAAGAAATTCGAGAAATCTTTAAAAGAAAAACTTGAGGCACAGAAAAAAGATTTCTCTAAACTTCAATCCGACTTTAGCATAAAATGTTGTCACCACTTAGATGCTAAAAAGAAAATTGCCGAATTAACGGCCAAATTAGAAGCATCTAAGTTACAGATTGCTAAGCTAACTAATAAATTTGAAAATACTGAATTCAATTTTAAAAAATTTGATGTCTCTAGTGCTGTTGTTGAGTCCATAATTGAAAAACAATTAAAATGGAAAGAAAACATAGGTGAGGTCATTGGGTACAGTATGGTTTCACCTCCACTTAATGACAACTATGCTGGATTTCCTCTTACCAAAGAAGAGGAAGAAATGGAAAAGTTTATGCAATATGGTAAACATGTTTAATCTGAAATTGTTGGATCAGGATCCCTAGAGATAATTAACCCTGTTTTGAAACGTGTGAGTAATTTTGATGCTTCTACTTCATGTGCATATATAGTAAATGTTGTTGCTTCTAATAGTGATGGGGTTCAGGCTAGTGAAAAGGAATCTTATTCTAACGTGTCATCAAACTTAGATGACACCACAACACAAAACTGTACTACTAATAATACACATAATTGTGGTAACAAAGGGAAGGCACATAAGAAATCAACACAACAAGGACAGTCTCATTCTCATAGGTCCTCCGGATCTTCATGTGTTGATAAATCTTTGGGTGCTATTTATATTAAGAGTCAAACATGTTACCACTGTGGCATACCAGGACATACAACCAAAAATTGTGTTGATCATCTATATGTTCCCAATTACAAGCAAAATCAGAAAACTACCCCAAGGGACAAGAAGAATGGAAAAACCTTTCGTAAGAAGAAACCCGAATCTATTTTAACTTCATATCCTTCCCAAGATGAGGAAAGTGCTTTCGTTGATCTTAGAAGAAGGATGAAGGCGTGTTTCGTTTGCGGGAACTAGGGAAATTTGGCAAAGGAGTGTCACTATCGTTTTGTTAATAGACAAGCTCCTCAGGTGAAAGGTAACAAGTTTCAACCGAATCCGGTGTTTAAACAAAATGCATATTTTACAAAACCACGAGTATCTGTACAATGGGTCATAGATTGTAAGAACCCGAGATCCGGGAGTCCTACAGTTGGTAATCATTCAAAACAAATTCACATATTCGCCTTAAGTTAAAAATTTCATAATGTTAACATGATGAAAACCATCAACTAGAACTGCCTCTGGACCTCGGGTAGTCTTGTGCACCTCCAAGCAGTAATCCCATCCACGATCAACCTGAAAATCAATCTAACATACACGAAAAGTCAGCTTGAGGTGAGTGAGTTCATGTTTTTATCATCAAAATCATTTAAAGACCAACCAAGGTATTTAACATACGTCTTCATATAAATAAAATACATAAATAACATCAATAAAAAAATAAATGAACTTTCTTCAGTCAAGCACGTAACACGGTACGACCAACCAAGGTATTTAACATACGTCTTCATAAAAATAAAATACATAAATAACATCAATAAATAAATAAACTTTCTTCAGTCAAGCACGTAACACGGGTCACATCCTCTAAAGTCCAAAACACAAAGTTAAGGACCCGAATAAACTTCACCCAAAGTACAGATAAACTTTTAGGGGATTTTTAACATACGTTCGCCCCAAGGACAGTTTTCTGGTCCCGGAACTCTTCACCTTGACCCCCAATTGGGGAATTAAGGAATTTTTATTCTTCTCTTCGAGCCCATCACGTCTTAACAAAAAAATTCACGTGGTGGCCACACACATACAAATAAAATATCATCAAACCTACAAACTTCCAAGCATAGATAGTAAATATAACATAAACTGTGCAATATCATCCAAACGCTTCCAAAAGGGTAAAAACATCATAAAACTTTATGATAGCCCAAAACGTAAAACATTTAGAAAGGGGCATCATGAAACTCACATGATACGGATTACGTAAACATCACAACTGGATCCTCTAGCTAATCACTCCAAAATCACAATCTTGTCAAGTTAAAGCACACAACAATCACTAACTAGACCGCAACGACTCGCTTATTCTACGAGACGTCCTAATGGGATTGGATTGACCAAAGCCACACCTAATATTAATATACATCTACATCAGCCCGAGAAGTCCTTAAATTACCCAATACTCCCTTTCCAATAAATCACCACCAATGGTTCCCAAACTATTCCCGTTTACGTTAATTGTGTCGAATTCGTGCGTTAACAAACCGATTAACCAACCACCAACCAAACCAGCCTCATTTTGAAAATATTTGACCTTGTTACAGCCTACTCATCAATATTTAACCACCCAAGTAGGCGGGGTTTGAAAACTCATCATTTTCCACATTAATTCACAATTAATCAAATTTACCCGCTCTTTCAAACTGATTAAGGAATCATCAACCAAATCAGCCCCCCCAAGACAAAAAAAATATTTCCTACTGATCATATACCCACATAAGACACCTCAAACTGACCGGGTTGACAAGTCCTTTAAATAATACCCGAGTGACAATAATTAACGAATTCAACATTCAAGAACCCTAGAAATCGGTTTTTATCAGTTGACCGATCAAAATAACTCCAATGATCAAGAAATTTTAGTATGATATACTAGACATACCTGGGGACTTTTTGGCACCAAAAACTCCAAATTTTGACCTCAGGAAGCGTGCCAAGCGAATTTAATCCGAATATGCCACTAGTTCAAGAAATGGCTTAATTGACCAATGTAACGACCTAGGTTGTGCAATTAAAGATCATTGGAGTGTAGTACACACCTTGGTCGACCTCCAGCAACTAGGAATTGGATTATTCAATCGAAATCCAATGGTTTGGTGGCCATGAAGCTTGCGGCCAGAATATGGTGAAGGGGGGCCCTGTTTAGGTTATATTATGCCATAAATTACATCATTAGCCCTTGCACTTTATAATTCTATCCTTCTTGCTCCCAAGTCTGTTCTTCAATAAATTACATCATTAGCCCTTGCACTTTATAGCCTGAGCCCTCAAGCGAATCCCGAGAAATAAATATTACCAACTTTACACCCGCGTCATTCGGTTTACCAGAATTTTTGGGATGTTACATAGATACTCAAGCATTCAAATTTAATATGACAGGTTTACACTCAAATGATTTTGAAAGAAAAATATATTTTCATAAATCAAAGAGTGTTGAAAGTTCTAAGAATTCGAATTTGAATTTTTCCACTCCAAAGTTTGTTCTTTCTAATTTCACTAAACCAAAACAGACTTGGAAACTTAGAATTCAACAAACAGAACCTGTAATATAAAATGATTATGTTAAATATGGGAAGGATATGAGTTGGCAAGAGGTCACATATTTTAATGCTTAAGGAACCCCAAGACATTTATGACTTGGGTTCCTATGTCCAACTGATCTCGCTATACGTGTATGAACAACCACAAATTCAATGTTTATTAAATGGGTTTGTTTTTGGCAAATGACAGGGCAAATATCCATTATTTTAAGTCTTTAAACCATAAAATGGATTATTTGTTGCCTAGATGGGATTTTAGGGTGATAGAACATTTTTAATGTGCTCTTTAAGTGTGTATGAACAAATATTGGAATTCATTGCATATTAAAAAGTTTGTTCCAGACATTCAACTCACAAGGATGTAAAATCATAAAAACCAAGCTTATTCTAAGGGGGAGATTCACACAAATGGGAAAATGATGTCTTGAAAATAAAACGTAACCGTATCACTTTGTTATCAAAGATTGACCAGTCAAGAAGATTTTAAAATTATAAAATTAAAAACTTAAAAATATTTTTAGTTAATTTTGTACATAAATTTCATAATTTTTTTGTAAAATGCAAAAATATGTTCACCTATACTTTTTCAAGTATAGTTTGTTTTGTTTTCCAAAATGTGAAAATGACATGAACATACATGAGAAATGATAGTACATCAGTTGGCTAACTATCACACCTCTTTATATATTGTTATTTAATTCTACGTTTTGCCACGATTGAGTCTTTTTAAGGTTAAATTTGTACATAAATATTTTTGTTTTCTTAAATTTTTTGTTGCACAAATTTAGGGGGAGAAAATTCAAAAAAAAAAAATAATCAAAAAGAGTGTGTGTGTGTGTTTTATAAAAAAGAAGAAAAATAATAATAATAATATTTTAACACTTTCGCTTAAAGTTATGTCGGTTACTCAAGTTTAAAGGACATATACTTGTATATGTTTGGTCATGTCATCTACTTGTAGACATACAAGATAGCCATTCACCTAAAGACAGAAAGCAACTGGGCCATCGTGGTGTGTTTCTGGTTTTAATTATTTTGCTTAAAATAATGTCAGTTACTCTATGTTTGAGGGACATGTATCTATATGTGTGTATGATCTTGTTGTCTATCTACAGACACACGGGATAGTCATTTACTTGAGAACTAAAAGTGACTGGGGTGACTGAGTTTAAATCTGTCTTTTGTAACTCAACTGGGAAGTGATATGATTATTCAGTTAAGAGCTTTTTAGAAGCTTTAAATATTTTAAAATGAAAATCGATCCATCCTTTGGAAAATGATAGTAAAAATGATTCTGTGTGCCTAATGTGTGAATTTACTAGGCTTAAAGGCTTTAGCATAGTCATTGATTTGCATGGTAGCTTTCCATGATGCGTAAAAGTTGAACTGATATAAACTAAATTTGCTAAACTTACTGTGGAGAGACATTATGAAGAAATGTGCATATCTCTAGATACATCTCTCCGAGTGATAGGTATAAAAGCAATTACCCAATCATACACGAGCCCGTTAGTGTTTTGATCACCAAAAATATTATGTTTCAAAGTTAAAACAAAAACAAACAAAAAAAAGAAAAAAAAGAAAATTGGAATTGTGTTATTAAATTTCGTATTTCAAAAGCTTAAAGAGCCAAACTAGAACGACAAGGGTGGGACATTGAAATAAGTCCTAAACACTCTGAATGTAAGGCATGTAAGTCCGGATGGCTTGTAAGTAACCTTGAAGCTTAAAAATCTTTTTCCGTATAAAGAAAATCTTTTGATCAAGCACTAGGGGGTTGGAGTCAAATTGCGGTGATCTGGGGAAAGCCAAATACACATTGAGAAGAGATAGGAGGCATCACGGGTCCATAAGTGATGTCCATATAAGGTTTATGCATAATTGAACCTAATTCGTATCACTGACGCAATGAAAATCATGCTAAGTACCTTAATACCTACTATCAACCTGTTTCTCTATGTCATAATAATGTTGAAAATGAATCACTGTGAAAGCATCTTAATCAATATGATTCCATGTTCGAATATTTTCATAAAAAAGCAGTTCGATTATCGAAACTGAAATTTGATCTCGAAATATGTTAGAATTTCTGAAGGTCGGATGTTTAAATTAATCTGTTTTGATTTTTTTTTCTTTACTTTATTATTTTTTATGTGTATTATATTTTATTTATTCTTTTTAATTTTACATCATGATTACTCTTGTCGAAACAAATGCGTTAAGAAGTGTGTCGGTCCCCTCGATTTCAGCTGGATCATAATCAATCATGTCATAACTCACACAGATTAATCGTGTTGATAAGAGAGTTAATGATGGGTTGCTATATTTAGAAAGATATCCGTTTGTTAAAGGCGGAATCAATAACAAACATACGGTTGCAATGAATAATCAAAGATAGAAAGCACACACAGGATTCACTCAAAAGATTTCCATTTATATAATATTAATCATACAAAAGGATAATCGATTTAGGGTTTTCTCGGAATCCTAGGACAGCCGTCACTTTCTAGAAATATTCATTCTTATCCGAAAGTGTAAAGGCTTATCTCTCTCTGCGTGTCTCTTGGCGGCGTGCCCTAAATATTCTATTTATAGGCCTGCCAACCTAGGACAGCTGTCATTCCTTCTAGAAACCCTAAATACAGTCATACATATTCAAATTACATATTCAAAATAAACTAAGTGTAAAACAAGTCTTCCGGGTAGGCTTTGCATCAATCTTGTCTTTCCGAGTATGCTCGGCCATCCTTCATAACTTGGTAACATAGAAGTGTGCTCGGGATCAGTTTCCGGGTAGACTTTACTTAAAGAGTATTTCACTAAGTAAAATACTCACTGAGTAGACTTCAGTCTTCTTGAATTTGCCAGACTTTGTCCGACAACTCCTTACGAGCAACCTTGTTCTTCAATGATCCATTTCAGCTCTTTGCTATAAAATAACTTATTTAGCAAAGTGTACTCGGGAGTACTGTTCCTTGCTTGAGCTGAACCTTGCCCGATATTACATAGAGATATTCCTTTAGATCATCAAGCATACTCGGACCACACTTATTAATGAATACCTTGCCCGGTCTTCCAATTTCTTGGCTTCTTGGACGTGGATAACCAAACCTTACTCGGAAGAGTAATATACTTGGCTCCGAAGAACAGACTTGCTTGATAAAGTGAACCTTGCCCGGATTTACATAAACTAGTGAACCCTACTCGGAAACACACTAATTTGCAAACCCTGCTCGGATAACCACTTAAAAAGACTATTTGAAGTAAACCTTGCCCGGTAGGAAAAATATCGTACTCGGCCAAATAAAAGCTTGCTCGGATGTCTAAGGTGTGCCCGGATCCATTACTTAGCAAATTCAGAGGAGGTTGAGAAGATTCCAATCTTCCATGTACTTCATTTATGTCAAATATTTGACTCATCAATCTCCCCCTTAGGTCAATTTCTTGACCCAACAATCTCCCCCTAGATTGGAACACCTCAGCTGACCCAAAACATTTCTAGGGTTACTTACACTCAGCAAAAATACACATCAAATCAAAAATCAAAATTACATATTCAAATAACATAAACAAAATTACATAATCAGAAAGTTGTCCGAAGACATTACAAAACAAAGCCTAATCTTGAAATTCTTTATTTCAGCCAGAGATGCTTGTTTAATTTTCTTGCTCAACCAAGAATCTTAACAGTTCTGATTGCTTAGCACTTGTAGGCCTTTGCCTTTCTTTGTAATCAGAGAGATACAGTGCTGCAATCACCTTCAATTGCCATGGATTGAATTTTCTGAAGTCATTTTTAGAGAAGATCTTCATAATCTCTCCATTTTCCATCATAACATTCAGATGTTCAGTCCTGGAGTCACAAAATATTCCGCTTGGCATAATATTATGGTTGACTGAAGGGTTTTTGGCTTTTACTGCAGTTTTGACAAAAGGTTTATCCATTTTCAAGTGCATTTGCTTTGATTTTTCTTGATTAGTCACAAACATCTTCCTTTTCTTTGTATTGTTCTGTTTTGAGACCAAAGATGTTGTCTTTCTGCAGAATTCCTTTACTTTGGATTTTCCTTTAATTGTCATCTTTGATAGACTAGCCATCTTTTTGGATATTCCTTTGTTCATACCAACTAGAGATTGAGCTGCTCCCTTCTTCATGTTCAGCTGTTGTCCTTTCATTTTCTTGCAGTTGCTCAAAATCTCTTTTCTTGTCATTATTTTTTCTGAATCAAAGGGAATTCCATTCTCAACTAAAAATCTTGGTTTACCATCATATTCACTCAAGAACTTTTGAACTTTCATTTCTTGTTCCAAATCATCTTTCAATTTCAAATCTTTCACTTCATTGTCTTGAACAATCTTTTCTTCACTCAGTGTTTTTGAAATTCTATCAATAACAGTGTCTAGTTTCTCTTTCACCTCTGTCTCTGGTTCTTCTTGTTTAATCAACTTGAGTAGAGATACTAGCACACCATTTGGAATTTCTTCATCATTTAAACAGTTTCCAATCAATTCTTGTAGGACTTCTCTCTGATTATTCTTCACTTCATCTCTTAGCTTTCTCTCATCTTCAAACATCTTCATCAAGTTTTCTTGTTCTTCAAAGTCTTTATCAGACATCATTTGAGAAAGAAATTCTCTGTCATAAATTTCTGTCGTTCTTTGCACATAGGCTCTTTTGGCTTCTGATTCAGATTCATTCATTTCTGAGTCTATTGTATTCTCCTTCTGAGAATTTAAAGTCTGAATTTCATCATCCTCTTGAGCAATTTCTTTCCCTTTTAATTTCTTTCTTTCCTCAAGATCTTTCTTTTCATCTTCTGGAACATTGTCAGCTTCATCATCTGAGCTGTTCTTTTCATAAATTGAGAGAAGCTTCAGCGAATTCTCCCCCTGTTTTGGTGATTTCTCCCCCTGTTTTGGGGCAGCTGAGATCTTCTCAACCTCAGACATTAGGGTTTGAACTCGTTGCAATGCTTTCTTCAGTTCTTCAGAAAGATGATGTTTGTAGGAATTGGAATTACTTGGAGTTGGATCCATTGCTGATTTTCTGTTATATCAATGAATACACAATTATTAGTTAGATCTCAAAGAAAAAAAATTAAGGTATAAATAATATTTCAATTCAAACCGTTTTCTTGAATGATATTGAAATCTACACAAAACATAAATGTGAGTTACTCTTGAAATGTGAAGTTTCAATTTTGAATAGCATATGCAGGTCTTCTTTTAATGAGAGTTAAGACAAAGGTAAAGTACATATCTGCAATTTTTTTGCCAAAATTGCAGATAAAGTTCTTTTGTTTCTCCCTTTTTTCTTTTACATGCCAGGTAAAGTGAGAAATTTGAAAAGTGTTTTGTCTTTTAGCTTATGAAAGTGGGTTTTAAATGTTTTTTGTCTTTTTGTGAATTATTAGCTGTCAACAGGTATCATTATCCACTTGATATATTAAACATTTATTTTCATTTAAGTTTATAAGACCTTACTCGAAAGATTAATATATCCAAAGTATACTTGGTATACTCCCACTTACAAACCTTACCCGGTCAAACTTTGCTTGGAAAAATTTTCTTTTTTGAATATACAAAGTTTGCCCGAATTCGTCTAGTTATAAACCTTGCTCGATCAAGTAAGTTAATTTAAAGTTAAGACATGATGAAGAAAGCTTACCCGAAATACTAGATTTCTTGAGAAATTAATCACAAGGCAAATAATCAAGTATAATCATCAAATAAACATCCTTACTAAGAATCAATTAAGATCCCCACATAGATTTCTCAATTTCAAATTAAAACTTATCTAGCATGAATCCTCATAAGAATCATAATCAATTTTATCATAAACAATTTTATCATACTAACTAACATATTCAATCAAGCATACTTGAGAAACATAGTGTGCTCGAGCAAGCATTAATGAGAATAGTGTGCTCGAACACCTTCTAATGCAAAGTATACACGAATAACCTTCATATAGTACAAAGTGTGCCCGGAAAGGAATTCTAGTAGACAGTGTACTCGGAAAGTTATGTTTTGAAATTTACCAAGTATATTTAGGGAACAAAAGTGTACCCGAAATATAAAGTGTGCCCGGAAAACAAAGTTTTCCTGAAAACACTTGTAATTTCAAAGAAATCATAAACACACATATCACAGAGCATGCTTGGAATGAAATTAAAACACATAGACATTTAAGTGTGCAATAGTCTAAAATTTCATAGAGCTTGCCCGAAAATCCTATGTTAGCACTAAGCTTGCTAGGATAAACACATTCAATCATCAGGTATGCCCTTACCCGAGGGATTTCAACATGCCAAACTATACCCGAAAAATGACAAACTTAAATAGTAATATCTAAGCATGCCCTGAAAGATTAACAAACCTTTCCTAACGACATATTCACACAAATCACAAAGCTTACTTGATGTACTTGACTAAGTTCATAAAGTTTGCTTGGAATCACAATCAGCATATAACATGCATAGCTTGCCCGAAACAAGAATTTCTTGTTAAAAGCTAGCTATAACAGCACATAATCATCTCAAGACTTCAAGCTTTCTCGGGAAATGAGTACAACAGTGTACTCTACCTGGAAAGTGTAAACACTTCAAAGCATGCCCGAAAATCATAAAGTTAGTTAGTCAAAAATGACTAAGCTTACTCGGAAAGGTTGAAAATTATCAAACCTTACCCGAAAAAACATATTCACACATAATCAACTGTTTTGTACTCGGAAAGGTTGTAAATCATTAAACCTTACCCGAAAATACATATTTAAACAGTTTGTGCTCGGGAAGGTTATAAAGCATCAAACCTTACCCGAACTTACATATTCAACCTTTTTTAGGCAAAATGCAACTCTTTTTGACTTAAACCACTTTGTCAAAATATATTTTTCTTTTCAGATCATAGTTTAAGAGCAAATGGTGCATTTAGAGATCAAATTTCAGTTATATTTATTTTCAAAACAGTTTCTTCCTTTTACTGAAAAGATCTCAAGAATGGGATCATATTGACTAAGTAGCTATCTCAATACTTCACTCCCAGCATTATTATGACAACTTAGATAGATTAACAGCATGTATAAACTTAGCATGAATTTCATCTCCTTGGTGATATGATTTAGGTTCATTTAAAGCATAATACATTAATGGTCAACACTGTGCTATGATGCCTCATATCTCTTCTCAAGGCTTATTTGGCTTTCCCCAGATCACCCCAATTTGACTCCAACCTCCTGTACTTGGTCAAAAATAGTTTTTGTATGACAGAACTTATTGTATTTTTGTATTTTTAGATTCAAACATATATAGAGGTTGAACGTTGGACTTACAGTTAGTAACATGCCTTTCATTCAAGATGAGACAGATTTTGCCAACATCTTTGTAGTTCTAGTTGTAACCCTCTTGTTTGATAAAATATTTAAAACACTTATCAACTTTTGGTTGATTTATTCATCTTCCCCTTGTTTTTAATATTTTCTCAAATTTTCTTAAAGTATGTTCCTTATCATATTTAAAGATGTTTCATTTTGGTTGACCAAATAACAATAGGCTCGTGTATGACTGGTAATCACTTTTCTGCCTATCATTCGGAGAGATTTATCTTGAGACATGCAAAGACAACTATGCATCTCCACATAAAGATTAGCATATCATTATGTTTATATCACCATAGATTTTACATCATCATGGGAAAGCAACCATACATGTTAATGACTATACTAAGGTCTTTTTAGCCAATTAATTCCATATGATCAGCTAAGTAGTCAATGTACTATCATTTCCCAATAAACGCAGTTTAATATTCAATCACCCCAATATCTCTTCATTGTCAGGTTAATGGCTATCCTGTTTGACCAAAAGTGGTCAACAGGACCAAACATACCTGTGAATATATGTCCTTTCAAAGTCAGAGCTATTGACATAGTTTTAAGTGAAGGAATAAGAAACAAGTCATAATTGCCCCAAATGCATTCAGTTTTCAGGTCAATGGCTATCCTTTGAATCTATAGAGATTTAAGGACCAAACATACAAAAGTGCATGTCCTTCCAACTGGGCAAATGACATAGTTTTCAGCAAAAATAACTACTTGAGACTTCTCTTTAAAAATCCTTCTTTTAAGCTTCTTTAAAGCTTGAACTGAATAATCTTATCATATCTCTACACCATTAATCAACTTGCTCATGTTTTGACCAAAATAAAGTATTTATGCAAAATTCATTATAAAATTCATTGAATCACTTAATTTTGACATAACACACATTTTGACATAAACAGTTGCATCACATAATCTAATCTTAATCATTCTTAACATCATCAAGAAAAACAGACTGTACTAACATTTAATGTCTATCCTATCTTAACAACATCAAAAGATCAGATAAAGAACATATTCAAGTAACCATAAACATGTGATTACTCATGACATCAGACAAGCATTCAATTTCACCCAAACAGATCAAACTACTTATCATAACATCAGATCAGTTAACTTGATAGTCCAGAATTATCATCAATTTCAAACAAATTGCACATATATTTACTTAAGCACCTATTAGTTAACTTCAAACCAGTGACATATTCAAAACATATTCAATCATTATTTAGTTGAAACATTTTCAAAAACATATTCAATCAACATTCAGTTAAAACATATTCAAAACATATTCAATCAACATTCAATATGTGTAATCTTTAATAAAATAATCAGTTATCACCGAGAGACACACAACCAGTCACACATCCTTAATCAGATTTCATCAGAGTTGATCATTCCTAGGGCTTTCAGAAGAAAGTTGAACCTGGTTCTATCAAGTGGTTTGGTGAATAGGTCAGCCAAATTGTCACTTGTATCAACCCTTTGCATTTCAATCAAACCTTTTTCACTGCAGTCTTTGATGAAATGATGTCTGATTTCAATGTGCTTAGTTTTGGAATGTTGAACTGGATTTTTAACAGTAAAATATGCAGCATTATTGTCAATAAGAATAGGGGTGTTCAAGAAATTCAAACCATAGTCCAGCATCTGATTTTGAATCCATAGAACTTGTGCACAGCAGGCAGATGCAGCAACATATTCAGCTTCTGCTGTAGAGATTGAAACTGTAGTCTGCTTTTTACATTGCCATGACACTAGCCTTTCACCCAAAAATTGACATCCACCTGAGGTTGACTTTCTGCTCATGTTGCAGCCATCATAGTCACTGTCTGTATATGCAATCAGATCAAAAGCTTGGTTCTTTGGATACCAAATCCCTAAGTCTGGTCTTCCCTTCAAATATCTGAATATTCTTTTAACAGCATTCATGTGGGAGACTTTTGGACTTGATTGTAATCTTGCACACACACATACAACAAACATGATATCTGGTCTTGTTGCAGTCAAATACATCAGAGATCGAATTTTGGCTCTATATTCATATTCATCTATAGGCTCCCCCTTTTCATATGCAATCATCTTTTCTTTGGTGTCCATTGGAGTTGAAGCAGTCCTGTACTCATGACAGTTGAACTTGTTCAAGATGTCCTGCACATATTTGCTTTGATGAATGAAAATCCCCTCAGCATTCTGTTTAACTTGCAATCCTAGAAAGAAGTTCATTTCTCCCATAGAACTCATGCTGTATTTGGACTTCATTACCCCTTCAAACTCCATACACATTTGTTCATTTGTAGAACCAAAGATGATGTCATCCACATACACTTGTACTAGAAGCAAGTCTGATCCCTTTCTTTTGTAGAAGAGTGTCTTGTCAATGGCTCCTCTTTTGAAACAATTTTCAAGAAGATGATTTGACAGCTCATCATACCATGCTCTAGGAGCCTGATGCAATCCATAAAGGGCTTTGTTTAACTTATACACCCTGTTTGGATACATTGGATCCTCAAAACCTAGAGGTTGAGCAACATACACCTCTTCATCAATCTTTCCATTTAGAAATGCAGACTTAACATCAAGCTGGAACACTTTAATGTTCTTTGAGGTAGCATATGCAAGAAAAATCCTGATAGCTTCAAGTCTTGCAACTGGTGCAAAAACATCCTCAAAGTCTATTCCTTCTTCTTGAAGACATCCCAGTGCTACAAGGCTAGCTTTATTCTTAATCACTAAACCCCTTTCATCCCTTCTGTTTCTGAACACCCATTTTGTTCCAATTGCATATCTGTCAAATGGCTTATCAACAAGATCCCACACATGCAGATCTCGAAATTGTGCCAATTTCTTTTGCATTGCTTCCACCCAACTATTATCTTTTAATGCTTGTGCTATGTTCTTTGGTTCTATTTGGGATAGAAAACAAGAGTAAGGACAAATGTTTGCAATTTCAGAATGACTTCTTGTAACTCTTTCATGCAAATTACCAATGATGTTTTTAGAAGGATGATTCTTTTCCACATAAGGAATTTGAACAATCATATCTGTAGACATAGTTGTGTCAACATTTGACTCGTTCTTCAATGATCAAATCAGTCTATGGATCATGAAACTCTGGTGCTTCATCATTATGTTGTCTTGAAGTAGATGCACCATTATTTTCTAAGTTCAATCTTTGAAATAGATCTTGAAATCTTGTTGTAGATGCAGCTTCTTCTCCACTTGCTTGGTTGCTTGTGTCACCCTCATTCTGAACTTGATCATCCTGTATATCATTATTGTCTTGATTGTTCTCAGTATGATCATGTTCAACATTGTGATTGTTTTCTTGATTAGGTTCACCAATATCACATGGGAAGTTCTTCAAAAAAGTATATTCCTTTTCCTTTTCAGCAACCTTCTTCCATAATTCTTCCAAGTCCAATGACTTCTTCTTTTTCTCTTCAATTTCAGTGGTCTTGTAGAAAGATTCATCAAAGTCTTCAGGATAAATCTTGAATGAACTTATTAACTTCTTATGATCAAACAGCCATGTTGCACCTTCAACTGTATTGAATTGATTCTCATTAAAAATGATGTCAGAAGATTCTATAACACTCAAGTGACCTTTTACATAGACTCTGTAGGCTTTTGAGTGTGTAGAATATCCAACAAAGAAACAATCCAGGGACTTTGTTTGAAACTTGTTCAAATAGTCTCTTGTGTTCAGTAGGAAACATTTGCATCCAAAGGGCTTGAAAAACTTAATGTAAGGCTTTCTGTTGTGAAATATTTCATATGGAGTTTTGTTAAGCCTTTTGTTGACAAGTACCCTGTTCTGAACATAGCAGGCTGTATTTATAGCTTCAGCCCAAAAAGTGACAGGCAGATTAGCATCTGCTAACATGGTTCTTGCAGCTTCAATAAGTGGTCTGTTTCTTTTTTCTGCTACACCATTTTGTTCAGGAGTTCTAGTAGCTGAGAATTGTTGTTGTATTCCTTTTGCTTCACAGAATTCTTGCATAACTCCATTCTTGAACTCAGTGCCATTGTCACTTCACATCATCTTGACTGTCTTATTCAACTTGTTCTCAATCATTGTTACACAACCTTTAATCAACCCTGCAGTTTCATCCTTGGTACTTAGGAAATAAACCCAAGTGTATCTTGAATAGTCATCAATGATCACCAGACAGTATCTTTTCTTCCCAATACTTGGTACACTCACTGGACCAAAGAGATCCATGTGAATTAATTCAAGTACTTGATCAATTAAGTTGATGAGTTTTGGCTTATGAGTAGATTTGTGTTGTTTTCCCTTTTAACAAGAATCACAATGATCTTCCATCTTGAATTCTCTTGTAGGTAAACCTATGACATGCTCACCTTTGACAAGTCTATTCATGTTCTTCAAGTTCACATGACACAGTTTCCTATGCCACAATTTTGACTCATTTTCAGTGGCTTTGGAAACAAAACATGCACCTCCTCTTGAAACAGCTTCTTTCATATTCAATTCATACAAGTTACCATTTCTTGGTGCCATCATCATAATCATTTCAGGTGGAATTACAAACTCAGGTTTTAAAATGAAACAGTGTGAATCATCAAAACTGACTTTGTAACCCTTATCACACATTTGCGATATACTCAGCAGATTGTACTGAAGACCTTCAACATGAAATACATTATCAAATGAGACTTTCCCATTTGTTAAGATTCCTTTTCCAACAATCTTTCCACCATTCTCATCACTCCCAAAAGCTACTGGACCTTCATACTTCTCTTCATAATTGACAAGAGATCTCTTGTCACAAGTCATGTGCCTAGAACAACCACTATCCACATACCATATGTCATTTAGAGGAGTGGACTGTTCCTGCACATACAAAGAAAATTTGATTAGTTGAGTGATGAAGTGCAAGCCTTATCAACTTGCAGTTCATCAGATACTGTTTCAGACACAGCTTGGGAAATGAGTGTTGTTGGTTTAGGATCTTCATGAGTCAGTTCTAAGTTGTCTGAATGATCAGTTTCATAACCACCCTCTCTTGGAGTTTTGACAAATGAGGTTGGGAAGTGGTATTCATCTGAGTCAGTGGCATACTCCTTTATCACATAGTCCTTCTTCTCAGAGTAGTCTCTCACATCAGCAACTTGCTCAACCTTACTCTCAGTCTTAGGTTTCCAAAGGAAACCATGTGGTTCATATCCATGTCTTAGTAGAAACTTCTCATCACCAGTGAGTTCTGTTGGTTTATTTCTAGAATGTGCATCTTTTCTTCTTGTCTTCTCACTGCTTGATGATCCTTGAGAGCTATCAGATTTGACTGATTGAGTATCTTGCTTGATTTTCACAGACTGATAGTTCTTTTTGGTCAATTTCTCATGCTTCTTAGGAGATTTCTCTTTTCTTGCTAGTTCAACCACTTTCTTCTCAATCCTTGTCTCCTTTTCATATTTCTTCTCTTCTCTATTCATGGTTTCATTTCCATACACCTTTCCTTTTCCCAGATATTCATCATACTTCTTTTCGTATAGGACAAAGTCTTGGCCATACTTTGTTCCATCTGGTACATGAAATGGTTTGAATTTGAATCTTTCATTACATGAATCTGTGTGGTGACCATATTCATCACACCTTTTGCACCAAACCTTGCCTTTGAATATTTCATGTTCTTTTGGTTTCTTGTATCTTTCACTTGGCTTAGGTGTCTTGACTCCTAGAGTCTTCTGATTCTTTAAACGATCAAAATCAATTGAAAAAGGAACAAATTCCTCAATCTTGATGTCTTGTCTTTCAAGTTTGATTTTGACAAAGACAATTTTCTCCATAATCATAGGTTCTTCATCACTGCTTTGTCTAACCCTTGACTGTCTTTTCTCATACTCTTCCATTGTTTCCACTTCTCCAACATCCAATACCTCATGACTAGAAAAGATTGGATAAACTGGGATAAAATTTTCTGTATCAACTTCTTCAGTCACCATCTTCTTTTTGTTGTTCTGCTTTATCTTACCCAATACAGCCTTGCTTGGTGGTCTGCCTGCATTGTAGTTTATCTTCCTCCTTTCACAAATATCAAAAGAAACATGTTCTCTTTTCATTTTATCATTCTGTTTCTTCAATCTTGGTGGGACTGGTGGATACTTTGGATGTTTATCAACAGATTAAGGTTTCTTATATTTTCTTCCTCTTTCAGCAGCTTTGATTTCCTTTTCAGTAATTTGATCACTCAAATCACTCAAATCATCTTGATCCAACTCAACTGAATCAAAGTCATCCTCAGAGACTTGAACTCCAATTGACTTATCCTCTTTTACTTCTTTCTTAATCACAAACTCTCCTTCTTCATTCACTTCAACCTTTTTGTACAAATCAACAAATTCTTCCTTGTCTTGAAAGACATCTCTGAATTGTTGCAAGTATGCATCTCTTTTCTCTTTGTCAACTTTCGGCATGAAGTTGTTGTTGAATGGAGGTGGTACTGTTTTGTATTTGTCTTGTTCCTTCACCTGGTTCAGTATACCACATATGTTGCTTGTTGAGATCAAATTCTTCAGAAATTCAGTTTCAACCTTTAGTCTTGTGTTTTGCACCTTTTCTTCAACCAACATCTTCTTTAATCCATCAATCTCAGTGGTGTATCTAGTTTGAGTTCTGTAAATGATCATGCAATCATCTTCAAGGCTTTTAATCTTTTCATCACTGATCAACTCACTTGCCTCATACTCATTGATGATGTTTTGTTTTCTAAAACACTCACTTTCCAGCTTGCCTACCTTTGTTTTCAATTCAATGATAAATTCATTTAAATCAACTGTAGGAGCAGAGTGTACCTGAGATGATGATCCCTTTTCTTTCTCAATTATGGCCATGAATGCTACATTTGCTTTCCTGATATCATCTGCAATGTCCTCTTCGTGATTGCTCCAATCAAAATTTCCTTCATGCTGTGTAGTCACTGCCACATTTCCTTGATTTCTGATCTGATTTTGATTTGCTGGAACAGTGTTGTTTGGAACATTTTTACCTGCTTGAAGGTTTTGATTGTTATTCATTTGAAAACCTTGAGTCTGTTGCATACTTTGTTGTTGATTATTCATTTGAGGCTGAAAGTTGTTGAAGTTGGGGTTGTAATTGTTGTTGGGATTGAAGTTGTTGTTGTTAAAGTTGTTCATTTGACTGTTGTTGTTGTTGAATCTTGGCTGATTTTGTTGGTAATGCTGCTGACCTCTTGGTTGATTTTGTTGATATTGATGCTGACCTCCTGGTTGTTGATTCTGGAATTGATTCATTTGAAAATTTTTTGGTTGATTGCATTCTCTTGCAAAATGACCAGTTTTCTGACAATTGTAGCAGATTTCTTTTAACTTGTCAAATCCAACCCTGTCATTAGGACCAGAAATCAGAGACCTACCAGTTCTATTATACAGCTTTTTACTTCTCAAACCCAACATGGCAGCTTGCCACTTCAAATCCATGTCTTCCAAGTCATCTGCATCAATTTGATCTAAATCATCTTGTACCACACTTGTGTGAATTAGATTCTTTGCAACAAATGCATTATATGACTCAGTAAACATAGACAAAAAATCTTATGTTTCATTGCTTTGACCATGTCCTGTGCCAGTATTAGGAACATTTCCAATTGGCTTGGAGGTAGAATCAGTATCATCAATCAGTTGCACATTGAACCTCTGCTCATTTCCTTGATTACTTGTGCAACCTCCAATGAAAGATTTTGGAGTAACAACATTATGTTCAGCTGGTTCTTCAATAATGGGAATTTGCTATTGATTCTTGGTAGACAGATTTCCCATGGGTGCAATCAATGCATTTGAAACATTGAAGCATGGTCTATCTTCCTTAATCATCTCATTCTCTATCATTTCAAGTTCTGCAGCCTGAAGAAAGCATACTACATCATCCAATTTCAAATCATTGAAATTTTGCTTCGGAAGGATGAACTTGAAAGTAGTATACCATTCTTTTGGCATTGAGTTGAGTAACTTTATATTCAAATCAAAGTCAGTCATTACATAATCAGTTGTCCTCAACTCATTCACAATATTTAGAAAACGTTCTAGTATTGATTTCAACCTTTCTCCATCCTTATACTTTAACCTTTCCAACTGTTGCTTCAATCTTTGCTTCTTTATGTTCTTTAGTTCAGTATTCCCTTCATACTATAGGTTTCTCTTCAGGATCAGACGAGAGAAGAGGTCTTTATGCCATGGGAGTCGCTGCACTCTTGGAATCTCGAAAATTAAACTCCTCCAACATATTTTCTTTGGTGTAGCAAAATTCCTGCTGAGCTTTGACGAACTTGCAGCCCCAAAAATGTCTTTAGCTCCCCTAACGAACTATTCTTAAACCTTTTTTTCATAACACCCTCAAAATCCAAACACAGATCATTGTTGGTGGAACCAAAAATGATGTCATCCGCATAAATCTGAACTAAAATAAGATCTTTGCCAACATTCTTATGGAACAACATCTGATTGTTGGTTCATCGCTTGTACCCATGTTCTAGCAGATGAACCGTCAGGGTAGCTTACCATGCCCGAGGGGCTTGATGAAGGCCATAAAGAGATTTGTCCAATTTGTACACATGAGTTGGATGCTTCGGATCAATAAAACCGGGTGGCTGATCCATGTATATCTCTTCCTTTACCTCCCCAGACAGAAATGTTAGACATCCATTTGATACACTGTGAAACCCATATATGAGGCATATGCCAAAAATATTCGAATGGCCTAGAGACGAGTAACAGAGGTATACACTTCAGTGTAATCTAAGCCCCCAAATTGACAAAACCCACGAACCACAACCCACACTTTATTTCAAACAATCACCTCGGTGTCATCTTGGTTGTTGCGTAAAACCCATCTCATATCTAGTGCCTTTTTCTTGACCGGTAGATCAACTAATCTCCAAACCTTAAGTTTTTCAAACTGATTTAACTCCTCATGCATGGCTTCCACCCAAGTTGGTTCTTGTAGAGCCAGTTCCAAATTACTTGGCTCAATTTGAGAGATAAAAAAAGAATATAGACAGCTGTTGATGTTTCTTGTTTGATTTCTGGTCGAAACACCTGTTCAAGTGGACCGATAAAATTCTCAATTGGATGATCCCTTTGAATTCTTGTTGGAACAGAGTGATCAGAAACTGAATTGCGGAGTGGTAAGTTTGTTGTATTTTCAAACAGTGGATTCTTCCATCCAGACGCCGAGGTACTGTGTGAGTACGATGTGCTGTAAATGTATTCGTTTGGAATGACATCTGGAAATAAAGAGCTACCAAAGATTTGATGAACCGAACTCTCCCCCTCTATTGAAGAAATATTAGCTATGGGTATTTCAGCTGCAGGCATATCAAAGACTTCGGCAGACGTTTGTGCGGTGTTAGTCTCAGGAACATGCTCCCGAGGACATGAAGACGTGGGTTGTGTATTATTATACATTCCCGGCGGGTCTATGGTCAGTACCAAAGACTTTTCAAGTTCAAATAACGTGTTTTCTTTTTCATCAACAACACCTGACTTTCCAGCAAAAACACCTGGAGGCACATTAAACGACTTGAATAGTTCGTGGTAGTCAAATAACCAGTTAGGGCTGACACGAGCATCGGTTTTATTTTCCTCCAACCAACGCACATCATAGGATTCCACAATCTGCTTCATTGCCTTGTTGTAGACTCTGTAGGTAGTACGACCAGCATAACCAATGAAGTAGCAATCATCAGTCTTTGCTCCAAATTTGAAGTTGATTCGAGATTCAATAGAGTGCATGGGCATCCAAAAGCACGTAAGTGTGCTACAGTGGGCTTGTAACCATAGACAATCTCATAAGGAGTCTTCATCAGTGTTATGTTGATTAGCACCCGATTTTGAACATAGCACGTTGTGTTGACTACTTCAGCCCAGAAGTACAGAGGTAGCTTCGAGTCGCACCACACTGCCCTTGCGGCTTCAATTAGGGTTATGTTCCTTATCTCAGCTACACCATTTGGTTGCAGTGTACAAGCTGAGTTGCATTGTCTGAGCTATCTTTTATTGGCACAAAAGTGATTTAACATTGAGTTTTTGAACTCCGTGCCGTTGTCTAAGGCCTCGGTCCTGGTGCGCTACTTTGGGTTTGGATTTAGTCATAAACGCAGTTCTAAATATCAGAGTGAATTAAAACTTTTCGCAAAATATAAAACTTTAACCATATATTACATAATCTTTCAAATCTTTTCATAAGAAACCCAAATCCCGTCTTATACATAATATAAAAAGTCATATTTAAAAATCATAACATTCTTCTGAAGATGCCAGGCTCTTCAATCTAAGGCCACATTCAAGCGAGCTGTGTTATCCTATTCACCTGCGTGCATACTAAAAGTCAGCTACGCTGAGTGGGTTCTAGTTAATCAGGCAACAAACAATACATTCACATACTTACACATACGTATCCGAAGATACATATTACATACTTAACCTGCCTACCTTTCTTTCATACTTGCATACATTCTTTCTTTCATTCTTTCTTTCTTTCATACTTTCATTCTTCTAGCCTATACATTACATGCATAACTATCTATGCATTTTAAAGAGTATTTATGCCCTATAACCTTCGCATATATTATTAGAGGCTGCAACCCTGTAACCTTGGCTTATATTATTAGGGCCTGCAACCCTTTAACCTTCGCATATATTATTAGGGTCTGCAACCCTGTAACCTTCGCCTATATTATTAGGGCCTGCATCCTTGTAACTTTGACGGATATCATTAGGGTCTGCAACCCTTTAAACTTCACAAATGTTAGTAGAGTTTGCAACCCTTTAAATATACCAACATAAAACCAGACAACCATACATTATCTTCGTTATATTTATATTTATATTTATATACTTTCATACATACACTTAATCTTTTCTATATCATTCATACATCATTCATAAAACAATCACATATCATACACTTACCACTTAAGGTAAGTGTATTAACTAATCACATCGAGTATGCACAAGCCCCGAAAACATAACAAGAAAATGGGGCTAGAAACTCACTCGTGCCCTGTGCTTCTTAAGGTTAAGTGTAATACCCTTCCTAAGCTGCACACGACTAAGTGTGTAATAATTTTAAGTGTTAATTAACTAACTCTAACTTTATCATACGTCATAATATTTTAACCACTAGCTACAGGGGTTCAGGGGCAGCGCCCCTGGCAGCGAAGTCTAGGGGCAGCAGCCCCTAGAAGGGTCCAAGGGGTAGAGCCCCTTGCTGGGGTCGAGCTTATTAACAGTCCTTTACTAAAAGTTTTTCAGAAAACTTAAGTTTGAACTAATCGAATGGAATTCTAATTGAATAAAATTCTAATCGAATGAGTGAAAAACTAATCGGATGGAATTCTAATGGAATGAATGAAATTCTAATCGAATGACCATTCGATTCGATTACTTTATCAACTTAATTCGATTATTTTTTTCTATTCGATTCGATTACTTACCAACTCGATTTGATTACTTTTTCAACTCGATTCGATTACTTTTTCTATTTGATTCGATTACGTAACAACTCGACTCGATTCCTTTTTCAACTCGATTCGATTACTTTCTCAACTCGATTTGTTTAATTTTCTATTCGATTCGATTACTTTTCAACTCGATTCGATTACTTTCTCAACTCGATTCTATTACTTTTTCTATTCAATTCGATTACTAACCAACTCAATTTAATTACTTTTTCACTTGAATTAGGTTCCTTAAGGACTCGATCCATATATGTTTTCCATTCTTATCACTTTTCAACCTTTCTTTTCGACGTGTTTAGCCCGTCTTGCAAAAGAAACGAGCCTATGACCTTAACTATATGGTTTCCTTGCGCATCTCTTCCTCAACTTCCCAACTAGCACCTGGTCCCTTACGACGCTTCCATATCACTTTCACCAAGGGGATAACTCTACGATGAAGCTGCTTTTCCCTGTGGTCGACTTTCTCTACATGTTGTTTAATATTGTTTAACTGTTCACCAACCTTAATATCTACTAATGGCTTGTGTGAGGTGTTATTAGCTAGACACTCAAATGAGAAACATGAAAAGTAGAGTGAATTCCATCTAACTCCTCGGATAAATCTAGTTTGTAAGCCACTTCGTCCACTGGATCTACAATATTAAACGGTCCAATGTACCTTGGACTCAACTTTCCTATTTTCCAAAAACGAATAATTCCCTTCCAAGGCGAGACCTTGAGCATCACATTATTACCGATGCATAACTCAATCGGTCGTCGCCGCTTATCAGCGTAGGACTTTTGGCGATCTTGAGCAACTTTCATTCTTGCCTTGATCTGATCAAACCTGGAAAAGGTTTCTTTCACAACCTCTAAACTTCCAATGTCTTTTTGATCAATCTCTCCCCAACATACCGGAGTTATACAACGTCCACCATATAGCATCTCAAACGGTGGCATACCAATACTTGAATGGTTGCTGTTGTTATAAGAGAATTTTGCAAGATTCAGATGATCATCCCAATTTCCTCCAAAATCCAACAAAAGCACATAACATATCCTCAAGGGTTTGGATAGTCCTTTTAGACTGCCAATCTGTTTGAGGACGATACGTTGTTATGATGTTCAACCTTTTTTCCATAGCTTCATGGAATTTCTTCCAGAATCCGGAAGTCAAGCGAGTATCTCTATCAGACACGATTGACAATGACACTCCATGCTTAGCCACAACCTCTTTTATGAACATATTTGCTAACGTTTCTGACGATATGGCCTCTCGTATAGGCGAAAAGTGAGCACTTTTCATTAAACGATCCACGATCACCCAAATGGTATCATGATGTTTAGCTGTACGCGGTAGCTTAGTTACGAAATCCATGGTATTGTGTTCCCATTTCCATTCTAGTATCTCTAAAGGTTGCATCTTCCCATAAGGTTTCTAGTGTTCTGATTTGACTTGCAAGCAAGTTAAGCAGTTACTGACAATATCTACTACATCATTATTCATACTCGTCCACCAGTAGTCTCTCTTTAGATCTTGATACATCTTGGTGGATACTAAATGAATCGAGTATCTTGACTTATGATCCTCATCTAGGATTTGACCTATAAGATTTCCATGACGTGGAATCCACATACGGTCATATCTAGTCTTCACAACATGAGTGTAGTTCATCAGCTCATCTTGTTGTCTGAAGACACTTTCCTTCTTCATTAGCCCTTCATCTATAAGCACCTTGGAATGTTCCTTGATGATTTGTCCGAAGAGATCTGAGTTAATGATTAACATATAAGACTTCAATTTCGCAACCACTACTTCATTCTTACGGTGTAGTGCGTTGGCAACCACATTGGCCTTACCAGGATAGTATTTGATATCACAGTCGTAGTCCTTTATCAACTCTAACCATCTCCTTTGTATTATATTCAGCTCTTTCTGCTCGAAGAAATACTTCAAACTCCTAAGATCGGTGTAGATAGTACACCTACTACCATTAGTGTCTCCAAATCTTGAGAGCATGCACTACTTCTGCTGCTAGCTCTAAGTCAGCGTCGGGTAGGTACTCTCATGAATCTTCAACTGTCTGGACGCATACGCTATCACCTCTCCTCGTTGCATCAAAACGCAACCTAACCCATGATGCGAAGCATCAATATAAACCACCAAATCCTAGTCACATTAGGTAGGGAAATAATTGGAGCTTGTGTGAGTCTCTTCTTCAACTCCTTGATAGCTGCTTCCTGAAACTTCCCCAATTGAATACTACAGACTTCCGGGTCGTGCTGGTCAACGGTGCAACTATCATGGAGAAAACTTCGATGAATCTCCTGTAATAGCCAGCCAACCCCAAGAAGCTTCGTATATAAGTCGGATTTTGTGGAGTCTTCAAATTCATTATCGCCTCAATCTTAGCTGAGTCCACAGAAATCCCTTCAGGATTGATTATGTGACCTAGAAACTGCACTTCCGCAACCAGAATGCGCCCTTCGAAAACTTAGCATACAACTTCTCTTCCTTTAGAAACTCCAATACTTCTCTTAGATGTTTAGCATGGTTAGACTCGCTCTTTGAATAAATCAATATATCGTCAATGAACACGATAACTGTTTTGTCTAACATAGCACGGCATATCCTATTCATCATATCCACAAATGCTGCAGGAGAAATCGTTAGACCGAACGACATCATAAGAAACTCGTTGTGTCCATACTTTGTCCGAAACGCCGTCATAGGGATGTCCGCCTCGTTCAACTTCAGCTGATGATAGCCTGATTTAAGGTCTATTCGTGAGAACCAACTCAAACCTTCTAGTCGATCAAACAAATCGTCAATCTGTGGCAACTTCTATCTGTTCTTCACCATAAGCTTGTTTAACTCACGATAGTCTATACACATTCTCATACTTCCATCCTTCTTCTTAACAAACAACACCGATGCTCCCTACAGTGAAACACTCGGTCTTATAAAACCTTTGTCGAGGAGTTCGTGCAGTTGGGACATAAATTCTTTCATTTCGGATGGCGCCAGACGATAAGGTGCTTTCGCGACGGGCTGTGCTCCTGGTATTAAGTCTATCTGGAATTCTACCTCTCGCTTCGGTGGCAACCCTAGAAGATCCTCAAGGAACACTTTTGGGTAATCGCGCACAACAGGAAGATCTTTCAGTTCTTTCACCTCGGCCGTAGCATTGACAACATACGAAAAGTAGGCACCACACTCTCGCCAGGTCAACTTGGAAAATAATTATTTTTAATAACAGTCCTTTACTAAAAATTCATCAGAAAACTTAAGTTTGAACTAATCGAATAGAATTCTAATAGAATGTAATTCTATTGGAATGAGTGAAATTTTAATTTAATGGAATTCTAATCGAATGATTGAAATTCTAATCCAATGACCATTCTATTGGATTACTTTATCAACTCAATTCGACAACTTTTTTCTATCTGATTCGGTAACTTACCAACTCGATTGTATTACCTTTAAACTTGATTCGATTACTTTCTCAACCCAATTCGATTAATTTTTCTATTCGATTTGATTATTTACAAACTCGATTCAATTAAATTTTTCAACTCGATTAGATTACTTTCTGAACTAGATTAGATTACTTATCAACTCGATTCGATTACTTATCAACTTAATTCGCTTACTTTTTCAATTGAATCAGGTTCCTTAATGACTCGATTCATATTTTTTTCCATTCTTATCACTTTCCAACCTTTCTTTTCAACGTGCTTAGCCCGTCTTGCATAAGAAACAGACCTAGGACCTTAACTATATGGTTTCCTTGCATTACCCTGGTCCAAACGTTACCCATTTGTCCCGTTTCATTCCAAACATTTCGATTACGTTCAAGTTTGCATTTTTCTTACTTAATAGGGCCCGTTTTTCTTTAGTATGAAATCTTAGGGAAACCTAGCCTCAAAAACATAACCTTTACATCTAAAACATACCTTGTAGGTTTAGTTTTGCTTCAGCTTCCAGACGTTTTTTATCTTGTCGTATGATGAAGATCTACCAAAACACTTATTGGTTCGGATTTAAATTTGATCCGAAATGGAGAGGAGTGTTTGTGTGTGTTTTTTAAATGTGTTATGAAGGCTTAAAAGATGGAAATGAGGGTTTTAGGGAGGTTTAAGGGGGGGGGGTTATATACCCTTAAGCTCATGGACCGAAGCCCCCATCACCATCTCTTATTCCATCTTTATTGTCCGAGCCCGCACTCAATTATTTTTATTTAACGTAACTAAATAATAACACACTAATAAATAAACAAAATTCTTTTATTTATAATTATCAAAAGTAGGATGTTACACATTGTCACATAGAATCCCTTTTAACTTCAAATTGAGTTGATTCTCCATTAGCACCACAAAGCGCTTTATCAGTTCTGCAGTTTCACTCTTATTTGACAATAAAATACACCAAAGTATAACGTGAGTAGTCATCAGTTATAACCATACAATATGAATTGCGAGAGAGACTTAATATATGAACAAGACCAAACAAATCCATATGAAGGAACTGAAAGACTGAGGATATGGTATTGACCAGTTTTGGCTTGTGTGATTTACGATGATGTTTGCCTTGCGCACAAGCCACACATTTCTCTGTTGTTATGAAATCATTAAAGTCCGCAGACAAGGTTACTTTTAGCAAGACAGTTTAGGTTTTTAACATTTGCATGAGCAACACAACGATTCAAGAGCATGACCTTATGTTCAGACACTTTTGAAAATAAACACGTTATTTCTTCTAGAACATTTTGATTCATGTCGATTACGTATGCGTTATCTTTTCTTTGTGATCGAACAAGAACCCAATCTTCTGGTATAATGATACCAAGTTAAAGTCAGACACTCTTTCATTGTAAAATGTGTTGAAAAAACCTTGTCATAGATCTGCGAGACACTGAGCAGACTGCGTTTCAACTCTAGAACAAAATTGACATTTTCGAACTTAAGAACACCATAACTTACAATATCCTTTTGTGAGATCTTCCCCTTTTCTCCTCCCACAAAGGAAACATACCCTCCATTAATTTGTTGAATGTTGTGAAGTTGAGACATGATTCATGTCATGTGCCTGGAACAGCCACTATCAACATACCAAGGTCTGAGGATATTCCTCCATAGTTGTTCCTGCACGATGTGCGAGATTAATTAGTTTTTGGTACCCAATCCATAGTAATGTTGGGTACTCCTGATTCATCTTTTCAAGATATAGGTTGCCATGACATGTCTTCCCGTTTATCTAAGATCAAACATGAAGCTTTTAGTGATTTGGACACCGAAAATTTAGGCAACCATTTGTAGTCGGGTTTCAAAATTTTGTGACTAACGCAAACGGTTGGCTTTGTCTCTGGTTTGCGGACGGAAGTCACGTTGGATTTTGGTTTCCAGATTGATTTAGATATAGAGGCCGGCTTTGGTCTCGGGACCGAATTCGATTTTGCGTCTCGCTTTCGAAACATGGCTGGCTTAGTCTGATAGGATTTCAACCTTTCAGCCTTGTTTCGTTTCCAATCACCATTAGAGGGATTTGCCTTGTAATACATTTATTTATTAGAATTAAATTTATTAAAGGTATTTCGAGTCATATTCCTCTGTTTAGGTCCGTAGTATGGGACATAAGGAAGGTGCAGACAATTTTAGCAATGTGTCTAGGAGTGCCACAAATAAAACAAGTTTCCCTTCTAGTAGACAATTTGTTGTGGCCAACCGCTAGATTTGACGTTTTGTGTGAGCCAGTTTGCCACGTTTTAGCCTGAACATTTGATTTATTACTATCATGCACACATGAACTCCCTTCTTTAACAAACTTAGGTGATAAATATTTATCTAAAATCTTATTTTTATCAATTTTATTTGAAACCACACCAAAGTTTTAAAATGTCCTAGAAGGATCAACCATACAATTGTCTTTGCCCTTAAAAACAAAGCCCACACAAGCCTTAGTAGCAACAAAATGTAAGGCAGGTAAATTTAAAGAAACACTAGCATTAAAGTCTCTATTAGTTAAAACAAATGGATCTTCCTCCTCATCAGTAGAATCCTCTATAATTACTTCTTCTACACGCGAAATAGACATATTAGTATCGTTCAATCTCAAGGTTGGTTCAATAGGTTTAACTGAATCATGACCAACTGTTTCATTTGCAGTCAGCTTGACGTACTACTTGAATGGTTCCTTTGCTTCCTCTTCCTTAGTTTGAGGAAGCCATGTGTAATTATCATTATATCGAGGAGGATCCTCGTTGTACCCAATACCCTTTTTCTCTTTCTATTTTACCTTTTTTTTCAATCATAGATTCAACAACAGCACTAGAGACATCGAATTTCTTAAAGTGAATTAAGAGTTTTCAAATTTATTAGTTAATTTTGCAATTTCCAACCTAAAAGCATCTAACTTGGCAGTTAGTTTGGCAATTCGCTGTTTTGCATCTTAGTGGTGACAACACTTTACGCTAAAAATCATTTTGAAGTTTGGAGAAATCCTTTTTTTGTGCCACTAATTTTTCTTTCAAAAATTTTCAAATTTCTTAAGGGTGAGATTTTCATGTTTTATGCATTCCATTTCTCTAATCAGGTTACTATTGTGTATTCTATACAATTCTACCTTTTTAATGTAAGATTGAGAACATAATTTAGAACTTATCTCAGATGAGCTAGGAGAAGTGGAGGCCATGAAGGCAAACTGAAGATCCTTTACCTGCTCCTCTACATCGTTCTCTTCTTCAACGACATCAATCTGAGCAAGGTTCGCAGCCTGATTGTTTATGTAAGTGCTTCCATCTGGACAATCCAATTAAACTATTGAGCCACCAATCCCCGCTCTAGCACCAGCTGCATTTTCTCATCTAGCACCACGGACTGGAACCAATGCCCTTTCCCTGTTTCCCTCCTTGACTGGATTCGTGCATTCACGAGCAAAGTGACCCGCATCATGACAGTTATAACACCTCAGAGTGTCTTTATTGAATCCCACCTTCTTATCAGCCAACAAATTCTAGTTGTTTCTACTTGTTCTCTTGGTAAATTTCTTTGCTTTAAACACAATCGTGGCTATCTACCAAGAAATATCCATTTCCTCCACATCATTGAGATGGATTTGATCCAATTCAGCCACTACGACTGGATGAACCAAATCTCCGAAAGAAAAATATTGTAGCAGTTCATGAAACCTGCCATTAACGTAATGTTTTTTTATAAAGGAAGAACTGGGTGCTGCTGAAGGAGGCTTAGTCGGTGGGGTGGATTGCCGATAGAACATCAGAGTTGGATGGGTTTGTTGATAAGTTTGACTTTAGGAGGATCTAAACATCTGGAAATGTTCTTGAGGTGGTTGAGTATACTTTCCTTGAGAAGACTTGTACAGAGAAAAGTTATATTGTGAGAAGAATGCATTGTTCTAGGTAGCACTATAACTAGCAGCGTTGTAATAGTTGGCATGATTAGTAGCACGCTGCTTGTCATCCATGCACAAGATTTGATGATTGCCATAACTTTTGACAAGGTGATTCTGGCCAAGTCCTTGGTCTTTTTGATCACTGCCAAATTCAAATGCCAGCTCTGAGGCAGGAAGTTCACCAGTTTGTTATTGATCTCAATGAGAGTCAAGTGAATATTAGAAGTTCTCATCTCAGTGACTAGGGTAACGAATCACTGGAGCTATGTCTCCAAAGACTCACCATGAACATGGTTAAACATGTTAAACCTTTGATGTAGCAAATCTTGTTGGCTTCGTCTCATATCCTCATTCCCTTCATACATCTCAATAAGGGCTTTCCACAACCCTTTTGTAGACTATAGCTCTCTGAATCCTTGAGCAATTTTAGATGAAAGTTCCATGGTTAGAGTGGCAGGAGTCTTTTCATCCTCAACATTTTCAAATTCCTCGTTGTACACTGAGACGGGCCTTAAAGCTGCTTCACCATCTTCCATCTCATATGTGATAGGTTAAGGATCCCTGACAATGCTTCCCCAAATCTTTGCATCCTTCATCTTCATGTACTTTTCAGACCTGAAATTACACTCATCAAATCCCTCATGAGACAGTAGACAGGGTACACGAGTGCTAGTTCCCATAATGGAATCCAACTATTGATGCAATGCAGCATTGGATGACATACTGCTTAACTGGTCCATTTCAACAAAGAGTTCAAAATAATACTCCAAACAACAGTGGCCCAATACACCAAGGCCCAAAACCAAACACAAACCCGAGAACAGTGGTAACCACGAACTTAAGAACCGAAATCTTAGTAGCCGAGAACCACTAAGTTTATCTGTGGCCGAGAATCCAAGAACAGAGAACACACTAGCCGAGAAACCCAAAGCAGAAAAAACCAGATTGATCACAAGAACTATTTCTGACCTAGAACCCTGTATACAAGCCAAGAACCCTTGTTTTAAGCAGAAAACCCTGTTGGACAAGAACCCTATTTGAGATCCGAGAGCTGTGTTTGCCGAGAACCAAACCTGATCAAATTAAATTTGGTAAACTAATCAAATCACGAGAAAACAGGGATTTGAATTGAAATCCAGAAATCAAATCAATTGTCTACCAAAAATATCTCAAACTAATCCAGATGAACATGAAGAACCCTAGACTACCCGTAATCGTGATTTCCAGAAAAATACCCACTGATTATCAACCAAAAACTATCTTGAATCTTTGATATCATCAAAACCGAATCTAGAATAGGTCTATAGGCTTTGATTCAAATTGTAAGTCCCAAAGAATGGATCTTTAATTAAGATATCCATGTCTCTTATAGGTTAGGCGGAAACTAACCACAAGATGATTCAAGGATACAAACAAGTGCACAATAAGGCATAAAGAGTGTAGAAACACGTTTCTGTTGAGCTTGAATTAGTTAATTGATTAATTCATAATGATAAATCAACCGTATCTAGTTATTTGATATATGTATGATAAAGATTAATGAACGAAGTGTTTGATTAAACAAATTAGCAGAGTAATGGCTTGTAGAAAATATGTTAAAACACTTGACTACGTTAATGGTGGACATACATTATGGTGAATAACTTATGTCTAGAGAGAATCCAGCATGGTAACGATACAAGATAAATTAAGCTCGGATCTCTATCCTACAATGAACATGAGCTGCCTATATATAGGCCATCAGCTCCCATTCATTAACTTAGTCTCATTTGTTATACTGTAGTAACGAATGAGACACAATTCATTATGCCTCCATAACGAAACGTAACACCCTAACGGAAAACCATCATTCGTTATATTGCATAACGAATGGGCCTCCATTCGTTATACAATCCATAGCAAATGGAGTATTAACTTAATGATTCACCTTCCATTCGTTTTATCATCATAACGAATGGGCTCCAAACATAATGAATTACATAGTCTGTTACGAATGGACCCATTCGCTATACAATCCATAGCGAATGGTCATATTGACATCAAACATAAAAACTAGTCTATCAATAACTTTTTCGATCGGCTACGGACACCAAATAATGCATTAGCAGACTCCCCCTTTTCCGTAGCGGACGAATGATTTAAACATGAACACCTTTTACTACAAATCATCAATCATAACTCCCCCCTTGACTGTTGATTCTCTGGCTTGTGAAGATAAAAAAATCTTTAAATCTTTTAAGCAAACCAATAAATTGTAGCCTCTCATATCAGATCTCCCCCTCAAAGTTAGCAACTCTTGGAGATCATCCCGATCATCCACTGGAGTATGATATGGTTGAATCTTTCAAGAATCAGAAGCAAGTCATCAGCTATCTTTTAGCACCGGTAAAGAAAACATATCTTTACGTTTAACCTCATCACACATCTTCATGAACAACCCGATCATTCAACATCTTTCACTTTGGTTTTCCGTCTCTTGATAACGTGTATCCCAAATAACTCTTTGAAGCTCTTTTACATTCCATTCGCAAAGATGCACTAATATTTGGGCATATGATTCAGAGTTCCAACCTCTATTAATAAACCATGAATGATAATTTCTACAATCTAATGACAAGACTCTTATGTTCCTTAGTAAGATCAACCCGTTCGAGAATTGTCAACACAATCAGGATCAAAGTTCCTCAAAAAGAAGTAAACGAACAGACACCCATATCCCACATAGTCAAGTTTCAATCCTGAACAAACAAGTTAACAATCCAAGAATAATTGCAATCTTGATCTCGGTCAAATGTAGCTTTGGAATCATGAATTACCACCCGACTTGCAGTAAATTTTTAAGAAACCCTTGCAAAGGTAGGAAGATACAAGCTAAATAAACTAAAATGAAAGTTTTATCTCCCCCTTTTCTTCACAAATTCAGCAAGGTCTTTAACAATATCCAAAATACATAAACAATCTCCTATTTAAATTACTCGTTGTATCCCCCTCGGCCTGTAGTAATGCGTAAAAAGTAGGCCATAAAATATGTTACCAAAATTACAAGAAGAGTACCCAATACATTAGGAATATTCAAAAAAAAATTCGTTTAAGAAAATTTTTCTAAATTACTTCTTTTTTTACCTTAAACCAATAAAGAATGAGGCTTCATTCTTCATCCCATACGTTAATCTAATCACCATTCGTCGAATAGTCTCTCATTCATCAAAACATTGTCCTCATACGTTAACCTTGTGTCTTCATTCGTTACACCAGAACAAATAGGTCACATTTGTCATTAATTAGCATCCTCATTCGTTAGAGCAGTGACAAGAATGAGTATATACATTAATCAGTCCACATTCATAACACATTTAACGAATACAAATCACATTCATTATATAATACCACCCTCATTCGTTAAAACAGTTGAACGAATAAGGTCCCATAATCTAAGGATCAAATTCGTCTGATCGAATAACGAATGATCTCACATTCGTTATAATTTAACCAGACTTCATTCGTTGTAACTATTCACATTCGTTAGAACAGTTGAACGAATGAGTCCACATTCGTAATAAATAACCCAGTACACATTCGTTAAACTCCATAATGAATGGCCGTCTTAAATTAAGGAATGGCCTCCATTCATTAATATCCTGTAACAAGTGGCTACAGGACCCTAACGAATGGGTTGTCGGATCTGTTACTGTTCAACAAAAATCTGTTTTCACTGGAAAATACTGTTACGGTGGACAGAAAAATGTAAATCTCGCCGGAATCTGCAGATTTGAATTTCATCCATGGAAGATTCACAAAAACCTCTTAATTAGTGGTGAAAATCAATACGAACACTAGGATTTTCATCATGATAACGAATCCATAATCAATTTAACTCAAAAACCACTGAATCATCACCAATTGAATCAAACAGTAACTTCTTCATCGATGGTGGATCCTTCAATACACCATAATTAACCACTAGATTACACAGGAAGCTTCGTAATTCATCAATAAACACAAAGCATCCCATAATTCCATCAATAACACCTTAATTTAAACAAAATTTGACCAAAACAGTACTAAAACTTCATGAACACGAAGAAAACCTTTCTGACCAGACTCATACATTAAATTTATGCATCAAGAACAGCCGTATGCTCTAATACCAATGTTGAGATTTAATTAGCTAATTAATATATTCATAATGATCAATCAATCGGATCTAGTTATCTGATATATGTATGTTATATTTTAGTTAACGAAGTGTGTGAGTAAACAAATTGGCAGAGTAAGCGATTGGAGAAAATACGGTGAAATACTTGATTACGTTAATGGTGGAAATACATTATGGTGAACAACTTATGTCTAGAGAGAATCCGGAATGGGAACAGCACATGATAAATTAAGCTCCGATCTCTATCCTACAATGAATAGGAGCTACCTATATATAGGCCATCAGCTCCCATTCGTTAAGTTAGCCTCATTCGTTATATTGTAGTAACGAATGAGACACCATTCGTTATGCCTCCATAACGAATGGTAATATCTTAACGGAAAGCCATCATTCATTATACTGCATAACGAATGGGCATCCATTCGCTATACGGTCCATAGCGAATGGGGTATTAACTTAAAGATTGAGCATCAATTCATTTTTAACGAATGGGCTCCTAACTTAACGAATAGCATAGTCTCTAACGAATGGACCCATTCTGTATACAATCCATAGAGAATGGTCATATTTACATAAAACATTAAGCCTAGTCTATCAATAACTTATTCGATCGGCTACGAACACCAAATCATGCGCTAACAAACAGACTACAAATCACACGTATCTTACGTCGAGTACTTAAGCCCTTTTATCATTTTCAATAAGAACAGCCGTGCAAAACCAAAACAAATGACCGAAAGCTTAACCTAGCAAAATACATATCGCCTTATATCAGGTTGATCTACCAACGGCCCTAGCTCAAGCCCACCGAATTCAACATGTTGAATTCGGTATTACAATACATTAACTCGAGAAACTAATACAAAGCATAAACCACTAATTGTGACCCAACAAATCCTTAACTTTGAAATATATATATATATATATATATATATATACATATACATATACGTATCCGTCTTTAGTGCCAACAAAAAGGGAAAAAACTTTAAATAACAAAATGGCATGTTGACTACTATTAATTTTTATCTAAAAATATTTATAGAATGCTTAGAAATGTGTCAAATAACTTTAACAAACAAGTTTTAATTATGTGTATATTATAACCAGCATTTGAATTTTAGTCAACACGATTAAAAAGTAACTATGTATTTTTGCTCCATTGAAAATAAGAATATGAATTCATTTTGTTTGTTATTGTCCATTAGACGCCATAACTTCAATATACGAACCTTGAAAATTCAATCATTCTTAAGCACATTCAATTAATTAAACATAGTTATGTTTTTTTAGGTCCATTATGTTTCTGTAAAATAATAAGAATACAAAAAAAAGTATTAAATTGATAATAAGTAAAATATATGAACGATATCAACAATATGAATGCATGAAATAACTTGAGTAATACAGATGAACATTACAAAGAAATTGCTTAATTTGATATATGAAAAGACGTGGTGTTAAATTTCTTGTGCGAAATTGAAAGTATATATAGGGAGGTAATAACATAATTATTTTTGGTTAATTAATTAAAAAAGTTAATGTTATTCTCAATTTCATTCAAGATAATTAGTTGGCAAATAAATTTGACTTTTGAAAAATGCAACAAAAATAGGAAAGTTGAAACCTATAATTTATATAATTAAACATTGAGTTTTTCGTTACGAGTTTGATAGTGATAAAATCGAACCTGGCAAATGGTATCAGAGCTTCGTTTTGCTCTTGTGAAGACCATCGTGTTGCTGTGAATACCGATTGTGAAGCTTTTTCCGAATATTATTTGATTTTGAAGAAGAAGATGATGACGTCAACTGAGCACTGTTTCATTGAGTGTGATGTCAGCTGTTCTGTTATTTATTTTCAGATCTACAATCATTTAAGGTTTAAAAGTATTCTGATCTCATATTCACTTTGGTTATTGTCTGTTTTGAGTCCATATCTTGGTTTAATCCATCTGTTTTCATTAGATTCAAGGATTTTATCCTCAGATATGAGTATTTTTCTAATTCTGTGAAATTTTTTTAGTATCTTTTCATTTCAAAAAAGCTTATTCAAAAATTCGAAAAATAATTCAAACAAATGGATAACCAAGAGGTTTCTACTAACAAAATTTCAAGATTGTTAGCTCAAGAAAAATATATCAAGTAGAAAGTTTTGTTTGAGGCTCTTGTTTGCTAAAATGACATTGAAATGTGGAACTCCATAAAAAATGGGCCTTATGTTCCCACTGAAGTAAAAAACAACAATCAAGTTCTTGAAAATACAAATGAAGAAAAAGGGATGAAAAAGCTCTTTCTTTGTTGTAACTGGGTTTGCCATGGGAAATATTGACAAGTGTGAATCACCACATATCTACAAAATTTATGTATGATGTTGTGGTAGAGATGGTAGAAGGAAACAATTAGTTAAAATACATCAAGAAAGGTAGGCTAAAGCAACAACATGACAAATTAAAGTTTAAAGAAGCAGAAAGATTGAAATCAGTTTTGCAAATATTTGTGGCAATAGTTAATGAAATCAGAAAAAATGATCTTGCTATCACTGATTTTGATCTAAAAAAGAAGCTGCTTTCTTCCTTATCTGGAGAATGGTACACAGCTAGCAAGTTTATTAAAAAGAATGCAAACTTTCCCAATTTCAAGCTCGATGATATTATCTAATTTTTGCAAGCAGCTGAGAATGAAATGATTGAAAATCATATGATAAATGAAGAGAAACCAAGCTTTCAAGTTGCAAATGCTCTAATAACTCCAATGGGAAATCTATCAACTAAAAATCAACAACAGATTCCCATTAATGAAGAATCCTATGAATTCAATCTGAAACTCCAAGAGTTTATGTGGCAATTCAATCAGGAAGCCAATCTGGACAACAAAGATTTAATGTCCAGATGATAGATGATGGTGATACATCTTCAATGGAAAGTGGACATTCTCCATATGTTTTTGGAAACACAAGTCAAGAAAATGAATAGCAGACCTTGTTTTCAATGTTTATAGTACCTTACAATGCCTTTGTGGCCAAAAACCTGATTCATACAAGTGTGGTACAATGGAATTTGGAGCAGACTGATGCAGATGATCATCAAGATATGAATCTAAAATGGCAAGATGCAATATTAGTTGTTAGAAGCAAAATATTGTACAACAAAACAGGGAGGTCTACCTTCTTTGTTCCAAATGACAGGATTGTACTTGATAAATCCAAGGCAATCTGCTAAAACTATCAACAACCTGGTCACTTTCCTAGAGAATGCAACCAACCAAGAAAATTCCAAAACAACAACAACAACCTTTAAAGAATCAGTTCCAGTATCTGAATCAGGGTCAAGGTCAACAACAAAGACAGTTCTATAACAACAACTTCCAACCACAACAGCGGCAACAACAAATGAACCAACGAAAAATCATTCAACAACAATGGGAAATCTGTCAACTAAAAACTCCAGTGGGAAATCTGTCAACTAAAAATCAACAACAAATTCCCATTAATGAAGAATCCTATGAATTCAATTCTGAAACTCCAAAAGTTTATGTTGCAATTCAATCAGGAAGCCAATCTGGAAAACAAAGATTAATGTCCAGATGATAGATGATGGTGATACATCTTCAATGGAAAGTGGACATTCTCCATATGTTTTTGGAAACACAAGTCAAGAAAATGAATAGCAGACCTTGTTTTCAATGTTTACCGTATCTTACAATGCCTTTGTGACCAAAAACCTGATTCATACAAGTGTGGTACAAGAGGATTTGGAGCAGACTGATGCAGATGATCTTCAAGATATGAATCTAAAATGGCAAGATGCAATATTAGTTGTTAGAAGCAAAATATTGTACAACAAAATAGGGAGGTCTACCTTCTCTGTTCCAAATGACAGGATTGTACTTGATAAATCCAAGGCAATCTGCTACAACTATCAACAACCTGGTCACTTTCCTAGAGAATGAAACCAACCAAGAAAATTCCATAAAAACAACAACAACCTTCAAAGAATCAGTTCCAGTATCAGAATCAGGGTCAAGGTCAACAACAAAGACAGTTCTATAACAACAACTTCCAACCACAACAGCGCCAACAACAAATGAACCAACGAAAAATCAATCAACAACAACAACCTCTTCAGAAAAATCAACAAATCCCTCCTCAAGGTCCTACAAATTAGAATGGAAACAATGCAACCCAGCCACGAAATCATGGAAATGTTGTTGTAGCCCAACAACCACATGACGGTTTGTTTGACTAGAGTAATCATGCAGAAGAGATTGAAAAGAAAAATGTTGCATTCATGGCTAATTTCAATGGTCAAGTTGAATCTTCAACATGTCAGGTTCATTCAAATCTATCAACCTCAGAATTACTTGATATGAATGATTTATTGTGAAAAGCGGTTGGTCATTTAAAAGCTAAATGTTTCAAGAAGGAGAGCATAATTAATGTGTATGAATTGAGTGAAATCGGTATTGAAAATCAAATCAAAGTTCTAGAGCAAGACTGTATAGATAGCGATGAAACATAATCAAGATTGTCACACCCCGACTAGGTAATTGCGGAAGAGTAATTCGGGAATGTAACAGATAACTCTGGTATCAACCACATTGTTTATAAAGAAATTCAACAAACTAATTTTGCGTCATATTACATTGGTTGGTACTGAGTTTACTAACTAAGTGAAAAATACATCACAAGTTCTCGGCTTCTTATTCATTACTATATACTTGCATCTTTTTACAACGATTCAACTTCAGATTATAACACCGAGCAAGTAAGCAAATCATTCCAACTTTAGCTCACCTGAAGAGCATGTTTAAATGGGTACACTACGTTTAGTTGGTGAGTTTCAAGTTTCACAAGTACGAACGAAAACCAGTATACGTAATCATAGTATTCATGTTTTGTAAATATGCGATGTAATTATAATAAGCCACAAGTGAATCCTCGACCACATTGGCCACATTGGCTTTATTTGCCCCACCACTTCCTATGCCCACATTGGCTTTATTTGCCTCAAGTATGTACTATGTCTAACACCACATAGCATGTTACAAAAGGTTCACATGGTCATGTGCAATTGTAAAAACATGTTTCGGCATACCCCTCCGGCCCTGTCAATTGGGTTTGTCAAACCAATAGTACTATTCACGTGCCTTCAACTCGTAGTTAATCACTCGTGTGGGAGGCCTTTCAAGTTTTAGCACTTAGATAATTCACATCATAGAAAGCTTTCCATCCCAAAAGTTCGTAAAACAGTTTAGAAAGTGGGGTCATGAAACTCACCTTAGCGTAGTATTGATCGGTTACACGTGTAGTATGTATAATGCCTCGATTATAGCTCGAATCCTATAATCGGTATAGTATGGTTAACACTAGTACAGTCTTTAAACTAAATCGGGCTGCTTATCTAGTTTGGGTATAGCTGTTACACCCAATACATGTCAGTAGTCTTAGATTGTGACGTTGTACGTTATGAAATGTTTAAAACCAGATTTGGCTAAGTTGCATTGTTTTTCGTGCCTAGCCAAGTTGATCGTTTACGCCTTTTGGAAATAGGTAAGATCACACAAACTTAAGTAAACATATTGTTTGATAAAATGATTTGATTTATAAAAGAAGTTTAAAGTTTAGGTATCTGGATTGATCGCAGGGTTCGTTTCCGTTTTCATACGGGATTAATTATACAAAACGCGTACAATTCACCCGAATTGTCCAGAAATCTCGTAAAAGTTTGTTTTTATCAAATTCATCCAAAACTATGATATTTGACCACTTTTGATGTTTTGACATACCAGTCAGTTTGTTAAACACCAAACTACCAGTTTTGTTAAATCCTATATAATTTAAATCTTCAAATAATCATAAATATTTATGTAATTATATATAAATTATGAGAATATTTTGTAAAAATAAAATAAAATTATGAGAATAATCATAAATATTTTGTTTTTATAAAATAATCATAAATATTTATGTAATTATATATAAATTATGAGAATTTTATAAAAATATTTTCAGAATTTTCATACTTAACTATTACTTATAAAAGTTCATTATATGTGTTATAATTAACCGATAAATAACTCGTTTTACCAAACGATTCCCGAAAAATATAATAATTTTTCTATGTGATCATAAATAACTCGTTTATTGGTCAAAATACCCTTTTGTGTATTTTTCGGCTGTTAAAACTATAGTTAGATATCTCCAAATGATCCAAAATTTTTCCAGTGATCTTACCATAAATTTATGAGTTCCAAACCAAATTTCATAATTTTTCATGAAGTTTAGCTATTTTTCCAAAAAAATAAACGCTAATAAACAGTAATAAATTCGCCAAATATTCTCCATTTATCGAAAAATTACCAAATTTGAACCAGGAATCACTTATATGATCCCTAATGTCCCTACTAATTTTAACAAACTAAAAACAAGCAAGTCACAATCTAAGAAGAAACAGCCCCTAAACGAGTAATACGGTAATTACCTTGTCGGTTTTCGATAGTTTTTGGTGGCTTTATCGACTCTCTAGGTCTTGGGTCATAAAGTAAGTGTATGTACATATCATATAACACAAAACCAAGCATAAATAATCCATAGTCCAGTCTTGTTAATTAGGGTTTCGGTTAGAGTTTCAAACCGAACTTTAAAACCGTAAAAACGTTATATTAACATTCTAATCCGTTTTTTGGTCAAAAATCCATATGGTTTTGACTTGTAAAAATTTCTAACATCAAAACATGATTTTAGGTGATTTTTAGGGTTTTTGGATGGTTAACCATGTTTAATACTAATAAAAACCTAAATTTCTATGTTTAAATCATGTTAATTAATCATGAAATTCATGAAAAATTGATGTTATATTTAGGGTTTTTGTTTCAAGGGTGAAGAAAAAAGCAGGAAAATGATCTGGTTTGAAGTTTTTTTTTTGAAAATTTTCAAGGGTGAGGCTTGTTTAACAAGCTTTAACAAAGGGGGGTAAAGTCCACTTTGGCGCCCGGACCAAGAGGGGGGGGGGGAATTGGGCCTCTTTTTGGCCCATTGATGCCTCGTTTTGTGTCAAAAGATTCGGTTTCGGTCCAAAATTTAGTTCGGGTTCTGTTTTTCTCAAGAAAACTATTTTGAGTGCGAAAAACAGCGCGAAGTCAGTGTATCTACATATCATATAACATAAAACCGAGCATAAATCATCCATAGTCCAGCCTTGTTAGTTAGGGTTTCGGTTAGGGTTTCAAATCGAGGTTTTAAATAGTAAAAACGTCGTATTGATGTTCTAATCCGTGTTTTTGGTCAAAAATCTATATGGTTCTGACTAGTAAACATGTTTAACATCAAAACATGATTTTTGGTGAATTTTAGGGTTTTTTGATGGTTAAACATATTTAATGCTAATCAAAACCTAATTTTCCATGTTTAAATCATGTTAATCAAGTATGAAATGAATGAAAAATTGATGTACCTTTAGGGTTTTTATTGCAAGGGTGAAGAACACAGCAGAACTTTATCTGGTTTGAAGATTTTTTTGTGAAAATATCTAAGTTACAAAGCTTATCTAACAAGCTTTATACAAAGGGGTCCCACCGCCTTACTTGCGGCCGGAATTAAGAGGGGCCCATTGATCCCTCGGTTTTCATGTCACGTGTAAATCTTGGTCCAAAGTTTAGTTCGGGTTCGGTTTTCGCAAGAAACTAGTTCGGGTGAGAAAAACAGTGCGAAAACGAGTGTTTTTCAGCCCATTTTTGTAAAATAAGAAAAACGTACTGACTCGTTGTAAAAATCCAAAGTATTTTCACGGGTTGCTTAAAATATCTTATATAAGTGTTCCATAAGTCTTTTTCGGCTTGACGTATGCTACAATGCTCGTTTTGATGTTAACGATTGTGTTTAAAGTCATAGCGTATTGTTAAACAAAACCCTTTTCATTTAAATCGTTTTAAACCTAATGGGGCCTAATTATTAACCTGTTTATATATATATATATACATGAACACGAGGTATATATACGGGTCATAATCAGTATAAGTTGGTTACTCGTTTAATCGCTACGAATTAACCGATTAATTGTTTACTCGCTACGTAAGGAATAAGGTATCCTACGAGCAAACTTGTTATTCTTGGGTCCCTTAAACCGTTTTGTCTTTTAACTTATTAAACAAGTTCAAGTGTGCTGGTGACATTGTAGCTTGCTCGAGGTCGAACCTTGCTCTTTAGAAGTCCTTAAAGTAATTTCTTCATTAACTTCCTTCAAGTTTGCTTGGTCCACTTTTTATTTACAAACCTTGCTCGATCCACCAAATTACTTGGTTTTAGCTTGGTTTTGTCAAGGGTTTGCTTTGAAACCAGTCTTTCTTGACTTGAAGAACAAACTTGCTTGATTAAGTGTAGCTTGCTCGATCAAACACTTTGAAGACTTCAAGAAGATAACCTTGCTCCTTTGGGAAAAATACCCTGCTTGACTAAGTTTAAGCTTGCTCGGATGCCTAAGTTTGCTCGGTTTCCATACTGAGCCATTTTCCAAAGAGGTTGAGAAGATTCCAATCTTCCTTAGTCATTTTTTCAACCCAACAATCTCCCCCTAGATTGGAACAAACTTTGCAAATTTTGTCTTTAGCGAGCAGACCTGGTAACCAGTAAGTGTGTTGGGGAACAGTTTTCCAGGAAAGCTTTTCTTAGAATATTTTCCTTAGAAAATATTCATCCAGTAGGCTTTAAAGTTCTTGATAATACCAAACTTTGCTCGGTACAATCCTACTAGCAAACTTGTTCTTTAGAGATCCCTTCAACTTTTTGTTGCATTAACTTATTGAACAATCCCATGTGTGCTGGTGACATTGTAGCTTGCTCTGAGTTGAACCTTGCTTGTTAGTGTAACATCCGGCCCCTCGCACCACCAATATTGTCCGCTCTGCCCACGAAGAGCTCACGGATTTGTTTTTGGTTGCCCAAAACGCGTTGGTGATTGAAGAGGCAGGACATTTACTTATGAACCAAGGATCTCTCTTGTCCACAGCCGATGTGGGATAGCCTAAGAGTGGGGCGATATTGTGTTTGCCAAGGGTGTTACAAACAACCCCCTTTGGACTCATCATCCTCGATGAGGCATGTCCCATCGTCCCGAACGGCACAAGAGTGGATCCGATACCACCTGTAACATCCGGCCCCTCGCACCACCAATATTGTCCGCTCTGCCCACAAATAGCTCACGGATTTGTTTTTGGTTGCCCAAAACACGCTGGTGATTGAAGAGGCAGGACATTTACTTATGAACCAAGGATCTCTCTTGTCCACGGCTGATGTGGGATAGCCTAAGAGTGGGACGATATTGTGTTTGCCAAGGGTGTTACAGTTAGAAGTCCTTAAGTAATTTCTTTATCAGCTTCCTTCAAGCTTGCTAGGACCACTGTTTATTATGAATAAACCTTGCTAGATCCACCAATATACTTGGTTTTATCTTGGTTTAGTCAAGTGTTTGCTCTGAAACAAACCTTGCTTGACTTGAAGAACAACCTTGCTTGATGAAGTGTATTTTTCTCGAACATACACTTAAGAAGAATTCTAGAAGATAACCTTGCTGGGATAGCAAAATACTTTGCTAGAACAAGTATAAGCTTGTTGGGAGGCCTAAGTTTGCTCGGTTTTCATACTTAGCCATTTTCAAGGAGGTTGAGAAGATTCCAATCTTCCTTAGGTCTTTTCTCATCCCATCAATCTCCCCCTAGATTGGAACATTCTCAGTTGTACTAAAACACTTATTAGGTTACATACACTTATCAAAATACACATCAAATTTTCAAAAGATAAAGTTACATATAATAATGAAAAGTTTACAACATATAATTCTGTCTCAAGGACATTATAAAACAAGCCTAAAGTATAAGTAGTATCTTCATCTTATAGAGGTTGAGGCTTCCCTTCTTCTGTCAAATCTAACTGTCGCGGTTTTTCTTTGAACAAGAATATCTCCTTAAGGTGGGGATGTTGGGAGGGCAGAGTCCATCTGATTATATCCTCCAAATCTTCCACATGAAGAAATTCAAGATCAGTGTCTTGTTGTATGATGCCCAGGGCCAGTCCATCCGAGTTTCTAAGAATGAAGGATTGATCATGTTGTTCAAGTACAATGTTAGTAATCCTTCCACTCTTTTGGACTTCATGATTTGGCCTGGTCATCTGCCGCCTCATACTCAAACATTCATTTAGGTTGGTCAGAGGATTGGTGTACATGGTCTTTTATTTGCAAGAAGCTTCAGTAACCATGACATCCTTCATCCTTCTTTGCCTTGTTTTCTTTTCAAATTCAGAGAGCTTCGACTTCCTTTTCTTTTTCAGCAAAAGAAACCCCTTTATTGATTGATCTCTCAAATGTTTGGATAATTCGTTATGTTGTCTTCTTGCAAAGCTCTGTCTATCTTGGTAGTCATACCAGCTCGAAGTTTCCATTTCTTCCAATTGTTCCTTTTTAAAGTCCCGAAAATCATCTTTGAATACAATGTGCCTCAACTCACCACTATTCATTATGACTTTCATCGATTCGGTTCATGAAACAAAGTATAGCTTCTTTGGTAGGTCCACTTCAGTTGGTGGCCTTTGTTGATGTCGATAAGAGGCTCTGGTGGTGGGGATTGGGACGCTTACAGTGGAAGGCCTAGAAGTATACTTCTCTTTCGGAACTGGTCTTCTCGCATGCCCAGATTTTTCAAACATCTCAATAATCTTTTCTTTTGGTAGCATAACCGGCTTCAGATAGTTTTCTCCTTCCTTCGCCATTGTTGTGATCATACTCATCACTTCATCATCATTTGGACCTCCGGGGAAAGATCTTTGAGCTTTAATAGGTTCACCCTTTGGTCCACACTTAAACTCCAACAACCTTCTCTCCTCAGCTTCCAATTTTCCCTTTCTTCTTTCTCAGAATAAAATAATTCCTTCAACTGGCCTTTGCCCAGATTGTCAAATACCCCCTTGGCCATGCCTTTACTCAAAATTAATACTTTCATGGTTTTTATTTTATTTTTATCCTCCCATGGCTCAGCAGGCTCTTCCTTTACAGTCATCAAAGGAGGAGCCTGTGAAATTTTAGACTTTTGTTGATGAAATTCTGCCTTCTCAAAATCATACATTGAGAGTTTTTATTTGCTGCTCAGATTTTTGGTTTCACCTCCTTTACCCCTTGCCTCTATCAATCTATCAAATAGCTTCACTTGCTCCTCCTCCATTGCTTTCTTTTCTTTCTCAGCCAAAGTCATTAGTCTAGGTTTGTTGGTGCTGCTGTTGTTTCAGACTTAACTCTTTTTGAGATCCTCCTAAAATGTGCTTCAACTTCTTTATTGTTTAAACTTTCTACAACATCAATTTCTATTCCATGATAAATCAAATATTTGAATTTCCCACCATACTTCTTGTAGAGTTTTTTAATCTTGTTTTGTTGATCAGTTGCCTTCTTTTTCATTTTCTTAAATTCCTCCTTCTCAATTCTCTCTCTTATTGATTTACTAACACTCTCTAGTTCCTCGAACTTCATGTGACTCAGCTTGTTCTCTGAGAAACCATGAAGTCTTGGGTAGTTGAGGAACCTTTGAGTGTCTCTGTTTCTTTTCTCTCTTTTCTTCTTCAAATCGTCCACCTCTTTATCCAGCAGTACCTGCAACTCCCCATCATTCATAGGAGCCAAGGTTCCAAACTTATAACCATGATTTATCAAACTTATTATTTTTGGATCTTTCTTTTTAGCTTCATCCAACATGGCTTGTATGTTTTCTCTATGAACATCAGTTATGTCAACAAATGGGGAATGAACTGTATTATCATCTTCAGCTTCTGATAGATCCTCATGAGCATCAATCTTAAGTTCATTTATTTATGGTTCATCTTCAACATCAGCAGGCTTAAGTACTTGAATAGGTATATTAATTGGACTATCCTTTTTCTTTGGAATATTTTCATTTTAATTATCCCTCTTCCTCTTCCTTTCATATTTCTTTGCAAATTCATTCTCATATCCACGATCCCAAATTTCTTGATTATGATCGAGCTCATTCATGATCTATTTAGTCCAATTTCAGCCACTATATGAGTCATTGTCTGCCTAATTGTTTCAATGACCAGCTGCTTATTTAAATCTTCATTTTCAGGCTCAGCAGTGGCTTACTCAGGTGATTTTGGTTTATCAGTTTCTAGGGTTTTCTTGAATTGGTAGAGGATTATAGCTAAAGACTTTTCAGCTTATTCAGTTTGTTGAAGTGTTAGCAATCCTTCAATCACCTCTTGATCTAACTCCCACTGTCCTTCATCCAGGTTCTTTTTTAGTTCAGTCTCTTCTAACAAAATCCTTTGATCTTCTATTTCTTTATCAATCAAAAATCTTGAGATCATTTACCTTTGCATCTATTCACCTACTATTTCATCATGTCTCCTTATAGCCTTTTCAGCACCTTCATCTACCATCAACACCTCATCACTAGATTTGATCTTACTAGATTCCAAAGGTTGTAATTGTTTTTCAGTTTCGGCAGCATAATTGCCTTTCATCCTTCTTCTTTCCTCATCCATGGGGTTTGGATGGACCAACTTCCCTCACCACAGTTGGTTTATCGGGAAAGTTGTCAATTTGTTCAAATAGATCTTCTAGCTCCTGATCCACCTTTTTGAGCTCAGAAGTTATATCATCATCATTTTCATTCATCTCACAAGTTTTATCTGTCAGTACTACAATCTCTCTTGACATTACAACCTCCTCAGTGCCATTTCCCTCCATATTAATCACAGCAGTCATTACATCCTCAGTTGTTATGACTTCAGTTAACACAACAATATTCTCATTTTCAACTTCAATAACCTCATTCTCTACTTCCTTCTCAATCTCATCTACAATATCCTTCTCTACCACCACATCATTTATATCATAATCTTAAAACACTTCCTCACACACATCAGCTTCGTACCCTACATTATCATTCTTTGCCTCATCCTCCTCGTCCACTATCATAAGCATCACACAAGTTCTTTAATACATCAACATCCATCATATAGACCATAGGTGGACCCTCCCCTTGTTTTGGTACAACTGAGGTCTTCTCAACCTCAGTGTCCAGGGTTTAAATCCTTTGTTGTGCATGTGCCAACAATGATTCTAATTCAGCATTTCTTTTCCTTAGTTCCTCATTTTCCAGTTTTAGATCAACATTTTCAAGTAACACATTCAAATGCCTGTCAAACAATTTTAAATGGGCATCAGGGGAAGAGGAACTGATAGGTGAAGTTAGGAATGGGTCAGAAATATTAGTTTGTGGTTGGATGGGTTCATGGGGTGGGCTTTCAAGAATGTTTGTACTTGTTAAGGGTAATGGGTTTAGAGTTCTAATGGTAGGGGTGTGTGTGTGTGTGTGTAGGATTTCGAAGGTTGGAATATTTGGTTGGTCAGTTGTTTGGGAATGGGTTTGGGATTGATATGGTGTGTTTGCCTGGTTTATACGGTGGGCTGGTACATATTCAGGAATGTATGGTTCATGTATAGGTTGGTCTTGGGTTTGGGTTAAAGGTTGGTTTAAGATTTGGGTTTCGGTTTGGGTTTTGGTTTGGCTATGGGTTTGTGCAGGGGATTGAGTTTGGTTTAAGGATAGATGTTTGTTATTAGTTGGCCTCTGTGTTTGGGTAAGAATTGGTGAGGTTGGTGGGGATGGGATATATTGTTCATGGTCTTGGTGTTGAGGTGGTGATAGGTCTTGGTTCAAGGGTTGGTTTTGAGGTGAGATAGGTGGTGTAGGAATGGGTTGGTTTAGATTCTCCCCATGAGCCTCTAGCACATCTTCTTAAATATTTTCTTCCACATGATCACATCTACCATCATCATCATCATCATCATCATCATCATCATCATCATCATCATCATCATCATCATCATCATCATCAGAATCTGAGTCATCTTCCTCCTCACTCTCTTCCTCCTCAGAAGTTACCCTAGGTAATTCTGGAACAACCATTATCTCCAAGTCATGATTTATCAGCCACGGAAGTATATGAAACTCAATTTCCGGATTAAAATTGCTTGTGGCTGCCAACCTTGCTATCCTTCTTTAAACATTAGGATCTTGTAATGCATGAGTTGTTCCCAAGGTTAGTAACTCAGGGATCACCCTGATGAAAATAATCTGGAAGAAACTTGGATAAACCAAAAATATGTCCTTATCATCCTTTCTCAAACTAGAAGCCAACCCCTCAAATATCAATTTTGAAAACTTAAACGACCAGTTGTAAACAACAACCACCGTGGAATTAGCAATGTCCGTGCTCATCAGGGTCCATGAACCCCCTCCTGGGTGTAAAACCATGTATAATATGGTGAACTAAAATCTATACAGATTTGGAAACATGCCCTTTTTGAACTGTCTCTCATGGACATCTCCTTGGTACCCCATTGTTTCCTGAAATATTCTCATAAGACGGTTGGTAGAAAAGTGAATAGGGGCGTCAACGACATCCTTCAATTTTAAGCTGGCCCTGGTCAGTTTCTCTATAATAATCACATCATGCCTAGCTACGGTAGCCTCAATCTGCCTACCGAGTTCATCATCAATCATTTCAGCAGATTTCCAGAAATCTAGTTGTTGATTTCTGTAAATAATCGGGCTCTCTGTTAGTGAGAATCGCATATTTGACCCTGTAACACCCCGTAACCGCAGCGGAAACGTAAACGGAATGCTACAAACGCCTCTGATATCAGCCACATTGTTTATAAAGAAAACTGAATGCATTAATATACTTCAAATTACATTATCTTGTATTTCATTACCGTCTAGGTGATACACACATCGTACAATACGATACATAATTCGATTTATAATAATGAATTCCTAACATCCAGCACGCAAATCTTACACATATCAAGCACATAGCACATAAGCAATCACTTCATCTTAGTTGTACCTGAAAAGCATGTGAGAAAACGGGTCAACTACGAATAGTTGGTGAGTTTCACAATTTTAGTAAACCATGATAAATCCTTATCATAATATAATATTATCTGGGGACACTGTTAACCCAGAACACTTCTAATAACCTCTGGGGACACTGTTAACCCAGAACACTTCCAATGACATCTGGGGACACCGTTAACCCAGAACACGTCCAATGACATCTGGGGACACTTTTAACCCAGAACACTTCCAATGACATCTGGGGACACTGTTAACCCAGAACACTGTTGCGGGACCTTACAATATTAACAACTCAGACAATTACCATCTTAGTACATTTCCGTACGATTCCCGTACAATAAACAATATATATATATTCACGCATTTCCATACGTTCAGTATGTACTTAAACATTTTGATAGAAACATGCTTTCCGCCCCGGGAAAATATTTATAACAGTTCAGTAAAAAGGGGCTCGTGAAACTCACCTCGTAAGTAGTGATCAATGAGCGTTGGACAATACAAATTCTCGATGAAATACCGGTCTAGATATGATCTAGCACATAATAGATTACTTTAATATCGCACGAATATTATCATCGAATAAGTAGGTTTATGCTAGTCACTTTCACCCAACTAATCGTTTCTTTTATTTTTGGACAACCCATTGATGATAAGTTTTTATAGGTTCTTTTTGAAAAAATATATTTACTGAACTATATAAATATAGAGAATGTACTTTTTATTAGTGTCGGTTTCACTTCATTATCGTTTGTCTTTAATATAAAAGACTCGTTCATTCGAGTGGTATATATATATATATATAAAATATTTCGTTAAGTTACGATCAATATCTTTAGTAAAATGTAATATGTTATACTTTCGTTAGTAAACTTCCAACTGACTTAAATATACCGCATGGGGTCGTTTTACTCGTAAAAATTATTATTTTTGCATCTAACATACATGCACACACATATATATTTCCATATATGTATTTATGTAAAAATTATCGTAGTTATCAAAGTATTATATTCTATTCAAAAATATCTTTCAACCTGTAATCCCTCTTTTATTCGCGGTTCGGATGACAAGATATATAACGTTTATTAGTTTGCATTTAAAAGAGAAATTTATGTAGTTTTTATTTAAAGTCGTATTTAAGTTTAATAAAATATATAAGCATATTTTTAATATAACTTTAAAAAAAATCAACCATTGTTTATTTAAAGTTATAAAATACATTTATGGCTTAGACGTATTTATTTGGTTTATATTTTAAAAATCAATTTTTATTTCTTTTTAAACATTATTTTTTTATTCCACTTATAAACCCATAAAACTATATATTTGTACCAAGGTTTTATATAACTTTCACTAAATCACATTATTAGGCTTTTAAGCCCGTGTTACACATTTATTTTATATGAACACTTTTTAAAGTTTAGTTTCAATTCCATTTATATAAAGAAACTCATTTTACCGATACATAAACACCAAATTTTATCAACATTATTGTACGAACACTTTAACCAATTTTAGTGATATGTAGGTCATATCTAAATATGCTTAGCATATCAATAAAATACACTTAGCCCTTTTCTTTGCGTGCAATCACATTTAAACATATCTTACCCAAAAATATTTTATTCTTTAATCACTACTTATTTTTCCATTGATAAAAGTTTATGTATAAGATTATAAGTTAACTTTAGCATGTTAAGTGTAGATTAATATATGGGTGTTAAAGCTAGCATGAACATATTTTATCAACATAAGGCTAGACTTAGGAAAGTTTAGCTTGCTTATGTCTAGGATTCGGGTTTAAACTACTTGGGTGAATAATTAAGCATAAATAATATGTACAAAAATAGGTTATAAAAGGGTGTTAATACTCACTTGGTAGCTAGGTTTGTTTAAATATAAGAATAAGAAGATTTTGAGCTTGATTTCACCAACTTGAAACTTCTTAGCACATGCTCCACCTAGTAATATCCATTGAGCCGAGAGAAAGAAAAGAGGTTGTTGGTGGTGTATTCTTTGTTGGAACTAGTAAGTGTTATATAGGAAAGATATGTTTTCTTATATAATGTCTTGTATATTATAATATAAAGTATGGGTATTGATTTTTGAGTGTATGAGAGGCAATTAGAGGAACATCATGGGATGTGGTGTGTTCAAATGATGGGCAGGGAGGAAAGTTGGGAGAGTTGGTGGATAAATGGTGATGGAGAATAGGTATGGATGTGATGAGTTTTGATTGTGTTAGATGTTTGATCTTTGAAAAAGTAGTACTTATAATATTTTATTTAATTTGAAATGGCCACAACAAAAGGGCATGTGGAGTGTATTGTGAGGTGACGGTTCAAAAGGTAAGAAAATTGGTATGGGGTGTTAATGTTAATTAATGGTATTTAATGTCTCATTTACACATACATGTATTATTTATATTTCATATATAATGGTTTGAGTATTTCTTGTAATTATAATTAAAGAGTACAACTATCTAATAAATTAGGCTAGCATAGAAAATGTTTTAGTTCGTTTATCATTTTAATTTGGTGTTACGTCATCCGTTCATTAGTGTATATAATGTCTTGTACACGTCTATTACTCGTATAATTACTATGGTAATTCAAGTATTCGACATTAAATATGACGTAACTATTATCTACCGGTTAGGGTATACCGGGTTTCGTCGGAATCGTTACATTCTCCCCCCGTTAAGAAATTTCGTCCTCGAAATTTTACACGCTCACTATCCCTTTCCGAGGGAAAGGTGGGGGTTTTTCCTTCAGAATACACCCTCACGTTACCAGGTATAATCTGGTCCTCGCTAAGAATTCCACTTAATCTTAATCAATAAAGCTTGGTTTTTCCAAACTGTTTAGTTTTCCCGTCTACTATCTCTATGGAATTATTTATGATATCAAGTATGACTTCTACGCGTACCTCCATTACTAGTACTTTCGTTGCCTCATCGCTTAGGTACTTTTCAATCCGTATACATGGAAAAACATCATGTATAGTACTTAGCCCATAGAGTACTTTAATCGATAAACTAAATGACCAATCATGGAGATAGTCTAATGAGGTCCGATATATTAAGAAGCTATTTTCGGTTTTGCCAAACCTCATATCACCTCTCTCCAAGGTGATGCCTTAAAATGCCTTGTCACCTTTTTCCAGTGACAATGGTTTCCTTTGAACGTTGGCATAAATCCCTTGCAAATCTCGCGCTGCTTTCAACTTATCCTAAATATTATAAACCCGATTGGTTGTTTCTCGAATCAATTCAAATCTTATGGCTTGAATGACGCCCAATTTCAATTTAACAAATTGGTGATAATTACTTCACCCATAGAAAGCTTCAAGCTCTCGATGCTTCCTTCCCCGCCTTCCAATAATGGAAGTAGGATGCCCATTTCGATCTGAGATAATTGAAAATGGTATTCCACGATGAGATACCATTTCACCATCATGAATTTGGGCGAGAATTTATTGTGGTAATCATCATAGATTGGGATGAAATGCGAGGATTGGTTAATCGATCTACGATTACCCAATTTACATCATGCCTTTGATATATCTTGGGAATTTGCGTCCCGAAATCCTTTGTAATTTATTCCCACTATCATTGGCGAATTTTTCTGTCGTTGTAGCGTTCCCTAGGGTTTTCGGCGTGCAGCCTTATCTCTTGCATAACTTAAATATTTACCAACATACGTAACCATATCTTTCTCCAAACTCGGCCATTAATACAATCCCTTCAGATATTCGTATCATCAATAGTCTAATCCGATCCCGGATGTATGGAATATTTCGATCTATGCGCTTCGTCCATGATTAATTCACGAAGGTCATGGAGGGTCGGGATCCAAGCCCAATTTTTGAAGTAGAGAATTTCGTCCACGCACTGTTCGAAATTCTTCTCATTGCCGTAAAGTCCTTCCTTTTCCAAATGTTTCTCTTTCAACGCCTCACGTTGAGCGACTCGAATCAGGTCCGAAAAGTTCGACTGGACTATCATCCCTAGCGCTTTCACTCGCAATGGCTTAACCCGATCTTTCCTACTCAAGGCATCGGCTATGACGTTAGCCTTGCCGGGGTGATAATGGATGTCACAGTCATAATCGTTTAACAACTCGACCCATCTTCATTGCCTCATATTCAGTTCTTTCTGATCGAATATGTGCTGCAAACTTTTATGATCGGCGAAGATGGTGCACTTCGTACCGTAGAGATAATGTCTCCAGATTTTAAGTGCGAAGATAGCCGCTCCCAGTTCTAAGTCGTGAGTAGTGTAATTTTTCTCGTGTACTTTTAACTGTCGGGAAGTATAGGCTATAACCTTATTATTCTGCATCAACACGCATCCTAACCCTCTACGCGATGCGTCACAATACGCGACCAAACCATCGTCTCCGTCGGGGAGACTTAAAATCGGCGCTTGGCACAATTTTAATGGTTTCCATCTTATTTGGATCTATGTGAAATCCTTGTTGCTTTACAACATGACCAAGGGATTATGCCTTCTTTATTCAAAATCACATTTCGAAAACTTCGCGTACAACTCCTCTTGCTTTAACACTTCCACATTTTTCCTTACACGTCGTTCGTGCTCTTCTTTACGTTGCAAATATATCAAAATATCATCAATGAATGCCATGACAAATTTGTCAAAATAAAGTTTACAGACTCGGTTCATGAGTTCCATGAATGCTGCCGGCGCATTTGTTAGCCCGAAAGGCATAACTAAGAATTCATAATGGCCGTAGCGAGTCCGAAACGCTGTTGTTGCAACGTCCTCTTCTTAGATTTTTCATTTGGTGATAACTATATCTAAGATCAATTTTCTAAAATAAATCGCCCCTTGCAGTTGGTTAAACAGATCATTTACTTCGAAGAAGTGAATACCTATTCTTGATCGTCACTTTATCCAATTCTCCCTAATCAATACATACCCTAACACTTCCGTCCTTCATTTCCCAATTAACTCTGGTGCACCCCATGGTGACTAACTAGGTCGTATAAAACCTTATCCAACAATTCTTGTAACTGATTGAATAATTCTTGCATCTCGGACGGTGCAAGTCGGTAGGATGCTTTAGCAACAGGGCCAGCTTGAGGTATTAAATCGATTCTGAATTCGACCTGTCGGGTTGGCGGTAATCCAGGAAGTTCTTCTGGGAAAACTTCTGGATATCTAAGTATCACCGAAATATCTTCTATATGTTTTCTTTTAAATACTTTGGCAATCGCGTTTGTTTAATACACCACGTCTTCTTGTCAAGATATTATAACATCTCAAGATGAGATTAGAGTGGTAACATAATACCGTACACTTTTCTCTGTATCTTATCGCTTGATCGATCGAAAGAGAGCTTCTACTCATCTTCTTGTCCTACTTGATCTCAGCTTCATGTTGAGTTAGCCAATCCACGTTAACTATTACGTCACAACTTCTTAACTTTATCGGTTGTAGGTTAATAAGGAAAGGTTAATCGTTCAGAATAATAGGACAATTCCGAACAATTTAATTAACCATTAGGGATTTACCGTTAGCGATTTTACCGTATGGGGTTCTATAGTTTCACTAATCGGTATCTTTCCGAATGATAGGAGGTTAACAGGAACGAACTTTTATCGGCGACCGTAAAAATATTACTGGAGTCTATTGAGTTAAAGCTACAACATACTTAATATCACCTTTGAATCATGACGGGCTTTATTCGAATTACTCACAAAAGCTCGGCTCCTTGCTTGATCCGAGGTTGATGCTTATCATGAGTTTCATCTTCCAACGACACCTTGGTTTAACTTTGGGCAATTTCTCTTGAAAAGTCCTGTACTGCCACATTCATAGCAATTACAACTGATTGGCATAATTTGGTTTCTTTGAATGGATTTTTATTGAAGTTGTTGGGTTCGGAGTGGTTGTACACGAATGGGTTGGGGTTGTCGGTTCACATGGCTTCACTTGGTTCTACAATTGTGGCATTACGTCCATCTTTACCACACCTGTGGCCTACTATCACTCGACATTCTTCTTCCTTTATCATTTCTCTTCTTTAACACTCGACGTTTCACCTAACGTCCTTCCATTCCGCTTCCCATAGAGTCAAATATATCAAGTTTGGCTTGTGACATAACCCTTCCAAATGTTGTATATTTTACAGGGTTGACTATACTCCTTATCGATGGAGTTAGTCCCAATATAGCGCTCACTTCGCTTAGTTTCAGGAGTAATTAGCCATGTTACCAGACATGACAATTCCTTCAAACGATTAGCGTGTTCTATGTGATCAGCACATAACATTTCTATCTTCCATAACTCAGTTCCAATCTCTGAACTTAATTATTCGAATAAAAGTGCTCTAGCACAAGAATTTTAAATTCCGACCATATCCTCTGAGTAATAATTTTCTAACTGTAATTTTGTACCATCGTGTTCCATCACGATACAACATAATCTACCAACATATCTGTAGCATATTTCACTACACAATGTTCTAGACTCTTACCAATATCCTTAACCATTTCGATATTTTCTATCCACTCGCTAATCTATTCCTCCCTTTGCCATCGATAAACTATTAATAATTTCCTTAACACAATCAACAGACATATCCTTCATACCGGATCTAATTCATTACGTCTACTATTCATGTTTAGTTTATAACTAATATTTGTAGTCATAATAGTATTCGGTGGAACATTATCACTCTTAGTAATAACACTAAGAATTAAAATATTCATAATCATGTGATTGCTCGATCTATAATTCGGCGATCACATTTGCATCAACACTAGCAGTGATCTGTGATACGACATTCGGTATCATCATCTGCTATCTTTGAGCAATCAACTGAATCATATCAATCTCCATCATTGGAGTTACTCTTTTCATGTCATTCTGCCGTACTCATCCCGTACGCAGTAATCAATACTAATCTCACCATATAACTCGTTAGCAGCTCAATCATAACAACAGGTACACATACACACCAAATATTATCATATATTTTACACATACCGGCATCTAGTATATATGTCCCACAAATATAATAACATATGGACTTAACCTGACGTCGGTTAATGTCTAAATATGGTTCATAACCCTTGTCACCATCTGACATATAGATCCTTCTCAACAAAAATCAATGTTTAATATTCATGATTTCAATATCCTTCTGCATGTCAGCATAACCGATACAGGCTCACCGTGAGCACCAAACGATTACGTACCACGGAGTTATAATATCCGTGTCTATTTGTATATCCAGCATACACGGTATACCACCTACGAACGAACAACCAACTAGGCTATAATGATTCCAACACCTCTTTGTGTATGGGTAATCATTCTATTCGAGTATACATGGGTATGGGCATCTAACGGATGTAGGGATAGCATAGGGAATTGCAAGGTTCAAGGTAATCGCGCAACATGGGTTGCCTTCAAATATTATTAATTACTATCATGGGAAATTCTATCACTTGCTCAGTCAATGTTCTCGGCGTTCTAGGTTTGCTAAAATCGGTGATTCTCGATCTGGAAGGTGGTATGACTCATATGTTTGGGAGTGAGAAATACATATATATATTTCTATATATTATTTTTATTTTATTTTATTTTATTTTATTTATTTATTTATTTATTTACTCCTTTACCTTAATGGAATAAGAATGAGTTCAGGTACGGGTCCGTCCGTAAGTGAGGGTCGACGGTTCGGGTGAACATCTGGGGTTATTAGGATATACGGCACCGGTGTTGGTAGGGTAAGGGATTTATCAATTTTTTTATTTATTTATTTATTTATTTTTTATTTTTTATTTTTTTATTTTATTTTTTATTTTTGGTTGGGAGTGACGGGTACTAGATATTTCTGGTTAATGTCAAACGGGAGATCTAACTTGGTACTATCATAACTATGGCCCGATAAGTCAGACTCATTATCAACCGATGCTCTAGAAATTTCAGCATCCTCGGTACTTTTATTATTTTATCCCCCGGTTACTTATCCGGGTCCCATTTCTCAATACATGTACCCACAAGATATGTACATATATATATATACACATTAGCACGTATAATTAATATTATATACTTTACACATATGTTGCCATTTTTACCTATTAATGTACCCCGTGACTTCCCCTGAATTACCTCGTACGGACAAGTCTGTTATTATGTTCCGGACCATAATAACCCACTTGTCCATCCAAGTTCATCCAGCTCTCGTCACTATAAATTATTAGTTGATATTCAGATCCTATAATACTTGAGCTACTGGTTATATTTTAGGTATCTTTTAAAGACATCCTAATTCTTTTATAACCAATGGCTCGGATACCAAGTTCTGTAACACCCCGTAACCGCAGCGGAAACGTAAACGGAATGCTACAGACGCCTCTGATATCAACCACATTGTTTATAAAGAAAACTGAATGCATTAATATACTTCAAATTACATTATCTTGTATTTCATTACCGTCTAGGTGATACACACATCGTACAATACGATACATAATTCGATTTATAATAATGAATTCCTAACATCCAGCACGCAAATCTTACACATATCAAGCACATAGCACATAAGCAATCACTTCATCTTAGTTGTACCTGAAAAGCATGTGAGAAAACGGGTCAACTACGAATAGTTGGTGAGTTTCACAATTTTAGTAAACCATTATAAATCCTTATCATAATATAATATTATCTGGGGACACTGTTAACCCAGAACACTTCCAATAACCTCTGGGACACTGTTAACCCAGAACACTTCCAATGACATCTGGGGACACTGTTAACCCAGAACACGTCCAATGACATCTGGGACACTGTTAACCCAGAACACTTCCAATGACATCTGGGGACACTGTTAACCCAGAACACTGTTGCGAGACCTTACAATATTAACAACTCAGACAATTACCATCTTAGTACATTTCCGTACGATTCCCGTACAATAAACAATATATATATATTCACGCATTTCCATACGTTCAGTATGTACTTAAACATTTTGATAGAAACATGCTTTCCGCCCCGGGAAAATATTTATAACAGTTCAGTAAAAAGGGGCTCGTGAAACTCACCTCGTGAGTAGTGATCAATGAGCGTTGGACAATACAAATTCTCGATGAAATACCGGTCTAGATATGATCTAGCACATAATAGATTACTTTAATATCGCACGAATATTATCATCGAATAAGTAGGTTTATGCTAGTCACTTTCACCCAACTAATCGTTTCTTTTATTTTTGGACAACCCATTGATGATAAGTTTTTATAGGTTCTTTTTGAAAAAATATATTTACTGAACTATATAAATATAGAGAATGTACTTTTTATTAGTGTCGGTTTCACTTCATTATCGTTTGTCTTTAATATAAAAGACTCGTTCATTCGAGTGGTATATATATATATATATATAAAATATTTCGTTAAGTTACGATCAATATCTTTAGTAAAATGTAATATGTTATACTTTCGTTAGTAAACTTCCAACTGACTTAAATATACCGCATGGGATCGTTTTACTCGTAAAAATTATTATTTTTGCATCTAACATACATGCACACACATATATATTTCCATATATGTATTTATGTAAAAATTATCGTTGTTATCAAAGTATTATATTCTATTCAAAAATATCTTTCAACCTATACTCCCTCTTTTATTCGCTGTTCGGATGACAAGATATATAACGTTTATTAGTTTGCATTTAAAAGAGAAATTTATGTAGTTTTTATTTAAAGTCGTATTTAAGTTTAATAAAATATATAAGCATATTTTTAATATAACTTTATAAAAAATCAACCATTGTTTATTTAAAGTTATAAAATACATTTATGGCTTAGACGTATTTATTTGGTTTATATTTTAAAAATCAATTTTTATTTCTTTTTAAACATTATTTTTTTATTCCACTTATAAACCCATAAAACTATATATTTGTACCAAGGTTTTATATAACTTTCACTAAATCACATTATTAGGCTTTTAAGCCCGTGTTACACATTTATTTTATATGAACACTTTTTAAAGTTTAGTTTCAATTCCATTTATATAAAGAAACTCATTTTACCGATACATAAACACCAAATTTTATCAACATTATTGTACGAACACTTTAACCAATTTTAGTGATATGTAGGTCATATCTAAATATGCTTAGCATATCAATAAAATACACTTAGCCCTTTTCTTTGCGTGCAATCACTTTTAAACATATCTTACCCAAAAATATTTTATTCTTTAATCACTACTTATTTTTCCATTGATAAAAGTTTATGTATAAGATTATAAGTTAACTTTAGCATGTTAAGTGTAGATTAATATATGGGTGTTAAAGCTAGCATGAACATATTTTATCAACATAAGGCTAGACTTAGGAAAGTTTAGCTTGCTTATGTCTAGGATTCGGGTTTAAACTACTTGGGTGAATAATTAAGCATAAATAATATGTACAAAAATAGGTTATAAAAGGGTGTTAATACTCACTTGGTAGCTAGGTTTGTTTAAATATAAGAATAAGAATATTTTGAGCTTGATTTCACCAACTTGAAACTTCTTAGCACATGCTCCACCTAGTAATATCCATTGAGCCGAGAGAAAGAAAAGAGGTTGTTGGTGGTGTATTCTTTGTTGGAACTAGTAAGTGTTATATAGGAAAGATATGTTTTCTTATATAATGTCTTGTATATTATAATATAAAGTATGGGTATTGATTTTTGAGTGTATGAGAGGCAATTAGAGGAACATCATGGGATGTGGTGTGTTCAAATGATGGGCAGGGAGGAAAGTTGGGAGAGTTGGTGGATAGATGGTGATGGAGAATAGGTGATGGATGTGATGAGTTTTGATTGTGTTAGATGTTTGATCTTTGAAAAAGTAGTACTTATAATATTTTATTTAATTTGAAATGGCCACAACGAAAGGGCATGTGGAGTGTATTGTGAGGTGACGGTTCAAAAGGTAAGAAAATTGGTATGGGGTGTTAATGTTAATTAATGGTATTTAATGTCTCATTTACACATACATGTATTATTTATATTTCATATATAATGGTTTGAGTATTTCTTGTAATTATAATTAAAGAGTACAACTATCTAATAAATTTTGGCTTGCATAGAAAATGTTTTAGTTCGTTTATCATTTTAATTTGGTGTTACGTCATCCGTTCATTAGTGTATATATTGTCTTGTACACGTCTATTACTCGTATAATTACTATGGTAATTCATGTATCCGACATTAAATATGACGTAACTATTATCTACAGGTTAGGGTATACCGGGTTTCGTCGGAATCGTTACAGACCCCTGCATCCATCGTATCATTAGCTCAAATGGTCAATTACCGCCCGTGACCTAGTATAGAGCACACATATTATGTTTCTTTTCAAACGGGTACTCCATATCTGTACAAACATAAACATAAACACATTTAAAGTAAAGATTACCCATAAGGTTCATAACTTTGACATGTAAGAAGTCATAATGCGAAGAACAAATGAAAGATATTTTTTTAGAACCTGTTCTTTGACAAATTAATAACCTACCCTGAAAACAGAGATGTTAGTGATGATGAAATTAAAGGCCTAAATCCATACAATGAGTGTCGGAAAACTATCAATTGAATCTTACCGAGTCGAAGTGGCAATAATGCAAAGTGGACGGAGGGTGAAAAGTGAAATGTAAAATTTTCTAAGTCTCCCTTATATAATATGTGCTGTACACTTTTGAAAGTGGGTTTTAAATGCATTTTGTTGTTTCGCTTATGAGTAGTGCCAAAAATTCAATTTTTTAAGTATTCTAGCATAAAGCTTGCTCGTTAAAGTTCATTCTAAAGCTTGCTCGTCCCATAGTTTGTTCAGATATTTTAAAGTAATTAAAAATAAAACTAAGTGGATAAGATTATGGAAGCTTACTTGAATATACAAGATTGCTCTAGAAATAAATCACAAGTTAAATAATCAGGTATAATTCATCAAATAGGCAACCTTACTCAGAATCAATAAAGAATCCAAAATAATAACTTAGAGATATTTCTAATTGTCAACCTTGCTCAAATATCTTAATTTCACAAACCTTACTAGATTATGCTTATAAAAGTAAAAAAGTTAACAAATATTCATTCAAGTATACTTAGAAGCAAAGTATACTCGTAAATACTTCAGGAGTGAAAAGTGTGCTAGATAGGACTTGTTATCCTTTGATATACAAGTGTGCTCTAAGCACAAAGTGTACCCAAAAAGTAAAGTTTGCTTTATATTTTCTTAAATTAACAAGTATGCTAGGAGAACACTTCGAATAATTTACCAATTGACAATTGTGCTCTAAACATGAAGTTTGCTCAGTAAACGAAGTTTACTTGAAAACACTTGTAATTTCAGAAAATAACACTAAAACTACGAAGTATGCAAGACAAATACAAATTTCAACTAAAACACCTAAGTTTACTCGAAACAGATATGTAAAGCATATTCATACATGTATCACATAATCATCAAGTGTGCTTGACCAAAATAACTTTCTGAACATCCAAGTTTACTCGAAAGTATCAAATTATCAAAGTGTACTCGATAATTCATGAATAATTCTCTTAAGTACAAATAAGCATCAAGTTTTCTCGAATGTGTTAAACATCCAATAAAAACATCTAAGTTTGCTAGAAAGTTCAAAAACATCAAAGCTTACTCGAAATAACATATTCAGACATATTCAAGGTTAAAATGAAACTCTCTTGACTTAAACAATATTTCAAACAGTTTTATCATTTAAAGTTCAAAGTTTAAGAGCAAATGGTGCATTAAGAGATCAAATTTCAGTTATTTCTTTCGGTCTCTTTTTCTGAAAAGATCTCAACATGGGGTCATATTTTGATTAAGTCACGTTTCAATACTTCATTCTCAACATTATTATGACATATCAAGAAGGTTAATAGCAGGTCTAGACTTAGCATTATTTTCACTACATATTGGTAATATGCTTAAGGTTCAATTTTTTGTATAATACAAGAATGGATAAAATTTATTGTACTATGATGTCTCATATCTCTTCTCAAAGCTTATTTGGCTTTCCCCATATAACACCAAATTGACTTCAACCCCCCTTATATTTGGTCAAAATATTTTTATGACAGAACATATAAATTTTTTTTATGAATTTTTCTTTTTAAAGCTTTCAAACATATTGAGGTTGAAAGTTGGACTTACATGCCACGCGATACGGACTTATAGTGATGCCCCACCTCTGTAGTTCTATAATTAACCCTCATGTGTGCATTTTCATTAAAATTTTTTGAACTTATCAACTTTTGGTTGAGAATAAAATTATGCTCACATTTTTTCTTTGTCATATGTATAAGATGTTTCATTTTTGGTGACCAAATACTAACAGGCTCGTGTATGACTGCGTAATTACTTTTCTGCCTATTATTCAGAGAGATATATCTTGAAACATGCTTATTCAACAATGTATCTCCACATTAAGCTTAGCATTTTCATTATGTTTATCACATCAATTTTTACACATCATGGAAAGCAACCATACATATTAATGACTACACTAATAGTATTTTTAGCCTATTAAATCCATATTATTTGCATAAATAATCAATCTACTATCATTTCCCAAAAGGTTGGATCAATTTTCATGTAAAATCCTTTTAAGCTTCTAAAAAGCTTTGAACTAAATAATCTTATCTTAATCGTACACCATTAACTTGCTTTTTTTGTCAAAAATGTTTTGTGAAAACTTTCTTGAAAACTTTTTATTTGAGCATGCAATTTTAACACAAAGACATACTTTGACCCAAGCAGAAGGTAACATATTCAAAAGCAATCATAACATGAATTAACACAAGCAGATTTAACATAATGTGCATTCAAGACTGATTATGCAAACCCTATTCTGGCTAAACACATCATCACATCAGATTATCCACATATTTAGATATATCAGACAAGCACACAGATTCATCATTTCAAATAACATTCAGACACACTTATCCTGATATTACACACATTCATTAAATCTTAAAAAACTAAGCATCATAGACACCTAAGTCACACAAATGTTCATTCAAAGCATAAATCAAGTAGTTATGCACACATAATCACACACCAAGTAAGACTCACTCAACAAAACCTTTTTAAAGATAGTCAGCTAGCATAGGAAGCACACATCATCAATCAGACCTCATCAGAGTTGATCACTCCTAAAGCTATCAAAAGAAGGTGAAATCTAGTTTTTTCTAGTGGCTTGGTGAACAAATTAGCCAAGTTGTCACTAGTGTCAACTCTTTTCATTACATTTAGACCTTTTTCATTACAGTCTCTAATGAAATGATGTCTGATTTCAATGTTCTTGGTCTTGGAGTGTTGGACTGGGTTCTTAACTATGAACAAAGCAACAGTATTGTCAATAGAGATAAGAGTGTTCAAGTAATTCAAACCATAGTCCGGTAGTTGATTCTGAATCCAAAGGACTTGTGCACAGGGGCAGATGCAACAATGCACTCAGCTTCAGGAGTTGAGATTGACATAGTAGTTTGCTTTTTTGCATTACCATGACACCAGCCTATATCCGAGAAATTGACATCCACCGGATGTAGACTTCCTACTCATGTTGCAGCCATCATAGTGACTATCAGTGTAGGCAATTAGATCAAAGGCATGGTTCTTTGGGTACCATATCCCTAAATCAGGTCTTCCTTTAAAATTTCTAAAAATCCTCTTAACAACAGTCATCTGAGACACTTTTGGACTTGATTGGAATCTTGCACACACATAAACAAAAAACATAATGTCTGGCCTTGAAACAGTCAGGTACATTAGTCATCCAATCTTTTCTCTGTACTCATGTTCATCAACAGACTCCCCTTTTTCATCCACTATCATCTTCTCATGTGTGTCCATTGGAGTAGAAACAGTCTTCAAGTCCTGACATTTGAACTTGTGCAAGATGTCTTGCACATACTTTGATTGACAAATGAATATTCCATCCTTCTTTTGCTGAATATGAAATCCAAGAAAGAAATTCATTTCACCCATTGAGCTCATGCAATATTTTGACTTCATAACTTCCTTAAACTCCAAACACATTTGTTCATTTGTAGACCCAAAGATGATATCATCAACATATACTTGAATCAAAAGTAAATACCTTCCTCCTTTCTTGTAGAAGAGGGTTTTGTCAATTGCTCCTCTTTGAAAGCCATTAACAATTAGGTGATTTGATAACTCATCATACCAAGCTCTTGGAGCTTGATGTGGTCCTTATAGAGCTTTGATAAACTTATAGACACTATTTGGAAACTCATGATCCTCAAAACCTGGAGGTTGAGTAACATACACCTCCTCTTCAATTTTTCCATGCAGAAAAGCAGATTTAACATCTAGTTTAAACACTCTTATATTCTTTGACGCAGCATAAGTTAAGAAGATTCGGAGTGCTTCTAGCGTTGCCACTGGTACAAACACTTTCTCAAAATCAATTTCTTCTTCTAAGCAGCCTAGTGCAACTAGTCTTGCTTTATTTTTCATTACAACCCCTCTCACATCTCTTTTGTTTCTGAAAACCCATTTTGTTCCAATAGCATACCTATTTCTTGGCTTATCTACCAGTTCCATACTTACAGATTTTTGAATTGAGCCAACTCCTCTTGCATTGCTTCTACCCAACTATTGTTCTTTAGAGCTTGAATAATGTTCTTGGGTTCAATTTTGGATAGGAAGCAGGAGTACAAACAAATATTTGCATATTCAGATGCACTTCTGGTAACTCTTTCATTGAATATCTTCAATTATGTTTTCAGGTGGATGATTTTCTTCAACAAATTAAGGAAGTTTGCACCACTTGATCTAAAACATATTTGAATCAAGATTTGTATCATTGATATCAGGTTCCTCAATGACCAAATCAGATGTTTCATTGTTCACTCGTGCCTCTTCATCAACATTTTGTTGTGATGTAGAAGCAATGTCATTCCAATATTCAAACTTTGAAATAGGGTTTCAAAGTTTGGTTGTCTTTCAACTTGTTTTTGAGTATACTGATCATCAATTTGCTCTTCATTATTGAGAACTTGCTCTTGTTCATCTTGATTGTCAGTTTGCACATTATTCATGACAAGACTTTCTTGAACAGGTGGTTGCTCAAGATTGTCATTTTGTTCATTCTCTGTTTCAATGTCAGAAGTATTCTCAACAAAAGAGTATTCAACATTTCTTTCAGCAATCTTGGACCACAATTTATCCAAATCAACATTCTTTTCAGAATTTTCTTCATGGACACTTGTTCTATTCAAAGTTTCATCATAGTCTTCAGGATAAATCTTGAAGGACTTGATTAGATTCTCAAGATTAAACAGCCAGGATGCTCCATCCACTGTGTTAAATTGGTTTTCACTGAAATGGTCTTTCACATAATGTTAAGTCACACAAATGACATTAGAAGATTCAATCACACTCAAATGGTCTTTCACATAAAATCTATAGACTTTTGGGTGTGTGGAGTATCCAATAAAGAAACAATATAAAGATTTTGATTGAAACTTGTTCAAGGAGTCTTTGGTATTCAACAGTGAGCACCTGCATCCAAAAGGCTTTAAAAACTTGTTGAGTAGAACCATGTTCAGAACATAACAAGCAGTATTGATAACTTCCGCCCGAAAGGTGACATGCAGATAAGCATATGCTAACATGGTCCTTTCAGCTTCAATAAGTGTTCTGTTTCTTCTTTCTACAACCCCATTTTGTTCAGGAATTCTAGGTGCACTAAATTGTTGAAGAATTCCTTTTGCAAGATAGAATTCAGCCATCACCCCATTATTGAACTCAATACCATTGTCACTTCTAATGACCTTCACCCTTACATCCAGTTGGTTCTCAATCCTTGTTACACACCCTTTAATCAACTCAGCAACTTCATCCTTGGAATTAAGAAAGTAAACCCAAGTGTATCTTGACTAATCATCAATGATCACCAAACAATATCTTTTCTTCCCTATAATAGGAACACTTACTGGACCAAAGAGATCCATGTGAAGCATTTCCAGTACTTGCTCAATTGAGTTTACAAGTTTTGCTTTTTGTGATGATTTGTACTACTTTCCCTTTTGACATGAAATGCATTTGTCATCTAGCTTGAACTCCCTTGTTGGTAAACCAATTGTATGTTCACCTTTAACAAGTTTGTTCATGTTCTTTAAGTTAACATGACAAAGCTTTCTACGCCACAATTTTGTTTCATTTTTAGTGGCCTTTGATACAAAACAAGTTCCACCCCTAGAGATAGCATCTTTCATTCTCAGTTCATACAAGTTTCCATTTCTAGGAGCCGTCATCATAATCATGTCAGGAGGGATTACAAATTCAGGTTTGAGGATGAAACAGTGAGAATCATCAAAAGCAACCTTATAACCTTTATCATACTTTTGTGAGATGCTCAAAAGGTTATATTTTAATGTTTCCACATAAAATTCATTGTCAAAAGAAACTTTTCCATTTGTCATAATGCCTTTTCCCACAATTTTCCCTCCATTCTCATCACTTCCAAATGCAACAGGTCGTTCAAACTTCTCATAATTCACAGTGACCTCTTGTCACATGTCATGTGCCTGAAACATCAACTGTTCATATACCATACATCATTGATTGGTGTGGACTGTTCCTTCACAATCCAAAGAAAAATGATTAGTTAAGTGACGAAGTACAAGCTAAATCAGCTTGCAAATTATCGGTTACATTATCAAATGTTGCATTGGCTTTGGGGTCCTCATAAACAATTTCACAGGATTCATCTGAATCATTTATGTCATAGCCAGTTTCATATGATGGTCCCACATATGGAACTATGCTCTTGCATTCCTCAATGACAAACTCTTTTTTCACACTATTACTACTGTTTCATATGTCACTTGTGTTTCTTTTGTCACTAGAGTTTCATTTCTTGGTTTCTACAGAAATTGTTGAGGCTCAAAACCATGCTTTAACAGAAATTTCTCATAACCATTCAATTCTCTTGATTTCTTTCTCTTGAAAACCTCTCTTTTAACTTTCTTTTCACTTTCTGTTGACTTTCCATGGTCAACAGATTTCACAGTTTTAGCAGCCGTGTCAGGATTAATTCTGATAGGTTGTTTGATCGTTGGACTCTTCTTCTTCCCTTGTTGAATCAACATTGTTCACAGCATCATCAGATAACTTCTTCTCTTTTCCCAAATATTCATCATACTTCTTCTTGTAAAAGCCAAAGTCTTGTCCAAACATTGTTGAATTTGGAACATCAATTGGTTTGAAGGTAAATATTTCATGGCAAGAAACAGTGTGATGTCCTTATTCATCACAATGTTTGCACTAAACTCTTCCTTTGAAGCTTTCACTTGACTTCCCCTTTTTGAATCTTTCACTTGGACTTAGGGAATCAACTCCAATGGTTCTTTGAGTTTTAAGACCATCATAGTTAAATAAGAAAGGTAAAAACTCTTCAATTTTTATGTCTTGTCTTTTTACAAAACTCTTAATAAAGATTATTCTTTCTTTATTGATTGGTTCATCATCAATGCTTCTTCTATACCTTATTTGCCTTCTTTCATACTCTTCCATAATTTCTACTACCCCAACATCAAACAACTCTTGGTTTGAGAAAACAGGAATGAAAAGATCATCATTTTTCTTTGATTCTTCTGATTTCTTGTTTTCCTTGAAATTTTTTTTTTTGTGGGACTTTGTAGGCTGTTCTTTCATTGTTTTTCTTTGATTTTGAACCACCATAAATATCAAAAGATTAGAGTTCCCTTCTCATCTGCTCATGGTTCTTTCTCATCTTGGCAGTTATCTTTGGCAACAAAGGGATCATGTTCTTTGGCTCCTTTTTGCCATTCTTCTCTTTCTTTACGCTTTCATTGCTTGAGCTTTTGTCACTAGAATCACTTAAGTCACCTCTATTCAAACAGTCATCATCAACAAAAGTCTCTGCACACTTCTTCTCATTCACTTCTTCTTTCATCACAAACTCTCTCTTGTCATCAACTTCCACTAATTTATAATTTTCAATGAAATCTTCTTTTTATTGAAACACTTCTCTAAATTGGGTATGCATTCCTCTTTTCCTTATCAACCTTCAATGAATAATTATTATTGAAAGGTGGAGGAACAACCTTGTACATGTCTTCCTCTTTGATTTTGTTCAACTTCCCACAAATATTCCCTGTTGAAACTAGATTTTTCAGAAAATCATTTTCAACTTGAAGTTCAGTATTCATCAACTTTTCATCCAAATACATTTTCTTCAACTCTTTTATTTCAGTGACATATCTGGATTGAATCATGTAACTATCCATACAATCCCGTTCCAAACTCTTAATCCTTTCCTCATAAGTCTAATCACTTATTTCATAAACATTAATCATACTCTTTTTCTTAAAACATTCACTTTGAAGCTTTCCAACTGTCATTCTCAATGATTCATTAATTTTAAGTAATTCAATTTTTGAGAGATTTGAATGTACCTGAGATGAAGACGATTCAGCTTCACCTTGAATTTTAGTCATGAAAGCCACATTTGCGTTTTCAATGTCATCAGCATGATTGGTCCAATCAAACTCACGTTCTTGCTTTGGTTCTTGAGCTAAGGCAACATTTCCTTGGTTTCTTGGTTGGTTAGGATTGTTTCTGTTTTGATTTGCAGGAGCTTGTGGAGGGTTCTATTGATTTCTTTGAAAGGGTTGTTGTTGTGAGATTACTTGTTGATGGTTCTGTTGTTGGTTGTTGTTAAAGTTGTTGAAATTCCTCTGCTGACCTTGATTCTGATTATGATGATGAAACTGATTTCTTGGTTGATTGTTTTGAAACTGTCTAGGTTGATATCCTTGGATTGGCAGTTGTAGCAGATAGCCTTGGATTTGTCAGTTGTAGCAAATAATTGGTAGTTGTAGCAGATAGCATTGGATTTGTCAAATCCAATTCTATCATTTGGTCCTGAGACCAAAGATCATCCTTTTTTGTTAAAGAGTCTCTTGCTTCTTACATATAACATAGCAGCTTTCCTTTTCAAATCCATGTCTTCTAAGTCATCTGCATCTATTTACTCAAGGTCTTCTTGAACCACACTAGTGTGAATCAAATCCTTAGCCACAAAGGCATTGTAAGATTCAGTAAACATTGAGAATAAGGTTTGATACTCATTTGCTTGATTAATATTGCCACCACCATAAGGAGCATGTCCACTGGCCATAGAGGATGTGTCATTATCATCAATCAGTTGAACAATAAATCTTGATTAGCCACCTTGATTGTTTCAACTACCAGCAACAAAACTCCTTGGTATCTCACCACCATATTCACTTGGCTCTTCTATTATGGGAATTTGTTGTTTATTCTTTGTGGACAAGTTCCACATGGGTGCAATGACGGCATTAGCCACTTGAAAACTTGGTCTTTCTTCTTTGATCATGTTGTTTTCAATCATCTCATGCTCTGCTGCTTACAAGAAGCATATCACATCATCAAGTTTAAGAGCTATAAAGTTTGGTTTCTGCTAAGAGAATTTGCTGGCAGAGTACCACTCTCCTGATAAGGATGACAACAATTTCTTGTTTAGATCAAAGTCTGTGATGGCAAGATCAGTTGTCCTAATCTCATTAACAATAGCCAAGAACCTTTACAACACTGACTTCAATCTTTCACCCTCTCTAAACTTAAAATGATCAAGTTGTTACTTCAGCTTGTCTTTCTTTATATCCTTCAGTTCAGTATTTCCTTCAAACATCTTTACTAAAGCATCATACATTTCTTTTGTTGTAGTGTGATGAGCCACTTTGGTCAGAATTTCCCATGATAAACCCAAATTCAACATAGCTAAGGCTCTGTCATCTTTCTTTTTCATGGTTCTTTCAACAGTTTGATTGTTTGCAGTGCCATCGGGAACATAAGGCCCATTCTTAATAGAGTTCCACATCTCAACATCGATATAACAAACCGCAGATTCAAACAACATTTCCATTAGATGCAATTTTCATGTCCATACAAGCCTAGGAACCTTGTTAGTAGAAACCACTTGCTCATCCAATGATCCAGACATCTTTTTTGGTATTTTAAAATATTTTGAAAAACAACAAAACCTTAACAAACCTAAATAACAAAAAAAAACACTCTTTGAAAAATAATCAGATATGTGGACAAATCCTCAGATCTGATATATATCTGGATGGGTTAGAGCAAGATCTATAACAAAGAAAAGAAATTTAATGTAGATCTGAGTAAGAAAACACTTTTAAACCTCAACAATATTGTAGATCTATAAAAAATTAAAAACAGGGTAGCTGGCGTCAGAAACCAATGTAATATTTGTCAGTTGACGTCACTCTTCATCTTCAAAATTAGCAACAATCCTTTACAAAAGCAGCAATAACACAACTCTGATACCACTTGTCGGTCTCGTATAGCTCACTAACTAGCTCAATCACTCACAATCCTAACCCACACATAATTGTTGACAAGAAGGTTATGACTTACTATTTTTGTAAAGAACAATAGAATATTAAAGGCGGAATCAATAACACTCTAAATGTTGCTCAACGAATATGAAAGTAACAAATACACAAAGTAACTCAAAAGATTTCCATATATATTATGAAGGATACAATGAAAATCAGTTAGGGTTTAAAGATGGAATGTCAGGATTTATGACAGCATTCCATAAAGGAGGGAGACATCCGTCAAATCACAACATTCGCTCTGGTTCGTTGTTGTCATAGTCTTGCCCTAAAATTTTCCTTATATAGGCCTGACCTAACACCTGACATTCCCTTTTTAGAAACCCTATTAATTGAGATAAAATATATTAAAACATATTACAAAAGATTCTAAGTGTAAAAAGGTCTTCTAGCAAGCTTTGCAGCTTTTGTCTTTGTAGGTTCCCTGGATGGATCTGCACGGGATATCTCGATCTACACAGGTGCGGAATCCCTGCGTAGGTTGTTACGAGCGTAGAACACGAATCAAACAAACACACGATACGAATAAACGAACACACGTTATATTATAACCGAAACACGTGATATAATCACTGAATACAGACTCAATACTCTCTGGTTCTCACGTCTCTCGACTCACACACGTCTGTATACGATTACCTTAAAAAAAAACTCTAAACAAGCCGTGACCTAGCGTATAAATACACGACAACTTCGCCTTATATGTTCAGGCGAAGTTGTTGCTAACTTCGCTTGACTAACAAGTTCGCCTGATAAGCGAACTTGTCAGTAACTTCGCTTAAACATAAACAAAACACAATTAACATTACAGACTGGATTACAGACACTAGACTATGAACTACTGACATTATGCACCAACAGACTCCCCCTTGGCAGTAGCTTCATATCGTTATCTTTAAGCACTTGTCTCGTAATCTTCATGCATGCACTCCCTCTCTTACATAGACCGTGACTACTCGCTGATATTTCCTCGCTTCGCCTTTCCAAGCAGGAATATAGAATATCTTCTTCTCGTTTAACACCTGCAGATCAGCTTTAGATAAATTAACAAGATGCATCGGATCATACACTCTTAGCACTTCTTGTTCGTCTTCGTCTTCCATCACGGCTTCAGCAGTCTGGCAATCCACATACCACCATTTCAGATCTTTCAGCACATCTTGAGGCATAGTCTTCATTGGAACCTCTTTCAAACACCGAATCGGCTTATATTTCATCACCATCCAAGGTTTGCCATCTGCTCTCATTCCTCTTTCAGTATCTTCAACTAATTTCCCTTTCTGTGGTTTTAACAACTCAAACTTTTTCTCTTTAATACTTTCTTTCCATACTATCTTCCCAATAACTCTGGCCATATTATCATCACTTCTATTAATCAACCCCAGTCTGGCCAAATCCTTTACCTCACACTCAGGTAAGGTATTTAGAGATCTCAACGTCCTCTTAAAGTATTGGATCCCATCATATCTTTTCACCACGAACACTTTTAGCTGTTCATCATATAACCAACAGATAATGCCTTTCTTTGACTCAGCGTACCCTTTAATATTATAACTTTTCTTGAACATTGTAGGTACCACTGGCTTCTTCGTTTTGATAAACCAATGAGCATAGCCTTCCTTCCATCTAGGCTGCTCCTCCCATTCTGTATCATCAACTACTGTATCTTCACATACATTCGACTTCTCAACGGTTGGAAGCTCGTGTTCAACATTCTCTTCTACAATTTCACCTTCTTCAACATCATCTTCTATCACTATCTGTGCACCAATCTTCTCAATTTCTTCTAATGGCAGCACATCATCATCACACACATCATCAACATCTAACATATCATCATCCAACTCCTTCAAGGCATCGATCACATCATCTCCCATCTCCTCGTCATCTACCATCACCACCTCATCACCACCAGAACCGCCAGCTGCACCTGCAGACTCCCCCTGAGCTGTGGTTGTCCCAAGAGCTTGAGTAGTTCTTGGCAACTCACCACCTGCACCTTTCGATGCATTGGGATCATCATCTCTGTCATTCTTCTTCTTTGTCCTGAGCTCGCCGCCTTTACAGCTCGTCTCCCCCTGAGATGCCAAGAACTCCTTCATAGCATCTATAATTTTTCCATGTTCAACCAGGAGGGACGACTGTAGTTGATTTTCTGCTACTAGGCGCTGAATAGCCTGGGTCTGGATAAGATATATCCTAGATTGCTCTGCCACGACCCGCTCTAGTGCAGCTATTCTTTCCGAGTCTGATAGGGTTGCATCAAAATCGAACCTCATGTGAGATATGGCTTGAGTATACTGAGGAGGGATTTTGAATGAAATCGGGACATCAGAAGTAAGTGTGGACGTAACCGCAGGTGGTATCGTGACCGACAACCCTGCAGTGTGAACCACTGTCGACTCAATAACCTGTGCAACAACCTCCGACGGAGTAAGCGTTGGAAGCGGCAACGATACAATATCTGGAGTCGTAAGCTGGAGTGTGATGGATGGGAGGCCAACAGATGATGATGTAGCCACCATGGGAACATCCGTGGCGCTTGGCCTTATGACCTGTAATGGTGTAGGGACAATTGACATACCGGACAGTGCGGGCGGAGCGAAACGTATGACTCTAGAGTTCTCACCAGCTCCCCTACCTGCACCTGTCCTGTCCCTTCTTGAACGTCTGATCAACTTATGAATGTCTTCTTCTTCTTCTGACTCACTGTCGTCATCTGTCCTCTTTCTCTTCCCATACGTCCTCTCTTGAGTCACCATCATACGTCTTGCCTCATCCATTACATCATCAAAATCTGATTCATCCACCGTCGTAGCTGCTCTAGTAACATTTACTCCCGTACTCTGTGGAACCGAGACCTGTATATTTTCTTGAAGATCAACTCGGTCCATGTCAAAAAATCCTTGGCCGCCAAAAGCAGCGTCAAGGTCTACCTCTTCTTCAGCTGACACAACAGGCGCAGCAGGTACAGCTTGAGGTGCTCCCGCCTGTTGTGTTTGAGGATCTCTAAACTCGTTCCCATTAGCAGGAACATACTCCGGGTTGATTAAATACCCAAACAGTGGAGTATGCCTAGGACGCAGTTCAGGCTTGCTTCTAGCACTCGAAGTTCTACATTGAGCAAAGTTACGCTTGTTCACACTCTCCACGAAATTGTGGATAACTTCGCCTAGGGCGAAGTTATTCACAAGTTTGCCGAATTTACAAAATAAACCCCTATAGTTTGAACATTTTGCAATTAAGTTTTAAAAACTTCCCTTTAAGAATTTAATGACACGATCAAGTCCGAGTAACCAGTTATAAAATCATAAACTACCTAAGTACGAAAAACTTTTAAAAATTAAAGTACAAGGGATCAAATTTCAGTCTTGACAGGGACTACTACGTTTTAGAAAAGATCCGAACAGAAATCAAACTAATTACGTGACTATCACATAGATCCGTGTTTAGCTGTATTATGACATAAAGAAACAGGTTGTAGGCAGGTAAATAACTTAAGATGGTTTTCATCGTTTCTGTGATACGAGTTAAGTTCAATTAAGCTCAAAAATTAAGTGGGCAACAACTCAGAGATTATGATGCCTCCTATCTATTCTCAAAGCGTATTTGGCTTTCCCCAAGTCACCCCGAATTGACTTCGACCCGTAGTGTCTGATTAAGTTGTAAGTATTCTTCGATCTTTAGACTCGGCTTCCCGTTCTCTTTCTTACATCATGATTGACATTTCAAGTTAAAGAATGTCTAAATGACTTATAAATTTTTTTTTATTTTTTTTTATTTTTTTTATTTATTTATTTATTTATTTATTTTTTTTTATCAAACACATAGAGAACAACTGCAAGTCCCGAATCTGGATCACTGCAGTCTCTTGACACGCTTTCTTCACGGGAATCAGAACACTAACAGGCTCGTGTATGACTGGGTAATCGCTTTTCTGCCTATCATTCGGAAAGATATATATGAAGACATGCAGAACTCTTAAGAAGTTTCCACATAAAATCGAGTAGATTTAGTTAGTATCACTTCTACTTTTACGCACCATAAAAAGCTACCATGACATACAATGACTATTCTAAAGCCTTTTAAGCCTAATAACTTCACTAGTTAAGCACACAGAATCAGTAAATCTAACATTTTCCAAGGTTGGATCAATTTTCTGTTAAAACATAGTAACAAAACTTCTTACGAAGTAGTAGACTTGAAAAGTAATTTCATTTCCCTGGGTAATCGCTCTGATACCAATTGTAGGTTCCCTGGATGGATCTGCACGGGATATCTCGATCTACATAGGTGCGGAATCCCTGCGTAGGTTGTTACGAGCGTAGAACACGAATCAAACAAACACACGATACGAATAAACGAACACACGTTATATTATAACCGAAACACGTGATATAATCACTGAATACAGACTCAATACTCTCTGGTTCTCACGTCTCTCGACTCACACACGTCTGTATACGATTACCTTTAAAAAAAACTCTAAACAAGCCGTGACCTAGCGTATAAATACACGACAACTTCGCCTTATATGTTCAGGCGAAGTTGTTGCTAACTTCGCTTGACTAACAAGTTCGCCTGATAAGCGAACTTGTCAGTAACTTCGCTTAAACATAAACAAAACACAATTAACATTACAGACTGGATTACAGACACTATACTATGAACTACTGACATTATGCACCAACAGTCTTTAGCGAGCAGACCTGGTAACCATTAAGTGTGTTGGGGAACAGTTCTTCGGGCAAGCTTTACTTAGGATATTTTCCTTAGAAAAATATTCATCCAGCAGGCTTTAAACTTCTTGATAATACCAAACTTTGCTCGCTACAACCCTACTAGCAAACTTGTTCTTCAGAGATCCCATCAACTTTTTGTTGCATTAACTTATTGAACAATCCCAAGTGTGCTGGTGACACTGTAGCTTGCTCTGAGTTGAACCTTGCTCGTTATTAGTCCTTAAGTAATTTCTTTATCAACTTCCTTCAAGCTTGCTGGGACCACTGTTTATTATGAATAAACGTTGCTAGATCCACCAAAATACTTGGTTTTAGCTTGTTTTAGTCAAGAGTTTGCTTTGAAACAAACTTTGCTTGACTTGAAGAACAACCTTGCTTGATGAAGTGTAGTTTTCTCTAACTGACACTTAAGAAGAATGCTAAAAGACAACCTTGCTGGGATAGCAAAATACCTTGCTAGATCAAGTATAAGCTTGTTGGGAGACTTAAGTTTGCTCTATTTCCATACCTAGCCATTTTCAGGGAGGTTGAGAAGATTCCAATTATCCTTAGGTCTTTTCTCATCCCAACAAACCTCCTTCTCAGCTTCATCTAGTACATCCTTCTCCACCACCATATCATTACTTTTATTTAAGTTGTACTCTTGGACCATCTCCTCAAAAATATCAGTTTCATACCCATCAACATCTCTCTCCTCCTCTTCATCTTCCTCCTCATCCTCTTCCTCCTCACTTCCATATACATCACCAAGATTTTTTAGTACATCATCATTAGCCACATTGATAGAGGGTGGATTTTCCCTCTGTTTTGGTGCAGCCGAGGTATTCTCAACCTCATTGACCAGGGTTTTAATCCGTTGTAGAGCCTGCTCCAACTTGGGATCCAATTCAGCATTCTTCATTTTTAACCCCTCATTCTCCCTCTTCAAGTCACAATTTTCAATTAAAACATCCATATGCCTGTCAAGTAATCTCTAGCTGTCATCAGGGGAAAGGAGTTTATTGGTGAGATAGGAAATGGGTTGGTAATTTGTGTTTGGTGGGTTTCATGAGGTGGGCTTTCTATTATGTTTTCACTAGTTGAGGGTAATGGGTTTCTGGTTTGGATTGTATGTGTATATGTGTGTATGATTTGGAAGGTAGGAATATTTGGTTGGTCAGATGTTTGTGAATGTGTTAGGGATTGGTATGGTGTATTTGGTTGGTTTATAAGGTGAGCTGGTATGTGTTCATGTATGTAAGGTTCATGTTCAGGTTGGTCTTGAATTTGGGTTTGGCTTAGGATTTGGGTTTGGGATTGTGTATGTGGTGAAGTTGGTGGTGATGGAATGTATGGGTCTTGGGTTTGGTATTGGGGTGGTGATTGAGTTTTGGGTGAGGTGGGTGGTGTAGGTATAGGGTTGTCTCCTCGCTGAGTTGCAATAGTATCCACAACATGTACATCGTCAACACCCTCCTCATGCACAACAACTTGATCACCATCATCATCATCATCATCGTCATCTCCACCATTGTTATCTTCATCAAAACCAGTCCCATCATCATCCTCGTTAGAAGTCACTCTTGGTGACTCTGGTACCTCCATTATCTCCTTAATGTTATCAATTAGCCATGGGAGAATGTCATATTCAACTTCAGGATCAAAATTACTTGTGGCCCCCAGCCTTTTAATTCTTATATATACATTTGGATCTTGCAAGACATGTGTTGTACCCAAGGTTGGTAGATCAGGACACACAATATTAAAGATGATTTGTAAGAATTAGGGATAAACCAAAAACCTGTCATCCCTTATTTTTCGAAGATTAGTCACTAGCCCCTAAAATATCAGTTTTTTAAAAATTAAATGGTTGGTTATATATAATTGCAAAAGTATCATTTGCGATCTCCCTTCTCATGAGGGTCCAAGTACCCTTCCTTTGTGTGAAGTCATGTATGATGTGGTGTATTAGAAATATATACAAGATGGGAAACATCCACTTCTTGAATTGCCCCTCATGAACATCTCCTTGATACCCCCATTTTCTCTTGGAAAATTCTCACATCATTATGTAACTAGAGACTGGCCCTTATTAAATTTTCGTTGATTACCACTTCATTGCCAGCCATAATTGCCTCAATTCTTCTACCAAGTTAATCATCTTCTAACTCAGCAGAATTCCAGAAGTCCAAATAATGGTTTGTGTAAATGATAGGGCTTTTAGTGAAAGAGAAGCAAATATTAAAGTGCAACAAACACCTAATTATTAGCTCTACAGGCCAATTCTCCTTCGTGATTTGGAGAAAGGCACACATGTTATGTTTCTTCTCGAACAGATACATCATATTTGCATAATCACAGACAAAGATACATTTAAAGCAACAATTAGTCATTAAAGTTTGTAGCTCTATCATGTATTAAGTTATATTTGAACAAGAAATGAAAGATAGTCTTTAAGAGTATGTTCGTCGACAAATTCATAACCTACACATAAAACAGAGATGTTAGTAAACATTAAATTGAAGCCCTAAACACATACAATGAGTGTCGGAAATCATTCAATTAAAACTTACCGAGTCGGATTAATTTAGATGACCAATTTAGGTTAGAATTTTTGACAAACGATTGAGATTCTGGGTAGTGAGCAAGTTGGTGATAATGCAAGTAAGAAAGAGGGAAAAGGGTGAAATGTAAAAATTTTTAAGTCCCCCTTATATAGTGTACGGTGTGCAAATTTGAAAGTGGGGTTTAAATGAATTTTGTCGTAATTAATATGAATACTGCCAAAAACCCAATATTAAATGCACCAACAAAAAGACTTTTACTGAAGTGAGAGATATACCTTCTCAGGAGATTCTTCAAAGGCTGCGAGATCACAAGCTCTACTCACAGTTGAAGAGATTGATTGGAATCAACGACTATTGGGCAATGGAAATCAAGTTAATCTTGTAATGTTTAATCAAGTTGAAAATTTTCATGTTGCTAGTGGAGTGGGATTGACTTCTGAAAGTGAAATTGAAACGGAATCAGATTCAGATGTTTCTTGCAACATGAGACCGACTACTTTTGCTTTAATGGCAAAAATCGACGAGGTCAGTTCTTCATGTGTTCCTGTTAAATTATCTGAAAATTTGTCTTCTAATTGGGAGACATTTAAGTCAAAAATTGACTTAATTAATGCTCAAAATGATTCACTAATGAAATAACTTACTTCGATCAAGGATACATATAGGCAATCATTAGAGTCACAAAAGAAATTTAAGGATTAAATTGAGGGATTGTCTGTAAGTAATCATGATCTGAAAGCAGAACTTTTAGTGAAAATGACCATTAATGAAAAACAATTTCAAGAACTTCTCAAAGAAAGAACTAAGATAACCGAACATGAAAATGAGGTTCTAGAGTTAAAAAGAAAACTTTACAAGTTAAGAAATTCATCTTTTGATGAATGAAATCATTGAAGTATCTGGTAAACAGAAGGGTTCTAAAAATGGTTTAGGATTTGTTGAGATTCCCCCACCATTTCATGATGACTATTCCCAAAATCCGTTTGCGGGAAAAGAAGAAGTTGTAAATGAACCAATCATTCATGTGGAGAAATCGAAATCAAATGACAAAGAAAAATTTTCTGTTAAATCATCAACTTTAGAACAACATATTCAAAGCAACAAAGTCTTTGTTGAGAAAGTCATTCTTGAGGATGTAGTTGAACCAGAAATTGTACACAAGGAATCGAACATTCCACGTTCGAATCACATTTTGTGTGAACCTCATGAATTTGAGAAACTTGTGTACGGTTCATGTACAACTAAAACAAAAGAGACAAATCCATCTAAGGTTAAAGCAAAGAAATCAGAAAAACTAAAAAATTCTCATGCGGTATTGATTTGCTTCATCAATCCAGCTCCTTTTAATGAAAACATGGGTTGAGTGTTTAAATTAAAAGGTCTTAGCAAAGTGTTCAATGAAAAAGACATTCCACTAAATTTGATCAAGCCTGAGTTGGTCGAAAGTGTCTTTAACAACGAAACTTCAATGATACAAGATCTTGAACATGCATTTGCTAAATCGAAAGTATCAAACACAACAGATCCATTGGTTAAAGCCAAACAATTATTAAAATCTGTTAAGAAAGTTCAATTTGTCAACTAAACTAGAACTGACATGTCACAGAGTTCTTCTAATTGTTCAAATCTAGATTTTTATATGAAAAAGAAATATGTTACGTTTAATGACTTGAACAAAGTACATGTTCCCGGTGTATCTCATCAATCTTCTGTTGCACCAGTTTCTGTCAAACCACAACGTACGTTTGTTGGTATGAGAACAGAATGGTGTGGCTGAATGGAAGAATCGAACATTGATTGAAGCAGCTAGAACGATGCTTGCAGATTCAAAACTTCCTGTCGAATTTTGGAATAAGGCGGTGAATACTGCTTGCTACACGCTAAATTGTGTTCAGGCGGTCAAGAAGCTGGGTAAGACGATTTATGAGCTTCTGAATAAACCTAAGTTTAACTTAAAGTTTTTGGGACCTTTGGGGTCTCCTTGCACGATGTTGAAACGCGATGCGGGAAAATTCGAAAAAAAGGCTAGTGAAGGTTACCTCTTAGGCTATGCATCGCCTAAGAAACATGTTTGCAATTTCACTTCGGGTTGTGGTGAAGAGTGGTACCATGTTGAGTGCCAACGGTACACAACACCTCCTGCTGGAAAGGATCGTGATTTGATGTTTAATTATGAGGGTTTATTTAACTCATTTACTCCCATAGTTGATCAACCTGACGAAGACTTGGTGAGTGCTTATTTAGAAGATCAATTGTTTTCCTCACCAAGGGCTTCGTCTTCTAGTTATGCTAAGTTTCCACAAGATGAGTATCATGATACGTCTGATGTTATTTCTATTTCGTCGGATAATGGTCATTTTGTTGCTTCATCTTCAGCACCGTTTCCAGAAGTTCATGACGTTGGTGAAACATCTCATTATGCTGAAGATAATCTCACTAATTTAAATGATAATGTTGTTATGACTAAGAATCCGACACTTCGAATTCACACGTATCATCCTCAGGATAACATCATTGGTGATCTTGATGCTGGTTGTCAGACACGTCATCATATTGCTAGTTCCAATGATTATAATGTTATATATGCGTATGTCGATAAGCATTCATCGGGAATCATGAATCTTGCAAAATACACTTGCTTTCTTTCACAAATGGAACCGACGAGTGTTCGTATGGCGCTTGAAGATCCGTCTTAGGAAGAAGCAATGCAAGAATAGTTTAAACAGTTTAGTCGAATGGGTGTTTGGGATCTCATTGATAAACCTGATAGAGTTAAGAAGCCTATCCCGACCAAATGGGTCTTTAAATGTAAGAAGTATGATCGTGGGGTCATCGTCAGAAATAAAGCACATTTGGTCGTACAAGGATTTCATCAGCAAGAAGGCGTAGATTACATTGAAGTAAATGCTCCTGTTGCAAGATTGGAGTCTATACGTATATTTTTGGCCTATGCAGCTTTCAAGAATATTAAAGTTTATCAGATGGATGTCATTTCTCATTGGGGAACTTCATGAAGATGTGTTTGTGAAACTGCTTCCTGGTTTTGAAGATCCGGACTATCCTGACCGTGTTTATCATTTAAACAAGTCTCTTTATGGTCTACACTAAGCCCCGAGAGCTTGGTACGACACACTTGATGACCATCTGACAGATAATGGCTTCACACGAGGGACTCTGGATCATACTCTTTTCTACAAGACTGTCGGTGAAGATTTTCTCATTGTCCAGATATACGTCGATGGCATGATATTTGGTTCTACAAACGACAAGTTATGTAAGGATTTTGAGTAGTCAATGCATACGAAATTCGAGATGAGCTCGATGGGGGAGATGAATTTCTTCTTAGGGTTGCAGGTTCATCAGTCTGATGCTGGAATTTTCATACATCAGAAAAAATATGTGAACGACGTCTTGAGCCGATTCAAGATAACTGTTAGAAAAATCCCTTCGACACCTCTACCCGTGGGTCACAATTTGTCACCGGAAAAATTGGAGGATACCGTAGATCCTACCCTATACCGAGCTATGATAGTTTCTTTAATATATATAACTATTTCTCGTCCTGATATCATGTTTACTATTTGTTTATATGCCTGGTACTAGTCGAGTCCACGAGTGACTCATCTGGCAGCGGTTAATCATATACCTCACTGTCTATGGGGTAATCCATGTCGGGTTATGGTAACCCAAGGATGATAACTTCGATCTCACTGCATTTTTCGATTCGGACTATGGGGGTGAAAAATGAACTTCAAGTTAACTACAGCGAGTTGTCAATTTCTAGGAAGCCGGCTTGCTTCCTGGCAGTGTAAGAAGAAGACAAAACTCTCCACTTAAACTACAGAACCAGAGTACGTGGCAGTCTGTAGTTGTTGTTCACAGATTCTTTGGATCCAGCAACATTTGCGGGATTACAGTTTGTAGTTTCTTACTACTCAAATATTTATTGATAACTCCGCTGCTATTTGTATCACAAAGAATCCCGTGCACCACTCTAAATTCAGTATCATTTTATCCGTGATTGTTTTGAAATGAAATTAATCGATTTGGCGGAGGTGCACACAGATTCTCAGAAAGCCGATCTGTTTACCAAAGCCTTTGACAAAACTCGTTTTAATATTTTGTTCGGTTTAAACGGATTTAAAACTCTTGCTGATATCCTTAAGCTCGGCTAATAAACTTTTTGTTTGTACAACTATTATTTTAATTTTTTGGTGTTTGAGGGAGAAAAAGGGGAAAATACAAAAATATTGTGATTTCTGTTTTGTATAGAGAAAACCCAAAAACATTAAAATATTTCAAAATATAAACAAAAATAAATAAAAAAATGCTCCTCAAAAATGAGTTTTGAAGCAAAAAGAGAAGATGATAGTACATTGATCATTTAGTCTAATATCCAGAAACAAAGTAAGCTTAAAAGACTGTGCGCTTAGCTGCATTTGTGCATTGGTAGGTCTTAAACAAATCGTTAGAGTAAAGTATGTGATATAAAAAATAATAATTGCCAATTTAAAAGAGGTGCTAGTCTCTTCCACAAGTCTTGGTAATAAAGGTAGAAGTGTAATAGCCTGTCATACTCAAGCCTTATGTCTGTTTAATCACCAAAAATAAATTTCTAAATAAAATGCTTCTAGTTTATGGTTAACACTTCAATGGTGTATGGTCTTATGGCCTCAAATCCTGTATTGATGGGACGCATCCGATTTCTGGGTATTGTGAGTATTTATGTGGTTTATTGTCTGGATATTCATAATTTGAATATTTCAAAAGCTTTTAGAGCAAACCCTAAGTCAATAAACTGGATCATTGTTATACTTCGTACAAATTCATTACAGACTTGATCAAAAATCCGTTGTGAGTCATACATTGTTCCTCCCTTGCGTGCATGTTAATACCAGTAATAGACAGACCCCATGGGATACAATGTCTTGAAGCCTACAGATGAACTTGTGCATACTCACTCTTAGTAAAAGAATCTTGTTGTATTTATTGATAACGGGGGTATACCTTGTAGTAGGGATTATGAGCGTTGATTGCTTATTCAAATTGATAAAACAAAATTTTTTTATCTTTAGGCATAAAGGTTTAAGTCAAGATGGGGTGACATGGTAAAGTTAATTTAAGCATGTATCGAGATTAGAGGCTGATAGTTTATGATAATCTGTGCTTTAATCGAACCTAAATCATATCACAAAAATGCATGAAAGTTTGTTCTAAGATTTAAGTGGACAACAATATCAATGACCGACTTAACACCAGTTATAATAATGTTGAAATATAAAACTGAGGTGGAAGGGCGATTTGGTCAATATGATTTTCTGCTCAACTCACTAAAATATGTATTGTTTTAATAGTATAAATTTCATATTGTATTAGTGTTTTATTGTTTTTAATTCGAAAATATACAAAATCAAAAAATATTTTGTTTTTATTTTGATTCATGCTTTATATTCGATTTTCGAGCTAAAGGGTACTATTTTTGAAATAGAAAATACCAAAAAGATTTTCCCACATTTTTATTTTATTCTTTTAAGTTATTATGTTTTAAGTTAATTCTTTGAGCTTATGTGTCTTGAACGCAAAGCACGTTAAGGTATTGCATTTTACCCGTGTTATAAGAGCTTAATGTAAAGTTCATCGGAATATGGGTTTCGATGCATTATTTAACTCATGGATACTGAAAATGAAATTTCATTTTTAATTGATTATTTAATTCTTATTCGTTATAATTGATCATAACGAATAGTTTCCATTCGCTATCATTTTTATAACAAATGACGGCCATTCGTGTTTTATACAGAATATCGAATGTACATATTCTTTGTCCTATTTGTTTCCTCTTACACTGATAATGTAACACCCCGTAACCGCAGCGGAAACGTAAACGGGATGCAACAGACACCTCTGATATCAACCACATTGTTTATAAAGAAAACTGAATACATTAATATACTTCAAATTACATTATCTCGTATTTCATTACCGTCTAGTTGATACACACATCATACAATACGATACATAATTCTATTTATTATAATGTATCCTAACATCCCACACGCAACTCTTACACACATCAAGCACTTAACACGTAAGCAATCACTTCATCTTAATTGTACCTGAAAAGCATGTGAGAAAACGGATCAACTACGAATAGTTGGTGAGTTTCACAATTCGAGTAAACCATGATAAATCATTGTTAAAATATAATATTATCGATGTAATTATGCTGAGCCCACAAGTGGAACCTCTGTTAAACCAGTACTGTACCTGTTCCGGGGGCAATGTTAACCCAGAATCACTTCTAGGGACATCTGGGGACACTGTTAACCCAGTACTGTACCCATTCCGGGGGCAATGTTAACTCAGAAACACTTCTAGGGACACCTGGGGACACTGTTAACCCAGTACTGTACCCATTCCGGGGGCAATGTTAACCCAGAAACACTTCTAGGGACATCTGGGGACACCGTTAACCCAGTACTGTACCCATTCCGGGGGCAATGTTAACCCAGAAGCACTTCTAGGGACATCTAGGGACACTGTTAACCAAGTACTGTACCCATTCCGTACGATTCCCGTACAATCAAATATTTATAAATACACGCAAATCCATGCGTTCAGTATGTACTTAAACATTTCAATAGTAACATGCTTTCCGCCCCGGGAAAATATTTAAAAACAATTCAGAAAAAGGGGCTCGTGAAACTCACCTTAGCACATGCAAGCAGGTAACAACAGTCATTATCAGTTAACACGTCCAATCTGTAATATGATCCCTACGATCGTTACTATACACTCACTATTAATATAACTTTAACCGTGTTAACCGGTACATCTTGGGACACTGTTAACCCAGTACTGTACCCATTCCGGGGGCAATGTTAACCCAGAAACACTTCTCCGGACTCAGATTGTGATATCGTTTAGAGTTCAATAGTCAAAATTACTATTAGTTTGTTTTCCCCGTTTTGCGTGCCTAGCACGGTTATCCGTTTTTACGTTTCAAAAATGAGTTTGGTCACACACGACCCGAAAATACTTGTTGACTGATAATTTAATTAAAGTTGTGAAATTAAAGCTCGGTTTAGACGCCCCGATTGGCCGCGGGACCCGTTTCCGTCTTTAGTGCACCGGAAACTGTTTTATCGGATAAAATTACTCAAATCATCCGAATTATTTTCGGATGATTTATTTTTACTTGTTTAACTCAATTATATGAAAATAGTTCATTTTAGGGTTTTTATACACCGGTCAGCTCGTTTAGGCGAACTTTACCGGTTTACGCGTTTTAAGCTTTAAAAGTTCGTTTTTGGCACAAATAATTATCCGTTTAATCTCGGATCTTGAAATTTTGCACAAATCACTTTTTGACAGTGGGGAATTTTATAAAAATATTTCCAGAATTAATTTTTATATTTAAAATTTATTTATCTATTTTTAAACACCATTTAAACACTAAATATGTCGTAAATACCAAACGATCTTAGAAAAATCCCAAATTTTTCCTGGATGTCCCCTGCCATCCACATAGTCCCCTGTAATTTTTCTAGAACCAAAATCTCTCTTTACATGCCATTTTCACTAAAACCGAGCTAGAAAGCCCTAGAACTCGTTTAACCGGAAAGCCTACTTAGACTTCTCCAACGGACCTAAAATTTTGTGTGTGACTTTTACATGTTATAAAAAGATTATCTGGAATTTTCCAGAATTTTTCATGATATTTAACTATTTTTCACCATTTTTAGCCAAAACCGAGCATTAAATTCCCCAAATATTCATCCTTTGTCCAAAAATTACCAAATATTCACAGAACTCATATTTTCATGTGTAGATCATCCCTGTATAATTTCATGACCTAACTCTAAACCTACCACAATCTGTCCAAAAATCCAATACCGAACATAAACCGAATATACCTTTCGATCTCCGCCACTACAAGCTACAAACTCGTTTTTCCGCCTTATCTACCACTAAATACAGAACCTACAACCAACATACCACAATACCAAGAAAGTTACACTCACGATCAAGCCTCTAACACTATAGTTTCGGTTATTGTTTCAAAACTAAAGTTTAAACCGTAAAAATTCGTTTTTGGTTCGTTTAACTCCTTTCTTGGACCAAGATCCCTTGTATAACCCGTATACATCACTTGATCATGCAAGAATCGGTTTTCATCTTTGAAACCTCATTTTCTTGCAAATAAACTCAAGAAACGAAGATGGAAACGTATATAACCCGATCATTACCTTGGTTTTCTTGCTAAAAATCTCGGTTTTTAGTTCATGATCTTGAGAGAATTGGTGGATGTAGCAATGGATGTTATAAAAAAAATGATAAGTAAGGGGTATAAACCCCATTTCCGATCGAAATCCATGGGGGGTGGGGTGGGACCCACCTCTCCATTTCTAGCCACATATTTGGATTCCTGTAATCTGGATAACGTTTTGGATAATCTGGTTCAGTTCGTTTTTCGGTTAAACGTTTAATTCGGCTTAAAACGAGGTTAAAACAGTCGTTTTCGGCTTAAAAAATGAAATTTATATAAAACCGATTTAAAAACTTTAAAAACTTAAACCATGACATTTATTAACTTAAAACATCATATTATTAATTATTGCGCATCTTTTTCGGCTTGATCGATCGTCTCTTGCTCGGTTTGGTATTAAAGGTTTCGTTTAACGTACCGTTGTACCATTAAATCGAAATTCTTTTTCTGTGCTTTAATTCACTTATCCCGAAGCTTTAATACTTCGTAAACATCACTAAATATCATAGATATCGTCTATAATTGAACCCTCGATTCGTTCGGGTTTCAATAACTATCGATCGATTAATCGCATATTCAATACGATGAATTATATATTCACGTACAATCAATACAGTGAACCATGTATTCTCGTATAATTACTATGGTAATTCATGTACCCGACATTAAATATAACGTAACTATTGTCTACCGATTAGGGTATATCTGGTTTCGTCGGAATCGTTACAGATAACATATGAGCTCATTCGTTATTGGTATTGATAACAAATGAAGAACGAATCTTTGTTGATTCGTTACTAGTTTTAAGTTATGATTGATTCGTTAAAGAAACTCTGCCAAAATTTTCTAAAATTTTCAATCTTCACGAAATCAAGTTTTGTTGATCATTAAGATACAATAGGTAAACACGAATCAAACGCAATATATTTCGTTGACTTTCGTTAACATATAAAGGGTCAATTTTCAAAAGTTAACCGTATATGCTTATCAATAAAATGAACCTGTAACGCACTGTGTATTAAGGTTTAGTTGATTAGGGTCAACATACGATAGTTATGCGAGCAACTGATGCAGATTTCATGGATTAATTGTAAACCTGATGCATGTTGACTATCAATGTTCATACTAATTTTGACTTTGAAAATCTTAAGTAAAAATTTAGATAATTATTGGTGCTTATTCGTTATACTCAACGAATATGTGGTCATTCGTGTGTGATAATATGAATGAACTCATTCGTTGAAACTTTATAACGAATCAACCTTATTTGTTTGACTTTATAACGAATGACTTAACGAACATATTCGTTATGTCTTCAATCGTTTTAATTAAACAAAGAATCAACCCATTCATTATATCGAATGAAGCCATTCATTATAACGAATGAGCTTGTGAATGATAATTGGTTATAATGAAACTTTTATTAAGTCTTTATTGAAATTGTGAATTTTAAATTTAATAAGTTTGTGTTTAATAATCCTCGGGTTTGTGTATTTACAACAATGGCTGATGAGATAATTCAAATGCTCTAGCTGTTGTCCCACAAGCTGCTCCACAACATCCAATACAACAACTACAAGCACCAGCTGCTCCTGAGTTAGCCTACGACAAGAAGCATAATATTTGTACGTTCGTACAAGATAATTGCTGATCAAGAAGTTTTTGGAGATATTATTGCATTCTTATGCCGATCTCGGATCTAACAAGCTATAACCACTAATGTCCCTGTACATTTTAGTGTGATCCGTCCTTTTTGGGATTTGGGTAAGTATGTGGAGTCAGAGAACCACATCGTTGCGGAGATTAACAAGACGACTATCACAATCATGCCTGGTGTGATACGTCGGGTGCTGGGGTTTGCTGAAGACATGGACCTTCCATGTGAATTCGATAAGGCACTCATTAGTGAATTATTTCATAGATTTTTTTATCACGGAGACCATAATTGTTCCCAATACAACAAGGCTTACTTGGGTGCTCCATACAAGTATTTATTACACGTTTTGATCCATTGCCTTGGGGGAAGGATGGTGGTTATGACGGATGTTAGATTATGCTCCAATCCGCATTTGTGTCACCAATATTGAACAAACCGTTCAATTTCTCCAAGCTTATTTTATATCATTTGAAGAAGAACTTTGGTTCTGTGCTGTCAAGACTTAATTTTAATAGAATAGTCTTATGTTGGACTGAAAACTACTTTATTGACCAAAATCTCTTATTATGAACCGAAAACTCCTAATTTTAACAGAGAACTACATATTCAAACAGAGAACTCTTTTAATTATATTAAGCCTATTATTATTTCGACTAATTTACTAAATGGGGTTTAAAGTTTTACTATTTCATGTTTGGTCCTTATAATATCATCAAGTTATTAATCTGAAAAGATATCTCTAGCATGTTGATACACGTAACATTGTTGAATGTCTTTTTATCCTCCTCCAGCTCACAAGGATTTCAAGTCTATGATGTGGGGCTGAATACTTGCAGGATTTCTCACGCCTTACGAGAAAATCCTGTTATTTGCAAGAAGATGGCGACTGACTTTTGAAACATGCCTCTATCAATCAACGAGGTGTCGGGGGAGCAGTTACTATAGAGTCAAATATCCATAAGAAGACAATTTTTGTTTCTGAGGCCATTATTCGTTAAGTTTTGATGTTTGGTGATTAAACCGATTACCCTACAGAATATTTTACTGAGGCCGTAGCAGAGTTAGTGCAACGAATGGGAAATGAGGAAACCTACCCCCGTGCCATCAAGAAGTTGTTTCATCCGTATTGCAGGTTCTTGATTCACACATTCTTTACGTGTGTCTTGGGACGAAAGGGGGGTTCTGACAAGATCAGCCACATTCAGATGTCGGTTGTGGTTGCTTTGATCATGGACTTGAGCTACAACTACTCAAAGTTCGTTTTCGATGAGATGATAAGCAACTTGAAGGGATGAAGAAGGAGATGTTCATGATGTACCCGAGGTTCCTACAAATGATTTTTGATTCTCATTGTCCTGATTTGAATAGATCTGTAGAGACGCTCAATCTGAAGGCAATGGGTCCGAAAACTATGGCTTGATGAACAGTAGAGAAACGGGGCTAAAGTGGTATACCAGGGACTTCATCCTCTGGTAAAATTTGGAAATTTCGAAGAAACTAAAGTTGTTGTTGTTAGTGCACAGTTTTGTCGTCTCGAGTCTTTGTAATTTATCGTTTGTAATTTATTATTATTATAATGATAAGGGTATTTATGTAAAATCAAGTAGTTCGTTATGTAATGGCTAATTCATTAAGGATGTTTAACGAATTAGCCAGTTAGTTATACGTAAGGTCCATTTGTTAAGGATGTTTAACGAATGGACTGTTATTCGTTATGTATGTTCCCATTCGTCATGGAATGTTATGCTTTCCTTATTTGTTTTTTAAATTAATGAACTGGAGCCAACTCGTTACGGGATGAGTAACGAATTGGTCTCCATCTTCTATTTAAGGGCTGTTCATGCCTTCATAATTAAAGTTTTGAGATAATTATACCGAAACTCTGTCTGTAATCTCTCTCACTCAATTCTTCGTTAACGTATTACTAATACTACACCTATTATAATTACTATTTTATAATACACATGATTAAGAACATATCATAAACTAGATCCTAAGCTAATCGATCTATTATGTATAGGATTGATTAGATCTATAAGTCTTATAGGTATTTACAAGTGGTATCAGAGCTATAGGTCGTTAGATTGATCTTAATTAATTGTTATTGGATAAGTTTCGTTTCATTAAAATTGGTTGAATTAACAGTTGATATTGTTAATTATGGACTGAATTTGGATTGGCTTGTGTTCGGTGTGCTTTGAGGATAGTGTGTGTGAATTGGATTGTGAATTGGTAATTGGTTTAATTGGTTTTAGATTGGATCTGGAAGTGTACGAAACATGGGATTGTTTATGTGGTAATTGGTATTCGTTTGGTGATAGGTGTGGTTGTATTCGCGAGTTGTTTACGAGCAGTTTGAGCTTTGATTTGGCCAATTTGATGCCGAATTGAGGTTGTATTACACGTTTTTAGTTTGGATTTTGATCAATATTGAATCTGGAAATTTTCCAGATTTATGGAAATATTGTTTGAAGATTTGAAGATTTGAAAGTTTGAAGATGGCTGTAATTCGTTATAGCTAATTCGTTCACCACGTGTTTGATTCGTTTGTGATCCGTAACTAATTCGTGCCACATGGAGAGTTTGTTACAACTGAATAACAACCTAGTTCGTTATTCATTGTAGCTGATTCGTGCATACTGTAGCTACTTCATGTTCACTGATTCGTTACACATTCATCACTGATTCGTTATACTTTCATCACTGATTCGTTATCAATTCGCCTATTGATTCATTCAATGATTCGTCATTGTTTCGTAACTAATTCGTTACTTTAATTCCTCACCAATACATCTTTGATTCGTTACTTTGACTCGTCATTAATTTGTTAGTGATTCATCATTCTAATTCGTCAGGGATTCGTTATATCGATTCGTCAGTGATTCGTTAGTGACTCGTCATTGATTAGTTACTAATTCGTTACATTTGTTTTGTTAGTAATTCGTTCCTGATTCGTTAAGCTACTATTCCCAATTCGTTATCCATACTTCACTTAGTTTTTTAAGTTCAATGTTCCTGGTTTTTTACTGAAGTTACATTTTTAACCCTAAAGTTGGGATTTTTGTTAAATTTGAACTTTTTTATTAAAATGGCTGGTTTTTATGTGTTGGCATCTCCCAACGTACTTATGCAAGAAATGTTACACCTCGATGTGGAAATTGGATCCCATTCAAAATGCCCACGACTGATGAAATTCAGTGATTTTGCCAAATGGGAACTGTGCTTTCGTGCACATCTTGGTTCTGTTCATCCTGACTGTTCTCATTGTCTTGATGAAGTTTATATAGTTTCGATGCTTGGTAGCGAAAAAACGATTTTTACTCAAAAGGCTTTCTCTCAATAGTCACAAGAGGAAAAGAAAGCGTTGGAGATTGAGACCAAAGCTTACTCAACCCTAACTATGGCTTTACCTGATAACATATTTCATCAAGTTGGAAGTATTTACATATGTGCTTCATGGTTTCAACACATTAAGATGAGAAGCATGGGAAAAACAAAAGAGAGCAAGAAAGCGATATTAAAGTTTCAATTTCGAAACTTTAACTTACTAAAGGGTGAAACTATTGAAGATATGCTTACTCATTTTAATCACTTGATTGCTGAGATGAAAAAACTGAAAATGGAACCTTCTGAATCCGACAAGAATGATACTATCAAGAATGCTTTACCGGGTTCGTATTCAACATTCTTGATGGTGTTGAAAGAAATAATTATTTCAAAAATGAAGATTTAACTGCCTCTGAGTTTATGCAAAAGGTTGAAGCAAGAGAATATGATTTGAAGTTCAAAAATCGTCAAAAGAAATTCAATATCTATCCTTCTATGGAGGTAGTATATCATAAAGTAGCACTGCTTCTCTGATCACTGCATTTCTTACTCAGAGGCAAATGAGGGAACTTCAACTTATAGTGATCCGAATGTATGTTTTATGGCATCCGGATTCACTGATAACTCTAGAGGTTATGGAACATCTGCTACAGCAAATCACTTTTCTGCACCACCTAACTTGAACATGAAAGAGGTTGAACAAAATTTTACTTTTCTGTGTGCTTTTATGACTTCGTATGAGAATTTGGTTGGCAGCAAAATTGCCACGAGTGAATTAACCGATGAAGATTATGACCAAATCTATCCTAATGATTTGGAATTTATGGATCTTAAGTGGAACATGGCAATGATTGTGAGAAAAGTGCATAAATTCATGCAAAGAACTGGTAAAGATCTACCATCTTTGAACAAGTGAGTTGGGTTTGATAAGCTGAAAGAAAGAGTATAATTGTCAAGAATTTGGTCATTTTGCCAAAGAGTGTGATAAGCCAAAGAAAGAGTATAATGGACCGCGAAGCCAAGATAGAAGTTCTGTGAAAAAGGGTAATGATGCTGATGAACCTTCTGGCAGTAAACCTTCTGGTTCTGGATCACAAGCTGATGGGACTGATTGAACCCAAAGATTGTTGTGCAACAATAATCAAGCTAACTTGGCTATGTTCGAGATGAATGAAAGGTTTTAGGACGCAAGTGGGAATGAGCTGTCATCTGACAATGACACTGAATCAGACATTGATAATTCGTGTCACATGCACCCAACCTCTTTCGCATCTACGGCAAAGATTGGCGAGGTTAGTTCTTCTTCTTCGTCTTCTGTTAAATTATCTGCAAATGTGCCTTGTGTTGATTGTGAAAGTGTTAAGCCTAGGTAAGAATAGCTGAAAGAGAATAATGATCTATTGGTAAAAGAAATATCTTCAATTAAGGATACTTATAGACAATCACTAGAATCACAAATGAGATCTAGGGAGAAAACAGAGGCACTGTCTATTAGTAACCATGACTTGAAGGCTGAATTGTCTGTCAAAATGACAATTAACGATTAACAATTTCAAGAGATTTTGAAACATCGAACTAAGATTACCGAACTTGAAAATGAGGTTCTTGATTTGAAAAGCAAGTTGGGCAAATTTCAAAACTCATCATATTTTCTAAATGAAATTATTTAAGTGACTGGTAAGCAAAAAGATTCTAAGAAAGGTGTAGGTTTTGTTGAAGTACCACCACCTTTTCATAATGATTATACTACAAATCCTTTTGCGGGAAAGGGGAAGTTGTTGTTAATGAACCTGTCGTTGAGATAAAACATAAAGTGGTTACAAATGACAATTTGAATGCCCAATCTTCATTACAAAAACCTTATATTCAATGTAACAAGAACTTTGTTGAAAATGCTGATAAGGTAATAATTGAGGATGTATTGAATCGGAAGTCATACACAAAAACCAGGACATTCCAAGTTCAAATCACATTTTGTGTGAACCTCATGAATTTGAGGAGGATGTAATTGGTTCCAATGCATCTCAAGTGAAAAAAGAGAAGTCGGTTAAGGTTAAGGCAAAGAAATCAGAGAAGCCTAAAATTTCTAATGAGGATTTGATGCGTTTTGTCAATCCTGCTGCTTCTAAGACTTCAACTGGTCTTGTGTTTAAGTTGAAAGGGATCAACTAAATATTCACTGAGAAAGATATTCCACTAAGTTTAATCAAGCCTTAATTGATGGAAAGTGTATTTCACAATGAAACTTCTAAGTTACAAGACCTTGAAAACAAATTTGTGATTTCCTAGACATCAAATGTAGTAGATCCTTTGATAAAAGCAAAAAATTGTTAAAATCTCCTAAAAATGTTCAATTTGTTAAATCAAATGGAACCGAAACTTTACAAAGATTTTCCAACTGTTCAAACCTTGATGTCTACATGAAAAGGAAATCTGTGACATTCGATGACTTGGACAAAGGTCCCATTGCTGGTGTGTTTCATCCACCTTCTGTTGCACAAGTTTCTGTTAACCTGCAACGTGAACGTGTTGACATGAGTACGTGTTTTCTCTGTGGAGAACAAGGTCACGTAGTCAGAAACTATAGACTGAAGAAGTCTCAAAATATTTATCCATTTATCAATGAACAATCCAAACCCGTTCCTGTGATTAAGGAGATTTTGAAAAGACCACTATCTTTTGATGATGAAACTCATATTATGTTTTCTGATGTGAATCCTCGAAAGGTGGTTCATGTTAATGAAAATGCAAATAATTTAAAGTACAAATTCGTTCCCGTGGAACCTATTTGCAAGAACGTGAATACAAATGTTGTTCAAGCTGCATACTTGAGATGAAATCCAAAACGACCTGTGACTTATTCACAAGCGGCTAAACCACATTTGAATTCATTAAACATTAACACTTCAAGTGAAACTCACAAGGTGCCCAAGACTGAGGCCTGGGCTGCCTTTTTGAACTGATTATTTTTCATTAATGTGCAGAGTTCATCAAAGATTGTTTCTGGTGTAAACTGGATAATGGATAGTGAATGCTCTCATCATATTACCGGCAACATCAATCTCTTAACAAATGTCAAAAATATACAGGGAGTGTGTGTTGTGTTTACTGGTAATTCGGGAGGCATGATCACTACGGAAGTTAATGTGTCTAATGGAAGCATCACATTTGAGAAGGTTAACTATTGTGATAAACTAGATCCAATTTGTTGAGTGTGTCACAAATTTGTGATAAGAAATACAAAACCGTATTTAATGATAAGGAGTGCATAATACTGAAACCGGGATACGTCATTCCTGAGGATATGGTAGTATTAAACATGACTTCTAAGGTATCTACTTCCGTAGAAACGTGTTTTGTTTCTAAGGAAACACAAAAAGACACGATTCTGATGGGTCATATTCATGTTAGGAAAATGAATTATTTAATGGCCAATGACCTTGTTGATGGTGTTTCTTTGAAACATTTTAAATTATCTGACCACTGTGTTGCTTGTAAAAAGGGGCAAACAGAAGAAGAAGAAGAAGAAGAAGAAGAAGAAGAAGAAGAAGAGGAAGAAGAAGTAACACCCTTCTAAGTTAATCAATACCGTTGATACTCCACTGGAACGACTTCATATGGATTTGTTTGGTCCTGCGAATCGAGTGAGTATTGCAGGTGATTGGTATTGTTTAGTTGCCACTGATGACTATTCAAGATATTCTTGGGTGTTATTTATGAGTTCAAAAGATCCAACACCCATTCTAGTTCAAAATCTAATCACTAAGATCGAATCACTGTACAAATTAAAAGTGAGGCGTATTGTAAGTGATAAGGGTACGGAGTTTAAAAATAATGTATTGGATTTCTTTTGCATTCAAAAAGGAATTTATCGAGAATACAATGCTCCTTATGTACCATGATAGAATGGGGTGCTGAAAAGAAAAACAGGACATTAATTGAAGCTGCAAGAACAATGCTAGCTGATTCTAAGCTTCCTATCCAATTCTGGAACGAGGCTATGAATACTGCTTGCCACACACTCAATCGTGTTTTGACTGTGAAGAAGCTTCAAAAGACGAGTTATGTACTTATGAACAAGCGTAAGCCTACCTTAAAGTACTTGGAGCCATTTGGGTGTCCTTGTACTACGTTGAAGAAAGATGCGGGAAAATTTGAAGAAAAAGGGATTGAAGGTTATTTATTAGGTTACGCATCACATAAGAAACGTGTATTTAACTTTACTTTGGGTTGTGTAGAGGAGTGGTACCATGTTGATTGCCAAAGATATACCACACCTCCCCAAGGTAAAGGACCTGATTGGATGATCGACTATGAGATTTTATTTAATTCGTTCACTCAAATAGTTGAAGAACCAGATGAAGACTTGGTGCGTGCGTATCTAGAAGATCAATACTTACCTCCAAAATCCCCTGTTTCTAATTATGATGAAGCTCCACAAGATGATATTCCTGGTACATCTGATGTGATTTCTATCTCGCTGGATGATGGTCATTTTGTTGATTCCTCCTCGGCTCCATTTCTGAAACACATGAGATTGGTGAATTGTATCATGATGCTGAGGAGAAAACTAACAAATTTATCTAACAATGTTGTTGTGACGGAGAATCATACTCTCCGGATTCATACTTATCATCCACATGACAACATCATTGGTGATCTTGATGTAGCTGTGCAAATATGTCATCAAGTTGCTACTTCAAATGATTCTAACATATTGTGTGCATATACGGATATACATTCCTCGAGAATCATGAATCTCTCGAAATACACTTTCTTTCATTCTCAAGTGGAACCAACGAATACTCGTTAGGCGCTCGAAGATCCATCTTGGGTAGAATCAATGCATGAAGAGTTACAACAGTTTAACCGACTAGGTGTATGGGATATCATTGACAAACCCGTTAGAGTTAAGAAACCAATTCCTACGAAGTGGGTATTTAAATGCAAGAAGGACAATCGTGGTGTGATCGTAAGAAACAAATCAAGGTTAGTGGTTCAAGGCATCCATCAGCAAGAAGGCATAGATTACACAGAAGTATATGATCCAGTTGCTCGATTGGAGGCTATACGAATATTTTTGGCTTATGCGGCTGACAAGAATTTTAAAGTTTATCAGATGGATGTAAAAAGTGCATTTCTCAATGGGGAACTACATGAGGAAGTGTTTGTTTTGCTGCCTCCTGGTTTTGAAGATCCAGAATATCTGGACCATGTTTACCGATTGAAAAAGGCCCTGTATGGTCTACAACAAGCCCCGAGAGCTTGGTACTGCACACATGCTGACCATCTTACTGATAATGGCTTCAAGCAAGGAACTGTGGACTGTACTTTATTTTATAAGAATGATGGTGATGATCTGCTCCTTTTCCCGATATATGTCGATGATATAATATTTGGTTTAACAAATGAAAAGTTATGTAAGGAATTCGAGAAGTCGATGCAAACAAAGTTTGAAATGAGCTCGATGGGAGAGATGAACTTCTTTTTAGGGTTGCAGGTTCATCAGTCTAACTTGGGAATCTTCGTTCATCAGACGAAGTAGGTGAAAGATGTCTTGAACCGATTCAAGATAACTGCCCGAAAAATCCCTTCAACACCTCTTCCTGTGGGTCACAATTTGTCACCAGACGAATTGGAGGATACCGTAGATCCTACCTTTTACCGAGCGATGATAGGTTCATTAATGGATTTAGTGCTTCTCGTCCGGACAAAATGTTTGCAGTTTGTTTTTGTGCTAGGTACCAATCAAGTCCCCGAGTGACTGATCTGGCAGCGGTAAAACGTATACTTCACTATCTGAGGGGTAATCCTGACACCGGGTTATGGTATCCCAAGGATGATAGTTTTGAATTCACTGCGGTTTCCGATTCAGATTATGGAGGATGCAAGATCAACTTTACATCGACCACAACTGGTTGTCAATTCCGAGGAATCCGGCTTGTTTTCTGGAAGTGTAAGAAGCAAACAGCGGTCTCCACTTGAACGTAGAAGCTGAATACGTGGCAACTTCGAGTTGCTGTTCACAGGTTTTATGGATCCAGCAACACTTGCGAGATTACGTTTTGAGTTTCTTACTACTCTTGTTTATATTGATAACCTGTTGCTATAGGTATTACCAAAAATCCCGTGCAACACTCAAAGACTAAACATATCGAGAATCGATATCATTTTATACGGGATTGTTTTGAAAATAAATTAATTGATATTGAGAAAGTGCACACTGATTTCCCAAAAGCCGATTTGTTTACCAAGGCATTTGATAAAACACGGTTTAACTTTCTGCTTGGTGTAAACGGATTAAAATCGCTTGCTGATATCCTGAAACAAGGATGATTATCTTTATCTTCTTTTCGTTTATTTTCATTCTTTATTTTTATGTTTTGGGTGTTGGGGATGAAAAGGGAAAAAACAAAAAGATTGTGTTTTTATTTATGTATAGAGAAAAACCAAAAACATTAAAAAAAACTTGAAAAAATACAAAAATATTGTGATTTTTGTTTAAAGTATTTTAAAAAATTCAAAAACGTTGAAAAATAGAAAATTCTAAAATATTTTGATTTTGTTTGTATAGAAAAATCCGAAAAGACAAAAAGATTGTGTTTTTATGTATGTACAGAGAAAAACCAAAAATTTTTTTGCATACTTTCGCTTAAAATTATGCCATTTACTCATATTTGAAAGGCATATACTTGTATATGTTTGGTCTTGATATTTACTTGTAAATGTTCGGGATAGCCATTTACCTGATAATGTAAAGTAGTTGTGGCTACTGTTGTACGTTTTATTTAATTCTCTAGCTGAAATTTATGTCATTTATTTAAGTTTGTGGAACATGCTTGCATCTATTGATCCTGTTATCTACTTATAAATTGATAGGATAGCCATTAATCTATTGACTGAAAGTGACTGGGCGATTGAATTTATTCTTATGCTCCTCAAAAAGGAGTTTTAAAGAAAAAAGAGAAAATGATAGTACATTGATCATCTGGTCCCATATCCAGAAAGAAATAAGCTTAAAAGGCTGAGTACTTAATTGCATTCGTGCATTGATAGTTCTTAAACAAGCCGTTAGGGTAAAGTATGTGATATAAACATAAAGAAACTCCAAAATTAAAGAGGTGTTAGTCTCGGTAATGATGGCAGAAATGAAATAGTCTGTCATACTCAAGCCTTATATGTTTGTCTGATCACCTAAAACACATAAGGTTGAATAAAAAGCATTAGGGTTCTGGATAATGTGAGTCTTTATTCGGCTTAATCATCTGGGTATTCATAAGCATGAATATTTCAAACGCTTTTAGAGCAAACCCAAAGTCATTAAACTTGATCACAGTTGTACATCGTATAATTTGAATTAATGACTTGATCAAAATCCGTTGTTAGTAATACATTGTTCCTCCCTTGCGAGCGTCTCAATACCAATAAGAAACGGACCCTAGGGAACACAATGTATGTAAGCCTACAGATGGACTCGTGCATACTCTCTGACAGTAAAGGAATTTTGGTGCATCAATCAAAAATATCTATAAAAATTCAAAATTTTGATCGACAGCATAATGGTTTAACTCAAGTTGGGGTGATACTAAAAAATCAAATTAAACTTGAATCGATATTAGAGGCTAATAGTTTCTGATATTCTGTTCTTTAACTGAAAATTTAATCATATCACAAAAATACTTGAAAGTTTGTTATAAGATTTAAGTGGACAACAATATTGTCACACCCCGTCTAGATTAATGCGGAAGCGTAATTCAGGAATGCAACAGATAACTCTGGTATCAACCACATTAATGCGGAAACTAATTTACATCATATTACATCAGTTGGTACTAAGTTTGCAACCTAGGCGAAAACACATAACAAGTTCTCGTGGATGCTATTTCTTTATTATTTACTTGCATCTATCTACAGCGATTCAACTTCACTCTTAACACCAAGCACGTAAGCAAATCATTCCAACTTTAGCTCACCTGAAAAGCATGTTAAAATGGGTCAACTACGTCTAATTGGTGAGTTTCATGTTTCAAAAGTACGAACGACAACCAGTATATGTAATCATAGTATTCATGTTTTGTAAATATGCGATGTAATTATACTAATCCACGAGTGAATCCTTGACCAGTTTCCATTACGTGGCCTCTACTGCCCACGCACTTCCTAATCCCAGGTTAGCTTTATTTTCCTCAAGTATGTACTATGTCTACACCACATAGCATGTTACAAAAGGTTCGCATGGTCATGTTCAATTGTAAAAACATGTTCCGGCATACCCCTCCGGCCCTGTCAATTGGGTTTGTCAAACCAATAGTACTATTCACTTGCCTTCGGCTCGTAGTTAATCACTCGTGTGGGAGGCCTTTCAAGTGTTAGCACTTAGATAATTCACATCATAAAAAGTTTTCAAGTACATAAGTATATGTAAACATGCTTTCCACCCCAAAAGTTCGTAAAACAGTTTAGAAAGTGGGGTCATGAAACTCACCTTAGCGTAGTATAGATCGGTTACACGTGTAGTATGTATAATGCCTCGATTATTGCTTGCATCCTATAATCGGTATAGTACGGTTAACACTATTACAGTCTTTAAACTAAATCAGGCTTTTTATCTAGTCTTGGTATAGCTGTTACACCCAGAACATGTCAGTAGTCTTAAATTGTGACGTTGTACGTTATAAAATGTTTAAAACCAGATTTGGCTCAGTTTCATCGTTTTTCTTGCCTAGCCAAGTTGATCGTTTACGCATTTCATAAATAGGTAAGATCACACAAACTTAAGTAAACATATTGTTTGATAAAATGATTTGATTTACAAAAGAAGTTTAAAGTTTCGGTATCTGGATTGATAGCATGGTTCGTTTCAGTTTCATATGGGTTTGATTATACAAAACGCGTACAATCCACCCGAATTGTCCGGAAATCTCGTAAAAAGTTCGTTTTTTTCAAATTCATCCAAAACTATGATATTTGACCACTTTTGATGTTTTGACATACCAGTCAGTTCGTTAAACACCAAACTACCAGTTTTGTTAAAACATATATAATTTAAATGTTCAAATAGACATAACTATTTATGTAATTATATATAAATTATGAGAATTTTTGTAAAAATAAATTAAAATCTCTAGAAATTTATAATATTTTCAGCATTTTCATACTTAACTATTTATTTATAAAAATTTATTTTATGTGTTATAATTAACCGATAAATAACCCGTTTATACCAAACGATTCCCGAAAAGTCTGATATTTTTTATAAGTGATCATAATACCATAACACAACCCCTGTAAATTCCCAGAACCTGATTTATTGGCCAAAATACGCTTTTGTGGATTTTTCGGCTGTTAAAACTCAATAAAAACGCAAATTCACAACCTATAGTTAGACATCTCCAAATGATCCCAAATGTTTCCAGTGATCTTACCATAAAATTTATGAGTTCCAAGCCAAATTTCATAATTTCTCATGAAGCTTAGCTATTTGTCCCAGATAAACGCTAATAAACGGTATTAAATTCGCCAAATATTCTCCATTTATCGAAGAATTACCAAATTTGAACAGGGACTCACTTATATGATCCCTAATGTCCCTACAAACAGCCCCTAAACGAGTAATACGGTAATTACATTGTCGGTTTTCGATAGTTTTTGGTGGTTTTATCGACTCTCCGGGTCTTGGGTCAAAAAGTAAGTGTATCTACATATCATATAACACAAAACTAAGCATAAATGATCCATAGTCTAGCCTTGTTATTAAGATATCATTTAGAGTTTCAAACCGAACTTTAAAACCGTAAAAACGTTATTAACATTCCAATACGTGTTTTTGGTCAAAATTCCATATGCTTCTGACTTGTAAACTTGTTTAACATCAAAACATGATTTTAGGTGATTTTTAGGGTTTTTGTATGGTTAAACATGTTTAATACTAATGAAAACCTAAATTTCTATGTTTAAATCATGTTAATTAATCATGAAATTTATAAAAAATAGATGTTACCCTTAGGGTTTTTGTTGCAAGGGTGAAGAACATAGCGGGAAAATGATCTGGTTTGAAATTTTTTAGTGAAAATATCCAAGGGTGAGGCTTGTTTAACAAGCTTTAAGAAAGGGGGTAAATTCCACTTTCGGCCGGACCAAAAGGGGGGCCTATTGGGCCCCCTTTTGGCCCATTGATGCCTCGTTTTGTGTGCCAAGGTTCGGTCTCGGTTCAAAATTTAGTTCGGGTCCGGTTTTCGCAAGATAACTAGTTCTAGTGCGAAAAACAGCGCGAAAACTAGTGTTATTCACCCCATTTGTGTAAAATAAGAAAAACGTACTAACTCGTTGTAAAAATTCAAAATAATTTCATGGATTTCATAAAACATGTCATATAAGTTTCCCATAAGTCTTTTTCGGCTTAAGGATGCTACAATACTCGTTTTGATGTTAACGATTGCGTTTAAACTCATAGCGTATCGTTAAATGAAACTTTTCGTTTAAATGGTTTTAAACGTACTGGGGCCTAATTATCAATATGTTAGTCACTATAATATATATAAAGCTAATATATGGTCCCTCTGTATATATATATACGGGTCATAATCAGTATCGGTCTGTTACACCCCGACCAAAGGCGGCGGAACATGCCGGGGTGCAACATGATTGGACAAATACACAAGACACTATTTAAGGTGACAATATTTATTTAACTCATTTTATTTCAACAAATCAATAACCACACATCTCGTCTACACAAACAACATGAATACAAGTAGCAATTATATTGTTCGTTTTACTAATATCCTAATAGTCTTGGTAACGTTTTCGTCAAGTCCTCGAGTCAACAAAAGTCAAACCTGTAAAATTTCATAAAATAAATTTTGTCAACACAAAGGTTGGTGAGCAATTCATAAGTTTGAGAATATAAGTATATAGTAATAAAATGCCACAAAACTTGTATACGAAACAATAAGTAAAAGTAACAACTTGGAAAAATTGGCAATCGCTAATAGAATTACGTTAGCGCCACCTAGCTACAAGGGTTTGGCAAGTAGTCTAGGATTTAATAGAATATCGTTAATTGCATTACGTTAACGACACTTTGCTACAAGAGGATGCCAAGTAGTCTAGGATTTATAGACTTCCACCAACCAAAAGCGATAAACACATAGACAAATAAGCATAGAACACCAAATCGAGCAATTATTCAAGTAAGGTATATAATCACGTTTTTGGGTTTAAGATTCAAGTAAATAAAGCATTTAGTTTGATAGTTATGTAATGTCACCCCAAAACGGAAGATGGAAAAAGGGGTATGAAAGTACTCACCTCGATTGATGAACCGAGAAATAAATAGATAAATAAATGAAGCTCGAATGGTAAACGAACGGATCCGACTTGAATCGATAAACACCTTAACTAAAATAAATAATGTAATATATATTAATGAACTTGAAACCATAATGAAACTATAGTTGAAATCGTAAATGAAATCCTTAACGAGGGGTTCGGTCTTTATAATAGTTACTGGTTAACATGCTTGAACTTATACGTAGTTGATAATAAAAAAAATAAGATTATTTTATTAGGCTTTTAAATAACTAAACCGATATTAAATAGAAACAAGACGGTTTTAATTCAAGAGTTCGGTTTTATAAAAATGAATAGATAATAAAGCTTATAATAATATTATTAATAAGGATAGTATTGATAATAATAACTTTAGAGCATGTTATATATATATATATATATATATATATATATATATGATAATGGTGAATATAATATATAATATACTACTTATCGAGAATTTGTTGTTAAAACTAATAATAGTAGTAGTAATAATAAATATAATAATTATTACTTTATTGTTGAAAACGTTATTAATAGATTTATAAGATTTAATAATAATAATTATTATTATTATACTAATTATATGTGTATAACGAAATCCATTGTAATGTGTTCCCATTTCCATTAGGGTATTTCAAGTTGTTGTAACATTCTCAAAGGTTGATGATGGTTCGCCTTAACACGAGTACAAGTCACACCTTTACTAACATAAGTGGTTATATCTTTCTTCATACCAGGGCGTCTTTAAAATCATTTCAAGTCTTTATATATCTTGTTAACACCTAAACATATAGATTTTTCATGAATTTACTCGGTAAGGCTAGTCTATTGGCCTTGCCTGGATTGTATTTAATTTCATAATCCTAATCGTTTAACAGTTCTATCCATCTTCTTTGCATCTGTACGCATCCTAAACCTTTACGAGATGCGTCACAATAAACTACCAAGTCATCTGTTCCATTTGGAAGACTTAATATTGGAGCACCACATTACTTTTGTCTTAACGTTTGGAAAGTCATTTCTTCTTCTTCTCCCCAGTCATGCGTTCGATCTTTTTAAGTTAGGAGGGTTAAAGGTTGGGCAATACTGGAAAAGTTTTCAATAAATCGTTAATAATACCCGACTAATTCCAAAATTTGGTGAATTTCTTTTGGTGATTTAGGTACTTGCCAATTCTTAATAGCCTCAATTTTACTGGGGTCTACATGGATTCCTTAATGATTCACAACGTGTCCTAAAATTTGTATTTCTTGTAGCCAGAATTCACATTTTGTGTTAGTACACGGTTTTGCGTCTCGAGTCTTTGTATTTATGCTTTGTATCAATTGGTATCAATAATGTATTAATTTAATTATTAATTTAATTATTCTTTTATTTACCTGATTAAATTATTTAATTGTTTAATTTCAAATTACATGAAGGTAATTCGTTAGTCATGTATAACGAATTAAAGTCATTCATAACGTATTGTATTCCAATTCGTTAACTTATTTCGCTTCCGCCACTCTGTAACGAATGACATCTAATTCGTTAAACATAACTTAACGAATTGAAAACGAATTACAGCTAATTCGTTAATGCTTCATCTTAAACTTTAACGAATTAACTTTAATTTGTTATGCCACGTGTGTTTGTATGATAACGAATCACCTGATTCGTTAGTTCAAATTCAAGCGAATATGATGACTCATCACATTGGAGATTGTGCCGCGTCAAAGTATTTAGGGATATGTGAACGCTGTTCGTCTTCACTATTCACCTTTCTTCTTCCATAAGTAACGAAACCCTGCCAAAATTTTCTCTGAAAAACCAATCATCATTATACTCAATAATAATTCGTGTGTCCGAATCATAAGGTAAAGTTGATCAATGATTTTCTTCATAATTGATTAACATCTTATGGGTTAATTTGTTGATTTTGTTATCGGGTTTCAAGTTCTTTATCAACCTTAATATATCTATTGTGTACCATGATTTGGTACAAATGGTTAATCCAACCCAGCTCGCAATATGTTTCCGAGATCCCTGTGATCATTTGTTCGGCTATACATCGTTTGATTATGGTTGTATTGATTTCAGTTTGCAATTTTGACTTTTTGATATTCTTGATAATTTTGACCTTGACTTGATTAGTCAAATTATTAAGCTTAAGGGACATTCGTTATATTGTAACGAATTGGAAATGTTTCGTGTCCAATTCGTTACATAAATCACACGAATTGGAATTTTCATCGTTAACTATAACGAATCAGATTTTAATTCGTTATTTATAACGAATTAGACTATAATTTGTTACACTTTCACCCCTGATTCGTTAAGATTCAAATCGCATTATTTACTTGATAACAAAGTAGCTAATTCGTCGTAACGAATCACCAGTTCGTTATAACGAATCAGCTTATTTAACGAATGACATTTTTAACTTATTATAAAATTAATAGGTAGTATAATGTTATTTAATTTTTAAGTTTACTAATCCTTGGTTTATTTTATCAGTCATGGCCGATAATGTGAATCCGGATCCTCCCGCTGCTGCGCCACAACAACAACAACAGGCACAAGATCTTCCTTTACTTCCGTATGAAAGAAGACATAACGTTTGTGCCTTCGTTGGTACAATTTTTGCTGACGAGAATGTTTTTGGAGAGATGTTGGCGTTCTTACGTCGCTCTCATATTAATTATGCTGTCACTGCAAATCCAGATGTTCGTTTCAGCATCGTTCGTCAATTTTGGAACAGTGCTAGGTATGTGGAGACTGAGAACCACATTGCTGCTGAAGTGAACGCGAGACCAGTTGTGATATCAACTGAGATTGTTCGAAGGGTGCTGAGGTTCGATGATACTATTGATGACCCGAGTGAGTACCACAAAGATCTGATTAAAGGGTTGTTTGGTCGATTATTTTATTCTGGTGATCTTGATGAGTCCATGTATAAAAAGGCATACTTGTGTCCCACATACAATTATTTACTACACATTCTTATACACTTCCTTGGTGGACAGAAAGGAGGTTTTGACGAATGCTGTATCATGCTTCAATCGGCTTTCGTTGCATTAGTTCTGAATAAACCTTTCATTTTCTCGGAAATGATCTTCGATCATTTCAAAGAGAATTGTATTGTTGTGAAAAGACCAACAAAATTCTTAATGTATCCTCAGTTTATCCAACTATTCGTTCAAGATGCAATCCGTGATTTGGTGCTCGATCCAACACGCCTCACTTATAAATTAAAGTTGGAGCACATGACAATGGATACTATGCGGAGGATGAAGTCGTAGCGTCAAACTTCTCATCCACGATTCAAGCGTTTGATTGGTCATGTTTCCAATCCTGGTTATGAATGTCCTTCTAATGATCGCTGGATACATGATGACTCGGCATCTGAGCGTGAAGAGGATGAAGGTGGGAACGATGGTGATGAGGGTGACGATAATGATGGTGGTGATGGTAGTGATCCAGCTCAACAGCAACGTGTTGAGGTTGATGCAGCTGTTGTTGAAGCTGCCTAATGTAAAAGAAAGGGGAAAGAGGTGGCTGGTGAAGGGTCCTCAAAACGTCGAGTGACTGCTGGAGCTGGGATTTCATTTGTAGTCCAGCCTCCAATGTCGTCTATTATTCAACGCCCGGCGGTGCCGCTTACTACTAGCACCCTGGAACTCACGTTGACGACCACTCTTACATCTGATACTAGGCTTGGCATGATTCCACAGTCAGTTCTATCTACTTTGCCAAGGCCTAGGACTACTACATCGATGGTTTCTCCAACATCGACGATGATGCCACCACCGCCTATGGATATGTCTTTTATAAGGCTCGCTCGTCCTCAGGGTCCTGTTCAGCCAATTCCTCCTTCGTTTCATGCCATGACACAGGATCAGTAGATGAATATTCTTTTGAGCTTACTTCATCTGTATGAAAATCAGACGGCTGCCGATCGTCTGAATCAAGAGCGTATGATGGACAACCAAAATAAGCTGCTAAGTTAAGTCTCCTTCTGCCAAAAAGAGACCAAAGCCCTTTGTGACATTGTTACGTCTCAGGTGGTGAAGTTCCAACAACAAGAATATAAGATTGTGCAGCTTACATACAAAGATGATGCGCTCAAGAATCTTAGAAATGATGAGGAAGATCCTAACGAGACAGGTACTAGAGGTGAGACAAAACAAACTCACTATTCATCCTCTTGTGCAGGTACGGCTGCTGCTGCTAGTAATTCTGGTAAACAGTTGGTTGTTTATCATGACTCAGAGAATGTTAAACCCATTGAGTTGATAAGAGCCAATACTGTTATATTTGTTGATGTTGAGGGTGTGATAAGAAGCATTGTAAATGCTGATGTGATTGAGGTTGGGCAGTTCGTGAAACAATCCTTAACGCAAGAGCGGATTTCTATACTACTGGGTCTAAATGACGATGAACTAACCATGTTAGAGGCTGAGGGTGATGTGGAGGTCGAGAATGATGAAGAGGTCTGGAATTATCCGACTATTCATATGAAAAAGTCTATTATTTTTGACGAGTATCCTGACTTATTTCAACACTCTAATGTTGATAAGGGTGCTCTAGTATTTAATGAAGAAACTATTAAAGCAGTCGAAGATCATTTGGAGAAGGTATCAAAGGGAAAATATGTTGATACAAGATTCGATTCAAAGCCTGATTCGTCTGTTGAGGATATTCAAGGCTGGTTTGCTTACAAAGACAAGAAAGCTTGTAAGATTATCGATGCATACAAATATGTTGATCAAGAATTTAAAGTGGAAGCCGTTGCACGTGCCAAAGCTAATCAGATGACTTCTTTCAAGGTCGTGTCAAAAGTTTGAGGTGGTATTATTTCATGGCTTTACGATTCTGAATTAAAAGTTTGTATCATCAAATGGGAGATGGGACGTACGGACTCTTGTATACCGTCCTTTTATTAACCGTGGCGGGAATCACCAAGCAAGTTGGTTTCACCAACATTTTCTGCTCAAGGTGAACCACGGATTTAATTTCTTTAAGCCGCAGATCCCAATTCGCAAGCGTATTGATGAGATCGATCCGAGGACGGGTTGGAGGAAGTTGGTGCTTAAAGTTAAATTGCTGAAAACAATGAAACGTGTACCAGTCAAGACGCTGAATCAGCACATGTATTTATCTTTCAACCGCTGGTATTATGAACATCGTACTGGCGAGGCCGCTATTGTTTTGGGTAAAGGCTTGAAGACCGAGCTGATTAAGATTATTGATCCGATGTGGCTCGTGAACTTGACAGAGACCGACAATGATGTGCTGTTCAAGAATAAGATACTAATAGAGTGTCGTGAAGACTATGACCGAGCAATGCGATTTCAACGTGTTGTTCGTGTGTATCATGAGCATGGGATTCACAGCTACAGAGATTGGCAGTCCAAACGATTCAAATAACTTAAAGAGAAAGAGCTCAAGACGAGGGGGTGTCTGTTAGTGCACGGTTTTGCGTCCCAAGTCTCTGTATTTATGTTTTGTATTTATTAATGAAATAATTATAATTATATTAAGGTAGTTCGTTAAGAGATTCTAGTTCGTTAAGGATGTTTAACTAGAAAGTTAAGTTAAGGTTCCTCCCAATTCGTTAAGGATGTTTAACGAATTGGAGGTCTGTTTCATTAAGTTTATTATTCATTTTGTAATGTAACGAAGTGGGAGGCTAGTTTGTTACGGAATGTGTAACGAACTAGACCCATCTTCTATATATAGAGGTGAACACCTCTGTTTAATTTAAGTTTTGATTAACCTTATTGAATTGTTGTCCCATTGTTCTCTCGTTCAAAGATTCATATAGATAACGTATTACTATAATATATACACATATATATACAACTAATATAATCTAATAGTATAGATTAATCATGAACTAGATCCTCATGGTATTAGATCTAAGTGTTAAACGTATCTGGATCTTACATCTGAGTTAGATCTGTGTTATATCATTTTGACCACTTACCGAATAACTTTTCTTGCCTTAGTAATTCCAAGATTACCCGCAGATGTTTGTGTCCCTCCTTACTTTTAGAATATATTAAGATGTTATCGACAAACACTATCACAAATTTATCAAGATAGGGTTGGCAAACTCGGTTCATGAGATCCATAAATACTGCAGGCACCTTGGTCAATCCAAACAGCATAACCAAAAATTCATAGTGACCGTACCGAATTCGGAAGGCTGTTTTTAGGACATCTTCTTCCTGGATTATTATTTATTGATAACCATATCTGAGATCAATTTTTGAAAAATTGGTCAAACAAGTCATCAATTCGAGGTAGTGGGTATTTGTTCTTGATAGTCACTTTATTTAATTCTCGGTAATCAATACATATCCCAAAACTTCCGTCTTTGTTTTCACAAATAAAACTGGTGCTCCCCATGGTGAATAGCTAGGTCGAATAAAGCCCTTATCCAGTAATTATTGCAATTGTTTGGACAATTCTTGCCTTTCAGAATGTTCTAGTCGATAAGGCGCCTTAGCAATGGGAGCTGCTCTTGGTATTAGGTCAATACCGAATTCGACTTGTTGGGTCGGTGGTAAACCAGGTAACTCATCAGGAACACATCTGAATACTCTTGTACCACCGGGTTGCCTTCTACTCGTTTTTCATTTAGTTGTTACACTTTACAAGTAGAACGTACAACCTTGGCACAAATACTTTAGTGCCTTAAGTTGGGACACAAGAGGTAACACGGTACCAGATTTCTCACCTTGAACAATCATTACATCATCATTCGAAAGAGGAATTTTAACTGTCTTATCCTTACAAACGATTTCAGCTTTATACTTAGATAGTGAGTCCATACCGACTATAACATCGAAACTTCCTAGTTCTACTGGGAATACGTCGATAAGGAAGAATTGGTCGTTTAGGATAAAAGGACAGTCACGAACTATTTGGTTAACAATTATAGACTTATTGATAGCGAGTTCTATAATATAAGGATTCGGTAATTCACTAACTAGCATTTTCTTCAATAGTAAGAAGTTAGTAGCTACAAAACTTTTATTGGTGTCCGTAACAATTAGAACTAAAGCTCAATGATCAAAACTAAGTATGTACCTGTTACTACATGTGGGTCTTGTCGCGCTTCGCCCGATCCATTTACGGAAGCGCATCCCCTAGCCGGATAGGAAATTGATGTTTGCCATTGATTTTGTCATTTTACTACATTTGGATTCAATTTGGGGAATTGTCTCCTAAAGTGTTTCGTACTACTACACCTATAACATGTCTGGAGGTTCATTGAAGATGGAGTTTGTGGATTAGATTGTTGTCGAATTGGTTGGGGACTAGGTGTTTTTGGATGACGAGTTTGGGTTGTTTGATACTGTAGGTTTGAAGTATTCATTATAGTTCTACAACTTGGGGCATAATGCCCGATCTTTCCACATCTTTGACAAATGGCCGTTCGACATTCACTAGTATGATGCAAATTACACTTTCCACACTTTGGCAATGACCCTTTGTATGTATCTTGTTTCATGTCGGAACTCGTCATAACATAGTTTGGAGTTGTAGGCAGATTCGTTTATTCTGAGATTTCACTTGTGTTCTAAAGGTATAACTAGTTTGTTTCAAACCAGACGATTCTCCTTGATACAACGTTTCTTGTAAGGCCAAAAGTAACGACGCTGGCTTGTGGCACATCATTTTCTAAAGTTGGGTGGGCTGTGGAATTGACTATACTTCTCACGGCTGGGGTAAGTCCCCAAATATAGCGCTCAATGCGCTTGGATTCCGGAATAATTGACCATGGTACTAAACGAGTCAATTCATTGAAACGATTTGTGTAACTTAAATGATCAGCGCCTCTCATTTCCAAATTCCAAAGTTCGTGTTCTAATTTCTGGATCTCATTTCTTGAGCAAAAACGTTTTAATACGAGGGTTTTAATTTCAGTCCATGTCATACTGTTAATCGTTTCACGTCCCAAAGTTTGTACAATAATATTCCACCACATCAAAGCATGATCCAAAAACATACAGGTAGCGAATTTGACTATACGGTCTGATGAACATTCATCATTGTTAATTATGGACTCGGTCTTTTCAATCCATTTCACCAATCTGCTATGTCCTTCAGTGCCTCTGAATTCAGTCGGTTTACAGGAGGAAAACTGCTTAAACGAATATTCTTGACGTTGGGGTTCTTGATTGTTACGATTATTACCGGTATTTGGTTGAGAGTTATCATTAGTAGTTGTGTTGGTTTCCAGCATGGGAGTTGGTTTTGTGACATTAGTGGTGTTCAAAACGGGTTCAGGGTTCCCAACGCTATTAACAGTCGGGCAAGTATTATTACTGTTTATAACATTATCAGTAGTCAACGGGGTAGTAACGCTCGGGGCTACGTTAGTGTTTGGCGGAGGTATATTATCAGTGGTCGTAGTAATGCTCGGGGGTTTATTAACATTATTATTGGCACGTATGCTAGGAGTGACTTTTGTTACAATGGTCAGTATCACTGCTTGTAACTGGCGAGCAATCAATTCGGCCACTTCCGCCTCGGATATAGGGTTAGCTTTCTTCGGGGCCATTATATAACAATAATTAGATATATAATAATTATACCGTTTCCACCATAGTAAACACAGTATCACGATATTATCAATTACAAACACACAACTATGCCAAAGAACACGTTTGTATTACCCCTAATCATTACTATACATATGGGTCCAAAATTTAGCGCATAGGCTTAACCTGGTATAGGCCAGCGCTTATATATGTGTATCAAAATTTGTCACTAACAATAGACTTAACTCGATAAGGGTTAGTGCTTGTAAAAGTGCTAAACCTTAAACAGCTCCCAAGTCAGCCCAACATGCTTCAACAAATTGCTAAATGGGATGCCAAAAGACTATATACAACCAAACTATACTATTATTGTTCTACCCATTCATAAGTACATGGTACAACAATCACGAAACTGCAGCCACTAGGACTGTAATAACCGCCATACGAACTCCCAACAGTGTCATCGCTCGATCCTGACCCCAACGATTGTGAGCATTTGACCTATGTACATCTCTCACTTCTTGATGAACGTACCACATGTGATCTTTCTTGTCGTGTATGTGATGGTTAAGGTTTTTTATCGAGTGTGATTGTCCTAATATCTGATCAGTCACGAAACCCAACCACGCTGAATCGGAGAGAAGATGTGACTCCAGTATCAGTGTGGGTAGAGCCCAGGTGGGAACAGGTATGTTAGTGACTTGGATACATGATGTCTATCCTTTATGGTATGTGGACCGTGGTTGGGGGAGGTGTGCTCAGATGGGCGCACGTTCATGCGGGCAGTCTGACGGTTCCTAATATTGGATTGGGGTACTGGTGTATGACGCACAGGTGGAGTAGGGGATCTAGGTTCTCTAGTCGGTGAATGATAAGCACTAGTAGCTCCAGCCTCTTGCCTAGCTGTTTCCCTACGAGGGTAACTATCACATCTTTAGCCCGATAAATCAGGCTGGTCAATCGGCACCTCGTGTGGACTATGGCGTCCCCCAAGCTATCACCTATTTCTTCCTCCTTCGATTCCTCTTCGGAGTCCTCTTCGTCATCTTGCAGTAATGGTACTCTGTCAGATAGACGACATTGTAGCTCTCGACATATTTATGCACTATGGTTAGTAATAATAATAATCTTTATTAATAATATTAATCATAATAAAATACATACAGGTATTCATACACATTAGTACAGATAATTGTTTATATAAATATATTTATTTAATATCATATTTTATGCACATATGTTGTTTTTTATACCTATTAGATTGTTCAGTGATTTCTTCTCGAATTTCCTCGTAAAAACAATTCCGTTATTACGTTCTGGACCGTAAAAACCCACTTGTCCATTCTATTTCATTCCGAGAATCATCAGTATATGTTATTTAACATTATGTTATTCCCAAAGCTAATCGAGCCCGCAGTTATATTAGGGTATCCTAAGGGACATCCTAATTCTTTATAACCAATGGCTCTGATACCAACTTATGTCACACCCAGACTAGGTTGATGCGTAAGCTTAATTCGAGAATGCAACATATAACTCTGGTATCAACCAAATTGTTTATAAAGAAATTCAACAAACTAATTTACATCATATTACATTGGTTGGCACTAAGTTACAAAGTAGGAAAAAACACATAACCAGTTCTCATGGATGCTTATTTTTAATTATATACTTATATCTATCTACAACGATTCAACTTCACTCTTAACACCGAGCACGTAAGAAAATCATTCCAACTTTAGCTCACCTAAATAGCATTTTAAAACGGGTCAACTACGTCTAGTTGGTGAGTTTCATGTTTCACAGGTACGAACGCCAAACCAGTATACGTAATCATAGTATTTTTTGTTTTCAAAATATGCGATATAATTATATTAAGCCAAGAGTGAATCCTCGATCAGTTTCCATTATGTGGCCTCTACTGCCCACGCACTTCCTATGCCCACATTGGCTCTATTTTCCTCAAGTATTTACTATGTCTAACAGCACACAGCATGTACAAAAGGTTCGCATGGTCATGTGCAATGGTAAAAACATGTTTCGGCATACCCCATCGGCCTTGTCAATTGGTTTTGTCAAACCAATAGCACTATTCACATGCATTCGGCTCGTAAATCACTCGTGTGTGAGGCCTTTTAAGTGTTAGCACTTAGATAATTCACATTATAAAAAGTTTTCAAGTACATAAGTATATGTAAACTTGCTTTCCACCCCAAAAGTTTGTGAAATAGATTAGAAAGTGGGGTTATGAAACTCACCTTAGCGTAGTATTGATCGGTTACACGTGTAGTATGTATAATCCCTCGATTATAGCTCCCATCCTATAATCGGTAAAATACGGTTAACACTGGTACAGTCTTTAAACTAAATCGGGATGTTTATCTAGTCTGGGTATAGCTGTTACACCCAGAACATGTCAGTAGTCTTAGATTGTGACGTTGTACGTTATGAAATGTTTAAAACCAGATTTGGCTCAGTTGCATCGTTTTTCATACCTAGCCAAGTTGATCGTTTATGCGTTTTGGAAATAGGTAAGATCACAAAAACTTAAGTAAACATATTGTTTGATAAAATGATTTGATTTATATAAGAAGTTTAAAGTTTAGGTATCTGGATTGATCGCAGGGTTCGTTTCCGTTTTCATACGGGTTTGATTATACAAAACGCGTACAATCCACCCGAATTGTCCGGAAATCTTCGAAAAAGTTTGTTTTTATCAAATTCATCCAAAACTATAATATTCGACCACTTTTTTCGTTTTGACATACCAGTCAGTTCGTTAAACACCAAAACTGCCGGTTTTGTTAAAACATATATAATTTAAATGTTCAAATAATCATAACTATTTATGTAATTATATATAAATTATGAGAATTTTTGAAAAATAAATTAAAATCTCTAGAAATTTATAAAAATATTTTCAGAATTTTTATACTTAAATATTTATTATTAAAAAATTATTTTATGTGTTACAAATAACCCGTTTATACCAAACGATTCCCGAAAAATCTGATATTTTTTCTAAGTGGTCATAATACCATAACTCAACCCCTGTAAAATTCACAGAACCTAATTTACTGCCCAAAATGCCCTTTTGTGCATTTTTCGGCTGTTAAGACTCGATAAAAACACAAATTCACAACCTATAGTTAGACATCTCCAAATGATCCAAAATGTTTCCAGTAATCTTACCATAAACTTTATGATTTCCAAGCCATATTTCATAATTTTCATGAAGCTTAGCTATTTGTCCCAAATAAACGATAATAAACGGTAATAAATTCGCCAAATATTCTCCATTTATCGAAGAGTTACCAAATTTTAACAAGGACTCACTTATATGATCCCTAATTTCCCTGAATAGTTTCACAAACTAACAACAAGCACATCACAATCGAAGTACAAAAAGCCCCTTAACGAGTAATACGGTAATTAACTTGTCGGTTTTCGATAGCTTTTGGTGGTTTTATCGATTGTCCGGGTCTTGGGTCATATAGTAAGTGTATCTACATATCACATAACACAATACCAAGCACAAATCATCCATAGTTTAGCCTTTTTAATTAGGGTTTCGGTTAGAGTTTCAAACCGAACTTTAAAACCGTAAAAACGTTATATTAACATTCTAATCCGTGTTTTTGGTTAAAATTCCATATGATTATGACTTGAAAACATGTTTAACATCAAAACATAATATTAGGTGATTTTTAGGGTTTTTGGATGGTTAAACATGTTTAATACTAATCAAAACCTATATTTCAATGTTTAAATCATGTTAATTAATCATGAAATTCATGAAAAATTGATGTTACCTTTAGGGTTTTGTTGCAAGGGTAAAGAACGCAGTAGGAAACTGATCTGGGTTGAAGTTTTATTTGTGAAAATGTCTAACGGTGAGGCTTGTTTAACAAGCATTAAGAAGGGGGGTGAATTCCACTTTGGCGGCCGGACCAAAAGGGGGGCCCATTGGGCCTCTTTTGGCCTATTGATGCCTCGTTTTTTGTGCCAAGGTTCGGTCTCAGTTCAAAATTTAGTTCGGATCCAGTTTTTCGCAAGAAAACTAGTTCGATTGCGAAAAACCGTGCGAAAACGAGTGTTTTTCACCCCATATTTGTAAAATAAGAAAAACATACTGACTCGTAAAAATTCAAAATATTTTCACGAATTGCCTAAAACATGTCATATAAGTGTTCCATAAGTCTTTTTCGGCTTGAAGGATGCTACAATGCTCGTTTTGATATTAACGATTGCGTTTAAACTCATTGTGTATCGTTAAACGAAACATTTTCCATTTAAATGGTTTTAAACGTACAGGGGCCTAATTATCAATATGTTAGTCACTATTATATATATACAACAAATATATGACCCCTCAGTATATATACGTGTCAATCCCGTATAACGATCACTATACCACATTCGCAACCCACACCGTAAGGTGTTGACAAGAGGGTTAACGACAAAATATTTAGGGTAAGAACAAATATCGTATTAACGGCGGAATCACTAACACAATATATGTTGCTTGAAAATACTAAAGTAAAAAAACACAGACTGTCAGTCAAAAGATTTTCATTAATAGAAAGATGAACACAAATGAGAATCAATCAGGATTAACAGAAAGTGAATGTTTTTGTCATGACGTAATAAAGAAATGCCGTCACAATCAAAGTCAGGAATAATATCGGCTGTCTTAATCGTATCTCTCGTCTCTTTTATAGGCCTACCTGACAATTGTCATTCCTTCTAGAAACCCTTATTAAAAATACATAATCAGATAAACATATTACAAAATATTCTAAGTGTAAAACTGGTCTTCGGGTAAGCTTTGCAGCTTTTGTCTTCTTCAAGCAGACCTGGTAACCAAAGTGTGCTGGGGAACAGTTCTCCGGGTAGACTTTACATTGAATATTTTCCTTAGAAAATATTCACCTAGCAGACTTCAATCTTCTTGACCATAGCAAACTTTGCCCGATATGGCCCTACGAGCAAACTTGTCCTTCAGAGGTACCTTCAACTCTTGTTAATGAATAACTTATTGAACATACTCAAGTGTGCTTGTGACATTGTAGCTTGCTCAGAGTTAAATCTTGCCCGACAAAGTTCTTAAGATAATTCCTTATCAACATTCTTCAAGCATGCTCGGACCACTGCTTATTAATGAATAAGCTTGTTAGATCTTCCAAAATACATGGCTTGATTAGCTTGGTTTAGCCAAGAGCTTGCTGGGAAGCAAACCTTGTTTGGCTTTGAAGAACAACCTTGCTAGACAAAGTGAACCCTGCTCGGATTGACACTTAAGAAGATTTCAAGAAGATAACCTTTCCCGAAAGGCAAAATACCTTTCTAGGTTAAGTAAAAGCTTACTCAGAGGACTAAGTGTGCCCGATATCCATACTTAGCCATTTTCAGGGAGGTTGAGAAGATTCCAATCTTCCTTAAACCTTTTTCTCATCCCAACAATCTCCCCCTAGATTGGAACACCCTCAGTTGTACCAAAACACCCTTTGGTGACATACACTTAGTCCAAAATACACATCAAATTTAAAAGTCAAATTACATAACATAATCAAAAGTATTACAAGTGGAAATTCTGTCCAGTGGACGTTACAAAGCAAAACCTAAACTAGAAATATATTCTCATCTTCTTGAGCTTGAGCCTGCTTGTCTTCTTCCCAACTTTACACTAGCTGCTCTCTATTTGAACAAGAACAATTCATGATGAAATGGGTGGCTATCAGGCACAATCCACCTCATAATATCTTCCAATTCGTCATCATGCAGGAAAGTTAGGTCTTCATCATTTCTAATAATTCCCAAGGCAAGTCCATCGGAATTTCTGAGAATTTAGGATTCTTCATTTTCCTTGTAATCAATTCGAGCAATTCCTACCATTTCCTAAACTTCAAGATTTGGCCTTGTCATCCTCCTTCTCATATTAATGCAAATCATCATGTTTGCCAGAGGATCTCTTTCCTTCACCCGTGAAATATATTCAATCTCAGCATATGTGATATCCTTCATCTTATTTTACCTTCTGGTCTTTTCATACTCACTCAATCTCCACTTCCTCTTCTTATTCAGCAAAGGGAATCCAGCTCTGGCCTCCTCCTTGAGATATTTAGATAGTTCATTCTTTTGTCTTCCTACAAGTCTATTCATGTCATGATAGTCATACAGATCTAGACTTGCCATATCTTCAAGCTGTTCCCGTTTACACTTAGCAAAGTCATCCTTGAAGATGATATCCCGCAAATCTCCACTCCTCATAATAAATTTCAATAATTCAAATACAGAGTCATAAAAGCGACTCTTGGGTAGGTCCACATCAGATGGTGGCCTATTTTGTCTTTGTTGTGTAGCTCTTGCTACAGTAATTTGTGCTCTTGAGGCTGAGGACCTAGAAGGTATTGCCTTTTTGGGTTTAGTGTCTCCCAATGCCAATTTATTCTTATACATAGAAATTATCATTTCTACGGGCATATCCATCGAATCCTGAATGTTATCATTGCCCTCAGTTGCCAGTTTTTCAATCATTCTCAACACTTTCTTATTTCCAAGCTGACCAGCTGGAACAAATCGAACTCCACTCGGTCCATCTTCAATGTTTTGAGGATTCCTCTGTTCAGCGTCCAGGCTCTCCCATTCCATCTTTTGTTCATAGAACAATTGTTTCAATTGAGCTTTACCCAGAAGATCAAACGCCTTCTCATCCATTCCTTTGGTCATCATTAACCCTTTAAGGTTTCTGATTTTGTCCTCATCTTCACATGGATCCCTGTATTCGATTGGTTCAGGCTTTACATGCACAACAGTAGGAACTTTTGCAGCCTTTGAAGATTGAGCCCTTTCTTCTTTATCCTTTTCTAACTCAAACTGAAATAGGGCCAATCTTTCACTCCTATTCAATCCTTGGATCATATTCAAGCTCTCTCTTGCTTCCATCAGTCTTTCAAGCAATTTGAGTTGTTTATCCTCGCATCTCTTTTTCTTCACAGCATTCTCCTTTTCGGCCAAAGTCACAACTCTTGTCCTTTTTGCTGTTTTATCAGTATCATCTTTCATTGACAGCCTTTTGAAATAGGATTCAACTTGAGCTTTTGACATACCATCAACTCTCTCCATTGCAATTCCTCTATCAATCAAGTACTTACATTTTCCTCCATATCTCTTCATCAATTCATCAATCTTTTCTTGCTGAGATGCTTCCCTTCTCAAACTCTCATTTTCTTCTTTCTCAACTCTTTCAACATTGGTCTTGTAGTGATGTTCCAGATCATCAAATTTCATCCTGCTCAGATCTTTATCAGATACACCCTGCATCCTTAAGTAATTTCTGTATTTGATAGAATCACGGTTCTTCTTTTCAATTATTCTTCTGATTTCATCAGCCTCTCTATCAATCATACTTTGCAGCTCCTCATCTTTCTTCTAATCCAAAGTCTCAAATTTGTAACCATGTTTATTCAAACTTATCACCAAAGGATTATTTCTCCTTGCATTATCCAAAGTCTGTTGTATATTCTTCCTTTGTTCATCAGTCATTTCAATATGTGGGTGATATGTGTATAATGATGCTCTTTCTAAATGACTCACAACTAAGCTTTAAATTTATTAAACGAAAATCCTAACGAACCCACACACAACTGGCAAGTGTACCGATCACTAATAGTATAGACCTAAGGAAGTCCGAGTATCGAACACAAGGACACTTGAAAACGTATATGATACATAACCCTAACCAAGACTCACCTAATAATATTTAAATGATTTTTAATATAATTAACTACTTAACCTAACTTACTTCAACTAAATTAATTAACTAAACTTAACTTAATTAAATGAAACTCTTGACGAAAATTGCAAACTTTACTGCAATCGGAGAAAACGTCTACCTAGGTAAGAATCATATTGAAGGTATAGTAAGCTATTGGATTGTAGAATCTCACGGCACCGGTTCCTAAAGAATGACACAACTAAGGTTCACTCAGGAAGCTAGATTACCTCTCGGTCTCACTAACAAGCCCTAACATACACTTAGTTGATTTTAAGAACAAACCGGGTGACGAATTTTTAACGTGCTCTAATGCCGACTCTCCTCTCGGTCTCACCGACACACTACCCTAATGGAGACGAATACTACGCAACCAAGGATAGAGGAACAATTCAGTTTAACTTAAACTAGGTCAACTAATCGCTCACAAACCCAAACCCGACAAGAACCGAACCCGCTCTCGCGCGATCCTATTCCTAACAAGTAAAAGCTATGAGACGAGTTTACTTCCTATCACCTCTCGGTCTCAAGGAAGGTGTCTACCCGCTGATTATATTCAATTAAAACACTCACTTAAACCTTACGGTTTATCAACCCGCAAACAAACCCTAAACACTAAGTAAAGAGTCCTAACAAGCAACAATCAATCAAAACTCATTCAATTAATTAAAGCAAGAGGTAATTGAGTATTATTAATCAAAACACAGCCACTAAACACAACCTAATTCAATGTTAAACCAAACTTTACACTAACAAATCAAGTCATGATCATCAACAATCCAAACTACTTACTAAAACCTAACAATAATCATCTAACCTAGGTAGAACTAACTAGTTTAGCCTAACATTGATTTTGGACAACAGCATATAGTTAAGATAAATACCAAATAACTCAACCAAAACATAATAAAACTCATTCAATGATCAAGGACAATCAAACACAAGTCAAACTTCAAATTACTTGCAAAACAATCCAATAAAAAGCTTAAACTTAACAAGTTAGGGTTCTTGAACAAAGGACAAAGTTTATGGATGATTACTTAGGGTTATATGGCTGAGATTATGAATGTATATGACGCTTAGCTGCTGTCCACAACTATCTTTAGCCTCCTTCTTCTTCCCTTGGCTCAAGAATTGCAAAAAACGAATTTTTCTTCTTGAATGGGAGCTTTTAGGGTTATTTTTTTACTAGTTGGGGGCTGATTTCGGGATTGATGGGCTGTTAGGGTTCTTTTTTCTTTTGTTTAATTAATATATTATGCATGTAAGGCTTCTAACTTGTGGGCTTGGGTCGGGCCTTGAGTTGTAGTCATCAAAGTTGCTCAAATTAGCCCCTAGAGTCTTCAAACTTGCCACTTTTCATCATTAAAACTCATAACCTACAAGTAAACATCCATCTTTGTAAAATTAAGCAAAAACAAGCTATACCTCTTAATAATTAAACTAAAAAGCAATTAAATCATGATAAAACGATAAGGAAAGTAAGTGTGTTTTACAACACATCAAACATCCCCACACTTAAGTCTTTTTTGTCCCTGAAAAAGTCTAATGCAGTTGGATCAGAATCGGAAAATACAGTCTTAAAAACTTTAGGTTAATTTTTAAAGCTTAGAAGAACTCAAAAACCGCGATCACCGATATTGTTGTCCACTTAAACCCATGCCTTAATCTCAACCGGGACAAATAAGATCCGACAATAACATTACTCAGTGGTTTACACAATTAAGACCCGCTTATTTTCAGTTTTTACCGGACCAGATGTAGGTTCCCTGGACGGATCGCACGAGATATCTCGATTAACTCAGGTGCGGAATCCCTGCGTAGATCGTTACGAGTATAGAACACGAATCACACGAACACACGAAACGAACACACGTTATATATTATAACTCAAACACGTGATGTAATATCACTGTTACAGACTCTCGTCCTCACGTTACAATGAACTTGAACAACTGACACGAACTTAAACAACGATTACAATCCAAGCCGTAACCTAGGACTATTTATACACGACAACTTCGCCTGGCATGTTCAGGCGAAGTTGTCCATAACTTCGCTTGACTAACAAGTTCGCCTGTTAAGCGAACTTGTCAGTAACTTCGCTTAAACATACAAAACATAATTAAACATTACAGACTCGATTACAGACACTAGACTATGAACTACTGACATTATGCACCAACAGACTCCCCCTTGGCAGTAGCTTCATATCTTGATCTTTTAGCACTTGTCTTGTAATCTTCAATCTTGTATCTTCACGCATGCACTCCTTCTCTAACACAAACTGACACAACTCTTTGATACTTCCTCGCTTCGTCCTTCCAAGCAGGAATATAAAAGATTTTCTTCTCATTAAGCACCTTCAGATCAGCTTGCGATAAGTTTACCAAATGCATCGGATCGTAAACTCTTAGGAGCTCTTGTTCATCCTCGTCTTCCATCACCGCCTCTGCTGTCTCACAATCCACATACCACCACTTTAGGTCTTTAAGCACATCCTTGGGCATTAGCTTCATCGGTACTTCTTTCAGGCACCGGATCGGTTTATACTTCATGACCATCCAAGGTTTTCCATCAGCTCTCAAACCTCTATCCTTGTCTTCAACAAGTTTTCCCTTCTGCGGTTTCAACAGCTCAAACTTCTTCTCTTTTATACTTTCTCTCCATACAATTTTCTCAATGACTCTAGCCATATTATCGTCATTTCGATTGATTAACCCCAATCTGGCTAAGTCTTTCACTTCACATTCCGGCAGTGTATTCAACGACCTTAACATTCTTTTAAAATACTGAACGCCGTCATACCGTTTAATCACAAAGAGCTTCAACTGCTCATCATAGATCCAGCAAATATTCCCTTTCTTCGCTTCAGCATAGCCTTTAATATTGTAACTCTTCTTAAACATTGTAGGGACCGCTGGTTTCTTCGTTTTGACGAACCACTGAGCATAGCCTTCCTTCCACCTAGGCTGCTCTTCCCATTCAGTCTCATCGATTACTGTCTCATTACCCATATCTACTTTCTCCACACCTGGAATGTCATGCTCTACATTCTCTTCTTCTATTTCACCTTCTTCAACATCTTCTTCAATCACAATCTGAGCTCCAATCTTCTCAATCTCCTCAATTGGCAGCACATCATCATCACTAAACATATCATCATCTAATTCTTTCAAAGCATCAATCACATCATCTCCCATTCCTTCATCATCAACCATCACCACCTCATCACCACCAGAACTGCCAGCCGCACCTGCAGACTCCGCCTGAGCTGTGGAAGTCCCAAGAGCTTGAGTAGTTCTTGGCAACTCACCACCTGCACCTTTCGATGCATTGGGATCATCATCTCTATCATTTCTCTTCTTTGTCCTTAACTCGTCGCCTTTACAGCCTGTCTCCCCCTGGGATGCCAAGAACTCCTTCATAGCATCTATAATTCTCCCATGTTCAACCAGGAGGGACGACTGTAGTTGATTTTCTGCTACAAGGCGTTGAATAGCCTGGGTCTGGACTAGATTCACCCTTGACTGTTCTGCCACGACCCGCTCAAGTGCAGCTATTCTCTCCGAGTCTGAGAGGGTTGCATCGAAATCAAACCTCATATGAGATGTGTCTTGAGAATACTGAGGTGGGATTTCACATGTAACCGGGACATCTGAAGTAGTTGTGGACGTAACCGCAGGTGGTATCGTGACCGACAACCCTGCAGTTGCAACGACTGTCGACTCAACAAATTGTGCAACAACCTCCGACGGAGTAAGCGTTGGAGGTGGTAATGACACAATCTCCGGAGTCGTCAGCTGGATAGTAGTGATTGGGATGCCAAAAGCTGATGATGTAGCCACCACGGGAACATCCGCGGCGCTTAAACCTGTGACCTGTAGTGATGTAGGAACAATCGACATACCTGACAGTGCGGGCGGAGCGAAACGTACAACTCTTGAAGTCTCTCCAGCTCCCATACCTGCACCTGTCCTTTCCCGTCTTGAACGTCTAATCAACTTGTGAATATCCTCTTCTTCTTCTGACTCGCTATCATCAACTGTCCTCTTTCTCTTCCCAAATGTTCTCTCTTGAGTCACCAACATCCTTCTCGCCTCATCCATAACATCATCAAGATCTGAGTCAGCCACCGTCGTAGCTGCTCTAGTAATACGCACAGTCGAGACACGTTCAACTGGGATCTGAACGTTCTCCTCTGGATCCACCCGATCCATATCGAAGAATCCTTGACCTCCGAATTCTGCATCAAGGTCCACTTCATCCTCCGGTGACACAACAGGAGCAGCAGGTATAGCATGAGATGCTCCTGCCTGTTGTGGTGCCGGGTCTCTGAACTCATCCCCACGAGCTGGCACATACCCCGGGTTTATTAAATACCCAAAGAGTGGAGTATGCCTTGGACGCAGTTCAGGCTTGCTCCTCGCATTGGATGTTCGGCATTGAGCGAAGATACGTTTGCTCACACTCTCCACGTATCGTATTGGACGTCGTTGAGGCAACGTGGGAGCAACATGATTCAAGATCATCTGAATGAATCTTGGATACATGATGAACCTCTCACGGGCCATCGCTCTTCTCTGTCTATCAATCTCGTAAAAGACCATCTGACTAATGCTATAACGTTTGTTATAAGTCAGAGCAGTCCTTGCTGACTGCATGGTCGCACCCATACCATCAGTGCCCGCCTTCCTCCCAGACATGCAGACAATCATTACGTGCATGAGGAAGCGCCACTGATCAAGTAGGAAACCCTTCCTCCGTTGTGTATCGCCCAATGGACCAGAATAGCCCATTCGTAGAAATGCTCCATCGCGGAACGGAGCAACAAACTCTGTAGGGTCATCCCTAGTCTCCTCTCCAAAACGTAACGCCACCCGAATTTGTTCAGACGAGAACTGAACTTCTTGATTATTGACGGTTGCTCTCATAACCGGGGGCTCAACGCGGCAATCGTATTCCACTGTCTGCCAAAAATCCTCAATATTGGGTAAGGAAATCGGCAGAGTCGTAGTGATTGCGTGGAATATCCTCGAGCGAAGGAGGAATGTGATTATCACGCGGTAATCCTCCACACCACTCGCTTCCGGTTCTAAGGTGATGAACATGTTGTGACCTGGGAAGAATTGCCTCTGATTATCTCCTCCGTCATCTCCTCCAGCACCTCCAGCACCGGCAACAGCAGCCATATCTGCAACAAACGAACCAAGTTAGATAAACGTTAAGGCATAACACAAGTTCGCTTGTTACCATGAGCGAAGTTGTGATAAAATCTGTATAGGCGAAGTTAAAGTTGGGGCGAAGTTGGGAACAACTTCGCTTCATCTTTAAGTTCGTCTGATAAATGATAAGTTAAAAAAGGTCCAGGCGAAGTTAATGTTAACTTCGCCTCAACACAACATCGCCTCAGGCGAAGTTTAGACTCAGGCGAAGTTACGGATAACTTCGCCCAAACCTTAAGTTCGCCTGAATCTGAAACGACAACAGTAAGCATAATCTAAGTCGGAAAATCTGATGTTTCGGTCAATTTTGATGATTGAGGAGCCTAAAACACATGATATTAAGAGTATCTGGACGATCGTTTTGTTCATGACCACGTAAAAACAAGTTTTGACAATCCGGTAATAAAGGTCGATCGACCGAGGTCACGAAACAAGTCGAAACGACCTCAGATTAACATCAATGAACATTGATTATACGATATGATGACCCAACAAACCTATAAAGCTGTTTGAAATCGAAGAAAGATAGCAAAGATGAATCAACAGATAACTTCGCGAAGTTATCGAGAAGTTCGCTTAGGGTTTTGCAGACAAGTTCTCTGAATTTGAAAAATATGAACAGTTTGACCTTTGAAAATCCTTATATAGGGACGATGTTATACAGGCGAAGTTACGGTTAACTTCGCCTAGGCGAAGTTATTCACAAGTTCGCCTGTTTAACAATTTCGCCTATATTTACAAAATCAGACCTTATAATTTGAACATTTTTCAATTAACTTTTAAAACTTCCCTTTAAGAATTAAATGACACGATCAAGTCCAAGTAACCATTTATAAAAGCATACAACTACATAAAAAGAAAACTTTTAACAATTAAAGTATAAGGGATCAAATTTCAGTCTCGATAGGGACTACTACGTTTTAGAAAAGATCCGAACAGAAATCATACTAATTACGTGACTGTCACATAGATCCGTGTTTAGCTGTATTATGACATAAAGAAACAGGTTGTAAGCAGGTAAATAACATAAGATGGTTTTCATCGTTTCTGTGATACGAGTTAGGTTCAATTATGCCTCAAAATTTAAGTGGGCAACAACTCAGAGATTATGATGCCTCCTATCTATTCTCAAAGCGTATTTGGCTTTCCCCAAGTCACCCCGAATTGACCTCGACCCATAGTGTCTGATTAAGTTTGTAAGTACTCTTCATCTGCTTCCCGTTCTCTTTCTTACTCCATGATTGAGAAGTCTTGACATTTTTAGCTCTAGAATGTTTTCATAACTCATAATTTTTTTTTTTTTTTTTTTATGATAAACATTTACATAGACTTCAGAGTAGTAAACAACTGCAAGTCCCGAATCTGGATCACTGCAGTTTCTTGAAACGCTATCTTCACGGGAATCAGAACACTTACGGGCTCGTGTATGACTGGGTAATCGCTTTTCTGCCTATCATTCGGAAAGATATATATGAAGACATGCAAAACTCGTAAGGAGTTTCCACGTAAAATCAAGTAGATTTAGTTTGTATCACATCTACTTTTACGCACCATAAAAAGCTACCATGACATACAATAACTGTCCTAAAGCCTTTTAAGCCTAATAACTTCACTAGTTAAGTACACAGAATCAGTATATTTATCATTTTCCAAGGTTGGATCAATTTTCTGTTAAACATAGCAAACGAACTTCTTACGAAGTAGCAGACTTGAAAAATAATTTCATTTCCCTAAAAAAAATTTTAACATTAATCGCCCCGACCAAAACAAAGTCTTCAGGTAAACGGCTATCCCGAAGATCCAATGGATCAGCTGGACCGACCACATACAAGTATGTGTCCTTCTAACTAAGTATGATCGACTAATTTTAAGCCAAAGAATGAAAACTCATCATAAACCGCCCCGGTCACTTTCAGTCCTTTGGTTAATGGCTATCCTCAAATTCTACAAGTAGAAAATGAGGACCAAAACATATCCGAAGACAAGTCCTTCAAACTGAGGCAACCGACATATTTTTAAGCGATAGTGACGTTTTTTTTTTTTTTTTTTTTTAAATATAACATGAAAAGCATGGTTACTCGGGATTGATCTTCCCATTCAGCTCGATAAGTTTTTGAAATCTTGTTTTGTCAAACGCTTTAGTATAAAGATCAGCGAAATTATCAAGCGTATCCACCTTTTCAAGCACAATCAGTTTCTTCTCAGCACAATCCCGTATAAAATGATCACGTATGTCAATATGTTTAGTTTTACTGTGCTTCACGGGATTGTTAGTTACTGAGATAGCAGCTGTGTTATCAATGCAAAAGGAGTAAGTAAGAAATTCAGACCATAGTCGCGCAACTGTTGTTGAATCCAAAGAACCTGGGAGCAGCAGTTGGATGCTGCCATGTATTCTGCTTCACAGGTTGAAATTGCGACCGACGTCTGTTTCTTGCATTGCCACGACACCAATCTGCCACCAAGAAACTGACATCCTCCAGTTGTTGACTTCCGACTCTGATTGCACCCTCCATAATCAGAATTTGTGTAAGCGACTAGCTCCAAGTCTCCTCCTCTCGGGTACCACAACCCCAGCTTCGGTTTGCCCTTGAGATACCTCAGTATTCTCTTCACACCCTTCAGATGAGATTCTTTTGGGTTTGCCTGAAAGCGTGCACAAAGACAAACAGCAAACATTATATCAGGCCTAGAAGCAGTTAAGTACATTAAAGAGCCTATAATAGCCCGATATTGAGTTGGTTCCACATCTGCATCACCGTCTGACTCAGCACCCAATTTGTGATTGACGCAGATTGGAGTGTCGAATGGAGTGCTGTCCTCCATCTTGAAGCGTTTGAGCACATCATGGACATACTTGGTCTGATGAATGAACATCCCATCCTTCTTCTGATCAACCTGCAATCCTAAAAAGAAAGTTAGTTCACCCATAGCACTCATTTCAAACCTCTTTTTCATGACGGCCTCAAAATCTTGACAATAGAGACTTTTGATGCAGCAAAGATAATGTCATCCCCGTAGACTTGCACCAGCAGGAAGTCGCTTCCATCTCTCTTGAAGAACAACGTGCTATCTATCTTCCCTCTTTCAAACCCATTTTCAAGCAAGTAATCTGATAAAGTTGAATACCAGGCACGAGGTGCCTGATGTAGTCCATACAATGCCTTGCTTAACTTGTACACATGATCAGGAAAGTCTGGGTCAGGAAAACCCGGAGGTTGCTCAACATACACTACCTCATCAACTTTCCCATTCAGAAACGCACTCTTCACATCCAACTGAAATACCTTCATCTTCTTATAAGCAGCGAACGCCAAAAACAATCTAATGGCTTCCAACCTTGCGACAGGAGCGAACACTTCATTATAATCAATCCCCTCTTGTTGATTAAAACCTTTAACGACTAGCCTCGCCTTGTTTCTTATGATAATCCCTTTCTCATCTCTCTTGCACTTAAACACCCATTTTGTGCCTATCGCATGCACATGCTTCGGTTTTTCAACCAAAGTCCAAACTTCCATTTTCTTGAATTGAGCCAACTCTTCTTGCATAGCTTCGACCCACGAGCTGTCCTTGAGAGCCATTTGATAATTCTTCGGTTCAATCTGGCTGATAAAGCAGGTGTACAAGCATTCGTTGATTATCCCTGTTGCAGGAGTACAAGCATTCAATCTGGTTGTTGTTGGGGGGTTCACCAGGATTCCTAAGGTGCAACGATTGTTGCAGGATTCCTATGGTGTAAAACAGGTGTGCTCATTCAAGCTACGTCTTGTTTGTACACCGGAGGACACATCACCAATCACATTCTCCAAAGGGTGATCTTTATGAATTCTCGTGGTCGGAACAGAACCAACATGCAAATTGTCTTCCAAGTTAGAAGAGAGCTCGTCAATGGTTGTTTCATGCTGAGAGTGAAATGGATTGAAAAATTCTTCTTCAGTCGAGGTAGCAGGGGTATCGACAGCATTTGATGAGGAAGGTTGACATTTATCGATCAGCTGTCTTTGCAATAGGTTTTCTTCCTCATCAAGGATCATCTTCGTAGCAACTCTCTCTTCTTCTTCAGCAATATCCAAATACGGTATGTTAAAAGACTTAAAAAGTTTAACATAGTCGAAAAACTCAGCAGGTCCGTTGCTTGGTTTTGGCGGTTGGTAACTTGTGATATCGGTGTTACACACCACCTCAACCTTGCTGGTCGATGTATTAAAGACACGTCTGTTGGGAGTCCCAACAACATAACCGACTAAGATTCCTTCGTCGGCTACTTCACCAAATTTAGAATTTGTCTTTAAAATCGAACAAGGGGACCCGAATGGTTCAAGACCACTCAAGTTGGGCTTTCTCCCATGCATAAGCTCATAACACGTTTTACCAAGTCTTTTAACAGTTATGACTCTATTCAGAACATAACAGGCTGTAGCAACAGCTTCAGCCCAAAACACCACAGGAAGCTTCGAATCAGCCAGCATTGTTCTGGCTCCTTCAATTAATGTTCTGTTCTTCCTTTCAGCCACTCCATTCTGTTGCGGTGTATACGGAGCGCTGTATTGGTGTTCAAGTCTTCACGGGAGGGGCATGTGTCAGTAAACTCAAATGGGGATGTTTGCTTTGTAGCCGGTGGATCAAGTGGTACTAAACAGACAGCAAGCCAGAGTAGTGGCTCTTCAAGTTCCTCAAGCAATAATTACTCTAAGATGCCAATGAGCGTCAAATCTGCTGAAGAGCAGTTTGGCCTCTATGCTTCGTTTATTGCTTCATATGAAAACTATATTCAAGGAAAGATTGTTGATCCAGCGATGCTGGATGAAGACTATGACCAGATCGATGCTGATGATCTGGAGGAAATGGATTTACAATGGCAGATGGCCATGATAGTGAGGAGAGTGAAGAAGTTTATGAGAAAGACGGGGAGAAAGTTTGTTGGTGGCAGGCCAGGGTTCGACAAGTCTAAGGTGAGGTGCTATAACTGTCAACAAAACGGGCACTTTGCCAAAGAGTGCAGAAACGAGCGATTTGAACGTGGTCTAGGCCGGTCTGCACAGCACACTGGGAGTAGTAAAGAAGTCAATGCCATGATGTCCAGAGAGGCAGGTGAATACAACTGGAACCTGCATTCGAATGAAGCTAGTGAGCAGGCAAATATGGCTAAGGTTGCGAATGAAGAATGTGAGAAGATTACCGGAGAAGAGAAAGCTACTGGTAAGGAAAAAGCTTTCATGGCAGATAACAAGGATCAACTCTCCGAGGTAAGTTCTAAACCTATTTGTACTAAATGTGAGAATTTGTCTGAGCAACTTGCTACCATAACTGATCAGTATGTTCGTTTAGATGCTGAATTTAAAACTCTTAAAGAAGATCATCACTTTATGAAAGCATGAGAAAACAGTTACAAAGTTAAAATAAAAGCGTGTGAAAAAGATGTTAAAGGCTTAAAAACAAACTTGCTGAAAAAATTGAAGTAATTGATCTAAGTTATGAGGTTTTAGAAGAAAAGACTAAACTGATTGCTGTACGAGAAAAGCAGATTGCTGATCACCAGGTGAAAGTGGTGGAACTGAACCGAAAACTTGAGCAGTTCAGAAATTCCACAGCTATTCTTGATCACCTTGTTAGTGGTCAAGATTCCTCTGCGAAGAGGGGAGGAATTGGTTATCACGAGGTTCCACCACCTTATAACCACAATTACACTTTTAACCCTAGTGTTCAGAAATCTGTTGATTTTGAAGTTCCTCAGACAGTTCCAATCAAGGTTACGAGTAAAGAACCAAGTGTTAGTAGTGGCGAAACGAGTTCGCCTGTTTCAAGTGTGAAAATTCTGTTTCGAGTCCAGTCTCATCAGATTCGGATAAGTTGTCCGAATCGGGTAAGACAAAAGAGAAGGTAGTGTTACCCACTGGTGGAGAAAAAGATAAAACTTATAAAAAGAGTACTCCACTCAACCCGTACGTCCCACCTTATGTGAGACGAACGGCCGGTAACACAGCCTCGACATCCAAAACAACCTTTGAAAAGAAAATGGAGCATAGGTGTTATTTTAGGTGTAATAAGTTAGGACATCTTGTTGCAGATTGCCCTCTGACGCCGAAATTCAGAGGTGTGAGGCCTATTAAAACTGAGCATAAGCCTAATGGTAATTTTAATACTACTAAAAATGAAAACCCTTCAAAGTTCCGAAATGTAACTAATTCAGGTTTTCACAGAAACAAACCTCAGTTTAACAATGCTAATAACCAAACCTCAAGATATAATACTTTCAATACACATAGGTTTGGATGGCCTCACACTCAATTTCCAAGGAGATTTCCTAATAGGACTGACAGGAATTATCCAGATGCTAACTTTGGAAAGCCGAAGTACGGAATGTATAGATCCAAGACCAATTGGTCTTGGGTCCCTAGATTCTAATCCTTTGCTTTATTGTGCAGGAACAGTTGAACAGGGCTGCCCACAGTCTTTGGATTGTAGATAGCGGCTGTTCCCGGCACATGACGGGTAACAAATACTTGTTGCACGACTTAAAACCTGTTCAAGGAGCGAGAGTTAGCTTTGCTGGTGAAAGTGGAGGCAAAATTACTGGAAGAGGAACGGTGTCCAATGGAAAAATGACTCTTGAGAATGTGAACTTTGTAGAAGAGTTGAAGCACAATCTGTTGAGTGTGTCGCAGATTTGTGATAAGGAGTACACTGTTAATTTCACGAAGAATGAGGCGATCGTGTTGAAGCCTGGTTTTCAGATACCAGACGAGTGGATAGTGATGAAAGCTTCACGTGATACAAATACTTATGTGATGGATATGAGGTCTATTGAAATGGCCACGGAAGAATCATGTTTAATGACGAAAGCAAGCGAATCGGAATCCGAACTGTGGCACAGGAGGATGGGGCACATTCATCTTCGGAAGATGAACCACATTGTCAGGAATGGACTTGTGATGGGCGTTCCCTTGAAAAGTTTTAACTTTGAAGACAAATGTATAGCATGCAAGAAGGGAAAGCAACACAAGAAATCCCATCTCACCAAGAAGGTCAACTCTATTGCCAGTACTCTAGAACTGCTTCACATGGATCTCTTCGGTCCCGTGAATGCAAAAAGTCTAGGAGGTACTTCTTACTGCTTGGTGATCACTGATGACTACTCGCGATATTCGTGGGTATATTTTCTGAAATCGAAATATGAGACGGCTCAAATGGTGAAGAATTTGATTACCAAAGTTGAGAACGTCATGGGTAAAACAGTTAATTCATCAGAAGTGACAATGGAACAGAGTTCAAGAATTTTGAGATGGAGATCTTCTGCCTTCAGAGAGGGATTGAACACCAATACAGCGCTCCTTATACACCGCAACAAAATGGAGTGGCTGAAAGGAAGAACAGAACGTTAATTGAAGGAGCCAGAACTACGCTGGCTGATTCGAAACTTCCTGTGGTGTTCTGGGCTAAAGCTGTTGCTATAGCCTGTTATGTCCTGAACAGAGTCTTAACGGTTAAGAGGCTTAATAAAACGTGTTACGAGCTTATGCATGGGAGAAAGCCCAATTTGAGTGGTCTTGAACCATTCGGGTCCACTTGTTCGATTTTGAAGACAAATTCTAAATTTGGTGAAGTAGCCGATGAAGGAATCTTAGTCGGTTATGTTGTTGGGACTCCTAACAGACGTGTCTTCAATACATCGACCAGCAAGGTTGAGGTGGTATGTAACACCGACATCACAAGTTACCAACCGCCAAAACCAAGCAATGGACCTGCTGAGCTTTTCGACTATGTTAAACTTTTTAAGTCTTTTAAAGTACCGTTTTTGGATGTTGCAGAAGAGGAAGAGAGAGTTGCGACGAAGTTGATACTTGATGAAGAAGAAAATCTATTGCAAAGACAGCTGAATGATAAATGTCAACCTTCCTCATCAAACACTATCGGTACCCCTGCTGCCTCAACTGAAGAAGAATTTATCAATCCTTTTCACTCTCAGCATGAAACAACCATTGAAGAGCTCTCTTCTAACTTGGAAGACAATTTGCATGTCGGTTCTGTACCAACCACGAGAATTCATAAAGATCACCCCTTGGAGAATGTGATTGGTGATGTGTCCTCCGGTGTACAAACTAGAAGTAGCTTGAATGAGCACACCTGTGTTTATACAAGCATTAAGGAGACAGGAATAATCAATGAATGCCTGTACACCTGCTTTATAAGCCAGATTGAACCGAAGAATTATCAAATGGCTTTAAATGACAGCTCGTGGGTCGAAGCCATGCAAGAAGAGTTGGCTCAATTCGAGAAGATGGAAGTTTGGAATTTGGTTGAAAAACCAAAGAATGTGCATGCTATAGGCACAAAATGGGTGTTTAAGTGCAAGAGAGATGATAAGGGGATCATTATATGGAATAAGGCGAGGCTAGTCGTTAAAGGTTTTAATCAACAAGAGGGGATTGATTATAATGAAGTGTTCGCTCCTGTCGCCAGGTTGGAAGCCATAAGATTGTTTTTGGCGTTTGCTGCTTATGAAAAGATGAATGTATTTCAGCTAGATGTGAAGAGTGCGTTTTTGAATGGGAAAGTTGATGAGGTTGTGTATGTTGAGCAACCTCCGGGTTTTCCTGACCCAGACTTTCCAGATCAGGTGTACAAATTGAGCAAGGCGTTATATGGATTACATCAGGCACCTCGTGCCTGGTATTCAACTTTATCAGATTACTTGCTCGAAAATGGTTTTGAAAGAGGGAAAATTGATAGCACGTTGTTCTTCAAAAGAGATGGAAGCGACTTCCTGCTGGTGCAAGTCAACGTGGATGACATTATATTTGCTGCATCAAAAGTCTCCATGTGTCAGGAGTTTGAAGCCGTCATGAAGAAAAGGTTTGAAATGAGTACTATGGGTGAACTAACTTTCTTTCTAGGATTGCAGGTTGATCAGAAGAAGGACGGGATGTTCATTCATCAGACGAAGTATGTTCATGATGTGCTCAAGCGCTTCAAGATGGAGGACAGTTCTCCATATGATACTCCAATCTGCGTCAATCACAAATTGGGTGCTGAATTAGACGGTGATGCAGATGTGGACCCAACTCAATATCGGGCAATAATAGGTTCTTTAATGTACTTAACTGCATCTAGGCCTGATATAATGTTTGCTATTTGTCTTTGTGCACGTTTTCAGGCAAATCCAAAAGAATCTCATTTGAAAGGTGCAAAGAGGATACTGCGGTATCTCAAGGGCAAGCCGAAGATGGGGTTGTGGTAACCGAGAGGAGGAGACTTGGAGCTGGTCGCTTACACAGATTCTGATTATGGAGGGTGCAATCAGAGTCGGAAGTCAACAACTGGAGGATGTCAGTTTCTTGGTGGCAGATTGGTGTCGTGGCAATGCAAGAAACAGACGTCGGTCGCAATTTCAACCTGTGAGGAAGAATACATGGCAGCATCCAACTGCTGCTCTCAGGTTCTTTGGATTCAACAACAGTTGCCCGACTATGGTCTGAATTTCTTACTTACTCCTATTTGCATTGATAACACAGCTGCTATCTCAGTAACTAACAATCCCGTGAAACATAGTAAAACTAAACATATTGACATACGTCATCATTTTATACGGGATTGTGCTGAGAAGAAATTGATTGTGCTTGAAAAGGTGGATACGCTTGATAATTTCGCTGATTTATATACTAAAGCGTTTGACAAATCCAGATTTCAAAACCTTATTGAACTGAATGGGATGATCAATCCCGAGTAACCATGCTTTTCGTGTATTTAAAAAAAAAAAAAAAAAAAAAAAAAAAAAAAAAAAAAACGTCACTAATCGCTTAAAATTATGTCGGTTACCTCAGTTTGAAGGACATGTCTTAGGATATGTTTGGTCCTTATAGAATATAAGGATAGCCATTAACCAGATGACTGAAAGTGACCGGGGCGGTTATGATGAGTTTTTATTCTTTCGCTGAAAATTAGTCGATCATAATTAGTTAGAAGGACACATACTAGTATGTGGTCGGTCCAGCTGATTCATTGGATCTTCGGGATAGCCGTTTACCTGAAGACTTTGAATCGATCGGGGCGATAGAATTCAAAATTTTTATGGGAAATGAAATAACTTTTCAAGTCTACTACTTCGTAAGAAGTTCATTTGCTATGTTTAACAGAAAATTGATCCAACCTTGGAAAATGATAGTTATACTGATTCTGTGTGCTTAACTAGTGAAGTTATTAGGCTTAAAAGGCTTTAGAACAGTCATTGTATGTCATGGTAACTTTTTAATGGTGCGTAAAAGTAGATGTGATACAAACTAAATTTACTTGATTTTACGTGGAAACTCCTTAAGAGTTTTGCATGTCTTCATATATATCTTTCCGAATGATAGGCAGAAAAGCGATTACCCAGTCATACACGAGCCCATGTGTGTTCTAATTCCCGTGAAGATAGCGTTTCAAGAAACTGTAGTGATCCAGATTCGGGACTTGCAGTTGGTTACTACTCTGAAGTCTATGTAAAGTTTATCATAAAAAAAAAAAAAAAAAAAAAAAAAAAAAAAAAAAAAACTTATGAGTTATGGAAACATTTTAGAGTTCAACATATCAAGACTTCTTAATCATTGAGTAAGAGAGAAGAACGGGAAGCAGATCAAGAATACTTACAAGTTTAATCAGACACTATGGGTCGAGGTCAATTCGGGGTGACTTGGGGAAAGCCAAATACGCTTTGAGGATAGATAAGAGGCATCAATATTTCTGAGTTGTTGCCCACTTAAATTTTGAGGCTTAATTGAATCTAACTCGTATCACATAAACGATGAAAACCATCTTATGTTATTTACCTGCTTACAACCTGTCTATTTATGTCATAATACAGCTAAACACGGATCTACGTGACAGTCACGTAATTAGTATGATTCCTGTTCGGATCTTTTCTAATACGTGGTAGTCCCTATCTAGACTGAAATTTGATCCCTTGTACTTTAAATTTTTAAAGTTTTTGTACTTAGATAGTTTTATGATTTTTTAACTGGTTACTTAGAATTGATCATGTCATTTATTTCTTAAAGGGAAGTTTTAAATAGTTAATTGAAAAATGTTCAAATTATAAGGTTTGATTTTGTAAATATAGGCGATGTTGTTAAACAGGCGAAGTTGTGAATAACTTCGCCTAGGCGAAGTTATCCGTAACTTCGCCTGTATAACTCCGCCCCTATATAAGGATGTTCAAAGGTCAACCCTTTTCATTATTTTCAAACAGCGAACTTATCAGATATATCCGGCGAACATATACAGCCTCCGGCGAACTTATTGCTTCAATCCGATTCTTAGTTATTTTTCTCAGATTTCCTCACGATTCAAGGTTCGAGATGTCGATTTATCATACACTCCATGTTCATTCATGCTAAACAGTGGTCGTTTCGAACTGTTTCGAAACCTCGGACCATCGGATTTTGAACCCGGATTTTCAAAACCTGTTGTTACGTGTTCATGAACGATTTGATCATCAAGATAGACCCTAAACCATGTTTTTCGGGGTCCTTGATCTTCAAACTTAACCAAAATCCCAGATTTTCCGATGTTTGATTCAAACCTCACTGTCGCCGTTTCAGTTCAGGCGAACTTAGGGTTTCGGCGAAGTTATCCGTAACTTCGCCTGAGGCTCAACTTCGCCTGAGGCGATGTTGTGATGAGGCGAAGTTACCATTAACTTCGCCTGGATCATTTTTACTTAATATTGATTAGACGAACTTAAAGCTGAAGCGAAGTTGTTCCCAACTTCGCCTCATCTTTAACTTCGCCTATACAGAGTTTATCACAACTTCGCTCGTGGTAACCAGCGAACTTGTGTTATTCATTAACGTTTATCTAACTTGGTTCGTTTGTTGCAGATATGGCTGCAGTAGCTGGTGCTGGAGGTGCAGGAGGAGACGATGGTACATCACCCTTGACCCGGAAGCGAGCGGCGTTGAGGATTACCGCGATATTATTACTTTCCTCATACGCTCGAGGATTTTTCATGCTATCACGACGACTCTGTCGATATCCTTACCAAATATCGAAGACTTTTGGCAGACGGTATAATACGATTGTCGTGTTGAGCCCCCGGTCATGCGAGCGACTGTGAACAATCAACAGGTTCAGTTCAATTCTGAACAGATTCGGGTGGCATTACGGTTTGGAGAAGAGACGAGGGACGACCCAACTGAGTTTGTGGCTCCGTTTCGTGATGGAGCGTTTCTCCGAATGGGCTACTCTGGTCCATTAGGCGATACACAGAGACGGAAGGGTTTTCTACTTGATCAGTGGCGCTTCCTTATGCACGTCATGATAGTTTGCATGTCCGGAAGGAAGGCGGGCACTGACGGCATGGGTGCGACCATGCAGTCCGCAATGACTGCACTGACTTACAATAAACGCTATAGTTTTAGTCAGATGGTCTTTTACGAGATTGACAGACAGAGGAGGGCGATGGCTCGTGAGCGGTTCATTATGTATCCACGTTTCATCCAGATGATATTGAACCATGTGGCTCCGAATCTACCTCAGAGACGACCAATCAGATACGTGGAGTCTGTGAGCAAACGTATCTTTGCTCAATGCCGTACTTCGAGTGCGAGGAGCAAGCCTGAACGGCGTCCAAGGCATACTCCACTGTTTAGGTTTTTAATCAACCCAGAGTATGTTCCTGCTGGTGGGGACGAGTTCAGAGATCCTCAACCGCGACAGGCAAGAGCAACTCAAGCTGCATCTGTTGTGCCTGTTGTGACGGCTGAGGAGAATATTGATCTTGATGAAGTATTTGGTGGTCAAGATTACTTTGATATGGACCGAGTTGATCCGCTGGAAGAGGTGCAGGTCTCTGCTGCACAAGGTTCGGGTGTGAGTGTTACTAGAGCAGCTACGTCGATGGCTGACTCAGATTTGGATGAGATCATGAATGAGGGGAGACGGTTGATGGTGTCTCGAGAGAGAACGTTTGGGAAAAGAAAGAGAACGGAGGATGATGATGAGTCAGAAGAGGAAGAAGATATACATAAGCTGATAAGACGATCAAGACGGGAAAGGACAGGTGCTGGTATGGGAGCTGGAGAGACATCAAGGATGGTACGTTTCGCTCCGGCCGCACTGTCTGGTATGTCTATCGTTCCTACTTCTGTACAGGTTACAAGTACAAGCGCTGCGGATGTTCCCGTGGTGGCTACATCATCTGCTGGCATTCCATCTACCACTACTATCCAGATGTCGACTTCGGAGATTGTGTCTCTACCACCTCCAACGCTTACTCAGTCGGTGGTTGCTGCACGATTTGTAGAGTCAACGGTCGTCACTACTGCAGGGTTATCAGGTATGGTACCACCTGCGGTTACGCCTGCTTCTGATGTCTCGCCTACGCCTATGTCAGACTCAGAGAGAATAGCTTCACTAGAGCGGATCGTGGCAGAGCAATCGAAGACTATTCAACGCCTAGTAGAAGCAAATCAACTACAGTCATCCCTCCTGGTTGAGCATGGGAAAATTATAGATGCCTTGAAGGAGTTCTTGGCATCTCAGGGGGAGATGAGCTGTAAAGGCGACGAGCTCAGGACGAAGAAGAGAAACGACAGAGACGATGATCCCAATGCATCGAAAGATGCAGGTGGTAAGCTGCCAAGAACTTCTCAAGCTCTTGGTACTTCCACAGCTGAGGGGGAGTCTGCCGACGCGGCTGGTGGTGATGATGACGTGATTGATGCGTTGAAGGAACTTGATGATGATATGTTCAGCGATGATATATTGTTTGATGAAGATGTGCTGCCGAGTGATGTGATTGAGAAGATTGGTGAGCAGATTGAGATTGAGAATGAGATTGAGGAAGGCGAGATAGTAGAGGAAAATGTCGAACATGACATTCCAGAGGTTGAGAAGGCCGATATGGGTGATCAGACGGCAGTTGAAGATACTGAATGGGAAGAGCAGCCGAGGTGGAAGGAAGGATACGCTCAATGGTTCGTCAAAACGAAGAAACCGGCAATCCCTACCATGTTCAAAAAGAGTTACAATATTAAGGGCTATGCTGAAGCAAAGAAAGGGATAATATGCTGGATTTATGATGAGCAGTTGCGGCTCTTCGTGATTAAACGATATGATGGAGTTCAGTACCTTAGAAGAATGCTGAGATCGTTAAACACACTGCCTGAATGTGAGGTTAAAGACTTAGCCAGATTGGGGTTGATCAATCGAAGTGATGATAATATGGCTAGAGTCATAGAGAAAATCGTATGGAAAGAGAGCATAAAGGAAAAGAAGTTCGAGCTGTTGAAACCACAGAAAGGGAAACTTGTTGAAGACAAGGATAGAGGTTTGAGAGCTGATGGAAAGCCTTGGATGGTTATGAAGTATAAACCAATCCGGTGCCTTAAAGAAGTACCGATGAAGCTTATGCCCAAGGATGTGCTCAAAGACCTAAAATGGTGGTTCGTTGATTGTGAGACAGCGGAGGCAGTGATGGAAGATGAGGATGAACAAGTGATCCTTAGAGTTTACGATCCGATGCATCTTGTTAACTTATCGCAAGCTGATCTGAAGATGCTTAACGAGAAAAAGATCTTTTATATTCCTGCTTGGAAGGATGAAGCAAGAAAGTATCAACGAGTTGTGTCGGTGTGTGTTAGAGAAGGAGTGCACGCTTGAAGTTACAGGATTACGAGACAAGAGCTGAAAGATCAAGATATGAAGCTACTGCCAAGGGGGAGTCTGTTGGTGCATAAATGTCAGTAGTTCATATGTCTAGTGTCTGTAATCGAGTGTGTAATATTGTTTATGTATTTGTTTGTTTAAAGCGAAGTTGTTGACAAGTTCGCCTAAGCGAACTTGTTAACCAAGCGAAGTTGTTGACAAGTTCGCCTAGGCGAACTTGTTAACCAAGCGAAGTTATGGACAACTTCGCCTGAGGCGAAGTTGTCGTGTATTTATATAGGTTACGGCTTATTGTTTAGTAGTTGTTCAAGTTGTTCGTGTGAGTCAAGTGACGTGAGGTCGAGAGTCTGTAACTGTGATTATATCACGTGTTGAGTTATTAATCTAACGTGTGTTTGTTCGTATCGTATTCGTGTGTTCGTGTGTTTGTGTTCTACGTCCGTAACGATCTACACAGGGATTCCGCACCTGTGTATATCGGGATATCTCGTGTGATCCGTCCAGGGAACCTACACTTTCTATGGGTGAAGTAATTATCACCAATTTGTTAAATTGAAAATGGGCATCACTCAAGCCATAGTATTTGAATTGATTCGAGAAACAACCAATCGGATTTATAATATTTAAGATAAGTTGAAAGCAGCGCGAGATTGGCAAAGGATTTATGCCAACATTCAAAGGAAACCATTGTCGTTGGAAAGAGGCGACAAGGTATTTTTAAGGCATCACCTTAGAGAGGTGATATGAGGTTTGGCAAAACCGAAAATAGCTCCTTAATATATTAGACCTCATGAGACTATCTCCATGATTGGTCATTTAGTTTATCGATTAAAGTACTCCAGGGGCTAAGTACTATACTTGATGTTTTGCCATGTATACGGATTGAAAAGTACCTAAGTGACGAGGCAACGAAAGTACCGGTAATGGAGGTACTCATAGAAGACATGCCTGATATCATAAATAATTCCGTAGAGATAGTAGACGGGAAAACTAAACAGTTTGGACACACCAAGCTTTATTGATTAAGATTAAGTGGAATTCACAGCGAGGACCAGATTATACCTGGTAACGCGAGGGTGAATTCTGAAGGAAAAACCCCCACCTTTCTCTCGGAAGGGGATAGTGGGCGTGTAAAATTTCGAGGACGAAATTTCTTAACGGGGGGAGAATGTAACGATTCCGACAAAACCAGGTATACCCTAACCGGTAGACAATAGTTACGTTATATTTAATGTCGGGTATATGAATTACCCTAGTAAATATACGAGAATACATGGTTCACTGTATTGATTGTACGTGAATATATAATTCATCGTATTGAACATGCGATTAATCGATCGATAGTTATTGAAACCCGAACGAATCGAGGGTTCAATTATAGACGATATCTATGACATTTAGTGATGTTTACGAAGTATTAAAGCTTCGGGATAAGTGAATTGAAGCACAGAAAAAGAATTTCGATTTAATGGTACGTCGGTACATTAAACGAAACCTTCAATACCAAACCGAGCAAGAGACGATCGATCAAGCCGAAAAAGATGCGCAATTATTAATAATACGATGTTTCAAGCTAATAAATGTCATGGTTTAAGTTTATAAAGTTTTTAAATCGGTTTTATATAAATTTCATTTTTTAGCCGAAAAACGATCGTTTTAGCCTCGTTTTAAGCCGAGTTAAACATTTAACCAAAAAACGAACTGAACCAGATTATCCAAAACATTACCCGGATTGCGAATATCCAAATGAGTGGCCAAGAATGGAGAGGTGGGTCCCACGCCACCCTCCTAGATTCCGATCGGCAATAAGGGGGGTCACCCCATTGTCTTGTTATTTTTTTTCTAGCAAACAATTCAACAATCCTTCTTCTCTCTCAACTTCATGATCTAAAACCGAGATTTTGTAGCAAGAAAACAAGGTAATGATCTTGTTATATACGTTTCCATCTTCGTTTCTTGAGTTTATTTGCAAGAAAATGAGGTTTCAAAGATGAAAACCGATTCTTGCATGATCAAGTGATGTATACGGGTTATACAAGGGATCTTGGTCCAAGAAAGGAGTTAAACGAACCAAAAACGAATTTTTACGGTTCAAACTTTAGGTTTGAAACAATAACCGAAACTATAGTGTAAGAGGCTTGATCGTGAGTGTAACTTGCTTGGTATTGTGGTATGTTTGTTGTAGGTTCTGTATTTAGTGGTAGATAAGGCGGAAAAACGAGTTTGTAGCTTGTAGTGGCGGAAAACAAAAGGTATATTCGGTTTATGTTCGGTTATGGAATTTTGGACAGATTGTGGATGGTTTAGAGTTGGGTCATGAAATTTTACAGGGATGTTCTACACATGAAAATAAGAGTTCTGTGAAATTTTGGTAATTTTTGGACAAAGGATGAATATTTGGTGAATTTAATGCTCGGTTTTGGCTAAAAATGGTGAAAAATAGTTAAATATCATTAAAAATTCTGCAAAATTGCAGATAAGCTTTTTATAACATGTATATGTCACACACAAAATTTTAAGTCAGTTGGAGAAGTCTAAGTAGGCTTTTCGGTTAAACGAGTTCTAGGGTTTTCTAACTCGGTTTTAGTGAAAATGGCATGTAAAAGAATATTTTGGTTCTGGAAAAATTACAGGGGACTATGTGGATGGCAGGGGTCATACAGGAAAAATTTGAGATTTTTCTAAGGTCGTTTGGTATTTACGACATATTTAGTGTTTAAATGGTGTTTAAAAATAGATAAATAAATTTTAAATATAAAAATTAATTCTGGAAATATTTTTATAAAATTCCCCACTGTCAAAAAGTGATTTTTGCAAAATTTCAAGATCCGAGATTAAACGGATAATTATTTGTGCAAAAACAAACTTTTAAGGCTTAAAACGCGTAAACCGGTAAAGTTCGCCTGAGCGAGCTGACTGGTGTATAAAAACCCTAAAAATGAACTATTTTCATATAATTGAGTTAAACAAGTAAAAATGAATCATCCGAAAATAATTCGGATGATTTTGGTAATTTTACCCGATTTAACAGTTTCTGGTGCGCTAAAGACGGAAACGGCTCCCGCGGCCGAACGAGGCGTCTAAACCGATCTCTAATTTCACAACATTAATTAAATTATCAGTCATCAACTATTTTCGGGTCGTGTGTGACCAAACTCATTTTTGAAACGTAAAAACGGATAACCGTGCTAGGCACGCAAAACGGGAAAAAACGACTAATAGAAATTTGACTAGAGAACTCTAAACGATATCACAATCTGAGTCCGGAGAAGTGTTTCTGGGTTAACATTGCCCCCGGAACGGGTACAGTACTGGGTTAACAGTGTCCCCAGATGTACCGGTTAACACGGTTAAAGTTATATATTAATAATGAGTGTATAGTAACGATCGTAGGGATCATATTACAGATTGGACGTGTTAACTGATAATGATTGTTGTTACCTGCTTGCATGTGCTAAGGTGAGTTTCACGAGCCCCTTTTTCTGAATTGTTTTTAAATATTTTCCCGGGGCGGAAGCATGTTACTACTGAAATGTTTAAGTACATACTGAACGCATGGACTTGCGTGTATTTATAAATATTTAATTTTACGGGAATCGTACGGAATGGGTACAGTACTAGGTTAACAGTGTCCCCAGATGTCCCTAGAAGTGTTTCTGGGTTAACGTTGCCCCCGGAATGGGTACGGTACTGGGTTAACAGTGTCCCCAGATGTCCCTAGAATTGTTTCTGGGTTAACATTGCCCCCGGAATGGGTACAGTACTAGGTTAACAGTGTCCCCAGATGTCCCTAGAAGTGTTTCTGGGTTAACATTGCCCCCGGAATGGGTAAAGTACTGGGTTAACAGTGTCCCCAGATGTCCCTAGAAGTGTTTCTGGGTTAACATTGCCCCCGGAACAGGTACAGTACTGGTTTAACAGAGGTTTCACTTGTGGGCTCAGCATAATTACATCGATAATATTATATTTTGACAATGATTTATCATGGTTTACTCGAATTGTGAAACTCACCAACTATTCGTAGTTGACCCGTTTTCTCACATGCTTTTCAGGTACAATTAAAATGAAGTGATTGCTTACGTGCTAAGTGCTTGATGTGTGTAAGATTTGCGTGCGGGATGTTAGGATACATGATAATAAATAGAATTATGTATCGTATGGTATGATGTGTGTATCGCCTAGACAGTAATGAAATATGAGATAATGTAATTTGAAGTATATTAATGTATTCAGTTTTCTTTATAAACAATGTGGTTGATATCAGAGGTGTCTGTTGCATCCCGTTTACGTTTCCGCTGCGGTTACTGGGTGTTACATAAGTTGGTATCAGAGCCATTGGTTATAAAGAATTAGGATGTCTTTAAAAGATACCTAAAATATAACCAGTAGCTCAAGTATTATAGGATCTGAATATCAACTAATAATATATGGTGACGAGTAACGGGATGAACTCGGTCGGACAAGTGAGTTATTATGGTCCGGAACATAATAACAGACTTGCCTGCACGAGGGAATTCAGGGGAAGTCACGGGGTACATTAATAGGTAAAAAATGGCAACATATGTGTAAAGTATATAATATTATTTATGCGTGCTAAGGTGTATATATATATGTATGTACATATCTTGTGGGTACATGTATTGAGAAATAGGACCCGGATAAGGAACCGGGGGATGAAATAATAAAAGTACCGAGGATGCTGAAATTTCTAGAGCATCGGTTGATGATAAGTCTGACTTATCGGGCCATAGTTATGATAGTACCAAAGTAGCTCTCCCGTTTGACATTAACCAGAAATATCTAGTAACCGTCACTCCCAACCAAAATTGATAAATCCCTTACTCTACCAACACCGGTACCGTATATCCTAATAACCCCTTATGTTCACCCGAACCGCCGACCCTCACGTACGGACGGATCTGTACCTGAACCCATTCTTATCCCATTAAGGTAAAAAAAAAAAAAATAATAATAATAATAATAATAATAAATTTGATAATAAATGAGTAGATAAAAAAAATATATAATATATAGAAATATACATGTGTATTTCTCACTCTCAAACATATGAGACATACCACCTCCAGATCGAGAATTACCGATTTTAGCGAACCTAGAACGCCTGAGGTCATTGACTGACCAAGTGATAGAGTTTCCCATAATAGTAATTGACAATATTTGAAGGCAACATGGGTTGCACGATTACCTCGAACCTTGCAACTCCCTATGTTATCCTTACATCCGTTAGATGCCTATACCCATGTATACTCGAATAGAATGATTACCCATACACAAAGAGGTGTTGGAATCATTATAGCATAGTTGGCTGTTCGTTCGTAGGTGGTATACCGTTTATGCTGGATATACAAATAAACACGGATATTATAACTCCGTGGTACGTAATCGTTTGGTGCTCACGGTGAGCATGTATCGGTTATGCTGACATGCAGAAAGATATTGAAATCAAGCATATTAAACATTAATCTTTGTTGAGAAAGATCTATATGTCAGTGGTGACAAGGGTTATGAAACATATTTAAACGTTAACCGACGTCAGGTTAAGTCCATATGTTATTATATTTGTGGGACATAGATACTAGATACTGGTATGTGTAATATGTATGATAATATTTGGTGTGTATGTGTACCTGCTGTTATGATTGAGCTGGTAACGAGTTATACGGTGAGAGTAGTATTGATTACTGCGTACGGGATGGGTACGGCAGAATGACATAAAAAGAGTAACTCCAATGATGGAGATTGATATGATTCAGTTGATTGCTCAAAGATAGCAGATGATGATACCGAATGTCGTATCACATATCACTGCTAGTGTTGATGCAAATGTGATCGCAGAATTATAGATCGAGCAATCACATGAATATGAATATTTCAATTCTTAGTGTTATTACTAAGAGTGATAATGTCCCACCGAATACTATTATGACTACAAGTATTAGTTATAAACTAAACATGAATAGTAGTCGTAATGGATTAGATCCGGTATGAAGGATATGTTTGTTGGTTGTGTTAAGGAAATCATTAATAGTTTATTGATGGTAAAGGGAGGGATAGATTAGTGAGTGGATAGAAAAGATCGAAATGGTTAAGGATATTGGTAAGAGTCTAGAACATTGTGTAGTGAAATATGCTACAGATATGTTGGTAGATTATGTTGTATCGTGATGGAACACGATGGTACAAAATTATAGTTAGAAAATTATTACTCAGATGATATGGTCGGAATTTAAAATTCTTGGGCTAGAGCACTTTTATTCGAGTAATTAAGTTCAGAGATTGGAAACTGAGCTATGGAAGATAGAAATGTTGTGTGCTGATCACTTAGAACACGCTAATTGTTTGAAGGAATTGTCATGTCTAGTAACATGGCTAATTACTCCTGAAACTAAGCGAAGTGAGCGCTATATTGGGGACTAACTCCATCGATAAGGAGTATAGTCAATCCTGTAAAATATACAACCTTTGGAAGGGTTGTGTCACAAGCCAGCATTGATATATTTGACTCTATGGGAAGCAGACTGGAAGGACGTTAGGTGAGACGTCGAGTGTTAAAGAAGAGAAATGATAAAGGTATAGTCCAGGATAGGCTTTTGAATAAGTAGGTATGTCCTACAACCCAGAATTATACTAAGACTAGTTCTGGTGTAAAAACATGAACCGCATGAAGGGTCCTTCCCTAAATGTGGAAAATATGGTTATCGGCAGAAAGAAGAATGTCGAGTGATAGTGGGCCACAGGTATGGTAAAGATGGACGTAATACCCCAATTGTAGAACCAATTGAAGCCTTGTGAACCGGCAACCCCAACCCATTCGTGTACAACCACTCCGAACCCAACAGTTTCAATAACAATCCATCCAAAGAAATCAAATTATGTCAAACGGTTGTACTTGCTATGAATGTGGCAGTACAGAACGTTTCAAGTGAAATTGCCCAAAGTTGAACCAAGGTGTCGTTGGAAGACGAACCTCATGACAAGCATCAACCTCTGATCAAGCAAGGAGCCGTGCTTTTGTGAGTAATCCGAATAAAGCACGTCATGATCCAAAGGTGTTACTAAGTATGTTGTAGTTATAAATTAATAGGCTTCAGTGATATTTTTACGGTCGCCGATAGAAGTTAGTTCCTGTTAACCTCCTACCCTTTGGAAAGATACCGATTAGTGAAACTATAGAACCCTATACTATAGAATCGCTAACGGTAAATCCCTAATGGTTAACTAAATTGTTCGGAATTGTCCTATTATTCCGAACGATTAACCTTTCCTTATTGACCTACGACCAGTAAAGTTAAGAAGTTTTGACGTAATAGTTAACATGGATTGGCTAACTCAACATGAAGCTGAAATCAAATATGAAAAGAAGATGATTAGAAGCTCTCTTTCGGACGATGAAGCGATTAGATATAGAGAAAAGTGTACGATTTAAAAGAAAACATATAAAAGATATTCCGGTGGTACGCGAATTTCCACAAGTTTTCCCAGAAGAACTTCCTGGATTACCGCCAACCCGATGGGTCGAATTCAGAATCGATTTAATGCCTCAAGCTGACCCTGTTGCTAAAGCACCCTACCGACTTACACCAACTGAAATGCAAGAATTATTGGATAAAGGTTTTATACGACCTAGTTAGTCACCATGGGGTGCACCAGTGTTATTTGTAAAATGAAGGACGGAAGTGTTAGGATATGTATTGATTAGGGAGAATTGAATAAAGTGACGATCAAGAATAGGTATTCACTTCTTCGAAGTAAATGATCTGTTTAACCAACTGCAAGGAGCGATTTATTTTTAGAAAATTGATCTTAGATATAGTTATCACCAAATGAAAAATCCAAGAGGAGGACGTTGCAACAACAGCGTGTCTGACTCGCTACGGCCATTACAAGTTCTTAGTTATGCCTTTCGGGCTAACCAATGCGCAGGCAGTGTTCATGGAACTCATGAACCGAGTCTGTAAACTTTATTTTGACAAATTTGTCATAGCATTCATTGATGATATTTTGATATATTTGCAATGTAAAGAAGAGCACGAACGACGGTTAAGGAAAATTGTGGAAGTGATAAAGCAAGAGGAGTTGTACGCGAAGTTCCCGAAATGTGATTTTGAATACAGAAAGCTTAATCCCTTGGTCATGTTGTAAAGCAACAAGGATTTCACATAGATCCAAATAAGGTAGAGACCATTAAAATTGGCAGTCACCCAAGACGCCAAAGGAAATGCGCCAATTTTTAGGACTAGCCGGAGACTATCAGCGGTTTATTGAAGAATTTTTAGCATTACCCAACTCATAATCCTTTGTACGACGCAAACGTACAAATTTTATAGATGATAAGAGACCGCAGTCTCATATTCAACAAAGATGGGTCGAGTTGTAAGTGATTATGACTGTGACATCCGTTATCACCCCAGCAAGGCTAACGTCGTAACCGATGCCTTGAGTAGGAAAGATCGGGTTAAGCCATTGCGAGTGCGGGCGCTGGGGATGATAGTCCAGTCGAACCTTTCGGACCTGATTCGAGTCGCTCAACGTGAAGCGTTGAAAGAGGAATAATTGGAAAAGGAGGGACTTTACGGCAATGAGAAGAATTTCGAACAGCGCGTGGACGAAATTCTCTATTTCAAAAATCGGGTTTGGATCCCGACCCTCCATGACCTTCGTGATTTAATCATGGACGAAGCGCATAGATCGAAATATTCCATACATCCGGGATCGGATTGGACTATTGATGATACGAATACCTGAAAGGATTTTATTAATGGCCAAGTTTGAAGAAAGATATGGTTACGTATGTTGGTGAATATTTAAGTTATGCAAGAGATAAGACTGCACACCGAAAACCCTAGGGAACGCCACAACGACAGAAAATTTGCCAATGATTGTGGGAATAAATTACAATGGATTTCGGGACGCAAATTCCCAAGATATATCAAAGGCATGAGATAAATTGGGTAATCGCGGATCGATTAACCAATCCTCGCATTTCATCCCAATCCATGACGATTACCACAATGAATTCTCGCCCAAGTTCATGATGGTGAAACGGTATCTCGTCGTGGAGTACCATTTTCAATTATCTCAGATCGAAATAGTCATCCTACTTCCATTATTGGAAGGTGGGGAAGGAAGCATCGAGAGCTTGAAGCTTTCTATGGGTGAAGTAATTATCACCAATTTGTTAAATTGAAAATGGGCATCACTCAAGCCATAGTATTTGAATTGATTCGAGAAACAACCAATCGGATTTATAATATTTAAGATAAGTTGAAAGCAGCGCGAGATTGGCAAAGGATTTATGCCAACATTCAAAGGAAACCATTGTCGTTGGAAAGAGGCGACAAGGTATTTTTAAGGCATCACCTTAGAGAGGTGATATGAGGTTTGGCAAAACCGAAAATAGCTCCTTAATATATTAGACCTCATGAGACTATCTCCATGATTGGTCATTTAGTTTATCGATTAAAGTACTCCAGGGGCTAAGTACTATACTTGATGTTTTGCCATGTATACGGATTGAAAAGTACCTAAGTGACGAGGCAACGAAAGTACCGGTAATGGAGGTACTCATAGAAGACATGCCTGATATCATAAATAATTCCGTAGAGATAGTAGACGGGAAAACTAAACAGTTTGGACACACCAAGCTTTATTGATTAAGATTAAGTGGAATTCACAGCGAGGACCAGATTATACCTGGTAACGCGAGGGTGAATTCTGAAGGAAAAACCCCCACCTTTCTCTCGGAAGGGGATAGTGGGCGTGTAAAATTTCGAGGACGAAATTTCTTAACGGGGGGAGAATGTAACGATTCCGACAAAACCAGGTATACCCTAACCGGTAGACAATAGTTACGTTATATTTAATGTCGGGTATATGAATTACCCTAGTAAATATACGAGAATACATGGTTCACTGTATTGATTGTACGTGAATATATAATTCATCGTATTGAACATGCGATTAATCGATCGATAGTTATTGAAACCCGAACGAATCGAGGGTTCAATTATAGACGATATCTATGACATTTAGTGATGTTTACGAAGTATTAAAGCTTCGGGATAAGTGAATTGAAGCACACAAAAAGAATTTCGATTTAATGGTACGTCGGTACATTAAACGAAACCTTCAATACCAAACCGAGCAAGAGACGATCGATCAAGCCGAAAAAGATGCGCAATTATTAATAATACGATGTTTCAAGCTAATAAATGTCATGGTTTAAGTTTATAAAGTTTTTAAATCGGTTTTATATAAATTTCATTTTTTAGCCGAAAAACGACCGTTTTAGCCTCGTTTTAAGCCGAGTTAAACATTTAACCAAAAAACGAACTGAACCAGATTATCCAAAACATTACCCGGATTGCGAATATCCAAATGAGTGGCCAAGAATGGAGAGGTGGGTCCCACGCCACCCTCCTAGATTCCGATCGGCAATAAGGGGGGTCACCCCATTGTCTTGTTATTTTTTTTCTAGCAAACAATTCAACAATCCTTCTTCTCTCTCAACTTCATGATCTAAAACCGAGATTTTGTAGCAAGAAAACAAGGTAATGATCTTGTTATATACGTTTCCATCTTCGTTTCTTGAGTTTATTTGCAAGAAAATGAGGTTTCAAAGATGAAAACCGATTCTTGCATGATCAAGTGATGTATACGGGTTATACAAGGGATCTTGGTCCAAGAAAGGAGTTAAACGAACCAAAAACGAATTTTTACGGTTCAAACTTTAGGTTTGAAACAATAACCGAAACTATAGTGTAAGAGGCTTGATCGTGAGTGTAACTTGCTTGGTATTGTGGTATGTTTGTTGTAGGTTCTGTATTTAGTGGTAGATAAGGCGGAAAAACGAGTTTGTAGCTTGTAGTGGCGGAAAACAAAAGGTATATTCGGTTTATGTTCGGTTATGGAATTTTGGACAGATTGTGGATGGTTTAGAGTTGGGTCATGAAATTTTACAGGGATGTTCTACACATGAAAATAAGAGTTTTGTGAAATTTTGGTAATTTTTGGACAAAGGATGAATATTTGGTGAATTTAATGCTCGGTTTTGGCTAAAAATGGTGAAAATTAGTTAAATATCATGAAAAATTCTGCAAAATTGCAGATAAGCTTTTTATAACAAGTATATGTCACACACAAAATTTTAGGTCAGTTGGAGAAGTCTAAGTAGGCTTTTCGGTTAAACAAGTTCTAGGGTTTTCTAACTCGGTTTTAGTGAAAATGGCATGTAAAAGAATATTTTGGTTCTGGAAAAATTACAGGGGACTATGTGGATGGCAGGGGTCATCCAGGAAAAATTTGAGATTTTTCTAAGGTCGTTTGGTATTTACGACATATTTAGTGTTTAAATGGTGTTTAAAAATAGATAAATAAATTTTAAATATAAAAATTAATTCTGGAAATATTTTTATAAAATTCCCCACTGTCAAAAAGTGATTTTTGCAAAATTTCAAGATCCGAGATTAAACGGATAATTATTTGTGCAAAAACAAACTTTTAAGGCTTAAAACTCGTAAACCGGTAAAGTTCGCCTGAGCGAGCTGACTGGTGTATAAAAACCCTAAAAATGAACTATTTTCATATAATTGAGTTAAACAAGTAAAAATGAATCATCCGAAAATAATTCGGATGATTTTGGTAATTTTACCCGATTTAACAGTTTCCGGTGCGCTAAAGACGGAAACGGGTCCCGCGGCCGAACGAGGCGTCTAAACCGAACTCTAATTTCACAACATTAATTAAATTATCAGTCATCAACTATTTTTGGGTCGTGTGTGACCAAACTCATTTTTGAAACGTAAAAACGGATAACCGTGCAAGGCACGCAAAACGGGAAAAAAACGACTAATAGAAATTTGACTAGAGAACTCTAAACGATATCACAATCTGAGTCCGGAGAAGTGTTTCTGGGTTAACATTGCCCCCGGAACGGGTACAGTACTGGGTTAACAGTGTCCCCAGATGTACCGGTTAACACGGTTAAAGTTATATTAATAATGAGTGTATAGTAACGATCGTAGGGATCATATTACAGATTGGCCGTGTTAACTGATAATGATTGTTGTTACCTGCTTGCATGTGCTAAGGTGAGTTTCACGAGCCCCTTTTTCTGAATTGTTTTTAAATATTTTCCCGGGGCGGAAGCATGTTACTACTGAAATGTTTAAGTACATACTGAACGCATGGACTTGCGTGTATTTATAAATATTTGATTTTACGGGAATCGTACGGAATGGGTACAGTACTGGGTTAACAGTGTCCCCAGATGTCCCTAGAAGTGTTTCTGGGTTAACTTGCCCCCGGAATGGGTACAGTACTGTGTTAACAGTGTCCCCAAATGTCCCTAGAAGTGTTTCTGGGTTAACATTGCCCCCGGAATGGGTACAGTACTGGGTTAACAGTGTCCCCAGATGTCCCTAGAAGTGTTTTTGGGTTAACATTGCCCCCGGAATGGGTACAGTACTGGGTTAACACTGTCCCCAGATGTCCCTAGAAGTGTTTCTGGGTTAACATTGCCCCCGGAACAGGTACAGTACTGGTTTAACAGAGGTTTCACTTGTGGGTTCAGCATAATTACATCGATAATATTATATTTTGACAATGATTTATCATGGTTTACTCGAATTGTGAAACTCACCAACTATTCGTAGTTGACCCGTTTTCTCACATGCTTTTCAGGTACAATTAAGATGAAGTGATTGCTTACGTGCTAAGTGCTTGATGTGTGTAAGATTTGCGTGCGGGATGTTATGATACATTATAATAAATAGAATTATGTATCGTATGGTATGATGTGTGTATCGCCTAGACGGTAATGAAATATGAGATAATGTAATTTGAAGTATATTAATGTAATCAGTTTTCTTTATAAACAATGTGGTTGATATCAAAGGTGTTTGTTGCATCCCGTTTACGTTTCCGCTGCGGTTACGGGGTGTTACATTTATGGATGATTACTTAGGGTTATATGGCTGAGATTATGAATGTATATGACCCGTAGCTGCTGTCCACAACTCTCTTTAGCCTCCTTCTTCTTCCCTTGGCTCAAGAATTGCAAAAAACGAATTTTTCCTCTTGAATGGGAGCTTTTAGGGTTATTTTTTTACTAGTTGGGGGCTGATTTCGGGATTGATGGGCTGTTAGGGTTCTTTTTTCTTTTGTTTAGTTAATATATTATGCATGTAAGGTTTCTAACTTGTGAGCTTGGGTCGGGCCTTGAGTTGTAGTCTTCAAAGTTGCTCAAATAAGCCCCTAGAGTCTTCAAACTTGCCACTTTTCTTCATTAAAACTCATAACCTACAAGTAAACATCCATCTTTGTAAAATTAAGCAAAAACAAGCTATACCTCTTAATAATTAAACTAAAAAGCAATTAAATCATGATAAAACGATAAGGAAAGTAAGTGTGTTTTACAACACATCAGTGGGGAGACAACAATTTCAGCATTTGCAGCTTTATCAGCATTATCATCGTCATTATTATCATCATCAGCATTGTCATCATCAGCATTGTCATCATCTACAGTATCATCATCTTTCTCAGTTGATTCATCCAATGCTTTGATTCTCAGTTCATTTAAATCAGGTTCAGCTTCTGGCATAACAACATGTATTGAACAGCCATCACAGGGCTTTCTTGTTCATTTGGGATTTCAACAGTATACTCAGGTTCATCAGACATTCTTGCCCTTTTATTTTCAATCTCATCATCACTATAATCACGGCCATCAAATCTGCATCTCTTCCTTGTATACTTCTTTCTAAATTCGCTTTTATACTCCTCATCATAACTCCATGTATCAGGGTTTTCCTCAAAATCTTTTTCAACTTGTTCAACCCATATTTTTTAGGCTATTCCTGTAATAGACTCACTAGTCTCATCGGGTACCATCTGCTTAACTGAATCATCTTTTGTACGCTCAGCAGTAGTTGGAGTTTCAGTTTCTGGTTGTGCTTGTTTGAATCTATGAATAACAAGAGCCAAGGTTTTGTTAACTTCTTCAACTTGTTTCATTTTAATCAACACCTATATGACTTCCTGTTCAACTTCACCTTCTTGATATGTGAGCTTGTTCAAACAAGGTTTCATGCTCACCAAACTCTTTAGCAGTCATGGATTGGGCAATTTTTTTCCCTCTCCAATGTTTCATATACAGTATCGACATGCCTCTTGGCAGCCTATTCAGCCAACTCATCTTCATCAGCCACATCATTATCAGATTTCTCATGTGTCTCAACAGGTGAATCTTCATCAATTTCAACAATGGACTTCCCTTTTGCTTTTCTCCTTTCCTCATCTGATTCCCTCACCATTTCTGTTTCACTGGGAAAATTATCAATTTCATCCATAAGATTTTTCAGTTCTTCATCATCAGCCAACTTCTTGGAAGTTTCAGTATTTTCAATCTCTTTAGTCAAACAAACTTCCTCAGTCTCAACACCTTCATTCATAATCACATTAGTCAATGTTTCAGTACCAATAACATCAGTTGCTATGGCCTCTATTGTTAACACATTGTCAGTTTTTTGAAGATTCACCTAAACATCAGTCTCCTTCTCTACCAATTTCTCCCTCTCCTCATTCACCATTTTCTTCTTTGTAATTGTATCATTGGCATCAAGTCTTGTTCAACCATATCAGTATAATCACCTTCATAACCATCTTCATCAAAACCACTTTCTTCACTCTCATCCTCAACTTCACTATCATCATAAGCACTTAACAGTCTTTTCAAGCCATCATCATCGGTATTCACAACCACATTCTCCTCCTCCATTCCAGTTGTAGCAGCATTAGTTTCAACATTAATATTCTTCCCGTGTTTTGGTACAGTTGAGGTCTTCTCAACCTCAGCTTCCAGGGCTTGAATTTTGTTCAAGACTTGTGCCAACTGAGCTTTTAGATCTTCATTTTCTTACATCAACTCCTCATTTCTCCCCCTCAGATCCACATTTTCCACCAACAAATCTAAGTTCCTTCTAAAACTATAATCACCAGGGGAAGAAGTTTGGGTTTGTGGTTCATGTAAAGGATCAGGTATGTTGGTTTGGGTTTGGGTTGGTTCAGTGGGTGGGCTTGGGCTTTCAAAAATTTTTCACTTGTTGAGGGTAAAGGGTTTATGTTTCCTGGTGATGGGAAGTGTGTGTGAATAATTCTGAAGGTTTGTTGGTTGGGTTGGTCTAAGGTTTGGGAATGGGTTGGGGATTGGAATGGTGTGTTTGGAAGGTTTATAAGGTGGGCTGGTACTGGCTAATGGATGTAAGGTTCAATGATATCTTGGTTTTGGTTTTGGATAGGGTTTTGGTTTTGGGTAAGTGGTTGGGTAATGGATTGAGCTGGGTTGTGGGTTATAGGTGAGGTTGGTGGGGATGGAATATAAGGGTCAGTTTGTGGTGGTGGGGATGGTGTTTGGTGTTGGGGTGGTGTTTGGATGTGTTGTTGGTGTGGGCTTGGTGGTGAGGTTGGTGGTGTAGGTAAGGGTTGGTGTTATGTCTCCCCCTGTGCTTGTACAATATCAATCTCATCATCAGCATTTACTCCAACATTTCATGCATCTCCATCTCCTTCATCATGATCATCATCTGCACCTCCATTATCATCTGATTCATCATCCTCATCATCATCCTCTTCACTATCTTCCTCCTTAGAGGTCAGTTCTGGTACAGGCTTGATCTCTACATTGTGATCAACTAATCATGGCAAAATGTTAAAATTTGCCCGAGGGTTTATGTGGCTTGTAGAAGACAAATTTGTAATTCGTATATACACATTCGGATCTTGCAATAAATGTGGTGTGCCTAAGGTTGGCAGAATTAGTAATACCCGGTTAAAAATGATTTGTAGAAATCTTGAGTAAGATAGAAACTTGTGTTTGTTTGGCTTCCTCAAGTTGCCAACCATTCCTTCAAAAATCATTTTGGAGAAATTAAACAGGAAATCATACCCAACTGCTACAGTAGCATTAGCCAAATAACGGCTCATCAATGTCCAAGAGCCTTTCCGAGGGGCATATCCCTGAATAATATGGTGAATCAAAAACCTGTAAAGGTTTGGGAACATCCCCTTTTGAAATTGTCCCTCATGGACATTTCCTTGGTAACCTATTATTTGTTGAAATATCTTCAACAAGTGATCAGTAGTGAAGTGGATAGGGTTATGATCATCATCATGTAATTGTAGGCTTTGTCGAATCAATCTCTTAGTAATCATGATCTCATTATCAGCCACAATAGCCTCTAATCGCCTAGCATTTTGATCGTCATGAAGTTCGGCTGAGTGCCAGAAATCCAACTGGTGGTTTCTATAAATCACCGGGCACTCAGTCAACAAGAATCGCAAATTAGATCTTTGAAGCCATCTAATCATGTGTGCCACATCTTCATTATCAACAATTACTTGGAGAAGTGCGCACATGTTGTACTTCTTCTAAAACAAATATTTAGGTTCGGCATCCATATATGTACATACACAAATAAAAACATATTCAAAGCAAAAATTGGTCATAAAGTTCATAACTTTAACATATTTGAGGTCATAACCTGAAGAAATAAAGAAAAGAAATGTCTTTGAGAACTTGTTCTTTGACAAATTAAAAACCTACAAGAAAACAGAGAGTTAGTTCAAATGAAAATTAACTGCCCAATTCCATGTAATCAGTGTCGGAAATCAATAAATTGATGCTTACCGAGTTGGAATTTGAGGGCTGGTTAATTAGGGTTTGGAAAAATTATTAAGCGGTTGGTATTCTGGAAATGAGAGCAAGAGAAGTTTGCAATAGTGTTTGGAGAGAGAAGTTAAGCATGAAATTTCACTATGTCCCTCTTATATACCTTTTGAAAGTGGGTTTTAAATGCATTTTGTATTTTTGTTGGAAAAAGCTGTCAAACAGTGAAGATATCTGATTTAAACATCTTCCCATTTAAAACCTTGCTCGATAAAGCACATTTAGCAAACCTTGCCCGAAAAAGTTAATTTCACAAAGCTTGCTAGGTATAAAGTATTTTATCAACCTTGCCCGTTCCAGAATTTGTTCAGAAATTATAAAGTTAAAAATAAATCTAAGAGAGTAAAGTGAAGGAAGCTTACTCGAAATACAAGGTTGCTCGAGAACTAAATCACAAGATAAATAATCAAGTATAAATCATCAAATAGGCAACCTTGCTAGGAATCAATAAAGACACCCAAAATAACATCTTAAAAATATTTCTAATAGTCAACCATGCCCGAAAAACTGAACATATCATAAACCTTACTCGTAAATGATACAGTTAACAAATATTCAGTTAAGTTCATTCTCATACCAAAGTGTGTCCGAAAATAAGTTAGAAGTGCAAAGTGTGCTAGAGAAGACTTATCTACCCTAAGATATAAAAGTACGTTCTAAACACAAAGTGTACTCGAAAATATATGAGTAAATCATTTAAGCACACAAAATCATCAAGCTTGCCCGGATATCTCAAACAGTTAAACAAAACAAGTAGGTTTGCTAGAATTTCCTAAGAATATTAAAGCTTGCTAGGAATTACATATTCAAAACATATTTAAATGTAAAGCTTGCAAGAATAAGTCAAATATCCTATAAAATAGCTAAGTATGCTAGAATAAATTAAACTTGTTAAAGCTTGCTAGTAATATCATATTCAATCATAAAGCTTGCTAGGATGACCTAAAAATCCTATAAACAGCTAAGTTTGCTAGAAATTCATAAATCATCAAATCTTGCTCGAATCAACATAATCAAACATATTCAAATTTCAAGCTTGCCCGAAAGAGTTAAACTTCAAATAAAACAATTAACTTTGCCCGAAAGTAAGTAAAACATCAAAGCATGCCCGAAATGGATAAACTTAGACAAAAATATCTAAGTTTGCTCGATAAGGTTAAAAATCATCATTCCTTACTCGAAAATACATATTCAGACCTTTCTATTGTCAAATGCAACTCTTTTTGACTTAAACCATGTTTCATATAAATTTATCATTTAAAATTAGTGTTTAAGAACAAATGGTGTATTAAGAGATCAAATTTCAGTTATATTCCTTCCTTTTTCTTTTGAAAAGATCTCAACATGGGATCATATTGGTTAAGTTTCCTCTCATTACTTCATTCTCAGTATCATTATGACATATCAGACAGGTTACCAGCAGGTCTAGACTTAGCATGATTTTTCATTTCATACTGGTGATATGCATTAAGGTTCAATTAAGTAGCATAATACTGAAATGGATAACACTTATTATGTTCTGAAGCTCCATATCTACTCCCAAGACTTATTTGGCTTTCTCAGTTCACCCCAATTTGACTTAAACCCTTGGATATATGGTCAAAATTTTAATGACAGAATAGTTTAAAAGATTTAGATTTTTTTTTTCAAATTTACAAACATATGTGAGGTTGAACATTAGACTTACAGGCCACGCAAGTCGGACTTACAGGCCTTTCATTCGGAATGTTTAAAAGACTTATATGATTGCCTCCACCTATATAGTTCTAGAATTAACCCTCATGTTTATATTTTTCATAAACATTTGTGAACACTTATCAACATTTGGTTGAATAAGTATTAAAATAGTTTAGTTCACATTTTTTCATTGTCATTCTCAATAAGATACTTCATTTTTGGTGACTAATTACCAACGGGCTCGTGTATGACTGGATAATAACTTTTCTGCCTATCATGCGGAAATATGTATATTGGAACATGCATAGATAACAATGTATCTCCACATAAAGTTTAGCATTTTCATTATGATTATATCACCTCAGATTTTACACATCATGGAAAGCAACCATACATGATAATGAATGTACTAACTGTCTTTTTAGCCTATTAAATCCATAAGATTGGCATAAATAATCAATGTACTATCATTTCCCAGAAGGTTGGATCAATTTTCACTTAAAACCTTTTTTAAGCTTCTACAAAGCTTGAACTGAATAATCTTATCATGTCTCTACCATTAAATTTGCTCTGTATTGACAAAAGTATTTTAAGAAAAAGGGTTCATTATAAAGTTCATTTGAGCAGCCAATTTTGTCACAAAAACACATTTTGACACAAAAATTTTGAAGCATATTCAAATCTCAATATAAATGACATCATCAAAACAAGTAGACATCACAAAATGTATAGTATAACATTATCCTAATAACATTATCATATCAGATAATTCACATAATCAAGATATCAGATAATCACATACAAAGAGATCTAATCAAATACTTATCTTAACATCACACATTCAATGATCATTATCTTAAGTATCAAAGACACCTAAGATGCACAAATAGTCATTTTGATCACATATCAACAAACATTAAACACAGTTTCACACATCAGTCAAACAAGCATTCAATAAGACTTTGAAAAGATAGTCAGTTTTCACATCAAGCACACATCATCAATCAAACCTCATTAGAGTTGATCATTCCTAGGGCTTTCAAAAGAAAGCTGAATCTGGTTCTATCAAGTGTCTTGGTGAATAGGTCAGCCAAATTGTCACTTGTGTTAACTCTTTTCACTTCAGTTAGACCTTTTTCACTACAATCCCTAATAAAATGATGTCTGATTTCAGTGTGCTTGGTCTTGGAATATTGTACAGGATTCTTAACAATAAATGATGCAACAGTCTTATCAATAAAAATAGGGGTGTTTAGAAAATTCAAACCATAATCTAGCATTTGGTTCTGAATCCAAAGAACTTGTGAATAGCAGGCAGATGCAGCAATATACTCAGCTTTAGCAGTTGAGATGGACACTATAGTCTGTTTATTGCACTGCCACGACACCAATCTATCTCCCAAAAATTGGCAACCTCCAGAAGTAGACTTTCTGCTCATGTTAAAGCCACCATAATCGCTGTCCGTATAAGCAACTAGATCAAAGGATTGGTTCTTTGGGTACCAAATTCCCATATCAGGTTTTCTTTTCAAATTTCTAAAGATCCTCTTGATAGCAGTCATGTGAGACACCTTTGGACTTGATTGGAATCTTGCACAAACACACAGAGCAAATATGATGTATTGCCTTGAAGCAGTCAGATACATCAGAGATCCAATCTTTGCTCTGTATTCATGTTCATCTATTGGCTCCCCTTTTTCATCTGCAACCATCTTTTCATGTGTATCCACAGGAGTTGAAGCAGTTTTGAGTCTTGACACTTGAACTTATTCAATATGTCCTACACATACTAAGACTGACATATGAAAATTCCATCAGCCTTCTGTTGAACTTGCAGTCCAAGAAAGAAGTTCATTTCTCCCATAGAGCTCATGATATACTTGGAATTCATCATCTTCTCAAAATCCACACACATTTGTCATTTGTTAATCCAAAAATAATATCATCAACATAGACTTGTAACAGCAGCAAATCTTTTCCTCTTTTCTTATAGAAGAGGGTCTTGTCAATAGCTCCCCTTTGGAAACCATTATGAAGTAGATGATTTGATAACTCATCATACAAAGCTCTTGGAGCTTGATGTAGTCCGTACAAAGCTTTATTCAACTTATACACTATGTTAGGAAAATCAGGGTCCTCAAATCCTGGTGGTTGAGTCACATACACCTCCTCTTATATCTTTCCATTCAAAAATGCTGATTTGACATCAATTGGAATACTCTTATATCCTTTGAGGTAGCATAAGGTTAGAAAATTCTTATTGCTTCAAGTCTTGCATCTGGTGCAAAGCCTTCCTCAAATTTAATACCTTCTTCTTGTAAAAAGTCTTGATTTGTTCTTAATCACAATCCCCCTTTCATATCTTTTATTCCTGGAAACCCATTTGGTTCCAATGGCATATCTGTTTCTTGGCTTATCTAAAAGTTCCCACACTTGCAGATCTCTGATTGAGCCAACTCCTCTTGCATTGCTTCTACCCAACTGTTGTCTTTCAATGCCTGAACAATGTTCTTGGGTTCTATATGGGATAAAAAGAATGAGTACACACAAATGTTGCAGATTCAGAAGCCCTTCTTGTTACTATTTCATTAAGTTTCCAATGATGTTCTCAGGTGGATGATTTCTTTCATGATTTGTGTCATTGAGATCAAGTTCATCAATGATCAAATCAGTTGTTTCATCATGAAATTCAGGTGCTTCTTCATTATTCTGTTGTAAAGTAGAAGCATCATTGTTTCCCATATTCAAGCTTTGAAATAAATGCTCAAATATTGCTTCTCTTCGAGCTTATGTCTGAATTTCATTTTGGTTGCTAGGATCTTTCTCATTCAAGACATTTTCATCTTGATTCTCTTGGTTTCCGTTGTCTTGGACCTGTTCTTGATTGTTACCTTGGTCTTGATCTTGAACTTGATCTTGAACTTGTTCATTTTCAGTAATTGAGGGATCGTTTATGAATATGTATTCAATTCTCTTACCAACAACCTTGTACCACAACTTGTCCAAATCAATTTTCTTTGAAGATTCTTCCATATGCACACTGGTTTTGTAAAAAGTATCATCAAAGTCCTCAGGATAAATCTTGAAGGACTTGATCAACTTCTCAAGATCAAACAGCCATGCTGCTCCGTCACCAGTATTGAACTGATTCTCATTAAAAACAACATCAGAAGATTCAATTACACTCAAATGGTCTCTTACATAGACTCTCTAGGCTTTTGAGTTTGTTGAATATCCAACAAAGACCAATCCAAGGATTTTGACTGAAACTTGTTAAGATAATCCTTGGTGTTCAATAATGAACATTTGCAGCCAAAAGGCTTAAGAAACTTGATGTGGGGCTTGTCTTGACTTTTGTTGAGAAGGACCGTATTCTGAACATAGCAAGAAGTATTGATAGCTTCTGCCCAAAATGTAACAGGCAAGAAAGCATCTTCTAACATGGTCCTAGCAGCTTCAATAATTGTTCTATTTCTTCTTTCTGCATCCCCATTCTGTTCAGGAGTTCTAGGAGCAGAGAACTGTTGAATAATTCCCTTTTCATTGCAAAACTCTTCCATAACTCCATATTTGAACTCAACCCCATTATCACTTCTCATTATCTTCACCCTTGCATCCAACTGGTTCTCAACCCTTGTTACACAGCCTTTAATCAACTCAGCAGCTTCATCTTTGGTACCTAGGAAATAAACCCAAGTAAATCTTGAAATATCATCTATAATCACCAAACAATATCTCTTTTTACCAATACTTGGTACACTCACAGGACCAAAAAGATCCATATGAAGCATTTCAAGCACTTGATCAATTAAGTTTATGATTTTTGTTTTGTGAGATGACTTGTTCTGCTTTCCCTTTTGACAAGAAATACATTTGTCATCAAGTTTGAACTCTCTTGTGGGTAAACCAATTACATGCTCACCTGTCACAAGTTTGTACATGTTCTTTAGATTTACATGACAAAGCTTACTATGCCACAATTTGGATTCATTTTTAGTGGCCTTTGATACAAAACAAGTACCCCCTTGAAACAACATCTTTCATATTCAGTTCATAGAAATTCCCATTTCTTGGAGCCATCATCATAATCATATATGGAAGAATCACAAAGTCAGGTTTAAGAATAAAACAATGAGTGTCATCAAACCCAACCTTATAACCTTTATCACACATTTATGAGATGCTCAAAAGGTTATGTTGCAATCCTTCCACATAAAACAAATTATCAAAAGTAACTTTCCCATTAGTCAATATTCCTTTGCCTACAATCTTTCCACCATTCTCATCACTCCCAAATTCAACTGGGCCTTCAAACTTTTCTTCATAGTTTACTAGTGACCACTTGCCATATGTCATGTGCCTGGAACATCCACTGTCCATATACCATACTTCATTGACCAGTGTGGACTATTCCTGAACATATAAAAAAAATGATCAGTTTGGCAATGAAATGCAAGCTGAATCAACTTGCAAATCATCAGTGACATGGACAAGTGTTGCATTTGAATTGGGAATAGGCTTAGGATCTTCATACACAACTTCACAAATATCATATTCATCTAATTCATAGCCACTGCCAATTGGGCTTTTCATATTTGGAATTATGCTTTTGCACTCTTGACCACATAATCCTTTTCATATATTTCATTTCTCACATATGTTCCTCTTGATACATGAACCTCACTCCTTGGTTTCCAAAGAAAACCATGGGGTTCAAATCCATGTTTCAGAAGAAACTTTTCATCACCATTAAGTTCTCTTGACTTCTTCCTAGAGAACACACCTTTAACATTTTTCTTTCCATCTCTTGGTTTTTTTCAGAATCATCAGACTTTACTGATCTGGAAACACTTTTTGGAACAATCCTGATGGGTTATGTTTTCATTTTCATGACAACTTCAGGTTTGTTGTGAGAATTGTTTCTTTTCACTTGATGTAGGGTAGTCCTTTTCATCTTCTCATCAACTACCACAGTTGCTTTTTCATTCTCCACAGCTTTTGAGCTTTCACCTTTTGCTTCCACTTACTCACACTTCTTCTCTTTGCCAAAGTATTCATCGTACTTCTTCTTATACATACCAAAATCTTGCCCAAACATGGTTTCATTTGGAACAAAAACTGGTTTGTATGTAAACCTTTCATGACAGGAATCTGTGTGGTGACCATACTCATAACATTTCTGTCACCATACTTTTTCTTTGAAACTTTCATGTGACTTTCCTTTCTTGAACTTTTCACTTGGTCTAGGTGGTTCAATGCCAATGGTCTTTGGAGATTTGAGACCATCAAAATCAATAGAAAAAGGTACAAACACTTCAATCTTGATATCTTTCCTTTCCACCTTTATTTTGACAAAGATTATTTTCTCCATCTTGATTGGTACCTCATCCAAATTTCCTTTGTACCTAGTATGCCTTCTCTCATATTCTTCAACGGTTTCAACTTCCCTAAAATCAAACAATTCCTGAATGGAGAAAAAAGGGTACACGGGAATGAATTGATCACTGGTAATAGTTTCCTTTGGCTTCTTTCTGTTGTTGATTTCGATCTTCCTTAAAACTTATTTGCTTGGTGGCTTCACTGCATTTTAAGTAACCTTTGACATTTTTTAACCTTCACATATGTCAAAATACACATGTTCTCTTCTCATTTGTTCATAATGTCTCTCATCTTTGGTGTAATCTTTGGTAACAGTGGGATTTTGCTTTGTGGACTTAAGTTGCCACTTTCAACAAAAATTTGATCACTTGAATCACTCAAGTCATCCTTAGAGACTTGAATTCCCATTGATTTCTCATCTTTCACATCTTTTTTCAGAACAAACTCTCTATCTTCACTCACTTCAACCATCTTGTAGTTGTCAATAAATTCCTTTTATCTTGAAAAACATCTCTGAACTGATTAAGTTATGCCTTCCTCTTCTCTTTATCAACTTTCAAAGAATAGTTGTCGTTGAATGGTGGAGGAACAACCTTATACTTGTATTCCTCTTTAATCTTGTTCAGAATTCCACATATTTTTCCAGTTGAGACAAGGTTTTTCAAGAATTTATTATCCACTTGAAGTGTGGTATTCTTCACCTTCTTCTAAACAACCATCGTTTTCAATCCTTCAATTTCTGTCACATACCTTGACTGTATTATGTAGCTATCCATACAGTCTTGCTCAAGGCTCTTGATTCTATCTTCATATGCCAGATCACTTGATTCATATACATTAATCATACTTTGCTTTCTAAAGCAATCACTTTCAAGCTTTCCTATCTTCAATTTAAGAGATTTAATAGTTTCAAGTAATTCAAGTGTTGAGTTTGAATATACCTGTGTTGAAGAAGAGGAAGAAGCTTCATTCTCTGTTTGAGCCATCAATGCCACATTTTCTTTTCTTATGTCATCAGCATGATTACTTTAGTCAAAATCACCATCTTGTTGGTTAGCAGCCAAAGTAACATTTCCTTGATTTCTAAGTTGATTGCTGTTATTCTGTTGGTGTTGTTAGGAATATGTGGAGGGTTTTGATTGTTATTTCTCTGGTAGTTTTGGTTTTGAGAGACAAATTGTTGATTGTTCTGTTGTGGTTGTTGGTAGTTGTTGAAATTGGGGTTATTGTTGAAGTTGTTGTAGTTTCTTGACTGACCTTGTTGGTATTTGATCTGAAATTGGTTCTGATTTCTGGGCTGATATTGCTGACCTTGATTGTTGTTGAACTGTCTAGGCAGGTTGCACTCTCTTGCAAAAAGTCTAGGTTGTTGACAGGTATAGCATATGGCTTTTGGTTTGTCAAACCCAATTCTTTCATTTGGACCTGATACAAGAGATCTACCAGTCCGGTTGTATAGCCTCTTGCTTCTTAAGGCCAACATTGCTGCCTGTCACTTCAAGTCCATGTCCTCTAGATCATCAGCATCAATTTGCTCAACATCATCTTGAACAACACTGGTATGGATCATGTTCTTGGCTACAAAAGCATTATATGAGTCTGTGAACATTGAAAACAAGGCTTAGTACTCATTTCCTTGACTTCCACTTCCACCAACAAAAGGTGCATGCCAACTCCCCATTGAGGCAGAGTGATCATAAATCAACTGAACATCAAACCTTGACTGACTTCCTTGGTTACTTGAGCTACCAGCAACAAATCCTCTTGGTGTTTCACCACCATGCTCACTTGGTTCTTCGATAATTGGTATTTGCTGTTGATTTTTGGTAGACAAATTACCCATTGGAGCAATAAGAGTATTTGAAACATGGAAGCAAGGCTTGTCTTCCTTAATCATTTCAATCTTTATCATCTCAATCTCTGCAGCTTGTAAAAAGCAAATCACATCATAAAGTTTCAACGTTTCATAATTTGGTTTTTTGCCTGATAAACTTGCTTGCAGTGTACCATTCCTTTGACAATGATGACAACAGCTTTGTATTCAAGTCAGAATCAAACACAACATAATTGGTTGTTCTTATCTCATTCACAACTGCTAAGAACCTCTCCAGCACAGATTTGAGTCTCTCCTTCTTGATATTCTTCAGTTCTGAGTGGCCTTCAAACATCTCTAGTAAGGCATCATACATGGCCTTTGCAGTTTTATGGTGAGCAACTTTTGTGAGGATCTCCTAAGATAAACCCAGTTTTATCATGGCCAGTGCTCTATCATCAACCTTCTTCATTTGTGCTTCAACAGTTAGATTGTTGTTTGTTCCATCAGGTGTATAAGGTCCGTTTTTGATAGAAGCCCACATTTCACCATCATTATAGCATACAACAGCATCGAAGAGCCATGATGAAATTTTCCTGTCCATACAATGTTGGAATATTGTTAGTAAACACTTATTTTTCTTCGTAACTAGACATCTTTTTGGAATTTTTAGAAGATTTTTGAAAAACAGAGAACAAAAGTTGAAAAACTTAACGAACTTTTAAAACTCTTTTGAGAAATAATCAGATCTGTGGATGAAATCCAAAGATCTGATGTATCTGGTCAAACAAGAGCAAGATCTAAAAATAAAAATGCAAACTTTAATATAAACGAGAGAAAGAAGACACCAAATGTTGTAGATCTAGAAGAAAAATGAAGAAACAGAGCTGATGACGTCACAAATCAATGAAACAGTGCTTCAGCTGATGTCATTCTTCATCTTCAAATCTTCAACAACAAGCAACGATTCTTCAACCCAAATAGAAGGAAAAAGCTCTGATACCACTTGTCTGTCTCATATAACGATCAATATAGCACTGTCGCCACCCACACCGTTAGGTGTTGGCAAGAGGGTTAACGACTTACTATTTATTGTAAGAACAAATATCGTATTAATGGCGGAATAACTAACATAGTATATGTTGCTTGAAAATACTAAAATAAATAAACACAGACTGTCACTCAAAAGATTTCCATTTATAGAAAGATGAACACAAATGAGAATCAATCAGGGTTAATTGAAAGGGAATATTTTTGTCAGGACGTAATAAAGAACAGCCGCCACAATCAAAGTCAGGAATAATATTGGTTGTCTTAATCGTATCTCTTGTCTCTTTTTAGGTGTGCCCTAATTATTCTATTTATAGGCCTACCTGACAACTGCCATTCCTTCTAGAAACCCTAACTAATGATAAATAATTAGATAAACATATTACAAAAGATTCTAAGTGTAAAACAGGTCTTCGGGTAAGCTTTGCAGATATTGTCTTCTTCGATCAAACCTAGTAACCAAAGTGTGTTGGGGAACAGTTCTCCAGGTAGACTTTACTTAGAATATTTTCCTTAAAAAATATTCACCTAGCAGACTTCAATCTTCTTGACCATAGCAAACTTTACCCGATATGGTCCTATGAGCAAACTTGTCCTTCAGAGATCCCTTAAACTCTTGTTAATGAATAACTTATTGAACATACTCAAGTGTGCTAGTAACACTGTAGCTTGCTCGGAGTTTAACCTTACCCGACAAAGTCCTTAAGATAATTCCTTATCAAATTTCTTCAAGCATGCTCGGACCACTGTTTATAAATGAATAACCTTGCTAGATCTTCCAAAATACTTAGCTTCATTTGCTTGGTTTAGTCAAGAACTTGTTGGGAAGCAAACCTTGCTTAGCTTTGAAGAACAACCTTGCTAGACAAAGTGAACCCTGCTCGGATTGACATTTAATAAGACTTCAAGAAGATAACATTTCCCAGAAGGCAAAATACCTTGATAGGTTAAGTAAAAGCGCTCGGAGGCCTAAGTGTGCCAGATGTCCATACTTAGCCATTTTCAGGGAGGTTGAGAAGATTCTAATCTCCCTTAAGCCTGTTTCCCATCCCAACAATACGGATCATAATTAGTATTGGTCGGTTACTCGTTTAATCGCCAAGAATTAACCAATTAATTGTTTTCTCGCTACGTAATGAATGAAGTATACCTCGTTTTTTCACGAATGTCACAAATATTAACGCCAGTCATATAAAACTACAAAACTGCAATTTGGTCAATATAATTCTCTGTTTAAACTCACCAAAAATACAAAATATGTACTGCTTTCGAAAGGCATACAAAAATACAAAAAATTATTTTGTTTTCTATTTTATGTCTGTTTTTCGGGTTTAATTGTAAATATTTTGAAAAGAAAAAGAAAAATATCAAAAAGATTTTCATTTTTGTTTATTTAAATATTATTTAATTCTTTTTAAATCATTTTTAAGGTATGTGTTTTTAAGTATAAAGCACGTTAAGGTATTACATTTTACCACTCCGGGTAAGATTCGTAAGGAAACATTCATCGGAACACGGGTTTCGATGTTTTATTTATTATTTTATTTTAGTTCTTAATTTAATTTATTATTTATTTCTTTTAAATTAAATTAAATTGAAAAAAAGATTGAAAAGGATTTTAAATTTACTGATAATTCGTTATTTGTCTGGATAAGGAATGTGGGTTATTTTTGATAACGAATCATTCTAATTCATTATATTTAATTCGCTTCCGCCACTCTGTAACGAATGACCTCGTTCGTCATCAGATTTATAACTAATTAAGCTCGAAGTCCTCTAATTCATTATTAATTTGTGTTAATTTTTAATGAATTACTCATTCGTTACAGTGTCTTACGAATGAGTTAACGAATTGGCTAATTCGTCAGTTTTAAATTAACAAATTAGCCAATTCATTCTCTTGGAAAATGTGCCCCATTCTTCCTATATATTGAACAGTTGTGAATGAATCTGGTCATTCGTTTCCTCACACTGTTCATCTTCCTAAAGTCACTCTGCCAAAATTTTCCATAAAATCCAACCTTCATTAAACTGAGTTTTGAACATCATTTGATATTCGTAAGGTATAGATGATCAAAACGTGCTAATTTTCGTCGAAAACCATGGCCATTTCAAGGGTAATTGGATTGATTTTCATGTCGGCTTTAACTATAAAAATAAACCTTCATAATCCTAAGTTATACTCAGATTTAACCAGATTGGGTAATATATGTAGGCTGTCGATGTGTTTCTGAGTCAATTTGTGGTCACTATAGATGATTACATCGTCTAACATGGTGTAATTGAATTTTAGATTTCATGTTTGACTTTCAAGATTCATCTCAATTTTGACCTTGACTTCAAATATTCAAAGATCTATATTGTTGGTGACTATTCGTTATGAGTTAACGAATGGACACTACTTCGTGTTCAAATTTGTTATGGATGATATAACGAATCAACTCCTTCATGATTTTGATAACGAATTACCTCTCATTCGTTTGTTAATTCGTTATTCCTTTGTTAATGATTCGTTTTAATTATGTATAACGAATTAAGCAACTCGTTATAAGAATTACATGATTCGTTATAACGAATAAGACAAGATAATAACTAACGATACTTAGACTTATTTTGAAAAACCAAAATTAAAACTGTTAAATATTTTAAACTATTTGAATGTTCGTTTTTACAAAATCTCGGGTTTATGTATTCTCAGTTGTCCAGGAAGTTCTCGTGGCTGAGTAACAACCAACACAGCAAACACAAGAGCCTGAACCCCCATTATTGCCGTTTGACAAGAAGCATAATATTTGTGCTTTTGTTGGGACGAATTTTGTTGACGAGGATGTGTTTCACGATATGCTAGCTTTTATACGCCATCTCTTATAAGCTATGCCGTTATAGCAAACCCGGAGATCCGTTTTAGCATTATATGACCATTTCGAAATTCAGCTCGCTACATTGAGTCTGAAAACCAAATCTTCGCCGAGGTCAACAAGAAGCCAGTCGTAATTACAACCAAAGTTATACGAAGGATGCTGCGGTTTGATGATAACATGGATAACCTGTGTGAGTTCGATAAGTGGTTGAACCGAGGCTTGTTCCGTCGTGTGTTCTATGCTTGTGACCTTGAAAGTTCTATGTATAACAAGGCTAAATTGTGCCCCAAGTACAAGTATTTATTACATGTTCTTATCCATAGCCTTGGGGGACGTAAAGGTGGATATGACGATTGCCGGACCATTTTACAATCAGTAGTCGTCGCGTTGATTTTGAACAAACCGTTAATCTCAAGGAAAATTGCTTGGTCAAAAACCGACGCAGTAAGTTCCTTATGTATCCACGCTTCATTCAGCTGCCCATTCAGGATCTCATTCTTGATCTGGGTATTAATTTGACACTTAGAAACGACGTGTTGAAACTGGATCATATGACTGCTGATACGTTAAAGAGGATGAAGCAGTATAGGCAGGAGACACCGAGAACCAAGTGTTTGATTGGTCATTTATTTAATCCGGCGTATGTATGTCTTTCTAATGATCATTGGATCCATGATGACTCAGAATCCGAACGTGAAGAGGGTCCACGTGGGAACGAAGGTGGTGATGATGGTCAGGGAGGTGACCAACGACGTGTTGACGTTGTGGCGGAAAGTTCTCATGCTTCACAACTAAAACGTAAGTGCAAAGAACTAGCATCTGATCAACTGCCCAAGCGTTGTGTGGTTCATGGATCTGGGGTAGAAATAGGTCCACGTGAGGCAAGGTCACCCGCTCCTCAAAGTCCGGTGGTGCCGCTTACTACTAGCACCCTGGAATTAACATTGACAACTACGCTTACGTTCAATCCTAGGCTTCGTATGATTCCTCAATCCGTAATATCTACGATGCCAAGGCCTACTTCTGCTACTTCGGTGGTTCCTACAACACCGACCTTGATGCCTACTCTTCTTATGAACGTCTCATTTATGAGAATTAGTCGTCCTCAGGGTCCCGTGAAGTCGGTACCTTAGTCATTTCATTCTTTGCCTCCAGAGAATCAAATGAACATGCACTTGAGCTTGATTCATCTATATAAGAATCAAATTGCAGCCGATCGTCAAGCTCAAGAGCAAATGTTGATTAATCAACGACGTATGATGGGGTTCGTCTCTTACTGTGAAAAGGAGACGAAGGAGCGTCGTGAGATTTTCACGGCTCAGGGGGTGAAGATTAAAGAATAGGAGGATCTCATCCTTCAGCTTACGTGCAAAAATGATGAATTAAAAAAGCTGAAGAACGACGATGATGATCATGACGCTTCAGGTGCTGGAGGTAGTGAGCCGAAACAAGCTCAAGGCTCATCCTCTAGTGCTAGTATGAGCGGAGGTGAAGAAAATGATAGAAAAATGGTGGTCTATCATGACTCGACTAATGTTCAACCAATTGACTCAGTCAAGGCCAACACCATCATGTTCATGGATTTTAAGAAAGGCGTAGTGATGAGCACTACCAACCTTGACGAGATCGAAGAAGGTTAGTTCGTTGATTAGTCCCTAATGCGTGAACTGATATCATTATTGCTATGACTAAACGATGAAGAACTGGATGCTTTAGAAGCTGAGGATGATGTGGAGGTAGTGAAGTCTTACTGGATACGACTATTCCTCATATGAATACGTCATTTATTTACGAATATAAGGAGATAGAGATTGAAGATGTGACTGCAGACGAATACCCCAATCTTTACCAAAGATCCAATATTGATCAGGGTGTTCCCACCTTTACTGAAGAAAACGTCAAAGCTGCTGAAGATCATTTAGAGAAGGTTTCAAAGAATAAAGCCAAGATTTCTGAACGCGATGCTGATCCAACTGAGGCTGACATTTTGGGTTGGTTCGAGTACCGGAGCAAACGGTCTCGTAAAATTATTGAGGCGTGCAGGTATGTTGACCAAAAACAAAAACTGGACGCTATCGCACGTGCCAAAGCTAATCAGAAGACCACATTCAAAGCCGTGTCGACTGTGATAGGTGACATCGTTTCCTTGTTATACGATTATGATTTAAAGGTTTGTATTATCAAGTGGGAGAACAGTGCTCAGTACTATGAAAATATCACTGACGTTCTCTCACTACAACGTTGGGATTTTGAACCGTCGCGAGTCGACCTTTTATTAATCGTGGTGGAAACCGACAAGCATAATGGTTTCACCAGCATTTTCTTTTCGAGGTAAGCTGTGGTTTTAAATTCTTTAAGCCACATGTCCTAACCCGCAAACGTATTGACGAGATTGATCCTCGTACGGGTTTGAGAAAACTCGTTCTTAAGGTAACCCGCCAAAGACGATGAAGCATGTACTGGTGAAGACGTTTCCATAAAGTCTTCACATAACTTTTAACAGATGGTACTATGATAATTGTACTGGAGAGGCCGTCATTGTTCTGGGTAAAGGCTTGAAGACCAGTTTTATTAGAGTTATCGACCCGAAGTAGCTCGTTATTTTATCCGAAATAGACAACCATTGGAGACTGAACACCAAGTACAACAATTTGTACCTACTACAGAACAACTTGAAGCATTTGAGACATTTAAAAAAAAGCTCCAGTGAACTGCATTGAAACCTCCTCAATCAGTTGCTGTGATAGAAGATGAAGATGTTAAAGATCCATCCACCGATCTTATTCCGCATAAACAAAGAAAGAACGATCCAAGACTTGATGTGCTGGCTAGTCATCTTATGCCAACCGTTCAACCGACAATTACTAAGCCTACTGTTGAAGCTCAATCTGAACAAGGCCCATCCGTTGAAGCCCAACATACTCAAGATCAAGTTTTTGATGATATAATGCAAGAGTTTGAATTTAAAGCCCATATCCAGTCAACAATTGGGCTACACATAATGGTTTATACTTTATCTAGATTGGATTGGTTTTGGGGTAACATGTATCACCGAAATCTCGTGATCTCGGTGGGCTTTTGTATGGGATTGGGCTTTAGGGTGTTTGGCATTATAAATACATTGTAACTAGGTTATCACTAGGGTTTTATCATCATAGAACAGTGAGAGAGAGAGTTTGTCATTCATATCTTATTGTAATCACTGTTGGGGGCTTAAGCACCCGACGTTTAATATAATGTGTGTTTTGAAGTCATTTGTGTGTTTATTGTGTTTTTTCGTATTTGTATTGAATCAATTCGTTGTTAGATTCCGCCTAACTACAGTTTTATTGATATCACATTGAAAGATTCTACTTTGGGACATACAATAATTTAGGAACGGGCTAACGTGTAGTGTGAAAGATGAAGAGGCAATTTGCACACATCACTGGGAACTGGAAAGAACTTGTTAGTACACGATTTTGGTCATCCCGAGTCTTTGTAATCGTTTTTATTTATTATTATTTTAATGTAAGGGTATTTTGGTAATTATAAGCCCATTCGTTAAGTTATATGTGATCATTCGTTAAATTTGTTTAAAAAATGATATTTAAGTTGTTATACGTGTCAATTCGTTAAGGATGTTTAACGAATGGACCTTACTCGTTATTGATACATTCCCATTCGACATAAAATGTTGACGAATGGGGTATAGCGAATGAGTCATTCGCTATAACTTTCTGTTATTTATTGTAATGAAGATGAATGAAGGCCATTCGTTACACATTGTGTAACGAATGGCATTCATCGTCTATATATATGATGTTTAGCCTGTTAATCTATTAAGTGTTTTTAACGTATTTTCAAGTTGTTACTCTGCCAAATCATTTACTCACACACTTCATTCAGTAATCTATTACATACATACATATATCAGATAACTAGATCTGGTCACCTTGTGTTGATCAAATTTATATATTGGAGCTCTATAGATTCGTGTTTCTACAAGTGGTATCAGAGCATCCAGGGTTAGATTGTGTATGTATTAAGGTAATTCATCATGAATTGATTCGTTAATTCATTTTTTGAATGTTAATTATTGATCCGAAGTTTATTTAATTTATTTTCGTTGAATTAACATGATGAGATGTTAATTTGATGATAAATTGATTGGAATTGGATTCAGTATTGGTAGTGTGGTCTGTGTGGTTGTTGAATTTATTTATTAAAGTGATTTCGAATGGATTTAGATTGAGTTTGTGTGGCATCGAAACAGAGTGTTATGTTTGGTTGAACTTTGGATTTCAGAATGGTTTTGGCTTGAAACTGTTTGTTCGTATTGGTTCGGGTTTGTTCGCGAGATTGATACGAGCATTTTGAGTGGTTATTTTTATGAATTGGTTAAGTTTTGGCTAGTTAATCCACGAATTTGGGATTCTTTGGAAAAGGTTTGAATCTGGAAAAATTTCCAGACCTAGAAATTGAAACTTGAATGTTTGAAGATTTGAAGATGAACACTAATTCGTTATGATGAATTTGCTCATTCGTTACGAGATTTATCTTCATTCGTTATCTGAACTTAACTGATTCGTGCCATGTCTTAAGGTTGTTACAACTGAATAACAACTTCATTCGTTACTGTAGCTGAATCGTTATCAGTTATTCATGATAGAAACACATTCGTCAATAGTCATTCGCCATCCATTCGTTAAACACTTCGGGTGTTGATTCGTCATCTTTGAAACTCCATTCGTTATCGTTATTATCATTTGTCAAAACTGAGCACCATTCGTCACTTCATTAGTCACGTGATTCATACTCCCATTTGATAACATAATCCAGTCGCCACTATTCACCATTCGTTACCATATTCATCCACTCGTCCTATCCTTTCGTTAGAAATATTTTCATTCTAAACCTTGAAGTATCATGTTTTGAAATTGATAAACCTACACTTTTATTTTAACCGACTTTTGAGATGGCAAGTTTCTACACACTGGCATCTCAAAAAATGTTGATGCAACAAATGTTACATCTCCATGCTTATATTGGATCACATTAAAAATGTCATCGTTTAATGAAATTAAGTGATTTTGCAAAATAGGAACCACGATTCAGAGGACTTCTAGGGTCTGTACATCCAGACTGTTCAAGATGTCTTGACGATGTTTATACGGTACCTATGGTTGGTAGTGAAACAACTAGTTTTATTCCAAAGGCCTTTTCTCAATATTCTCAAGAAAAGAAACCTTTAGAGATTGAAACAAAGGCATATTCCACATTAACAATGGCATTACCCGATAATATTTTCCATCAACTGGGAAGTATTAAAAGTTTTGCATCTTTGTTTCACCACATTAAAATGAGAAGTATGGGAAATACTGAGGAAAGTAAGAAGCTGATGCTAAAGTTTCAGTTTCGAAATTTTAGCTTATTGAAAGGAAAGACTGTTGAAGAGATGCTTACAAGATTCAGTCATCTTATAGTTGAGATGAATAAACTAAAGATGGAACCTAGTGAAGTTGATATGATTGATACCGTGAAAAATGCTCTTCCAGGTTCTTACTCGACATTTCTCGTGGTACTTAAAGAAAATAATTTCTATAAGAATGAAGATCTTACAGCAATGGAACTTATGCAGAAAACTGAAGATAGAGAGTATGATATGAAATGCCAAAAGTCGTCAAAAGAAACACAAGATCCGACTTTATATGGAGGTTGTTTACCTTTGAGTAGTTCTGCCGCTCCAGTTAATGCATTTCTTACTCAAACTTCACAAGAAGGATCATCTTCCTATAAAGATCCAAATGTGTGTTTCATGGAATCCGGTTCTACTGATAATTCTAGTGGATCAACTGCTAATGTCTTCACTACACCACTGAATGTAAACATGAAGGAGGTTGAACAGAATTTTGCTTTCCTTTGTGCATTCATGACATCTTATGAAAACTTGGTGCGTACCAAGATTGCTACAAATGAATTGACTTATGAAGTTTATGATCAGACTGATCTTGATGACCTAGAATTAATGGACCTCAAATGGAACATGGCTATGATTGTACGAAAAGTGAAGAGGTTTATGCAACGAATTGGTAAAGATTTACCATCATTGAACAAGCAGGTTGGCTTTGATAAATTTAAGGTCAAATGTTATAGTTGCCAAGATTTGGTCATTTTTCCAAGGAATGTGATAAGCCAATAGAAAATACAACGGACCTCCTTCTCTAGACAGAAGTTCATGAAAGACTTTTACTGAGGTGAAAGATAAACCTTCTGGGGGATTCTTCAAAGGCCGCGGGATCACAAGATTTACTCAAAATTGAAGGGTTTGATTGGAATCAATGATCGTTGGGAAATGGTAATCAAGCAAATTTTTCAATGTTGATCAAGTGGAAAATTTTCAAGATGATAGTGGAGTGGGATTGACTTCTGAAAGTGAAGTTGAAACTGAATCAGATTCAGATGTTTCTTACAACAAGAAACCGGTTACTTTTGCTTGCATGGAAAAAATCGAGGACAGTTTATCCAAGACTATCTCTGGTGAAAATTGGATGATGGATAGTGGATTCTCTCGTCATATTATTAGCAACATAAACCTATTAACCAATGTCAAGAATATTCAAGGAGGTCGTGTAGCTTTCGCGGGTAATTCTGGGGGAATGATTACAAAAGAAGGAAATGTGTCAAACGGTCGTACTACATTTGAGAAAGTAAATTATTGTGATAAAGTGGATCATAATTTGCTGAGTGTGTCTCAAATTTGTGATAAAAAGTATACAACTGTATTTAAGGAGTGCATAATACTCAAACCAAGATATGTCATTCCCGAAAACATGGTTGTTATGTGGACTCCTCAGTCAAATGATATTTATGTACTTTATATGAGTACTAAGGAATAGACTGCTACTTCTGTTGAAACGTGTTTCGTCTCAAAAACAACTTAGAAAGATTCGATTATGTGGCATAGGCATATGGGTCACATTCATGTCAGAATGCTAAACTATCTGATGGCAAATGATTTGGTGGATGGGGTTTCCCTAAAGAACTTCAAGTTGACCGATCACTGTGCTGCATGCAAGAAGGGTAAGCATAAAAAGAGTCACACCCATCTAAGTTAATTAACTCTAAAGATACTCCTCTGGAACGACTTCACATGGATTTGTTTGGTCCTGTGAATCGTGCGATTATCGTGAAGATTGGTACTGTTTAGTTGTTACTGATGACTATTCAAGGTACTCATGGATCTTATTTATGAGTTCTAAAGATCAGACACATGTTTTTGTTCAAAATCTAATCACCAAGATCGAATCACTTTACAAACATAAGTTGAGACGTATTCAGAGTGACAATGGTAGGGAGTTCAAGAATACTGTATTGGACTTCTTTTGTATTCAAAAGGGAATACATTGAGAATATAGTGCTCCTTATGTACCACAACAGAATGGTGTGGCTGAACAGAAGAACCAAACATTGATTGAAACAGCTAGAACAATGCTTGCCTATTCAAAGCTTCCTGTCCAATTTTGGAATGAGGTAGTGAATACAGCTTGTTACACTCTCCATTGTGTTCTGACAGTTAAAAAGCTGGGTAAGAAGACTTACTAGCTTCTAAATAATCGAAAGCTTCATTTAAAGTTTTTGGAACCTTTCGGGTGTCCTAGCACGATGTTGAAAAGATATGAGGGAAAATTGTTAGTGCACCGTTTTGGTGTCCGTAGCAATCGAATAAGTTATAGATTGTCTAGTTTTTATATTTATTGTAAAATGGCCATTCGCTATGGTTTGTATAGAGAATGGGTCCATTAATTTGTTAGTCATCTAGGTTATTCGTTAAGTTATTACCATTCGTTATGAAGGCATAACGAATGGGGGCTGGTTCGTTACTATAATATAACGAATGAGTCTAACTTAACGAATGGGGCTTTGGCCTATAAATAGGTAGATTATGTTCATAATTTAGGGTGAGAGAGAGATGTAGTTCTAAGTTATCCTATCCATAAGTTATTTCCTCCATTAATGTATTCATCCTAATTATCAATAAAATATTATTTAAAGTTTCGTTTTCATGTTGATGCTTTAGGTTAACGTCTTGATCTGAATTGTATGACGTTCACTCAATTGGTATCAGAGCAGATGGTTGCTCTCAATGCATCGATTAAGGTATTAAATCTGAGTTTATTCGTGTTCTTCGTGTTCATCGAGTTTTGGTCAGATCTGGATTAATTTAGTGTGTTAATGGTGAATTGATGGTGAATTAGTGTTTATTGATGGAAGACGAAGCTTCCTGTGTAATTTGGTGTTAAGTTATGGTGTATTGAAGAATCTGCCATGGAAGAGCATGGTTACTGTTTGATCAGATTTGGATCAAATCAGTGTTTGTTAAGTTAATTCGATGATATATTCGAAATCGTGATGAAAATCCGAGTGTTCGGTGTGATTTTCATGGTTAATTATGGTGTTTTGATGATTTCACCATGGATGATGCTTGGATTTGCAGAATCCGGCCAGATCTATGTTTTTCCGGCGAGAAAACTGATTTTTCCAGCGAAATAAGCTTTTCCGATGAACAGTTCAGATCCAACAACCTAATTCGTTATGTTAATCTAGTAATTCGTTATGGAAACTTAATGAATGGAAAATTTAACGAAATAAGGTAATTCGTTAAGATAAAGATAACGAATTAAGTTAATTCGTTAAGTTAAAGATAACAATATAAGGTAATTCGTTAAGTTAAAAGTAACAAATTATGGTAATTCGTTAAGTTAAAGGTAACGAATTAAGGTAATTCATCAAGGTAATTCGTTAAGTTAAACGTAACGAATTAAGGTAATTCGTTATTTGTATGACGAAGTGGATATCTTAACGAATGGAAGGCCATTCGTGTGATTTTTATAACGAATTGAGTGCATTCGTTAAGTGTGTAACGAATGAGTGACTGGTTGACGAATTATGGATATTTATAACTAATTGGAGTTGTAAATTTATAAAGAATGGAGAGGTCATATGTTTAAAAAAAATTCCTGAATACTTCTCATAAGTAAGACTTCTTTCTCAAAAATTTTGGCGAAAATATTCATTTTTCGATAATTTTCGGTGATTTTCTGGCGGGAAAATCGGAAAAAAATTTCTTTAACCGAAATTTTATGGGATATTCTTAATGTATTGGGTACTCTTCCCTTTTAGTTTGGTAATATATTTCATGGCCGACTGTTTACGCGTTTCGGCTAGCCGAGGGGGAGACCAAGTGTAATTTAAGGAGGAATGTGTTTGAGATTTGTGAAGACTGTTCATGACCTTGGTGATTTTCTCAAGAAAATGGGGTGATAAAACTTTCATATAGTTTATTTAGCTTGCAACTTCCTAAGTTTGCAAGGTTTCTTGAAAAATTACTGCAATTCGGGTGGTAATTCATGCTTGCAAAGCTATGTTTGACTGAGTTCAAGACTGCAATTGTTCTTCGATTGGTGATTGGTTTGCTTGAGATTGAAACCTGACTATGTGGGATACGAGTGTCTGTATGTTTACTTCTTTCTAAAGGACTTTGATCCTGACTATGTTGGCTACGAGTATACGGCGGATTACTTATGACGAAGATGACAACTCTCGAACGGATTGATCTTATTGAATAATATACGAGTCTTGTCATTAGACTGAAGAATTTGATCATTCAGGGTTTATTAATGGAGGTTGGAACTCTGAATCATATTCCCAAACATTAGTGCATCTTTGCAAATGGGACGTGGAAGAGCTTCAAAGAGTATATTTGGGATACACGTTATCAAGACAGGGAAAACCGAAGTGAAAGATGTTGAATGATCAGGTTTGTTATGAAGATATGTGACGAGGTTAACGTAAAGATATGTTTTTCTTTACCGGTGCTGATGGATAGCTGATGACTTGCTACCGATTGTTGAAATATTGAACCATATCATGCGCCTGTGGATGTAACGATTCCGGCAAATTCAGGTATACCCTAGCCGGTATATACTATTTACGTGTTATTTAATACTGAATATATGAATTATAATGTGTATATACGAGTATGTATGATTCACGGTACGAATTATACTCGATTATACCGTTAATCGTATTGGAAGTACGGTTAACCGATTGGCGGTTATTGAAACCCGAATGAATCGTAGATTACGTTATAGACGAAATATATGATGTTTAGTAATGTTTACGAAGAATTAAAGCTTCGGGATAAGTGAATTATAGCACGGAAAAAGAATTTCGATTTAATGGTACGTCGGTACGTTAAACGAAACCTTTAATACCAAACCAAGCAAGAGATGATCAATCAAGCCGAAAAAGATGTGCAGTTATTAATAATATGATGTTTTAAGTCAATAAATGTCATGGTTTAAGTTTTTAAAGTTTTTAAATCGGTTTTATATAAATTTTATTTTTAAGCCGAAAAACGACCGTTTAGGCCTCGTTTTGAGCGGAATGAAACGTTTAACCGAAAAACGAACTGAACCAGATTATCCACAACATTATTCGGATTACACAATCCGAATGTGTGGCCAAGAATGAAGGTGTGGGCCCCACCCCACACCCTTTAATGTACCGATCGGACCAAGGGGTTTCCCCCTTGGCTTCCATTTTCTTTTTCTCAATCAACCAAACTCAAATTCTCTCAATCCTTCAAACATTCATCCAACTTCCCTTTGATTTATACCAAGAAACCGAGGTAAAGATCGTATTATAGTCGTGTTCATCTTCTTTTCTCGAGTCATTTACAAGAAAATGAGGTTTCAAATGAAAAATGGGTGAGAACCCGAGATGAAACCGATTCTTGCATGATCAAGTGATGTATACAAGTTATACAAGGGATCTTGGTCCAAGAAAGGAGTTAAAAGAGTCAAAAACGAATTTTTACGGTTAAAATCTTTGTTTTGATGTCTTAACCGAAACCATGAAAGAAATGGCTTGATTGTGGATGTAACTTGCTTGGTGTGGTGTTATTGTGCTTGTAGGTGTTATATCTAGTTGCTAGCAAAGGCTAGAAAGCAAGATCTTTGCGATCTAAAGCTAGAAACACAAGGTAGTTCGGTTTTCGTATGATTTATATGATTTGGACAGATTGTGATAGACTTAGAGTTGGGTCATGAAATTTCACAGAGATGATCTACACATGAAAATATGAGATCTGTGAAAATTTGGTAATTTTTGGACAAAGGATGAATATTTGGTGAATTTAATGCTCGGTTTTGGCTAAAAATGATGAAAAATAGTTAAACATCATGAAAAATTCGGTAAAATTCCAGATAAGCTTTTTATAATATATAAAAGTCACACACAAAATTTCAGATCCGTTGGGGAAGTCTACATAGGCTTTTCGGTAAAACGAGTTCTAGGGTTTTCTAGCTCGGTTTTGGTGAAAATGGCATGAAAAATGAGCTTTTGGTTCTGGAAAAATTACAGGGAACTATGTGGATGGCAGGGGTCATCCCAGAAAAATTTGGGATTTTTCAAAGGTCGTTTGGTATTTTCGACATATTTGGTGTTTAAATGACGTTTAAAAATAGATAAATAAATGTTAAATATAAAAATTAATTCTGGAAATATTTTTATAAAATTCCTTACTGTCAAAAAGTGATTTGTGCAAAATTTCAAGATCCGAGACTAAACGGATAATTATTTGTGCTAAAAAGAATATAATAACAAACTTTTTAAGCTTAAAACGCGTAAACCGGCAAAGTTCGCCTAAGCGAGCTGACTGGTGTATAAAAAACCCTAAAAATGGACTATTTTCATGAAACTAAGTTAATCAAGTAAAAATAAATCATCCGAGAATAATTCGGATGATTTGGGTAATTTTACCCGATTTAGCAGTTTCCGGTGTAATAAAGACGGAAACGGGCCCCGCGGCCAAACGGGGTGTCTAAACCGAGCTCTAATTTCACCACTTTAATTACAATATCAGTAACAACTATTTTCGGGTCGTGTGTGACCAAACTCATTTTTGAAAACATAAAAACGGATAACCGTGCTAGGCACGCAAAACGGGAAAACAAACTAATGGTAGTTTTGACTAAAGAACTCTAAATGATATCACAATCTTTGTCCCCGGATCGAGTACAGTACTGGGTTAACAGTGTCCCCAGATGTACCGGTTGACACGGATTTAATTTATGGAAATTGTATAGTAACGACTTAGGTATCATATTACAGATTCAGGCTCATAGCTGTTCACTGTACTACATACTGACTCACGAGAAGGTGAGTTTCACGAGCCCCTTTTTACTGATCTGTTTCAAATATTTTCCCGGGGCGGAAAGCATGTTATTATTTAAATGTTTAAGTACATGCTGATCGCATGGAAATGAATGTATTTATATAATATTTGATTGTACGGGAATCGTACGGTAATGTATTAAGATGGTAATTGTCTGAGTTGCTAACATTGTAAGGCCCGAAACAGTGTTCTGGGTTAACAGTGTCCCCAGAGGTTATTAAATGTGTTTCTGGGTTAACAGTGTCCCCAGATGTTATTGGATGTGTTTCTGGGTTAACATTGTCCCCGGAGTGAGTACAGTACTGGGTTAACAGTGTCCCCAGATAATATTATATTTTGATATTGATATATCATGGTTTACTCGAATTAGTGAAACTCACCAACTATTTGTAGTTGACCCGTTTTCTTTACATGCTTTCTAGGTACACCCAAATTGGAATGAGTGATACGTGCTTGATGATGCGTGCTATTTTGTGGAAGCTTAAGGATCTTTATTTTGTATTAAATATGCCAATGTACTATCGGTAAAACTTATGTGTTAACGCCTAGATGATAACGAAACTCGGAACAATGTATTGAGATGTAAATTAATGTAGTGGTGTTTTCTTTATAAGCAATGCTGTTGATATCAGATGCGTCTATTGCATCCCGTTTACGTTTCCGCTGCGGTTACGGGGTGTTACAGAACTTGGTATCAGAGCCATTGGTTATAAAGAATTAGGATGTCTTTAAAAAGATACCTAAAATATAACCAGTAGCTCAAGTATTATAGGATCTGAATATCAACTAATAATTTATAGTGACGAGATCTGGATGAACTTGGATGGACAAGTGAGTTATTATGGTCCGGAACATAATAACAGACTTGTCTGCACGAGGGAATTCAGGGGAAGTCACGGGGGACTTTAATAGGTAAAATTGGCAACATATGTGTAAATATATGATAATATTGTTATGTGGTAAAGTTGTATAAGTAAGTGTATATTAATTTGATTATGGTTTACACTATGGAAAGAACTATATGTTTGATTAACTTGTGTGCAGGTAAGAATGTCGAGAACTCATAGTTTATCGGTGGAGGAGGACCCGGAGGAAGTCAGCTCCGGGAACTCTGGGAGTCTACGCATATCATCCAGCTCTGAGCCTAGCGAGGCTAGTCGTAGGAGCTCTAGCCAGTCCTCCCTAGTCAGGATTGTCAGATCCCCCACCCCACCCGCACCACAGGCCACCCCTATCCCTCTCGGATTCGGACCCCGCCTCACGGCGCGGATCAGTGTCCCGCATGTCCCACCTACCTCTCCCCCACCAGACCTGCTACCCGTCGGGGCGAGTCCTCCCGCTCCCGGCCCGAGCCTGGGTCTCCACCTGTGTGGGGTCTTCCTAGGCAGGAAAGGGACGCGGCGGCATGGCTTCGAGTGCTCACCGAGCAGGTGAATGAGCACTCCGCCGCCTTGACAGTGGGAGTGCAGAGGCGGATGTATCTGGGGGACTGCATACTGGACCACCAGTATGCGATTGCGCAGCTAAGGAGGGAGTGCTCATACTCCCAATTGATGATTGATCGGTTAGAGGCGCGAGTCCGGGGTGTGTTGGCAGTGATGGTGGTGGTGGTGGCAGTGATGGTGTGATGGGTATACCACCGTGTTTAGTGATGTTAGGATGGTAGAAGTCAAGGACCGCTTTTTGATACTCTGTGTAAGCAGTTAGTGGTGATGCTAACATAGAGTGAATCTTGGGTAGTTATAATACAACCACTGGCCCTTAGGGGTCTCTTTTGGGGTATATCATTATAGATACTTTTGGGTATCATTCAAGCACTGACCCATTGCGGGTTATGTCGAGATGATGCCAACATAGGCCCTATGTATGAAAACTTAACATATATAATGATGACAGGAAAGTATGTGAACTGACGTTGATGTAATATGTACTGATGTTTATTAATGAATGGAATGTGGGTTGTGTGTTATGATTGGAATTTGTATTAATTATATGTATTTTCTTGATGTTGTGTAGAATGGCACCAAAACGATCAGCTCAATTGTCAGAAGTAGATGTGAGCCGTTTGATTGCTCAACAGTTAGAGGCGGCGATACCGGATATAGTATCGCGCATCGCCGCCAGTATTAACAATTCGACCTATCCAACCCCTCCGAGCAATCAAACGACCACCAATAATGACGGGGAACAAAATGCTAATCCTCCACAGAATGATAACCCGATTCCGGGAAATGACGCACCGCCTAGGGTGGTCGTTACAGACAGTAATGGCCCTATACCTACTGTAGAAACGAACCGTACTGAATCGATTCCTGCATCCAGGGGATGTTCGATCAAAGACTTTATGTTGTGCAAACCCCTAGAGTTTAGCGGGTCTGAAGGACCAAATGGGTTGGTTAAGTGGATCGAGAAAATAGAATCCGTTGTGAATATCAGCAACTGCCCCGAGGATTGTGTTATTAAGTATGCTACCTGCACATTCACGGACCATGCCTTGACATGGTGGAACACGATAGTGCAGACTCGCGGTCAGGCGGCGACAAACTGCATGACCTGGACAGAGCTCAAGGCTCTTGTACTGGGACATTTCTGCCCGAAAAATGAATTGCAGAAATTAGAAAACGAATTGTGGAACCTGGAGATGCAGGGGGCAGACCACTTGGGTTATACAAACCGGTTTAATGAGTTGACGCGATTGGTACCATGGTTGGTCACCCCAGAGTCGAAGAGGGTTGAGCGTTATATTTGGGGGCTAACTCCAGTTGTAAGGAGTATAGTCAATTCTGGGGGACACCAGACGTATGAGGGTGTGGTGACGCAAGTTGGTATCGTCACCTACGATTTCGTGAGGAGTTGGTCACTGAAGGTGGCAGGAGAGTCTGCTGGGGGAAAACGGGGTACGTATGACCATAGGATCCAGGAGAAGCAGCAAGGTAAACGTGCTAGGCCCGCTGCCCAGAACTACGCCATGACTAGTTCAGGCGGAAGGCAGGGACCGCAGACAAGGACGTTTCCTAGGTGTGGGAAATGCGGTAACCAACATGGTGGCGAGTGCAGGGGGGTAGTGTGCCATCGGTGTGGCAGGGAAGGGCACTACGCACCGAGATGTAGGACAGACCTGAACAATCTGAACCGACAACCTCAACCTATCCGTGCGCAACAAGTTAGGACCCAACCAGCCCGACAACAAAACCCACAAGGAAATCAAGTGATTACCACCTGCCGTGCTTGCTTTGAATGCGGCAGCACAGATCACTTCAAGAGAAACTGTCCGAAACTGAACCAGGGAGGAAATGGGCGGCAAACCGCGGGTCAGGCATCGTCGTCCAACCCGGCAAGAGGCCGAGCATTCGTGATGGGGGCGAACGAGGCACGCCAAGACCCCCGCGTAGTGACAGGTACCTTCCTCGTCTCTGATCATTACGCTTCTGTATTATTTGATACGGGCGCCGATAGAAGTTTTGTCTCCGTTAAGTTCCTATCGATAGCAAACCTTCCAACTGGTGAGACCATAGAACCTTATACCGTAGAAGTCGCTAACGGTAAAACCATGATAGTTAATCGAATAGTTCGGAATTGCCCTTTTATTCTGAACGATCAATCCCTTCCGATTGACTTGTTACCGGTAGAATTGGGTAGTTTTGACGTGATAGTGGGAATGGATTGGTTAGCACGTAACAAAGTAGAAATAAACTGTGAAAAGAAAATCGTCAAGATCCGGGTGTCGGATGACGAAGAAGTATTAGTGCAAGGAGAAAAGTCAGGCACCATGATACCATTTATATCCCACCTCAAGGTGTTAAAATATATACGCCAGGGATGTGTGGCGTATCTAGCGAGCTTGACTGCCACAGATTCTGAGGAGAAACGAGTGGATGATATTCCAGTGGTGGGCGAATTTCCACAAGTTTTCCCAGAAGAACTTCCTGGATTACCGCCAACCCGATAGGTCGAATTCAGAATCGACTTATTACCTCTAGCTGGCCCTGTTGCTAAGGCGCCCTACCGACTTGCACCATCCGAGATGCAAGAATTATCCAACCAGTTGCAAGAACTGTTGGATAAAGGATTTATACGTCCCAGTTATTCCCCGTGGGGTGCACCTGTACTATTCGTGAAAAAGAAGGACGGGAGCCTTAGAATGTGCATTGATTACAGGGAATTGAACAAGTTAACAATCAAAAATAGGTACCCTCTTCCCCGAATTGATGACCTGTTCGACCAACTACAAGGTGCGAGCTACTTCTCAAAAATAGATCTTATATCGGGATACCATCAGGTTAGAATTCAGGAGGAGGATATCCCAAAAACCGCATTCCGGACTCGTTACGGCCATTACGAGTTCTTAGTTATGCCTTTTGGGCTAACAAATGCGCCAGCAGTGTTCATGGATCTCATGAATCGAGTCTGTAAACCCTACCTCGATAAATTCGTCATCGTGTTTATTGACGATATTTTGATATACTCGAAGAGTAAAGAAGAGCACGAGCAACACTTAAGATTAATCTTAGAGCTTCTAAATCAAGAGAAGTTGTATGCAAAATTCTCCAAGTGTAACTTCTGGTTACAAGAGGTGCAATTCCTCGGTCACGTTATAAACCATCAAGGAATACACGTTGATCCGAGTAAGGTTGAAGCAATTAAGAATTGGCAAGCGCCTAAATCTCCAAAGGAAATCCGCCAATTCTTAGGCTTAGCTGGATATTATCGTCGATTTATAGAGAACTTTTCCAGCATCGCCCAACCTTTAACCCTCCTGACTCAAAAGGATCGAAAGTATGAATGGGAAGAAGAACAGGAGACGGCGTTTCAAACGCTAAAACAAAGATTGTGCCAAGCGCCAATCTTAAGTCTCCCCGACGGAGACAATGGTTTTGTCGTGTATTGTGACGCATCCCGGAGAGGGTTAGGATGCGTGTTGATGCAAAATAATAAGGTTATAGCCTATGCTTCTCGACAGTTAAAAATACACGAGAAAAACTACACTACTCATGACTTAGAACTGGGAGCAGTTATCTTCGCACTTAAAATCTGGAGACATTATCTCTATGGTACAAAGTGCACCATCTTCACCGATCATAAAAGTTTGCAACACATATTCGATCAGAAAGAACTGAATATGAGGCAACGAAGATGGGTCGAGTTGTTAAGCGACTATGACTGTGACATCCGTTATCACCCCTGCAAGGCTAACGTAGTAGCCGATGCCTTGAGTAGGAAGGATCGAGTTAAGCCATTGCGTGTGCGAGCGCTGGGGATGATAGTCCAGTCGAACCTTTCGGATCTGATTCGAGTCGCTCAACGTGAGGCGTTGAAAGAGGAACAAATGGAAAAAGAGGGACTTTACGGCAATGAGAAGAATTTCGAACAGCGCAAGGACGAAATTCTCTATTTCAAAAACCGGGTTTGGGTCCCGACCCTCCATGACCTTCGTGAATTAATCATGGACGAAGCGCATAGATCGAAATATTCCATACATCCGGGATCGGATAAGATGTACAAGGATGTGAAGGAATACTACTGGTGGCCGGGTATGAAAAAGGATATAGCCACGTACGTCGGTAAGTGTACGACTTGTGCGAGGGTTAAGGCGGAGCACCAGAAGCCCTCGGGAATGTTACAACAACCGGAAATTCCTGAATGGAAGTGGGAGCAGATCACGATGGATTTTGTGACACATCTCCCCATGACGTCCCGAGGACATGATGCAATTTGGGTAATCGTGGATCGATTAACCAAATCGGCACATTTTATTCCGATTAGAAATAATTATAACACTGAGAGACTTGCGCAGATTTATATAAATGAAATTGTGTCTCGTCATGGGATACCCATCTCAATCATCTCCGATCGAGATAGCCATTTCACCTCCAATCTTTGGCAAGCTGTACAAGAAGCGCTGGGAACGCGTATTGATCTAAGCACAGCTTACCACCCTCAGACCGACGGTCAGTCTGAGAGGACCATTCAAACCCTGGAAGATTTGCTTCGTGCGTGCGTACTGGATTTTAAGGGAAATTGGGATCAACATCTCCCACTCGTTGAATTTTCCTATAATAACAGTTACCATAGCAGCATAAAGGCAGCACCTTACGAAGCATTGTATGGGCGGAAGTGCCGATCACCACTCTGTTGGACTGAAGTGGGTGACACACAGGTTATTAGATCAGACCTGGTCCAGGAAAGACCAGCAAAATCCTTGAAATTAGGAACAATCTGAAGGCCGCGCGGGATCGGCAGAAGAGTTATGCCGATACCCGTAGAAAACCGTTGTCATTTGAGAAAGGTGATAAGGTGTATTTGAAAGTATCACCGTGGAAGGGTGTGGTTAGATTTGGCAAGGCGGGGAAGTTAGCCCCTAGATACATTGGACCATTCGACATTACTGCAAAAATCGGTCCTGTAGCATACCGATTAGAACTGCCTGATGAACTGAGTGCAGTTCACAATGTGTTTCACATGTCGAACTTGAAAAGGTGTCTGTCGGATGAGACATCGGTGTTACCCTTAGAGGGTGTCAAAATAAGTGATAAGCTTAATTTCGTAGAGGAACCCATAGAAATAGTGGACGGGAAAATCAAGCAACTTAGACACAATAAGATCTCGTTGGTCAAAGTTAGATGGAACTCGCAACGAGGCCCAGACTATACATGGGAACGAAAGGACGAATTTCGGAAGAAATACCCCCACCTATTTCCTCAAAAGGAAGTGGTTGACGCGTAAAATTTCGAGGACGAAATTTTTGTAACGGGGGGAGAATGTAACGATTCCGGCAAATTCAGGTATACCCTAGCCGGTATATACTATTTACGTGTTATTTAATACTGAATATATGAATTATAATGTGTATATACGAGTATGTATGATTCACGGTACGAATTATACTCGATTATACCGTTAATCGTATTGGAAGTACGGTTAACCGATTGACGGTTATTGAAACCCGAATGAATTGGAGATTACGTTATAGACGAAATATATGATGTTTAGTAATGTTTACGAAGCATTAAAGCTTCGGGATAAGTGAATTATAGCACGGAAAAAGAATTTCGATTTAATGGTACGTCGGTACGTTAAACGAAACCTTTAATACCAAACCAAGCAAGAGATGATCAATCAAGCCGAAAAAGATGTGCAGTTATTAATAATATGATGTTTTAAGTCAATAAATGTCATGGTTTAAGTTTTTAAAGTTTTTAAATCGGTTTTATATAAATTTTAATTTTAAGCCGAAAAACGACCGTTTAGGCCTCGTTTTGAGCGGAATTAAACGTTTAACCGAAAAACGAACTGAACCAGATTATCCACAACATTATCCGGATTACACAATCCGAATGTGTGGCCATGAATGAAGGTGTGGGCCCCACCCACACCCTATAATGTACCGATCGGACCAAGGGGTTTCCCCCTTGGCTTCCATTTTCTTTTTCTCAATCAACCAAACTCAAATTCTCTCAATCCTTCAAACATTCATCCAACTTCCCTTTGATTTATACCAAGAAACCGAGGTAAAGATCGTTTTATAGTCGTGTTCATATTCTTTTCTCGAGTCATTTACAAGAAAATGAGGTTTCAAATGAAAAATGGGTGAGAACCCGAGATGAAACCGATTCTTGCATGATCAAGTGATGTATACAAGTTATACAAGGGATCTTGGTCCAAGAAAGGAGTTAAAAGAGTCAAAAACGAATTTTTACGGTTAAAATCTTTGTTTTGATGTCTTAACCGAAACCATGAAAGAAATGGCTTGATTGTGGGTGTAACTTGCTTGGTGTGGTGTTATTGTGCTTGTAGGTGTTATATCTAGTTGCTAGCAAAGGCTAGAAAGCAAGATCTTTGCGATCTAAAGCTAGAAACACAAGGTAGTTCGGTTTTCGTATGATTTATATGATTTGGACAGATGGTGATAGACTTAGAGTTGGGTCATGAAATTTCACAGAGATGATCTACACATGAAAATATGAGATCTGTGAAAATTTGGTAATTTTTGGACAAAGGATGAATATTTGGTGAATTTAATGCTCGGTTTTGGCTAAAAATGATGAAAAATAGTTAAACATCATGACAAATTCTGGATAATTCCAGATAAGCTTTTTATAACATATAAAAGTCACACACAAAATTTCAGATCCGTTGGGGAAGTCTAAGTAGGCTTTTCGGTAAAACGAGTTCTAGGGTTTTCTAGCTCGGTTTTGGTGAAAATGGCATGAAAAATGAGCTTTTGGTTCTGGAAAAATTACAGGGAACTATGTGGATGGCAGGGGTTATCCCAGAAAAATTTGGGATTTTTCTAAGGTCTTTTGGTATTTTCGACATATTTGGTGTTTAAATGACGTTTAAAAATAGATAAATAAATGTTAAATATAAAAATTAACTCTGGAAATATTTTTATAAAATTCCTTACTGTCAAAAAGTGATTTGTGCAAAATTTCAAGATCCGAGACTAAACGGATAATTATTTGTGCTAAAAAGAACATAATAACAAACTTTTTAAGCTTAAAACGCGTAAACCGGCAAAGTTCGCCTAAGCGAGCTGACTGGTGTATAAAAACCCTAAAAATGGACTATTTTCATGAAACTAAGTTAATCAAGTAAAAATAAATCATCCGAGAATAATTCGGATGATTTGGGTAATTTTACCCGATTTAGCAGTTTCCGGTGTATTAAAGACGGAAACGGGCCCCGCGGCCAAACGGGGTGTCTAAACCGAGCTCTAATTTCACCACTTTAATTAAAATATCAGTAACAACTATTTTCGGGTCGTGTGTGACCAAACTCATTTTTGAAAACATAAAAACGGATAACCGTGCTAGGCACGCAAAACGGGAAAACAAACTAATGGTAGTTTTGACTACAGAACTCTAAATGATATCACAATCTGAGTCCTGAGAAGTGTCCCTGGGTTAATATTGTCCCCGGATCGAGTACAGTACTGGGTTAACAGTGTCCCCAGATGTACCGGTTGACAAGGATTTAATTTATGGAAATTGTATAGTAACGACTTAGGTATCATATTACAGATTCAGGCTCATAGCTGTTCACTGTACTACATACTGACTCACGAGAATGTGAGTTTCACGAGCCCCTTTTTACTGATCTGTTTCAAATATTTTCCCGGGGCGGAAAGCATGTTATTATTTAAATGTTTAAGTACATGCTGATCGCATGAAAATGAATGTATTTATATAATATTTGATTGTACGGGAATCGTACGGTAATGTATTAAGATGGTAATTGTCTGAGTTGCTAACATTGTAAGGCCCGAAACAGTGTTCTGGGTTAACATGTCCCCAAAGGTTATTAAATGTGTTTCTGGGTTAACAGTGTCCCCAGAGGTTATTGGATGTGTTTCTGGGTTAACATTGTCCCCGGAGTGAGTACAATACTAGGTTAACAGTGTCCCCAGATAATATTATATTTTGATATTGATATATCATGGTTTACTCGAATTAGTGAAACTCACCAACTATTCGTAGTTGACCCGTTTTCTTTACATGCTTTCTAGGTACACCCAAATTGGAATGAGTGATACGTGCTTGATGATGTGTGCTATTTTGTGGAAGCTTAAGGATCTTTATTTTGTATTAAATATGCTAATGTACTATCGGTAAAACTTATGTGTTAACGCCTAGATGATAACGAAACTCGGAACAATGTATTGAGATGTAAATTAATGTAGTGGTGTTTTCTTTATAAGCAATGCTGTTGATATCAGATGCGTCTGTTGCATCCCGTTTACGTTTCCGCTGCGGTTACGGGGTGTTACAGTGGATGATCGGGATGATCTCCAAGAGTTGCTCACTTTGAGGGGGAGATCTGATATGAGAGGCTACAAGTTATTGGTTTGCTGAGAAGACTTAAAGATTTGTCCGTCTGCACAAGCCCGAAAATCACCAGTCAAGGGGGGAGTCTATTAGTGCATGATTTGTGATTGGTGATTTGCAGTTAAAGTATTCGAGGTTAAAGTATTCGAGAGCTACGGAATAGGGGGAGTTTGTTAGTGCACCGTTTTGGTGTCTGTAGCAATCGAATAAGTTATAGATAGTCTAGATTGTATATTTATTGTAATATGGCTATTCGCTATTGATTGTATAGCGAATGGGTCCATTCGTTAGTTGACTAGGCTAGTTTGTTAAGTTTATGAGCCCATTCATTATGTAATATAACGAATGGAGGCTGGTTCTTTAAGTTATTCCCATTCATTATGGAATCATAACGAATGGTGTCTCATTCGTTATGAATATATAACGAATTAGGCTTAACCTAACGAATGGAGCTTTGGCCTATAAATAGGCAACTCATGTCATAATTTTGTGAGAGAGAGATGTAGATCTAAGTTATCCTCTTTATAAGTTATTTACACCAATAATGCATTCATCATATTTATCAATAAAGTATTATTTAAAGTAATCGTATCGTGTTGATGCTTCGGGTTAGCGGCTAGATCTTGGATCATATTAGGTTCACTCAATAATTCGAAGAAAAGGCTATTGAGGGATATTTTTTGGGCTATGAATCGCCTAAGAAACATGATTTCAATTTCACTTCGGGTTGTGTTAAGGAATGGTATCACATTAATTTCCAAAGTTACACTACACCTCCTGCCAGCAAGGGTCCTGATTGGATGTTTGACTATGAGAGTTTATTTAATTCACTTACTCCTATAGTTGATCTCCCTGATGAAGACTTGGTCCGTGCATATTTGGAAGATCAATTGTTTTCCACACCACGAGCTTCAACTTCTACTTATGATAACATTCCACAAGATGATTATAATGAATCGTGTGATGTTCTTTCTATTTCATTGGATGATGGTCATTTTGTTGATTCGTATTCAGGACCTTTTCCAGAAGTGCATGAGGTTAGTGAATCATCTCATGATGCTGAAGAGAATCTCACTAATTTAACTGATAATGTTGTTGTGCCTGAGAAACCAACACTTTCGATTCACATGTACCATCTTCAGGACAACATCATTGGTGATCTTGATGCTGGTGTTCTGATATGCCATCAGATTACTTGTTCTAACGAGTCTAATGTATTGTATGCGTACACCGATATGCGTTCATCGAAAATCATGAATCTCGCAAAATACACTTGCTTTCTTTCTCAAATGGAACCAACGAGTGTTCGCATGGCGCTTGAAGATTCGTCTTGGGTAGAAGCAATTGAAGAGGAGTTGCAACAGTTTAGTCGACTGGGTGTTTGAGATCTCATTGATAAGCCTGATAGGGTTAAGGATCCTATTTCGACCAAATGGGTCTTTATATGTAAGAAGGATGATCGTGGGGTTATCGTCAGAAATAAAGCCCGTTTGGTTGTGCAAGGGTTTCATCAGCAAGAATGCGTAGACTACACGGAAGTATATACTCCAGTTGCAAGATTGGAGGCTATACGAATATTTTTGCCTATGAAACTTTCAAGAATATCAATGTTTACCAAATGGATGTCAAGAGTGCGTTTGTTAATGGAAAACTTCATGAAGATGTGTTCTTGAAACAGCCTCCTAGATTTGAAGATCCGGACTAATTATTTTATCCTTTAGAACCACATTAAGACGAAGCATATCGAAATTCGATATCATTTTATCCGTGATTGTTTTAAGAAGAAATTAATCAATATAAAGAAAGTGCACACGGATTTTCAGAAAGCTGATCTGTTTACAAAAGCCTTTGATAAAACTCGTTTAAACTTGTTGCTTGGTTTAAACGAATTGAAAACTCTTGCAGATATTCTTAAGCTCGAATAATCAACTTTTAGTTTGTACAGGTTTTTTATTATTTTTATTTATTTTTAATTTGGTTATTTTATTGTTTTGGTTTTTGGGGGAGAAAAAGGGAAAAATACAAAAATATTGTGATTTAGTTTGTATAGAGAAAAACCCAAAAAAATCAAATATTTCAAAAATACAAAAACATTAAAAAAATGCTCCTCAAATATGAGTTTTAAAGCAAAAAAGAGAAGATGATAGTACATTGATCATCTAGCCCCATATCCAAAAAGAAATAAGCTTAAAAGACTGTGTGTTTAGCTGCATTGGTGCGTTGATAGGTCTTAAACAAAAAGTTAGAGTAAAATTATGTGATATAAATATATGAATTACCAATTTAAAAGAGGTGTTAATCTCTTCCAAAAGTTTCGGTAATGAAGGAATAAATGTAATAGCATATCATACTCAAGCCTTATGTATGTTTAATCACCAAAAACAAAGTTCTAAATAAAATGCATCTAGTTTATGGTTAACGTTTTGACGGTATATGGTCTTATGGCCTAAAATCTTGTATTGATGAGATGCATCCGGTTTCTGGACACTGTGAGTCTTTAGGTGGTTTATTATCTGGATATTCATAATCTAAAAATTTCACATGCTTTAAGAGTGAACCCTATGTCAATAAACTTGATCACTGTTGTACTTCGTATAAATTCAAAACTAACTTCATCAAAATCCGTTGTGAGTCATACATTGTTCCTCCCTTGCGTGCGTCTTAATACCACTAAGAAATGGACCCCATGGGATACAATGTTAGTAAGCCTACAGATGAACTCGTGCATACTCACTCATAGGAAAAGAAGCTTGGTGTATTGCTTGATAATGGGGGTATACCTTGTAGTGAGGATTATGAGCTTAGTTTGCTTATTCAAATTATAAATACTAAATTTTTTATCTTCTGGCATAATAGTTTATATCATGTTGGGGTGACATGGTAAAAGTCAAATTAAGCTAGAATCGAGATTAGAGGCTGATAGTTTTTTATAATATGTGCTTTGATTGAATCTAAATCATATCACAAAAATTCTTGAATGTTTTTTCTAAGATTAAAGTGGACAACAATATCAATGACCGACTTAACACCAGTCATAATAACGTTGCTGCTTTCATAGAATAGATTTCATTTTTTTGTCTTAGTTTTAATTACTTTTAATTCTAAAATATACAAAACTCTAAAATATTTTAATTTTTATTTTGATTTCTGCTTTGTTTTCGATTTCCGAGCTAAAGCGTACTAATTTAAAAAGAAAATAACAAAAATATTTTCTCACGTTATTTATTTAATTCATTTATTCAATTCATTTGTTTAAGTTAACCGGCTTTAAGGTAATTGGTTTAACTTATGTGTTACGCAAAGCACGTTAAGGTATTGCATCTTACCCCGAGTGGTAAGTTCTTAAGGTAAAGTTCATCGGGACACAGGTTTCGATGCATTATTTAATTGTTTATTTAATTCCTATACGTTATGATTGTTCATAATGAATAGAACACATTCGATATCATTGTTGATAACGATTTATGGTCATTCGTGTCTTAAACAAAATAACGAATGTACTCATTCACTGTCCTATTCGCTCGCGCTCTCGCTGATAATGTATGACTTCATTCATCATTAATGATGATAATGAAAGATGAGCGAATTATTGTTGAATAGTTACAACTTTAACTTATGTTTAATTCATAAACTTTTGTTAACGAATGAGATAACATATATGGACCATTCCTTAATTTTGAATTAACGAATAGGTTCATTCATGTATTTAGGTTTGCGTGAAAATATTGACTTTATAGTCAACAGTAGTTGAACGAATCGTTCATTCGTTCACATTTGATTATCATCTTCATCTTAACAAAACTCTACCCAAATTTTCTTAAATTTCTGATCAGCGTGAAATCAAGTATTGTTGATTAGATAAGATACAGTAGGTAACCAAGATTCAAACGCGATACTTTTTGTTGATTTTCGTTAACATTTTAATGGGTCAATTAATCAATTGTTTAACCGTTTATACTTATCGATCAAATGAACCTGTAACACAATGTGTCAAGTGGTTTAGTTGATTAGTATCAATAAACGATAGCTATACAAGTCTATTTCTGAAGATTTTACATGGATTCGTCATATTTCGTGGGTTAATTGTAAATCTGACGATTTTGAGTCAAAATAGGATAATTATTGGTGCTTATTCTTTATACTCAACGAATGTGTGATCATTCATGTCTAATATATACGAATAAACTCATTCGTTGATTCATTATAACGAATAAACACATTCGTTGATTCATTATAACGAATAAACTCATTCGTTGATATTTCATAATGAATCAACCTGATTCGTTTTTTTTTTTCATAACGAATGACTTAATGAATTCATTGGTTATGTCTTCATTCGTCTTAATTAAACAACAAAACAACATATTCGTCATAATGAATGAATCCATACGTTATAACGAATGAGCTAGTGATTGAGAATTAATCACAATTAAAGTTTTATTAAGTATTAATTTATTTTGTGATTTTTGATTTTATTTGAGTTTGGGTTTACTAATCCCAGAGTTTGTGTATTTATAGCAATGGCTGATGAGATGATTCAAGATGCTCTAGCTGTTGATGCACTAACTGCTACACAACAAGAACAACCTCCTTCTTAGCAACAACAAGCTCAAGTTGCTCCTGATCTAGCATATGACAAGAAACACAATATTTGAGCGTTTGTGCAGGATAACTTTGCTGATCAATACGTATTTTGGAAACATTATTACATTCTTACGTCGATCCTGGATCTACCACGCTATAACTGTTAATGTTCCTATACATTTTAGCGTGATACCCCCTTTCTGGGATTCGGCTAGATATGTGGAGTCAGAAAACCACATCGCTTCCGAGATTAACAATACAACTATCACAATCATTCTTGGTGTGATACGTCCGGTGCTGAGGTTTGATGATAACATGGATTTTCCATGTGAGTTCGATAAGGCGTTGATATGTTCGATATATTAGAGATTGTTCTATACATGCGACCTGGATCATTCCCAACACAACAAGACGTACTTGTGTGCCCCATACAAGTAATTATTACACGTTTTGATACATTTCCTTGGGGGACGAAAGGGTGGTTATGAAGAACGTCGGATAATGCTTCAATCCGCATTCGCTGCTCTTTTATTGAATAAACCGTTCAATTTCTCCGAGCTCATTTTATATCATTTGAAGGAAAATTTTCTTGTTAAGAATTACCGCAGCAAGTTTTTTATGTATCCGCGGTACATTCAGCTAATTATACAAGATCTGATTCTTGATCTTGTAATTGATCAGACATTGAAAGATGATGTGTTGAAGCTTGAACACATGACAGCTGATACAATGAAGAGGATGAAGACTTATCGTCAACAGTCTCCTGAGGATCGTCCAAGGATCAAACATTTAATTGGTCATTCGGAGAATCCTGATTATGAATGTCCTTCTGATGACCGTTGGATCCATGATGACTCGGATTTTGAATGAGAAAAGGGACCAGGTGGGAACATAGGTGGTGATGATGATGGAAATGATGGAGATGGTGGGAATGGGGGTGATAGACGATATACTGAGGTTGAGGCATCTAGCTCGTATGCTGCTCAACGAAAACGTAAGGGAAAAAGGAAGCTGACTGAACAACCACCCAAGCGTCAGCTTACACATGGTTCTGGTGTGGCAATAATTCCACAAATGCCAAGGTCGTCTGTGCAACAAAAGCCAATGGTGTTGCTTACTGTTAGCACCCTGGCGATCACTCTAACCAAGATAGCTTCATTAGATCCGAGATTTGCTTTGATTCCCAATCGTTTCTATCTCCTCTACCCACACCTCCTGTGACTTTGATGGTAACGTCTCCTGCTACTAAAACGATGCCGATACAACCTTCGGCCTTTTCGTATATGAGATTTACTCTTCCGCAAGGTCCAGGGCAACCTATGTTGCCTAATTTTCATATCTTACCGCATGCACTGCAGATGGATATGCCCCTTAGATTGATTCATTTATACGAGAATCAGATGGCTGTTGATCGTCAACAACAGGATCAGATGTTGATGAATCAACGTCGACTGATGAGTTATATCTCGTATTTCCAGAACGAGACGAAAGAGCTGCGTGAGATTGTTACGGCTCAGGGGGGTGATGATGAAAGAACAAGAGGACCATATTCTTCAGTTAACTTGTAAAGACGATGCTTTAAAATAATTTTAAGAACGATGATGAAGATAAGGATCCGGATGCTGCTGGTGCAAGTGACAGTGAGCCGAAACAAGCTCATGGTTCATCTGATGCATTTACTAGTAGTGTTAGTGGTGTGGGTGATTATCGACAAATGGTGGTATATCAACATACTGTCATGCCCATCGAGTCGATCAAAGACAACACCATATTATTTATGGATTACAAGAAAGGTGTGGTGGTGAGCACTGCTAATGCTGATGAGATCGAGGAGGGTGAGTTCGTTAATCATGCCCTGTCTCGTGATCAAATTTCTCTGTTGATGGATTTAAACGATGAAGAAATGGATGCATTGGAGGCTGAGGAAGATGTTGAGGTAATTAACGATGAGGAAGTCTTCTTTGACACGAGTATTCCATATGGGAATACTTCGTTTATTTATGAGGATGAGGAAATTGAGATTGAAGATGTGATGGCAGAGGAGTACACTGATCTTTATAAACGTTCAAATGTTGATCAGGGTGTTCCGTTATTTACAGAAGAACATGTCAAAGTTGCCGAAGATCATCTTTAGCAGACAACCAAGAAGAAGGGTAAGTTATCAGCAAAGGGGTCAAGTTCATTGGATCCTGATGCTAAGGGTTTGTTCGGGGTCACAAAAAATCCCTAACTTCGAAGATCAATGAAGCTTACCGGTATGTTGATCAAGAGCGCAAGATGGATGTCAGTGCACGCGCCAAAACAAATCAGAAGACTACGTTCAAGGTCGTGCAAACCGTGAAAGGTGACATCGTCTCTTGGTTATATGATTCGAGGTTGCGGGTACGCATTATCAAGTGGGAGAATGGCGTTCCATACTTTCAATTCTCTTACTGCTGAGGTGGGATGTGCGAATACTCGCCAATCGGCCTTTCATTAATCGTGGTGGAAATCAATTAGCAGGATGGTTTCACCAACATCTGCTATTTGAGGACAATCATAGGTTTAAATTCTTTAAGCTGCTGGTGCCAACCAAGAAATATATTGATGAAATTGATCCTCAAACTGGTTGGAGAAAGCTTGTGTTGAAGGTTAAGCTACCAAAGATGATGAAGGGAGTTTCGGTGAAGACTTTTCCGCAAGATCTTCATATGTCATTCAATTGGTGGTACTACGACAACTGAACAGGCGAGGTGGTCATTGTTTTGAGTAAAGGGTTGAAGACTAACTTTATTAGAATCATAGACCTTATGTGGCTCGTTAATTTATCTGAGACAGAAAATGAGGTGTTGTTCGAGAACAAGATGCTTTTTGCAAATCGTGAAGACTATGACAGAGCTATGCAATTCCAGCGCGTTTTTCATGCTTGTCACACAGTTGGGGTTCACAGTTGTGCTGATTGGAAGCCAAAGCGGTTCAAGTAATTTGAAGACAAAGAGCACAAGACGAGGGGTGTTTGTTAGTGCACAGTTTTGTTCGTCTCGAGTCTTTGTAATCGTTTGTAATTATTATTATAATGTAAGGGTATTTTTGGTAATTACCAACCCATTTCGTTAAGTTATATGTGTTCATTCGTTAAGTCTGTTTAACGAATGAGAGTTCAAGTTATTATACGTGTCCATTCGTTAAGGATGTTTTAACGAATGGACCTTAATCGTTATTGTTATGTACCCATTCGTCATGGAATGTTGACGAATGGGATATAGAGAATGTGTCATTCGCAATACCAAAATGTAAATTATTTTAATAAAGACAAATGAAGGTCATTCGTTACAGCATCTGTAACGAATGGCGTTCATCTTCTATATAATGGATGTTCATGCCTTCATAATTTAAGTGTGTTTAATGTATTTTCTCTTAAGTCGTTACTCTGTCGAATTGTTTACCCGCACACTTCGTTCTTTAATCTACTATATACATACACATATCAAATAACTAGATCCGATTGTTTAACTATGAATTGATCAATTAATCAATATAAGCTCAATAGAAACGTGTTTCTTAAAAAACTTTTGATAACCAAACTTAGTTTTGTTTTAAAATATAACATAAAGGTGCTAACAGGCCCCGACCAAACCAAAACCACTTTTTGGGTTCGTAGCAGCCTAATGTCAATGTAAAACTTTTAATAAGTCATTACTAAGTATTATAGCAGGTCTAAAATTGTGTTGTGAAAACCCGAATTTTAATCAATAAACGTGGCTAAGGGTACTTTTGGAACAAAAGAAAACGGGTGGTTTCTTAAAAGCTGAAAAAATAAAAATATGAATTTAAAGCAGAAACTCATGAGTTTAAATATGCCAAAATAATCTATAAGACATTTTAGGATAAGTGGAGTTAGAAAAAGGGCCCGTTTATGAGCTTAAAAGTTTTATTACGTTTAAAACTGACAATGAGCCAATTTTTAAACACCAAAAATGCTTCAAAAACATAATATGGATATTTTTCCATAGGTGATATCTAAAATACTTTATTTTAACAATATAAACCATTTTCGATATTTACAACACCCTTTTTGTATGGAAATATCTTTTAAACGCGAGTTACGATAAAACTGTCATAAACTGAACAAGCGTTTCAAAAAAAAATAAAACTATGAAATTTTTTATTCTAACAGTTAGTATAAGTTAATAAGACCATAATTTGAGTGTTTACTTATTTTACAAAATAACCAAGTCTTTAACTTGATTTTTTGCTAAAACGAACGTTAAACGAACGTACGGGGACTAAGACCGTACAACCCCAAAAAATATTAGACCTGCAAATTATTCATTTTCCTAACATATATGTTCTGGAAAATGGGAGATTTCAATTAACAAAGTATTCATTTATATACACTTTTCTTTAAATACAAATGGTTGAAAACGGATAACCGGTGATAACCGGCATTGTTATCTTTTGTAATCTCATGACATGTAGTTTCAACCAATTATCATTAGACGTTTTATATGAATAAAATTATATAAATTCTAGGGTCATATGGTAAGCCAATACCTAACCAAAAACCCGAACTTTCCAATAATGGAAACTTTAACAAAACCCGACATATGAGCCAATGTAACTAAAACTCTCGGAAGTTGAATTATATACCTAAACACAAAACACCAATCTTATTAAGTTATTTATGTACAAACTTCCCTTAAAAAGAAACTTTACTCATCAGGAACCAAACGTGTTGAAAAACAATTATAATTAAGTAGTACATGATACCAATAATAAATTTTACATTGTTCTTCGATAACTTATTGTTGATTAATATATATACTTGGCATACTTGGTGATTTCTAGCATAGTGCATATTGCATACATACTGGGGTGAGTTTCGTGCTGCCCTTTTTACTTCAACTTTTTGGGTTGGATACATTATGTGAACTGTTTACTTATGGTGGGATTCTTATCAAGAATTTTTTTCTACCATTTTTTGTCCTACTTTAAATTACACATTCATTAACTCAGGAAGTGAGACTATAGCCTGTATGGGTAGTACTATCTATGAGACCACCACGCACAGTGACCGTATGTCGGGTAAACAACACAAAAGTTTGTGGACCGTTGTGGCATATGACCTAGTGTTTGGATTTTTGCTTGGCAGGGTAATATTCAGAGATAGGTGCCATTCGGTTGTAAGTAGAGGAGAGGCTTATGATCTAATGAATGATTGAGTGTGTGCTTGATTGATGTGCACCATGCTTTGTACGTACATACACACAAGCTTGCGCGCTTTTATCATACTCTTTTATGTGTAGGTGAGCTAAACTCATGAACTCACCAACTTTTTAGTTGACACTTTTTATCATGTATTCAAGTAATATGGGGATTAGCAATTTGGATTAGCTTTGGAATGAGAATGGTTAAGGATAGAGGCGAGGCGTATGCCGAACATGAACAATGAAGATTAGATGCCAAGAAGATTAGTAGAACCAACCACATGATTGTAGTAGTGTCAGAAAATAGATAGTTGTGTAGTTACACCATGTCATAAATACTTAGAACAAATGTTGTAACTTATTTTTATCAATAATATTCCACTGCTTACACTTTGTACCAATTTGTCCTTTAAACTCCCAGACCCCCTATTGGCAGGGTGTCACAGATTGGTATCAGAGCGAATGATTTCAGCGAATTAGAATTCATTAGAGATTTCTAAGCTTTAACCAAAATGCTTTAAGGATCCCTACCCGCTAAGACTCTGACGCTGAAAAGACCTTGACCAATTAGGTATTTGAAAACACTTAAGTTTGATCAATAGAACTCTAAGGGTTGGATATTGGAATTGACTATTATATTATTTGGCTTATAGAACTCTAAGACATTATTTAAAAGGATTAGCAACTAAGTGATAACCTGATTGATTTGAAAGTGTGCAAACCTTATAAGCTATCGATTTTCTCTTGGATACTTATAATACCTTTATGCACACGTGACCATTATTTTTGTTTATTGGGCACACTAATTTGTGAGGAGCGAGCTATGATCGAGATTATCTACCATTGCCTGAAGGCTTTTTATGTTGAGGTGGCGTTTTATGTTAACTGGAGCGTGTTATGCTCGGGACTATTTGGGGACTTCAACCCCGTTTTTGTGTTAAGAATTTATTTCTTGTACTTAGCAAAGAAGGTTATGTGGTTTACATTCATCGCTACCCATAGAAATCCATAGACTAAGTAACATAGGAGCCCATATAGCATTACTAGGACTACCATAAGAGCATGCTTAGAGAAATACAAAACAATAACAATGAACAAAAATTCATATAAAACACCTGATGGGAGAAAACTAGAGTGGCCATGCAAGGCAAATTTATAATTATGGGTGATCAACGTAATTATGAATTTAAACATGTGTGTGAATTTTGGTGACCCTCTTATGGTAACCAACATTACCAACCAAAACTATTACAAAATATAACGCATGTACAAGTATAACAAAAATATGGTCAAATTACTAATTCCAAATACTTGGTGAAGTTATTAACCATGACGGCATGATGGTACTTCCATTTGAAGCTTAATGGACCCTTTTATCACCTTATTAGTTTCACTTCCGAACCTAAGTGGCTTCCGAGTAGTCGTATTCAAAACTTGTCACATTTATATCATTTCAAACAAAAATTCCTATACATTGGAACTTCCACTTCTTTGACACATATGTGTTGACCTTTCGGCATACACAACTTTTGATCTCACATGACAACCAAACCCGGAAGATTTTTCAGGATCATAGTTGATTCATGTAGCAATTTTGGACAATTCAACTTGACAAGTACGCAGGACATTGACTTTGTGTTTCCTTATTTAATGAATTACATCCATCTTGGTGATACTTCCAATATATCCTTTCGGCTACTCTATTCGAACAGTCACACCCGTTTCTACACGGCTTCTATCAATGGATCACGTGAAGCTAAAAAACATTCTTCGTATAGGCATTGTTCGATTCATGATTGTTCCTTCCTTCTAATTTGTATTCAATAATGAAGTTAATATTAGCCTAAGTGATAATGGTTAGGGTTTGCAATCCTGACCAAACATTAGTAAGCGCCTTTGGTCTAACTAAAGTCTATCACCAAAGATTCTCAACCTTTAAACTCAGACGTATAGGCAAGTTAGCCAACGTGCACACACCTTACTAGTGATAGGCCACCTATATGTTCGAACAAACTCACATGACATGAGAGCATGGCGACTTCACTTTGATACACACTAGACCCATATAACATGTCTAGAAATTGCCATATCCGTGTGTAATTATGAAACCTATGTTAGAAAGTGTCGACCCCGTATATATCGATCACAATACCACTATCGTAACCCACACGATTAAGTGTTGACAAGAAGGTTAACGACTTGTTATCACTGACGGAACCAGAACTTTTTAGTCGGGGGGTCGTAATAGAAATTTCTTATTTATTTTCCTTAAAGTAAATGAATCACTTTTTCTTACTAATGTAGTAACTAGTAATTGTTATATACGAGGACCCATAGCTCGAAAGCATTGTAAAATTGTTTCTTTTAATGACTTCCAACACTTGCAAAACATCTTTTTCAAAATAGTATAACGGTTTCATCTTCAAGTAATCAAAATCCTCTCAACTACCTTTTAATTATTTCATTATACTTTACAGAAATATATATCCATACGTGTATTTCTATCCTTGAAATTTATTGAAAATCATGATAACACGTACGTAAAATATTAGTCTAGTTGAATGTCTTTAATAGAAACTAGATATGACAAGACAACCGTAAGCCCTTCAATTAAATTTATACTTATTAATAATAAATGAAATAAAAACTAATAACCTAGAAAATGATGAGAATAAAATAAATAAATAGAATAGAAAGATGGACCGTCACAGATTCTTGAAGAGAGTGTCAAGAAGTGAGAACATAGTAGGCGGCAGGTATGAGAAAGGTAAAAACTTTCTCTTGAAAAATTTAGGTTATTAATTTGTATTGTTGGGCCAAGCTTGGCTTTTTTTAAAAAGCCCACAGTCATATTTCAACCATTTAACCCAACAAAGTAATAAACATCAATATACAGTCTCTCCTTTTTCTCTGTAATTTCAAAAAGTTTCAGTCACCGAACCTCCGCTCACCACTGCCAAACCGTCGCTCGCCGTCGCCGGAAAAACTTTTCTTCGACTTTTTTCTTTATTCTTTTAACGTTATTGCTTTGGGAGGACAATCAAGAGGGTCAACTATAAAAATAATAAATTCGCTAAGTACTCCGGTAACCTTAAAATTTGGCCGACTAGAGCGTCAACGGACCCTCCTGATCCTCTTGTAGTTCCATCCTTGCTTGTTATTTAGGGTAAGAACAATAATGTATAAATGGCGGAAACACTAACACACTAAATTTTGCTTGATAATTACTTAGGTAACAAACACAAACTTTAACGAAAATCAATACATACGAAAATCAATCAGGTTTTCATAAAGGAATGTTTTATCCATACGTAATAAAGACAGCCATCACACTCAATACCAGGAATAATATCAGGTTTGTCGTCTATCATAGGCGTGCCCTAAATTATTCTATCTATAGGCGTGCGCTAACAGCTGTCATTCCGTCCAGAAACCCTAATCAATGATACATAATCATAAAATCATATTACAAAAGATTCTAAGTGTAAAACAGGTCTTCGGGTAAGCGTTGCAACTTTTTTCTTTTTCGAGCAGACCTGGTAACCAAAGTGTGCTGGGAAACAGTTCTCCGGGTAGACTTTACTTAGAATAGTTTCCATAGAAAATATTCACCTAGAAGACTTCAATCCTCTTAACCATAGCAAAATTTGCTCGATATGGTCGTACGAGCAAACTTGTTCTTCAGGAATCCCTTCAACTCTTTGTTAATTAATAACTTATTGAACAAACCCAAGTGTGTTGGTAACACTGTAGACTGTGCTTGTAGCACTGTAGCTTGCTCTGAGTTGAACCTTGCTAGAATAAGTCCTTAAGATATTTCCTTATCAACTTTCTTCAAAGCATGTTGGGACTACTGTTTTTTAATAATAAACCTTGCTAGATCTTCCAAAGTACTTGGTTTCTTTATCTTGTTTTAGCCAAGAGTTTGCTAGGAAACAAACCTTGTTTGGATTGAAGACCAACCTTGCTAGACAAAGTGGACCCTGCTCGAATTGACACTTAAGAGGATAACTAAAAGCTTGCTGGGAGGTTTGAGCTTGCTCGGATTCCATACTTAGCAGTTTCTTGAGAGGTTGAGAAGTTTCCAATCTTCTTTTATCACTTTTCTCGTCCCAACAATCTCCCCTAAATTGGAACAACCTCAGCTGTACCAAAACACCTCTATGGTTACATACACTTGGTCAAAATACACATCAAATCTCAAAATCAAATTACATTACTTAATCAAAAGAGTATTACAAAGTTGAGAATTCTGTCCAGTGGACATTACAAAGCAAAACCTAAGCTAGAAACATAGTCTTATCTTCTTGAGCTTGAGGCTGCTTGTCTTCTTGCCAATTTCACACATCCAGCTCTCTCCTTGAACAAAAATAATTCTTGATGATATGGGTGGTTGTCAGGAAGAGTCCACCTCATAATATCTTCCAAATCATCATCATGCGGGAATGTCAAGTCTTCATCTTCTTTAATGATGCCCAAGGTAAGTCCATTAGAGTTTCTGAAAATGTAGGATTCATCTTGTTCTTTATAGTCAATACAAGCAATCCTATTATTTCTCTGGACTTCAAGGTTGGGCCTTGTCATCTGCCTTCTCATACTGATACACGCCATCATGTTTGCAGAGGGTCTTTGTTCTTCACTTTTGAAATGTAGTCAATCTCACCATATCTTACATCCTTCATCCTCTTAGCCCTTCCGGTTTTCTCATGTTCAGTGAATTTCCTCTTTCTATTCTTACTCAAAACAGGGAATCTTGTCCTGGCCTCCTTCTTGAGATGTTTTGATAGTTCATTTCTTTGTGTTCCTGCAAGTCTATGCCTGTCATGATAATCACACAGTTCCATAGTTGCCATCTCCTTAAGTTGTTCTTTCTTAAAATCTGCAAATCATCCTTGAAAATGATTTCCTTCAACTCTCCACCCCTCATAATCACCTTCAAAGTTTCAGATACAGAGACAAAGAAGAACCTTTTGGGTAGGTCCACATCAGATGGTCCACATCTTGGGTTTAGTGGCCCTCAAGTCCCCAAATCTTTACACAAACATAGCAGTTACCATCTCCACTGGCATTCTCATCAAGTCAAGGAAATTTTCACCTCCTATCCTGGACAATCTGGTAATCATTCTCATTATCCTCTCATCTCCAAGTTGACCAGCAGGGACAAATCTTACTCCCCTTGGTCCCACACCAAAATTTCTTGGATTTCTCTGTTCAGCTTCTAATCTCTCCCATTCAATCTTCTGTCCATAAAACAACTGATTCAGTTGACCTTTCCCCAGGTTGTCAAACACATTCGCAACCATTCCTTTGCTCATCATCAACCCTTTCAGGGTCTTGATTTTATTCTCATCATCCCATGGTTCCAGTTATTCAACTGGTTCTGGTTTCACATCCACAACAATAGGGACTTTGGAAGCATTTGAATATTCACCTTTATCCTGTTCAGCTTTCTTCAGTTCAGACTGATATATGGCTAGTATTTCATTTCTGTTCAACCCTTGTATCTCATTCAATCCCCCCCTTGCATCCATTAATCTGTCAAGCAATTTCAGTTGTTCATCCTCCCACTTCTTCTTCTTATCAGACTTTTCTTTTTCAGTCAGAGTAACAACTCTTGGCCTCTTTGCAGATCTATTAGTTTCATCTTTCTTTGACAATTTTCTGAAATAGGCCTCAACATGTTCTCTTGATAGACTATCAACCATTTCCATAGCCATTCCTCTGTCAATCAGATACTTGCATTTTCCTCCAAATCTTTTGAACAACTCATCAACCTTTTCTTTTTGACTTTTCTCTCTTTTCAATCTTTTTAGTTACTCTCTCTCTCTCTCTCTCTCTCTACATTTTCCACATTTTCCTTATAATGTTCTTCCAATTCAGCAAATTTCATCTTACTCAAGTCTTTATCAGACAAACCATGCATTCTCAAATAAGTTCTGTATTTGTGAGAATCACGGTTCTTCTTTTCCATCCTCCTCTTTATCTCATCTACCTCTTTATCAACCAATCTTTGCAACTCCTCATCTGCCATAGGAGCCAAAGTTTCAAATTTGTATCCATGCTTAATCAAGATCACAATCATAGGATAGTTTCTCCTTGCATTATCCAGCATAATCTATATATTCTCCCTTTGTTCATCAGTCATGACAATGTTTGGGGAGTCAACAGTATCATCATCAACAGTATTATCATCAACATCATCATTATCAATAGTATCATCATCAACATTATCATCATCATCTTCAGTTGATTCATCAAGAGCCTCAATTCGTGGTTCATTCATAACAGGCTCATCCTCAGGCATTACAATTTGTATAGGAATAGCCTGCACAGGGTTTTCCAGATTTTTGGGGATTTCAACAAAGTATTCAGCATCATTAGACTTTTTAGCCCTTTTCATCTCCGGTTCATCATCACTATAGTCTCTCCCATCATACCTGCATCTTCTTCTTGTGTACTTCTTTCCATACTTGTTATCATCTTCTGCCCCTTTATTTTCTGTTCCTCTGCCATCTTTTCTACTTGTTCAACCCATATCTTTGAAAATTTTCCAATAATTGGCTCACCAGCATCATCAACTACCATTTGCTTGTTTGATTCTTCTTCAGTGTTTTACGCAGTGGGCGGAATTTCAGGCTCAGGTTGGGCTTGTTTGAACTTGTACATCACAAGAGCTAAGATTTTATCAACCTCCTCAACTTGTTTCAATTTTATCAGTACCTCAATAACCTCTTGCTCAACCTCTCCTTCTTCTTTTAATGTTTTGGCAAATTGGGCTTGTTCAAATAGAGTTTCTTGTTCAATAAACTCTTCAACAGTCATGGATCTGGAAATCCTCTCCCTTTCCAATGTTTCAAATAATGTATCAGCATGCCTCTTGGCAGCTTGTTCAGCCATTTCATCATTTTCCAAAATGTCATCATCATCTGATTTGTCCTGGATTTCAGCAGGTGAATTAGTAACAGCTATAGATTTTCCTTTAGCCATTCTCCTTTCTTCATCTGATTCCCTCACCATTTTTGGTTCACTAGGATAATTATCAATATCATCCATCAAATTCCCCATCTCCTCATCATCCTCAACGACCTTCTTGGAAGTTTCAACATTTTCATATTCTTCAGTCAGAACTACTTCCTCAATCTCTCCACCTTCATCAACAAATACATCAGTCAGATTTTTAGTGCCAATAGCATCAGTTGCTATGGCCTCAATAGTTGAGATGTTATCAATTTGCACATGTTCATCAACATTTATCTCCTTTTCCACCTCCTTCTCCCTCTCCTCATTCATATTCTTCTTTTTTGTAATTGTATCAGCAGAATCATAATCTTGTTCACCAACATCAGATTTGTCTCCCTCATACCCATCATCATCAAATCCTCTCTCTTCACTATCATCATTTTCATCACTCTCACCATATACACTGCACAAAGTTTTCAAACCATCTTCAACATTCACCTCCACATTCACAACCTCCTCAATAGCAACAGCATCACTGGTAACATAGATATTCTCCCCCTGTTTTGGTACAGCTGAGGTCTTCTCAACCTCAGCCTCTAGTGTTAAGATGACCTAAAAGTCCTAAAAAACAACTAAGTTTGCTAGAAAATTCAGAGATCAACAAAGCTTGCTCAACCTCACATAATCAGTCATAAAGCTTGCTAGAAAGACTTAAAAATCCTAGAAAACACCTAAGTTTGCTAGAAAGTTTAAAGTTCATTAAAGCTTGCTAGACTTATCATACTCAGACCTTTTCAATGTCAAAATGCAACTCTTTTTGTCTTAAACCAAATATCTCATAGTTTTATTATTAAAACTCAATGTTTAAGAGCAAATGGTGCATTAAGAGATTAAATTTCAGTTATATTTCATTTCATTTTGAAAAGATCTCAACATGGGATCTTATTGGTTAAGTAGCTTCTCAATACGTCATTCTCAGCATCATTATAACATATCAGACATGTTAATAGCAGGTCTAGACTTATCATGATTTTCATTTCTTATTGGTGATATGTATTAAGGTTCATTTAGTTTGCATAATTTAGAAATGGAAAACACGAAATGTGCTATGACGCCTCATATCTCTTTTCAAATCTTATTTGGCTTTCCCCAGATCACCCCAATTTGACTTCAACCCCCTAACATTTGGTTAAAAACTTTTTATGACAGATTAGTTAAATGATTTAGATTTTTCATTTCAAAATTTCAAACATATGTGAGGTTAAACGTTGGACTTACATGCCACGCGGGTCGAACTTACAGGCCTTTCATTCGGAATGTTTAAAGGACTTATATTATTGTCTCCACCCCTGTAGTTCTAGTTTTAACCCTCATGTTTGCATTTTCATAAAAAATTGTGAACATCTCAACTTTTGGTTGATTAAAAATAAACATTGTTCACATTTGTCCTTTTTCATATATTTAAAATGAATCATATTGACGACTAAATACCAAAGGGCTTGTGTATGACTGGGTAGTCACTTTTCTACCTATCATCCGGAGAGATGTATCTTGAGACATGCAAAGACAACAATGTATCATCACATTAAGATTAGCATTTTTCTTTTTGTTTATATCACCTCAGATTTTACACATCATGGAAAGCAACCATACATATTAATGACTGTACTAACTATCTTTTGAGCCTATTAAATCCAAAAGATCTACATAAATAACCAATATACTATCATTTCCCAAAATGGTTGGATCAATTTTCACTTAAAACCTTTTATGCTTCTACAAAGCTTAAACTGAATAATGTTATCATGTCTCAACACCATTAAATTTGCTCTGTTTTTGTCAATTATGTTTTGAGTAAGTATATGTTGAAAAATTTTTCATTTGAGCATATGATTTTGACATAAAAACATACTTTGACACAAACAGAAGTAACATAATCAAGAATAATCACAATATGAATGACATAATCAAAATAAGTAGACTCACATACACTATGCATAGCCTACCTTCTCCTAATCACATTATCATATCAGTTTTTTAACATAATCAAAATTTACACAATCAAAACATCATATAAGCATTCTCAAAATAGATCATTTCAAAATATAGTCAACCTAACTTATCATGATGTCACACATCTTCACTGATTTTAAGTAACTTAAGTATCAGAAAACACATAAGTCACACATATTATCATTTAAAGCATAAAAAAAGTCAAAGATGCAATCAAACAACACTATCACTCTCAAGACCATATAAAGATAATCAATCAGCACAATGAGCACACATCATTAATCAGACTTTATCAGAGTTGATCATACCCAATGCTTTCAAGAGAAAGTTGAATCTGGTTCTATCTAGTGGTTTGGTGAATAGGTCAGCCAAGTTGTCACTAATCAACCTTCACTGATTTTAAGTAACTTAAGTATCAGAAAACACATAAGTCACATAGATTATTGTTGGGTTTTAACAAGATTATCAAAGTGATAAAATCCCTATTTTACCAAAAACGCAGCGGATATAAAAGTTTTAAATCTTGTTAATATGATATGTATAAAACCAATTTTAAACATGCAAAACCCAAACCCGGATCCAAAACCGAATTACACACTATCAAATACATACATGTCACTATAAGTCCATGCATGTTACTACTACCTTTCAATATGACAAAACCGGGTGAAAGAGATGATGATTGAAAGGTAAGAACTTGAATATGGAAGCTCCTCAAGCTAGCATACCCCAAGCTTCAACAACACACCACTTCTAGCTAGGATTTGCACTTGAAATTTTCTTCTTCTTTTCTTATGTTGGATGAAAATACCCAAGAGAGGAAGAGAGAAAAGTTTACTTGGAAATTATGTGTGTTATGAAAGAATGAAAGAGAAAGACTTGGTTTTATTCAAAGGCATTTTTCTCTCCACCAATAATAACCATTGCATGTCTCCACTCACCTTGCATGTCTCCACTCAAACATATAATAATATTACATTTGAAAGAGTATTATTCCTTTTCCTTTTTTTAATAAAGTTTTATATATATATATATATATATATATATATATATATATATTTATAAGTTTATAACTTATAACTTATAAAACTTATTATATGTTAAGATACATGCTTGGTTATTATTATTCACATATTGTTATTCAACCAACTTAAATAACACTATGTAATGTTCTCTAATAAAACATAAATCATCCATATGATTTGTTTATTACACAAGTACATTTTATTTAGAAACCTCTTTCCAAATAACTCAAGTGTTAATATTCATTTGTTATGATCACATCATATGTAAACGAATATTATCGGTGTTTGTCTAGCTTTTTATTGGGTATGACCCGACTTGGATCATAACGTACTAGCCACATCAATTATAATATGTCTCTTGGGCAGACCGAGTCCAACAATTATCATTTAAAGCATATAAAAAGTCAAAGAAGCAATCAACACTATCACTCTCAAGACCATATAAAGATAATCAATCAGCACAATGACCACACATCGTTAATCAGACTTTATCAGAGTTGATCATACCCAATGCTTTCAAGAGAAAGTTGAATTTGGTTTTATCTAGTGGCTTGGTGAATAGGTCAGACAAGTTATCACTAGTGTCAACTCTTTTCATTTCAATCAAACATTTCTCATTACAATCTCTAATTAATGATTTCTGATTTCAATGTGTTTGGTCTTAGAGAACAGGGTTCTTAACAATAAACAATGCAGCTGTACTATCAATTAAACCATAATCCAGCAATTGGTTCTGAATCCAAAAAACTTATGCACAGCAGGCAGATGCAGCAATGTACCCAGCTTTTGTAGTTGAGATGGACACTGTAGTTTGCTTTTTGCATTGCCAAGATACTAGCCTATCTCCCTAAAATTAACATCCACCAGATGTTGACTTTCTTCTCATGTTGCAGCCATCATAATCGTTGTCGGTATAAGAAATTAGATCAAAGGAATGGTTCTTTGGGTACCATATCCCCAAATCAGGTTTTCCTTTCAATTATCTAAAGATCCTCTTGACAGCAGTCATGTGAGAGACCTTTGGAGATGATTGGAATCTTGCACATACACATACAACAAATATAGTATCTGGTCTAGAAGAAATCAGATACATCAATGAACCATTTTTTGCTCTATATTCACGCTCATCTACATGCTCTCCCTTTTCATCTGCAATCATCTTTTCATGTGTGTCGATAGGAGTTGAAGCAGTATTGAGATCTTGACACTTAAACTTATTCAGAATGTCCTGCACATACTTTGACTGGCAAATGAATATACCATCCTTCTTTTGCTGAACATGCAGACCCAGAAAGAAATTCATTTCACTCATAGAGCTCATGCAGTATTTGGATTTCATGACCTCTTAAAATTCATGGCACATTTGTTCGTTGGTAGACCCAAAGATGACGTCATCGACATAGACTTGTAAAAGGAGCAAATCTCTTCCTCTTCTCTTGTAGAAGAGGGTCTTGTCAATTCTCCCCTTTGGAAACCATTAGCAAGCAGGTGGTTTAATAACTCATCATACCAAGCTCTTGAAGCTTGGTGCAGTCCATACAAAGCTTTGTTTGGCTTATACAATCTTTTAGGATAATTAGGTTCCTCAAAACCTGGTGGTTGAGCAACAAACACCTCCTCTTCTATTTTTCCATTCAAAAATTCAGATTTGACATCCAGTTGGAATATTCTTATGTTCTTTGAGACAGCATAAGCTAAGAAAATTCTTATAGCTTCCAGTCTTGCAACTGGTGCAAAGACTTCCTCAAAGTCAATCCCCTCTTCTTGTAAGCATCCCAATGCAACAAGTCTTGCTTTGTTCTTAATCATAATTCCTCTTTCATCCCTCTTGTTTCTAAAAACCCAATTGGTTCCAATGGCATATATGTTTCTTGGCTTATTTACAAGTTCCCACACTTTCAAATGTATTGAGCCAACTCCCATTTCATAGCTTCTACCCAACAATTGTTTTTAAAGCTTGAACAATGTTCTTGGGTTCAATTTGGGATAGAAATCAGGATTACAAACATAGGTTTGTAGATTCAGATGCACTTCTTGTTACTCTTACATTGATGTTCCCAATGATGTTCTCAGGTGGATGATTTATTTCAACATATGAGGATTGTACAATCACATTAGTAGACATATCTGATTCAAGATTTTTGTCATTGAGATCAGTTTCGTCAATGACCAAATCAGTTGTGGCATCATGAAATTCATATGCTTTTTCATTATTTTGTTGTGAAGTAGAAGCATCATTGTTTCCAATATTCAAGCTTTGAAACAAATTTTCAAATCTTGCTTCTCTTTCAGCTTGTCTTTGAATTTCCTGTTGGTTGCTAGGATCTTCCTTATTCAAGATATGATTATCTTCAACTTCTTGATTGTCTTGATTGCCATGTTCTTGATCTTGTCCTGGATTATGACCTTGGTCTTGATCTTGAACTTGATCTTGTACTTGTTCATTTTCAGCAATTGAGGGAACCTTTATGAATTTCTATTTAGCCTATTTACCAGCTACCTTGACCACAACCTGTACAAATTAATCTTTTTTTTTATTATTCTCTTCATGCACACTTTTTTTGTAAAGAGTTTCATCAAAGTCCTCGGTATAAATCTTGAAGGACTTGATCAACTTCTCAAGATCAAAGAGCCATGATGCTCCATCAACATTATTGAACTGATTTTCATTGAATACCACATCAGATGATTCAATCACACACTAATGGTCTTTCACATAGACTCTATAAGCTTTTGAGTGCGTTGAATATCCAAAAAAGAAGCAATCCAAGGATTTTGATTGAAACTCGTTAAGATAATCATTGGTGTTCAATAGTGAACATTTACAACCAAATGGCTTGACAAACTTGATGTAGGGCTTTCTTTTAAACAAAATCTCATAAGGAGTTTTGTCTTGACTTTCGTTGAGAAGTACCTTATTCTGAACATAGCAGGCGGTATTGGTTGCTTCTGCCCAAAAGGTAACAGGTAAGAAAGCATCTGCTAACATGGTCCTTGTAGCTTCAATGAGTGTTTCTATTTATTCTCTCTGTTCAGGAGTTCTAGGGGCAGTGAATTGTTGGATAATTCCTTTTGCATTGCAAAACTCATCCATTGTCCAATTTTTGAACTCAGTACCATTGTCACTTCTCATGACCTTCACCCTTGCATCCAATTGATTCTCAACCCTTGTTACACAACTTTTAATAAGTTCAGCAGCCTCATCTTTGGTACTTAGGAAATAGACCCAAGTATATCTTGAAAAATCATCAATAATCACAAAACAATATCTCTTTTTGCCAATACTTGGTACAGTCATAGGACCAAAGAGATTCATATGAAGCATTTCAAGTACTTGATCAATTGTGTTTATGAGCTTTGTTTTGTGTGAGGACTTATGCTACTTACCTTTTTGACAAGAAATTCGTTTGTCATCAAGTTTAAACTCTCTTGTGGGTAAACCAATTACATGCTCACCCTTCACAAGTCTGTTCATGTTCTTTAGGTTGACATGAAAAAGCTTTTTGTGCCACAATTTGGTTTCATTTTCATTGGCCTTGGATACAAAACAAGTACCACCCCTTGAAATGGCATCTTTCATATTCAATTCATACAAGTTCCCATTTCTTGGAGCCATCATCATAATCATATCTGGAGGAATCACAAAGTCGGGTTTGAGAATAAAGCAATGAGAGTCATCAAACCCAACCTTATAACTTTTATCACACATTTGTGAGATGCTCAAAAGATTATATTGCAATCCTTCCACATAAAACACATTATCAAAAGTGACTTTTCCATTAGTCAGAATTCCTTTTCCTAAAATCTTCCCACCATTTTCATCACTTCCAAAAGCAACCGGTCCTTCAAATTTTTCTTCGTAGTTCACAAGGGACCTTTTGTGACATGTCATGTGCCTGGAACATCCACTGTCCACATACCATACATCATCGTTTGGTGTGGAGTGTGGACTATCCCTTCACATACAAAAGAATATGATCAGTTAGATAATGAAGTGCAACTTGAATCAACTTGCAGATCATCAGTGACATGAACAAGTGTTGCATTTGAATTGGGAATTGGTTTAGGATCTTCGTAAACTACTTCACAAGTATCAGACTCATGTTATTCATATCCACTGTCAATTGGGCCTTTCACATATGGAATGATACTTTTGCATTCTTGGACCACATAGTCTCATTTAATTGTTTTAGTAGTCACATGTGTCTCCCTTGACGCTTGAATCTCACTCCTTGGTTTCCAAAGAAAACCATGGGGTTCAAATCCATGTTTCAACAAAAAAAAAAATCATCGCCATTGAGCTTTCTTGACTTCTTTCTTGAGAACACACCCTTTTTACTTTTCTTTCCTTCTCTTGGTGACTTCTCAGATTCATCAGACTTTACTGACTTGGAGTAAGCGTTTGGAACAATACTTATCGGTTGTGTGTTTTTTCTCATCACAATTTTAGGTTTTCTTCTCACTTGGTGAACTACATTCTTCTTTGCTTTCTCATCAGCATCCATTGTCTTTTTTCTCACTCTTAATAGTTTCATATTTTCTCTCTTCAAATTTTGAGTTATCACCTTTATCAACCATTTCTTCACACTTCTTCCCTTTGCCCAAATACTCATCATATTTCATTTTGTAAAGACTAAAGTCTTGTCCAAATTTGACAGTGTCTGGAACATGAAATGGTTTGAAAGTGAATCTTTTATGACATGAATCGGTGTGATTTCTATACACATCACACTTCTTACACCAAACCTTTCCTTTCATGCTTTCACTTGCTTTACCTTTCTTGAATCTCTCACTATGCCTAAGGGGTTCAATTCCAATGGTCCTTTGGTTTTTGAGACCATCAAAGTCCATTGAAAAAGGCACAAACCCTTTAAATTTTATATCTTGCCTCTCAAATTTTCCTTTCACAAAGGTTATTTTCTCCATCTTGAATGGTTCATCATCCACACTTCCTTTGTACCTTCACTTCCTTCTCTCATATTCTTCTACTGTCTCAACTTCTCCTATATCAAATAATTCTTGACATGAGAAAAATGGGTACACAGAAATGAATTGATCACTTGTAAAGGTTTCTTTGGTCTTCTTCTGGTTATTGATATCTTCTTGAAAATTTCTTTGTTTGGTGGTTTCACAGCATTATAAGTCACCTTTGACATCTTTGACCTTTCACATATGTCAAAAGACACATGTTCTCTCTTCATTTGTTCATAATGTCTTCTCATCTTGGGTGTATTTTTTGGTAACAACGGGGTTTTTCTTGGTGGGCTTGAATTGCCACTTTCAGCTGAGATTTTATCACTTGAATCACTCAAGTCATCTCTGTCCAAACATTCCTAATCAAAGTCATCTTCTGAGACTTTAATACCTACATATTTTTCTTCTTTCACATCTTCTTTCAACACAAACTCACCTTCCTCACTCGCTTCTACCATCTTGTAGTTTTCAATGAATTTCTCTTTATCTTGAAAAACATCTCTAAACTGGTTGAGATATGCATTTATTTTCTCTTTTTCTACCTTTAGTGAGTTGTTGTTGTTGAAAGGTGGAGGAACTTCCTTATACTTATCTTCTTCTTTGAACTTGTTTAGAATACCACATGTGTTTCATGTTGAGATTAGATTTTCAAGAACTCATTCTCAACTTAGTGTGGTATTCTTTACCTTCTCCTGAATAACCATCTTTTTCAAACCTTCAATCTCAGTCACATATCTTGACTGAATTTTGTAACTATCCATACAGTCTTGCTCAAGGCTTTTAATTATGTCTTCATATGTTTAATCACTTTTTTGATACACATTAAGCATGATTTTCTTTTTGAAACAGTCACTTTCAAGTTTTCCTATATTCAATTTTAATGATTCAATGGTTTCAAGTAATTCAAGTGTTGAGTTTGAATGTACCTGACTTGAAGAAGATCCAGCTTCATTCTCAGCTTGGGCCATCAGTGCAACATTGGCTTTACTTATATCTTCAGCATGATTGCTCCAATCAAATTCACCATATTGTTGATGAGCAGCCAATGCCACATTTCCTTGATTTCTTGGCTAGTTACCATTGTTTTTGTTGGTGTTAAAAAGAGCGTGTGGAGGGTTCTAGTTATGGTTTGTTTGGTAATGTTTAGTTTGAGAGACAACTTGTTGGTTGTGTTGTTGTGGTTGTTGGTAATTGTTGTTGAAGTTGGGGTTATTGTTGAAATTGTTGTAGTTTCTTTGCTGGCCATGCTGGTATTGATTCTTAAATTGGTTCTGATTTCTGGGCTGATAATACTGACCTTGATTGTTGTTGAATTGTCTAGGTTGGTTGCACTCTCTTGCAAAATGTCCTGGTTGTTGACAGTTGTAGCATATAGCTTTTGACTTGTCAAACCGAATTCTCTCATTAGGATCTGCTACAAGAGATCTTTTAGTCCAATTGAACAACCTTTTGCTTCTTAATGCCAACATGGCTGCTTGCCATTTCAGATCCATGTCCTCTAGATCATCTGCATCAATTTTCTCAAGATCATCTTGAACAACACTTGTATGTATCGTGTTCTTTGCAAAAAAATCATTATAAGAGTAAGTGAACATGGAAAACAATGCTTGGTATTCATTTCCTTGACTGAGATTACCACCACCATAAGGTGTATACCCACTTGCCATTGAGGCAGAGTCATTATCATCAATTAGTTGGACATTAAATCTAGATTGTCCACCCTGGTTACTTGAACTTCCAGCAACAAAACCCCTTGGTTTATCACCACCTTGTTCACTTGGTTCTTCAATAATTGGAATTTATTGTTGGTTCTTGGTAGAAAAGTTACCCATTGATTCAATGAGTGCATTTGATACATGGAAACAAGTTTTGTCCTCCCTAATCATCTCATTCTCAATCATCTCTATCCCAGCTGCTTGCAAGAAGCAGATCACATCATCAAGCTTGAGTGCATCATAATTTGGTTTCAGCCTGATAAACTTTCTGGCAGTGTACCATTCTTTTGATAAAGATGATAGTAGTTTTTTGTTCAAATTTGCATCAGTTACCACATAATCAGTTGTCCTGATTTCATTCACAAATGTCTGGAACCTCTGAAGCACACACTTCAGTCTCTCACCATCCTTGTACTTGAACCAGTCAAATTGTTGCTTCAGCCTCTCTTTTTTAATATTCTTCAATTTAGTATTGCCTTCAAACATTTCTAACAAGGCATCATACATAGCTTTAGCAGTTTGATGGTGAGCAACCTTTGTCAAAGTTTCTTATGATAAACCCAATTTCAGCATAGCCAGTGCTCTATCATCAACTTTCCTCATTCTTGCTTCAACAACAAAATTGTTGTTTGTTTCATAAGGCATATAAGGTCCAGTTTTTATTGAGGTCCACATCTCTACATCGTTGTAGCATACTGCAGCTTCAAAGAGCACTCTCCATTTTATGAAGTTTTCCTGACCATACAATCTTGGAATTTTGTTAGTTGATACCTCTTTCTCCTCGTATCCAGACATCTTTTTGGGATTTTGAAATATTTTTGAAAAACAGAGAAAACAGTTGACAAATTTAAACATATTTTAAATGCTATTCTTGAAAAGTTATCAGATCTGTGGATGAAATCCTCATTTCTGATATATATATATATATATATATGGTCAGGTAAGAACAAGATCTATAATAAAAATAAAATCTTTAATGCAAATAAGAGAAAGAAGACACCAAATATTGCAGATCTGGAAAGAAATGATGAAAACAGAATGGTTGACGTCAGAAATCAATGAAACAGTGGACAGCTGATGTCATTCTTCATCTTCAAATCAGCAATAATCAGCAATATTTCTTCACCCAAACACCAGGAACAAACTCTGATACCACTTATCGGTCTGGTATATATCGATCACATTACCACTGTCGTAACCCACACGATTAATTGACAATAAGGTTAACGACTTGCTATTTAGGGTAAGAACAATAATGTATTAATGGCGGAAACACTAACACACTAAATGTTGCTTGATAATTACATAGGTAACAAACACAAACGAAAATCAATCAGGGTTTCGAAATGGAATGTTTTGTCCGTACATAATAAAGACAGCCTCGACACTCAACATTAGGACTAATATCAGGTCTGTCTTCTGTCATAGGCGTGCCCTAAATTATTAGAATTATAAGCATGCCCTGAAAACTACCGTTCCTTCTGGAAACCCTAATCAATGATACATAATCATAAAATCATATTACAAAAGATTCTAAGTGTTAAACAGGTCTTCGGGTAAGCGTTGCAGCTTTTGTCTTTTTCGAGCAGACCTGGTAACCAAAGTGTGTTGGGAAACAGTTCTCCAGGTAGACTTTACTTAGAATATTTTCCTTAGAAAATATTCACCTAGCAGACTTCAATCCTCTTGACCAAAGCAAACTTTGCTCGATATGGTCCTACGGACAAACTTGTTCTTCCGGAATCCCTTCAACTATTTATTAATTAATAACTTATTGAACAAACCCTAGTGTGCTGGTAACACTGTAGACTGTGCTGGTAGCACTGTAGCTTGCTCGGAGTTGAACCTTGCTAGAATAAGTCCTTAAGATATTTCCTTATCTATTTTCTTCAAAGAATGATGGGACTACTGTTTATTAATAATAAACCTTGCTAGATCTTCCAAAGTACTTGGTTTCTTTAGCTTGGTTTAGCCAAGAGTTTGCTAGAAGACAAACCTTGTTTGGATTGAAGACCAACCTTGCTAGACAAAGTGAACCCTGCTCAAATTGACACTTAAGAGGACTTCAAGAAGATAACCTTGCCCGGAAGGCAAAATACCTTGCTAGGATAAGTAAAAGCTTGCTGGGAGGTCTGAGCTTGCTCGGATTCCATACTTAGCAGTTTCCAATCTTCTTTTATCACTTTTCTCATCCCAACAGAAAGTTACATAAATGGGGTAGACGTTGAACTACCTTTGACAAGTCATTATGAATAAAACTGAAAAAAGGTGATGCTAATGTTGTCTAAAACTTGTAAACATTCCGATAACACCAAGTGTTGACTTCATCTGTATCTACTCATGCTAATTCCGTCTCAACCATTTCATGTCAACTTTTAGTGGATTATTTTCATCAAAGAGGGTGTCGTGCCACCGAACCCTCAAAATTAAAACCAAAATGATTTGAGTTTTCTTATATTGGAAACTAATTTTATAACCCTTACAATGAAAATGTATACCTAATTGTTGGTATTATTTATGTATTTTCCTTTAGAATTGTGTATAAGAAATTTTCTTTATTAGGACATTTCTATGAATAATTCTAAAAATATTTTGTTACTTTAACTATTAGATAATAATTTGGAGCCTTTCCACCATAATGTATCTTTTCTTAATCTTCGACTCTAAATAATCCTTACGTCCGACCTCATGACGCACTACCACTTTGTAGGTTTGAATGTTGAAATCTCAAATTCCCGATTTGCTATAGCAAGATTTATTGGTTAACCTATAGTTGTGAGGTAATCTATATTCTTTGAAAAACTAGTGTAATTTGAAACTTGTTAGCTAGTATCCAATACCTAGAATAAGGATCATCCATCCTTAAACTCTAAAACCTTAACTCTTCTTAGATACATTCCAGCTCTGCTTTATTTCTAAGAGTTTAGCTTCATATCCTTATAGGGACACTATAATCATCTTGATATGTCTTTATGTTAAGAACTTTCATAGTAAACTATTTTAATCTCTTCGAATTTAGTTAGAGATAACTAAGATTTTCTTAAAAAAACTGCAAACCAAACCTAAAGATTTATTAAGTTGATTAAAACTTTAATAAAATGTTTATAAAAGTTCTTCTTAAATGTTAATATTTGCTAAATTTTCGTAGAATCTACAAACTTGGTGCAAATGTTTAAATCAGTAAAAACTTTGGTTCTTTTTAAACACTTTTACCTCATCCAAGTTTATCACTATATTTTCAATTCAATAGAACTTTTTAATGAAAATGACTATCTTATCTGATTTTTTTAAGATGATGGCTTAATGTATGTTCCATCCATCCATTTCTCTTCAAAATAGAGTTCAATGTCATAGGCTTTCTATTGAAAATAGGGCACATAAATATTCTTTTCATAACTTATGAAATTCGTACATACTTTTTATAAATTATTATAACAATAGTATGTCTAATAATTATATTTTCACAATTATGTATGTTAAACCGGTAGTTAAGAAAAACTTGAGTCGAATTAACATCCTCATGATACCTTATTCACCTTACCTACTAGACATCTTTGTGTGATTTTCCTAAGACTACCTTGGTTTAAGTGAAAAATTGTGACATCATTCCAACATGTTGGTCTAAGTCCAACTTAGTTGAATTAATTAACTTGCGTGGTTTGTTTCAACGTTTGTTTTAACAAGATTAATAGATTCAATTGACACTAATCAGTAATTCTATTAATGACATGGTTTTCTTCCCCATGTAAATTTGTTTATTTGATCTCGTTTCCGTGGATAACATGACGACTATAACTTCATTTCATTTCTCATTAGAATGCGTCATATTTTCATTATATGCATATATTTTTGTAAGTACTCATATCCCACTTCCTCATTCCAACATGTTGGTCTAAGTCCAACTTAGTTGAATTAATGAACTTGCGTGGTTTGTTTCAACGTTTGTTTTAACAAGATTAATAGATTCAATTGACACTAATCAATAATTCTATTAATGACATGGTTTTCTTCCCCATGTAAATTTGTTTATTTGATCTCGTTTCCGTGGCTAACATGACGACTATAACTTCATTTCATTTCTCATTAGAATGCGTCATCTTTTCATTATATGCATATATTTTTGTAAGTACTCATAACCCACTTCCCCATTAGAAGTAGTGGATTATACTGAATACAAACTTCAAGTTGTGTTATTTAGACAACACTTCTCCTAGCATGGCGAATAACTAAATAAAGCCCATCTCGTCAACCATTGTGAACATTCTTGAAATTCTATCTGCTTCACGGATGAAGCTACACCATATTGAAAAATCTTAGCTTTATTTATTTTTACTACAAGGAGGAGAATCTAGCACCGAATGATATGTAGCGGCCCAACAAGGCGTTCTATAATATGACCGTTTAAGTTTTTGGGCTAGAAATTAATTTTTTTTGTTTCATATATCTATAAGCCTAAAAAACTAGTATCTTGAACAGTTCTAAGCCGAAATCACCCATTGAATCTATCAAATTACCGCTGTGAAAAATATCTTATAATAAGACCCTATATGGAAGTCTACATACTAGTAGAAGTTGGAAGTCTACTAGATTTGGACCACGTCATTCTGATCCGATCTTGAGTAATATGTCAATTAGGACTTCTTTTCTACTTAACCTTCAATATTTTTCAAAACCTCATTGGGACAATAAAGTCCTCTACAGCAAATTAGAGACCTCATTACTAAACCATTATTTCTCAAATAAACCGAATAATCCCTCATTACCTCTTGCTGAAGTACTTTATATTTGTATAGCTAGGATAGCTACTCATATTTCAATTGGTAATTCATAAACCTCCATTCACGTTTAAAAAAAATGTTATTTCGTCTTGTGGAAAATTCCTAATCCTTGACTACTACCAATTTGTTATCCTCTTAGATTTGGTACCGTCATGGAGCCGGTATATTAAGTTAATAAAGTTGTAAAATATAAATCGATATACATACATGTTACTCTCATCTATATAACCTACGTTGAATTTCGAGGATGAAATTTCTAAAAGTTGGGAAGACTGTAACAACCCCAAAAATAAGGCTAGAACTTTTATTTTTTTTGAAAACTTATCGTTAGATACTGGTGGGATGTTGATCGAATACTCTAAGCGAACCGTATGTCGATGGGCTTGGTCCAAACCGCCAATATTGCAGCTAATGTGTTTGAACACGGATTAATCCTTAAACAGTAAGCAGATCTCAGATCTGATACATGTATGAATACGATTAAACCTAAATACGGATCTAGTTCGTTATTACGTTTGATTGTATGTTATATGTATATATTATCAGTTGTAAGTATCTGTATAATATTAATATGAAGCTTTGAGAGCGAATTGGGCAGAGGTTCGATAATTAAAACTCAATACTTTAAATTAACAGTGAACAGTGTTCACTATATATAGAAGATAGACCTAGTTCGTTAACATTTCATAACGAACTAGAGTCTACTTTGTTACATACAATAAAGGAAATAAACATAGCGAATCACCCCCTGATTCGTTAAACATCCTTAACAAATTAGGAAGGATAATAACTTAGATCTAGTTCGCTAAACATCCTTAGCGAACTAGGCATTACATTAACGAACTACAAGATAAAATAATTGTTTATTACATAAACCAAATGACAAATACGTTAATGATAAATACAAAGACTCGAGACACGAAACCGTGTACTAACAGACACCCCCTCGTCTTCAGCTCTTTGTCTTTGTCTTTACTTACTTGAAACGCTTGGACCGCCAGTCTCTGCAACTATCAATTCCGTTCTCATAACATACACACACATCGCGTTGGAACTGAATAGCCAGATCATAGTCTTCATTGTGCTCGATCAATATTTTATTCTTGTGTAGCACGTCTTTGTCGGTCTCAGTTAAGTTAACCAGCCACATCGTATCGATGATCTTGATCAGCTCGGTCTTCAACCCTTTTCCCAGGATAATGACAGCCTCGTCAGTACGATTGTCGTAGTACTAGCGGTTGAAGGATAAATACATACGTTGGTTCATCGTCTTCACCGGTACACGCTTCATCGTCTTCGGCGGCTTTACCTTAAGTACCAACTTCTTCCATCCTGTTTTTGGATCGATCTCATCGATACATTTGCGGATTGGAATTTGTGGTTTAAAATACTTAAAACCATGGTTCACCTCAAACACCAAGTGTTGGTGAAAACGTTTTGCATGGTAGTCCTCACTACGATTAGTAAATGGACGATACGCCAAAGTTCGCACATCCCATCTCGGTAATGAGAGAAGATCAGACATCCTTTCGTAATACCGGACGCCCTTCTCCCATTTAACAATACATACCTTAAGTTTAGAATCAAAAAGCCAAGAAATAATATCACCTTGCACGTTAGACACGGCCTTGAATGTAGTCTTCTGGTTGGCTTTGGCATGTGCAACAACTTCTTCTTTCTGTTTTTTATCCACATATCAAAATGCCTCGATGATCTTACCGACCTTCTTGTGTCTGAACCATTTAAGAATGTCATCATCGGTTGGGTTATCAAGCGAGTCAAATCTTGTATCAACGACTTTCTTTCTTTTGGACGTCCTTTCAAGATGATCTTCTGCTTCTTTGACGGTTTCTTCATTAAATACTGGAGCACCCTGATCAACATTGGTGTGTTGAAACAGATTAGGGTATTCCTCAGCAGTCACATCCTCCACCTCAACCTCCTCATTTTCATAAATAAAACCTGTACTCATCTCAACAGTTGGATAATTTAAGATCTCATTAACGTATATTACTTCAACATCCTCCTCACCCTCTAACATAGTCAATTCGTCTTCATTCAGACCAAGCAAGATAGCAATCTGTTCTCGTGTCAGCGACTTCTCAACAAACTTCCCCACGTCTATTTCATCAGCATTCACAATACTCCTAACCATCCCCTTTTCATCAACGAAAATAACTGTATTGGCCTCGATCATCTCAATTGGTTTGGCAGCCGAATGGTCATGATAAATAATGATCTGCTTGCCTGAATAATCAACAGAACTCCTACCCGCACCAGAATCTGGGTCTTGAGTTTGTTTAGTCTCACCACCAGCACCAGACTCATCTGGATCCTCATCATCGTTCTAGAGCTTTTTCAGCTCATCATCTTTGCATGTCAGTTGCAAAATAAGCTCCTCTTGTTCTTTAATTTTCACCCCCTGAGACTCAACAATCTCACGAAGGGCCTTTGTTTCCTTTTGACAGAAAGAAACATAGCTGAGCAGCTTTTTCTGGTTCTCCATCATACGTTCTTGATTCATACGATCAGCAGACATTTGATTTTCATACAAATGTAAAAGACTCAATACCATACTCATCTGCTGATCGTGCGGTGAAGCAAGAACAGAATGAGGAACTGGCTGAACTGGACCCATTGGTCGACTGAGCCTCAAAAATGAAATATCTGGTGGCGGAATCATCGTTGGTGTAGGAGGAATCACCGAAGAAGCAGTCGTTAGCCTTGGTATAGGAGATAAAATAGAGTGAGGAATCATACCAATCTGTGGATCCGACGTAAGCGTAGTCGTCAAAGTAAGCTCCGGGGTGCTAGTAGTAAGCGGCAACGCCGGGCGTTGAGTAGTGGACGACCTTGGAGGTTGAACTCCAAACGAGATGCCAGCTCCAGCCGACACTCGATGCTTTGACGAACTTTCAATTGCCAGCTCTTTACCCTTTCATTTACGTTCTTGTTGAGCTGCAATAGTAGCAGCTAACGCAGCTTCAACTACAGCTTGTTGTTCTCGAAGAGCAGCATCACCATTACCACCATCACCACCATCACCTCCATCATCACCATCATCTTTCCCACCTTCTCCTCCCTCACGCTCGGAATCCAAGTCATCCTGGATCCAGCAATCCTCGGGAGGACATACATAATCAGGATCCACAATATGACCAATCAAGCGCTTCGTCCTTGGTCGCTCCTTACGATAGATCGTCATTCGGCGTACAGTGTCGGCCTTCATGTGCTCTAAGTCCAACACATCATCTACCAAATTTTGATCGATGACCAAATTTGGAATCCGATCTTGAATAATTAGCATTAGAAACCGTGGATACATCAGGAACTTCTTCTTTTGGGTTGTTTGATGAACTTGCTCCTTTAGATGATAGAAGATCATTTATGAGAAGTTAAATGGTTTGTAAGAACAAGTGACACAAAAGCCGATTGCAGTATGATTCGGCATTCTTCAAATCCACCTCGACGACCACCCGAACAATGAATTAAAACGTGTAGGAGATACTTGTAAGGTGGGCACAATCCATTCTTGTTGTACTGTGAGTCACTGATGTCACCACCATAAAATACACGACGGAACAAACCCTTGATCAATTTCTTGTCGAACTCACATGGATTATCATCATTGTCTCCAAAACGAAGCACACGTCTAATCACTTTAGTATCCACTGTGATAGGGGTTTTATTGATTGAGGCTCGAATGTGATTCTCTATTTCAACGTATTCGGTCGTATTCCAGGATTGTCTAATAATGCTCAGATAGACTTTGGGCCGAGCAGTTATAGCAAAGTGTATCACCGAACGTCGTAAGAATGCAAGCATATTCCCAAATAACGCTTCGTCAACAACATTTGGATCAACATAAGCACAAATGTTGTGTTTCTTGTCAAAAGGTAGCAGGGGCACCTCTTCCTGTTCTTGGTGTTGTTGTTATTGTTCTTGTTGAGAAACAGGTGGATCTTGATCCATTTGATCAGCCATAATACTGAATAAATAAAGATATCGAGAATCAGTAAGATTCAGTCGTTATAACAATAAAACTTTTAAATTTATCACTTGAAAATTAATAAGAAAATTAAATTAATTAGAAAATGAAATTTTAATATGTCATTCGTTAGAGAATTAGCCTGATTCGTTACAAACTTTATAACGAATCAGCTAATTCGCTATCAAGTAAATTATTAACGAAGAAGAATTAGCGAATTATTATTAAAAATAATGAGTTAACCTCTACTTCGTTATAAATAAACGAATTAAATTATGGTTCGTTACAAATTACATCTAATTCATTATAATTTAACGAATCCACATTTGATTCGTTATGGAAATAATTCGCGTATTCAGGTCCGTTTGAAATGCTTAACGAATTGGACACGAATGAGTTCCAATTCGCTAAGATTAACGAATGGTCAAGGTATGACTTAATCTTTGACTCCTCTGGTCAAGGTCAAAATTAACTAAGAACACTGAAAGTCAACAAGACGAATCTAGTATCGATTACACCATATATATCGTTGGATAACCGAATCAACAATCGTAATGATCCCGGAAACACAATGCGAATCAAATGGTATAGATTTGAGGTTCTACGACATGAAATAAGTTAATCAAATTAGGGTTTTAACTATAGTCCAAAACCCTGATAATAACCATTCAAAATCAACTCAAACAATCAGTAATCACAACATAATTAAATAGCACTAAGGATATCAGAAATACATTCCGAAGACAATGGTAACAAATTCCTGGTCCATTAATTATTTTTATTAATTTTTTTTTAAAAAAAAAGTTTAAGTTAACCTCAAACACAGTAATAAGATTCATATAATTACCCTATCAAAAGTGTGTGATTTTTGACATAAGTTACAAAGAAATGATCGTTGTTACCTTACAAACACAATGATATAGTCAAATTACTGAAAATCAAAGATTGAATAATATGGAAAAATTTGACATAGTAACTTTGTAGAGAAGGAAGATGAAGAAGATGTATAGGACGGTTCGTATGCACGTCGTCCTATATACACTGTCCTTACACGCTTCCCGATGTACGAATCAAACTGATTCGTTTGAAATTTGAAATAACGAATCAGATGATTCGTTATTCGAACTGAACACGTGGCATAACGAATTAGGTTTGATTCGTGTCTTGATTCGTTAAATATGCATACGAACTAGGTGTGTTTCGTTACAGAGTGCGGAAGCGAATTAGGGAACGAACTAGGACGTAGTTCATTAAAAACAGCCTAATTCTTTATCCATAATTAACGGATTATGCTTTATTTAATTTTAACTTTAAGTAAAATAAATAAAACAATTAAATTAAAAAATTAAAAAAATTAACAATAACTTAAAGGAATTACCGAGAACCTTTATCTCGATAATCGAATAACTTAAAATGTTTCACGTTTTGAAAACCAATAACTTAAAAGAATTAAAAAAGATTTAAATAATTTCAATTGTGTCAAGGCAAGAGCTGCTCTCGATGCATCAATAATAAGGTATTTAAATAATATGTAAAAAAATAAACTCTTTTTATATTTTGAAATTTTCGACATAAACTAAATATTTACCAGAAAATTATCCGAAAAATAAAATGTAAACATGAAAATCTTTTTGTGGTTTTGAATGATTTTCAAAAGCAGTACATATTTTTGGATTTTTGTTGAGTTTGAGCAGAGAATCATATTGACCAAATTTCCCTTCCATCACAACTTTATATTTCAGTAATATTGTGACTGGTGTTAAGTCGGTCATTGGTATTGTTGTCCACTTAAATCTAATAAGAAACTTTCAAGCGTTTTTGTGATATGATTAACGGTTCAATTAAAGCACAGAATATCAGAAACTATCAGCCTCTAATCTCGGTTCAAACTTAATTTGATTTTTGCCATATCACCCCAACTTGACTTAAACCATTATATTGTTGATCAAAATTTGATTTTTATAGAAGTTTATGAGCAATACATTGATTTTCTGTTAATATGAGTGAATATGCACGAGTCCATCTGCCGGTTTACATACATTGTATCCCCTGGGTTCCGTTTCTTAATGGTATTGAGACGCGCGCAAGGGAAGAACAATGTATGACTAACAGCGGATTTTGATCAAGTTAGTAATTTGGATTTGTACGAAGTACAGCAGTGATCAAGTTTAATGACTTGGGGTCTGCTCTAAAAGCGAATAAAATATTCATGCATATGAATACTGTTAGTGCACGGTTTTGCGTCTCGAGTCTTTGTAATTATCGTTAAATGTTTATTTGATTATTTTAATGTAATATTTAATATTTGTTTATCTAATTCGTTATGTCATGTCTAGTTCGCTAGAAATGTTAGCGAATTAAGACTAGTTCGTTAAGGTTAAGTCTAGTTCGCTAGGAATGTTAGCGAACTAGGACTGTATAATGTATTCCCTCCTGATTCGTTAGGGGATGTTAACGAATCAGGGAGTGGTTCGTTAAGTTAATTAAGTTATTTAACGAAGGGGATTCTGGTTCGCTAGGGGATGTTAGCGAACCAGTTCGTCTTCTATATATAGTGAACCACTGTTCACTTGTAAAAAAAAAAAGAAGTTTTTTGAGAGAACTAATATTATTCTGAAATAAGTTAAAGTATTCTCTCTCTCTCACAAGCTTCACAATTAATATTATTGATAATATATATTACATAACAATCAAACTAAGGTATATAAAGAATTAGATCCGTTTAATTAATATCAACATATAGATCTGGATCAGATCTGAGTTGTTGATTAGAACGAGTGTAAGTCAGGGGATCAAACAAGTGGTATCAGAGCTTTCGGGGCTCAATTCACTTGATTTTGATTGTTATTATAGTTTTGTGTTATTTTCTGTTTGGATTGAATTTGAATTAATTTGAGTTGATTTGGATTGAATATGGATGGATTAGAGTGATTTTGGTTTAGGTAAGGTATTATTGAGGTTCAATTGTGTGGAATTGGAGTGTGAATTGGATTTGGGCTGTGTATTGTGCTTTCGGTTTAAGTCCGTGAACAGGGGTTTGATTTTGGTCGAAATTGGTTCGTGTATGGTGTTAATTGGTTACGAGATGTGTTGGGTTGAATTCGCTTTGCGATTACGAGCATTTTGGTATATTATGTGTTGAGTTTGGTTAAGAATTGTGTGTGTATTACAGATCTGGAATTGATATATTTCTGGGTTTGATCTTCATATTTCTGGAAATTTGTTCTTGAATGTTTGAAGATTTGAAGATGAATGCGATTCGTTATAAAATTTTAGGTGATTCGCTATGTCTTTAATTTGATTCGCTATCAATTCTTGTCATTCGCTAATAAGTTCGCTAACTGATTCGTGTGAGTTAATTAATTCGTGTTATCTAGTTCGTTAACTAGATAACTGATTCGTTTGACACGTGTTAGTCTTGGAATTTGTACTTTAACAACTTTTTGTCACGTGGCAAAAAGGAATCAAGTTTGTTACAAACGGTTGTAACAACCTGATTCATTATATTATAATTCGCTATAGTGTTGATTCGTTATCAACTGTAGCTGATTCGTTATCTTAATTCGCTAAGCATTCCTTAATAATTCGTTAAGTTGACTTAGTCAATTCGCTTGATCAATTCGTTAAATTGACTTGGTCAATTCACTTGATCAATTCGTTAAGTTGACTTGGTCAATTCGTTTAGTCAATTCGTTAAGTTGACTTGTGATTCGTTAAGCCTTTATCACATTCGTTATCTGTTTCGCCATTTGGGTGATTCGTTAAACTTAGTTGTGATTCGTTAAGGTTGACTCGCTTAGTTGACTTTGGATTCGTTAACCAATTTTCCTCATTCGTTAAGACTTGATTCGTTAAGTCTCAATTCGTTACAACTGTTCACAGTTCGTTACAACTAATCACCGTTCGTTACAACTGTTCACCATTCGCTACTACTGTTCACTGATTCGTTAAGATATTTTATTACTTGTTTATTTTCAAAGATGGCTGGTATGTATGCATTGGCGTCTCAAAATATGTTGATGCAACAGATGTTGCAACTTGATACCGAGATTGGTTCACATTCTAAATGTCCAAGATTGATGAAATTCAGTGACTTCGCCAAATGGGAACCTCAGTTTCGTGCACATTTAGGATCGGTTCATCCTGACTGTTCATATTGTCTGGATGAGGTTTATGTTGCACCAATGATTGGTGATAATACTGTTGGGTATACTCCTAAAGCTGTCACTCAATACTCACAAGAAGAGAAGAAAGCTTTAGAAATTGAGATAAAAGCATATTCTACATTGACTATGGCTTTACCAGAGAATATTTTTCATCAAGTTGGAAGTATCAAGAGATGTGCATCTTTGTTTCAACATCTGCGTATGAGAAGCATGGGAAACACAGCTGAGAGTAAGAAAGTGATGCTCAAGTTACAATTTCGAAACTTTAATTTATTAAAAGGAGAAACAGTTGAAGAAATGACTACCAGATTTAGTCATTTGATTGCTGAAATGGATAAAATGAGAATGGAAATTTCTGAAAGAGATAAAATTGACACTATCAAGAGTGTGCTTCCTAGTTCCTATTCAACATTTCTCATGGTTTTGAAAGAGAATGATTATTTTCTGAATAAAGATTTGACAGCACTTGAATTCCTACAAAAGATCGAAGCAAGAGAATATGATCTTAAGTGTCAAAAGTCTTCAAAAGAAAATCAAGATCCGGCTTTCTATGGTGGAAGTATGCCTCTGAGTTCAACAATCTCACCTATCACTGCTTTTCTTACTCATGCCGCAAGTGAAAAAGAATCTGCTTTATTTAATGATCCAAAAGTTTGTTTCTACTCTGCTGGTAATTCAGGTGGTTCTGGAAGTTCTACTAGTATTAATCCATTTGCTACACCTCCTAGTGTGAATATGAAGGAAGCTGAGCAAAACTTTGCTTTTCTGACGGCATTTATGTCTTCATATGAAAACCTGGTGAGTAGTAAAATTGCCACGAGTGAGTTAACAGATGAGGATTATAATCAAATAGATCTGCATGATTTAGAGATCATGGATTTAAAATGGAATATGGCCATGATCGTTCGTAAAGTTAAAAGATTCATGCAGAGAACTGGAAAAGATCTTCCAGCGTTAAACAAGAAGTTGGGTTTTGACAGATTGATGGTGAAGTGTTATAATTGTCAAGAATTCGGTCATTTCGCGAAGGAATGCGACAAACCAAGAAAAGAATACACTGGACCTCGTGGTCAAAGTCAAAACGCTTCTTCACCACGAGGAAGTGATGCTGAAAAGAAACCGTCTACTTCTACAACACAAGCGATGTTAGCAGATGGAACTGATTGGTCTCAAAGGCTATTGTGCAATGATGTTCAAGTAAATTTAGCTATGTTTGGGTTACATGAAGATTGTCAAGATGCTACTGCTAGTGTGATGTCTTCAGATAATGATTCTGGATCTGATTCTGATGATTCTTGCGACAAGTCTTCTGAATCAATGTTTGCTTGCATGGCTAAGATCAATGAGGTTAGTAATTCTATCTCTTCTACTTCATTTGTTAAAGCATCATATGTTGACTGTGAATCTAATAACTCTAAGTTAGAAGCTTTGAAAAATCAAAATGATAATCTTATAAGATAAATTTCTTCTCTTAAGGACACTTATCGACAATCTCTTGAGTCTCAAATGAAATCTCGAGAAAAGATTGAAGCATTGTCGACAAGTAATCATGATCTCAAAGCCGAGTTATCTGTGAAAATGACCATTAATGACCAAAAGTTTCAGGAAATCTTGAAACATCGTTCTAAAATAACTGAGCTTGAGAATGAGGTTCTTGAGTTGAAGAACAAGTTGGGTAAATTTCGAAATTCTTCATTTTTATTGAATGAAATTATTGAAGTTTCTGGAAAACAAAAAGATTCTAAGAAAGGTATTAGTTTTGTTGAAATTCCACCACCTTTTCATAATGATTATAAAATTAATCCTTTTGCAAGAAAAGAAGAGGATTTGATTCAAAAGGAATCTGTAATTTCTGAAAAACCAAAAATGGTTAAACCTGAAATTGTCAAACCCTAAGTTGCTCCTCAAAAATCTCATGTCCAAAGCAAAAAGGTGTTTCTTGAACACAATGACGAGGTCATTATCGAGGATGTGTTTGAACCATAGATTATACACAAGAATAAGAACATTCCCAGTTCTAATCATATTCTGTGCGAACCTCACGAATTTGAGGAAGCAGTGTATGGTTCACACAAACCTCAAGAGAAAAAGGAAAATTCAAAGAAAGTGAACTCTATGAAGGCAAAGAGGTCAGTTAAACCGAAAATTTCTGATGAGGATCTAATGCGTTTCATTAATCCTTCTAATTCTAAGCCATCTGCTGCTAGAGTTTTTAAGTTAAAAGGAATGGACACAATGTTCACTGAAAAAGATATTCCAATTAGTATCATTAAGCCTGAGCTAATTGAGAGTGTGTTTTACAATAAAACTTCCAAGGTTCGTGAACTTGAACGTGTGTATGCTGAAGCGAAAGCATCAGTCTCATCTGATCCATTGACTAAGGCACAACAATTTTTAAAGCAAGCTAAGAAGATTAATTTTGTTAAGTCCACTAGAACAGATACACTACGAAGTTTTTCAAACAGTTCTAATTTAGATTTTTATTTAAACAAGAAATCTGAATTATCTGATGAGTTTGCTAAGAGCATGACTAAGAATGTGAGTCATCATAAATCATCTATTCCAATTACTTCTAAAAATCATCTTATGGACATGCGAACGTGTTTCTTATGTGGTCAACAAGGTCATGTTGTGAGAAATTGTAATCAACAGAACTTTCAGAATCTTCATCCTGTTATCAAGGACAAATCTAAACCAATTCCAGTGGTTAAGGAGATTCTGAAACGACCAATGTCGTATGCTGATGATACTCATATCTTGTTCTCTGATGTGAATCCTCGGAAGGTGTTTCAGATCAATGAGACACACGGTCAAGTGAAACCAAAATTCATTCCAACTGAACCTTTATGTCAAAACAGGAATTCAAACATTGTTCAGGCAGCTTATTTAAGACGAAAGTCTAAGAAGCCAGTAACTTATTCACAAGTGGCTGAACAACAATTGAAATCTGTTAATGTTAATGATCAAAGAGAAAACCAAAAGGTGCCCAAGACTGAGGCCTGGGCTGCCTTTTTAAACTAATCATTTTTGTTTATGTCTAGGGGTCATCCAAGACCATTTCTGGTGAAAACTGAATCATGGATAGCGGGTGTTCTCGTCATATCACCGGAAATCTCGACATTTTAACCAATGTAAGAAATATTCAAGGTGGTTATGTAGCATTTGCTGGGAATTCTGGAGGCATGATCACACAAGAGGGTGATGTTTCAAATGGTCATATTACATTTGAAAAAGTAATTATTGTGACAAGGTTGATCATAACTTATTGAGTGTATCGCAGATTTGTGATAAAAAGTACACTACAATATTTACTGACAAAGAGTGTCTTATCTTGAAACCGGGTTACGTGATTCCCGAGGACATGGTTATCATGCGATCACCACGATCAAATGATATTTATGTCTTAAACATGAGTTCTAAGATATCAACATCAATTGAAACATGTTTTGTCTCGAAAGCAACTGAGAAAGACTCGATTCTGTGGCATCGACGAATGGGTCACATTCATGTTAGAAAGATGAATTATTTAATGGCAAATGACTTAGTTGAGGGTGTCTCGCTAAAGAACTTTAAGTTATCTGATCACTGTGTTGCATGCAAAAAGGGCAAGCAGAAGAAGAAGAAGAAGAAGAAGACACATCCATCTAAGTTATTGAACTCCATTAATACTCCTCTTGAACGACTTCATATGGATTTGTTTGGTCCAGTGAATCGTGCGAGTATTTCTGGAGACTGGTATTGTCTTGTCGTGACAGATGATTATTCAAAATATTCATGGGTGTTATTTATGAGTTCAAATGATCAAACACCTGTTTTGGTACAAAACCTTATTACCAAGATCGAATCACTGTACAAATAAAAGGTGAGGAGAATCCGGTGTGATAATGGTACTGAATTCAAAAACACTATTTTGGATTTCTTTTGTATTCAAAAGGGAATTCATCGAGAATATAGTGCACCTTATGTACCACAACAAAACGGTGTTGCTGAAAGGAAAAATAGAACTCTGGTTGAAGCTGCACGTACAATGCTTGCTGATTCAAAGCTTCCTATTCAATTTTGGAATGAAGCAGTGAACACAGCTTGTTATACACTTAATTGGGTTCTAACAGTTAAACGACTCAAGAAGACAAGCTATGAAATTTTAAATAACAGAAAACCTAATTTAAAGTACCATTTGGGTGTCCGTGTACAATGTTGAAGAAGGATTCGGGTAAATTTGATGAAAAGGCTATCGAAGGATATTTCTTGGGCTATGCATCTCCAAAGAAAAGAGTATTTAATTTTACATCTGGCTGTGTTGAAGAATGGTACCATGTGGACTGTCAAAAGTACACAACTCCTCCACAAGGGAAAGGTCCAGACTGGATGTTTGACTACGATAGTTAATTTAATTCGTTTACTCCTTCGACTAATCACATCGATGAAGATCTGGTTAGAGCTTACTTTGAAGAACAATTGAACATTCCAAGCTCTTCAAATACTAATGCAGATGAAGTTCAACCCGATGCTACAACTGAAGAATCTCAAGTTGTTCCTCCAGTTGTTATTGATAGTGTCTCTACCTCTTCCGATGATGATCAAGCTGAGATTCAAGTTATCGATCTTGATTGTGATAATGTCTCATCTCCCGAGTTGGGTGAACATTACACTAATTTATTTGACAATGTTGTTGTTCCTGAAAATCCTACTCTTCGGATTCATGGATATCATCCACAGGACAATATCATTGGAGAAATTGATGTCGGCGTTCGTACACGTCATCAAGTTGCTTCGTCAAGCGACAATAACGTATTGTGTGCTTACACTAATTTACACTCTTCGGGAATTGTGAATATTGCTAAATTCAATTGCTTTCTATCTCAAGTTGAGCCAACGACAGCTCGTAAGGCGCTTGAAGATCCTTCTTGGATAGAAGCTATGCAAGAGGAATTACAGCAGTTTGTACGATTGGGTGTTTGGGATTTAATAAAAAAACCTGCTAGAGTCAAGAAAGCTATTCCGACTAAGTGGGTATTTAAATGTAAAAAGGACGATCGAGGGGTGATTGTCAGAAACAAAGCACGTCTAGTGGTGCAAGGTTTTCATCAGCAAGAGGGTATTGATTATACTGAGGTATATGCTCCAGTTGCAAGATTAGAGTCGATTCTAATCTTTCTGGCTTATGCTGCTTACAAGAATATCAAGGTTTATCAAATGGATGTCAAAAGTTCTTTTCTCAATGCTGAACTACATGAGAAGTGTTTGTTCAACAACCACCTGGTTTTGAAGATCCTGATTATCCTGACCGTGTTTACCGTTTAAACAAGGCCTTGTATGGTTTACATCAAGCCCCGAGAGCTTGGTATGGCACACTCGCCGACCATCTGACGGATAATGACTTCAAACGAGGAACTGTTGACTGCACTTTATTTCATAAAACTGTTGGTGATGATCTTCTTCTAGTCCAGATTTATGTTGATGATATTATATTTGGGTCTACAAACGACACTTTATGAAAGGAATTCGAGAAGTCCATGCAAACAAAGTTCGAAATGAGCTCGATGGGAGAGATGAATTTCTTTTTAGGGCTGCAGGTTCATCAATCTGATAAGGGAATCTTCATTCATCAGACTAAGTATGTGAACGACGTCTTGAGCCGATTCAAGATAACTGCCGGAAAAATCCCTTCAACTCCTCTTCCAGTGGGTCACAATTTATCACCGGATGAATTGGAGGATACCGTTGATCTGACCCTTTATCATGCTATGATTGGTTCTCTAATGTATTTAACTGCTTCTCGACCCGACATAATGTTTGCTGTTTGTGTGTGTGCTAGGTACCAAGCTAGTCCCCGAGTGACTCACCTGGCAGCGGTCAAGCGTATTTTGAAATATCTACGGGGAAATCCTGACATCAGGTTATGGTACCCCAATGATAATTCTTTCGATTTTACCGCCTATTCAGACTCAGATTATGGAGGATGCAAGTTCAACTTCAAATCAACGACTGCAGGATGTCAATTTTTAGGAAACCGGCTTGTTTCCTGGCAGTGTAAGAAGCAGACAACGGTCTCTACTTCAACCGCCGAAGCTGAATATGTTGCAGCCTCGAGTTGCTGTTCCCAGGTTCTGTAGATACAACAACATCTTCGCGACTACGGTTTGAAGTTTCTTACTACTCCCATCTTGATTGATAATTATGCTGCTATAAGTATCACCAAGAATCCCGTACAACATTCTAAAACGAAACATATCGAGATTCGATATCATTTTATACGGGATTGTTATGAAAAGAAACTAATTGATCTTGAGAAAGTACACACTGATTTTCAAAAAGCCGATCTATTTACCAAAGCGTTTGATAAAACACGTTTTACTTTTTTGCTTGGTTTAAATGGATTGAAGACCCTTGCTGAGATCCTAAAATTAGGATAATTATCTTTTAATTGCTTTATAAATTTAGTCTAATTTTTTTTATGTTTTAGATTTTAGGGGCTGAAAAGTATAGAAAATACATAAAGAATGTGCTTTCGTCTATATAGATAAAATCCAAAAACATTAAAAAAAATTTCTGTTCTTTAATGTTTTCCCTTTAAATATCTAGAAAAACCAAAAACTTTTTAAAATTTTTTGAAAAACCAAAAAGAATGTGATTTATGTTTTTGTACAGAAAAATCTAAAAAACCAAAAATATTGTGTTTTAAAGTTTGTACAGAGAAAAACCAAAAAGATTTTTAGATTATTTTCTCGCTGAAAATTATGTCGGTTATTTAAGTTTGTGAAACATGCCTGCATGTCTTGGTCCTATGATTCACTTGTGGATTGAAGATTAGCCATTTATTTATTAACTTAAGTTAACTGGGGCGATTAAATTTATCTTTATTTTGTTTTTTATGCTCCTCAAAATATTGACTTTTTGAAGCAAAAGAGAAAATGATAGTACATTGATTATTTTGACCCCAAGTTCAGCAAAAAGTAAGCTTAAAAGACTGTGTGCTTAATTGCATTGGTGCATTGGTAGGTCTTAAAACAACCCAGTAGAGTAAAGTATGTGATATAAACATAAAGAAACGCCAAATTGAAAGGGGTGTTAGTCTCTAGCAAAAGTCTTGGTGAGGATGCAGAAATGTAATAACCAGTCATACTCAAGCCTTATATTTGTTGATCACCCAAAAATCAAATAAAGCAAATAACAAGAGTTAAATTTCTGGATATTGTGAGTCTTTATGCGGTTTAACCATCTGGGTATTCGTATGCATGAATATTTCACTCGCTTTCTAGAGCAAACCCAAAGTCATTAAACTTGATCACTGCTGTACCTCGTACAATTTACATTACTGACTTGATCAAAATCCGCTGTTAGTCATACAAATTGTTCCTCCCTTGCGTGCGTCTTAATACCATTAAGAAACGGACCCCAGGGGATACAATGTATGTAAGCCGACAGATGGACTCGTGCATACTCACTCACAGTTAAGGAAACTTGATGCATTGCTCAAAATTTCTACAATTGGTATCAAAATTTTGATCAACAATATAATGGTTTAAGTCAAGTTGGGGTGATTTGGCAAAAATCAAACTACGCTTGAAGCGAGATTAGAGGCTGATTATTTCTGATATTCTGTGCTCTAATTGAACTATTTAATTATATCACAAAAATACTTGAATGTGTGTTATTAGACTTATGTGGACAACAATATCAATGACCGACTTATCGCCAGTCATAATATCGCTGAAATATAAAACTGTGATGGAAGGGCAATTTGGTCAATATGATTCTCTGCTCAAACTCGACAAAATTACAAAAATATGTACTGCTTTTGATAAAATCTTTAAAAAATTCAAAAAGATTGTCTATTTTTTAATAGTTCGGATATTTTTCTGTAAATACATTCTTTAATTCTTAAATGTTTACAAAATACCAAAAATAGTTTTGTTTTCTTTATACAACATATTTAAATAAAATTTAAGTTATGTTTCAGAAATCTGAAACAATTTTAACGTATTAGGTTGTCGGGATATTAGGATTTCTCGATAATTTAACTTATTGATTTATTTCATTAATTTATTCATTTATTTATTTAATTTAAAATTAAATAAAAAGGGTTTAATTCGTTAAAATCCATTCGTTATTTATGGATAACGAACTAGGTGATTCCTTAGCGAACTAGCATCTGGTTCGCTAACCTAATTCGCTTCCGCACTCTGTAACGAATCATCCCTTCGTTATACATATTTAACGAATCATGACACGAATCGTGTCTTGATTCGCTATCTTTAATTTAACGAATCACATTGTGATTCGCTAACATAAGGTAACGAATTGAGTTAGCGAATGGGCTAATTCGCTAATTTTAAAGTTAAACGAATCGTCTGATTCGTGCAAGCTGTACCTAGGGTTTCGTGAATCGCTATATAAGACAAGATAACGAATAAGCATTTCATTGTTCGTCTTCTTTCTTCATTTTTAAGTAACTGTTCAAATTCTCTGATATTTTCGATTTTTAAAGTTGAACATTTCAAAGATCAATTTGAGTGACTAAGGTATACATGTGTTTGGCGATAGCATTTTCGTCAAAAACGACATTGATTTAACTGTTAAATTATGATATTTCAGGGGTTTAAGGGTTTTGAACTTTTGAAATTCATTTGTGTATAATTTATGTTATTAATTGTCTGATTTTGATATTATTTTGATCGGAATCACTTTCCGATACCTTTGGTGAACTCTAATCATCTTTTGATTATTGTTTGCTGGGTTAATTATGATTATGTGTTCTTGATGGTCACTGTTGGTTCTTTGATCCTTAGGACACTTAGGTAATGAGTCCCAATCTCATTCACCTACATTAACGAAGGTGTTTCCAAGCTCAACGAGCTGATTATCGTGATAGTTCAACGATTATTATGGCCAAATTGAATCTGGGTTTCGATATTGACTATTATTGTTCTTGACAATTTTGACTTTGACTTAGTGGAGTCAAAGAAAAAGTCATAATTTTGACCATTCGTTAGTCTTAGCGAATTGGAACTGTTTCGTGTCCAATTCGTTAAGATTTCATACGAACTAGCTTAACGAATAAGACGTAGTACGAATCAGAGTTTGATTCGCTTAATATATAACAAACTAGAATGTAGTTCGTTAAACTCATTTAGTGATTCGCTAGGCCCAGTTCGTTAAAATATTTACTTGATAGCAAATTGACTGATTCGTTATCTTTGTATAACGAATCAGTGTGATTCTTAACGAATGATATTTAAAGATTAAAAAAAAATTAATTTCTTAATTAAGGGATTTAAAAATTCTAATAAGCGTAACTACATTTATCTTTTGAATTTATATGGTGATATCTATTCTCATATACGTTTTATCTATACAGTACATCATGGCTGAACAAGAACAATCACAGGAACAACCTCGTCAAGAACAATCACAAGGACAACCACCACAACAAGCTCAACAAGCTGAAATGGTCTTATTACCGTTCGATAAGAAGCACAACATCTGTGCTTATGTCGATCATGATGTGGCTGATTTAAGGACGTTCGGAGCGATGTTGAATTTCTTACGCCGTTCAAAGATTCATTATGCAATCACTGCTAAACCTAAGGTGTATCTTAGTTTAATTAGGCAGTTCTGGAACACGGCGATATATGTTGAGGAAATTAATTGGGTTAAAGCTACAATTAATCAACTTCCGATCACGATTGATGTAGAGGTCATTCGTCGGGTACTTAAGTTTGATGATAGTGACGATTACCCGAGTGAGTTTGACAGAACGCTGGTCAGGGGTTTATTTACAAGATTAAATTATGGGGGTGATATTCGTCGGTCCATGTTGAAAAAGAATGGTTTATGCCCACCTTACAAGTATTTGCTGCATGTCTTGCTTCATTGCTTGAGTGTACGTCGTGGTGGTTTCGATGAATGTAGACTGAGCCTACAATCGGCATTTGTTGCTTTAATCCTGAACAAGCCATTCAACTATTCAGAACTCATCTTTGATCATTTGAAAGACCAAGTTCAGCAAACTCTACCGACAAAGAAGATATTGATGTATCCACGCTTTCTACAATTAATTATTCAAGATTTGATACCGGATTTGGTGATTGATCGATCGTTGGTGAACGACGTTCTTGATATGGAACATATGAAAGCTAAAACGGTGCAGCGGATGTTGATTTATCGGAAGGATAAGCCGCAGGACAAAAGGATGATTGGTCATAAAATCAACCCTAATTATGTATGTCCTCCTAATGAGCGCTGGATCCATGATGATTCGGATTCTGAGCGTGAAGGGGGAGAAGGTGGGAACAATGATGGAGGTGATGATGATGATAACAATGGTGATGGTGATGCTGGAGCTGGTGAGCGAGCTCTGAAAGAACAACAAGATGCAGTTGATGCTGCTCAAGCTGCCACCATGAAAGCTCAGCAAGAACGAAAACGAAAAGGCAAGGCTGTAGCTACTGATGAGCCACCTAAGAAGCCCCGTGTGTCCTCTGGGGCTGGTGTAATTATTGGTGCACCACCACCTCGTCAATCAACTACTCAAAGCTCGGCGGTGCCGCTAACTACTAGCACCCCGATGCTTACATTAACAACGACGATGGTGTCACATGAGAGGCTCGGCTTAATTCCTCAAACGGCGTTGACCGAGATGCCAAGGCCTCCTGCTGTGCTGTCAACCGTTTCTTCCACAACTACAATGGGACCTCCTCCTCTGCCAACAACTACATTTCCTCCATCTCTGCCTAGTGATGTCTCTTTCATGAGAATCACTCGGCCTCAGGGTCCTATTCAACCAGTTCATCCATCTGTATACAATTTGTCACCTGGACGTCAAACAGAAATGCTGCTTAATCTGTTACACTTATATGAAAACCAAATGGCAGCTGACCGACTCAATCAAGAAGATTGTCATGGAGAATCAAAGAAAAATGATGAGTTACATTTCGTTTTGTCAGAAGGAGACCAAGTCGCTGCGTGCGATTGTTGAGTCTCAGGGGGTGAAATTAAAAGAACAAGATGAGTTAATTTTACAATTAACTTGTAAAGATGATGCCCTCAAGAAACTCAAAAATGATGATGATCCTGACGAGTTTGATGCAGGAGGTGAGCCTAAACAATCACATGGTTCATCCTCTGGTGCTGGTGTGAGTGGCGCTGATGATTCAAACAAACAGATAATTTCATTTCAAGATCCAACAGCGGCCAAGCCGATAGAGATGATTGAGGCTAACACGGTAATATTTATTGATGAATTGGGGATAGTTAGAAGTATGATGAACAGAGATGAGATACATATTGGTGAGTTTGTGGTTAGATCTTTGACAAGGGAGCAGATCTCGATTCTACTTGGGCTGAATGACGATCAGCTGACTACATTAGAGACTGAGCCCGATGTCGAAGTGATCAATGAGGAAGAAATGGAAGATGATCCGTTATTTATGAATACGGACTTTATTTATGATAACGAAGAGATTGAAATGGAGGATGTTACTGCTGAAGAGTACCCGGACTTGTATCAACACACAAATGTTGATCAAGGTGCTCCGGTATTTCATGAAGACGTAATTAAAGAAACTGAGGACGATTTGGAGAAGATTGTGCAGTGAACGGTTCCTTCACTCAAAGAAGAGACTGATGATGACATTGAAAGATGGTTCAAACGCCAGAAAGTGGGTAAGATCATCAGTTCTTTTCGGTATGTAGATAAAGAAAGAAAGAATACTGCTGCTGCTTGGATTGAGGCAAATCAAATGACTACCTTCAAGACAGTTTCTAAGGTACATGGTGACATTGTCTCCTGGCTCTATGATTCAGACCTGAAGGTATGTATTGTGAAATGGGAAAAAGGTGTGCAATATTACGTGAGGATAATGGATGTGTTAACATTACCGCGTTGGGATGTACGCACCCTCGCGAGACGTCCATTTATCAATCGTGGGGGCAACCGAACTGCTGAGTGGTTTCATCAACACTTACTGTTCGAAGTCAATCATGGCTTCAAGTTCTTCAAGCCCCAGGTCCCAAGACGTAAACGTACTGATGAGATTGATCCGAGGACTGGCTGGAAAAAACTTGTTTTGAAAGTGAAGCCACCAAAGACAATGAAAAGAGTTCCTGTGAAGACAATGCCGCAAGATATTTATCTGTCTTTCAACCGTTGGTACTATGACAATCATACTGGCGAGGCCGTTATTGTTCGTGGTCGAGGACTACAGACTGAGCTCATCAAGATAATCGATCCGATGTGGTTGGTTAATTTATCAGAGACAGACAATGACGTGCTACACAGGAAGCAAATTTTGTTTGAACGCCAAGAAGATTACGACCTGGCTATGCAATTCCAACATGTTGTCTGTGTATGCCATGAGCACGGGATTCATAGTTGCAGAGATTGGCAGACAAAGCGTTTCAAATAAGTTAAAGACAAAGAGCTCAAGACGAGGGGGTGTCTGTTAGTGCACGGTTTTGCGTCTCGAGTTATTGTAATTATCGTTAAATGTTTATTTGATTATTTTAATGTAATATTTAATGTTTGTTTATCTAATTCGTTATGTCATGTCTAGTTCGCTAGTAATGTTAGCGAACTAAGACTAGTTCGTTAAGGTTAAGTCTAGTTCGCTAGGAATGTTAGCGAACTAGGACTGTATAATGTATTCCCTCCTGATTCGTTAGGGGATGTTAACAAATCAGGGAGTGGTTCGTTAAGTTAATTAAGTTATTTAACGAAGGGGATTCTGGTTCGCTAGGGGATGTTAGCGAACCAGATCGTCTTCTATATATAGTGAACCACTGTTCACTTGTAAAAAAAAAGAAGTTTTTTGAGAGAACTAATATTATTCTGAAATAAGTTAAAGTATTCTCTCTCTTTCACAAGCTTCACGATTAATATTATTGATAATATATATTACATAACAATCAAACTAAGGTATAGAAAGAGTTAGATCCGTTTAATTAATATCAACATATAGATCTGGAACAGATCTGAGTTGTTGATTAGAACGAGTGTAAGTCAGGGGATCAAACAAATACCCAGATGATTAAGCCACATAAAGACTCACAATGTCCAGAACCTCAAAGCTTGTTATTTGCTTTATTTTATTTTTGATGATCAGACAGTTATAAGGCTTTAGTATGATAGGTTATTACATTTCTGCCATCCTCACCGAGACTTTTTCTAGAGACTAACACCACTTTCAATTTGGCATGTCTTTATGTTTATATCACATACTTTACTCTACTTGTTTGTTTTAAGACCTACCATTGCACCAATGCATTTAAGCACATAGTCTTTTAAGCTTATTTCTTGCAGAATTTGGGGTCAAGATAGTCAATGTATTATCATTTTCTCTTTTTTCTTCAAAAACTCAAAATTTTGAGGAGCATAAAACAAAATAAAAGATAAATTTAATCGCCCCAGTTAACTTAAGTCTATAAATAAATGGCTAACCTATTAATTCAAGCATGCTTCACAGACTTAAATAACCGAATACTTTTCAGCGAGAAAATAATCTAAAACGCATAACGAACGCCCCAACTACTTTCCATTATCAGGTGAATGGCTAACCCGATTATTTACAAGTAAATGTCAGGACCAAACACATATAAGTACATGTCCTTCAAATGTAGATAATTGACATAATTTTCAGCGAACACATGCAAAAATATTTTTGGTTTTTCTCTATACATACATTAAAAACACAATCTTTTTGTCTTTTTCACTTTTCTTATAAACAAAACAAACTTCACAATCTTTTTGAATTTTTGAATTTTTCTATACAAAATGAAAACACAATCTTTTTGATTTTTCAAATTTTAAAATGTTTTTGGATTTTCAAAATGTTTTAAGAAAAACAGTAAAGAAAAGAAATCATAATATTTTTGACTTTTCAGGATTTTAAAATTTTAATGTTTTTAGGTTTTAAAATTTTTAATGTTTTTGGGTTTTATCTATACAAACGAAAAGTACAATATTTTTGTATTTTCTATGTTTTCACCCCCAAAAACCTAAAACCAAAATAAATTTTAAAGTAACAAATTAACAGAAAAGATAGATAGTTATCCCTGTATCAGGATATCAGTGAGGGTCTTCAATCCATTTAAACCAAGCAAAAATTGATAACGTGTTTTATCAAAGGCTTTGGTAAATAGATTGGCTTTCTAAAAGTCAGTATGTACTTTCTCAAGGTCGATTAATTTCTTCTCAAAGCAATCCAGTATAAAATGATATCAAATTTCGATATGTTTTGTTTTTGACTGTTGTATGGGATTCTTTGTGATAGTAATTGCAGCAGAATTATCAATCAAAATAGGAGAAGTAAGAAACTTCAAACCGCAGTCGCGAAGATGTTGTTGTATCCACAAAACCTGGGAACAGCAACTCGAGTCTGCAACATACTCAGCTTCGGCGGTTAAAGTGGAGACCGTTGTCTACTTCTTACACTGGCAGGAAACAAGCCGGTTTCCTAAAAATTGACATCCTGACGTCGTTGATTTGAAATTGATCTTGCAAGCTCCGTAGTCCGAGTCTGAGAAGGCAGTAAGCTCAAAGTTATCGTCCTTGGGGATACATAACCCGATGTCTCGATTTCCCCTCAGATACTGAAGTATTCGCTTAACCGCAGCTAGGTGAGTCACTCATGGACTTTCTTGAAACCTAGCACAAAGACAAATAGCAAACATAATGTGGGGCGAGAAGCCGTTAGATACATTAAAGAACCGATCATGGCACGATAGAGGGTAGGATCAACGGTATCCTCTAATTCATCCGGTAATAAATTGTGACCCACGGGGAGAGGAGTAGAACGGATTTTTCCGGCAGATATCTTGAATCGGCTCAAGACATCGTTCACGTACTTGGTTTGGTGAATAAAGATTCCGTTTGCAGACTGGTGAACTTGCAACCCTAAAAAGAAATTCATCTCTCCCATCGAGCTCATTTCGAACTTCGTTTGCATGGACTTCACGAACTCCTTACACAACGTGTCGTTTGTAGACCCAAAGATAATATCATCGACATAAATCTGAACTAGGAGAAGATCATTACCAATAGTTTTATGAAATAAAGTGCAGTCGACAGTCCCTCGTTTGAAGCCATTATCAGTTAGATGGTCGGAGACCGTGCTATACCAAGCTCTCGGGGATTGATGTAGACCATACAGGGTCTTGTTTAATCAGTAAACTCGGTCTGGATAATCAGGGTCTTCAAAACCAGGAGGCTGTAAAACAAAAACTTCCTCGTGTAGTTCACCATTGAGAAAAGCACTTTTAACATCCATTTGATAGACCTTGATATTCTTATAAGCTGCATACGCCAGAAAGATTCGAATCAACTCCAATCTTGCAAGTAGTGCATACACTTCAGTATAATCAATACCCTCCTGCTGATGAAAACCTTGCACAACTAAACGTGCCTTGTTTATTACGATCACCCCACGATCGTCTTTCTTACACTTAAATACCCACTTAGTCGGAATAGCATTCTTGACTCTAGCAGGTTTGTCGATTAACTCCCAAACACCCAAACGTGCAAATTGTTGTAATTCTTCTTGCATAGCTTCTACCCAAGACGGATCTTCAAGTTCCTTACGAGCTGTTGTCGGTTCTACTTGAAATAGAAAGCAAGTGAATTTTGCAAGATTTACAATTCCCGATGAATGTAAATCAGCATATGCATACAATACATTATTCTCACTTGACGAAGCAACTTGATGACGTGTTCGTATACCCACATCAAGTTCTCCAATGATGTTTTCCTGTGGATGATAACCATCAATTCGTAGAGTAAGATTCTCAGGAACAACAACATTATCAAATAATATAGTGTAATGTTCACCAAGTTCGGGAGATGAAACATTATCACTGTCCAGTTCAATAAATGGATCTTCAGCTTGATTGTCATCAGAAGAAGTAGATACATTATCAATATTAGCTGGAGAAACATCACATGGTTCTTCAGTTGGAGCTGCAGGTGGAGCTTCAACATCATTAGAACTTGAAAATATTGGAATGGCCAAATGATCTTCAAAATATGCTCGAACCAGATCTTCATCGATGTGCTCAGTTGAAGGAGTAAATGAATTGAATAAGCCGTCATAGTCAAACATCCAATCGGGACGTTTCCCTTGAGGAGGAGTAGTGTACTTTTGACAGTCCACATGATACCATTCCTCAACACAACCAGAAGTGAAATTAAATACTCGTTTCTTTGGAGATGCATATCCCAAGAAATAACATTCGATAGTTTTTTCTTCAAATTTACATGTATCCTTCTTCAACATTGTACAAGGACACCCAAAAGGTTCCAAATACATTAAGTTAGGCTTTCGATTGTTTAAAAGCTCGTAACTTGTTTCCTTGAGTCGTTTAACAGTTAAAACCCGATTAAGCGTATAGCAAGCTGTATTCACCGCCTCATTCCAGAATTGGACAGGAAGCTTAGAATCAGCAAGCATAGTTCTTGCAGCTTCAATCAAAGTTCTATTCTTTCGTTCAGCAACACCATTTTGTTGTGGTACATTGGGTGGACTGTATTCTCGGTGAATTCCTTTTTTAACACAAAAGAAATCCAATACAGTGTTCTTGAATTCAGTACCATGATCACTTCGAATTCTCCTCACCTTGTATTTGTAAAGTGATTCGATCTTAGTTATAAGGTTTTGTACCAAAACCGGCGTTTGATCTTTCGAAATCATAAATAACACCCATGAGTATCTTGAATAATCATCAGTGACAACAAGACAATACCAATCCCCAGAGATACTCACACGATTCATAAGACCAAAAAAATCCATATGAAGTCGTTCAAGAGGAGTATCAATGGAATTCAATAACTTAGAAGGATGAGACTTTTTCTTCTGCTTGCCCTTCTTGCATGCAACACAGTGATCAGATAATTTAAAGTTCTTCAGAGACACACCTTCAACTAGGTCATTTTCCATCAGATAGTTCATCTTACGAATATGAATATGACCCATTCTAAAATGCCATAAAATAGAGTCTTTCTCGGTAGCTTTTGAGACAAAACATGTTTTGATAGATGTTGATACTTTAGAACTCATATTTAAGACATAAATATCATTAGATCGAGGTGATCGCATGACAACCATGTCCTCGGGTATCACATATCCCGGTTTCAAGATAAGACACTCTTTATCAGTAAATACCGTGGTATACTTCTTATCGCAGATTTGCGACACACTCAATAAATTATGGTCCACCTTGTCACAGTAATTGACTTTTTCAAAAGTAATGTGACCATTTGAAACTTCACCCTCTTGTGTGATCATGCCCCTAGAATTCCCAGCAAACGCTACATAACCCCATTGAATATTTCTTACGTTGGTCAATAGGTTGAGATTTCCAGTGATATGACGAGAACATCCACTATCCATTATCCAATTTTCACCAGACACAGTCTTGGATGTACCCTACACACAAAGTAAAAGTGATTAGTTCAAAAAGGCAGCCCATGCCTCAGTCTTGGGCACCTTTTGGTTTTCTCATTGATTATTAACTTGAACAAATTTCAACTGTTGTTCAGCAACTTGAGAATATGTTGCCGGCTTCCTAGACTTTCGTCTTAGATAAGCAGCTTGAACAATGTTTGAAACTGTGTTCCTACATATGAGCTCATTTGGAACGAATTTTGGTTTCACATGACCATGAGTTTCATTCAGATGAATTACTTTACGAGGAAGCACGTTTGAAAACATAATATGTGTATCATCCTCACACGACACTGGTCGTTTCAAGATCTCCTTTATCACAGGACCGGTTTTGAATGGTCCTTGACAAAAGGATGGAGATTTTGAGTTTTCTGTTGACCACAGTTTCTCACTACATGACCTTGTTGACCACACAAAAAGCAACTTCGCATGTCAACATAACCATGTTGAGGTCTGGCAGAAACATATGCAAACGAAGGTCGATAACTTACATTTTCAGTGAAACGTTTGGCCAAATCACCAGAAGTGACTGATGTGTTGAATAACACACTTATATTTCCTTACAATTTTATAATGTTTTAATGAATTAATATCAAATTTATGTAAGTTTAGGGGGTTAAGTGCAAAGTTTTACAAAGTTGAAATGTTTTGTGTAGGTTATGGAAAGATGTGGAAAAAAGGCAAGAAAAAGAGAACTTGGAGGGTTTAAGTGTCAAAGTTTCAAAGTTTAATCAAGGCCCGACCCAAGCCCACATCTTAAAAGCCTTATATTATATTATATTATATTATGATAATAACAAGGGAAATCTGCCATTATTCATCCAATATACCCGAAATCAAAGAAGCCAAAACCCTAACATAGGGTTGCGATCGGAACAGCACCCGCCGGCCAAAGAAGAAAGAAAAAAAGCAAGAAGCAAGGCGGCTGTGGTCTTTTGGCGGCTGGAGAAGGAAGAAGGAAGCTTGGGGCTGCTTCTAGGGACTTTATATATCATCAATATCAGCCATATTACTTAAGTAATCATCTATAAACTTTACTTTATGTTCAAGAACCCTAACTTGATTGATTTGGTCTTTTGTTTTACATTGTTTTGCAATTGTTTGATAGTTTGTCTTGTTATTGATTGAGTTTGGATCTTGAATGAGTTTTATAATGTTTATGATGATGTTTATGGTGTTTTTCTTGAGTATGCATGGCTGTCCAAAATCTATGTTAGGCTAAACTTGTTTGTTCTACCTAGGATAGATGATTGTTGAATGGTTTTAACTTGTTTAATGGATTGTTAATGTTCAAGATTTAAATTATTGATGTAAAGTTTAACTAAACCATAAATTAGATTGTGTGTGATGGCTGTGTTTTATTTGTTATTACTTATAATCCTCTTGAATTATTTAATTGAATCGATTTTGATTAATTGATTGCTTGTTAAGCTCTTTACTTGGTGTTTTGGGTTTATTTGCGGGAAGTACAACCGTAGGGATAAGTGGGTAATATATCATCTAAAATCAGTTAAAATACACCTTCTTTGAGACCGAGAGGTGATAAGAAGTAATATTGTCTCATTGCTTTTACTTGTTAGAATTAAGAGCGCGCAAGAGCGGGTTTTTGTCTTGTCAAGTTTGAGTGTTTATGTGCAATTAGTTGGTTTAATTTGGGTTAAGTTAAATTGTTCCTCTATCCTTGGTTGCGTAGTATTCGTCTCCATTAGGATAGTGTGTCGAGGAGACCGAGAGGAGAGTCGATATTTGAACACATTAATAATTGTTTTTCCGGTTGTTCTTTAAAAATCAACTAAAATAAGTTAAAGTTTGTTAGAGAGACTGAGAGGTAATTTGACTTTATTAAACAAGTTTTGGTTGTGTCATCTTTTATAACCGGTGTCTTGAATATTTTCAATCCGTTGTCTTGTTATTTCTGTCAACATGATTCATTCCTAGGTAGACGTTTTTACATATTGAATTTAAATCAAAGTTTTCTAAAAGTGTTTTGTCAAACGTTTTTGTTTACTTAAATTAATTTAAGTAGTTAAATAAAATCTTAAAAATTAAATAAATATTATTTTGGTAAGTCTTGTTTAGAGTTTTCTTAATCATAAACGTTTTCACGTGTCTTTGAGTTCGACATCCGGACTTCCTTGGTGCTATACTATTTATGATTGGTACACTTGCCGGTTTTGTGTGGTTTCTATAGGATTTTCGTTTTTATAAATTTAAAGCTTAATTGTGATTCGTTCTTTATTTATATTATACATTTTCACACATCAGTGACAGACTTCTTTTTCATATAAAATTCAAGGTTAGAACAATTTGAAAAACTTTTCAAGGTATCTATTCCAATTGATTTAACAAATTGAACCTTTTTAGCTTGTTTTAACAATTGTTTTGCTTTCAATACCGGGTCTGATGAGTTCAATGTTTTGGCACAAACATATTGATGTTCCAACTCTTTCAACTTGTCAGTTTCATTGTAAAAGACGCTCTCAATTAGTTTTGGTTTAATGATACTAATTGGGATATCTTTTTCAGTGAACATCATGTCCATACCCTTCAACTAAAAAACTCTAGCAGATGATGGCTTAGAACTAGGAGGATTAATGAAACGTATCAAGTCCTCATCAGAAACTTTCGGTTTTTCTGACTTCTTTGCCTTCACAGGTTTAACTTTCACTTGTTCAGCCTTTGTCAGATGAGACTTGTGTAAACCATACACAGCTTCCTCAAATTCATGAGGCTCGCAAAGAATATGATTAGAACTAGGAATGTTCTTGTTCTTGTGTATAACCTCGGGTTCAAACACATCCTCATTAATTACTTTGTCAACATTCTCAACAAAGACTTTGTTGCTTTCAACATGAGGTTTTTGAGGAGCAAATTGGGTTTTAACAGTTTCAGTTTTAACAGGTTTAGCATTTTCTGAAATCATAGGTTCTTTCACAATTACCTCTTCTTCTCGTTTAGCAAAAGGATTAATTTTAAAGTCATTGTGAAAAGGTGGCGGAATTTCAACAAAACTGATGCCTTTCTTTGAATCCTTTTGTTTTCCAGACACTTCAATAATTTCATTCAACAGAAAAGAAGAGTTTCGAAATTTACCCAGTTTGTTCTTCAACTCAAGAACCTCATTCTCAAGCTCGGTTATCTTTGATCTATGTTTCAGGATTTCTTGAAACTTTTGGTCATTAATAATCATTTTCACAGATAACTCAGCCTTGAGATCATGGTTACTTGTCGACAATGCTTCAATCATTTCTCGAGATCTCATTTGAGATTCAAGATATTGTCGATAAGTATCCATCAGTGAAGCAATTTCTCTTACTAAATTATCGTTATGATTCTTTAAAGATTCTAACTTAGGTTTGTTAGATTCACATTCAAGACACGTTACTTTAACAGATGAAGTAGCAGAGATAGAATGACTAACCTCATTAATCTTAGCCATGCAAGCAAACACAGTTGTTGGCTTGTCACAAGAGTCGTCAGAATCAGATCCAGGATCATTGTCAGAAGACAGCTCATTTCCACTTGCATCTTGAAAGTCTTTAGTTAGCCCAAACATAGCCAAATTAGCTTGATTATCGTTACACAGCAATCGTTGCGACCAATCATTTCCATCAGCTAACATTGCTTGTGACCCAGAAGTAGACGGTTTCTTTTCAGCATCACTACCTCGTGGTGTTGAAGAAATTTGATTTTGACCACGAGAACTAGTATACTCCATTTTCGGCTTGTCAGATTCGCAAAATGCCCGAACTCTTGAAAATTGTAACATTTCACTTTTAATTTGTCAAATCCCAATTTCTTATTCAATGCAGGAAGATCTTTGCCAGTCCTTTGCATGAATCTCTTAACTTTACGAACAATCATAACCATGTTCCACTTTAAATCCATAATCTCTAAATCATCTGGATCAATTTAATCATAATCCTCATCCGTCAGATCACTTGTGGCTATCTTACTACTTACTAAGTTTTTATATGAATACATGAAGGCTGTTAGAAAAGCAAAATTCTGTTCAGCTTCCTTCATGTTTACACTAGGTGGTGAAGCAAATGGATTAGTAGTAGATGAACTTCCAGAAACACCAGGTGATCCAGAATTACCAGCAGTGTAAAAACATGCTCTTGGATCATTATAAACAGTTGTTTCATTTACACTTGCATGTTGTGTGAGAAAAGCAGTGATTGGAGAGATAGTTGAACTTAGAGGCATACTACCACCATAGAAAGCAGGATCTTGGCTATCCTTGGAGGATTTCTGACACTTAAGATCATATTCTCTTGCTTCAGTCTTTTGCAAGAATTCAGTGGCAGTCAAGTCTTCATTCGCAAAATAGTTATTATCTTTTAGAACCATTAGAAATGTCGAATAAGAACTTGGTAGTGCACTCTTAATCGTTTCAATCTTGTCAACCTCAGAATTTTCTAATCTCATCTTGTCCATCTCAGCAATCAAGTGATTAAATCTAGTAGTCATCTCCTCAACTGTTTCTTCTTTCAATAAGTTAAAGTTTCGAAATTGAAACTTAAGCATTACCTTCTTACTCTCAGCTATGTTTCCCATACTTCTCATACGAATATGTTGAAATAAGGAAGCACAGATTTTTATACTTCCTACTTGATGAAATATGTTTTCGGGTAAAGCCATAGTAAGATTAGAATAAGCCTTCGTCTCGATCTCTAATGCTTTCTTCTCTTCTTGTGAATATTGAGAAATAGCTTTAGGAGTGTTACCAATAGTGTCGTCACCAATCATTGGAACAACATATACCTCATCTAGGAAATATGAACAGTCAGGATGAACAGAACCCAAATAAGCACGAAAACAGGGTTCCCATTTAGCAAAGTCGCTAAATTTCATCAACCTTGGACATTTCGAATGTGATCCTATTTCGGTATCAAGTTGCAACATTTGTTGCATTAACATGTTCTGTGAAGCTAGTGCATACATACCAGCCATGGTTGAAAAAGGATGGATTTCAAATCCTAAGTATTAGAATTGAAAATTAAGATTAACGAGTGATGAACAGTAAGGTTAACGAACTGTGAACAGTTGTAGCGAACTGTGAACAGTAATTAGCTAATCACAATTTAACGAAGTAAAGAGTGATCAGGTAACGAATCAGAAATGATTTTAACGAATTAGAAACAGTAACTTTGGCGAATTAGAAAGATTTTATGACGAACTGGGTCAACGAATCAGGTGGTTGTCTTTAACGAATAACCAAGAAAGGCTTAGCGAATTAGATAACGAACTGGCTACGGTTGATAACAAATCAACTTATAGCGAATCAGGTTGTTACAACGGTTTGTAACAAACTCTGACAACAAATGCCACGTGGCAAAGGTTGTTATAACTCAATTCCCAATGTATGACACGTGTCACACGAATCAGTTGGCACAAATCAGAAAGTATAGCGAACTGATTAACGAATCAACCAAAATTCATAGCGAATTAGCTAAATTTGTTAACTAATCGAATTAAATGAGTTAACGAATCAAGCTGAATTTAACAAATCAGACTTGAATCTTCAAATCTTCAAATAAAGATTTTCCAGATTTCTGGAAATTGAAGAACACAAACCCAGAACACAGATTTGTAATACTAACTCAATATCCAACCAAATTACACGATCAAACTATCACCATACTCGTAATTACATCGCGAATCCATTCGCCTCAATCCGTAAATCAAATAACCACTAATTCGTATCCGATTTAACCAACAATTAAACCCCTGTTCTTGGCTAAAACCAGATCCAACCAAAATCAATCAAAAACCAAACCACAATCCAATTCCAATCGTCCAAACCTTACCAATACCTTAATACTTTCAAATCCAATCCAAACACTCCTTAATTCATCCAATTAACCTCAATTTGATCCAAAATTAAATCAAACAGAGACTTAACACTAAACATTATCAATTAACAATCTGATAACATCAATTAACCATCAAATCAAGCGTAAATGAGCACCGAAAGCTCTGACACCACTTGTTTGAACACGGATTAATCCTTAAACAGTAAGCAGATCTCAGATTTGATACATGTATGAATACGATTAAACCTAAATACAGATCTAGTTCTTTCTTAAGTTTGATTGTATGTTATATGTATATATTATTAGTTGTAAGTATGTGTATAATATTAATATGAAGCTTGAGAGCGAATTGGGCAGAGATTCGATAATTAAAACTCAAAACTTTAAATTAACAGTGAACAGTGTTCACTATATATAGAAGATAGACCTAGTTTGATAACATTCCATAACGAACTAGAGTCTACTTCGTTACATACATTAGAGGAAATAAACTTAGCTAATCACCCCCTGATTCGTTAAACATCCTTAACGAATCAGGAGGGATAATAACTTAGATCTAGTTCGCTAAACATCCTTAGCGAATTAGACATTACATTAACGAACTACAAGATAAAATAATTGTTTATTACATAAACCAAACGACAAATACGTTAATGATAAATATAAAGACTCGAGACGCAAAACCATGTACTAACATAATGGGCCCGGCCCGATAACTTTGTAGAACTGGATAGAATATGGGTAAGCTCAAAAAAATACCACAATATAAAAGATGGGCTCAGCGCAAATTACTCAAATGAAATGGAGACTCACTTAACTCTAACGAACCCTAACTCAATAACTCCAAAAATAACATGGGTCATTTCACAATTATGTAAATCATACCGGTATCCATATTAGGTAAACCAAACATCAAATAGTTCCTTATATTACCATCTTTTCCACCAAACAAAATGAGACGAAAAACGATAAACGCGATTTGTGGCACGTTATATAAATCACCTACACCCATGTTTATATGTAAATATATAAAACGGTCTTAGTATTTTACAAATAATAGTGGAGTGATAAAAAAAAAAGAATAACAAATCAACAAATATAACGGATGATATTATAATATCTTCAAAATCAATCATAGATTCTTGCCACTCAATCTAAAGCTTTTATCTCTATCCTTGTGGTCCTATTGAAGCAATTTGCAGCCCTGCCACCAATCAATGTTCTTCTCCAATCACTCTTAATGCAAATTTGATTCCCTGCTAAAAGATATCATCTACTTCACCTTAAAATATTATCAATCTTTAAAAATATAAGCATCATTCAAACTCTATGTGGTGCTCTCCCCGCTTGAAAAACTTATCCAACAGATAAACAACAAGAAACTTAGTAATTTTTTATCGTATTATTCAATCCATAATTCAAGTTGTTATAATAATCTGATTGATTCTGATGTTATAAAACTCCCAACCTGAAACTCATCTCTTGCTGTCTGATTACCCTCAGAACCAGAAGCATATGTGTTCGTGCTCTTCATATTTGCTTAATCAATACTATTCTTCAATGTACATAATCAAACTATCTGCTCTCTATCTATGAGGAACCGAACCAGCCAAGATCACAAGAAACATTGGGTAATCATTAACGTAATATTGTTAAACCTGTTCTCATCTTATTCTTTTGATATTCTAATAAACCGATAACCAACTCACAGCCCCAAAGCTTCTGTTTTTGCTCGTGGATTCAGTTCAAGAATCAAGAATCCATCCTACTCGTGAAACCCTAAAGAGTTCGAGGTATTGCTGCTCGAATTTGTTGTGTTTTCGGGTCGATTATAAGCTTTGAACATGTGTTAAACCCATGTGAAAATCAACCAGTAACCTAAAAGAAAACATATTAAAAGGTAACCTAAAACTATAATGAAGAACTTGTTAAAATCGGGTATATCATAACCGTGAAGTTAAAACCATTAACTATTAAACCGAAAACTCATTTTTTAAAAAGACCAAACAAGCAGACCATGAACCAAACCAATAAGCTTAGTAAATATGTCCAGGATATGCAGAAAATATTACTAGTTCGGAACTTTTTAGATTACATTAGTTGAAACTCCAAAACCATGGCCAATTAATGGCCATTCGGCGTTTAAGTGTAAACTAGCCTGAAAACGAACCCGACAAGTGACCTTATTTACTTCTATACGTTTAACCTAATTTCCAGAAGTTTAACATTCTTATGAATGTCATTAAACTTAGTATGAACCAGCCCCGAAAACTAATACTAAACGGTGTATCATAAACCATCTGAACCGACACCTAAGTAACTCGTTTAATTAAGAAACGTGGATTTCAACCTAAATAATATTGTAACATATTTTTATAGCCTTAAATATAACGTTTTAATTATATAAAATCTGACCCCAAAACTATTCTAAGTGAAACATCGCTTTAAAACCTAGCTAGAGCCCGAGCGGGCCAAAACCGGGGCCGTACTCACAAGAGCAGCCCTGAATACATTTTTTAAAACCTATTGAATGTTAAAACAACTTATTTTAATGTATTACAACATGTCTTAAAATGTTTAACAGGAAACCTGAGGTTTGTTTTAAAATATAACATAAAGGTGCTAACGGGCCCAAACCGAACCGAAGCCACTATTTGGGTTCTAAGCACCTAATGTCAATATAAAACTTTTAATAAGTCATTACTAAGTATTATAACAGGACTAAAATTGTGTTGTGGTGAAAACCCAAATTTTAATCAATAAATGTGGCTAATGGCATTTTTGGAACAAAAGAAAACAGGTGGTTTCTTAAAAACTGAAAACATAAAAATTTGAATTTAAAAATAAAATCATGAGTTTAAATGTGCCAAAATAATCTATAAGACATTTTAGGATAAGTGGAGTTAGAAAAGGGCACGTTTACTAGCTTAAAAGTGTTATTATGTTTAAAGCCGACAATGAGCCAACTTTTAAATACCAAAAATGCTTCAAAATTATATAATAGATATTTTTACATAAGGGATATCTAAAATACATTATTTTAAAATTATAAACCATTTTCGATATTTACAACACCCTTTTTGTAAAGAAATAACCTTTAAACGCAGGTTACGATAAACCGTCATAACCCGAACAAGCGTTTTGAAAAAAAACAAGACTATGAAGTTTTTCATTTCTAACAGTAAGTATAAGTTAATAACCAAGTCTAGTTTGAGTTATAATTTGAGTGTTTACTTATTTTACAAAATAACCAAGTCTTTAACCTGATTTTTGCTAAAACGAACGATAAACGAACATATGGGGACTAAGAACGTGCAGCCCCAAAAATTCTGTAATATCATACCTGAAAATAAATTATTTTCCTAACATATATATTCTGGAAAATGGGAGATTTCGATTAACAGAGTATTCGTTTAAATACACTTTTCTTTAAAGACATATTATTGAAAACGGACAACCGGTGATAACCGGCATTCTTATCTTTCGTAATCTCATAACATGTAGTTTCAACCAATAATCATTAAACGTTTTATATGAATGGATTATATAAATTCTAGAGTCATATGGTAACCCGATACCTAACTAAAAACCCGAACTTTCCAAAATGGAAACTTTATCGAAACCCGACATATGAATCAATGTAAGTAAAACTCTCGGAAGTTGAATTATATACCTAAACACAAAACACCAATCTTATTAAGTTATTTAAGTATAAACTTCCCATAAAATGAAACTCTACTCATCGAGAACCAAACATGTTGGAAAACACTTAAAATTAACTAGTACACGATACCAATAGTGAATTTTACTTTGTTCTTTGATAACTTTTTGTTGATTAATATATATAATAGGCGTACTTGGTGATTTCTAGCATAGTGCAAGCTCATTGATTATCTTTCATATACATATTGCATACAGACTGAGGTGAGTTTCGTGCTGCCGGCTGGATACATTTTGTGAACTGTTTTACTTATGATGTAAAGTTTTTCAAGAATTGTTTTCTGTCATTTTATTGTCCCGCTTTAAATTACACAATAAATAACTCATGGAGTGAGCCTATGGCTCGTATGGGTGTTACTATTTGGGAGACCCTCACGCACAGTGACCTATGTCGGGTAACCCATACTGAGGTCTTCGGATCGTTGCGGCATATGACCTAACGTTTGGATTATTGCATGGCAGAGTAATAATCGGGGGCGGGTGCCTTTCGGTTGCAAGTCGGGGGGAGGCTTATGATCGAATGCAGGATTGGTTGTGGGCTTGATTGATGTGCACCATGCAGGCAAGCTTGCGCACTTTTATAAATTAACTCTTTTATATGTATGTGAGCTAAACTCAAGAACTCACCAACTTTTTAGTTGACACTTTTTAGCATGTATTCAGGTACTATGGGGATTAGCAATTTGGATTAGCTTTGTAATGAGAATGCTTAAGGATATAGGTGTATGCCGAACATGAACAATGAAGATTAGATGCCAAGAAGATTAGTATAACCAACCATGGGATTGTAGCAGTGTCAAAGAAGAGATAGTTATGTAGTTACACTTTGTCATAAATATTTAGTGCAAACGTTGTATTCTGCTGCTTACACTTGGTACCAATTTTTCCTTGAACCTCTAAGGCCCCCTATTGGTAGAGTGTGACACTAATATGTATTTTTCCTTGCCATATATGATTCAATGTCTCGCATTCGTTTCAAACCTCTCCTCCAAAATTAGCGAATATACAAGTACATCATAATTACTAGAAGTAATTTCTTATCATAAAGCATTATTATCCTACGTTAATAAAACATAAATAATCATTAAACATAAACATCAAAACAACCATTAACATAGCGAAAAAAAATGATACAATGTTTTTAACATAAACCAAAAGCATACCATGTTTTTAACATAACCAGAAGCAGATAATGTTTTAACATAGCAAAAAAAACAAAAAACCAAGTTGTTCACTACTTTAATAGTCCTAAACTTCTAGTCCTCATCCCGATCCACCCTCTTAAAAGTTCAAGAATATTTAGCAATGTCATCCATGCCTCTTACGTGTCTGGGACACTCCGGGAATATGAAAAGCAGCTAAAAGTAACGAAGTTTAACTTCTCATAACATTCACGAACAATTGGCCTATCTCTGCATTTAATCAAATGTTGTAGGGCTTTAAGAATATCTACTGCTAAATTATCAACAGTGATAGATAAGGATTTTGAGGTTTTTGCACTTTTATTTGGATTAGGCTCGGGGGTAGGCTCAGGAGTAACCACAAAAGTAAGCTTAGAAGTAGGGACAAGATTAAGGTCAGGAATAGCCTGGGAGATCTAATAATAAGTGTCGGTATCATCTTCTGTATCACAAAAACTATTGTCCATAATAATAAGTGGTTGGTCACGATGACAAGAAGATGACCGAACCACTAATATATGGGTTGAGGTCCACTTGAGATTTTCAGTGGCAGTATTACCATTAAATAACTGTGCACGAAGATCTGGAAAGACAATGGAAATGTTTTTAATGATGCAGCCTTCAGATGTCCCTAAACCCAAGTAATGAAAATTAAAAGTCTATGTTTATAGGTATATGTTAAAAAATTATATATATGAACTAATCTTCCTAAATTCTTTCTATTCCTTATCCGTTAACGTAAAATTATTTATTTGAGCGTTGTATATGTTGTCATTTTTGTTTTTAAATGTCACACCCCGACAATGTAGTCGCGGAAGCGTAATTCGGGAATGTAACAGATAACTCTGGTATCAACTACATTGTTTATAAAGAAACTCAACAAACTAATTTACATCATATTACACTGGTTGGTACTAAGTTTAACTAAGTGAAAAACACATAGCCAGTTCTTGTGTAACATCCCGTTTTTCGGGTTTCGGTTAATAAATGAAAGTATGGGTTATTAGGAGTTGGGATAGTGTTGGGTTAAATGGATATGGATTATGGACTTGGAATATGAAAGAAAGAGGAAAGGACCATGGGCTTAAGCCCATGATCCATAATTATATAAACCTTAATTACCCATTTATTACTCATTTCACACATATTCCATACACCACCAAAACACACACTTAAGCTCTCTCTCTCTCTAGTCTCTCTCTAGCCGAAATATCGAGGAGGAAACGGATCCCGACCCAAGGTATGATAGTATTTTGTCGTATGAGCTTAAATCCGTTAGATATAATCATGAAACAACGAGCCGACACCGTTAAACCATTTAAGTCATGAGATCCAGGTGGAATCGGGTATAAACCGAACCTAATATGAGCTTAGGGGTCAACCTAGCTCAGATCTGGATCGAACGGGACGAAAAACGATGAAAAACGGTGTAAAACGGTGAAGATACGTTTTTCCGGTGAGTTTTCCGGCAATGGCGGCGCCGGAAAGGCGGCGCTGGAAAAACGTGTATGAGGTTGTCAGGGAATGTTCTGACAAATCTTACCTAACCCTAGTTCGCTAAGGAATAACTAGCGAATTAGAGGTAATTCGCCAGCTGATTCGCTAAGGAAAGATTAACGAACTAGCTGTAGTTCGTATCCAATTCGTTAAGGGAAAAGGGTAACGAATTACCCTTGATTCGTTATGACCAGTTCGTTAAAGGAGATAACGAATTAGAAGGTCCAATTCGCTACTTGGACTGGTTCGCTACATGGACTGATTCGTTAAGAGTCCAGTTCGTTAAAAGTCCAATTCGTGTAAGTAACCAGTTCGTTAAAGGTTCCAATTCGTTACAAGAACCAGTTCGTCATGGCAAGTCAGTTCGTTAAGGATAAGTAACGAATTAGAAGTTCAACAGAATGACAGAATGGTCCCTGGACTTAGAAAAGAATGATTTAATTACAAATAAGCCCTTGAACTTTTAAGTAGCATATTATTCAATGATTCAAAATGCTAATGGAAAATGTGTTAAGTCAGTTAATGAAAATAAAATTTAACCCCAGCCAGGGGCTCTGCCCCTTGGACCCCGCTAGAGGCTGCCGCCCCAAGAACCCCGCTGGCAGGGGCGCTGCCCCCGGACCCCCGTTCGTTGAGGGTAATGATTAAACTAAAAATACGATATGTCTAGTGATACTTTATTGATACGTATAATTAATAAACAGTTAGTCGTGCACAGCTTAAGAAGAGAATAACCGTAAACGGTGAACGCAACCGCATTGAGGTGAGTTTCTAGCCCCACTTCCTTGTTATGTTTTCGGGGCTGTGTGCATACTCGATGTGATAGTTAATACACTTATCTTAAGTGGTAAGTGTATGCCTTGTATGATTTATGTATGATGATTGTTTGACGGTGCGTGAACGATCTTCGGATATTGATTGATAAGTATGATGAAAGATATGATGTATGTATGAATATATGATGTATGCATAATGTATGTATTTTATGATGATGGTACGTGAACGCTCTTCGGAGATTGCACGTATTGTCAAGGAAAGTATGTTTGAACAGGTACTGTACAGTTACACAAAACAAAGGGACCAGACCCTAATAATATCCGTGATGGTAGGGACCAGACCCTAATAATATCTGTGATGGTAGGGACCAGACCCTAATAATATATGTGATGGTAGGAACCAGACCCTAATATTATCTGTGAAGGTAGGGACCAGACCCTAATAATATCTGTGATGTTGGGGACCAGACCCTTCATAATATCTGTGATGTTAGGGACCAGACCCTTATAATATCTGTGAGGTTATGGAGCGGAAGGCTCTTTAAATAGAACGGATAGTTATGTATGAAAAGTAAGTATGAATAATGTACACCCCTTCGGGCACGTGTGCAAGTATGAGAACAGATTGTATGTTGTATGATTAACTAGAACTCACTCAGCGTAGCTGACTTTTAGTATGCACGCAGGTGAGTAGATTGAGGCAGCTTGCATAAGAGGAAGCACATGGCATGGACTTGAAGAAGCTGGCATCTCAAGAAATTTTATGTTATTCTAAAGACAATGTTTTATGTTTTAAATGATTTGAATGCCCGTTAAGACAACAAAGTATGGTTTTGTAATATGATGGTTTGAATGTTTTAAGATTCCGCGAATGTTTTATTAACTCTGATATTATGAACTGTGTTTATGAGTAAATCCAACGTCCAAATGTGAGGCACCGGTAACGGGGCCTTACAAGTTGGTATCAGAGCAAAGTTCGAGAGATTTAAGCATCCTACATGCTTAAACTCGAACAGAGAATGGGATAAAAGTAAGAAAAGAAAGAAGATGCCAGTACGAGAATGCCATGTGTCACTCAAGCAAGCTAAGTAAAGGTAAAGTATGTGATTAAATTCACATGTAAAGTAGAATAATGAATGAATGTTTGCGTAATTGCTAAATAAAAATGTGTGAATGCTAGCTTAATTGCTAGGGATTGGGGTGTAAGATGATATGAAATTCTTGATTGTCTAATTGTTAGAAGTAGAACCAGCACAAATAGACTCATAAAGGGAAGTGTATAGGACACGGAAAGTAACGTGATCAGCTAATCACAGCTGGCCACTGTTATTACCTGTTAGCCTTACTATCCTTGTACTAAATGGTTCCTTAAGTGATGACGTTTGTGTTTCCTTATAGAATACGAATGGCTGGAGCTAAGAAAGCTGCTGAAAAAGGAGGACGTACGGGACGTCGTGGCAGGCCACACGTTGTCCGAGAACCGTCAGTGGAAGCAGCTACTAATAATGAGGGAGAAGGAAGTGCAGCTGGTGGAAATCCGAGTAACAACGAGGGGTATCAACTTGACCCTGCTGTTCAAGCTGCCATTGCTCAAGCGATAGCAGCTGCTGCGAAGAACTGGAATGCTGAAGGGTCTGCTGGAGGCCGTGAAAGAACCGCTGAAAGGGCGGAAGGAGATGGTAAGAAAAATGGTGAAGGGGAAGGGGAAGAATCAAGCGTGGTGAAGTCAGTGAAGGTTGATGACAAGAAAAGGGGCCAAGGTGGGTGCAACTATGAGTCTTTCAAAAGCTATGGTCCACCGGAGCTAACCGGCTTGGGAGACGCAATCGCTACTCTACAATGGATAACCGCGATGGACAAAATTATCCGAATTAGCGAATGTCGTCCCGACCAAGCTGTGGGGTATGCTACCCAATCCTTCGGTGAGGAGGCGATGTACTGGTGGGAGACAGTTGAGCAGAGGAAGAGTCGAGAAGAGATCAAGGCCTTGAGGTGGGACGATCTGAAAGAGTTAGTGATGAAACGATTTTGTGCTGATGTTGAGGTAGAGAAGGTTGAAATGAAGTTCTTGAGTCTGAAGGCGGGTAAGATGACACACCTCGAATACCTCACTGAATTCACCGCCTATCAAGGTTGGTGCCAGATATGGTGGACACCTAGGCCAAGCGGGTCAAATGTTACCTTAGGGGACTGCCGTAGAATGTTCGCGTCTTGGTCAAGACTGGTAGACCGGGTACCTTTGACTCTGCTGTGGGACTCGCAGAAACGGTTTATGAGGACTTGATAGATGAAGCGGTTATGGAAGAGAAGAAAGAGAAGAAGTGGATCGCTCCTGCCAAGCGACCTGGTACTCAGTTATGGAACCCCAAGAACAAGCAACCCAGAGTTTGGGAAAAGAGGTCGTGTAAGACCTGCGGAAATATGTATGGTGGTGAGTGCAAGTGGGGTAGAAGTTCTGATGTTTGTCTCAAATGCGGAAAGGCTCATGGTGGAGAATTCAGAATGGGGTCGAATGCCTGTTATAAGTGCGGGAAGGTAGGGCATTATGCCAATGAGTGCAGTGCGAAGCCAGCATGTTACAAATGTGGCAAGACAGGCCATATGGCAAGAGAGTGCACTGAAGGCGAGGCTGGAGGTAGTGGGAAGAAAGATTCTGATCAAGCTAGGCCGAGGACTAGAGCCTATATGCTGACCCATGAACAAGCTAGACAGATTCCTGATGTTGTGACCGGTACGTTCTTAGTAAACGGCATTTCTGCTTCCGTATTATTTGATTCTGGTGCGAATAGTAGTTTTGTAGCTACGACATTTAGTAAACTAGCTAAAATGAAAGGCTGCCAAGTGTCTGAAACTTTTATAGTAGAAACCGCCAGTGACACTTCGGTTAAAATAACAAAAATGGTTAAGGATTGTAAGATAGAGTTAGAGGGACATGAGTTCCCTGTTACTTTGTATGTTATGACCTTAGGAGGGTTCGATGTACTCTTGGGAATGGATTGGTTGTCTGAGTTTGAAGCTCAGATAGTATGTAATAGTAGAATAATAAAGATAAGGTCTTTAGATGGTAGTGCGGTGACGGTTTACGGTGATAAGGAAAGTTCAGGGTTTAACGTCATTTCGATGATAAAAGCCGAAGGGTTATTACGTCGAGGATATAGTGCCTACCTGGCGTATGTTGTCAACGCTACGGCCGAGACGAAAGAAATAAAAGATGTTCCTATCGTGTGTGACTACCCAGGAGTGTTCCCTGAGGATCTTCCGGGGTTACCACCGGAGCGAGAGATAGAATTCCAGATAGATTTAATACCAGGAGCCCAGCCCGTCGCAAAAGCACCTTACCGTCTAGCTCCGTCCGAGATGAAAGAATTGATGTCCCAACTGCAAGAACTCCTCGACAAGGATTTTATTAGACCAAGTGTTTCCCCGTGGGGCGCACCAGTGTTATCCGTAAAGAAGAAGGATGGAAGTATGAGAATGTGCATAGACTATCGTGAGTTGAATAAGCTTACGGTGAAGAATAGATATCCTTTGCCAAGGATTGATGATCTGTTTGACCAACTGCAAGGTTCAAGTTGGTTCTCACGGATGGATCTCAGATCAGGCTATCATCAACTTAAGGTGAAAGAGGCAGACATCCCTAAAATAGCGTTCCGAACGCGGTATGGACACTACAAGTTCCTCGTAATGTCATTCGGTCTAACGAATGCTCCCGCAGCATTTATGGACATGATGAATAGGGTTTGTCGGCTGATGTTGAATAAGTCGGTTATCGTCTTCATTGATGATATATTGATTTATTCAAAGAGCGAGTCTGACCATGCTGAGCATCTGAGAGAGGTATTGGAGACTCTGAAGAAAGAGAAGTTGTATGCTAAGTTTTCGAAGTGCGCGTTCGGGTTAAGAGAAGTGCAATTTCTAGGTCATGTGATTAATCCGGAGGGGATTACCGTGGACCCAGCTAAGATTGAAGCGATAACGAATTGGAAGACTCCACAAAATCCGACTGATATACGAAGCTTCCTAGGGTTAGCTGGCTACTATAGGAGATTCATCGAAGGTTTCTCCAAGATAGCCGCACCGCTGACCGGTATGACCCGAAAGTCGATAGTATTCAGTTGGGGAAAGTTTCAAGAAGAAGCCTTTGAGGAATTAAAGAAGAGACTCACGCAAGCTCCAATCCTTGCTCTACCCGATGGTGACGAGGATTTGGTTGTCTGTACTGATGCTTCGCATCGTGGGTTAGGTTGCGTGTTGATGCAACGAGGAAAAGTGATAGCTTACGCGTCTAGACAGTTGAAAGTCCATGAGAGTACTTATCCGACGCATGATTTGGAGCTAGCAGCAATAGTGCATGCCTTAAAGATATGGAGGCATTATCTGTATGGTACTAAGTGTACCATCTACACAGATCATCAGAGTTTAAAGTACTTCTTCGAGCAAAAAGAATTGAACATGAGACAGAGAAGATGGTTGGAGTTGATAAAGGATTACGACTGCGATATTAAGTACTACCCTCGAAAAGCTAACGTGGTCGCCGATGCACTAAGCCGTAAGAATGAGGAAGTCCTTGCAACTGTGAAGTCATACAAATTGATTATGAATTCAAGCCTTTTCGAAGAAATCATCAAGGTGCAGTCAGAGGTGCTAGTAGACAAGAAGTTGGTAAAGAAAGAAAGAGTTTACGGCCAACAAGACAAGCTAATGGAAAACACTCATGGTGTTAAGACTAGGTTTGACCGTATGTGGATCCACGCCATGGAGATCTCAGAGGTCGAATCTTAGATGAAGCTCATAAGTCAAGATATTCGATTCATCCAGGAACTACGAAGATGTACAAGGATTTGAAAGGAGATTATTGGTGGCCAAGAATGAAGAATGATGTGATAGATTATGTCAGTAAGTGCTTAACTTGTTTACAAGTCAACGCAGAGCACCAGAAGCCTTATGGAAAGATGCAACCTTTGGAGATACTAGAATGGAAATGGGAACATATCACCATGGATTTCATAACTAAGCTACCTCGTACAGCTAAGCACCATGATACCATCTGGGCGATTGTGGACCGTTTGATCAAGAGTGCTCACTTTCTCCCTATACGAGAGGCTATCTCGTCAGAAACGTTAGCAAGCTTGTTCATTAAAGAGGTTGTATCTAAGCATGGAGTACCGTCATCAATTGTGTCCGATAGAGATACACGGTTTACTTCGAGATTTTGGAAGAAGTTCCATGAAGCTATGGGAACGAGGTTGAACATTAGTACGGCGTATCATCCCCAAACAGATGGACAGTCTGAAAGGACGATCCAAACCCTTAAGGATATGCTACGTGCTTGTGTTCTAGACTTTGGTGGAAGTTGGGATGATCATCTGCATCTGGCAGAGTTCTCTTATAACAACAGTTACCATTCAAGTATTGGTATGCCACCATTCGAGATGTTGTATGGGAGACGTTGTAGAACTCCCATATGTTGGGGAGAGATTGGTCAGAAGGAGATGGGAAGCCTAGAAGTTATGCAAGAAACCTCTTCGAAGTTCGATCAGATCAAAGCAAGAATGAAAGCTGCTCAAGACAGACAGAAGTCGTATGCGGATAAGCGGCGACGACCGATTGAGTTAAACGTTGGTGACAATGTGATGCTCAAGGTCTCGCCTTGGAAAGGAATCATTCGTTTCAGGAAGAGGGGAAAGTTGAGTCCAGGGTACATTGGACCGTTCAAGATTTTAGATCGAGTAGGGGAAGTGGCTTACAAGTTAGATTTGCCAGAAGAGTTGGAAGGAATTCATTCGACCTTCCATGTTTCTCATCTGAGAAAATGTCTAGCGGATGACACGTCGCACGTGCCATTAATGGACATTGAGGTTGATGAACAGTTGAACTATATTGAACAACCGATAGAGATAGTCGACCGCAAGGAGAAGCAGCTTCGTCACAAGGTTGTACCTTTAGTGAAAGTGATATGGAAGCATCGCAAGGGTTCAGATGCTACTTGGGAAGCTGAGAATGAGATGCGCAAGTTTTACCCGAATTTGTTTATGTAATAGTTGGGTTTCGGGGACGAAACCTCTTTAAGGAGGGAAGACTTATAACATCCCGTTTTTCGGGTTTCGGTTAATAAATGAAAGTATGGGTTATTAGGAGTTAGGATAGTGTTGGGTTAAATGGATATGGATTATGGACTTGGATTATGAAAGAAAGAGGAAAGGACCATGGGCTTAAGCCCATGATCCATAATTATATAAACCTTAATTACCCATTTATTACTCATTTCACACATATTCCATACACCACCAAAACACACACTTAAGCTCTCTCTCTCTCTAGTCTCTCTCTAGCCGAAATATCGAGGAGGAAACGGATACCGACCCAAGGTATGATAGTATTTTGTCGTATGAGCTTAATCCATTAGATATAATCATGAAACGACGAGCCGACACCGTTAAACCGTTTAAGTCATGAGATCCGGGTGGAATCGGGTATAAACCGAACCTAATATGAGCTTAGGGGTCACCCTAGCTCAGATCTAGATCGAACGGGACGAAAAACGATGAAAAACGGTGTAAAACGGTGAAGATACGTTTTTCCGGTGAGTTTTCCGGCAATGGCGGCGCCGGAAAAACGTGTACGAGGTTGTCAGGGAATGTTCTGACAAATCTGACCTAACCCTAGTTCGCTAAGGAATAACTAGCGAATTAGAGGTAATTCGCCAGCTGATTCGCTAAGGAAAGATTAACGAACTAGCTGTAGTTCGTATCCAATTCGTTAATGGAAAAGGGTAACGAATTACCCTAGATTGGTTATGACCAGTTCGTTAAAGGAGATAACGAATTAGAAGGTCCAATTCGCTACTTGGACTGGTTCGCTACATGGACTGATTCGTTAAGAGTCCAGTTCGTTAAAAGTCCAATTCGTGTAAGTAACCAGTTCGTTAAAGGTTCCAATTCGTTACAAGAACCAGTTCTTCATGGCAAGTCAGTTCGTTAAGGATAAGTAACGAATTAGAAGTTTAACAGAATGACAGAATGGTCCCTGGACTTAGAAAAGAATGATTTAATTACAAATAAGCCCTTAAACTTTTAAGTATCATATTATTCAATGATTCAAAATGCTAATGGAAAATGTGTTAAGACAGTTAATGAAAATAAAATTTAACCCCAGCCAGGGGCTCTGCCCCTTGGACCCCACTAGGGGCTGCCGCCCCTAGAACTCCGCTGACAGGGGCGCTGCCCCCGGACCCCCGTTCGTTGAGGGTAATGATTAAACTAGAAATACGATATGTGTAGTGATACTTTATTGATACGTATAATTATTATACAGTTAGTCGTGCACAGCTCAAGAAGGAAATAACCGTAAACGGTGAAAGCAACCGCATTGAGGTGAGTTTCTAGCCCCACTTCCTTGTTATGTTTTCGGGGCTGTGTGCATACTCGATGTGATAGTTAATACACTTATCTTAAGTGGTAAGTGTATGCCTTGTATGATTTATGTATGATGATTGTTTGACGGTGCGTGAACGATCTTCGGATATTGCATGTACCGTCAGGTGGTAGTTAAGATATGATTGATAAGTATGATGAAAGATATGATGTATGTATGAATATATGATGTATGCATAATGTATGTTTGTTATGATGATGTTCGTGAACGCTCTTCGGAGATTGCACGTATTGTCAAGGAAAGTATGTATGAATAGGTACGGTACAGTTACACAAAACAAAGGGACCAGACCCTAATAATATCTGTGATGGTAGGGACCAGACCCTAATAATATCTGTGATGGTAGGGACCAGACCCTAATAATATATGTGATGGTAGGGACCAGACCCTAATAATATCTGTGACGGTAGGGACCAGACCCTAATAATATCTGTGATGTTGGGGACCAGACCCTTCATAATATCTGTGATGTTAGAGACCAGACCCTTATAATATCTGTGAGGTTATGGAGCGGAAGGCTCTTTAAATAGAACGGATAGTTATGTATGAAAAGTAACTATGAATAATGTACACCCCTTCGGGCACGTGTGCAAGTATGAGAACAAATTGTATGTTGTATGATTAACTAGAACTCACTCAGCGTAGCTGACTTTTAGTATGCACGCAGGTGAGTAGATTGAGGCAGCTTGCATAAGAGGAAGCACATGGCATGGACTTGAAGAAGCTTGCATCTCAATAAATGTTATGTTATTCTAAAGACAATGTTTTATGTTTTAAATGATTTGAATGCCCGTTAAGACAACAAAGTATGGTTTTGTAATATGATGGTTTGAATGTTTTAAGATTCCGCGAATGTTTTTATTAACTCTGATATTATGAACTGTGTTTATGAGTAAATCCAACGTCCAAATGTGTGGCACCGGTAACGGGGCCTTACATCTTGGCTTCTTATTCTTTAATATATACTAGCGTCTATGTACAGCGATTCACTTCACTTCTAACACCGAGCACATAAGCAAATCATTCCAACTTCGTCTTACCTGAAAAGCATGTTAAAACGGGTCAACTACGTCTAGTTGGTGAGTTTCAAGTTTCACGAGTACGAACGAAAATCAGTATACGAGTTCGTAAAGTTTACAATATGTATGTATGTATGTAGGTGTATGATGTTTTTATACTAAGCCACAAGTGAAACCGAAACGAGCTAAACACATGGCCACCCCCTGCCCATGCACTCCCGTTGGCATTTAACAGCCACTTTGCCCCAAGTATGTACTATGTCTAACACCACATAGCAGAATATAACAAGTTTAATGACAATGTGCAACTGGGTTAACATGTTCCGGCATACCCCTCTGGCTCTGTCAGTTGGGTTTGTCAAACCGATAGTACTATCCACACGTCACCGGCACGAAGTTAATCACTTGTGTTTGTGGGGACTTTCAAGTGTTAGTACTTAGATAATTTACATCATTACACGTTTTCAAGTATATAAGTATACTTAAACATGCTTTCCACCCCAAAAGTTCGTATAACAGTTTAGAAAGTGTGGTCGTGAAACTCACCATATCGTATTTCAAGCTGGTAATATGTATCAGTAAGTAAGGTGCCTCGATTATAGCTTGACTCCTATAACCGATATCGTACTGTTAATACTAGTACAGTGTTTAAACTAAATCGGGCTATATAACTAGTCTGGGTATAGTTGTTAGGCCCAGAACATGACTATAGTCTTAGATTGTGACGTTGTATACTATGAAATGTTCAAAATCAGATTTGGCTAAGTTTCACCGTTTTTCGAGCCTAGCCAAGTTGTTCGTTTACGCGTTTCGGAAATAGGTAAGATCATATAAACTTAAGTAAACATACTGATTGATAAAATGATTTGATTTATAATAGAATTTTGATGTTTCGGTATCTGGATTGATCGCAGGGTTCGACTCCGTTTTCTTACGGATTTGATTATACAAAACGCGCACAATCCATCCGAATTGTCCGGAATTCTCGTAAAAAGTTTGTTTTTAGCAAATTCATTTAAAACTATGATATTTGACCACTTTTGACATTTTGACGTACATGTCAGTCCGTTAAACACAAAACTGCCGGTTTCGTTAAAACAATTATAGTTTAAATCTTTGATTATTCATAACTAATTATGCACATATATAAATTATGGAGATTTTTGTAAAAATAAATTAAAATATGAAGAATTTTATAAAAATATTTTCAGAAATTTATGACTAGTTATTTATTTATAAAAATTCATTTAATGTGTTATAATTAAGTAATAAATAGCCCGTTTATACCAAACGACATCCGAAAAATCCGATAGTTTTTTCTAAGTGGTTTAAATATCATCACATAGCCCCTGCAAAATCTCCAGAATCTAACTCTTTGTCCAAAATGCCTTTTTGCGCGTTTTTCGGCTATTAAAACTCGATTAAAACAAAATTGCACAAAAATACATAGACATCACAAAATGTGCTCAAATTTTTCCAGTGATCGTAACTTAATATTTCTGGGTTCCAAACCAAATTTCATAATTTTTCATGAAGTTTACCTATTTTTCCCGAATAAACGCCAATAAACGGTAATAAATTCGCCAAATATTCTCCGTTTATCGAACAATTACCAAATTTTAACAGGGACTCACTTATGTGATCCCTAATGTCCCTGAAAAGTTTCATAATCTAAACTAAGCACGTCACAATCGAAGCAAACACAGCCCCTAAACGAGTAATACGGTATTACCTTGTCGGTTTTCGGCGATTTTCGATAGTTTAAATGACTCTCCGGGTCTTGGGTTGAAAACTCAGTATATCTACATATCATATAAAATCAAACAAAGCATAAATCATCCATTGAACAGCCTTGTTAACTAGGGTTTCGGTTTTTGTTACAAACCGAACTTTCAAACCGTAAAAACGTAGTATTCATGTTTTAATCCGCGTTTTTGAGCAAAAATCAATATGTTTATGCTTTGTAGACATGTTTAACATCAAAACATGATTTTACTTGATTTTTATGATTTTTGAATGGTTAAACATGTTTAAAACTAAACAAGACTTAATTTTTCGTGTTTAAACTTTGTTAATCAAGCATGAAATGGATGAAAATTTGAAGATTACCTTTAGGGTTTTGGCTGGATAATAAAGAACTCAGCTGTGTTTTCTTATCTAGGTTGAATTTTATGTGAAAATATCAAGTAACAAGCTTGTATAACAAGCCTTATACGTAGTGAATATAGTATACCTCGTTTTGTCACGAATGTCACATTAAAATACACACATCCCATGTATTTGGCTTTAAGATTATCATAGGAAATTTTCATTTGTTTTTTAGTCAAATCCAACCAAACTTTTCCTTAAGAACACTTACCAACTTAATCCATGAGTCTATGTGCAAACTCAACCCTTTTCTACTCACACTGTTTATCTCTTCAATGCAAGTCTCTAATAAGCATTTTAGTTGCTCATTTGACCATTGTTGTTTCTCTCTCATATTTATTAATCAACATACAAACAAACAACATTTCTATTAAACATGTTAACTAATGGAATAAGATCATCAACCTAAAGTTTCTATAAACTCTTTTCAACTAAAAATAATAACAGTTGACCAATTATGCAAAATAATAATTGAACAAATTTGCAGACTATAAATAAAATAATTGCCTTTATGTTTTGATTAGCTGATATATACCTAAAGTAACACAAAAGAAACAATACCATCAAAAGTAACAAAAAAAGAAGCAATACCAATACAACAAACTAAAAGAAACTTCAAATTAAATGATAAAATCATTTATTAGCATTATTTGACTCACTCAGCATTTGACTTTTTGTATTATTTTTCAGTTGACCTAAACCACCAAGAACTGAAAGGTGTCAGTCAACCATTCAATTCAAACATTTAGCCAACCTTTGGGCACAATTTCTTTAAAAAAACTAATATTACGTGTAGAAATTATCATACGATAATCCCTAAAGGCAAGGGAATGATGGCCGGTGGCGGAGGCTGTGGTGGAAGTGGCCAAAGGAGTGATTGGGGAGAGAGTGGTAGAGGAGCCAGGGTTTGAAGAAAATAAGAGATTAATAATATGTTCCAGGTTAGGGTTTGAATAATAAGCAGAAGAGATTACAAAAGGTTTGAAGAACATGGTTCATGTTTCCTTCTGAGAAGAGGGTGCACAGACCTTTTTTAATGAAAGGTCTTCCGAAAAACAAACAAACTGCACACCTAAACGTCTGCATATGTTTTGCATAGCGCAGACAAAAGAGGCCAAGAAGAGCTTTTTAGAAAAGAAAAATACCTCCTAAGTGTTTTACCGCCTCTTCTATTTCTAGTTTTATATTTATGTGCTAGGTTGAACGTTTTTTCCTCAAGTTAGTTTGTTTCAATTAGGCGGTGTTTACCTATCTATTTTGAAAATGAGTCAAACTTGATCCACGCAAAGCGCGTCTTGGATAGTTAGTTATATCTTAAACTTCATGAAGGAGATCATTCCTGAAGGACTTGAAATACTCGTCAATAACAATGTAAGTGTAATTTACATGTTTGCTTATGTTTGCATTGGTTTGTTTTGAGCCAATTCGTTTTAACCCAGCCAATTTGGTAACGTGGTTTTTTTTTCTTAGGTATAGGGAGGCAAAGAGGAATACACATAGGAAGATTTTGATGCAGTTCGAGTTATAATTTTTTAATTATTTTTTTTGAATTTTTTGGTGAGAGGTTTTGAAATCTCAACCCATTTTGACCCATTTCAGAACACCTCACCAAAAAATTCAAAAAAAATAATTAAAAAATTATAACTCGAAATATAAATCAAAAACTTAAAAAGAAAAAATACCGAAAAAGTTTCCTCCGTTTTTCTCGTTCCATTAAAAAAAAACCCGAGAAATGTCATCCCGTTTTGACCCGTTTCAATCATTTTCTTTTTTTAGTTTGACCCATTCTGACCCATCTTATACATTTTGATACAATCAATTCAACCCATGGGTCAAGATTGCCACCCCTAGTCTACGTATTAGACTCAGGAAATTTCGTATAATTATTTTAGAGTTAAGTGTCATACATTTTAGTACTTGTGGTTTGGCCAACTACGCAATTTTTGTACTTCTTTTTTATTTTGTGCAAATTGCTATCTCAGTATCAAAAACTTGTAATTCTAGTACTTTTTTTCTAAATCCATCTTTTTTTCCATTAAGTCAGAGATAATTTGGTAACTTCGTTATTTTAATTTTTTTCTTTTATTTTAAACGCTTATATCTTGTAAACCATAAATCGACAAATCATAACATCAATTCAAACCCTAAATCTCCAAACCCTTTCTCCTTCATCAATAATCGATTCGTAAGAAGTGCACAACATGTATTCAATCAGCCTCTCGATTACCAACATTTTGACTTCGAATCCACAAACCCAGATCCAATACAATTTGGCGCCACCGCCACCTCGGCCGTCGCTAGTCAGTTTTCCGGTGAAACTCCGACGGCACGTTATGATTCTGCAAACCCAAACCCAAATCCAATACATGTGGGCAATTGAATTTTTGTTGAAACTCATACAACCGGTTATGGTCCCGACGATCTTCGCACCTACGAAGTCCCGCTGTTTAATTTTAATCCAAATTCAGCCGGAAAAGAGAACACCGAGGAGTTCGAATATTTGGATGAAGTGTACAACGAGCTGAAGAATGGCGGTCACTGCAGTACTAAATCATATTACAACATTCCGACGAAGCCGCCTACGAAGATGAAGAAGTCTGCTATCTTGATGGTAGGGTTTACCCATCTTGAAGAAGAAATCGTGGAGGCTCTTCGGCAGGAGATCGTTAAAGAAAGAAGGTCAACGATTAAGGTTGTTACTGATGATGATGATGATATAGGGAAAGGGTTTGGGGATTTAGGAGTTAATTTTGATGTTATGATTTAGGGATTTAAGGTTTACAAGATATAAGTGTTTAAAAGAAATGGAAAAAACAAAGAAAATAAAGAAAGTTACCAAATTCTCCCTGACTTAACAAAGAAAATAGACGGGGTTAGAAAACAAGTACTAAAAATGCAAGTTTTTTTGAAACTGAAGTAGCCATTTGTACAAAATAAAAAATAAGTAATCAAGTTGCGTAGTTAACCAAACCACAGGTACTAAAATGCTACTTAACTAATTATTTTATTTGAAACTCACTCCATATCATAACCAACAAAAATTAACATGTAAACTAAACTATGTAAAGATCAAGGGCCAAATACGAGTAAATAAAATAGATCGATCAAGTTGATTTACTAGATTTAGCTCGTCGTCTCTTGAGACCATTAAACATTAATTATGAACCAGAAACGAGCATAATCTAATTAATACAAATAACTCATAGCTACTTAGAAATGAAGGAAATGTTTATATGAGTATGTATAATTTAAACTATATCAAATATCAACAAAATTAAGTCTTAAACGTACCGAATACCATAACATACAAAGTAGATACGAAGGAATAATTAACATAAAGAAACCGTATGCACCTAAACATTTGGAGAAACAAACGACAAGCAAGTGAGAAATAAGTGTGTGCGATAAACAAGTAAAAAAAATATATTGAGAAACAAAAAGGGGTTATATAACATGTCTCTCAAATATACATGTGTAAACCAAGTAAAAACAAAAGGACAACAAGAAGCAAGAATACACAAGGATAGACATACGGTAGGAAATAAACTCAGTATTGTATACAATAAAAGCTACACACAACAAAATAAGCATATCTAGAATGTATAACGATAGCAAGTGAGATACAACTAACTATCAAGATTACGAAACATACGATTGGATATTTATGGTTTCCAATCATTTCTTATATATTTTATCCGCATCGATCTCTTTGTTTAGATATGTGTTGCGTTTTCTCTTAGTTAGAAACCTTTTGCGAATGTTGCTTAGTTTTTCTGCGTGTTGGGTGATTAAACGAACTGTTGAGGAGGGTTCAGTTAAAATCACTTCGTATCCATCTTTATAAGAGTCCATTCCTTCTACTAGTTGTTTCCAAAATAACCCTCCAGCCGCTACACCACCTTTGCTGGCTGATCTATAAATCCATGAATAAACCACATTGTATAGTTGATCTCTTTGCCTGATATTGTAACCGATATGTTTCCAAGATTTACCGAATTCTGAAAATACAATTGGCTTTTGAAGAACTTCTTGTGCATCCACAATATGATCATACATCCATTGTTGCAATAAATCAAGTTGGGCAGCAATGTCTTGATTAGATAACCTTCAAATCAAATGATGTGATGAGTACAATATCTATCAAACTTTTGAGAATATTACTATGAGGTTTTAAATTTTTGTACCAATTATCAGGATAAGAATGTACTGTCCCAAAATCAACTTCCGGGATTTGATTATTAGCAATGAAATCAGCTCCATAAAGTGCATTATTAGGGTTCTTTTGAGATGAAGACGCTCCATAAAACCCTTCTAAGCCAACTTCTAGCAAGTGATTTCCATCAATCGATTTTAAGTAATAAGCCATTTTCGATATCCAATTCTAAAAAAACAAAACAAAATCGTCACTCAGAGTTTGTTAGTGTTTCATCCATAAAGTTTATAGATCACTTGTGTGTTTATATCATGATGAACATTGGCACATTCATGTAGGCAACACTAGTATATCCCATGGCAATATCTATTAGCTATATGTATATTTAGCATGTATATGGTTAATTAGAGAAGAATATTTGTTTGTTTGGAATATCCCTAAATAGATGGGATCTCCCTTGTATTTATGTAATCAATTTTGACAAAAGGAAGGCAAGAAAATATACATTTCTACATGGTATCATTAGCCTAAACCTACTGCCGCCTACCCTCTCCTCCTTCAGATCTCGACGGCGGTACCCCACCCCCCTTCAATCCTCTCTCTATCGCCTCCGTAATGGATTCAAAACTCCACCCCGCTATCACCGTTTCCAACATCAAACATGTCGTCCCGATCACCCTCGATAACGAGACCGGCCAATACACATTGTTTTCGGAATTGTTCAAGATACACTACCGGGCGTATTATGTCTACGATCACCTTCTGACCCACCCCTGTTGCCACCTCCTCATCCTCAGACAAACAGACTGCCGAGGAAATCGTGGCTGCCCTTGTTGCTGCTGACCTATGGGATCAGTTAGATGTCATAGTCCTTCAATGGATCTATGGCACCATCTCCCTTAACCCACTCATCACCATTCTTAAACCGAACGCAACTGCCCGTGAAGCTTGGACCACCCTCGAGACTTTATTTCAAAACAACAAATCATCTAGAGCCATCTACCTAACCCAGGAACTCAATAATACCCGTCTCCACAATTTGAAAACATGTTGCCTATTGCCAGGAGGCCAAGGTCATATGCAATCAACTCGCTAACGTGGAGGAACCACTCACGGATGAAAAGATGGTACAACAACTTGTTACAGGGATAAACGAGCAATACGAAGGGATTGCTATGTTGATCTCCAACCTTCAACCACTACCTTCGTTTCACGAGGCACGCTCCAAACTTATGCATGAGTATGATCAAAAGACCAACATGACCCTTCACGCATCACAGACCGCGGGAACGGCTCTTCACGCTGCAACCTCTAAAAAACCCGAGACCCAAACCATCTGGTCCGACCAACGATCCACTTCTGACTCATAGGCTGACCGTGGCAGGGGCCAGGGCAGGTCCCGAGGACGCGATCGTGGCCGATATGGCGTCCGTGGGTCACCCAGATGCAACCACCAACAACAGCCTCCACATCTGTTTTCTTCGGTTCAAGGCTACTGGGTGTTTCAGCCTTCTGGGGGCACGGTTCACATGCAAATCAATGGTCTTCTCAACCACCGTGCCCATATCCAACCACCCCTCGGTCCACTGGTATTCAAACTCCGGGTATCCTCGGACCACGACCTAATCAGGCGTATGCAGCCGGTTACGCCCCAACCGACTTTGAACATGCCCTATATACAATGTCACTCAATCCACACGATACTCCATGGGCTATGGATAGCGGAGAAACCACCCATATGACCAACCAACCAGGTAACTTCACGTCTTATTTTAATAATGGCACTCATCGTAATATTATCGTTAGAAACGGAACTATTGTTCCGGTTTTTGGACAAGGCAATCAAATATTACCCCCACCTTTTCTGCCCCTTAAATTGACTAATGTCCTCTACGCCCCTAATTTAATCCATAATCTTTTATCTGTTAGACGTTTAATCACAGATAATTGGGTTTCTATTAAATTTGACCCTTTCCGTTGTTCTGTGAAGGTTCTCAAGACGCAGACCCCTATCCTCCGATGCAACAGTATCGGTGATTTGTATCTTCTAACGCCACAAATGCTATCAAAAATCAAGTCTCCATCAGCAAATGTGGCGATCTCACAAACACTATGGAATCAACGTCTTGGTCACCCTGGCTCATGTCCTTTGCAGTCTCTCAAGAAGTCCTCATTTATTTCCTTTTCTAAGTCTAATAAACGTGTCTGCGAATCGTGTGTTTTTTGGAAAAGTGTCAAACTCCCTTTTATTAGTTCTTCTAATCGCACTTATTTGCCTTTTGAGATTGTTCACAGTGACCTTTGAACCTCACCAATCTTGAGTTCCGGGGGTCACCGCTACTATGTTTTATTTATTGATGATTTTTCTGATTTTCTATGGGCATTCCCAATCAGTGGGAAATCACAAGTTTTCTCAATATTTCAACACTTTTATAACCTGGTTAACACACAATTCGACAAACGCATTAAACAATTACAATGCGACAATGGCAAAAAATATATCAATAATAAATTTCATCAATTTAACCAACATGGTATGACGTTCCGTCTATCGTGCCCTCACACATCCTCACAAAATGGTAAAGCGGAACGCAAAATCCGCACCATCAACAACATGGTCCGCACCCTTCTTGTACAATCCAACCTACCCAACACTTATTGGTATGCTCTTGAAACAGCCACCTATCTCCTAAACATACTACCCAACAAACCAAATAACCTTAACAACCCCACCAATGTTCTATACAACCGTCAACCATCTTACACTCATCTTCGGGTGTTTGGGTGCCTTTGCTACCCTCTCAAACCATCCACCGCAATACACAAACTTAAACACAGGTCGAACGCATGTGTGTTTCTTGGTTATCCATCTAACCATCGCGGCTACTGATGTCTTGATCTCAAAACCCATCAAGTGATTACGTCCCGACATGTAATCTTTGACGAAGCCATTTTCCCCTATGTCAACACTCCACACAAGATATCGGACACGTCCACCTTTCTTTCCGAACCGCCACACCCTACCCTCTGGTCAAACATCCAAAACACCTCTCACACGCCATCTTCTCATCCCCCACTTAATGCCGCATCGGCCAACATACCTACCCCACCCATCACCCCGATAAACGGCACCACACCCAACATCCACTCTAACACCTCACCATCCACAGACCACAATCCACCTCGAACCCTCGTTCATACATCAAACTAACAGAGTCCACACCACACCGAAACTCATTTGGTTACTGCCTCCCCACCCATTTTTACCTACTCTCGTCGCTCAAAACCCGTAACCATACCCACCCACATTGTACCCAACCAACCCATGCCACCAAACACTCCAACACCTCCTACGCCCCCCCCCCTACTCGCATCATGCGCACGCGAGCCATGGATGGGATCTCGAAACTGAAACCTCATTGCAACCTTCACACCACTCACGTTGAATCAATACCCAAATCGCCCAAAAATGCCTTGTCCACACCGGTATGACGAAACGTCATGCACAACGAGTACGATGTCCTTATTAAAAATAAGACGTGGGAGTAGTCCCACGCCAACCAAATATGAATATCATCCGATGCATATGGTTTTTCAGGCATAAGTTCATAGCATACGGGTCATTGGAGCGCTATAAAGCGCGTTTGGTGTGTGATGGTCGTAGTCAGCAAGTTGGTATCGAATGTGGTGAAAAATTTAGCCCGGTTGTCAAACCGGCCACTATTCGCACAGTCCTTTCCATTGCCTTATCTCAATCATGGGTGGTGCATCAACATGATGTCACTAATGCATTTCTTCACGGGAACTTAAACGAGACGGTCTACATGCACCAACCTATGGATTTTCGAGATAACAGGTTTCCAGATTATGTTTTTACTTAAAAAGTCGCTATACGGACTGAAACAGGCCCCTCGAGCTTGGTATCAACGATTTACCGAATTTGTTCTCTCGTTGGGATTCAAACAAAGCCGAAGCGACAATTCGCTTTTCATTTACCATCACGGTTCCGCCACGCATATTTATTACTATATGTGGACGACATCCTTCTCATGACATCATCTGAGAAACTCCGTCTCAACCTGATGGATCGTCTGAGTTCGGAATTTGCAATGAAATATTTGGGACCGCTAAGCTATTTTTTGGGGATATCGGTAAAACGAATAGGTGACAAAATGTTCCTCTCACAGCAGTCTATGCGCAAGACATTATAAATTGAGCCGGCATGACTTCTTGCAAATCGGTTGCAACCCCGGTTGACACTAAAGGAAAGCTTCCGGCAAGCGGACCTGAGCTTGAAGACTCGTCTCTCTACAGAAGCTTGGTCGAAGCCTCCAGTATCACCTTCACGAGACTGGATATCTCTTACGCGGTTCAACTGGTCTGCATGCATATGCATTCCCCGCGCCTTCCGCATTGGGATAGCTTGAAACGCATCATACGATATCTTCGGGGCATTTCTCATCTCGGGCTCCCTCTTTGACCGCTCACTTCAACCTCTTTACCGGCATACATTGATGCCGACTGGGCAGGGTGTCCGGACACTCGTCGATCCACGTCGGGATATTGCGTATACTTTGGCAACAACTTGCTAGCTTGGTCCTCAAAATGCCAATCAACCATACCCTGATCCAGTGCCGAAGCCAAATACCGAGGTATTGCAAATGTACTTGCTGAAATCTACTGGATTCGAAACCTCTTCTGGAACTACATCGTCCTCTTACACATGCTTCATTGGTGTATTGTGATAACTTGAGTTCCATTTATCTATCGGGTAACCCAGTGCAGCATCAACGAACAAAACACATCAGCTTGACATTCACTTCGTTCGTGAACAAGTTCAACGAGGTCTCGTGCGCGTTCTACACATCCCATCCCGTTACCAGATTGCTGACATATTTACGAAGGGTCTTCCAAAAGTTTTATATGAAGATTTTCGTACCAGTCTCAGCCTTCGTGAACCTCCAGCTTCGACTGAGTGGGTCTATTAGCTATATGTATATTTAGCATGTATACCGGTTAATTAGAGAAGAATATTTGTTTGTTAGGAATATCCCTAAATAGATGGGATCTCCCTTGTATTTATGTAATCAGTTTTGACATAATGAAGGCAAGGAAATATACCTTTCTACACTATCAATTATTTTTTTCACGTATTAACATGCATTACTCGAAAGTCAGTTTTAAATATGCGTTGGACAGCCGAGTTGAAGTTTGGTAACCATAATCGAAAACACAAACAATATTTTAGATAATAAGCTCGATCTTTGTAATTATCATTAGCTCAAAAAATTACAGTACTCAAAACTCTTAAAAATATAATCCCCAATCTCGGGTATATATACTAATTTAAACTTGAAAACCTAATTAGACTATAATACAAACACTTATCATACTCAAATACTAATTAGTAAAAATAAATTATAATTATAATTAATAAATAAGTTCATTGTTGTTCAATTCATCGGATCGACTTGTTCACCAAGTAATTTATTCCTTATAAACTAAATTACGTGCTCAACTTGATAAAAAAGACACCAATCCACCATAGGCTCTATGGGTCGGCTCAACAGAAATTACGTCCAACACGAGTAACACAATTCAATTCATCAAACGTATTCTAGTTAAGACGAAAAATTCGTACATTTGTTGTACCATAAAATTAGTTTCGCAACATCTTCTCATCAGAATCTATTCTCATAAAGATATACACCTTTTTAGCAAAATAACAAAAAAAGGAGAGTTTTTACATGAATGATGGCACCAGACACATCAGAAGGACAACGAGGCTCGTTCATAAGCTCCCAAGCCATTATTGTTGGGTCATCTCTATAGATAATCCCGGTAATATTGTTTCTTCTTGTAAGAATTGTCTACCAAGTATGTACTCACCAAAATGATCGTTATCGCAATTAAACAAATGTTATTTGAATTCAAACTAATGTCATTAGGGATGAGATCGGGATCGTACCCGTACCTATACCCATACCTGTACCCGAAAGTACCCGTACCTAAAATCAGTAAATCTTGGTACCCATACCCATACCCGAATTATATGGTACGGGTACGGGTATAGGTACGGCATGATTAGTTCCACAAATCTCACTGCACTGACCATAGTAAACTCCTTCTCGTTGTACCGAAATAGAGATTTGATTTAAACGACCAGGTACAACATCACATTTTACACCAGAGGAAGGTACAACCCAACTATGAAGTACATCAGCAGATGTTACAATAATACGTAGATGACTTTTGGCTGGTACAACCGCTCGATTGTCAACTTCTAATAAACGTACGGGTACAGGTACTTTGGGTACGGTACTCGCTTTGGTACCTCTTTGTTCTTTTTTTAAAAAAAAATCTCCACTAAACTAGGTATCGGTAACGGTACGATACTGACAATCAATAATCTATAATACCCAAATCGTAATACCGCAACCAAAACATAATACCAAAACTAAAAATAAAACAAATCAGCCATATTAAAAAATTCATTTCCTTTTCTTTTTTTTAGTTTATTGTTTTCTCAATTTCTATATAAAAATAAGAGAGAAAGTTAATACATATTATTCAATAATATACACGATTACACATACATGAAATAAAATATACGAATACACAATATATGAATATACACATATAAATTGAGAATTAACTTATTCAACTAATATATATTATGTTTTGAAAATCCTGCTTGAAAGTTAAGTTATAAATGTTGGAAACATAATAAAAAACCTACATATTCTAAACGGGTACCAGTACTCGTAATACCCAACTTGTACCCGTACCTGTACCCGAAAGTACCCGTACCTATAATAAGTAAATTTGCGTACCCATACCATACCCAATAGACACGTACAGGTACAATTACGGGTACAAATACGGATATTTAAGAAAAAAAAAGCTCATCTCTAAACGTCATTAGCAAAATAAATAATAATAAAAAATTCCTTAATGTTATTTTGTAAAAACTTTTAACCATTGCATTGGTAAAAAAGCTATCTTCATTCTGTATTTGTTGTCCTCTTTCATTTGCCCATTGCACGTATTGGGCCTTCCCACCATAGTCGTTGAAGTTGTTCACTAGGCTCAATATCAGCTTAACTCCAAATTTTCCACCCTCGGATACAATAAAATCCAAAACTTATTAAAACGTAGGGTAAAGTTAAAATAAAAAGGAAAACAAAAATGAGAAGTGTGAAAAAAATTTGTGACCACACTGAAAAACCTTTTAAAAATAAATTCAAAAAAAAAATAAAATAATAATAACTCAAAATATAAATAAAAAACGAAAAAAAAATTAAAAAACTAAAATGTTTCCGCCATCATTCCCGTTCAAAAAAAATTAAGAAAATAAATAAATAAATTGACGAAAAGACACAACGGCGATATCAAAGACATAATGACGAAAACGAACAAAAGACAAAATTATAACAAAAAAAAAAGACACAATAGATCGCAAAGTATATAACACAATGTCAAACAAAATATAATACAATGTTAAGTAATATAACACAATATAAAGGAAAAAAAACATAATCAATGACGAAAATAAACACAAAACACAATAATAAACTAAAAGACACAAAGACTTTTTTCACTTACCATTGTGTTTTTTTTTTCCTTTTTGAGAACGAGAAAGACGGTGGAAACATTTTTGTGTTTTACTTTTTTCGTTTTATTATAAATTTTGAGTTATGATTTATATATTTATTTTTTACATTTTTATAAAGAGTTTTTTTGTGTTTCTAGAAATCATTCTTATTTTTCTCCTTTTTATTCTCTTTTATAGAATAACTTGAACTTTAAAGCATACACATATAAGTTTAGCAATTTTGGTGATGTTTTAAGAGTTTGTTAACATGTATCATTTGCATGCAGTAAAAGTGTAACTGTTAAAACATTAAAAAGGGGTTTTTATACGTTCCTTTTCAATTTCAGTAATTTAAAATATCCACTTTCACGGTCCTTTTATCATTTAGAAAGTTCATGATTTGGATTTTTTATTGGGAGTATTTATATATATATAGAGACTAAAAGTATGAACTCTAAAGCATTTTGAGTAAAAAAAATTGCAAAGTAATGCATGGAACTATACACTAAAACTAAGAGGCATCTACATCAATAAATTTATACAAACCGCTATATCATTATCACATCGTATTTCAAATTTATCTTAAAAGCATCATTTTCTTCTATAACAACAAATATTAATTGTGTGTATATAATAAATATATAAGTTTGTGAGAGGGAGTGCCACATCACTATTAATTTTGTAATATTTGAGTGTGTGTATATGAGAGGGAGTGCCACATCACTAGTTCATTACAAGTTTGTAGAGAAAGAAAGTGATCAATTTGGTAAATATTTTTTAAACTACATTAAATTAGTAAATACTTTTTCTAAGTAGACTATTTTGACTAAAAACTCTAGATTCAAGTATAAGAATTTTGTTAAAAATAATATTTTTTTCCCTTGAACCAAGACGATGGAAAATTTATGTATGTGTATGAAATAGATAGATTGTTAACTTAAAATTATTTTATTACAAATGTATTGTGTGAAAGAACTTTTATTATAAAATTATTCAAAAAATAATAATATTCTAAATTACAAAAGAGAATTCTTGTTCAAATAGCATTTTAGTGGATAAAGTTATAATTTAGAAAATGTTATTTTAAGAATTTTGTTTATATAATTAAGTAAGGAGAAGAAAAACAAGTTTCAAGAAAAGTGATCAATTTGATAAATATTTTTTAAACTACATCAAATTAGTAAATACTTTTTCTAAGTACACTATTTTGACTAAAAACTCTAGATTCAAATCTAGGAAAAATAAGCTTGTTGTGGATGCTCTAACAAATAGGGTAAATTATGGAAAAATCGTCATATTATCCATTTTACTCCTACACACAATTACAAAGCTTAACCCGGGCCTTCTCTATTTTTTTGCGCAGTAGTGTATATTTACTCGCTTTTTACTGAATATTTGAGTCCGGACCTCCTCGCTTATGATTTTTTAATACATTTTGAGTTCGACCCTTCAAAGAACTCTTCCAAGCTTCGCCACTACTTATATATCAAGGTTTTGTTCATAAATTCAAAAAATTCTCAAAACGTCACTTTTTATACATCAAGGTTTTGTCCATGAATTCAAAATGCCAAAACGTAATCTTTTGTTTTTGAACGAATAAATATGTATACACTGTGAAGTTTGAAGTCCTGACTTTCCATTTAATTTAACACCCTAACCACTAACACTCCATCAAGATGTGAATGGCACTTCCCCTACCTACTAACCCTGCAAATACAAAGTGTAATCTAGAATTCTGGTCTTCTGGATAGACTATTATCTACTACTACTATTATTTATTATTATTATTATTAAACACACATGAACACCACCGACTCACTTTCCAACTATAGAAAGAAAACACCTCCACGGCAAAGAATTCCGACCACTAGAATCAAACCCTTCTTTACCCCACCACACGCATACTATTCATACGCGTATCCTCACAACTTCAACATTCCTCGACCATCATCACCGCTCCGGTTCAGATGTGTAGGTACCAATTAAATAGGCCGCCTGTATACATGATGGATCTGACTTTATTGCCGGATTTAGAATACATGCGGGTAAGTGGGAAATAAGAGTGGCCACCGGAAAAAATTGAAGATTGGATTTTATTCATAAACCGTCGGAATACATGCAGTTCCAATGGCAGTCAGAATACATGCAGTCGCCGCTGTCGCACACTTTGTTGGAAAATTGAAAAAAAAAATAACAAAAAAGTCGATTCCGACTGTGACATGGTGGCATACCGTCGGTTCCGACAGAGACACCTTGAAGACCAAGCGTCGCCGGCATGCTTTTATTCAGATATGTCGTAGGGTGGTGATTGATCATTGATTGATAAAAGTTCGTCTGATCTCAAATAAGTTAGGAAACTAACTTATTGAGATAGACATTTTGGGAAGATCAGTTCTTCATGTAAGTAATATAAAACATGATAAATATTAAACCTATGAACCTGTTACAGTATGAAAAGTAGTAACCGCAGCAGGGTATGATGTAGTCGACATGCTTGTCATCTTGATCGAGTTCCCCTTTAGGATGTATAGTTAAGGATGGTTAGGGTTCTTGAGAGGAACCCGGTTTAGAAGAGAGAGGAGACACATGATTTACTTATGTGTGTGAGATTAGGTTATGATGTTAATTTATTCTCTCTATATATACACCCAAGGGGAAACCCTTTATTAGCTATTAAGAGTAATATGGCACATTAACAATTACCAAGCTATATAATAAGGTATAATTAATTATTTTGATCTATTATTATATAAATGATAATGATGGCCATATAAATAAATATATAAAATATATTTATTCTTACATTCTCCCACTTGGCCGAGTAATCATTTATTATGAGTATTAGATAAGCCTGATCAGGAGTTAACACTCATTTTAGTTTTAAACTCAAACTGGAGCAGAGAAATACAGTCATTGAATTGAACATCAGCTCAAGACCCCCATTAATCATACTGCAGTCCTTATTTAATACCTAGGTAGTTATGATCAAAATTTTCAAGTAAGCCCTTCAGAACGTTTGATTTATATATTTAATTCGTCTATATGTCATTATGCATGCAGAACATATTAAGAGACGTACAAAATCAAAACTGATGAGAAAATTTAATAGTTAATCATTCTTAGTACGATATGTTGTTGTACGTGGTCATTAATAAACCCCTCATGATTATAAGCGCTTTCATAATACTTATGGGTAATAGATCTTTACTTATAGGATCCTTAAGCATATCATGAATGTATTCGATATGAAAATTTAAATTCCTCAATTCGTTCATAAACGAATAATTAATTTCATATCAAAATTTAATGCAGCACCTATCAAACTGTTACTGTTTGAGAAAACATGGTAGCTGGAGTTATCACAATTAGTCTTCAATATATAAGTTATTTGGAGTTTAATAAAACTTATGAGTCCACTAATAAATATTCAACAACATTTATTGACAACATCGTTGTAATTAATCAACATATTATGTTGTTATGACTTAGGTTGTTGTTATCAGTTCATTATGACTCCTCCGTGAGATAGATTTATCTACTGACATAAGAATATATCCCGAAAATTACATTTTCATATCTCTGAATATGACAAAGTTTAGAGTAATATACCGGTTTGAATTCTCACTTCTTCTTTAAATTATAGTATTTCGTTTCTTTTAAAGATATTTTAATACTCTTTTAGATGTTTCACATTAATCTAGGCATATCTAGTGTGTTACAATTTTGAGTAATATCTGAACGAGTATAGACTTGAACCTACATAAGGCTTCTACTTAATGAAGCATAAGGTAATAATCTCAATGATCCTATTATCCTCTAAATAGAGCAATATTGTTTGTTACATGTGTAAGGACCCGTTTAAGATAAAACTTATAGAACAAAACTAATGTCCCTTTGGGTCTATCTCAGAATGTTATGATATCTATTATGTAAGGGATATCTTTGAGATATTTCATATCAAAGTGTATGAACAATTCTTTGACTTATGTAACATATACTTGTCAGAAGAATGTCATCTATATAAGGACAAGTTTGTTTTTAGTTGCTCTCACTCATCTTTAGGTAGGTACATTAATCCACTTGGTTTTTGATGAAAATAATTGTATAAATATTTCATCAAATTTTGATGTTTACATTAACCCATATATGGATTTTATAAATGTTCATTAACCTTCAGTTTATAACATTTAGGTTGTTTTATGAGCATGTAGATATGTAAGTCAGTTATTATGGAAAGTTGTTTTAATGTTCTTCTAACGTAGCTCTTTAACTATTATAAGCTACTTGAACAGTGATGATCCTCAAAGAAATGTTTTATAATATATGTTATAAGATTCTTTGATGATTTATTCCCTTTTGAATCTAACCTTTAATAATCAATTATGCTTCTTAGTGTCTTAACGTTTGTGTTAGGATTTAGTTTAGTTATGAACACCTTTAGGTGATTCAACCAAATCTCAAAACGTTAACGACTTATGGATCAATTATGATTGATGATAATGGTTTAATTATAAGGGGTAAGATCATTCAACTTTCCAACATCCATTTCAACTTAGTTAGGGAGGTTACATAAGCATCAAATTTAGTAGGTTTTAAAACCTAGATGGCCTCCTAAATTGATTATTGGGTAATTTTAAAAGTCTCAGTTTTATGGATTAGCTCTTAGTTAGGTTGCTATCATTTTCAGGATTCTATGTGTGTAAGATTTGGCGCAGTATGGTGTACAAGAGGTGTAATTGGAGTAAAATTTAATATCTCTCTTCCCCCGCCTCTTGTACTTCTAAAAAGTCATTATAAAGACTTTTACTGCTCCCACTGACCTTAGAAACCTTTAGGAAATTAGCGTACTTAAGGTCGGTATTTAAAGACCAATAGATTCTAACAGAGAAACAAGTTAATAATATAAGTTGTTGCAGTTTCTCTTGGTGAGGATTAATTTAGTAAGAAATATGAATTTGTCCACGTTTATGCAGTAATGAAACTTTTGTAAGTGTAGTAGTATATTCTAAAGAGATAAGTTTTGATGGAATAGTGTTATGATGGAGCAGTGTCTTGTACAAGAGGTGTATTTGAGATAATATCAAGTTTTCACTCCCCCACCTCTTGCAAATCTTGTAGGTTATGATTGAGACACTTAAGGCTCCCACTGATCTTTAATATCTCTAGGAAAAATACTAGAGAAGTTTCAATGATGTATATGACGTGGGAATCTGTCATATATATGTTAGACTTGATTTGATTCCATTAACGTCCAGATGTCATAATAAAGTTAAAGGACATATTTAGAAGAAATCGTATTAAGTATATATGAACGGATCTTTTTAAGACCGCGGACCATAGAATACTGATTAGATACAAGTAAATAGCATTTTAAATGATAAAAGAATTAGGTCTGAATATTCCGTTTGAATAAGTTTCACGAATGTCAGTGAAATATAACTTATGGTGGACCCATACTTATTCCTTAAGCCAAGTAATGTTTTATGGCATTTAACACATGATTAAAATCACCAAGAATGAGATTAGATGAAAAAATCACCCTCATCAACCATGTCATGATTTCTCATCAAATTTGGTTTTTGTTTGATCCCGGATTAACAGTTAATAACAATAACACAGATCTCAGATCTGTTAATTATACTGTTAAAGATCTATCTCATAATAAACCTTGATTTAGTGTATTGTGTATGTGTATATATTATCAATAACGTTAATATGAAGCTTGAGAGAGAGTAATTGCTTTCCTGAAATAAACTTATATTAATCTATGAAATTTTCTCTCAAAAAAACTTAACTAAAAGTGAACAAAGGTTCACTATAAATAGAGGACGACCTGGTTCGCTAACATCCCCTAGCGAACCAGCTTCCCCTTCGTTATAAAATTTATCATAACGAACCGCCTCCTGATTCGTTAACATCCCCTAACGAATCAGGAGGGAATACATTATAATGTCTTAGTTCGCTAACATCCCTAGCGAACTAGACTTAACCTTAACGAACTAGTCTTAGTTCGCTAACATTCCTAGCGAACTAGACTTAAACTTAACGAACTAGTTCAAAATAAACATTAAATATTACATAAATCATCAAATATACATTAACGATAAATACAAACACTCTAGACGCAAAACCGTGCACTAACAGACACCACCTCGTCTTGAGCTCTTTGTCTTTAACTTATTTGAAGCGCTTGGACTGCCAGTCTCTGCAACTATGAATTCCATGTTCGTGACACACACGAACGACTCGTTGGAATTGCATAACCAGGTCGTAATCTTCTTGGCGTTCAAACAAAATCTGCTTCCTGTATAGCACGTCGTTGTCTGTCTCTGATAAATTAACCAACCACATCGGGTCGATTATCTTGATGAGCTCGGTCTGCAGTCCTCGACCACGAACAATAACGGCCTCGCTAGTACGATTGTCATAGTACCAACGGTTGAAAGACAGATAAATATCTTGAGGCATTATCTTCACAGGAACCTTTTTCATCGTCTTTGGCGACTTTCAAGACAAGTTTCTTCCAGCCGGTCCTTGGATAAATCTCATCAGTGCGCTTACGTCTTGGGACCTGGGGCTTGAAGAATTTGAAGCCATGATTGACCTCGAACAGTAAGTGTTGATGAAACCACTCAGCTGTTCGGTTACCCCTACGATTGATAAACAGACGTCTCGCGAGGGTACGTACATCCCAACGCAGTAGAGTTAAAACATCCATTATCCTCTCGTAATACTGGACACCCTTTTCCAACTTGACTATACATACCTTAAGGTCTGAATCATAGAGCCAGGAGACAATATCACCATGTACCTTAGAAACAGTCTTGAAGGTAGTCACCTGATTAGCCTCAATCCAAGCAGCAGCAGCATCTTTTCTTTCCTGATCTACATACCGATAAGCACTGATGATCTTTCCCACTTTCTGACGTTTGAACCATCTTTCTATGTCATCATCAGTCACTTCTTTGAGTGAGGGAACAGTTCGCCGCACAATCTTCTCCAGTTCATCCTCAGTCTCTTTAATTACGTCTTCATGAAATACCGGAGCACCTTGATCAACGTTTACGTGTTGATACAAGTCCGGGTACTCTTCAGCTGTCACATCCTCCATCTCAATCTCCTCGTTCTCATAAATAAAATCCGTATCCATGAATAACGGATCAACTTCCATTTCATCCTCATTGATCACTTCGACATCGGGCTCAGTCTCTAAAGCAGTCAACTGATCGTCATTCAGCCCAAGCAGAATCGAAATCTGCTCCAGTGTCAAAGATCTAACCACAAACTCACCGACCTCTATCTCATCTCTGTTCACCACACTTCTAACCATTCCTGACCCATCAATAAATATCACCGTGTTAGCCTCAATCATTTCAATTGGCTTGGCAGTTGTTGGATCTTGATAGGTAATTATCTGCTTGCTCGACTCATCAGCGCCACTAACACCAACACCAGAGGATGAACCATGCGATTGTTTAGGCTCACCTCCTACATCAGATTCGTCAGGATCATCATCGTCATTTTTGAGTTTCTTGAGGGCATCTTCTTTGCAAGTTAATTGTAAAATCAACTCATCTTGTTCCTTTAATTTCACCCCCTGAGACTCAACAATCGTACGCAACGACTTAGTCTCCTTCTGACAGAAAGAAATATAACTCATCATTTTTTGTTGATTCTCCATGAGTCGTTCTTGAGTTTGGCGATCAGCTGCCATTTGATTTTCATATAAGTGTAGCAGATTTAGCAGCATTTCAGTTTGACGACCTGGTGGCAAGTTGTATACGGATGGATGAACAGGTTGAACAGGTCCTTGAGGTCGAGTAATCCTCATAAAAGAGACATCACTCGGCGGAGGTGGAGGAAGAGTAGTTGTTGGCAGAGGAGGAGGTCTCATTGATGTGGTGGGAGATACTGTAGACAACACAGCAGGAGGCCTCGGTATCTCAGTCAATGCCATTTGAGGAATAAGACCGAGCCTCTCATGTGACACCATCGTCGTTGTCAAGGTGAGCGTCGGAGTGCTAGTAGATAGCGGCACCGCCGAGCTTTGAGTAGTTGATTGACGTGGTGGTGGTGTTCCAATAATTACCCCAGCCCCAGCAGACACACGGGGCTTCTTCGATGGTTCACCAGTAGCTACAGATTTGCCCTTTCGTTTTCGTTCTAGCTGAGCTTTCATGGTGGCAGCTAGCGCAGCATCGACTGCATCTTGTTGTTCTTTCAGAGCACGTTCACTAGCTCCACCATCACCATTATCATCATCATTGTTACCATCATCATCTCCACCATCATTGTTCCCACCTTCCCCCCCTTCACGCTCGGAATCCGAATCATCATGGATCCAGCGCTCATTAGGAGGACAAACGTAATCCGGATTGATTACATGACCAATCATCCGTTTGTCCTGTGGCTTGTCTTTTCTATATATTAACATACGATGCACCGTTTCAGCTTTCATATGTTCCATATCAAGAACATCGTTCACCAACGATCGATCAATCACCAAATTCGGTATCAGATCCTGAATAATTAGTTGTAAAAAACGTGGATATATCAAGAACTTCTTCGACGGTAGAGTTTGCTGAACTTGCTCTTTCAGATGATCAAAGATAAGTTCTGAGTAGTTGAATGGCTTGTTCAGGATTAGGGCAACAAACGCCGATTGTAAACTTAGTCTGCATTCATCAAAACCACCTCGACGTCCACTCATACAGTGAAGCAAAACATGCAGCAGATACTTGTATGGTGGACACAACCCATTCTTGTTCAACATAGACCGACGAATATCACCCCCATAATTTAATCTTGTGAATAGACCCCTAACCAGCGTCCTGTCAAATTCACTCGGGTAATCATCACTATCGTCAAATTGAAGTACCCGACGAATGACCTCAACATCAGTCGTGATAGGAATCTGATTAATTGTAGCTTGAACCCAATTATTTTCCTCAACATATACCGCCGTGTTCCAAAACTGCCTGATTATACTAAGATACACCTTTGGTTTAGCAGTGATTGCATAATGTATCTTCGAACGGCGTAAGAAAGTCAACATAGCTCCGAACGTCCTTAACTCAGTCACGTCGTGATCAACATAAGCACAGATGTTGTGCTTCTTATCAAACGGTAATAAAATCATTTCAGCTTGTTGATCTGGTTGTTGTGGTTGTTCTTGACGAGGTTGTTCCTGTGGTTGTTCTTGTTCAGCCATGATTTACTGTATAAATAAAACCAAATATGAGAATAGATATCACCATATATAATCAAAAGATATGTGTGATTAATCTAGTTACGTGTATTAGACGATTTAAATCCTTTAATTAAATTAAATGAATTCAAATTTAGTTAGTTAATTAATTAAAAGATATCACCATTTTTTTAAAAAAAAAAATTTAAATGTCATTCGTTAAGAATCACACTGATTCGTTATACAAGGATAACGAATCAGGCGATTCGCTATCAAGTAAATATCTTAACGAATTAAACCTAGCGAATCACTAATTAATTTTAACGAACTAAACTCTAGTTCGTTATATTTTAAGCGAATCAAACTCTGATTCGTGTAACATCTTATTCGCTAAGCTAGTTCGTGTAAAATCTTAACGAATTGGACACGAAACAGTTCCAATTCGCTATAACGAATGGCCAGAATTAAGACTTTTTCTTTGACTTCACAAAGTCAATGTCAAAATTAACATGAACAACAATAGTCAACATCTTAAACCCAGATACAATTAGGCCATAACTATCGTTGAACCATAAAGATAATCAGCTCGTTGAGCTCGGAAAAACACTAGTGAATGTAGGTGAATGAGATTGAGACTCATTTCCTAAATGTACTAAGGATCAAACGAACCAACAGTAAACATCAAGAACACACAACAATAATTAACCCAACAAACAATAATCAAATGTTGATTAGAGTCCACCATGGGTATCGGAAAGTGATTCCGATCATAATGATATCAAAAACATACAATTATGAACATAAATTATACACAAAAGAGTTTCAAAGGTTCAAAACCCTTAAACCCCTAAAATTTCATAATTTAACAGTCAATACATGACCATTTTTGACGAGATTGATATCGCCAAGAACAGTTATACCTTAGAAAATCAAATCGATCTTTAAAGTATTCAAACAGAAAGGTCGAATTTTCAGAGAGAATTGGAATAGGTTTCTTAAAGATGAAGAAAGAAGACGAACAGTAGAATACTATTCGTTTTCTTGTCTTATATATCAGTGCACGAAACCCTAGGCACAACTTGCACGTATCAAACGATTCGTTTAACTTAAATTTAGCGAATTAGCCCATTCGCTAACTCAATTCGTTACCTTATGAGGTCGAATCGCTACTTGTTCGTTAAATTAAAGGTAGCGAATCAAGACACGATTCGTGTCATGATTCGTTAAATATGCATAACGAATGGATGATTCGTTACAGAGTGCGGAAGCGAATTAGGTTAGCGAACCAGAAGGTAGTTCGCTATGAATCACCTTGTTCGTTATCCATATATAATGAATGGGAGTTTAGCGAATTAAACTCTTTTATTTAATTTTAAATTAAATAAATAAAATAAAGTAATGAATTAAATAAAGTATTAAATAAATTAATAAATTAGGTTATCAAGAAACCCTTTTATCCCGACAACCAATTACGTTAAAAAATGTTTCAGATTTCCGAAACATAACTTAAAAATTATTTAAGAATTTTTGTATAAAGAAGACGAAAATATTTTTGATATTTTGTAAAAATTAAAGAATTAAAGAATGTATTTACAGAAGAATATCCAATCCTCTAAAATAGACCATCTTTTTTTTGTTTTTCAATGATTTTATCAAAAGCAGTACATATTTTTGTATTTTTGTCGAGTTTGAGCAGAGAATCATATTGACCAAATTGCCCTTCCATCACAGTTTTATATTTTAGCGATATTATGACTGGCGATAAGTCGGTCATTGGTATTGTTGTCCACATAAATCTAATAACACACATTCAAGTATTTTTGTGATATGATTAAATAGTTCAATTAAAGCACAGAATATCAGAAACTATCAGCCTCTAATCACGGTTCAAGCTTAATTTGATTTTTGCCAAATCACCCCAACTTGACTTAAACCATTATATTGTTGATCAAAATTTTTGATGCCAATTGTAGAAAATTTTGAGCAATGCATCAAGTTTCCTTTACTGTGAGTGAGTATGCACGAGTCCATCTGTCGGCTTATATACATTGTATCCCCTGGGGTCCGTTTCTTAATGGTATTAAGACGCACACAAGGGAGGAACAATTGTATGACTAACAGCGGATTTTGATCAAGTCAGTAATTTAAATTGTACGAAGTACAACGGTGATCAAGTTTAATGACTTTGGGTTTACTCTAGAAAGCTAGTGAAATATTCATGCTTATGAATACCCAGATGGTTAAGCCGCATAAAGACTCACAGTGTCCAGAATCTTAACGCTTGTTATTTGCTTTATTTGATTTTTGGTGATCAACAAATATAAGGCTTGAGTATGACCGGTTATTACATTTCTGCCATCCTCACCGAGACTTTTGCTAGAGACTAACACCCCTTTCAATTTGGCGTTTCTTTATGTTTATATCACATACTTTACTCTACTGGGTTGTTTTAAGACTTACCAATGCACCAATGCAATTAAGCACACAGTCTTTTAAGCTTACTTTTTGCTGAACTTGGGGTCAAGAAAATCAATGTACTATCATTTTCTCTTTTTGCTTCAAAAACTCAAAATTTTGAGGAGCATAGAAACAAAATAAAGATAAATTTAATCACCCCAGTTAACTTTAAGTTAATAAATAAATGGCTAACCTTCAATTCACAAGTGAATCATAGGACCAAGACATGCAAGCATGCTTCACAAACTTAAACAACCGACATAATTTTCAGCGAGAAAATAATCTAAAAACGTCTGCAAAACTCTTTTTGGTTTTTCTCTGTACAAACATTAAAACACAATATTTTTGTCTTTTTCAAAATTTCTTATAAACGAAATAAACTTCACAATCTTTTTGGATTTTCGGATTTTTCTGTACAAAACATAAATCACATTCTTTTTGGTTTTTCAAATTTTAAAATGTTTTTGGTTTTTCTAAATATTTGAAGGAAAAACATTAAAGAACAGAAATCACAATATTTTTGAATTTTGAAAATTTTAATATGTTTTTGGATTTTATCTATACAAATGAAAACACACTCTTTTTGTATTTTTCTAGATTTTCACCCCCTAAAACCTAAAAACATAAAAAAAATTAAGCTAAATCAACAAAGCATTTTAAAGATAATTATCCTAATTTTAGGATCTCAACAAGGGTTTCTAATCCATTTAAGCCAAGCAAGAAGTTAAAACGTGTTTTATCAAATGCTTTGGTAAATAGATCGGCTTTTTGAAAATCAGTGTGCACTTTCTCAAGATTGATTAATTTCTTTTCATAGCAATCCCGTATAAAATGATATCGAATTTCGATATGTTTCGTTTTAGAATGTTGTACGGGATTCTTGGTGATATAAATAGCAGCAGAATTATCAATCAAGATGGGAGTAGTAAGAAACTTCAAACCATAGTCGCGAAGATGTTGTTGTATCCACAAAACCTGGGAACAGCAACTCGAGGCTGCAACATACTCAGCTTCAGCGGTTGAAGTGGAGACCGTTGTCTGCTTCTTACACTGCCAGGAAACAAGCCGGTTTCCTAAGAATTGACATCCCGCAGTCGTTGATTTGAAGTTGATCTTGCATCTTCCATAATCTGAGTCGGAGTAGGCAGTAAGAAAGAACGTATCATCCTTGGGGTACCACAACCCGATGTCTGGATTTCCCCTCAAATACTGAAGAATTCTCTTGACTGCAGCTAGGTGAGTCACTCGTGGACTTGCTTGAAACCTAGCACAAAGACAAACAGCAAACATAATATCAGGGCGAGAAGCCGTTAAATACATTAGAGAACCAATCATAGAACGATAAAGGGTTGGATCAACGGAATCCTCCAATTCATCCGGTGATAAATTGTGACCCACTGGAAGAGGAGTTGAAGGGATTTTTCCTGCAGAAATCTTGAATCGGCTCAAGACGTCATTCACATACTTAGTCTGATGAATAAAAATTCCGTGAGCAGACTGGTGAACCTGCAACCCTAAAAAGAAATTCATCTCTCCCATCGAACTCATTTTGAACTTTGTTTGCATGGACTTCTCGAACTCCTTACACAATGTGTCGTTTGTAGACCCAAAAATAATATCGTCAACATAAATCTGGACTAGAAGAAGATCATCACCAACAGTCTTATGAAATAAAGTGCAGTCAACAGTTCCTCGTTTGAAGCCATTATCAGCCAGATGGTCGGCGAGCGTGCCATACCAAGCTCTCGGGGCTTGATGTAGACCATACAGAGCCTTGTTTAAACGGTAAACACGGTCTGGATAATCAGGATCTTCAAAACCAGGTGGTTGTTGGACAAACACTTCCTCGTGTAATTCACCATTGAGAAAAACACTTTTAACATCCATTTGATAAACCTTGATATTCTTATAAGCTGCATAAGACAGAAAGATTCGAATCGACTCTAATCTTGCAACTGGAGCATATACCTCTATGTAATCAATACCCTCTTGCTGATAAAAACCTTGCACCACTAGACGTGCTTTGTTTCTGACAATCACCCCTCGATCGTCCTTCTTATACTTAAATACCCACTTAGTCGGAATGGCTTTCTTAACTCTAGCAGGTTTGTCTATTAAATCCCAAACACCCAAACGTGCAAACTGCTGTAATTCCTCTTGCATAGCTTCTACCCAACAAGGATCTTCAAGTGCCTTACGAGCTGTCGTTGGCTCAACTTGAGATAGAAAGCAATTGAACTTAGCAAGATTCACAATTCCCGATGAATGTAAGTTAGTGTAAGCACACAACGTGTTATTGTTACTTGACGAAGCAACTTGATGACGTGTACGAACACCCACATCAAGTTCTCCGATGATGTTTTCCTGTGGATGATATCCATGAATCCGAAGAGTGGGATTCTCAGGAACGACAACATTATCAAATAAGTTAGTGTAATGTTCACCCAACTCTGGAGATGAAACATTATCACTGTCAAGATCAATAACTTGAACTTCAGCTTGATTATCATCAGAAGAAGTAGAAACAGTATCAATAGCAACTGGAGAGTCTTCAGTTGGAGCATCTGGTTGAGCTTCAACTGTATTAGAACTTGAAGATTCTGGAATATTCAAATGTTCTTCAAAGTATGCTCTAACCAGATCTTCATTGATATTTTCAGTCGAAGGAGTATAAGAATTAAATAAACTATCGTAGTCAAACATCCAGTCTGGACCTTTCCCTTAAGGAGGGGTTGTGTACTTTTGACAGTCTACATGGTACCATTCTTCAACACAGCCAGATGTGAAATTAAAAACCCTTTTCTTTGGAGATGCATATCCCAAGAAATACCATTCGATAGCTTTTTCTTCAAATTTACCCGAATCCTTCTTCAACATTGTACATGGACACCCAAATGGTTCCTAGTACTTTAAATTAGGTTTTCTATAATTTAAGATTTCGTAGCTTGTTTTCTTGAGTCGTTTCACTGTTAGAACCCGATTAAGCGTATAATAGGCTGTATTCACTGCATCATTCCAAAATTGAACCGGAAGCTTTGAATCAGCGAGCATTGTACGTGCAGCTTCAATCAGAGTTCTATTTTTCCTTTCAGCAACACCATTTTGTTGAGGTACATAAGGTGCACCATATTCTCTGTGAATTCCCTTTTGAATACAAAAGAAATCCAATATAGTGTTTTTGAATTCAGTACCATTATCACTTCGGATTCTCCTCACCTTTTGTTTATACAGTGATTCGATCTTAGTAATAAGGTTTTGTACCAAAACCGGTGTTTGATCTTTTGAACTCATAAATAACACCCATGAATATCTTGAATAATCATCTGTCACTACAAGACAATACCAGTCTCCAGAAATACTCGCACGATTCACTGGACCAAACAAATCCATATGAAGTCGTTCAAGAGGAGTATCAATGGAATTCAATAACTTAGAGGGAAATATCTTCTTCTTCTGCTTGCCCTTTTTGCATGCAACGCAGTGATCAGATAACTTAAAATTCTTTAACGAGACTCCCTCAACTAAGTCATTTGCCATTAAATAATTCATCTTTCTGACATGTATGTGACCCATTCTACGATGCCATAGAATCGAGTCTTTCTCGGTTGCTTTCGAGACAAAACATGTTTCAATTGATGTTGATATCTTATAACTCATATTTAAGACATAAATATCATTTGATCGTGGTGATCGCATGACAACCATGTCCTCGGGAATAACGTAACCCGGTTTCAAGATAAGACACTCTTTGTCAGTAAATATCGTAGTGTATTTTTTATCACAAATCTGCGATACACTCAATAAGTTATGATCTACCTTGTCGCAATAATTCACTTTCTCAAACGTAATATGACCATTTGAAACTTCACCCTCTTGTGTGATCATGCCCCCAAGATTCCCAGCAAACGCTACATAACCCCCTTGAATATTTCTTACGTTGGTTAATAGGTTGAGATTCCCAGTGATATGACGAGAACATCCGCTATCCATGATCTAGTTTTCACCAGAAATGGTCTTGGATGAACCCTACACACAAACAAAAGTGATTAGTTCAAAAGGCAGCCCATGCCTCAGTCTTGGGCACCTTTTGATTTTCTCTTTGATCATTAACTTTAACAGATTTCAATTGTTGTTCAGCCACTTGTGAATAAGTTACCGGCTTCCTAGACTTTCGTCTTAAATAAGCTGCCTGAACAATATTTGAATTCTTGTTTTGACATATAGGTTCAGTTGGAATGAATTTTGGTTTCACTTAACCGTGTGTCTCATTGACATGAAGAACCTTCCGAGGATTCACATCGGAGAACAAAATATGAGTATCATCAGCATACGACATAGGTCGTTTTAGAATCTCCTTGACCACTGGAATTGGCTTAGATTTGTCCTTGATAAAAGGATGAAGATTCTGATAGTTCTGTTGACTACACTTCTTCACAACATGACCTTGTTGACCGCATAAAAAACAAGTTCGCATGTCTACATGATTGTGTTTAGAAGTTGTGACAATCGTCAATTTCAGGTTAACTCCGTTAACACAACTCCGTCAATTCAAACTTAAAGATCACTGAATCTATAACGCACACCTCATTACATTTAAACTAGGGTTTAAATGACGCTTGACACTTACTACATGTGTAGTCTTTCGGGAATTGCAACGAAACGCAAACGAGTTGACACAAACGATTGGTGAATAAACGAAAAACGTCAAAACACTAATTATGTGATAATTATGTGTTAGGATTATGTGTTATGTGATAACATGTTATATAATGTTAACTCAATGTGCAAAACTAAGTTAATTAAGCTAGAGATGTAACATTTGGAAGTTTAGGGACTAAAGTGTAACATGTTATTAAATAATATTATTATAAACCCTAACTCCCCTCCCTCTTTCCCTCACATAGCCGACGGCCAAACCCCCCCTCCCCCTCTCCTCACAATCGGTTCCCACACACACACACATACCTCTTGGATTTTGATCTTGTCTTTCACAATTGAAGCATCCTACATCCGTTTCTAGCCATCCTCTACCTTCCTATTGCTTGTATTGGTGTTTTTGAAGGTATAATTGCAAACCCTAGGTCCGATTTTTCCTATGTATGGTGTTCATATGATTCTTGTTGATTTGATGGTGTATTGATGATGATTTGATAACTAGTTTTGATATGATTGCATGTTAATTGTTGTGTCTTTGAGTTTGAGATCAAATAAAACCCTAACTATGTATGTATGGTGTAATTGATATGCATGGATAGTAGTTATAGTGTCTAGAATGTTATATGAATGATTTGTGGTCCATAGATGGTTAAATTGTTGAGTTTGGATGCAAACAGTTTCTGGACAGATTGTGTTGTTGATGTTTGATTGACTGTAACGGGGTGTAAATGTGAAAATTGGTTGAGATTATTGATACTACAGTAAACTAGGTTGAGTCTAGTTTCTAAAGAATATAAATTTGCAATTTTTGGACGTGTAAAAGTTAACCTTTATGATTTTACAAAAACGTTGTGCAAAGCTGAGTTGTTAGACCTGCTGTTAGGTTGTTTTGTAAATGTTATATCTCATGAACTACGAGACCAATTGGGTTGGTTCCACTTTTCGAAGTTGAATTATTGAGTTAGGAACCTAACCCAAGTGGTCTTGCATTTATTGGATTTTTCGTTTAACGGGAATTTCAAATAACATTCTGTTGCGCATGAATTTGACTGTTATGAGTTTGATTATTGTGAGAAACCCACGTCGAATAAAAATATAATAAAATATGTTCTGGAAACCTAAGACATATATGCTTTTGTGATAATTTTTGGTAAATTAATTGTGATGCTATGATCGGTGTGATAGACTAGTTTTGCAAGTAGAATTCTGTCGTTAAGAAGCTAGTTGCTGAATTTTGTGAAAGTTGCATAAAACAACGTGATTGCTAATTTATTATCGTGTTTTGATCAAATTGCCCTTGCAGGGAATAATTGCTAATTGATTGTCATGATTTGACCAAATTTCCCTCGTGGGGAATAATTGCTAGTTAATTTTTATGTGTTGACCAAATTGCCCTTACGGGGAGTAATTGCTAGTGATGTACATTATGAATACATGACACGTAAATAATTGCTCACACATGTAACGTATCACAAATACACTTGTTAAGGTCACACACGATTCACAAACGAAACACGAAACATACTGTGTGCATAGGTATTATGTGCCGGGTCTAGAGACTCGATAATATTCCGACACTTAGAAAAATCTCTTTGTTGTTTTAGAACGCTAGAGAGAGTTTTTCTGTGACGCGCATCTTGGTGATTTATTTTGGGAATACTTCGCAAACAGTGAGTTCACTTACCCCTTTTAAACTGTTTTCAAACACTTTTCACTTGGGGAGATAACATACTCCGAAAACGCTTTTAAGATTTTGTTAATATAGATTATATATCACTTGTAAAGACTAAGTGGCAAACGCAATAACTAAAGTCCTTCATTCACATCGAACCGTTTAATATTGGATAATAGCGAGTCATTGTTGAGTAGTACTACTGGGTTTGACAAACCCCACCCAACGCTATGCTCGACTGGAGGTCGAGTGGGTGTAATCTTGGCTAAACACATACCATGGTCGAGATACACCTGGTGGCAAGGCAAATGATAAACAGTCAGCTTCGGTGTCGAACACTTAGTAATACTTGTTTTATAGGCTAGCTACCTATAGATATATAATTGACATAACACTATCTGGTAACGCAAAACGCTGAACGCAAAACGCTAAACGCTTTATTTTATATAAACTTGTGAACTCAACAACCCCGTGTTGACACTTTTAGTATGTTATTCTCAGGTAGCCGAGGCGGGCGCGCGGTATAGGATCATGCATGGTTTTTGAACATTCTGATATGCAAACATGTTTTTAATTATTATCACTTGGGTTTTTAAGTCGTCCTGCGTGACGTAACTTTTGTCTTTGGTTTTTACGTTTCCGTACTTATTTTCATTTAAACGTTTTTATGGTTTGATTATAACTAATGATTCCGATCCTGTTAGTTCACACCCTCTGACGGTAAAACTCCGTTAGTGGATTTTGAGGGTGTGACAGATTGGTATCAGAACCATTGGTTATAGCGAACTAGAAGCTGCATGCATACTAGACTATAACCGCGACGACCCATTAGTTATAATGATACGCACTGCATAAGTTTGTGTAGTCTTTGTTATCTTATCTCTTTACCTCTTTCACTCATACGCGCGCATACACGGCTTACCTGTAAGGATGTCGACGCCATCGTCATCATCATCCGACCCGATGTCTCACGCCCCTGGAAAGGAACCGCATCTTCCCAACTCATCGCCACCCCGAGTAGTCCCGGAGCTCGAAGCTCCTGCGCCGAAGAGGTATCGCTTATCCGGAGGCATGTACGAAAACGAAGTTAGCTGGGATTGGTACCCTAATATGATCAAACGTATGGTCTATCGTGAACAAGTTCCCCCTCTACCTCACCCGAACCATCCTGCTTACCCCAACACCCTACCACCCATAACCGAACCTGTGGAGCGAGTTCTCACAGCTGTTGTCTCTTGTTTAGAGCGCAACGTGGGTTTTATGCGCTCGGCGAGAGCAGATAATTCCCGGACTGATAAGAGATGGAACCGAAACTAAAGAGGAAATTTCCCGCCTGACAGCGGCAATGAAGGAAATGCAAGAGGCTAGTGATCAACAAATGAAGATTATGAGAAAGAGGCAAGCCGAGATGATAGACTTGTAAGAGCAACTCCAAGTAGCAAGGACCCGAACCGAGATAGCTTTAGAGCGTTGCGATGTCTTAAAAATGCAAATTACTCAAAACGCAGCCGAACCTGAGGCAGAGCCCGAAGAGGAACCCGAAGAAGATCCCGAAGAGGAGCCTGAGGAGGATCCCGAGGAAGATCCCTAGGAGGAACCCGAAGAGGAACCAGAGGAAGAACCGGCTGAGCCAGAGGCACACTCATAGGTGTCCTCAGACGATGTGCAAATGTGCAAATTCTTGGATTGGAACTGGCTAACTCTATGAACTGAGAGGAGTTCAAGAATATGATGCGAGAAGAGTACTGTCCGAGAGAGGAGATTGCAAGTTGGAATCTGAATTTTGGTCATTGAAGATGGTGGGTTCGGAAATCGAAGCCTACACCACCCGTTCTCACGAGTTAGCTGTGATGTGTCCACGGATGGTAGACCCGCCGAGTAAGAGGATTGAAATGTATATTGATGGGTTAGCACCGCAAATTCAGGGCATGGTGACGTCTTCCAGACCAGCCATGATTCAACAAGCGATTCGGTTAGCTCACAAACTAACGGATCAAACAGTGACCCAAGGTGCGTTACCACCTAGGGGTTCAACCACTAAAGCCCGTGACAACCCGAGTACTGACAACAGCAACAACAACAACCCGAGCAATGGAAAGAGAAAGTTTGACAACACCAGATCCTCATCCTCGAACCCCCCACAGCAACAACACTACCGTAAGCCCGAATTCACTCGGGGCTTCAACAATCAGGGTCACAACAACAATAACAACGGTGGCGGGCAGGGTTCGAGCGGATATGCTGGGAAATATCCTAAGTGCAACAGGTGCAACTATCATCATGCTGGCCCGTGTGACCGTGTGAATTGTCTGAGATGCGGAAAGATGGGTCATCAGGCCAAGGAATGTAGAGGAGACCTAGCGTCGAAGAGTGCTCCTAAACCACCTATGACGACGAAGGGATGTTTCGAATGTGGTCAAGAGGGTCATTTCAGGAAAGATTGCCCCAAGCTAAAACAGAACGAGAACAATGGAGGCAGCAGCGGTGGCGGAAGCAATGGTAAAGGAAGAGCTTTCGTCATTGGGTCGGGTCAAGCCCGCAATGATCCGTATGTGGTGACTGGTAAGTTTCCTGTGAAAGACTGTTTTGCTTCTGTTTTGTTTAACACTGGAGCTAATAGGAGTTTTGTGTCGAAAGCCTTTAGTCAACTCTTAGACTTAACTCCAACCCCGTTAGATGCTAAGTTTCCAGTAGAATTAGCCGACTGAAAGTCTGTAGAAACGACTCATGTACTTGCGGGATGTAAGTTAAAACTGTCAGGTCATATTTATGATATCGACCTTATACCTTTTACGCTTGGAAGTTTCGATGTCGTTGTCGGCATGGACTGGTTATCTGAGAACCGAGCGGAGATTATATGTCACGACAAGATAGTCCACATCGCTACCCCTTCCGGCGAGATCATTTCGATCCAGGTCGAGAAGCGGCATGACCACCAGCGTCATCACCCTCATGAAGGCGCAGAAGTATCTACGAAAGGGTCACCCGGCAATTTTGGCGCATATTGTTGAGAAACCCACGGAGGAGAAGCGAATTGAAGATATACTGATTGTGCGAGATTTTCCGGAAGTTTTCCCGGAGGATTTGCCTGGACTCCCTCCTATACGACAAGTCGAATTCCAAATCGAGTTGACACCCGGTGCAGCACCCATAGCCCGAGCCCCATACCGGCTCGCACCGGCGGAGCTTCAGGAACTGTCCACTCAGTTGCAAGATTTGTTGGATAAGGGTTTTATCCGACCTAGCTCATCGCCATGGGGAGCCCCTGTCTTATTTGTCCGAAAGAAGGACGGGACTTTCCGCATGTGCATCGACTACAGAGAATTGAACAAGGTGACGATTAAGAACCGTTATCTTTTACCTCGAATTGATGATCTGTTTGACCAGCTTCAAGGATCGAGTTAGTACTCGAAGATCGATCTGCGATCTGGTTACCATCAACTAAGAGTGCGCGAAGAAGATATCTCAAAGACGGCTTTCAGAACACGGTATGGTCACTACGAGTTTTCAGTTATGCCTTTTGGCTTAACTAACGCACCAGCCGTATTTATGGATCTCATGAATCGCGTATGCAAGGCGTACCTCGACAAGTTTGTGATTGTTTTCATTGATGATATTCTCGTCTACTCCAAGGACAAGGCTGACCACGAGGAACACTTAAGGGTAATTATGGAATTATTGAAGAAGGAACAACTGTACGCAAAACTCTCGAAATGCGGATTTTGGCTTCGCGAGGTTCACTTTTTAGGACATGTGATTAATGAGAATGGTATCCATGTCGATCCCGGCAAGGTAGAAGCCATCAAAAACTGGGAAGCACCTAAGACTCCGACTGAGGTGCGGCAATTCTTAGGACTGGCCGGCTACTACCGACGTTTTATCGAGGGATTTTCAAAGATTGCTCAACCCCTCACCGCTTTGACTCACAAAGGCACTAAGTACAATTGGGGTGACGCGCAAGAATCCGCTTTTCAACTGTGGAAAAACCAAACTCTGTAGCGCCCCTATTCTAGCCCTACCCGAGGGAACAGAGAATTTTGAGGTACATTGTGACGCATCGATACAAGGTCTCGGTTGTGTGCTGATGCAACTCGAGAAGGATATAGCCTATGCCTCTCAACAAGTACGGATTCACGAGAAGAACTACACGACCCATGATTTGGAACTCGGAGCTGTGGTGTTTGCCCTTAAGATATGGAGGCATTACTTGTACGGTACCAAGTTTACCATTTACACCGACCACAAGAGTCTCCAGCATATCTACGATCAGAATGAGCTGAACATGCGACAGCGTCGTTGGGTCGAGTTGCTTAAAGATTATGATTGTGCCATCAAATACCACCCTGGCAAGGCCAATGTAGTGGCCGATGCCCTCAGTAGAAAAGAAACCGATAAACCCAGACGAGCGCGAGCATTGCAACTCATGATTCATGTCAGCTTACCCGATCAGATTTGCGATGCACAACTTGAAGCTTTGAAAGATGATAATCTTCCGTCAGAACTCATGCGGGGCATGAACAAGCAACTTGAAACCAAATCGGACGGGGTCCGATATTTTGAGAACCGGATTTGGGTTCCACGATACAGAGAGTTGAGAACTCTAGTGATGGACGAAGCACACAAGTCCCGATATTCTATCCACCCTGGCTCAGATAAAATGTACCATGACTTAAAGGCACTTTACTGGTGGCCGAACATGAAAGCCGACATTGCCATCTACGTGAGCAAATGCTTGACTTATGCCAGAGTCAAAATAGAATACCAGAAACCATCTGGTTTGCTGCAACAACCGGAACTTCCAATGTGGAAATGGGAGCACATCTCAATGGATTTTATCACGGGTTTACCTAAGACACCGACGGGATGCGATACCATCTGGGTGATCGTTGACCGGTTGACTAAATTGGCACACTTTTTGGCGATTAAGGAATCGGACAAAATGGAAAGGTTGACTAGTGTCTACATGAAGGAAGTAGTGTCTAGACACGGAGTGCCTGTCTCAATTATTTCTGATCGAGATTCCCGTTTCACTTCGCACTTTTGGAAGTCGCTACAGAATGCCCTAGGCACACGCCTTGATATGAGCACAGCATACCATCCTCAGACGGATGGGCAAAGTGAACGAACTATTCAGACCTTAGAGAACATGTTGCGTGCATGTGTGTTGGATTTCGGAAAAAGTTGGGAACCTCACTTACAGCTGGGTAGAGATTTCGTATAATAACAGCTACCACGCAAGTATTAAAGCAGCGCCGTTTGAAGCACTGTACGGACGGAAGTGTCGATCACCTCTCTGCTGGGCAGAGGTGGGTGACAGCCAAAACACTGGTCCAGAACTGGTACTCGAAACTTCGGAAAAGATTGCTCAAATCCGAAACCGCATGGCAGCAGCACAAGATCGCCAAAATATTTCGCCGACAAACGTCGAAAACCTCTCGAATTTCAAGTGAATGACCAAATGTTACTCAAAGTCTCACCTTGGAAAGGTGTGGTTCGCTTTGGGAAGCGAAACAAACTCAACCCACGATACGTTGGTCCTTACCGGATAACGGAACGCGTTGGTCGGTGGCGTACCGACTGGACTTAACAGCGGAACTCAGCAGTGTACACAATGTTTTCCACGTATCCAATTTGAAGAAATACTTATCCGATGAAACCCAAGTAGTCCCTTTGGACGAACTGCAAATTGATGAACAGCTACGATTCATTGAAGAACCAGTTGAAGTTTTGGACTGGGAAACCAAAACACTTAAGCACAGCAAAATTCCAATCGTTAAGGTTCGTTGGAACTCAAGACGTGGACCGGAGTTCACATGGGAACGCGAGGATCAAATGATGAAAAAGTATCCTCACCTTTTTGAAGGGCTGACCAAACACAGAAAACCGCGAAACCCGACAAACCGTCAGAAATCACCGGAGGTATGAATTAAATTTCGGGACGAAATTTCTTTCTACTAAGGGATGATATGACAAACTGAAAATTTTCCTTACTTTTTCAGACACTCATCACGATTTGACTAAAATTTTCGGGACGAAAATTCTTTAACATGGGAATGATGTGACAATCGTCAATTTCAGGTTAACTCCGTTAACTCAACTCCGTCAATTCAAACTTAAAGATCACTGAATCTATAACGCACACCTCATTACATTTAAACTAGGGTTTAAATGACGCTTGACACTTACTACATGTGTAGTCTTTCGGGAATTGCACCGAAACGCAAACGAGTTGACGCAAACTATTGGTGAATAAACGAAAAACGTCAAAACACTAATTATGTGATAATTATGTATTAGGATTATGTGTTATGTGATAACATGTTATATAATGTTAACTCAATGTGCAAAACTAAGTTAATTAAGCTAGAGATGTAACATTTGGAAGTTTAGGGACTAAAGTGTAACATGTTATTAAATAATATTATTATAAACCCTAACTCCCCTCCCTCTTTCCCTCACATAGCCGATGGCCAAACCCCCCCTCCCCCTCTCCTCACAATCGGTTCACACACACACACACATACCTCTTGGATTTTGATCTTGTCTTTCACAATTGAAGCATCCTACATCCGTTTCTAGCCATCCTCTACCTTCCTATTGCTTGTATTGGTGTTTTTGAAGGTATAATTGCAAACCCTAGGTCCGATTTTTCCTATGTATGGTGTTCATATGATTCTTGTTGATTTGATGGTGTATTGATGATGATTTGATAACTAGTTTTGATATGATTGCATGTTAATTGTTGTGTCTTTGAGTTTGAGATCAAATAAAACCCTAACTATGTATGTATGGTGTAATTGATATGCATGGATAGTAGTTATAGTATCTAGAATGTTATATGAATGATTTGTGGTCCATAGATGGTTAAATTGTTGAGTTTGGATGCAAACAGTTTCTGGACAGATTGTGTTGTTGATGTTTGATTGACTGTAACGGGGTGTAAATGTGAAAATTGGTTGAGATTATTGATACTACAGTAAACTAGGTTGAGTCTAGTTTCTAAAGAATATAAATTTGCAATTTTTGGACGTGTAAAAGTTAACCTTTATGATTTTACAAAAACGTTGTGCAAAGCTGAGTTGTTAGACATGCTGTTAGGTTGTTTTGTAAATGTTATATCTCATGAACTACGAGACCAATTGGGTTGGTTCCACTTCTGGAAGTTGACTTATTGAGTTAGGAACCTAACCCAAGTGGTCTTGCATTTATTGGATTTTTCGTTTAACGGGAATTTCAAATAACATTCTGTTGCGCATGAATTTAACTGTTATGAGTTTGCTGTAATGATTTGATTATTGTGCGAAACCCATGTGGAATAAAAATATAATAAAATATGTTCTGGAAACCTAAGACATATATGCTTTTGTGATGATTTTTTGGTAAATTAGTTGCTGAATTTTGTGAAAGTTGCATGAAACAACGTGATTGCTAATTTATTATCGTGTTTTGACCAAATTGCCCTTGCGGGGAATAATTGCTAATTGATTGTCATGATTTGACCAAATTTCCCTCGTGGGGAATAATTGCTAGTTAATTGTTATGTGTTGACCAAATTGCCCTTACGGGGAGTAATTGCTAGTGATGTACATTATGAATACATGACACGTAAATAATTGCTCACACATGTAACGTATCACAAATACACTTGTTAAGGTCACACACGATTCACAAACGAAACACGAAACATACTGTGTGCATAGGTATTATGTGCCGGGTCTAGAGACTCGATAATATTCCGACACTTAGAAAAATCTCTTTGTTGTTTTAGAACGCTAGAGAGAGTTTTTCTGTGACGCGCATCTTGGTGATTTATTTTGGGAATACTTTGCAAACAGTGAGTTCACTTACCCCTTTTAAACTGTTTTCAAACGCTTTTCACTTGGGGAGATAACATACTCCGAAAATGCTTTTAAGATTTTGTTAATATAGATTATATATCACTTGTAAAGACTAAGTGGCAAACGCAATAACTAAAGTCCTTCATTCACATCGAACCGTTTAATATTGGATAATAGCGAGTCATTGTTGAGTAGTACTACTGGGTTTGACAAACCCCACCCAACGCTAAGCTCGACTGGAGGTCGAGTGGGTGTAATCTTGGCTAAACACATACCATGGTCGGGATACACCTGGTGGCAAGGCAAATGATAAACAGTCAGCTTCGGTGTCGAACACTTAGTAATACTTGTTTTATAGGCTAGCTACCTATAGATATATAATTGACATAACACTATCTGGTAATGCAAAACGCTGAACGCAAAACGCTAAACGCTTTATTTTATATAAACTTGTGAACTCACCAACCCCGTGTTGACACTTTTAGTATGTTATTCTCACGTAGCCGAGGCGGGCGCGCGGTATAGGATCATGCATGGTTTTTGAACATTCTGATATGCAAACATGTTTTTAATTATTATCACTTGGGTTTTTAAGTTGTCCTGCGTGACGTAACTTTTGTCTTTGGTTTTTACGCTTCCGCACTTATTTTCATTTAAACGTTTTTATGGTTTGATTATAACTAATGATTCCGATCATGTTAGTTCACACCCTCTGACGGTAAAACTCCGTTAGTGGATTTTGAGGGTGTGACAGAAGTAATTGGAATAAATGAAGCAGATGATTGATGATGACTCACATTTTTAGTCATGCTCTTAGCAACTCATCAGATAAGTCAGATTTCTTCTTTAAATAAAAATCTAAATTAGAACTGCTTGAAAAACTTTTTAGTGTATCTGTTCCAGTTGACTTAACAAAATTAATCTTCTTAGCTTGTTTTAAAAATTGTTTTGCCTTAGTCAATGGATCAGATTGAAATGATGTTTTTGTCTGAGCATACACACGTTCAAGTTCTTGAATTTTTGAAGTTTCATTGACAAAAACACTCTCAATAAGTTCAGGTTTGATAATACTTATTGGAATATCTTTTTCAGTGAACATCATATCCATTCCCTTTAACTTAAAAACCCTAGCCGAAGAAGATTTAGAACTCGGAGGATTAATAAAACGCATTAAGTCCTCGTCAGAAATCTTTGGTTTAACTGACTTCTTTGTCCTCACTGGTTTAGTTTTCACAGTTTCTTCCTTGTTTATCTGAGACTTGAATGAACCATACACAGCTTCCTCAAACTCTTGAGGTTCGCAAAGAATATGATTAGAACTAGGAATGTTCTTATTCTTGTGTATAATCTAAGGTTCAAACACATCTTCAATAATTACCTTGTCAACATTTTCAACAAAGATCTTTTTACTTTCCACATGAGGTTTTTGAGGAGCAACTTGGGGTTTGACAATTTCAGGTTTAACCATTTTAGGTTTTTCAGGAATCACAGATTCCTTTTGAATCAAATCCTCTTCTTTTCTTGCAAAAGGATTAATTTTATAATCATTCTGAAAAGGTGGTGGAATTTCAACAAAACCAATACCTTTCTTGGAATCTTTTTGTTTTCCAGATACTTCAATAATTTCATTCAACAGAAAAGATGAATTCCTAAATTTCCCCAATTTGTTCTTCAACTCAAGAACCTCATTCTCAAGCGCAGTTATCTTAGAACGATGTTTCAAGATTTCTTGAAACTTTTGGTCATTAATGGTCATTTTCACAGATAACTCGGCTTTGAGATCGTTGTTACTTGTCGACAATGAGTCAATCTTTTCTCGAGATCTCCTTTGAGATTCAAGAGATTGTCGATAAGTATCCTTAAGAGAAGCAATTTCTCTTATAAGATTATCATTTTGATTTTTCAATGCTTCTAACTTAGAGTTGTTAGATTCACAGTCAACACATGATGCTTTAACAAATGAAGTAGTAGACATCGAATTACTAACCTCATTGATCTTGGCCATGCAAGCAAACATTGATTCAGAAGGCTTGTCGCAAGAGTCATCAGAATCAGATCCAGAATCATTATCGGAAGACATTACACTACCAGTAGCATCTTGACAATCTTCATGTAACCCAAACATAGCCAAATTTGCTTGAACATCATTGCATAGTAGCCGTTGTGACCAATCATTACCATCTGCTAACATTACTTGTGTTGTAGCAAAAGATGGTTTCTTTTCAGCATCACTTCCTCGTGGTGAAGAAACATTTTGACTTTGACCACGAGGTCCAGTGTATTCTTTCCTTGGCTAATCACACTCCTTCGCGAAATGTCCGAATTCTTGACAATTGTAACACTTTACTTTTAATTTGTCAAAACCCAACTTCTTGTTTAAAGCTGGAAGATCTTTTCCAGTTCTCTGCATGAATCTTTTAACTTTACGAACAATCATAGCCATGTTCCATTTTAAATCCATGATTTCTAGATCATCTGGATCTATCTGATCATAGTCCTCATCTGTTAAATCACTTGTGGCAATTTTACTACTCACTAAGTTTTCATATGAAGACATAAAAGCTGTCAGAAAAGCAAAGTTTTGTTCAGCTTCCTTCATATTAACACTAGGTGGTGTAGCAAATGGATTTGTACTTGTCGAACTTCCAGAACCACCCGAATTACCAGCAGAGTAAAAACAAACTTTTGGATCATTAAACATAGCTGATTCTTTTTCACTTACCGCATGAGTAAGAAAAGCAGTGATTGGAGAGATTGTTGAACTAAGAGGCATACTTCCACCATAGAAAGCTGGATATTGATTTTCTTTGGAGGATTTTTGACACTTAAGATCATATTCTCTAGCTTCGATCTTTTGTAGAAATTCAAGTGCCGTCAAGTCTTCATTCAGAAAATAATCATTTTCTTTCAAAACCATTAGAAATGTTGAGTAGGAACTTGGAAGCACACTCTTGATAGTGTCAATTTTATCTCTTTCAGAAATTTCCATTTTCATCTTGTCCATTTCAGCAATTAAATGACTAAATCTTGTAGTCATCTCTTCAACTGTTTCTCCTTTCAATAAGTTAAAGTTTCGAAACTGAAACTTGAGCATCACTTTCTTACTTTCAGCTGTGTTTCCCATGCTTCTCATACGCAGATGTTGAAATAAAGATGCACATCTCTTGATACTACCAACTTGATGAAAGATATTTTCTGGTAAAGCCATAGTTAAAGTAGAATATGCTTTTATCTCGATTTCTAAAGCTTTCTTCTCTTCTTGTGAGTATTAAGAAACGACTTTAGGAGTATACCCAATAGTATCATCACCAATCATTGGTGCAACATAAACTTCATCAAGACAATATGAGCAGTCAGGATGAACAGATCCCAAATGTGCACGAAACCGAGGTTCCCACTTGGCGAAGTCACTGAACTTCATCAATCTTGGACATTTAGAATGTGAACCTATCTCGGTATCAAGTTGCAACATCTGTTGCATCAACATATTTTGAGACGCTAATGCATACATACCAGCCATCTTTGAAAATCGAATCAAATAATGAAATATCTTAACGAATCAATGAATAACTATAGCGAACTGTGAACAGTTGTAGCGAATCAATCATTAATAAAATTAAGACTGATCAATAACGAAGTCAACTTAACGAATCAAAAGTCAACATAACGAGTCAACTTAACGAAACACAAATAAAGTTAACGAATCACTCAAATGACGAAACAGATAACGAATGTAATGAAGGTTTAACGAATCACAAGTCAACTTAGCGAATTGACCAAATGAATTGACCAAGTCAACTTAACGAATTGACCAAACGAATTGACCAAGTCAACTTAATGAATTGACCAAACGAATTAACCAAGTCAACTTAACAAATTGACCAAACGAATTGACCAAGTCAACTTAATGAATTGACCAAACGAATTGATCAAGTCAACTTAACGAATTGACCAAACGAATTGACCAAGTTAACTTAACGAATTGACCAAACGAATTGATCAAGATTAGTTTAGCGAATCAGATATTAATTAATAACGAATCGCCAAAATAAACTTAGCGAATTAAGATAACGAATCAGCTACAGTTGATAGCGAATCAACACTGTAGCGAATTATACTATAATGAATCAGGTTGTTACAACCATTTGTAACAAACTCTGACACCTTATGCCACATGGCAAAGGTTGTTATGACACAAATCCCAAGAAGAACACGTGTCACACGAATCAGTTAATCTAGTTAACGAACTAGATAACACGAATCAATAACTCACACGAACTGGCTAACGAACAAGGTAGCGAATTAGCACTGTTGATAACGAATCACAGATCAAAATATAGCGAATCACCAGGAAGAAGATAGCGAATCACATTCATCTTCAAATCTTCAAACCTTCAAACGAAATTCCAGAAATTATGAAGATTAAACCCAGAAACTCAATAATACCAAATCTGTAGTACACCTTCGTTACTCAATCAAATTGCACAAGTAAACTACCAAAATACTCGTAAACCAATTCCGAATCCAATACACAAAACCTCGTAACCGATTAACATTTTAACCAATCCAAATTAACCAACAATCACACCCCTATTTCGGACTTAAACCGAAATCAAAACCAACCACACAAATCCAATTCAGATCTCAATTCCTCTTAACCAAACCTCAACAATACCTTAATCAACACAAGTTCACTCTAATTTGTTCATAATTCATTCAAATCAAATACAAATTGATTCAAAATCAAACAAAGGCGAAAAATAATCAAAAATGGAATAAATATAACACCAAATCAAGTGTAAAGAGCACCAACGGCTCTGATACCACTTGTTTGATCCCGGATTAACAGTTAATAACAATAACACAGATCTCAGATCTGTTAATTATACTGTTAAAGATCTATCTCATAATAAACCTTGATTTAGTGTATTGTGTATGTGTATATATTATCAATAACGTTAATATGAAGCTTGAGAGAGAGTAATTGCTTTCCTGAAATAAACTTATATTACTCTATGAAATTTTCTCTCAAAAAACTTAACTTAAAGTGAACAGTGGTTCACTATAAATAGAGGACGACCTGGTTCGCTAACATCCCCTAGCGAACCAGCTTCCCCTTCGTTATAAAATTTATCATAACGAACCGCCTCCTGATTCGTTAACATCCCCTAATGAACCAGGAGGGAATACATTATAATGTCTTAGTTCGCTAACATCCCTAGCGAACTAGACTTAACCTTAACGAACTACTCTTAGTTCGCTAACATTCCTAGCGAACTAGACTTAAACTTAACGAACTAGTTCAAAATAAACATTAAATATTACATAAATCATCAAATATACATTAATGATAAATACAAAGACTCTAGATGCAAAACCGTGAACTAACAGTTTTAATGGATGAATTTTATAAGTCTCATTTGTCTTTTGTTAAATTCTTATTGCATAATACAAAAAGTTGTGAAAGCATGTAGTATCATCTAGTTCTATTTTATAAATGTTTCTATCCAGATATTGATAACAAATAATATAAGAGTTTAAGGTAAGAGTGACTTTATGTTGGCTATGCAAACCTTATAACTGTCATAATGTAACTTAAGTATTGATACTAAACTTTGATTAATCTTCAGAATATTTAAGGTATCATAAAGTGTAATTAAAAGACAGTTTATCATGGTTCTAATAACCTTAACATTTAAATTTGTCACTAACACTCATGTTAGTTATTTGTTGATTTCGGGTAAACATATAGAACTAGACTCAACAAATCATGTGTTAATGGGAATATTAGGATTAGCATACTTATATATCATTATTATACAACTATCAATTTTAGCCAGCTGTTCTTTTGAATTATGGATAGTCTTGTAATGTCTATGCCTAATCTAATGGCATATATTTGCAATGGGACTTCTCCTTAAGAAACCTAAAGCTGGAAGTAATACTTGTATTTTGTTTATGAACCTTAGAATTATCCTCTTTTAGGTTTTAGTGGTAGTGAGTTGAATAACATCTTATTTCTAGCACCAGACATTTCTTTTCGTGTACATATGTTGCTGATCAACACACTTATTTTCCTTTGTTACTTCTGAGTGTTATAGTTGATTCGTAAGGCACCAAATTGTACAGCTGAAAATTTTAGTATGTAATGTACTAAAATAATGTATTTATTTCCATGTGTATTATTCATAAACCGTCGGAATACATGCAGTTCCGATGGCAGTCAGAATACATGCAGTCACCGCTGTCGCACACTTTGTTGGAAAACTGAAAAAAAATAACAAAAAAGTCGATTCCGACTGTGACATGGTGGCATACCGTTGGTTCCGACAGAGACACCTTGAAGACCAAGCGTCGCCGGCATGCTTTTATTCAGATATGTCGTAGCGTGGTGATTGATCATTGATTGATAAAAGTTCGTCTGATCTCAAATAAGTTAGGAAACTAACTTATTGAGATAGACATTTTGGGAAGATCAGTTCTTCATGTAAGTAATATAAAACATGATAAATATTAAACCTATGAACCTGTTACAGCATGAAAAGTAGTAACCGCAGCAGGGTATGATATAGTCGACATGCTTGTCATCTTGATCGAGTTCCCCTTTAGGATGTATAGTTAAGGATGGTTAGGGTTCTTGAGAGGAACCTGGTTTAGAAGATAGAGGAGACACATGATTTACTTATGTGTGAGAGATTAGGTTATGATGTTAAGTTATTCTCTCTATATATACACCCAAGGGGAAACCCTTTATTAGCTATTAAGAGTAATATGGCCCATCAACAATTACCAAGCTAATATATAATAAGGTATAATTAATTATTTTGATCTATTATTATATAAATGATAATGATGGTCATATAAATAAATATATAAAATATATTTATTCTTACAAACTTTGATAAGCCATGGACATTTCTATGGACATTCTGGGTCTCCCCGTAAATTCTGCATATTAACCTACATGATGTTCTAGATGTGTATCATGCCATCATCGTTTATGCCAATCGTTGCATGTAAACGCTAGGGGTTGTGTTTTTATTTTTGTATATAATATTTATATTTTTTTGGATTTTAATTTTATATACGGTAAGAAAGTTAATAATTTACTCAGGGTTTGATGATGAAAGGGGTTCACAAATAAATGAGAAGTTATAACACGTTTAAAAGCTATGGGTTTGGTGAGACCCATGACCCGCTTATTTTTTTCTCTTTTTGCTAAATTTGTTTTTAAAATATAAAAATATCTTTTTCTCAAAAAATTGGATATTAATTTTTATATATCCTCTATTTTATAAGAATTTCATATCAAATATCTGGTGAGATTAAATTTTAATAATGAAATGTTATAACCTGTTTAAGGTTATATGGATTTGGTGAGATCTATACCCGTGAATTCAGGTCAAATACATGAGAAATCTTCATTTACAAATAAAACAATATGATGACTTGAAAGAATATAAGAAGCAACCAGAGAGCTTTAAAGGTTTCTTTTATATATATATTTAAAATTAAAATTCTTAGTTTTATAGTTTTTCTTTTCTTTTCATTTTTCTTTTTTTTGCACGCAATAAGTATTGTAATTTATTTGCATCTTTATATGTTGTTTTACATTATTCGTTTATAATATTTATATATTTTTTTGAATTTTAATTTTATTTATTGATAAGGTGTTAATAACATACTTAAGATTTGATGGTAAAAGAGTTTCATAAATAAATGAGATGTTATACCGGTTTAAAAGTTATCTGGGTTTATTGAGACTTATAACCCGCTTATTTATTTATTTTACTATAAAAATTGTTTCCTAATTATAAATATTATCTTTTTTTTTTTTGTAAAAGATGGATATTAGTTTTTAGTATATCCCTATTTTATAGGATTTTCATATCAAATATTTGATAAGATTAATTTTTAATATATTAAGATGTTATAACTCGTTTAAAGGCTATGTGGGTTTGGTGAAACCCATGCCCATGAATTCGGGTCAAATACATGAAAAACCTTTACTTAAGAATAAAACAATCTGGTGCATTGAGAAAATTTACCGAGCTTTCGTTTATATATATTTAAGATTTTATACTTTTGCCAGAAGAGAGTGACCGTAGAATCTAGTATTTCTATTTTTAAATAGACATTTTAGGAAAAAAGGAATTTCCAGTTATCATTTATTTTTTATTTTATATTTTATATTTTTAAATTATATTATTATAATAGTTTTTTATATTACGGAGTTGTTTTACGTTATTCGTTTCTAATATATATATAAATGGTATATTATAACCCGGTTTAAAAACTATTTGGGTTTGGTGAGACCCATGACCCGCTTATTTTTTACTATAAAATTGGTTCTTAATTATAAATGATATCTTTAAATATATATATATATATATATATATATACTAACTTTTAAAATATCTCTATTTTATAGGATTTTCATATCAAATATTTAGTGACATTAGTTTTTAATTTAATAGGATGTTATAACTCGTTTAAGAACTATCTAGGTTTTGTGAGACCCATACCTGTGAATTCGGGTAAAATGCGTAAGAAGTCTTCATTTATAAATAAAATAATCTGGTAGCTTAAACTACTAGTCTTTCTAAGCATAAAAAATTTAAAAGTAAATAAAAAAAGGTATAATTGTAATCTCTCAAATAATTTCTCTATCCTAATTAGTTAATTATTTTTTTTACTGATTTTTTTGTCATGTCTGCCAAATTTTACGTATTGCACGTATAATAAAAATTAAATTAATCTTTATTGTAGTCCAATTCTCAAACCGATGGTGTATGAAACTACTTGAGTCTCCTTCGTTCGTTTTCATATATGTAGGTGCCCTATTTACAGATATGTAAATCTTTATACAAATAGTCAGTTTTCAAACTTACACTATATTCACATATTTAATTGAAATCTTCAAGACAATTGTCTATTTATATGTATGCAAATCTTAAAAATTGATTTTCATACTCATCATTCATTTTCCATATTGATCGTATATTTACGCACATGCATATTTTTTGTTGGTGTGTATCTTCTGCGACACTATTGGGAAAAAAAGCGTCAACACTCATATTATTATTTTTAGACACACATGCATATTTACGTATATGTTAATATTTAAACTGGATGTATTATGTGGACTTGTGTTGTTAATCTATAATTTCACAATTATACAAGGACGGCAACTCTACAGGAATAGAGCATTTCGTTTTAATGTTAATTGATAAGTCATCCAACAAGGTTTAGATTGAGAGAGTGGAGCTATTATGATAAAGAGAAATATAATGCGTTGATTGTGGTCAAATTAATAGGAAAGTGGTTTTAAGTAATTATCTTTAATTCCCTAAAGTATCCTTCTTCATCAAAAACTAACCCTTAAACTTCCAGGTTATTTCTAAAATGTTATTGATCAAAGATTTAATGGTTGAGATGAGTTCTTTAAGTTCTCAACAAAATTAGGAGTTCTTAAATGACACTCATTTAACGTTTCATTAAAAATGAACATAAACCAACATAAATTAATTAAAATAGGTTCAAGTATATTAATAATTTCGTACAATAAATAAACTAAAATCCAAAAAAATACATTCACAATATCAGAAATATACGGGGGATAAAAACTATATATAAAAATGGTTTAAATAAAAATAAGTTGTTTTCTAGGAATAGTAAGAATCAATAGAATTTTGACATTTGACATTAAAACATATGGTGAAAGAACAATTATAGGAAACTATGTCGGTTATAATAGTAAAAGAGTAATTGTAGGAAACTATGACGGTTTTTTGTAATTTTAAATCTCAACCATTGATTGATATGATCCAATTGCTATGATTTATTCATAGTATTCCTATGAAATCACTTGTTTTTAGGATAACCCTCCCTTATATATATATATATATATATATATATATATATATATATATATATATTCATTTTGAATGTTGCTATAGAGTATTTGATGGCTTCATTAATACCAAAACCTATACAAAATGTTTATAATTATTCTTATATATTATGTTTGATATCATACTCTAATTTCCTTGCAGATTAGAAAACCAAAACAACCCATCAACATGTTCAACCGATGGATGAAAACCCAAAATAAAAAAAACATCAACATGTTCGAAAATTAAGGGTATGTGGATCTGTCGGGCAAACAAGAAGACACACTTCCTGTCACAAACTAAACATGTTAGTATTTTGTTTGAGTAAGAGAAGAAATAACCTGAAACATATTTTCAATGTAAACACCAGGTGAAGATTGCAACGATTTTGAGCCACCGTCGCTAAAGGCCCAAGTTCTCGCAACCACAAGCGAACTGCTAACAGCCTCTTTAAAAGCTGTGGTAACTTTGGATCTTTGGGACAGGTTCGAGGCCACATGCACCGTTCAAAGTGAACTGAGCTCCATTTACGCGAAAGAACCCGTCATCTGCCGCTAATAGTTGTAGACACCAGTGTTGTGGGATCAAAAGAAAGAATGGAAAGAAAAATAAGATTGGGTAATTTTTTCTAGGTTTTTGTGTGTGGATTTACGTAAAGATGTGTGTTGGACTAGGTATTGATCAATACGTATATATAGAAGGAATGTTGGGCATGACTATGGGACCCGGTACGTGATAGGGAATATATATATATATATATTTTTTCAGTTTATATGTACAAACATTCCTTCATTACCATTTCCCATAAAAGAGTTTAAAAGAAAAAAAGTTATTATTTGGGTTTATATGTAAAACTTTTCCTTGGTTAATTTACTACTTTCAAAACTAATGGAAGATGTAAGGAATAATTAGGCTATGTAGCACAGGCCAGGTTCCTGGACCGGGGTATAGGGACGATACCGAACAGGGAACGATGAAACTTAAAAATTCATGATACGGGTATAATAATAAAAAAATAGAAAAAATAGAAACATATTAAATAAATTCCAAAATAGATATATAAAAAATAAAAATATATTAAATAAATTCTAAAACCTAGGTTTACAAATAAAATATACAAACCTAGAGAGATTAAATTGGAGAAAAAAACAAACTTGTAATAAAATTATTTCTTAAAAGTAGTCTTAGAAGTGTAATAAAAGAAATTAGAGGGTATAGAGTGAAAAAATTGTAATATTGATTAAAAACCCTAAAAATAGATTAAAAACAATGCCACTTCTATCTCATCTTCCAACTATCAGTTATTTTTTCATCTTCTAGTCTTTCTCAACTTTAGTTCCTCCAGCAAAGTATTCTGGCAGCAACGTAAGTGATTCATGGTTGAATCTCGACGGCAAAGACGACGCAACCCTAAAATTAAATGGACATGTCCCCGAAATGTTTTGGATCAGTCCCAATTAACCTGAAAATGTGTAGTATACGTCCCCATTAATCAGAAACGTCCCCATGCTACATAGTAATTAGGTCCGGTTTATTTATAACCGAAGGAATTTTAAATAGATTTGGAAAAGATTCTATCATATATTGTGTTTGGTTGGTTTGAGATGCAATCGGAAGTGAAAATTTTTTTTCCATCAAACTCCCTCAAACAAAGGAATTTCACTTTCCATCACACTAAGCCAAGAAAATATAGACATTGTATTTAAAGGGTTAACTTATTTTACAAAGGATAATAAAAATAAGAAGTGTGAGAAACCATAAATAATTGACATGTGTCAAGTGACAACCAAAGGAAAAATGGTATAAATGTAATTGTACACATTTTCTCTCCCCACATGTAAGGCACATGTTAATACTTCATCATTTTAGAACGTTTATAACTTTTTCGTATGATATTTTTTTTTGAAAAAAAATTCATCATAATAACAAACGTTTTTTATCTTTAATATGAGTATGATTTTTGTTATATAAAATTTAAAACAAAAATCACGTCATTGTGTCTTTTCGCACACCATTGTGTCTTTTTCGCTTATCATTGTGTCTTTTTCGTCATTGTGTCTTTTCGCACACCATTGTGTCTTTTCACTTATCATTGTGTCTTTTTTCGTCATTTTGTCTTTTTTCGTCATTGTGTCTTTTCACACACCATTGTGTCTTTTCGCTTATCATTGTGTCTATTTTCGTCATTTTGTCTTTTCGCACACCATTGTGTCTTTTCGCTTATAATTGTGTCTTTTTTCGCACACCATTGTGTCTTTTCGCACACCATTGTGTTTTTTCTCTTATCATTGTGTCTTTTTTCGTCATTGTGTCGTTTTTCGTCATTGTGTCATTTCGCACACAATTGTGTCTTTTCGCTTATAATTGTGTCTTTTTTCGTCATTGTGTCTTTTCGCACACCGTTGTGTCTTTTCGCTTATCATTGTGTCTTTTTTCGTCATTGTGTTTTTTCGCACACCTTTGTGTCTTTTCGCTTATCATTGTGTCTTTTTTCGTCATTGTGTCTTTTTTCTTCATCGTGTCTTTTCGCACACCATTGTGTCTTTTCGCTTATCATTGTGTCTTTTTTCGTCATTGTGTCTTTTCGCACACCATTGTGTCTTTTTTCGCCATTGTGTTTTTTCGCACACCATTGTGTCTTTTTTCGCAATTAATACATGTTACACAATAACTTGAAACATAAAACACAATGGTCAATACGTATAAAAAAATGACCTAAAACGTAAGACACAATGGCGAATACGTATAACACAATGGCCTAAAACGTAACACACAATGGTGAATATATATATAACACAATGACTTGAAATGTAAAACACAATGGAAACAACATATTACACAATGACATAATGAACAACAAAAAAACACAATTAAAAAACCCATTATTTTTTTTATTTTTATATAACAATATGATACTCATATTAAAGATAAAAAAACGCTTATTATTATGGTGATTTTTTTTTAAAAAAATAATGTCGTATGAAAAAGTTATGGACATTTTAAAATGATGGGGGGAATTGGCATGTGCCTTGCATGTGGAGAGAGAAAGCTAACAAATATGAGTTATTACCTTAATGCCCTTTTGTCACACCCTCAAAATCCACTAACGGAGTTTTACCGTCAGAGGGTGTGAACTAACAGGATCGGAATCATTAGTTATAATCAAACATCATATTCAAAGTTTTTAAACCACAAATATTAAAGTTTAATGAATGCGGAAGCGTAAATCATAAGCCAAGTGTTGCGTCACGCATGACGACTTAAAACCAAATTAATAAAAGTTTAAAACCAAGTTTTCAAAACGATAGTGTTCAATGAAATGCATGTCCCTATACCGCGCGCCCGCCTCGGCTACCTGAGAATAACATACTAAAAGTGTCAACACAGGGTTGGTGAGTTCACATATATAAATAAAGGAAAACATTTATGTTTAAGTGTTTGCGTTTGCGTTACCAGATAATGTTAAGTCAATTATATATTAATAGGTAGCTAGCCTATAAAACAAGTATTACTAAGTGTTCGACACCGAAGCTGACTGTTTATCATATGCCTTACCACCATGTCAACCACGACCATGGTAATGTGTTAGCCAAGATTACACCCACTCGACCTACAGTCGAGTTTAGAGTTAGGTGGGGTTTGTCAAACCCAGTAGTACTACACAACAGTGACTCGCTATTATACAAATACTAAACGATTCGATGTTATGAAGGACTTTAGTTGGTTTGTTTGCCACTTAGCCTTACAAGCGATATATAACCAATAACAAAATCTAAAGCGTTTGGAGTATGTTATCTCCCCCTAATAAAAGCGTTTAAAAGAGTAAAAAGGGGACGTGAAACTCACTGTTTGCGAAGAATTCAAAAACAAGTCAACCGAGAGATGCGCGTCACAGAAAATCCTCACAAGCGCTCTAAAACAAGAATGAGATTTTCTAAGTATTGGAACTATTATTGAGTCTCTAGACTCGGCACATAATACCTATGCATGAGATACGTTTCGTGTTTCGTTTGTGAATTATGTGTGACTCGACAAACACATTGGTGACACGTTTCATGTTTAAACAACTACATAAGTATCAAGTACTAACATTGTACATTACTAGTAATTATTCCCCACAAGGGAAATTTAGTCAAAAACATAGCAAATATCGATCAACAAACACGTTTCATGTATTTTCACATAGTTCAGCAGCTAGTTTTATCAAAACAGAATTCTACTTGGAAGGATTACTCAATTCAATAGATCATAACATATCAATTAATTTACCAAAATTGGTCACAGAAGAACACATGAGTTAGGTTTCCAGAAATATTTTTATTGTATTTTTATTCCACATAGTTTTCTCACAAAGACCAAAACATTACAGTAAACTCACAGCAGTCAAAATCATGCGTAACAGAATGATATTTGTTATTCCCGTTAAATGGTAAATTCAATTAATGCAAGACCAATTGGATTAGATTCTTAACTCAATATGTTAACTTCCAGAAGTGGAACTAACCCCATTTGGTCTTGTAGTTTATGAGATATGATAATTTCAAAACAGCCTAACAGCAGACCCCACAATTCAGACTTGCACTACGTTTTTGTAAAATAATAAAAGTTAACTTTTACACGTCCAAAAATTAAAAATTTGGACTCTTTAGAAACTAGACTCAACCTAGTACACTTTAGTGTTAATAATTTCGACCAATTACCACATTAACATCCAGTTACAGTCGTCTAAACATCAAATCAACAATCTGTCCAGTACCAGGTTACATCAAAACTCAACATAACAACAATCTATGAACCATAACCCACGCATATCACACTCTAGACACAAGATTTACCAACCATGCATATTAATTTTACGTTACACACATAGTTAGGGTTTTACTTGAAAGTTTAAAAATAAAGAACAAGTAATTAACAAGCAATTATAACACAACTAGTTATCAATTCACTAGCAAATCATCATCAAACATACAATCAAATCCTAACTCATCTTAATCATCACTTTCAAGAATTTAGGGTTTTGATTAACCCATTCAATATCAAAATTAAACACATAGAATGCATAGAGAAGTAGTTAATTACCTATTAGCACATTAATTCTTCAACAAAAGCTTGAAAATCCTTGTATGTGTGTGTGTGTTTACGGCAGCCAAGAAGAGAGGGAGAGGGGGCCGATCGGTCTAGGGAGAGGGGAGGGAGTGTAGGGTTTTGTTAATTATTATAATAATAATATGTTACACAATGGCCCCTCTACTTTTAGTTATTAATTTTCTAGTGTAAACAATTAGTTCTTGCTTCTTGTGTTTAGCATTACACATAACATATCAAGTAACATATATGTTAACACATAATTATCACGTATTTGTTGTTTTGATGTTTGTCGTTTGTTCACCAATGGTTTGAGTCGACTTGTGTGCGTTTCGGTGCAATCCCGAAAGACTACATGTGTAGTGATTGTCATGCGTCATTTAAAACCCTAGTTTAAATGTAATGAGATATGCGTTATAGATCAAGTGATCTTAAGTTTGAATTGACGGAGTTTGGATTAACGGAGTTAACCTGAAATTGACGAGTGTCACACCTTTTCATCAATTTTTATTTATTAAATTAATCTCAGCCATTCAAATCTAAGATCAATGGACTGGATTCCTTTTCACCCTTCTCATTTTTGTTGTCCTTTGTATTTTAACTTTATTCTCTATTTAAATGCTGTTAAAAGAATTGACTCCTTTTATATTTCATAGAAACATCCAAACGATTTACAATGAAGTGCCAGGTAAGCGGGTAACAAGCTGCGCCGCAACCCCCTTTTGGATAGCAAACCTAATCCGACTAAAAACAAAGTTTTGATTCTTATGGGCTGATACATTACTATACACAACTTTCTGAACCCTATTCAAAAGGTCCACGGCATCCGGAGCTAAGAAACCAAAAGTGTCAAAGGCGAAGGGGATAAACACGTGTTGATTCTCCAAACAAGCTCTCTCGTGTTTAGCAACCTTGCCCGATGCCGCCTTCAATGCTGCCTGGTCTGCTACAAATCCAGTGTCCCTAATCCCAACAAGAGGGGACACTCCTGTGAGGTCGACACAAGCGTGTTTTCCCCCTACCCACCCAAAAACAAGTATACCGGCCGGTCGTAATGTAGATCTTCCTTCTTGAGGATCCGTAAGAAATTTTACGGGGGCTTCCTTTTTAGCCGAACTTCCGGCTCGTTTAAGAACATCGCATATAACATCCCTCACCAAATCATGCCTGTAGTTAAACCCAGGCAACTCTTTGCAGTGAACCGCATGCTTGCCAAAAGAATCCAAACAAACCTTACGGCAAACCGGGCACGGCTCATTTACCGGAAACAAAGGGATCTTTAACCGATACTTCAGGATGGCCCGGTACTCCAAAGCCGACATATGTTGGCCCAATCCTTCAATAGGGAGAACACTTAAGAAATCTTGAGCCCGAGGAGCCCGAAGACACTCAAACACCGCTTTCTGACAAGGGGATAAATCAAACTTCATTTCCGAACTCTTGATGATTCCACTATAAAGGGCACTCGTCAAAGCATGTTGGGCTTTAAGGGGGGGGGGGTGTCTTTATTAAAGAAACCTCACAACCCAAAGCACATACAGTTGTTAAACGAATAAAAATTTAAAAGAACAAAAGATTATCATAATTGATTATAGAGGGTTGGTACAGAGGTGGGGATAATTTTATAAATTTAATTTTCTTACGTTGTAATTCCATCTCTAACTTTACAAACAAAACACCATACAAATTTTTATTGGTGCTAATTCCAATTCCATCAAATTCTAATTCCTCTCAAGTCTCAAGCATTCCAATTCCTTTGTAAACATTATACAAATCATACAGACCCCAAAGGGTGTGAAGTAGCCTTACGGGTTGTGAGTTCGATTAGAAATTTTTTGTTACTTTGGTTAGAAATCTTCACTTTATTTAATTCAAGTCAATGGATGTTTTAGATTCTACTACAATGGTTTTATTTAAGGGTTGATGACTAAATCATTTCAAAGGTTCAAATGAAGTACATACTTTAGTCCTTTTTGACAAATAAGACACTTCATCTCTGTTTTAGATAGGTAGAATAGAATATGCTATTGATGTAGGAGTATCCAACTTAATAATTCGACCCGAACTGACCCGTGTGGAACACAATAGAAGATTATGATGATCTTTTATTTGATTAAAATTATATCTTTCCATTTTATCGGATTCTTGTTTCCTATTTTAATAACTTCTCATCTCTATATATTAGCATATAGGGTTCGTTGTTATAGGCAGTTTTTTGGATTTTGAATAAACATTGTAAACCTTGAAGGTTTAGAACCTTTTGGTTCCTAGCTTTTGGATAATAATCATATGAGTTTAGTGATTGCCATTTGACATGCGCTTCTAACTGCATCATCTGGTATCAAAGCTCTTGGTTTGTCAAATGGCTTTGCGTGAAGGAAAATGCTTGTTCGATCGTAGAATCGCCGACAGAGGCAACGACAGAAGTATGTTCGGTTCACGTGCCCACGGTAGAGATCGGTATTCTACTAGCAGAACCGCCGACAGAGGCAGCGGTAGAATCGATCCCGACCCATGGGATCTCAAGATTAAGAGACTGCGGAAACGAGTCTGGAATCTTGAAATACAACAAGAGATCACGCGGCTCCGACAAAGGATTCGAGATCTCGAGTTGCAAAAGGAGATGCAGAAGACAGCACCCGAGTCGATCACCGTCTTCGTCGGGGAAGGTGGTGACGGCAGCGGGGAGCATGCGTTTGACTGTCACCCGTCTTGGCTCAACGAACCAATCTATCAAGAGTGTATATTTGAAGACGGACCAAGGTTCGATGAAGACGAGATTGATCTTAACGAAGATGAATGTTTATTCGTGGACCAAGTTCTTAACGGGGTTCTTGGTGGTAATACGATAATCAATGTTGAGGCAACAGTGGTTAAGGGCGGTGATGGGGTGGTGGTGTAGAATTGGTTCTGCAAAGTTCAGTCGCAAAGTTCAGTCAGTTTGCCGAATAATATGCAATGTACCATGAATGCAAATTTTCAAATTGATGAGAAGATTGAGGTTGCTAAAAATGTGGGTACTCTTACCGCTAATAATTTTAATCATTTAAATATCCCATGTGCAGCTTATGATGGTAGTTATGGAAATATTGAGGTAAAATTGAAGCGTGTCTATATATGGTGGAACCTACAAAATTTGAAGTTTGTATGGGTCAAGTGCATTGTACATGTGAGATGCATGACAGAGTGGATAAATTGAGTAATGTTGATGGCTTAAAAATTTTGGGCATGTATAATTTGAAGTCAAATAGTGGGCTTCATATTAAATCGGATATGATATCAAAGGAAAGGAGTAATGGGTTCATGGATTCATCAACTGCAACATGGGTACATACCAAGTACGATGGGTCACAAAAAGGTTTTGACGATTATAATGACAGCCCCCAAAAATCGATGGTGAATAAGAAACGAACCAATGTCCCCTTTTATCCCGGTGGACTTTATTTCAAGCAAAACTCGAGGTCGAGTTTTTTATTCAAGACGGGGAGGATGATGCAGGAGTATCCAACTTAATAATTTGACCCGATCCGACCTGCGTGGAACAAAATAGAAGATTATGATGATCTTTTATTTGATTAAAATTATATCTTTCCATTTTATCGGATTCTTGTTTCCTATTTTAATAACTTCTCATCTCTATATATTAGCATATAGGGTTCGTTGTTATAGGCAGTTTTTTGGATTTTGAATAAACATTGTAAACCTTGAAGGTTTAGAACCTTTTGGTTCCTAGCTTTTGGCTAATAATCATATGAGTCGTGATTTCCATTTGACATGCGCTTCTAACTGCATCAGTTGTCATGTTATTGGAATTTAACGATGAACACACGAAGAATAAAACGAAACCCTAATAGTTAGATCTTATTGAATACACATCAAATATGTACAATTGACTTATAGTTTACGATAACTAATCAAATAAGGAATTGAAATGAAACTGGAAAAATGAATGAGAAAATTGAAAACTAGCAGTTGCCTTCAAACCCTTATAACGAACTCCACTGTAGCTAACGATCATCTTTATAGTTTTCACTATACCCCCCCCCCCCCCCCCCCCTTTAGTTTGCTATGTTGTTAGTAAACAACCAAAGTTCAATTTACCAGTTTAAACAAGTTTTAGACAGCTGCAGATTTAGTCCCTCAACTTGTTAAAACTTGATTAACCAAACTACCTGTAATAAGCCATAACTCCAATATGTTGAGCCATGATCACACATAACAATCTCCACCTTGATCTCGGATCAACCAATATTGAGAATTTCTATACATAAGTCAAACTCAATGTAATCAACATTAACTTGCTTAGACTGAATAATATCACTAATAAAATGTAGCCTGACATTGATATGTTTGGACCTTTCATGAAATACATGATTTTTGGATAGTTGAATGGTCCCTTGATCATCACACTTAATCACAACATCAACCTCTTCTAGACGAAGGACTTTCACAAAACTTTTTAACCAAATAACCTCATTAACTTCTTCAATGAGTGCTATATATTCAGCCTCTGTTGATAAAGCCACTACATGCTTCAATGTGGCTTTCCAACTTACAACACTACCAAGAACTTTGAAAACATATCTTGTTATAGACCTACCTTTGTTTATTTCTTTAGCAAAATATGAGTCAACGTAACCAAGTACAAGACTTTCATCATCATTTACCTTACCAAATTTTAGACCCACCTCCTTAGTTCCATCAATACTTAAGGATCTACCTAACAACCTTCTAATGTTTTTGACTTGGATTAGCCAATATCTACTAACCAAACTAGTAGCATACCCTATATGTGGTCTTACAGACCATAAGATACATCAGACTACCTAATGCACTAGCATAAGGTACATTCTCCATCTTAGACTTCTCTTCATCTGTTGTAGGAAAAGCAGTACCTGGTAACTCGAATATTTTGCCAAATAGTGTAAGACATATTTACGTTGGTCCATAAAAAAATGTTTCACTTTCTTTATGTAAAAAAACTGAGATAGACTCAATTATTGGTTTTATCTATCTCTACAAATCTCCATTCCAAGTATCACATTTCAAACTCATCCATCTAACAATTTTTTTGTACCTGCAGTTTCATTTTTATCCTTGCAGACTTTCAACATGTCATCTACATATAGGAGTAGATAGACAACACATAGATCATATTTACTTCTAGAGAAACCATGTGATATCATGTATTCATCAAATCTGAGATACCACTGTCTAGGAGACTACTTAAAACCATACAATGACCTCTTAAGCAAACAAACTTTATTCCCCTGTTTCTCCATCTCATAACCAAGTGGTTGTCTCATATAAATCTTCTTTTTCTAGATTACCATGTAAAAATATTGTTTTTACATCTAGATGTTCAAGCTCCATATCATAAAATGAAACTAACGAAAAATTAACCTTATTGTAATAAATACTTGCTCTTTGTGGCCACCAATCTTGCTTTAAATATTAGTGCTTTACTCTTTTAATACCTTCTTTGATATTAAAGATCCATTATTGTCAAGCTTGTCAACCAGTGCCCATGTCTTATTATGCGTTAGTGAGATCATTCCATCTTCCATAAATCTTTCTTTTGACTTTATAGCTTCACTGTAAGTCAATGGTTCAAAGACATCTTCATGTTCAGCAGCCATAAAAACAATTGAAGAAATGACATCATTACCCATGTACCTGAAGGAATCTGAATCACCCTTCTTGTTCCGTTTCAAGCCATGCTTAGACTCTCTTGGTTACTACTTGAACTCTCAAATTAATGTGTACTACTACCAACATCAATTAATTTCTTTCTCAAACTTAGGCTCCACCTCCAAATGAATACCATGCACATCCCCTACACTACTAATGTGTTTCTCTGAAATGCTCGTATCATCTTTATACATTATTTCTTTTTTGAATACCACTTCTCTACTCACAATAACCTATGGACTAACATCATCTAACCTCCAAAGTATATATTTTTTTACACCCTCAAGATATCCTAAAAACACACACTTATGTGTCCTACGTACTAGTTCTCCCTAGTTCACATGTGAATAGGCTAGGCATCCAAACACCCTTAGATCGATTCCCTTAATCAGTCTTAATACCTAACCGTAACTCCATGGGTTTCTTCATTTCTATAGTAGATGTGGGTGATCTTCTTACTAGATAACAAGTAGTTATGACTACTTCTGCCCAAAATGCCCTTGGCATACCAGAATTAGACATCATGCATCTTACTTTCTCGAGTAAGGTCCTATTAATTCTTTCAACCAATCCATTATTTGTGGAGTACCCACAACAGTTAGATGCCTAGCTATACCCAATTCTTTGCAATAGTCATTAAACAAGCCGATGCAAAACTCTAAACCATCATCTGTTCTTGATTTCTTTAACTTTCTATAGGTTTGTTTTAACTAAGACCTTTCATTTCTTCAACTTATTAAAGGTTTCATCCTTAGTTCTACTCAGATAAACCCAAACACTCCAAGAATAGTCATCAATTATTGAAAGGAAATACCTAGTTCCACCTAGATATGTCACTTTTGCAGGACCCCACAAATCAACATGAACATAGTCCAAAATACCTTTTATGATATGTTTGTCTTTTCCAAAACTGACCCACTTTTCTTTTAAGTATGTAGTCTTCACAATCACCTACATCACAACTCTTGAGATTACCAATATCATGTTGCTTGTTTAGTTCAAACAAACCTTGGTCACCGTTGTGGCTCAATATTTTGTGCCACAATCTTGCAAGATTGACAGTTTTTCCCTCAATCACTAATACACTACTCGCCATTACATTTCCATTAAGAAGATATATATTATTCCTCTTCTTGTTCCAGATAACACCACCATGGAACCCTTTATTACTTTGATCTTCCGATTCCTCATCACAACATGGTACCCTGAACCCTCAAGAGTGCCTGATGAGATCGGTGCCTCTTTGACTCATAAATATACCTCACCTTTTCAAGAATGGACTCTACAACATTCTCAAGCTTGAATTTCATGGATCCATGGCCCAAGCTCTTGCATGATCTTTCATATCCCAATATGATAACACCCAAATCTTCATACTTCAAGTCTGTAAATAACTCTTTGTGTGGTGTCATGTGATATGAACACCAAGAGTCCACAACCCATTCTTGACTGGTTTTACTATTTCTAACTACCATGACATCTAAACTTTTATAAGCTTCTAAATTTTAATCTTTTCAATAATTACTATTATGCCCTTTTGAACTACTTGCTTCGCCTTTCTTATTCTTCCTTTCTACGAAAATCTTTCTTGAAATTTTTCTCTGAATTACAGATGTAGCATCTTATTTTAGTCTTTGATTTGGATATTGGATCATGATATACATCTATTTATACATCACGAATCCCTTGTAAAGTTATGTTTATTTAAGATTTTGAGTTCGGTTTAGTTCATGCTTTGTTGATCTTTTATTAATTTAGGTTTTGAGTCAAGTTTATTATGTATTTATCATGTTTTAAATCTTTTGGTGTCTTGCATGTTAAACTCTAAATTCTTTTGATCATTTCATGTGAGGTTTAAGTTCGTTTTTGCTCATCATTGGTTACATGATTAGTTCTCTTAGTGTTTTGATTTGTTTTCATGTAGATGGTGGCTTGTAAGTCAAGGAAAAGAAGGCCTAGAAGTTTCTCATGGTTGCCTGGAAGCTAAGGAGGATATCTAGCATGTTTAAGTAATAAAATAACAAGAAAATTCGTAGCCCCGTAGCCAAGCACGCCGCGCCGCGCGGCCAGGGAGGGAAAGCCTGGCCGCGCGGCGCCTTTACCTCCTGGTCCATCAATTTTCGCAAACAAGCCCGCAATGCACTATATAAACTTAATGTTACAAGCCTAGTCGTTTTTATCAAGAATTGCTGTCACAACCCCCCCCCCCCCCCCTTTAAGGCCTAGGAGTGCGACCAACAGTTGGTACCACAATTGTTAATAAATCAGAGTTATGTTTAATTAGCGGAAGACTTATAAACATGTGGATTAAAGTTGTAAATATTTACATTCAAAAGAAACGGGATATAAAAGTTTCCCGCTTAGTATTAATTGTTTAAGTTTTACAAAACCACTATTAATATTATATTTGAGTTTAAAACAAAATATATGAGCCATCGAATATCTATAGCACTTCGTCACTCCAAGTGCTATCCTTGTTCACCTGCAAAATGTAAATAAAATACATCTGCAACGAATGCTGGTGAATATGCTGATGCTAATATAATTTCCTTTTACTTTATTACCCCTCGAGACTACGCCTGCCCCGGCCCATCGTGGCTTAGGAATAACAAAGTTAAATCAACACATTTATAAACTCGAGTCACTACACTAGGTCACCTCAGCAAACACCGCAACGTTCGGCTTAGTTAAGTACCCGTAACTATACACATGGTCGTGCTTCCCGCGGGAAAGCGTCCTACGACCAGGTGTGGTGCGATGTGCCCACCGCGTACTACCACATATGTAAGGATCTAGACAAACGTATACTACAGCCTGAGGGCTAGGCTTATACTCTTATTTATAATGGTTTTAGGAACACGTAGTCCCTTGTAAACAATTTTCATATAACATGTTTGACTCGTTTGAAAATAAGGTTGTAAAAGTTTAGGGGCGTATTCACCTTTTCACTTTGGGATCGGTTTCAAACACCATCCGAGGGTCTTTCCCTTGCTATCTCGCACCTATAGTACGAGTATAACCATTTGTTAGTCGGATATACAATCTGACTTAAGACATTTAGTCTTATTTTATAAACTTTACCTCGATGAACCTTTAGTTCAAAATCTCTTTTACTTAAAAACCTTTAGTAATGTATAAACCTTTAGTTTATTTATAAAACCCTATGTTTCTTCTTCTCTAAGAAACGTATTCTTTTTCTTTATTATTTAAGAATAGTTATTTATTACTTAAATAATATTTCATAACAAAGAATATATATACTTACAGACATATATATTTATCAATATTCATATTCTTATCTTTTTTCTTTTCTTTGTTATGTTTTCTTTTCTTTTATCGAGGTATCAAGTATAACATCGACTTAAGGTTCAAGCCTTTTATAATATTTTATTATTATTCTTATTGGCGTTATGCCTACCATTGATGGCTTATAGAACCCTATTAACTCGAGCAACAACCCAACGCCGCTTCACCTTTCTTTCCTTATCGTTCAAACTCTTCTTCTCTCTTTCCTTGGCACGCCAATGGTAACACCAATCCTTCACCACTTGTCGACACGCCTTACGAGACTCATCATCGAGATAACACAAACACCTTCGTGGTCGTATACGGGTGGAGGGTGTCACGTACTTCGAGGAAACGTTGACACGGGAATGGAGGAAATCGGGCACGCTTATCGAGGTGGATCGTTTTTATGATTGTTGGTTTATAGAGAGATGCTAGAGAGAGAGTGAGATACTGAATTTTGGTGTGTGGATTGAAGATCCCGGACCTGCTATTTATAGGCAAAATCTGAAGACCCATCGCGGCACGCAACGGCCTCCTGGGCACCCGTAGCGTACTGCGACGTAGCCCTGGCCAGTCACAACGTAGGTCTGCCACGTATCGCCACGTGGCAGACGGTGTGCCACGTGTTGACACGTGGCGGGCGACGTGGGACTCGTGGCGAATGGTGTGCCACGTGTGGCCACGTGGCAGCCCACGTATCAAGTTGTCAGACAACCCATCGCGATACGCGATGGGTTTCCCTTTTGATCTATCGCGTATCGCGATGGGTCAGAAAAACCGAATTTTCACTTTTAACCCTTAGGTTTGGATTTTGACGAATTGGGTTCCTAGACTTTTGAAAGTTGGCATTTTGAACTCAAAATTTTCATAATGTTACATCCTCCCCACTAGGGGTGTTCATGGTTCAGTTTCAAACCGCGAAACCACCCAAACTTTTTATTGGTTTGGTTTCGCGGTTGGTTTTTTTCCGTTACTTTCGGGCGGTCAATTTCAAAAGTTTTAAACCGTAGCAAACGGTTTGGTTTACGGTTTATACCAAAAACCGGCCATATGAAACCGGACCGGACCGTGAGGTTTAATACCATTTAAATTTTTAAATTTATCATTTATATGTATATATAACTATTTAAATTAGCTTACTTAAAATTTTAAGTTCACACTATACTAAGTTATAAAATTTTAAGTGAAACATTTTTATTTTGCAAACCATTTAAAGTGAATTGGCCCTTAATTATTTTGTTATTCCCGTTCAAACTTAGAAGACTTCTTTTTTATTTATATCGAAATGAATATTAAAACATAAAAACTACTAATTAATGTTTGATCAGTTAAAAAATCACATCGTGTGATAAATTTTCAATGTTTATTGGAAGCCAATAAGTCGGCTTTCAATTTAAAAAAAAAAACAAATTATAACTTTCAAACCGTGAACCAAACCGGAACTAAACCGTTTATAACGGTTCGGTTTGGTTCGGTTTTAAATTTCAACGGTTCGGTTTCGGTTTTTGAAAATCAAAAACCGCTGACAATGGTTTGGTTACGGTATGACCCAAAATCCGTCAAAACCAGACCGTGAACACCCCTACTCCCCACCTTGAAATAAATCTCGTCCTCGAGATTTCTTTACAAGAACAAGTAGGGTTATTTCTTTCTCATTTCTGATTCGAGTTCCCATGTATACTCGGTCCCTCTTCGTGAGTCCCATTTAACTTTCACAATTTTTATTGTTCGTCTTTTCAATTTCTTTAATTTCGAATCTTCTATTTGAATTGGTTTCTCAACAAATTTTAAGTTTTCATTAATTTCAACATCTTTTAATGGCATCGAAAGAGATTCGTCGGTCAAGCATTTTCGCAGATTTGAAACATGGAATACATCGTGTATCCCTTGCATTTCCTCGGGTAGTCGCAATCGGTATGCAACAGTACCAATTCGTTCAAGTACCTCGAAGGGTCCAATGAATCGAGGACTTAATTTTCCTTTCTTTTCGAAGCGAATAACGCCTCTCCAAGGCGAAACTTTCAAAAGGACCTTGTCACCAACCTTAAACTCCAACGGCTTACGACGGACATCGGCGTAACTCTTTTGGCGATCACGTGCCGTCTTAATTCGTTCTTGGATTTGGAGGATTTGTCGGTGGTTTCTTGGACTATCTCAGGTCCAGATAATTGATTCTCTCTGGTCTCAGACCAACACACGGGCGTTCTACATTTATGACCATATAACTCATCGAATGGTGCAGCTTGAATACTTGTGTGATAGCTATTGTTATATGAGAATTCCATCACGGTTAATTGGTCATCCCAACTTCCACCTAAGTCAATCACACAAGCCCGAAGCATGTATTCCAACGTTTGAATCGTCCTTTCGCTTTACCCATTAGTTTGCGGATGATAGGCAGTGCTAAGGTTAAGTTTTGTGCCTGAGGCTTGTTGGAAGCTTTTCCAAAAATGAGATGTGAAACGACTGTCTCGGTCATAAATTATAGATAGCGGTACTCCATGCAAATCAACGATGTTGTTTACATAAATATGCGTTAGTCTATCCATTGAGTATGATTCATTGATGGGTATAAAGTGTGCGGATTTTGTTAAGCGGTCCACAATTACCCAAATAGCATTATGCTGACGAGTCGTTTTAGGGAGTTTGGTAATGAAATCCATGGTGATTAACTCCCACTTTCATACGGGAAGTTCAGGTTGCTGGAGCATTCCCGAAGGCTTTTGGTGTTCAGCCTTCACTTTCAGACATGTTAAACATTTCGCAACATGCCAAGCGTCATCCATTTTCATTCCATTCCACCAATAGTTTGCTTTGAGATTATGGTACATTTTGTCGCTCCTGGGATGCATCATATATTTTGATTTGTGAGCCTCGTTCAAAATTTTCTCACGCAGGTCCCCAACGATTGGTACCCAAATTCTATTGCCGAGTCTAAGGATACCATCGTCACCTTTGACTAGCGAGTCAATGGTGCTGTTACCTTTTTCGTCGAAGATTTGGTTTTCATTGATTGCTTGAGTTTGGGCAGATTTGATTTGCTCGAGAAGATCGACTTGAAGTTCTAGATGCAACGCTCAGACTCTTTTTGGCTTTTCGTGCTCTTTACGACTTAAGGCATCAGCCACGACGTTGGCTTTGCCTTCATGGTAAACAATCTCACAATCGTAGTCGTTGAGAGTCTCCTTCCAGCGTCGTTGGCGCATATTAAGCTCTTTTTGATCGAAGATATGTTTTAAGCTTTTATGATCAATGTACACGGTAAATCTTACTCCATAGAGATAGTGCCTCCATATCTTCAGTGCAAATAATATGGCGCCTAACTCTAGATCGTGAGTCGTATAGTTCTTTTCGTGTACTTTGAGTTGACGAGAGGCGTAAGCGATTAATTTCTTGCGTTGCATTAGTACACATCCCAAGCCGGAGTGAGATGCATCACTAAATACAACAAAGTCCTCAGTACCTTCTGGCAAGGACAATATAGGTGCTTGGGTGAGTCTTTGTTTAAGGATATCGAACGCCTCTTGTTGTTTCGCTCCCCATTCATACTTGATATTTTTGCGAGTCAAAGAAGTTAGGGGAACAACAATTCGGGAAAAGTTTTTAATGGATCTACGGTAATAGCCGGCCAAACCTAGGAAACTTCTAATTTCGGTTGGCGTTTTGGGATCTCCCACTTAGAGATGGCTTCAATCTTAGCGGGATCGACTTGAATACCGTCAACGTTGATGATGTGACCAAGAAATTGTACCTCGTGTAACCAGAATTCACATTTTGAAAATTTAGCATACAATTTCTCGGTTCTAAGAATTTCGAGCAAAGTTCGAAGATGGACTTCATGATCAGCCTTAGACTTAGAATAAATAAGTATGTCGTCGATGAATACGATAACAAATTTATCCAAGTAAGGCCTGCAAATACGATTCATCATGTCCATGAATGCGTCTGGCTCATTAGTAATTCCGAATGGCATAATGGTGAACTCATAATGTCCATACCTTGTTCGAAAAGCAGTTTTCGGAATATACTCGGATTTGACATTGAGTTGGTGATAGCCGGAACGAAGATCGATTTTAGAAAAGAAGCTAGCACCTCGAAGTTCGTCAAAATGATCATCGATTTGAGGGAGTGGATAACAGTTTTTGATTGTGACTTTATTTAATGCACGATAATCGATACACATACGCATTGATCCATCCTTCTTCTTGATGAATAGAATTGGCGCTCCCCATGGTGACGAACTCGGTCAGATGAAACCTTTTTCAAAAACTCATCGAGTTGTTTCTTTAACTCCTTCATCTCAGTTGGCGCTAAGCGATACAGAGCTTTGGCGATTGGAGCAGTACCAGGAATAAGATCGATCCTAAACTCTACTTCACGATTGGGAGGAATTCCGGGAAGTTCATCAGCAAAGACATCGGAAAAATTGGAGACTACAGGTACGTCTTTTATCTCATTTGGCTTTGACTCTTCAGTGACGTAGGCCATGAATGCTAAGCATCCTTAATTTAAACATTTGTTAGCCCTAATCATGGAGATTATGCTAACTTGGCCAGCGTCTTTGTCCCCTTTAATTCAAATGGTTCTTTTATCGGGGGCTTGAAGTTCAACGGTTTTGCTATTGCAGATGATACGAGCATGGTTTGCGGATAACCAATCCATACCAAGTACAATATCAAAACCATCAAGAGCCATTGGTAAGAGTTGGATAAGCAGAATATAACCAGCTAAATGGATTTTTCCGTTTTCAAGGACTTCGGAGATTTTAACGATTTCGCCGCTAGTAGTCTCGACGCTTAGAGTTTTATCTAACTTTGTTAAATGTTCGTTTAATAGACTACAAAAATTATAATCTATAAAACTTAAATTGGCACCCGAATCAAACAAAACTCTAGCATAGGTGTCGTTGACTAGAAACGTACCGGTGATGGTTTCCGGCATGTCAGCAGCTTGTTTTGCGTTTAGTACGAAGACTCTTGCGTTTCCCTTTTTGTCTTTACCACTTCCACCTGCACCACCAGTCGCGGGTTTGTTCTTTTGACACTCAAATCTTAGGTGTCCCATCTCTTTGCAATTTTAGCAGGTCATCTTTTTCTTCCAGCTGTCGGCCGCTGCGTGGCCATGACGGTTACATGATTCACAGACCTTTGGAGGAGGAGCAAAGTTACACCGACCCTTGTGGTATCTTCTGCATGTTTTGCATGGCGTGGCGTTGTAATTGAATCGAGCTTGATGTTGATTTACGCCCTTTCCCTTGTATCAAGTTCCTCTAGTCCTTCGTTGGTCGTCAGATGACACAACCTTTTTATCTTCTTCCTTGTTGCGGATCATTCCGCCCATCAAGTAACCAGCCAATTCCATTGCGGAGTCGGCGGTTTGTGGTAAGTGAGATCTCACCATGTCACGAATCTCTTGTGGTAGTCCCCAAATATAACGTGTCACTTTGCTGGATTCAGGAGTAACCAGCTGGGGAACCAATCGACAGTATTCGTGAAATTTTGTGTTGTATTCACGAAGGTTTGTTCCAAAGCCTTGTGATTTAGCAATTAATTTGAATTTGGTCGGTTTCATGCATTGGACAAAATTTTTCCATCATCATCTACTTAAACTCATTCCAAGTCAAATTGTACATCACTTCTCTTCCCTTACTCATAATCATCGTATTCCACCACTCGAGCGCTTCTCCCTTGAACATAAGGGCAGAATATTGAATCTTTTCTTTATCGGAACACTTGCTCGTTATCACAATCGTCTCCATTTCCTCAAGCCACCTCACGGTTGTGATGGCTCCTTTGTCACCATGGAACTCTTTTGGTCCATAGTACTTGAAATATTTAAATGAACATCCACCAATTTTAAGTTTCTTGAATTCTTGTCTAACCCCACCATCAGCGTTGGACTCATGAACAATTTCCTCGACATGAGACGGTTTCGGACGAGATTTCACGGATTTTCGGGATGGATTAACAGAATGAGAATGTTTTGAGTTTTTCGATTGAGACCTAGCCATATACTCTTCTCTAACCGAATCCTTAATCATCTTTTGTATTTGGCTCATATATTTATCGAGAATTGGTTCATCTTGTTTATTTACGGGGTCTTTCCCCTTTCCTTTTCTTATCTCATCTTCTTTTCATGCATTCTCGTTGTTATTACTTTGTTCAGACATTTTTCTTTTAATATATCTTTTTATATCTGAAATTTTTAACAACGTTTCCCTTATTAAACATATATATTTTTTTACAATATTTTATTACACATTCATATATATATATATCACAAAAGGATATATATATATATATATATTTATTTCACAAAAGGATATATATATATATCGTTTGATATATATATTGATCATCCTATCTTTATTTCAAGAACGTTTCAACGTTCTTGTTACACACATATTTCACATATCATACAAGATTATATTATACACACAACTTCACATTGCCTCATTCTCCACCATTTTCAATCCTTCATGAACTTCCTCACCACCTTCGTCAACTTGTTGCACTTACGAAGAAGCGTCTCTCCTATCTTCTTTTTTTCTTTCCTTCAATGGCTATCTTTTTCCTCCAATTATCCGACTCGTGCAGGGTGCGATCCAGGTGTTCCTCATATGACTGTGGAACTTCATGGGGGTATCCATACCTCAGAGGTGGGTCACGGAAACCCATTGTCACCATTTCATTATGATTCCTTGGTTCGGTATGCGGAGATGTTGTTACGTTGGAAGGGTAGTGGCAGAAAGCTTCAACAGCCATGTTTTGTTCTCGTATCTCGTTAGCTTGCTCTTCCATTGATGGAATATCTCCTTGGAATGTTGGGAAGCTTGATGATGCTTGATTCTTGAGGTTCTCGAGATATTGAACATAAGGGTCAACAGAACCGTAGCTTGGGTTTCGGAAAGTGAGTGATCCCTCCATTGATGTTGACATCTCATTGGGATTATCGGGATGCTCTTCTTCTGGTTCTTCCTCAGACTCTTCCTCAGGATCCTCCTCTTCTTCGGGGTCCTCTTCCTCTTCTACCGGTTCCTCTTCTTCCCTGGGTTGAGCAGTTTCATTTACCATCGAAGGCATTCAGAAACTTTCATAGGGCATTATTACCCTCATCTTGGGCTTTTGGGACGACCCTTCATCATTGTGGGGTTGTGAGTTAACTTCATTGAAGGCGGAGCTTACGGTATGCCGTCTTCGTTGGTCGGAGTGGCATTGAATCTAATTGGATGATGGGGATTTTGTTCTTTCTTGATGGGTAAGTTGGAAAGGAAAGAATAGGATGGGTGAGGGTTTGGTGGTAGGCATACAGTTGGGTAGTACTGCGGTATCTTCGATGGTTGGTACGTGGGGATTTCCGATGGATGGTACGTTGGAACTTCAGAGGGATGGTACATTGGTATGGTTGGTGGATGGTAGCTTGAATGTCTCGATGGTTCATTTCCTTGTTTTGGTGGACTATCGGGAACATTTATTGGGTAGTGCTTGGATTCGGGGTAGTATACAGGTTTAGTTCGATCATGTTCTACATCTTGATCAAAGTATGCTTCATACTATCCTTCACTCATATTATCCTCGGGAAAAGGTTCGGCTATTCTAGCCTCTTTAGCCTTGCGCACAAAGTTCTCTATATAAGTCTTGAATGGCATCTAACATTTTGGGTGGTTTAGAATAAGGAGGGAAAGAAAAGGTTACCAACCTATCTTATCCTAAAAACAAATAATCAATTAATTCCTATACATGGATTGAAGCTTGGGTATTGTTTTATGATACACAATTCTCTAAGATCGATGACTCTGATACCAACCAGTCACACCACCCTTTTTTAAGGCCTAGGAGTGCGACCAACAATTGGTACCACAATTGTAAATAAATCAGAGTTATGCTTAGTTAGCGGAAGACTTATAAACATGTGGATTAAAGTTGTAAATATTTACATTCAAAAGAAACGGGATATAAAAGTTTCCCGCTTAGTATTAATTGTTTAAGTTTTACAAAACCACCATTAATATTATATATGAGTTGAAAACAAAATATCCCAGCCATCGGATATCTATAGCACTTCGTTACTCCAAGCGCTATCCTTGTTCACCTGCAAAATGTAAATAAAATACGTCAGCAACGAATGCTGGTGAATACGCTGACGCTAAAATATTTTCTTTTACTTTATTACCCCTCGAGACTACGCCTGCCACAGCCCATCGTGGCTTAGGAATAACAAAGTTAAATCAACACATTTATAAACTCGAGTCTCTAAACTAGGTCACATCAGCAAACATCGCAGCGTTCGACTTAGTTAAGTAGCCGTAAGTATACACATGGTCGTGCTTCCCGCGGGAAAGCGTCCTACGACCAGGTGTGGTGCGATGTGCCAACCGCGTAATACCACATATGTAAGGATCCAGACAAACGTATACTACAGCCTGAGGGCTAGGCTTATACTCTTATTTATAACGGTATATGGAAAACATAGTCCCTTGTAAACAATTTTCATATAACATGTTTGACTCGTTTGAAAATAAGTTTGTAAAAGTTTGGGGGCATATTCATCTTTTCACTTTGGGATCGGCTTCAAACACCGTCTGAGGGTCTTTCCCTTGCTATCTCGCACCTATAGTACGAGTATAACCATTTGTTAGTCGGATATACAATCCGGCTTAAGACCTTTAGTCTTATTTTATAAACTTTACCTCGATGAGCCTTTAGTTCAAAATCTCTTTTACTTAAAAATCTTTAGTAATGTATAAACCTTTAGTTTATTTATAAAACCCGACGTTTCTTCTTCTCTAAGAAACGTATTCTTTTTCTTTATTGTTTAAGAATAGTTATTTATTACTTAAAAAATATTTCATAAGAAAGAATATATATACTTACACACATATATATATTTATCAATATTCATTTTCTTATCTTTTGTTCTTTTCTTTGTTATGTTTTCTTTTCTTTTCTTTTATCGAGGTATCGAGTATAACCTCAACTTAAGGTTCAAGCCTTTTATATTATTTTATTCTTATTCTTATTGGCGTTATGCCTACCTTTGATGGCTTATAGAACCCTATTAACTCGAGCAGCAACCCAACGTCGCTTCACCTTTCTTTCCTTCTCGATCAAACTCTTCTTCTCTCTTTCCTTGGCACGCCAATGGTAACACCAATCCTTCACCACTTGTCGACACGCCTTACGAGACTCATCATCGAGATAACACAAACAACTTCTTGGTCGTATACGGGTGGAGGGTGGCACGTACTTCGAGGAAACGTTGACACGGGAATCGAGGAAATCGAGCACGCTTATCGAGGTGGATCGTTAATATGATTGTTGGTTTATAGAGAGATGCTAGAGAGAGAGTGAGATACTGAATTTTGGTGTGTGGAATGAAGATCCCGGACCTGCTAATTATAGGAAAAATTTGGAGACCAATCGCGGTACGCGACGGCCTTCTGTCGCCACGTGGCAGACGGTGTGCCACGTGTTGACACGTTACGGGCGACGTGCCACGTGTGGCCACGTGGCGGGACACGTGGCGAACAGTGTGCCACGTGTGGCCATGTGGCAGCCCACATATCAAGTTGTCAGACAACCAATCGCGATACGCGATGGGTTTCCCTTCTGATCCATCGCGTATCGCGATGGGTCAGGAAAATAGAATTTTCAGTTTTAACCCTTTGGTTTGGATTTTGACGAATTGGGTCCCCTAGACTTTGGAAAGTTGGCATTTTGAACTCAAAATTTTCATGATGTTACTATTGCAACCGATTTTCCAAGGGAGAAAGAAAATATTGAAGGCTTTTGAAGCTAGGAATCAAAGAGGACCGAGAAGTCTTTCAAGGAGGTGTTCAAGGATCAATCAACAAGGGTTTTATCACTTTAACTTTCATTCCTTGTTCACTTTTTCTATCATGTCTTTCTTCTTTGTTTTTAATGTTTGTTTGGGATTGTTTTTAATAATGATTCTAGGCTAGACTTCATGTCTACCTAGGTTTGATGAACATGTATTGATTTGATTCTTGCTTTGGACGATTATTTTGATTAGGGTTTCATTATATTAATAGTAAAGACTTGTTATTGCTTTCATGATGCATATGAATGTTTATTATCTTGATTGATTGTTAACTATTGCTTCACATTGATCTTTTATCTCTTGATTTTGTTCTTTAGATTAAGGGTTTATGTTTAATCAATTACTTGGTGTTTTGATTATTATGATTGAATAGGCCTATTAGATCATAGAAGCTTGTTGGTCGTTGATCAGGATTTTGAATGTTCTGCTGAACTCCAATAGCTGTGAGGTGAGGAGTGGTTCGTGTGTCTTGGTCAATCGCATTCTAGGTTAGATTAGTGACAGTATTCTTGCATGTTTATTGTGTTGATCCTTGTTCATGATGCCGTGCTTAGCTTATCAAGTTATCTAGGGTTTAGTGTTTCGTTAGATTACTTGCTTCAGATGCTATTAATTAACCCTAATTGATAACCGTGAGGAAATCAATCCAACTGATTGCTTAATAATCTAATAGTTATTCTTTAGGATTTTACTTGATGAGATCGAGGGTCCTCTAGGGTTTGTTAGATGAATATGTTCAGAAACCAGTTTCCATAACATGTTAGTTGTCCATTGTTTGATGATTGTTGATGCATGGGATTCTTACCTAGGTAGATTTTTTCTCTTATTAGTTTCGATCTTGTGTTTAATTGCTTGTTTCCTAGTTTACTTGTTTATTTACTTTCTTAGTTTAATAATAGTTTAATTAAAAACCACCGTTAATCTTATTTAATAAATAGCTGTAATTTGTAATTGAATTTAATTAGGTTAATTAACGCAATTTATAGAGTCTTGTGGGTTCGATATTCTGGACTTACTTAGCTTTAGTACAATTGATTAGTTCACTTGTCGGTGTTTTGTGTAGTTGAGTCTTAGGTCTAGTTTTTATTACTTGTTTAATTTAGTTAATAATTAATTGACTGTTTTTAGCACATTAAGTTTTTGGCGTCGTTGCCGGGGACTCTTGGCGATTGCGTTATTAGTGTTAATTGGACTTATTTGCTACATACGTGCTATTTGTTTTTCTAGTCGTAGGAGTCTAATTAAATTTTAGTTTATTTTTGTTTTAGTTTTTATTTTTTGTCTACTCACTTGGTCCGTTGTGTTTTTCAGGTTTATGCAACGTCTTCGTTCGCAAGGACCACCGCTGGAGAATCTAGAGTTTTCCCCGTCTAAGACCAAGGCTAGCTCGTCAGCAGAGAAACAACCATCAGAAGCTGGTTCTACACCAAAGTCATCACCAAACAGTTCCCCACTAGAAAGTCCGAGAAGTCAACCAAACGACCAAATGGCCGACCATAGAACGGTTGCTGCTCAAGCCTTCGATGGTTTAATCGGAAACCGATCATGCATCGTCATCCCCGAAATCGACAATCCCAACTCATGGCAGATTCTGTCATAAGTCATGAACAATGTCGTTCAAACTAATCAGTTTAATGGGCGTGATGACGAGGATGCACCGGCACACATTAACTGGCTTTACCGCGTTTTGAAAACTTTTAATTTACAAGGTGCAACTGACGATGCCATTTTCTTACATCTTTTTCCTTTTTTACTTGCATGGAAAGCGGCTCGTTGGCTTGACACTCAGCCACCTGGCACGTTCACTACTTGGGAAGCACTGTGCTCGGCTTTTATCAAAAGATACTTCCCACCTGCTAAAGCGGATATCCTTCGTGATCAGATTCACTCGTTTCACATGGAGCTGAATGAACAGTATTGTCATGCTTGGGAGCGTTTCCAGAACATGCTAGCTCGTTGCTAACAAAATGGTCTCACACCATGGGCTCTCGTGGAGAAATTTTACAATGGCCTGAACTACGAAACCCAAGTTTGTTTTGAAACGGTTGCAGGAGGAAATCTAATGGTAAAGAAGAATGTAATCGAATGCAACGAGATGTTTGAAAGCTTTGCTCAATCTGATTTTGCCAAAGAGCCACATCGTGGGAATTCTACTCCGTCACTAGTACATCCTCATCCGCTCGAGGTGTACACCATGTTAATCTGGATACTAGTGTGGCTGTTGCTTTGGAATCACTAACTAGAGAGGTTAAGGAGCTGAAGGCAAAGGTTGATAAGTGTGAGGTTTGTAGGGGTGGACATGGTATTTTTGAGTGCCCGTTGATAAAATCAAGAGGTTGATTTTATTGCTGGTTAAAACAGGGTTCCGAATGCTTTTAATAGTAGCAACAATTCGAGTTGGAACACCTACAAGAACCCGAATCAGAATAATTATAATTGGCGTCCATCGGGCGCACCACTCGGATTTCAAAACTCTTATAATCAAGGACAAGGTCAGTATTTAAATAACAATAATACCAATGGTACTAATGTTCAAAATAATGTGCAGGATTCGAATGGTGGAATTGGACGTTTGGAAGATATGTTGAAGCAAATCCTGGAGAGAGATCAAGCAACACAGAAAAAGTTCGCTGAGCATGACTTACTTTTTAAAAATCAACAATCTTCTATTCTTGATATTCAAAGGTCTGTTGGTGATATTGCTCGTTGTTTACAAGAGAGGCCTCTAGGTCAATTTTCGGGTATTCCTTAGACTAATCCGGCTGCTCATTTGGAAGCCATCTCCACTCGTAGTGGTAGGGTTTTTGGTCCGGAGGGAGTTAGTAGAGGAGTTGAGAAAGATGGGGTCGATGAGTTGGTGGATGAGGAGATAGAGATGGAAGTTCCGAGAAAAACACAAGGTAACACACCAATTATTGAGCCGCAAGTAGAGAAAAGCATCAAAACGAAACCGGTTGAAGCCTGACCACCACAAATCATTGACCTTGCTATATCCCGTACCGCTCTCGTTTAAAACATAAAAAGTATATGAAAGATTACGGACATTTTCTCAATATATTTAGCCAATTGAATATCAATATTCCGTTCATTGATGTCCTCCAGCATATGCCTAAGTACGCCAAGTTTTAGAAAGATCTTCTTAAAAGAAAGGATAAGTAGGAGAAGCTTGCGATTGTTCCATTGAATGGAGAGGGTTCTGCGGTTGTTCTGAATAAAGTACCAGAGAAATTACCCTACCCCGGCCTTTTTACCATTCCATGCCTTTTCGGAAGTGACACTGCGTGTCAAGCATTGGCCGATTTAGGAGCTAGCATAAACCTCATGTCGTATTCCTTATATGAAAATATAGGCCTAGGAGAGCTCACCCCTACACGTATGACGTTGTCTTTAGCCTATCATTCCGTTAAGTATCCGAGGGGTGTCGTGGAGAATTTTCTCGTTAAGGTTGATAATTTGATCTTTCCCACGGATTTTGTTGTTTTGGGTATGGAGGCCGACGAGAGAGTTCCTATCATTTTGGGTCGTCCATTTTTACGTACTTCTAGGTCAATCATTGATGTGTTTGAAGGCAAGATCACTCTTAGAGCCGGCAATGATAGTGCTACTTATACGGCTAAATCCATGAGACATCCGAGTGGTCAAGAAGGTCTTATTGATCCATGTCATCCAGTTTACTCGATAAAATCATTTATCTCGGACATGGATCCACGTTTTAAACGATTCCCGTTCGGTGAGTATTGGTGTGGAGAAGGAGCGAGAGATTTCTAGATCTTGAGTAATGGTGAAGTATGTTAGAGAAAGAGGAGGTGGAAAACGCAAGTTTGAGAAAGTTTGTGGAGTTAGAAAGAAGAAAAGTAAGGTTGACGAATGGTCGGATCATGATTCGATATCTTTAAGGGCATTGGAGTTCTACCTAGGTGGAGGAAGCTCCACTCGGTCCGCCACATGATTCGCATAACATGGGTTCTTGAGTGAAAACTCAAGTGTAGAGTTTGTAGATTTTCCTTTATTTAATTTTTATTTTCTTTGAGTCACTATCATTAGTCTTTGTAGTTTGGTTGCGTCGTTGAGTCGTTCCACGGAATCATCAGCATCATGACGAGAGGTTTTGACTAGAAATCAAGAGATGCCAGGTAAGTTTCACACGTAAAAATGACATAAAATGGGCATAACAAAGACTTGGTAATTTTCTTGAAATTTTTCTAACGCAAAAGAGGCAAAAACACGTCAAAACTTAATGTCAAGAGCACCCGTCGTGCCGTGCGATGGAGTACTTGGATCCCCCCCCCCCCCCGCGATGCGGGGATGTGAGGTAAATGAAGCGTCGCGCCGCGCGGCCAGGAGCCCATCCCCCATGGGTACACAGACCGTATTTTTTTATTATTTTTTATTTCTTGTGCTTTCCTTCCGGTGTAATTCCTTGTGTTTAGTTTGGTATTTTGAGTCATATTTTAAGGTCTAGTTGTCCGAGTTTTGTATAATTCATCGAGTCACTAACGTAGTTTTTGTAGTTCAACTTTGTTTTCGCGTTTTTAAGTTTTGCCAGTTTGAAGATTCAGTGAGCTAGAGAGACGATCACCAAGTAAGAATTTAATGAAAAAGACAAGTGTGGGGATGGAGTTGCAGTGGATCCGTATACTTTATGTTTATTTAGTTGCTCCTGATTATTCATGTTTTATATATTTGTGAGTTGGTGAAACACTTTAACTGCATAATATCTATCAGTTTGATAAGATACATTTTTAGAGATGTTAGTTTTGTTTGGCCGCTTACGTTCGTGTGTGAGAGAAGGAGTTACCAATTGCTGAGCACGTTCGTAGTTGGAGGGCATTCATGGAAGAAGACTCTAGCATCATTTTTCATGCATATTACTAGCTAAGTCTTTTCCATTATCTAGCTTATTAATTTTTTTATTTTGCTTTTGTTTTTTTTTAAGCTTTTAGTTTTTTGTAGTCCAACTTTATTTTTATTTTATTTTTATTTTAAGTCATCACTATCCTTGCATTGAGAACAATGCAAAATTTAAGTGTGAGGATATGATATTTGAGTCATAGTTTAAATTTAACTTTTCTTTAAAAAAAAAATTCTAAATTTTTTTTTTGAAAAATGTTTTAAAAATGTCCATTGACTTTAGTTTTTTTGCGTAAAAGTGGGAGATGATGATATTTATCGGAAATCGGTTTTTCAAACTACTAATAATATGAGATAAATAAAAGAAAACGCACTTAACTTTCAATGTGTCAGTAGGCTCAACCTTGAGAATGAAAGGGCACTTTGATAAAATATTTAAAACGGAAATCTTTTGTGTGTAAGCGTTTTGTCCGTGGAAGTTAAGTAATGAAAGGTCGGGCCATACTCGAGCCTCAATTCTTGGTATGAGAAGTAGAAATATTTTAAAATTTTAAAAAAATCAGAATACGTTATCATATGATGCTTGGGTAGGTTTAACGTTAGAGTATGCCGTGTAGTCAGTGATATAAATCTTAAACTGCTAGTTTTAGTGTTTTACACCTCATTGGCGTATGGTTTTATAACCTTAATTCTTGTATTGATGGGATGCTTCGGGTCCGGAGACCATGGGTCTGTATGCAATCTATTCATCTAGGTATTCCTAAGTGGGGTTGTGGATATTTAAATAAAGCTAAAAAGAGCAAACCCTTATAAGTCTTTAAACATGATCACAAAGGTACAAAAGTACAAATACACTACAGACTTGATCATCCACGCTGTTAGCCATGTGGTGTCCCCTTGCTCGCGTCTCATTACCAATAAGAAACGGACCACAAGGGACACGCTATATGTAAGCCCTACAGATGAAATTTTGCATGCTCACTTATGGTGCTGGGTTCGGGGTATTGCTTGATAATGGGGGTATGTCATGTTGTGGGGAACACTAGCTATTAATTAATTGAACCTTAATCGTATCTAATGGCTTCTTGGTAGACTTTGATGCTTAAGCTTAGGTGGATAAACAATACCCTTGACCGTCTTAACTATTCATTAAAAAAAATAGAGCAAAAAAAGTTTTAATTTTGCTAATTTTGAGGTTTAAGTCAAGTTGGGGTGGTCTGGTCCGGTAAAAGCTGAAAATAAGCGGGTCTTAATTGTGTAAACCACTGAGTAATATTGATGTCGGATCTTATTTGTCCCGATAAAGATTAAGGCATGAGTTTAAGTGGACAACAATATCGGTGATCGCGGTTTTTGCGTTTTTTCTGAGCTTTAAAAGTTAACCTATATGTTTTTAAGACTGTATTTTCCGATTCTGATCCAACTGCATAAGACCTTTTTAGGGACGAAAAAAGATTAAGTGTGGGGATATTTGATATATATCTATTTATACATCTCTAATCCCTTGTAAAGTTATGTTTATTTAAGATTTTGAGTTCGGTTTAGTTCGTGTTTTGTTGATCTTTTATTAATTTAGGTTTTGAGTCAAGTTTATTATATATTTATCATGTTTTAAATCTTTTGGTGTCTTGCATGTTAAACTCTAAATTCTTTCTATCATTTCATGTGAGGTTTAAGTTCGTTTTTGCTCATCATTGGTTACATGATTAGTTCACTTAGTGTTTTGATTTGTTTTCATGTAGATGGTGGCTTGGAAGTCTAGGAAAAGAAGGCCTAGAATTTTCTCATGGTTGCTTGGAAGCTAAGGAGGATATCTAGCATGTTTAAGTAATAAAATAACAAAAAAATTCGTAGCCCCCTAGCCAAGCACGCCGCGCCGCGCGGCTAGGGAGAGTAAGCCTGGTCGCGCGACGCCTTTACTTCCTGGTCCATCAATTTTCGCAAACAAGCCCGCAATGCACTATATAAACTTAATGTTACAACCCTAGTCGTTTTTATCAAGAATTTCAACCGATTTTCCAAGGGAAAAAACAAATATTGAAGGCTTTTGAAGCCAGGAATCAAAGAGGATCAAGAAGTCTTTCAAGGAGGTGTTCAAGGATCAATCAACAAGGGTTTTATCGCTCTAACTTTCATTCCTTGTTCACTTTTTCTATCATGTCTTTCTTCGTTGTTTTTAATGTTTGTTTGAGATTGTTTTTATTAATGATTCTAGGCTAGACTTCATGTCTACCTAGGTTTGTGTATTGACTTGATTCTTGCTTTGGACGATTGTTTTGATTATGGTTTCATTATATTAATAGTAAAGACTTGTTATTGCTTTCATGATGCATATGAATGTTTATTATCTTGATTGATTGTTAACTATTGCTTCACATAGATATTTTATCTCTTGATTTTGTTCTTTAGATTAAGGGTTTATGTTTAATCAATTACTTGGTGTTTTGATTATTATGATTGAATAGGCCTATTAGATAATAGAAGCTTGTTGATCGTTGATTAGGATTTTGAATGTTTAGCTGAACTCCAATAGCAGTGAGGTGAGGAGTGGTTCGTGTGTCTTGGTCAATCGCATTCTAGGTTAGATTAGTGACAATATTCTTGCTTGGTTATTGTGTTGATCCTTGTTCATGATGTCGTGTTTAGCTTATCAAGTTATCTAGGGTTTAGTGTTTCGTGAGGTTACTTGCTTCAGATACTATGAATTAACCCTAACAGATAACCGTGAGGAAATCAATCCAACTGATTGCTTAATAATCTAATAGTTATTCTTTAGGATTTCGCCTGATGAGATCGAGGGTCCTCTAGGGTTTGTTAGATGAACATGTTTAGAAATCAGTTTCCATAACATGTTAGTTGTCCATTGTTTGATGATTGTTGATGCATGGGATTCTTACCTAGGTAGATTCTTTATCTTATTGGTTTCAATCTTGTGTTTAATTGCTTGTTTCCTAGTTTACTTGTTTGTTTACTTTCTTAGTTTAATACTAGTTTAATAAAAACCTCCGTTAATCTTATTCAATAAAAAGCCGTAACTTTGTAATTGAGTTTAATTAGGTTAATTAACGTAATTTATAGAGTCCCGTGGGTTCGATATTCCGGATTTACTTAGCTTCAGTACAATTGATCGGTTTAGTTGCCGGTGTTTTGTGCAGTTGAGTCTTAGGTCTAGTTTTTATTACTTGTTTAATTTAGTTAATATTTAATTGACTGTTTTTAGTACATCAGATCATCTTTTTTCTTGAATGATCTTTGTTCTCCCTACCTCTCTCAAACAAATTAGTAACCCCTTCATCTCTAACTTCACCTCTTTTTTCAATTCCTTAGAATTCAAGGATGCTAATACATCCTCCATTGAAAGTATCTCTCTACCATACATCAATATTACCACGAAGTATTCATATAATGATGGTAAATATCATTAGAAGATTATAGTCTGATCTTCTTCATCTTATTCCACTTCAATATTTTCCAAGTCGAAAATAACTTATTGAACTCATTATTATAATCATCTATGTCTTACCATGTGCAGAGTCAAGTTTTGATCAGACTCTAGTCGCTGTCAACTCTTTGGACACCTCTCTTAACACCCTATCTTCACAACTCAAAATAATTGCAGAATGAGCCTTCTCTAGAATGTATTTCTTCTCTTTGTCGGTGAGAGTATCAACAATATTTGGCTCTCCCAATAACGCATCAAATATGTCATGATGGACCAATAATGCCCTCTTCTTGACCCCCGATAAATTGAAGTCATTCTTTCTTTTAAAATTTTTCAATGTAAGGCCCCGTTCCCGGTGCCTCACATTGGGCGTTGGATTTACTCTTAAACACAGTTCTACAAACCAGATTTAATTAAAACCTTCGCGGAACGTTAACTTAAATCATTCGTTACAAAACATTTAATATTTTCTTTGAAACCATAACATAAAACATCACATTTAAAAACATCATTTCTTCCATCTTCAGATGCCAGCCGTTCCATCCATGCCATGAGCCCTTCTCATGCTAGCTCCATAAACATATATACATGCGTGCATACTAAAAGATAGCTACGCTGAGTGAGTTCTAGTTAATCAGGCGACATACAATACATACACATATCATACATACATACATATCCGAAGATACATATACATACTTAACCAGTTACCTTTCCAACATACATTCATGCATACATACTATTACCTACCTTAGCCTACCGAGAGTATGTTCATAGTTCGCCTTCTATACCTATACTCAAGGTCGTGAACACGAAAAAGGTTCGCGGTCCTTACCTATGTTCACCATTTATGGTACGTGCAAGGTCCGCAGTCCTTCCCTATACCATCCTACATTAACAACAAGTACAAGGTCCGCAGTCCTTCCCTATGTTGCCACCTATATCATAGCACGTACGAGGTCTGCGGTGCTCCCCTATGTTACCACAATACTATTACAGCACGTATAAGGTCCGCAGTCCTTTCCTATGCTGGTTCCTATCTAAAGTACGTATAAGGCCCACAGTCCTTAACTACGTTCTCATCTATCATCTATATCACGTATAAGGGGCAGAGCCCCTGGCTGGGGTTAAGCTGCCAGATCAGCTTGGAAAAAATTTATTTTCATTAATTCTCTTATCACATTTTCCATTAGGATTTTAAATTATTGTCTAATTCGTTAACTCATTCTTTATAACGAATTAAGCCTAATTCGTTATCAGAATACATCCTAATTCGTCATATGCACATGATCTGATTCGTTATCTTGCTTTGTTGCCCTGGTTCGTTATCGTGACCTGATTCGTTATCTTATCTTATCATGGAGAATTGGGTAAGTAATGAATCACTTGGTTCGTTATCTTAATATAGCGAACTGAGTGAGTAACGAATCACTTGATTCGTTATCTTTTCATAACGAATTGGAGAGTAACGAATCACCTGATTCGTTATTCCGGACATAGCGAATTGGTGAGTAACGAGTGACCTAGTTTGTTATCGTAATTATAACGAATTGAGTGATCTAATTCGTTATCTTGACGGAACAAATTGGGTTAACTAATTCGTTATCTGGACATAACGAATGGCATCAATCTTATCCAGACTTTGACTCAGAGGTCAAAGTCAAAATCGCCAAGAACAGTAAACAGTCAACAAACATCAGATCTGCGATTCACCCTCAAACCTTGATGAAATAACACGATTTTGGTATCAATAGACTCGCAATCTCAGCGCTAACAAACCATAATCATCCATTCATTCAAACATAAGGTTTTAAAGGGTGCGATTTGATGTATACATACATACGGTTTCTTTATACACGATTTAACCTATCAAATGTTAATCATTTTCAGTAAGTTTTGTTTCGTTGGATTCGTTTTTACCTCATGAACTGAGATCTGGGATTATTAAACGAATCCGAACCCAAATGAACAAGATCCCGTTATAAACGTACCTTAAACGAGTTGGTTCACGAACATGAGCTGGTCTTGATGTAGGTTCGGTTCTTCACAACGTTCTAGCACCAACAAGCTCGGGTTTTCAACCTCGGATCTAGGCTCAGGTTGAAGGATAGTGTTTGTGTGTGTTTCTCAAGGTGTAGGCTATGGTGTAGAGATAAAAATGGAAAGGGTTAGGGTTTAAGGGGTATTTATACTCCCTTAAGCCCATGGACCTAAGGCTCATCTTTCCTTTTTGGTCCATACTTATTCTCATTTAATTAGCCTACTTAACCTTTCATCTTTACTATTTTATCAATCCTCCACTGATTCAGGTAAACTTTTCCTTTATAAATAAATAAAATATAAAATATTATTCTTGGAAATTTAGGGATGTTACATCCAAATAGAAAATTTTGCATTCGCCATCTTTAATTCAATTTTAACAAGACAAAGAAACTTGTTTTGATTTTCGCAATTGAATCGAGCCAAAGCTCTGATACCAACTGTAATCGTATTAGCGGAATTAAAGATGAAAACACGAAGAATAAAACAAAACCCTAACAGTTAGATATTACTGAACACGAATAAAATCTGTACAAATATGTACAATTGAGTTAGGGTTTATGATTATGAACAAGAAAGAAAACAAATTACAGAATTAATTGAATTGAAATAGGAAAACGAATACGAAAACTAAAAACTAGCCGTTGCCTTTAAACCGTTATAAGAACTCTACTATAGCTAACAATCATCTTCAGAGTTGTCATTATGCCTCCTTGTAGTTTGCTAAGTTGTTAGTAAACAACCATGGCTCCTTTTACCAGCTTAAGCAAGTTTCAGACAATAGCAGATTTAGTCCCTCAACTTGTTAAAATCTGATTAACTAAACTAACTATAATAAACCATAACTCCAATTTGTTGAACCATGATGACACACAACATAATAAGATAATTACTAACGGTTTGGAATGAAGGGTGGCAACAACAAAAGTTCTTGCTTGCTACTTTGAGGATATCTTGACGACACCTACCAATATAGATTGGCTAAATGGCTGTGCCGATGACATGTCGCCAATATTTGTCTTGACAAAGTCTTCTTTTTCTTAACTTTTCCAATGAAAGGTCGTCGGGTATATATGTGTATAGGTTTGTTTAAATATATTTGTATATATATGTTTGCGTTTTTATATATATATAAATGTGTATTTGTATGTACGTATGTGTGCATATATATATATATATATATATATATATATATATATATATATATATATATATATGTTACCATTTCGAACGTGACCTATTTGACCCTTTTGACCCGAAATGTGAATGCATGTATACATGTATATGTGTGTATAAGTTTGTGTAAATAAATTTGTCTGTGTGTATACATATATACACATGCATTTTTTTTATATGTATTGGTATCTATGTGTGTAAGTGTATATGTACATATGTATGTATATTTGTATGTTTGTATTTATTCAGGAAAATCAAGAAAAGTATATAAAGTATATATAATTGGCCCTTTAGCGATGGCATGTTATCCGGAAAAGGGTAGATTTCATTATATTTATTTTTTACGTTGTTTGTACAAAAAAAATAATAATAATAAAAAATAAAAAAGTTACATATTGGGTCGAACCTTTTGCAGCGACAAATAGTTAAGAAAAAATAAAATTACTATTTAATATACCTTATTTTTATAAAAAGTCGTTCGATCATATAATGACCGACTTCTCATCAAGGTTTGTTTCATTTTAATTCATCTTTATTAAATAATGAATGACCTTTTATGCGACTTCATTAACAACCACCCCACAGCCGTTGCCATCACCCCACTTGACAATAGGAACCACCATTGCCGCCCGTATCGTTGCCGCCACCACCACCACATCACCACTGCCACCTTCAACGTCGTTGTCACCACAATCACCACTTCTATCGCTATTGCAATTTTTTATTTTGGTAAATATTATTTATTTTGATTCTTAGTCATTTGTATTGCTTCATGTTTCTTTTTTCTACCAAAACAATGCATAATGTCGTAATTCTTTTCATTTCATTTGTTAAGCAAACAAGACAATTGAATTACAATAATCTACTTCATTCCATTATCTCGTATGAACAGACTTATAATATATTATAGTATTACTGAACCTAAGGAAATATCTATAATTAGTTCAAGACAAGGATAAATCGAATCTCTGTCTTTGAAAAATAGCTCTCCTAAATCGAGTCCATCTGTATATTTGGACTACATGGAAATATAACATGGTGATATTAACATGTTTGTACGTTTGTGCTTGGTGTTCTTACTTCTTCATTAAGGAATTGCAACGAAAAACAAAATGATGAACTTCAATTGTCTCAAAGTAAGCTTTAGGTTGGATTTGGAGGAACAATTTCAAACAACTATACAACTGGTGTCGAATTATTATTTGCTTCGATATTTTGTTCCCACGAAGAGGTAGGACTGATTGACACAAGTGCTTCTTCAATCTTCCAAAAGAAAGAAATCAAAGCTTGCAAGAAAGCAAGACTGACTTCAAATATTGGTAAATTAGAAACTGCGACTGGTCAACTTGTTATTTTTCATGATTATCCACAATAACAAAAGATATTTCTTACCAACTTACAAAGTCAAAAATCCCCAAATCCACATTAAGTCCAGAATTTCACCCGCATAAAAGACTTCACACGGAAGAAACACTGGACTGGGGGGACTTATAGAGGTAGGGTGCCAAAAAGACCCAAATACCCTTAAGGACTACCCGCGGGTCAATCAGAAGTCCCTCATAAGGCACCCGCGGGACATATAAACCATCCGCATAATCATTTGAGGAAGAAACACCCTCAAAGCACATACAGAAGCATCATAGCACCCTCAAAGGTCATCCGCAAGAAGGAATATCCTTCCGCGTAAATAACCACGAAGTAAGTGCTCCGGGACAGCTGTCAATAACCAATTACCTTCTAGAAGATTTACCAAGATGCTTTCTTAGGCAATACGTGATCCCTCAGCCAATCAGCCAATAACACCTGGCAAGTTCGTTATAACCGTGCACATGGCAAATATTCTCCCGTCAATCAATGGGAAAGAGACACGTGTCCAGGTTGTTATACATGCACATGCAACGTATAAGTTGAACCTGTCACATAAGGACACGTGTCCAAACGGTTATGCAGGCATCTTCTTAAGGGACAGCTGGCCCAATCACCTTCACACACTCTTCGGCTATAAATACCCTCTCAATCATCATGAGGTATTCATCCACTCCCACTGTATTATCTCAATTTACTTAAGTGCTTATCTTCTACAGAACAGTAGTTATTCTCACGTCGGAGGGTGGTTACGGGAAGACCCCCCCTCTTGTCCTTCCCGTAGCGAGCTCACGATGTCTGTTTTGCAGGTGCTTGTCATTGGACTTTAGGCAATTGGGTTCATATCGTGTTGGCAGTAAACCGTATCCTACTATGTTGACTCATTGGATCCATGACCCATTAGTGGGGAGCGGATCCGTGTTTCTTCAGACTGTTTCCACACGAATTTGTTTACTAATCTTGCTAAGATTTAACTTCATCATTGAAATAAAGTATTCAAGATATATAAATCAAATTATGTATCAACTATTCAGATTATATCCTAAGTTATTTTTATGAAAGCATCATAAGTAAAGAAACGTGAATTTAGTTGTTCCATCTTGATGAGAAAATGTTACATGTGTAAAAGATAATATTGACGAGTAATGGATTAATGTGTATAACCTTTTTACATGTTTATAAAAAATAATAAAAATATATATTTATTGCATTGAATAGTCACACCCAAGTTTAGAAGAGTTTAGTTCATCATCTTGGTCTCAGCTTTCATATCCCAATATGAACACATGATTCCCTATAGATGCTCCCAACAATTATTTGCTACGACCCAACATACATAGCATTCGCTTTGAGTACATTAGCGGTGCATCCTTATTGCTCCTCTCGTACTAGGAAAATGCCATTTCACTACATCATAGTCCACATTGAATATAAAATAAAGTGTCGAACAATTCTAACCCCAAGTAACACACTGTTGTCCAAACTCTTGCATAGTAAACACTAGGTGGCTAACACCCGACGTGGCAACGCCAATTCTTTTGGTGTAAGTGATCTCTTATAGAGGTCGCCGTGCTATCAATAGTGTAGCTTTTATCCGTTGAGAGGTGACCCTTTTTACATATGCATAGTTAGATAACCAAGTCGAATTTTATGAATTAGAAGAAATATATATTATGAAAAAAAACACATTTTGTTGTCCTTGGTTCTTGGTTTATAATATACTCTTCTTTCAAAGTTGGTTTATGATATTCTGTTCTGTTCGTTTGTTTATGTTCATGAACCTTCGTTTATTTATGTTCGTGTATGTCTGCTTATTTATGTTCGTTTATGTATTAATAGAAAATAATTAAATATTATCTAGATGAGTAATCTACTTAAAGGTTTTATATTTGTTAATTTATGTTCATTTAAGTGTTTTCATTTATGTTTGTTCATGTTCATTTACATTTTTCATATATGTTCGTTTATCTTTGTTCAGTTATGTTTGTTTAGATTTTTAACGAACACAAATGCTCATTTTTTATATAAACGAACATGAACATAAATATTTGTTCGATTAAGTGTTCGTGTCCATTTAAAGTTTAATGAACGAACACGATCATGCCCTTATTCGCGTTTGTTCAATTCGCTTACAGTTTTCATTATTCACATTGATGAACATATCGGTCTCAATCTCTAGGCTCTACCGATTTTATTTGTGTTAGTGAACACATTCATTTCCTTAATGAACGAACACGAACATAAAATCTCGTTCGGTAAGTGTTCGTGAACCGTTTGTGAACACAGTATTTCCTTAACGAACGAACATGAACAAAGCCTTGTTCGTGTTCATTCGGTCGTTTACAACCCTACGGCCCTCCCCTTCCGACCCATCATGCATTTATGCCAGATCCAATTGTTTTGGTACCACCTTTATGCTCCACTTCATGGTTTCATTCTAATTGTTCACGTAACATAACTAATTGATGTCACGAAATTGATCACGATATGTTGGTCACTAACAATAAAAGAATTCACATGTCTTGCCAATATTACTAAATATTTTTTTTAAGAAACACAGTTAATTAAAAGGCATATATAGCAACTATTACGAAATTGTTATTAAGTTATCTAGTAGCAATGTATGTATTAACTCACTAGGTATGTTACATTACAAGAATATTTTTAACATCGAGTCATCTCGTCGAAACCCAGGCACCGGTATAGATTGGATGTACCAATGACATGTCGTGATCCGATCTTTTCTTTTGAGTTTGCTTTTCCTTGTAGGACGGCATTTTGGCCCATAACGTCGGGGAACACCGCCCTCCCCCCCCCCCCCACCCGGCGTTTTGGGGGTTCTTTTTTGCGGGTTATGTGTAAAACGCTGGAAAAGGAATAAAAAATAATAATATTTAATTCAAACGGTCATATGACCGTTACTAATATATATATATATATATATATATATATATATATATATATATATATATATATATTTATATTAAACACCTTCATCTTTAATCAAAACTCATCAAATTTATAAAATCTCTCTTTCTACTCTATACTTTTTCACACCAACTTTCCTATAAAATGGATTCTACATCTTCTATATATAATCGGTTTTTCGGGCCTGACCAACAAGCCGAAGACGAAGCGGAGGAAGAGCTGGCTACGAGTGCGATTGTGCTCGCGACAACTTATATGAGTTCTGTTATGAGTGCGATTAGCTCTCCACCCCCCCCCCCCCCCGTTTCAAAAAGAGCATATATCGAGCGAGATCGTACCGAAGCCAACAACCGGTTGATGGCGGATTACTTCTGCGACTCGCCGAGATACAAGAACCCGAAGACTTTAGGAGTCATTTTCGGATGTTTAAAAATTTAATTATGCGCATCACCAATGATTTGGAGCGTGAGCTTGATTACTTTAAGCAAAAGCCGGACGGTCGACGGACGCTAGGATTCACGGCTATTTAGAAGGTTACGTCAGCCGTACGCGTGCTCGCCTACAGAAACACAACCGACATCAACGAAGAGTATTTAAAGATGACCGATAAAACAACTCGGGACACCTTGGAGTATTTTTGCTACGGTACGTTTCCTTTTTTTATAGAATTATATCACTTGTTTACTTTAATCAATTATTTTATAAAAGTTATGTAAAATATATGAATATTGAAACTATATGGACCACATTATATGAGAGAGCCCAACTGGAACGATCTACACCGTCTTTACAAGGCACATACAAGGGTGCATGGTTTACCCGGCATGATAGGGAGTGTAGATTGCATGCATTGGGAATGAGCTAATTGTACAACTGCATGGCGAGGTCAATACACACGAGGTGACCAAAAGGGACCAACGGTCAGCCTTCAAACGATTGTTTCATACGACCATTGGATTTGGTCGGTATTCTTTGGTGTTCCCGGTTCCAACAATGACATAACTGTCTTAGATCAGTCTCCTGTGATGGAGAGTTACATATTTGGGACTGTTCCCGTTGCTTCGTTTTGGGCTAACGATAACTTCTACCATCATCGGTACTATCTGGATGATGGAATATATCCAAAGTATGCGATAATCGTTAAATCATTCAGAGACCCGATGGATGAAAAAAGATAGTATTTTAAGAAAGTGCAAGAGTCTGCGAAAAAAGATACCGAGAGGTGTTTTGGTGTTCTTCAACAACGATGACATTTTGTTAAAAATCCTTGTCGTCTATGGTCTTTAGAAGGAATGAAATGTGCTATGTATGCGTGTATCATAATGCATAACATGATCATCGAGGACGAGGGAAGAGCAATATGTACAACTTTCTTACCGAACCCGGATCCACCACAAACTCCAGAAACTATGGAGCAAAGACTCGGAAACTCGGATTTCGTGCGGTCAAAGAGATTCATAACGCACTAAAGGGGGATTTGGTCGAACATCTTTGGATGAATCGGCGTTTGCCTGGTGAAAACGAGAATCAAAACGAGGGCAACAATGAAGACGATGATTATAACATGGTGAAAATTTCGAGTTCAAAATAACAACTTTCCAAGTCTAGGGACTATAATGGCCAAATTCCAAACCCGAGGGTTATAAATGAAAATTCTGTTTTCCTGACCCATCGCGCAATGCGATGGATCAGAAGAAAGACCCATCGCGCACCGCGATGGGTTGTCTGACACGTTTTGACACGTGTGCCACGTGGCACCGTCTTCCGCCACGTGTCACCACGTGGCAACACAGCTGCCACGTGTCGCCACGCGTTATGACGTCTGCCACGTGTCGAAACGTGGCAGGCCTACTGTGTGCGTCACCAAGTTTACGTCGCGGTACGCGACGGGTGCCTTGAAGGCGGTCGCGTACCGCGATGGGACCCCAAAATTTGTCTATAAATAACATGGTCCGGGATCTCATTTGATGCATCAAAAAATCAGCTTTCCTTTCTCTCTCTCTCTTAAATCTCTCTACACCTCGATATTCGTACCATCGATCCACCTCGATAAACGTGCCCCGATTCCTAGTTTTGTGTACCGACGTTTCCTCGAAGTGCGCGCCACCCTCCACCCACATACGACCAAGAAAGTGTTTGTTCTCGAAAGGCATGTCGGCCATTGTTTAAGATTGATGATCGTTGGCGTGCCAAAGTGATCAAGAAAAGTGAAGCGGCGTCGAAGTGCTGCTCAAAGTTCTTAGGGTTTCCGAAACGCCAACAAAGGTTAGGCGTAACAATCAATGAATATAATATTATATTATATTAAAAGGCTTAGGACTTAAGTCGAGGTTATACTCGATACCACGATAAAAGAAATATAAACATAACAAAGAAAAGAATAAAAGAATGAATTGACAAATATATATGTGTGTAAGTATATATGATTATATTCTTTGTTTTAAAATTATTATTTAAGTAATAATGAGTATTCTTAAATAATAAAGAAAAAGAATACTTTTCTTTGAGAAGAAGAAGCGTCGGGTTTTCATATAAACTAAAGGTTTATAATTTACTTTTAAACAAAAGGTTTTCAAGTAAAAGAAATATATGAACTAAAGGTTCATCGAGGTAGAGATATAAAATAAGACTAAAGGTCTTAAACCGGATTGTATATCCGACTAACAAAAGGCTATACTCGTACTATAGGTGCGAGATAGCAAGGGAAAGACCCTCGGACGGTGAGTGAAGCCGATCACGAAGAGATAAGGTGAATACGCCCCCAAACTTTTATAACTTATTTTAAAATGAGTCAAACGTGTTATATGAAAATTGTTTACAAGGAATTATGTGTTCCTAAAACAGTTATAAATAAGAGTATATACGTGTGTTTGGATCCTTACATAGGTGGTACTACGCGGTGGGTACACCGCACCACCCTTGGTCGTAGGACGCTCTCCTGCAGGGAGTACGACCTTTGTGTATATTGACGGGTACTTAACTAAGTCGAACGTTGCGGTGTTTGCTGAGGTGACCTAGAGTAGAGGCTTGAATTTATAATGTGTTGTTTTGACTTTGTTATTCCTAAGCCACGTTAGGCTGAGGTGAGTGTAGTCTCGAGGGGTATTAAAGTAAAAGAAAATATTTTTGCGTCAGCGTGTTCTCCAGCATTCGTTGCTGACGTATTTTATTACATTTTGCAGGTGAACAAGAATAGCGCTTGGAGTGACGAAGTGCTATGAATATCCGATGGCTCGGATTTATTTTATAATAACTTAATATATTAAATGGTGGTTTTGTAAAACAATTAATCCTTTAAAACTAAATCGGGAATCTTTTAAAATCCCGACCTTTTGTATATGTAATTATTTATAACTTTAATCCACAAGTTTTACAACTAAACATAACTCTGATTTATTTACACTTGTGGTACCAACATAGCCGTCACACTCCTAGGCCTTGTTTTGGGGTGTGATAAGTGTTGGTATCAGAGCCATCGATCTTAGCGAATTGGGTTTCATAACACAATACCCAAGCTTCGATCCAAGTATAGGAAATTATTGTTTATGTGTTTTAAGGATAAGATAGGCTGGTAACCTTTTCTTTCCCACCACATTCTAAACCACCTAAAATGTAGATGTCATTCAAGGCGCATATTGTGAACTTTATACACAAAGCTAAAGAGGCTGGAATTGCCGAACCCTATCCCGAGGATAATATGAGTGATGGATACTATGAAGCCTACTTCGACCAAGATGTGGAACATGACTTGTCAAAACCCGTGTACTACCCCGGAAGTAGACACTACCCGATAGACGTTCCCGAAAGTCCACCAAAACAAAGAATCGAACCACCAAGGCACTCAAGATACCATCCACCCACCATACCCATGTATCAACCTTCTGAAATACCGACGTACCATCCATCGGAGATTCCCACTTATCAACCATCACAAGAGCCGCAATACTACCCCACCGGATATTTACCAAATCCACACCCGTCCTATGCTTTCCTCTCAAACCGACCAATAAAGGAGGAACCAAGATCCCATCCTCCGACTAGATGCAGTGTCACTCCGATCAACGTAGGTGGCATACCAGAAACTCTACTTTCAACGAATTCAACTCACAACCCAACAATGGTGAAGGTCCATCTCACAAACCCAATATGAGGGTAATGATGCCCTACGAAAGTTCAAAATGCCTCCAATGGTAAATGAAACCAAACAACCCATTGAAGAAGATGAACCGGAAAAAGAGGAACCCGAAGAAGAGGAGGACCCGAAGAAGAGGAGGACCCCGAAGAAGAGGAGGACCCTGAAGAAGAAAACGAAGAAGAACCAGAAGAAGAGCATCCCAATAATCCTAACGAGATATCAAGCACAATGGATGGATCACTCACTTCCCAAAACCCAAGCTACGGTTCCGTCGACCCGTATGTTCAATATCTGGAGCAATTAAGGAACCAAGCTTCGTCAAGCTTCCCACCATTCCAAGGGAAAATTCCCTCGATTCAAGAGCAAGCTGATGAGATTCGAGAACAAAATCAAGCTGCTAAGACTTTCTTCTACCTTGCATCTGACATGACTGAGGTCCCGTATCCTAAGCCGAGGAATCACTACGAGATGGTGACATTGGGTTACCGCGACCCACCTCCAAAATATTAATACCCCGACAAGGTCCCGCAATCGTATGAAGAACATTTGAATCGCGCTTTGCACGAAACCGACGATTGGAGGAAGAAGGTAGCCGAGGAAGGAAAGAAAAAAAAGAAGATGGGAGAGAAGCTTTTTCATAAATGTAACAAGCTGACAAAGGTGGTGAAAAAGTTCATTAAGGACTAAGGATGGAGAAGGAATGTGAAGGAGAAGTGTGTGGGTAATATAATTATGTATGTTATGTGAACTGTATGTATCAAGAACGTTGAAACTTTCTTAAGAATAAAATAGGATGATAAGTATATATATATCGTTGGAACGATATATATATATACATGTATGTAATATGGAATAAGTATATATATATATCCTTTGTGATATATATATATATATATATATATATATATGAATGTATAATAAAATATATGTTTAATAAACAAACGTTGTTAAAAATTTCAGATATAAATTGAAAAGAAAAGAAATATGTTTGAACAAAGTAACAACATTGAGATAAATTGAAAAGAAAAAGAAGTAAGAAAAGAAAAGGGGAAAGACCCCGAGGTTAATCAGGAAGAAGAAATTCCCGAAAAATATATGATTAAAATACAAAAGATGATTAGAGACACGGTGAGAGAAGAGTCTATGGCTAGGTCTCAATCTCGAAAATCGAAATACTCTCATTCTGTTGATCCTTCCCGAAAATCTATTTCTAAACCTCGATCTAGACCTTCGCATAGGGAAGAAAGTGTCCATGAGGCTAACGCCAATGGTGGAGTTAGACAAGAGTTCAAGAGACTAAATATTAGTGGGTGTTCGTTTAAAGATTTCAAATACTATGGACCGAAAGCATTCCATGGTGACAAAGGAGCCATCACAACCGTGAGATGGCTCGAGGAGATGGAAACGATTGTAATAACGAGCAAGTGTTCCAAGGAGGAAAAGATTCAATATTCTGCCCTCATATTCAAGGGTGAAGCACTAGAGTGGTGGAATGCTTTGTTGATGAGTAAAGGGAGAGAGATGATGTATAGTTTGAGTTGGAGTGAGTTTAAAGCTTTGTTGATGGGAAAATTTTGTCCCATGCATGAAACCAACCAAATCCAAATGAAATTTCTTAATCTTAAGGTCGTGGGGACGAATCTCCGTGAATACAATACAAAGTTTCACGAGTATTTCCGTCTAGTTCCCTAGCTGGTGAATCCTGAATCCAGCAAGGTTGCAAGGTATATATGGGGACTGCCGCGAGGAATCCACGACATGGTAAGGTCGCACCTACCTCAAACCACTGACTTCGCGATGGAGTTAGCTGGCTATCTTATGGGCGGTATGGTCCGCAACAAGGAGGAAGACAAGAAGATTAAACAACAATAACCCAAGGGAAATCTGGAGGAAGTGCCAATTTCAAAAGCAAAGGCGTAAATCGAAACAACTCTACGCCATGAAAGACCTGTAGGAGGTATCACAAGGGTCGATGCAAATTTGTCCCGCCTCCGAAAGTCTGTGAATCATGAAACCGTACGGGTCATGCGGCTGTTGACTGTTGGAAAAAGAAGATGACTTGCTACAATTGCAAGGAGATGAGCCACTTGAACTTCGAATGCCCAAAGAACAAACCCGCGACTAGTGGTGCGGGTGGAAGTGGCCAAAACAAGAAAGGAAACGCTCGAGTCTTTGTACTCGACACAAAGAAAGCCGCTGACTTGCCGGAAACCATCACCGGTACGTTTCTAGTCAACGACACCTATGCTAGAGTTTTATTTGATTCGGGTGCCAATATGAATTTTATAGATTATAGATTTTGTAGTCTATTAAACGAACCATTAACAAAATTAGATAAAACTCTAAGCGTCGAGACTGCTAGTGGCGAAATCGTTAAGATCTCCGAAGCCCTTGAAAGCGGAAAAATTCTTTTAGCTGGTTATATTCTGCCTATCTGTTTGTTGCCCATGAGTCTGGATGGTTTTGATATTGTACTTGGTATGGATTGGTTATCCGATAATCATGCCCGTATCATCTGCAATAGCAAAACCGTTGAACCTCAAGCCCCCGATAAACGAACAATTCGAATTGAAGGGGACAAAGACGCTGGCCAAGTTAGCATAATTTCCATGATTAGGGCTCACAAATGGTTAAATCAAGGATGCTTAGCATTCATGGCCTACGTCACTGAAGAGTCAAAGCCAAAGGAATTAAAGGACGTACCCATAGTCTCCGAATTTTCTGATGTCTTTCCTGATGAACTTCCTGGAATCCCTCCCGACCGCGAAGTAGAATTTAGGATCGATCTCATTCCCGGTACCGCTCCGATCGCCAAAGCTCCATATCGCTTAGCGCCAACTGAAATGAAGGAGTTAAAGAAACAACTCGATGAGCTACTGGAAAAGGGTTTCATACGACCGAGTTCGTCACCTTGGGGAGCGCCAATCCTGTTTGTTAAGAAGAAGGATGGTTCCATGCGTATGTGTATCGACTATCATGCGTTAAACAAAGTCACAATCAAGAACCGATATCCACTCCCTCGAATCGATGATCTTTTCGACCAACTTCAAGGTGCTAGCTTCTTTTCAAAAATCGATCTTCGTTCCGGCTATCACCAACTTAAAGTCCAATCCAAGGATATTCCGAAGACCGCTTTTTGAACAAGGTATGGACATTATGAGTTCACGGTCATGCCGTTGGGCTTACTAATGCTTCGGCCGCATTCATGGACATGATGAACCGTATTTGTAAGCCTTACTTGGATAAATTTGTTATCGTGTTCATCGACGACATACTTATTTATTCTAAGTCAAAGGCCGATCATGAAATTCATCTTCGAACGTTACTTGAAATTCTGAGAACCGAGAAGTTGTACGCCAAGTTCTTGAAATGCGAGTTCTGGTTGCACGCGGTGCAATTTCTTGGACACATCATCAACGTCAACGGAATTCAAGTCGATCCCGCTAAGATTGAAGCTATCTCTAAGTGGGAGATTCCAAAATCGCCAACCGAGATCCGAAGTTTCTTAATATTGGCTGGTTATTACCGAAGATTCATAGAAAACTTTTCCCGAATCGTTGTTCCCCTAACCTCTTTAACTCGTAAGAACATCAAGTATGAATGGGGAACAAAGCAATAAGAGGCGTTCGATATACTTAAACAAAAGCTTACTCAAGCACCGATACTTGCCTATCCAGAAGGTACTGAAGATTTTGTTGTCTTTAGTGACGCGTCCCATTCTGGCTTGGGATGTGTACTAATGCAACGAAAGAAAGTAATCGCTTACGCCTCTCGTCAATTGAAAGTACATGAAAAGAACTACACGACTCACGATCTAGAGTTAGGTGCCATAATCTTTGCACTTAAGATATGGAGGCACTATCTCTATGGAGTAATATTTACCGTGTACACTGATCATAAAAGCTTAAAACACATTTTCGATCAAAAAGAGCTTAACATGCGCCAACGACGATGGATGGAGACACTCAATGATTACGATTGTGAGATTGTTTACCATGAAGGCAAAGCCAACGTTGTGGCTGATGCTTTAAGTCGCAAGGAACATGAGAAGCCCAAAAGAGTTCGAGCGTTGCGTCTAGAACTCCAAATCGATCTTTTCGATCATATCAAATCCGCGCAAATTCAAGCAATCAATGAAAACCAAATCTCTGACGAAAAACGTAACGGCACCATTGACTTGCTGGTCAAAGGTGACGATGGTATCCTTAGACTTGGTAATAGGATTTGGGTACCAATCGTTGGAGGTTTGCGTGAGAAAATTTTAAATGAGGCTCACAAATCGAAATATATGATGCATCCCGGAAGCGATAAAATGTACCATAACCTCAAAGCAAACTATTGGTGGAATGGGATGAAAAGGGATGTCGCTTCGCATGTGGAGAAATGTTTAATGTGTTTGAAAGTCAAGGCTGAATATCAAAAGCCTTCGGGATTGCTCCAGCAACCCGAACTTCCCGTATGGAAGTGGGAGTTAATCACTATGGATTTCATTACTAAACTCCCAAAGACGACTCGACAACATAATGCTATATGGGTGATTGTGGATCGATTAACAAAGTCTGCACACTTCATACCTATCAATGAGTCATACTCAATGGATAGATTAGCGCGTATTTATGTAAACAACATCGTCGCTTTACATGGAGTGCCGCTATCTATAATTTCTGATCGAAATAGTTGTTTTACGTCTAACTTTTGGAAAAGCTTCCAACAAGCGCTTGGTACAAAGTTAAACCTTAGCACTGCCTATCATCCTCAAACTGATGGGCAAAGCGAGAGGACGATTCAAACATTGGAAGACATGCTCCGAGCTTGTGTGATTGACTTAGGTGGAAGTTGGGATGACCACTTACCCCTAATGGAATTCTCGTATAATAATAGCTATCACACAAGTATTCAAGCAGCACCATTTGAGGCATTATATGGACGAAAATGCAGAACGCCCGTGTGTTGGTCTGAAACCGGATACAATTAATTATCTGGACCCGAGATAGTCCAAGAAACAACCGACAAAATTCTCCAAATCCGAGAAAGACTTAAGACGGCACCTGATCGCCAAAAGAGCTACACCGATGTCCGTCGTAAGCCGTTTGAGTTTAATGTTGGTGACAAAGTGTTATTGAAAGTCTCTCCTTGGAGAGGCGTTGTTCGCTTCGGTAAGAAAGGAAAATTGAGTCCTCGATTCATTGGACCTTTTGAGGTACTTGAACGAATCGGCACTGTTGCATATCGTTTGCGACTGCCCGAGGAAATGCAAGGGATACATGATGTATTCCATGTTTCGAATTTACGTACATGTTTGACCGATGAATCGTTAGCTATGCCATTAAAAGACGTTGAAATAAATGAAAACTTAAAATTCATAGAATGTCCATTTCAAATAGAAGATTCGAAAACAAAGACATTAAAAAGAAGATCATTGAAAATTGTGAAAGTTAAATGGGACTCGCGTAGAGGGCCCGAATATACTTGGAAACTCGAATCAGAAATAAGAAAGAAATACCCCCAATTGTTCTTGTAAAGCAATCTCGAGGACGAGATTTGTTTCAAGGTGGGGAGGATGTAACATCGTGAAAATTTTGAGTTCAAAATAACAACTTTCCAAAGTCTAGGGAATAAAATGGCCAAATTCCAAACCCGAGGGTTATAAATGAAAATTCTGTTTTCCTAACCCATCGCGCTACGCGATGGATCAGAAGAAAGACCCATCACGTACCGCGATGGGTTGTCTGACACGTTTTGACACGTGTGCCACGTGGCACACGGTGGCACCGTCTTCCGCCACGTGGCAACACAGCTGCCACGTGTCGCCATGTGTCGCCACGCGTCATGACTTCTGCCACGTGTCGACACGAGGCAGGCCTACTATGTGCGTCACCAAGGCTACGTCGCGGTACGCGACGGGTGCCTTGAAGGCAGTCACGTACCGCGATGGGACCCCAAAAGTTGTCTATAAATAGCAAGGCCCGGGATCTCATTTGATGCATCCAAAAATCAGCTTTGCTCTCTCTCTCTAACATCTCTCTACACTTCGATATTCGTACCATCGATCCACCTCGATAAACATGCCCCAATTCCTTGTTTTGTGTACCGACGTTTCCTCGAAGTGCGTGCCACCCTCCACCCACATACGACCAAGAAAGTGTTTGTTTTCGAAAGGCGTGTCGGCCATTGTTAAAGATTGATGATCGTTGGCATGCCAAAGTGATCAAGAAAAGTGAAGCGGCGTCGAAGTGCTGCTCAAAGTTCTTAGGGTTTCCAAAACGCTAACAAAGGTTAGGCGTAACAATCAATGAACATAATATAATATTATATTAAAAGGCTTAGGCCATAAGTCGAAGTTATACTCGATACCTCGATAAAAGAAATATAAAAATAACAAAGAAAAGAATAAAAGAATGAATTTACAAATATATATGTGTGTAAGTATATATGATTATATTCTTTTTTATGAAATTATTATTTAAGTAATAATGAATATTCTTAAATAATGAAGAAAAAGAATATGTTTCTTTGAGAAGAAGAAACGTCGGATTTTCATATAAATTAAAGGTCTATAATTTACTTTTAAACTAAATGTTTTTAAGTAAAAGAAATATATGAACTAAAGGTTCATCGAGGTAGAGATATAAAATAAGACTAAAGGTCTTAAGCCGGATTGTATATCCGACTAACAAAAGGTTATACTCGTACTATAGGTGCGAGATAGCAAGGGAAAGACCCTCGGACGGTGAGTGAAGCCGATCTCAAAGAGATAAGGTGAATACGCCCCCAAACTTTTATAACTTATTATAAAATGAGTTAAACGTGTTATATGAAAGTTGTTTACAAGGAACTATGTGTTCCTAAAACCGTTATAAATAAGAGTATAAACCCAGCCCTCAGGCTGTGGTATACGTGTGTTTGGATCCTTACATAGGTGGTACTACGCGGTGGGCACACCGCACCACCCTTGGTCGTAGGACGCTCTCCTGCAGGGAGTACGACCTTTGTGTATACTGACGGGTACTTAACAAAGTCGAACGCTGCGGTGTTTGCTGAGGTGACCTAGAATAAAGGCTTGAATTTATAATGTGTTGTTTTAACTTTGTTATTCCTAAGCCACGTTGGGTCGAGGCGGACATAGTCTCAAGGGGTAATAAAGTAAAAGAAAATATTTTTGTGTCAGCGTGTTCACCAGCATTCGTTGTTGAATTATTTTATTACATTTTGCAGGTGAACAAGAATAGCGCTTGGAGTGACGAAGTGCTATGAATATCCGATGGCTCGGATTTGTTTTGTAATAACTTAATATATTAAATGGTGGTTTTGTAAAACAATTAATCCTTTAAAACTAAATCGGGAATCTTTTAAAATCCCGACCTTTTGTATATGTAAATATTTATAACTTTAATCCACAAGTTTTACAAGTCTTCCGCTAACTAAACGTAACTCTGATTTATTGACACTTGTGGTACCAACATAGCCGTCACACTCCTAGGCCTTGTTTTGGGGTGTGACAATGATGAAGACGACGACGACGAGGGCGAAGACGATGAAGACGAAGAGGGCGAAGACGATGAAGACGAAGAGTAGTTTTTTTATTTTAATGTAATAGTTATTTAATAAAATATTATTGTTATTTGATAATTCTTAATAAAAAAATTTAAAAAAAAAACAAAAAAGTGTACAAGTGACTGGGCGCCACGTGGCCCATAATGCCTGAGGGTAAGGCTTTATGACTACACCATGTTTTTGTAAAAAGCCATAATTCTGACTGGGCGCCACGTGGCGCATAATGTCTGAGGGTAAGGCTTTATGACTACACATGGTCTTATAATCGTTTATATTATAATAGATCAAATATTAACTATTAGTTTGGTAATTGTTGATGAGCCTTTGGTAATTGTTGATGAGCCATATTACTTATAATCTAACTATACTATTAAATCAATAGACTTTAACTCAACTTGGCCTCTTCCTATTGGTGGTTTCTTAAACTTTTCATGTATATCTACCACTTCCCTATTTTTCATGTGAATAACAAAATTCCAAAATAAATTAAAATACTAGACAATCAATGATTATTAATAATTCATGTGAATAAAAAATATCTAAAATAAATTAAAATACTAGACAATCAATGATTATTAATAATTATTAAATATTTTTTAAAATATGGTTAAACATCATAATTAACCTATTAATGTAATTATGATATTAATTATTCTAATTATTATACCAATTCAAAAACTTACTATATCATTTTATTTACATTATATAAATCTCAAAATAGAAAACCCTAACCATTTTAATCTCTCTCTCTCTCTCTCTCTCTCTCTCTCTCTCTCTCTCTCTCTGTTTCCTCTCTCTTTCGGCTTATTCCTCCACCTTCCCCTATATTCCGGTAATGGCCGATTTTGTTATATGTTTTTCTGGTAAGGTTCTATTGTTTTCTGGTAAGGTTTTCCAGTAATGTTTCATATTTATTTTAATTGTTATATGATTTTTTTATAATCTCTTTAGGTTGTAAATCAAAATCCAAGATTGAATTGATATGTTGAAGTTTATTGCGGTTTTCCGGTAATGTTTTTCAGTAAGGTTTTATATGTATTTTAATTTGTATATTACTTTGTTATAATATCTTTAGATTCTATATCAAAATACAAGATTGAATTAATATGGTGAAGTTATTACGGTTTTCCGGTAGGGTTTTATATTTATTTTAATTGTTATATGATTTTGTTATAATCTCTTTAGTTTGTTTATCAAAATCCAAGATTTAATTTATATGTTGAAGTTATTACGGTTTTCCGGTAAGGTTTATTTGATACTCTATCATATTATTCCTAATGTTATTCTGGTAATTATATTTCATACTCTATTAAATACTCTTATCATATTATTCCGGTAAGTTTTATATCAAGTACAATTATTTTTGTTTTCCGTTTTTGTTTGTATTTATATTAATAATTTGTAACATCCTAAAATTTATAATGTTAAATAAAGAAAGTTACGTTTAGTGATTTAGCGTTAATAATTAATTAATATCGAGTAAAGAACGGATCATGGACTTAGATTAATTGAGATGGGTTAAATGAGAATGGGCCTTAGGTCCATGGGCTTTAAGGGATATAAATATCCCCTAAACCATAAACCGTCATTCATTTCCATCTTATTCTCTAACACACTCCAAAACACACACGACCCGAACCAAGATCCAAAGACGAGGACCCGAGCTTGTTGGTGCTAGATCGTCGTGACGAACCAAAGCAGCAAGACCAGCTCGTGTTCGTAGTTCGACTCATTTATGGTACGTTTATATCGAGAATTTGTTCGTTTAGGTTTGGATTAGTATAGAAATGATAGATCTGTGTTTGTATGGTAAAAACGAATCTAACAAAGCTAAACTTACTGAAAATGGTTACGATTTGATGGGTTAATCGATTGATAAAAGAACCCGTAACCTATATGCCTAAATCGCACCCTTTAAACATCGATGTTAGGTCGATTTGATGGTTGGGGTTTGTAGGCGCTGGTCAGACGATTCCGTGGATACCTAAATCGAGTTATTTGGTTAAGAAACAAAGATGATTAAGAACGAACAGTACCGCAGCTGGACAACTTCGCCTGCAAGCTAAGTTCACCTGATGATCTTCGCCTACAAAGCTAAGTTCGCCTGATGACAACTTCGCCTAAAGCTAAGTTCGCCTAAGGTTAACTTCGCCTAAAGCTAAGTTCGCCTGATGACAACTTCGCCTAAAGCTAAGTTCGCCTAAGGTTAACTTCGCCTAAAGCTAAGTTCGCCTGATGACAACTTCGCCTAAAGCTAAGTTCGCCTAAGGTTTAACTTCGCCTAAAGTCAAGTTCGATTAGAAAATAAATTAAAAACCTAATGAAAAATGTGTTAAGACAGTTAATGTAAATAAAATTTTTCCAAGCTGACCTGGCAGCTCGACCCCAGCCAGGGGCTCTGCCCCTTGGACCCTGCTAGGGGCTGCCGCCCCTAGACCTCGCTGCCAGGGGCGCTGCCCCCGGACCCCCGTTCGTTGTGGGTAGTAATTAAGACTAGAAAGATGATATAAGTAGTGATAGTTAATTGATATGTATACTTGTTATACAGTCAGCCGTGCACAACTGAGGAAAGGGATTACGATTAACGGTGAACGTAACCGTGTTCAGGTGAGTTTCTAGCCCCATTTATGTGTTATGTTTTCGGGGCTGTGTGCATACTCGATATGTTTGTTAATACGCTTATCCTAAGAGATAAGTGTATGCCTTATGTGAATGATGTGATATGTATGAATGATGGCTTGACGGTACGTGAACGATCTTCGGATATTGCACGTACTGTCAGGTTGTAACGCTAAGTATAAGGTAAGTATGATATGTATGCTTATGTGTATGAATGTGATAAAGTTAATAAAAGAAGGAAATGATGGTTGAATGGTAACGAAGAGGGAATCGAACCCTACTAATATTCGAGAACTAGGGAACCGAACCCTACTAATATTCGAGGAAAGAGGGACCGAGCCCTAATAATACTCGAGGAAAGAGGGTACCGAGCCCTAATAATACTCGAGGAAGGAGGGTACCGAGCCCTAATAATACTCGAGGAAGGAGGGTACCGAGCCCTAATAATACTCGAGGAATTTAGGGCGTAATGCTCTTTATAACGTAAGATATGAAAGTAAGTTAATACAAAAGAAAGTATAAAAGTAAGAAAGTATGAATGAAAGAATATAAGTTTATGTGTATTGTATAGTGTATGATTAACTAGAACTCACTCAGCGTAGCTGACTTTTAGTATGCACGCAGGTGAGTAGGATGAGGCAGCTCGCTTGAGGAGACACCTGGCACTGAATAAGAAGCTGGCATCGGAAGACTCAAGACGTTTAAGTTTAATGTTTCGTTTATTTTGAAAGACAAAATGATGTTTTAAGACAAGACGTGTTTGTTATGAAATGTTTTATGAAAGCTTTTATATTCCGTGAATGTTTTAATTAACTCTGATATTTAGAACTGCGTTTATGAGTAAATCCAACACGAAAGTAGGGCTACCGGTAACGGGGCCTTACATAATTATATGATTTTTTCTTAAAATCTCTTTAGGTTATATATCAAAATCGAAGATTCAATGGAAATCTTCACTATTTCGTATTTCCGATAATGCGATTCAAATTTTCCGGTTGTAAATTATAACATCAATTTTACTTTTTTTTACATGATTCAAATCTTCCATAATTTGTAATTTATTTATTATGTGATATTAATATTAATATTAATATTTAATTTTATTATTTCAGGTTATAATCCCCAACTTGATATAACTAATTTCTTGGATTGGGGATTCTTTGATAAAATGCATTTTATTTTTGTTTAATATTGATGTATATTTCTGTTAGTATTCATGTATTTATTTAGTTTTGACAATTTATGTAATTCACTTGATTATTATATAATCCAAAAATGAAATTTAGTTTATTATTCTATAAGACATTAAATTATCTATAGTAAGATAATCAATCTTATATTGTCGTTGGTCAAAGTCCAATTAAATCACCAATGTCAACGCAATTTAAAACATTATTATACTTTCCAATATTATCTTACTTTACATTTTTAGATTTATACACATTTAATATGGCATTTTAGAAACCGATTTTTCCCATTCAAATGTCATATATATATATATATATATATATACATATATATATATATATACATATATATATATATATGTATGTATAGATAAAAGATCCAATACAATAATCCCTAATCGTACATTACGTACGCGAGTTCCTACACTATTGATTTCAAAATCACGCGATGGCAATATTGTAAATTTCATCAACTATATCCACTGCTCCCATCGATTCCGTCCGCCTTCACTATCACCGTTCATCAATTCGTCACCGTCCAACGATTGCATTCACCGTTGCGACCATAGATGTTACCGTCGTGAACACCATTTTCCTCCGTCACGAGTTGTTCACAGCTCAGTTGATCAAATTGGCCGATTGAAATTGAAATTGCTAAACTAATTGATCAATTAAACTTTGAAATTGATCAAATTAATCATCAATTTGAAGCTTCAATTGATCAATTTTGAGTTTTTAGTTATGGGTTTTAACTGAACGTTTAAAGGTTTAAGTCTGAACGTTTAAGGATGAGAATTTGGCTTGAACGTTTAAAGGTTTTTTCCTTGACGTTTAAAGGTTTAACCTTAGAACGTTTTAAGGGTGGAATTTAGATTGAACTTCTAAACCTTTTGTTAGAACTTTAAAGTTTTGGTACAGAACTTCTAAAGTTTTGGTATAGAACTCCTAAACCTTTTGTTAGAACTTCTAAAGTTTTGGTACAGAACATCTAAACTTGAACGTTTAAAGGTGTTCGTTTTGGTCAGAACATTTAAATTTGTAGTTTTGATCAGAACGTATTAGTTGAACGTTAAAACTTTTTGTTCATTTTTGGTCAGAACGTTTAAAGTTTTTCTTCATTTTGGTCTAAACTTTATACTTTAGAAGTTCTAGACAAAAAATTTAGAAGTTATGTACAAAAAGTTTAGAAGTGTTGTACAAAAAGTCCAGAACGTTTAAAGTTTTTGTGCAGAACGTTTAAACATGAATCCTAATCATAGCTCAATTAAGTGTATTATTATGCAATTTCATAATTGATTGATGATTCTAAAGCCTCCTACACATCAATTCTATTGATTAACTCAACAATTTTTGATCAATTTGAAGATTATTAAACTATAGTGATAATAGGTTTAACGATTTTGATTATGCTTTAGTTTTGTGGATGATTTGATTATGGTTGAAGGCTTGCAGCAAATGACGATCTGTTGTGCGAGAAGTATTTTTTTTGATTTAATTACAATTATGCCACCGGGTAGTTTTAATTGCAATTAGGATCTGGTGGTGCAGGGTCTCGCGTACCTAATGTACGATAACCTATTATTGTACGTTAACGCTCCTCTATATATATATATATATATATATATATATAACTGAATATCTAAATTCAATTCTCACCATTTATATGAAATTTACAAAAGCATGTTATAGAGTTTTAATTTCACCATTTGTTAAAAGATCGAATTTGAATAAGTTAACGATTTGGCTCATTTTTACATTTATATTGAATAACTTTAAATAACGTTTACATATTTAAACATAATTCTCATTCCTAATTTGACTAATTTTTTTCAACCAATTTTAATTTTTTGAACACCATCCATAATTATAAACTTATTTCATAATTATTCAATATTCATGTCTTAAATAAAAAAAAATATTAGTTTCTTCTAAATAATTCAAGTTATTATGATTTTAATGCCAATTTCAACTAAATCACTTAAGTGAATAATAAAAAATATTTAATTAAACCATTTTGAAATTCGAATTCTTGACCACTTATATGAAGTTTACAAAAGTAAGGTTATATAGTTGGACTTTGACCATATTTTCACAATTCGAATTTTAAGAGGTTAACCATTTGACTGAATTTGACTATTTTTATTAATATGATTTGACTCTAATTTTGGTAAATTTGGAGATTATTATAATTTTAATAATAATAATTTATTCTCATTTCAATTTATATGAATTTTTACAAAAAAATAAATAATTAATTTATACTATATAATCAATACATTTGTTCTCATTGTTCACATCAATTTATATATTAATGTAAACTTATATGTATCTAAACGATTTTCAAATTTGAATTCTCAACAATTATATGAAGTTTACAAAAATATGTTATACATTTATATGATTTTAGTTCAAACGTGCTTTTAAGTTGACAAATATTTCTTTATTATAATTTTGTAATTACCGCGTTTTTATTAAGGTAACCAATAAATTAATATTATTAATTAATATGTTTATGTTTTTATAAAGATTCTTATAATACATGTTTTAGTTAAGTTAACCAAAAATTAATTATTAATTAATGTATTTCTGTTTCTATTGAAATTTCTATAATTTTCATGTTTTTATTAAGGTAAACAAAAATTAATTATTAGTTGATGTATTTTCGTTTTTTATACAATCCTATACCTCCGTATTTTAAACTTTTAATTAAGGTCACCAAAACATGTTCAAAATTATTGAAGCTTACAAAAATATGTATCTAAACGATTTTCAAATTCGAATTCTCAACATTTATATGAAGTTTACAAAAATATGTTATTTTTTATGATTTTAGTTCAACCGCGCATTTAAGTTAACAAATATTTCTGTATTATAATTTCATAATTACCGCGTTTTAATTAAGGTAACTAGTAAATTATTATTATTAATTAATTAATTAATTAATTAATGTATTTACGCTTTTATAAAGATTCTTATAATACGTGTTTTAGTTAGGTTAACAAAAAGTTAAATATTAATTAATGTATTTTCTGTTTATATTGAAATTTGTATAATTTTCATGCTTTTATTAAGGCAAACAAAATTAATTATAAGTTAATCTATTTTCGTTTTTTATACAATCCTATAAATCCATTTTTTAAAATTTTAATTAAGGTCACCAAAACATGTTAAAGTTATTGAACAAGAAGTATGTTCCATAAGTTTACGAGGTTAAGAGTGGATATGTAGCTATAAGTGAAGCAACTAACATTTTGTCTTTTTAAATTTTGATGATTATCTGCATATTAAAGAATGGGCAAAGACACATGGTATCAATGATCCCAAAGCAATACACTTTAATTCTTATTTACTAAAAGGTTATTTTAAATGTTTGATTTTTAGTTTTAGTATAACACTTTTTGACGTTTGTATCTTAAGTTTTTTTTAATATTCATAACACATTTAAAACCGATTAAATACGGAATTTGACAAATTAACAACAAACTTTTAAAGCTTTCTATACTCTTCAACCTCAACAAACCTTTTCATTTTCTTTTACTTGACCATTTTTTTTAATTATGCCTAAATGTCAAAATTAATGTTTAAAATAAACACAATATTTTATTATTTCAAAAATAATAATTTTTTTAATATTTTTTGGAAGTTAACTAATTAACCAATTTGATTTCAAATTTTTATAATTATGTCGAAATTATCTATTACAATACAATTGTATTATTTTTTATTTTGGAAATTTACTAATTTTTTTTGTTCATAAAAGTGAACCATAGCTTTGGATTTAATAAATATAACTGCATAGTCATTGAATGTCTCTTATACAAAAGTTAATATAAAAATTCTTTTATAATAATTTGTATCTTTATTGATTATAGTTTTATATAATTATATGTTTTTGTTCATATACAAAGCATGTGTGTATGTTTTAATTTCATTCAAAATTTGATTAATAAATACTATAATTATGATTTGTCAAATTCTAGCAGTATAATCTAATTGTAATAGTATCCATATATCAACAAACATTATTTGACCAAATCTCAATGTGTAACTCCCGAATTTTCTAAGAATATTATTTAATTATTATTTATATAATATATTATTTAATATGATGGAAAAGTTTACTTAAGTTAGTAGAGATGAAATAAAATAATAAAGGTGAAAGGTTAAGTAGGTTAATTAGATGAAATTAAATATATTAACCAAAAAGGAAAGATGAGCTTTAGATCCATGGGCTTAAAGGAGTATAAATACCCCTTAAACCCTAATACTTTCCATTTCCATCCATCTCTACACCATAGCCTACACCATCAGAAACACACACTTAAGCCAAACACTCTCTAATCTACTATATTCAACAATCCAAGACCAGCCGAAGGAAATAAATGATTTATCTCAGTTGTACCAACTACAGACATATTAAAACCCGACACCGCAGCCCCGTGATGCCGTATGAGCCTCGCAGATCTAGATCTAGCTTTATTCGGGTGTTTAATCAACCAAAAACGAGCTTAGGGACCACCTTAGCTCAGATCTAGGCACCCCCAAAGCTACCTTGTAAGGCCCCATTACCGGTGCCCTACATTGGACGTTGGATTTACTCATAAACACAGTTCTCAATATCAGAGTTAATTAAAATTTTACGCGGAATATAAAACTTTCATTAAACATTCATAACATTTCATAAACTTGTCTTAATCAAACATTCTTGTCTTTCAATTTAACATCAATTAATAAAAATAACTTGGGTCTTCAGATGCCAGCCTCTTATTTTTCTGCCATGCGTCTCGCTCAATCTAGTTGTCTCATTCTACTCACATGTGTGCATACTAAAAGTCAACTACGCTGAGTGAGTTCTAGTTAATCATACAACATACAATTAGTTCACATACTTGCATACATGCCCGAAGGTGTGTACACCATTCATACTTAACCTGTTCATATTACTTTCTGATATAGGTTCATACATTCATTGTTCATACTTTCTTTACCTTCATAGTACTTACATAACTATCCATACTACTTAAAGAGCCTTCCGCCCTGTACTCTCACATATATTGTAAGGTTCTGGTCCCAGCATCACAGATATTATTAGGGTCTGGTCCCTACCATCACATATATTATTAGGGTCTTCTCCCTGTCCTCATAGATATCATTAGGGTATGGTCCCTATCCTCACAGATACTATTAGGGTCTGGTCCCTTTATTCTGTGCAACCATACATACCTTTCTTTACATACTTTCCTTAAAAATACGTGCAATATCCCAAGATTGTTCATGTACTATCAAGCATTCATTCATAATATAAACATAACCATCACATTCATCATCAAGATATACACTTACCATTTAAGGTAAGTGTATTAGCATTCACATTGAGTATGCACACTGCCCGAAAAACATAACAAGGAAATGAGGCTAGAAACTCACCTGAGTCCTGTTACGTTCACCGTTAATGGTTATTCCCTTCTTTAGCTGTGCACGACTAACTGTACAACAATGACACGTATCAATTAACTATCACTACCCATATCGTGTTTCTAGTTTAATTATAATCCCCAACGAACGGGGGGTCCGGGGGCCACGCCTAGCAGGGTCCAAGGGGCAGAGCCCCTGGCTGGGCTTGAGCTGCTAGGTAAGCTTGGAAACATTTTATTAACACATTAACTGTCTTAACACTTTTTTCATTAGAATTCTAATTTATTATTTTATTTGCTAATTCATAAAGTTCGAGGGTTTCCTTAATATTATTCCATTTTATCCTAAGTCTAGGGACCTTTCTATCATTCTTTTAAAGTTTAATTCGTTATCCAGTTTCTTAACGAATGGGGCTTATTCGTTACTTCTTGACGAATGAACTTTATTACGAATTGGACCATTATAATGAGCTGAACCTTTAAAACGAACTGGTCTTTATAATGAATTGAACCTTTATAACAAACTAGCCCTTATAACGAACAGGGGGTTCATTCGTCAGTTTTCCGTTAATGAATTACTTAACGAATGGCTAACGAACTTCTTCTAATTCATTATCTCTTCTTAACGAATGGGCATAACGAATTGCTTTATAATTCGTTATGTCTCCGCTAACGAACTAGGGTTTGGTAAGAGAATGTCAGAAACATTCTCTGACATCCCTAAAATCCGCGTCGCCTTTCCGGTGCCTCAGTGCCGGAAAACCGGGTGGTGGCCGGAAAAACGTGTTTTTCACCGTTTTTCGTCCCGTTCGATCCAGATCTAATCAAGGGTGACCCCTAAGCTCATATTTTGATCGGTTTATAGTCGATTCCATCCGGATGTCGTGACTTTAACGGTTTATGGTGTCGACTCGTTGTTTCACGATTAGATCTAGCGGGTTTGGATCCATACAATATCATACTATCATTACCTCGGGTAGGGAATTGATTCTTCTTCTTGGTTTCGGTTAGAGAAAGAGAGAGATGAGAGAGAGAGAGAGCATAAGTGTGTGGTTTTTATGGTGTATGGAATTAGTGGAAATGAATGAATTATGGGTTAATTAAGTTTTATATACTATGGTCATGGGCTTAAGCCCATGGTCTTTCTCCCTTCCTTATTAACCCAAGCCCATTACCCATATTACTTAACCCAACACAAGCCCGACTCATAATAACTCATATTTTATTAACCGAAACAAGAAAACGGGATGTTACAAGTATTCCCTCCTTAAAGAGGTTTCGTCCCCAAAGCCTAACTATTAATGAAACAAATCTGGATAAAACTTGCGCATCTCTTCTTTAACTTCCCAAAGGGAATGACCTTGTGACGGAGTTGCATTTCCTTGCAGTCAAAGATTTCTACAGGCTGCTCGATATAGTTTAATTGTTCATCAACCTCAATGTATACTAACGGCACATGTGACGTGACATCAGCTAGACATTTCCTCATATGAGAAACATGAAAGGTCGAATGAATTCTCTCTAGCTCTTCAGGTAATTCTAGCTTGTAAGCTACCTCACCCACACGTTCAACAATCTTAAACAGTCCAATGTACCATGGACTTAACTTCCTTCTCTTCCTGAAATGAATAATTCTCTTCCAGGGCGAGACCTTGAGCATCATATTGTCACCAACGTTAAACTCGATTGGTCATCGCCGCTTATCAGCATATGACTTCTGTCTGTCTTGAGCAGCTTTCATTCTTGCCTTGACCTGATTGAACCTTGACGAGGTTTCTTGCACAACTTTGAAATTTTCAATTTCCTTCTGCCCAATCTCTCCCCAACACACAGGGGTTCTACAACATCTACCGTATACCATCTCAAACATAGGCATGCCAATACTCGAATGGTAGCTGTTGTTTTAAGGGAATTCTGCAAGATGTAAATGGTCATCACAACTCCCTCCAATGTCTAAAACACATGCACATAGCATATCCTCTTTCAGACTGCCCATCTATTTGATGATGATACGCCGTACTGATGTTCAGTCTTGTTCCCATAGTTTCATGGAACTTCTCCCAAAATCTTGAAGTAAACCGAGTATCTCTATCAGACACTATTGACAATGGCACTCCATGCTTATCCACAACTTCCGTTATGAACACATTTGCTAACGTTTCTGACGAGATGGCTTCTCGTATAGGCAAAAAGTGAGCATTTTTCGTCAAACGGTCCACAATAACCCAAATGATATCATGTTGTTTAGCTGTACGAGATAGCTTAGTTATGAAATCCATGGTGATGTGTTCCCACTTCCATTCTGGTATCTCTAAAGGCTGCATTTTCCCATAAGGTTTCTGGTCTTCATCCTTGACTTGTAAACAAGTTATGTACTTACTAACATAATCAACTACATCATTCCTCATTCTCGGCCACCAGTAGTCTCTCTTTAGATCTTGATACATCTTGGTGGATCCTGGATGAATCGAGTATCTCGACTTGTGAGCTTCATCTAAGATTCGACCTCTGAGATTTCCATGGCGTAGAATCCACATACGATCAAACCTAATCTTAATACCATGAGTGTTTTCCATCAGCTAATGTCCGGAAATTCTTTCCTTATTCATTAATCCTTCATCTGCAAGTACCTCCGAATGTTCTTTGATAATCTCTTCAAAGAGATTTGAGTTAACAATCAACTTATATGACTTCACTCTTGCAATAACTTCTTCATTCTTACGGCTTAGCGCATCAGCAACCACATTAGCTTTGCCAGGGTAGTATTTGATATCATAGTCGTAGTCCTTTATCAACTCTAACCATCTTCTTTGTCTCATGTTGAACTCTTTCTGCTCGAAGAAGTACTTCAAACCCTTATGATCTGTATATATAGTACACTTAGTACCATACATATAATATCTACATATTTTAAGAGCATGCACTACTGCTGCTAGCTCTAAATCATGTGTCGGGTAGGTGCTCTCATGAACCTTTAACTGTCTAGACGCAAAAGCTATCACCTTTCCTCGTTGCATCAACACGCAACCTAACCCACGATGCATAGCATCAGTACAAACAACAAATCTTCGTCACAATCGGGTAAAGCAAGGATTGGAGCTTGTGTGAGTCTTTTCTTTAATTCTTCAAATGCTTCTTCTTGAAACTTACCCCAACTGAAAACTACCGACTTTCGGGTCATACCGGTCATCGGTGCGGCTATCTTGGAGATGCCTTCGATGAATCGCCTATAGTAGCTAGCCAAACCTAAGAAACTTCGTTTATCAGTCGGGTTTCACGGAGTCTTCCAATTTGTTATCGCCTTAATCTTGTCCACGGTAATCCCTCAGGATTGATAACGTGACCTAAAAATTGCACTTCACCAACCAGAATGTGAATTTAGAAAGCTTAGCATACAAGTTTTCTTCCCTCAATACCTCCAACACCTCTCTTAGTTGCTCAGCATGGTCGGACTCGCTCTTAGAATAAATCAATATATCGTCAATGAAAACGATAACTGACTTGTCTAACATCGGCCGACATACCCTATTCATCTCTATAAATGCTACAGGAGCATTCATTAGACCGAACGACATCACAAGAAACTTGTAGTGTCCATACCGTGTTCGGAATGCTGTCTTAGGGATGTCTGTCTCCTTCACCTGTAGCTGATGATAGCTTGATCTAAGGTCTATCCTCGAGAACCAGCTTGAACCTTGTAGTTGATCAAACAAATCATCAACCCGTGGCAACAGATATCTGTTCTTCACCGTAAGCATGTTCAACTCTCAGTTATTTATACACATTCTCATACTTCCATCTTTCTTCTTAACAAACAGCATTGGTACACCCAACGGGGAAACACTTGGCCTAATAAAACCCTTGTCGAGGAGTTCTTGCAGTTGGGATATCAATTCTTTCATCTCGGACGGCATCAGGCGGTAAGGTGCTTTCGCGACGGGTTGGGCTCCTGGTACTTTGTGTATCTGAAACTCAAGGAAACACAAACGTCATCACTTAAGGAACCATTTAGTACAAGGATAGTAAGGCTAACAGGTAATAACAGTGGCAAGCTGTGATTAGCTGATCACGTTACTCTCCATGTCCTATACACTTCCCTTTGTGAGTCCACTTGTGCTAGTTCTACTTCTAACAGTTAGACAATCAAACACTTCATATCATCATATACTCCTATCCCTAGCAATTAAGCTAGCGTTCATACATTCTTTATTTAGCAATTAAGCTAATATCATACCTCGTTCTCTAGCAATTAAGCTAGCATTCATTCATCATTCTACTTTACATGTGAAATTAATCACATAATTTACCTTTACTTAGATTGCTTGAGTGAAACATGGCTCTTTGAACTGACATCTTCTTTCTTTTCTTACTTAAGTCTCATTCTCTGTTCGAGTCTAAGCATGTAGGATGCTTAATTCTCTCGAACTTATGCTCTGATTCCTACTTGTAAGGCCCCGTTACTGGTGCCCTACATTGGACGTTGGATTTACTCATAAACACAGTTATCAATATCAGAGTTAATTAAAACTTTACGCGGAATATAAAACTTTCATTAAACATTCATAACATTTCATAAACTTGTCTTAATAAAATATTCTTATCTTTCAATTTCACATCAATTCATAAAAACAACTTGAGTCTTCAGATGCCGGCCTCTTATTCTTCTGCCATGTGTCCCGCTCAAGCTAGCTGTTTCATTCTACTCACATGTGTGCATACTAAAAGTCAGCTACGCTGAGTGAGTTTTAGTTAATAATACAACATACAATTAGTTCACATACTTGCATACATGCCCGAAGGTGTGTAAACCATTCATACTTAACCTGTTCATATTACTTTCTTACATACGTTCATACATTCATTCTTCATACTTTCTTTACCTTCATAGTACATACATAACTATCCATAATACTTAAAGAGCCTTCAGCCCTATAATCTCACAGATATTGTAAGGGTCTTGTCCCCAACATCACAGATATTATTAGGGTCTGGTCCCTACCCTCACATATATTATTAGGGTCTTCTCCCTGTCCTCACAGATATCATTAGGGTCTGGTCCCTATCCTCACAGATATTATTAGGGTCTGGTCCTTTTATTCTGTGCAAACCATACCATACCTTTCTTTACATACTTTCCTTAACAATACGTGCAATATCTGAAGATCGTTCACGTACTAGCAAGCATTCATTCATAATATAAACATAACCATCACATTCATCATCAAGACATACACTTACCATTTAAGGTAAGTGTATTAGCATTCACATTGAGTATGCACACAACCCTGAAAACATAACAAGGAAATGGGGCTAGAAACTCACCTGAGTCATGTTACGTTCACCGTTAATGGTTATTCCCTTCTTTAGCTATGCACGACTAGCTGATAACAATTAAAGGTATCAATTAACTATCACTACCCATATTGTGTTTCTAGTTTAATTAAAACCCTCAACGAACGAGGGTTCGGGGGCAATGCCCCTGGTGGCGGGTATCTAGGTGCGGCAGCCCCTAGCAAGGTCCAAGAGGCAGAGCCCCTAGCTTGGGTCGAGCTGCCAGGTTATCTTGGAAAAATTTTATTAACACATTAACTGTCTTAACACATATTTCATTAGAATTCTAACTTATTATTTTATTTTCTAATTCATAAAATTCGAGGGCTTCCTTGTAATTATTCCATTTTATCCTAAGTCCAGGGACCTTTCTTTCATTAAACATTCATAACTTTACGCGGAATATAAAACTTTCATTAAACATTCATAACATTTCAAAGATTAATTCGTTATCCAGTTTCTTAACGAATGGGGCTCATTCGTTACTTCTTGACGAATGGACTCTATAACGAATTGAACCTTTATAACGAACTGAACCTTTATAACTAACTGGTCTTTATAACGATTTGAACCTTTATAACGAACTGGCCCTTATAACGAACTGGGGGTTCATTCGTCAGTTTTCCGTTAACGAATTACTTAACAAATGGCTTAACGAACTGCTTCTAATTCGTTATCTCTTCTTAACGAATGGGCATAACGAATTTCTTGATAATTCGTTATGTCTTTGCTAACGAACTAGGGTTACGTAAGAGAATGTCAGAAACATTCTCTGACATCCTTAAAATCCGCGCCGCCTTTCTGGCACCGTCTTTCTGGCGACGCCGTGCCGCAAAAATCGGGCGGTGGCCGGAAAAAACGTGTTTTACACCGTTTTTTCTCCCGTTCGATCCAGATCTGAGCAAGGGTGACCCATAAGCTCACATTTGATCGGTTTATACCCGATTCCATCCGGATCTCGTGACTTTAACGGTTTATGGTGTCGGCTAGTCGTTTCACGACTACATCTAGCGGGTTTGGACCCATACAATTTCATACTATCATTACCTCGGGTTGGGAATCGGTTCTTCTTCTTAGTTTCGGTTAGAGAAAGAGAGAGATGAGAGAGAGCTTAAGTGTGTGTTTTTGATGGTGTATGGAATGAGTGGAAATGAATGGATTACGGGTTAATTTAGGTTTATATACTTGGGTCATTGGCTTAAGCCCATGGTCTTTCTCCCTTCCTTATTAACCCAAGCCCATTACCCATATTACTTAACCCAACACAAGCCCAACTCATAATAACTCATATTTTATTAACCGAAACAAGAAAATGGGATGTTACATACCTAGGTCATAAACTTTCAAACCCCGATCAACCATGGTGGTTAACGGCGGCGGACGGAGCTGGAATCGAAGAAAAACTTTAAAAACTCGAAATAAGAAAGCTGAACTGAATAGTGGGCGTATAAGTTTTTGAGCCGTATAAGTATGGACCGTATAAGTAGGAATAGGACGTATAAGTATGTTCAGCGCATATGTATATTCAACGTGCTAGTATAGGCAACATATAAGTACATCTAAGTATTGGTAGCGTGTATGTATATGAAACGTGTAAATATGTAATATATATGTATACGTATACGTTGTGTATGTCTTAAACACCAGAAAGACTTATACGGTAGATGAATTTATGCGCAAGAAAGACTTATGCGTTGGAACTAACTTATACGCTGGGAAGACTTACACGCTAATAAGGACTTATACGCTAGAAAGTAATTTATAAAATATATGAAAGATAAACAACGTACGTAAATGACAGACATGGACTTATAGGATATATGAACTAAAGATAAGTAATTAATAAGGTAACGTTTAAAAGGAAGATTTGAATTGATTAAATAATTAAACTTCAGTTTTCTGATGAGGTTTTTGGTAAAAACTTATTAATGAAAATAAATTTTTTTCAAGCTGACCTGACAGCTTTACCACAGCCAGGGGCTCTGCCCCTTGGACCCCGCTAGGGTCTGCCGCCTCTAGAACTCCGCTGCCAGGAGCACTGCCCCCGGACCCCCGTTCGTTGAGTGTTGCAATAACTTAGAAGAATGGTATAGCTAGAAGTAGTTAATTGTTACTATGATTAATACCCAGTTAGCCGTGCACAGCTCAAAGAAGATCATAACCATAAACTCCGAAAGGAATCGCTTACATGTAAGTTTCTAGCCCCATTTCCTTGTTATGCTTTCGGTGCTATGTGCATACTCAATGTGAATAGTTAATACGCTTACTATAAGTGGTAAGTGTATGCCAAGTATGATTTTTGTGATAGTTATTAATGAAAAGAATGAATGCATGTCGGTGCGTGAACGATCTTCGGATATTGCACATTGTAGGGACCCGGTCCCGGTGCCCTACTTTGGCGTTGGATTTAACCATAAACACAGTTCTAAATATCAGAGTGAATTAAAAGTTTCACGGAATAATAATAAAATTCAACGATTCATTACGAACATCCATAACTTGTCCTTTTTAAAACATAACATAAAATGAAATATAAAACATCATGACAAATCTTCAGATGCCAGCCTCTTCAATCCTGCCATTTGTCCTCCTCAAGCCAGCTGTCTTAGTCTATTTACCTACGTGCATACTAAAAGTCAACTATGCTGAGTGTGTTCTAGTTAATCAGACAACATACAATACATTCACATACTTACATACATTCGTATATGAAGATACATATTACGTACTTAGCCTGTAACTTTCTCTATGTTTTAACGAGCATTTCGCCCTATAACCTTCGCAAATATTATTAGGGTCTGCAACCCTGTAACCTTTGCATATATTATTAGGGTATGCAACCATGTAACCTTCACATATATTATTAGGGTATGCAACCCTATAACCTTCGCATATGTTATTAGAGTATGCAACCCTGTAACCTTCGCATATATTATTAGAGTCTGCAACCCTTTAAGCATACCTCCATACAACCATACATTATCTTCTCTATATTTAGATTTATGTACTTTCAAATATACCCTTAATTTTTTCCATAATTTTCATATGTCGTTCATACATTATTTGTAAAACAATAGCATATCACACTATTACCTGGCGGTACGTGCAGTATCCGAAGATCGTTCACGTACCGTCAAGCATTAATTCATACATAAAATCATAGAAGGCATACACTTACCACTTAAGGTAAGTGTATTAACTAATCACATCGAGTATGCACACAGCCCCGAAAACATAACAAGTAAATGAGGCTAGAAACTCACATGAACTCGGTTCCTTTCAGTGTTAATGGTAACTCCTTTCTTTAACTAGGCACGGCTAACTGTATAGCAATTACACGTATCAATTAAATATTACTATCCATATCATATATCTAGTCTAATATAACCCTCAATAAATGAGGGTCCGGGGGCAGTGCCCCCTGGTAGCGGGGTCTAAGGGTGGCAGCCCCTAGCAGGGTCCAAGGGGCAGAGCCCCTGGCTAGGGTCGAGCTGCCAGGTCAGCTTGGAAAAAAATTATTTCTATTAAAGGTACTTTACTAAAATCTCACTAGAATTCTTTAACTATTATTATTCACTAACTCATTTGTTATAACGAATGGCCTCTAATTAATCCTTATTCGTTATCCCATATGTTATGACGAATGGTTCCATTCGTTAGAATGAATGGTTCATTTGGGAAGAATGGTTCTATTCGTTTCATATGTGCTTACCATACGACGAATGGGAGGCTCATTCGTTACTTGAGCATACAAATCTAATGAATGACTTGATTCGTTGTCCTAATTATGGCGAATGGGTAAATAACGAATGATGAGTGCCATTCGTTAATTTATTAAGACGTACAAAGGGTTCATTCGTCATGAAGACATGCAATGTATCCTATTCGCTTTGTTTTCTAACGAATGACCAATGATTCGTTCAGCGTAACGAATGAGCATCAGTTCTTATCCAAAACTTTGACTCAGATGTCAAAGTCAAAATCGTCAAGAATAGTCAACACACAAGATCTGAAATTAAACCTCAAATCACAATGAGACAACACGATTTTGGTATCGTTGAGCTCGGAATCACAGTGCCTAACAACCCTAACCCTCCAAACATTCAGTTTTTACGTTTAAATGGTGCGTTTAGTCATTATGTAAACCCAGTTCATTAATCAATCGATTAAACCATCAAATATTCACGAATTTCAGTAAGGTTTGTTGCGTTGGATTTGTTTTTACCATTTATACATAGATCTAGGATTACTAACGAGCCGACAGGTGTTTTGTTATAAACGCACCTTTAACGAGTCGGTCTACGAACACGCTCTAAGTTTGATGTTGTTTTGATTCGTCACGACGTTCTAGAACAAACGGGTTCGAGTCTCTTCCTCGGGATCTTGGCTTGGGAGATAGGGGAGTGTTTGTGTGTGTTTTTGAAGTTGTAGGCTATGGTGTAGAGATGGATGAAAATGGAAAGGATTAGGGTTTAAGGGGTATATATACTCCGTTAAGCCCATGGACCTAAGGCCCATTACCATCCCTTATTCCATCTTCTAATGCCCAAGCCCATTCTCTTAGGTAGCGTTTGGTATGCATGAATGACGGGGGGAATGGAATGATTCATTACGTGGGAATGAAAAAGTGGTGTTTGGTTGCTCAATGGAATGGAATCATCAATTATACATGGAATCCCATTCCATCAAAACCATTCTTTCCTACCCCCTTCTATTTTTTCATTCCATTCCTCCTTCACCATACTTTATCAACAACACCACCTGACAACAACCACCACCAATACCATCACCACCACCTGACCGCCACCATCTCCACCACCTTACCACCATCGCTACCATCGCCACCTGACCATGACCGCCACCATCGTTGTTGCTGCCTGACCACCACCACCACCATTGCTGCCACCCTACCATCGCCATCACTACCAATGCTACCGCCGCCACTCACCCCCCCCCACCACCCCGTCTGACCGCCACCACCATTTTGTCGTCGGAGCTACCACCACTTTCGCCATTTCAGTTTTTTTTTTGGGTGTGTGAAGAAAAATATATTTTGGGATAAGAATATTTTTATTATTTCTATTTCATTCCTATAATTTTTTTTGGATACCAAATAACATAAAGTAATTATTCATTTCATTCCCATAGGTTAACCAAACAAGAAAAAGGAATGGTAATGATCCATTTCATTCCCTTGTTCATTCCATTCCTTCTCTCATTCCATTACCTCTTCATTCCATTACTTCAAACCAAACATACCCTTATAGTTAAATGATTCACGACACGTTAATAAAAAATAATACTTCCTTTATTAATGGTATCGAAAGTAGGATGTTACAAGTCTCCCCTCCTTAAAGTGGTTTCGTCCCCGAAACCTAACTATTCTTAAACAATCCTGGGTAAAACTTGCGCATCTCATCTTCAACTTCCCAAGTGGCATTCGATCCTTTACGATGCTTCCATATTACTTTCACCAAAGGGATAACTTTATGGCGGAGTTGCTTTTCCTTGCGGTCAACGATCTCTACAGGCTGCTCGATATAGTTTAACTGCTCATCCACCTCAATTTCAACTAATGGAACATGTGACGTTTCATCAGCTAGACATTTTCTCAAAAGGGAAACATTGAAGGTAGAGTGAATTCCTCCTAATTCCTCGGGTAAATCTAGCTTGTAATCCACTTCACCCACACGATCTATGATCTTAAGCGGTCCAATGTACCTTGGACTTAACTTTACTCTCTTCCTGAAACGAATAATTCCTTTCCAATGCGAGACCTTGAGCATCACATTGTCACTAAATTAAACTCAATCGGTCGTTGCCGCTTATCAGCATACGACTTCTGACTGTCTTGAGTAGCTTTCATTCTTGCCTTGATCTGATCAAACCTTGAAGAGGTTTCTTGCACAACTTCTAGACTTCCATTCTTTTTCTGACCAATCTCTCCCCAACATACAGGAGTTCTACAACGTCTACCATACAACATCTCAAATGGTGCCATACCAATACTCGAATGGTAGCTATTGTTATACGAGAATTCTGCAAGATGAAAATGATCATCCCAACATCCTCCAAAGTCTAACACACAAGCACGTAGCATATCCTCAAGGGTTTGGATAGTCCTTTCAGACTGCCCATCTTTTTGAGGATGATACGCCATACTTATGTTCAGTCTTGTTCCCATAGATTCGTGGAACTTCTTCCAGAATCTCGAACTAAAACGAGTATCTCTATCAGACACGATCGACAACGGCACTCCATTCTTGGCCACAACCTCTTTAATGAACACATTTGCTAACGTTTCTGACGAGATGGCCTCTCGTATGGGCAGAAAGTGAGCACTTTTAGTAAAAACGGTCTACTATCACCCAAATGGTATCATGATGCTTAGCTGTACGCGGTAGCTTAGTTATGAAATCCATGGTAATGTGTTCCCATTTTCATTCTTGTATCTCTAGAGGCTGCACCTTTCCATAAGGTTTCTGGTGCTCTGCCTTCAGTTGCAAGCAAGTTAAGATCTTACTGACATAACCTACTAAATCATTCTTCATACCCGGCCACCAGCGTTCTCACTTAAGATCCTGATACATATTGGTGGATCCTGGATAAATCGAGTATCTTGACTTATGAGCTTTATCTAGGATTTGACCTCTAAGATCTCTATGGCATGGAATCCATATACAGTCAAACCTAGTCTTCACACCATGAGTGTTATCCATAAGCTCATCTTACTGTTTGAAGATTCTTTCATTCTTTATTAGCCCTTCATCTATAACCAACTCAGACTGCACCTTGATGACTTCTCCGAAGAGGTCCGAGTTAATGATTAACTTATAAGACTTCACCGTTGCCATAACTTCTTCATTCTTATGGCTTAGTGTGTCGGCAACCACATTAGCGTTACCAGGATAGTATTTGATATGATAGGCATAGTCTTTTATCAACTCCAACCATCTCCTCTGTCTCATATTCAGTTCTTTCTACTCGGAGAAATACTTCAAACTCTTATGATCGGTGTAGATAGTACACTTAGTACCATATAAGTAGCGCCTCCAAATCCTGAGAGTATGTACAACTGCTGCTAGCTCAAAGTCATGCTTCGGGTAGGTACTCTCATGAACTTTCAACTGTCTGGACGCATAAGCTATCACCTTTCCTTATTGCATTAACAAACAACCTAACCCACGATGCGAAGCATCAGTACAAACAACCAAATCCTCATCCCCATCGGGTAGAGCAAGGATTGGAGCTTGTGTGAGTCTCTTCTTTAGATCATCAAAAGCCTCCTCCTGAAACTTACCCAAAGCGAACACTACAGACTTCTGGTTCATTCCAGTCAATGGTGCGACTATCTTGGAGATGCCTTCGATGAATCTCCTATAATAGCCAGCCAACTCTAAGAAGCTGCGTATATCAGTTGGATTCTGCGAAGTCTTCCAATTCGTTATCGCCTCAATCTTAGTTGGGTCCACAGTAATCCATTCAGGATTGATTACGTGACCTAGAAATTTCACTTCACGCAACCAGAATGCGCATTTCGAGAACTTAGCATACATTTTCTCTACCTTCAGCTTCTCTAATACTTCTCTTAGATGCTCAGCATTATCAAACTCGCTCTTAGAGTAAATCAATAATCGTTAATGAAGACGATTACTGGCTTATCTAACATCGGACGACATACCCTATTCGTCATATCCATAAATACTGCGGGAGAATTCGTTAGACCGAATGACATGACGAAGAATTCGTAGTGTCCATACCGCGTCTGAAACGCTGTATTAGGGATGTCTGCCTCTTTCACCTCCAGCTGATGATAGCCTGATCTAAGGTCTATTCACGAGAACCAACTCGAACCTTGTAGTTGATCAAACAAACCATTAATCCTTGGCAACAGATATCTGTTCTTCACCGTAAGCTTGTTCAACTCACGATAGTCTATACACATTCTCATACTCCCATCCTTCTTCTTAACAAACAACACCGATGCGCCCCACGGGTAAACACTCGGTATTATAAAACCTTTATCGAGGAGTTCTTGTAGTTGGGACATCAATTCTTTCATCATAGATGGCACCAGGCAGTAAGGTGCTTTCGCGACGGGCTGGGCTCCTAGTACTAAGTTTATCTGAAATTCTATCTCACGCTCCAGTGGCAACCCCGGAAGGTCCTTAGGGAACACTTCTAGATAGCCGTGCACAACAGGAACATCTTTCACTCCTTTCGTCCCAGCCGTAGCTTTGACAACATACGCCAGGTAGGCGCCGCACCCTCGCCTTATCAATCCCTCGGCTTTTATCATCGAAATGACATTAAGCCCTGAACTTTCTTTATAAACATTAATCTACTCTTACACGCTATCGGAGCCTCAAACTCAGATAGCCAATCCATTCCAAAGACACATCGAACCCTCCTAAGGTCATAATATTCAGGGTAACAGGGAACTCACGTCCCTCTAACTCTATCTTACAACCCTTAACCATAATTGATATTCTAACCGAGGTCTCACTCGCGGTTTCCACTTTTAAAGTTTCAGGCACACGACAACATTTCATCTTTGCTAACTTACTGAATGTCGTAGCTACAAAACTTCTATTTGCATCTGAATCGAACAATACTGAAGCGGTAATACCGTTTACTAGAAACGTACGTGTCACGACATCTGGGATCTGCTTGGCCTGTTCTTGAGTCAGCATGTAGGCTCTGGTCTTCAGTCTAGATAGTTCAACATCTTTCTTTCCACTTCCTCCAGCTTCAGTAAATTCCCTGGCAATGTGGCCCATCTTGCCACACCGGAAAAATGCTGGTTTCTCACTGAACTCATGAGCATAGTGCCCCACCTTCCCGCACCTTTAATAGGCGTATGATCCAACTCTACACTCTCCTCCATGCGCCTTTCCAAATTTGTGACAAACATCAGTCCCAACACCCCACTTGCATTCACCACCATGCATTTTCCCACAAGTCTTGCACGATTTCTTCTCCCACACCTTCTGTCTTTTGTGTTTAGGGTTCCACATCTGAATACCAGGTCGCTTATCAGGAGCGACCCATTTCTTCTCATTCTTCTCATCCACCACCACAACATCATCCACAGTAAAATCATCATAAACCATCTCTGCAAGTTCCACAGCAAAGTCAAACGTAGCAGGTTTATTTGTCCTGACTAACGTACGGACGTTCTTTGGTAGTCCTCTTATGTAACACTTGATCCTCTTTGCTTCACCAACCTAGACTTGCGGTTGAATTCTGTAGACACGCGGTGTGTCATCTTACCCGCCTTTAAGTTCAGAAACTTTATCTCAGCCATCTCCACCTCAGCATCAGCACAAAAACTCTTCATGACCATCTCATTCAAATCATCCCATCTTAAAGCCTTAATCTCTTCTCGGTTCTTTCTTTGCTCTACCGACTCCCACCGGTACATAGCTTCATATTCGAATGATTGGGTGGCATAACCCACTGCTTGATCAGGACGGCACTCGCTAATTCGGATAACGTTGTCCAGGGAGGTTATCCATTGGAGGGTAGCGATTGCATCCCCCAAACCAGTTAGCTTCGGCGGGTCACAACCTTTAAAGGACTTGTAGTTACAGCCAGCTCGGCCTCTCTTTTTGTCATCAACTTTCATTTATCGAACTTCACCAGATTCGGCTTCCACATCATCAACATTCTTACCATCATCCCTTGTCTCTCAGCGGTCCTCTCATGGCTTTTAGTGGACTTTCCAATATGTAACTCCTTCACTACAACAACTACAGCCTGAGCAATGGCGGCTTGAACAACAACGTTAAGTTGATACCCTTCATTACGGCTCGGCCCTCTCGGAGTTTCACTTCTTTCTCCTGCTAAGTTGACAATCGGTTCTTTAGATGGTTCTCGGACAATACGTGGCCTACCACGACGTCCCATACGACCTCCTTGTCCAGTGACTTTTCTAGCTCCAGCCATTCGTATTCTATAAGGAAACACAAAAGTCATCACTCAAGGAACTATATAGTACAAGGATAGTAAGGCTAACAGGTAATAACAGTGACCATTAGTGATTAGTTGATCATGTTACTTTCCGTGTCCAATACACTTCCCCTTATGCGTCTATTTGTGATGGTTCTACCTTTAAGCAATTAGACAATTGTAACGCCCTGGAATTTGACTGGTAGACAAAAATCAAGGAATCATCGGAAACTATACACTTTGGGGTTCTGGACGATAAGTTCGGAACCCATATCATTGGAGAAATCTGCTTTTATCATTTGAAATGTTTATTTTATAAAACGACATTTACGCCTGGAAAATATTAATTTTTATGCTTTTGAAAAATAAAATGTTCTTATTTAAAAAAAAAAAAAAAAAAAAAAAAAAGATTTTAAATAATTATTCGGAAAATGGTTTATAAAAGTTTTGCTGAAAAAGTTTTAGTTTGTTTAAAAACTTATGAACTCGACTAGTCTTGACCCGTCGGTAGCCTAAACCCGAACCCGAGTCACCCGAGTATTTAAGCGGAAAATCAAGTATTCTTACACCATCTCTTTCATTTCCACCAACACTTCCCACCCAAACACTCCCACTTCTAGAGAGAGAGTAGTGAGAGAAAGTCATCCAATCTAAGATTCGAGTCCACCAATCTGTTTATCGTTGTTGTCGGTAAGATCTTCTTGAAAATCATACGTTTTTACAACCAAAACCCGCCCCGAATCGAGCAAAAACTCCGACTTTTGTGTCAAGTGTGTTCTTGGTCAAAAACCGTCATTTTTGGTGTCAAAATGCAAGCTTTTGTGTTTAAAAGTACTAGGAATCGATGCCCCTTTCAATCCCGAGCATTTCCATGTCAAAAACTTCGATTTTGGGTCAAAAATCTGGAAAATCTGGAAAACCCGTGGGTATCTCCGTCGCCCAGCTTTCAGTCGATCGAATCAGTTCATTCGATCGAATGTGTCGATCGAACCAGTCCAGTCGACCGAATAAGAAAGCAACCGAATGGTCTCCAACTCATTCGACCGAATGAGCTTCGTATTCGACCGAACGTCTGTCTATTCGATCGAATGTGTTTCTATCCGATCGAATGTGTGCCTATTCGATCGAATGTGTGTCTATTCGATCGAATGTGTGTCTATTCGATCGAATGTGTTCCTATTCGATCGAATCAGGTCAGAACCAAGCTGTTTCGTCTTTAAAACCTAGTTTTTGCTCGAGATCGTGTAAGGCTTACACTCTTAGACTTAAACTGTGTTGTTAACTTATTATGTCCTTGTCTAGACTTAGAGGATCGACGTTTGACAGCACCCGACCGCCCTAGCAACCACACCTAGTCAACAAGGTGAGTTCATAGCCCCATTTTTCTTTTAAAGCCTTTCAAATCATTGGGGGTGAAAACATGGTAAATGTACACGTTTTGACAAAACACATTTATTCAAACATTACTTATCATAAACACTTGACAAATCTTTTGCAAACAATGAACATTGGGAAAACAAGTAATCATGGCAGGTTACGCGTACCTTAACTTTCTCGGAAGTTGTGTATGCATAATCAAATATTCAGGAGTAAATATGGGAATCACTCAGCGTTTAGGGAACATTGGACGTTTGGAAATCAAAGTCATGTACCCGTTATACTTTATCATGAAAACACATTATTCATTGGTCAGTCTTGTGATCGTGTGAACAGTGGCAATATAGGTCACAATAGTACATAGGTTTGATCTCCAAGTGGTCGATTGGTAGACAGGCCGTCACTAGATGTGGGATTCTAAAGTGATCGATTTAGAATACACGTGACCTATGGGGTTCTTAAGTGTTCGATTAAGAATCCGAAGGATCTCTTAAGTGTTCGATTAAGGATCCGAAGGATCTCCTAAGTGATCGATTAGGAATCCAAGAGATACTAAAGTACGCTTTAGAATTCTCTCATGGTACCCAAGGTGATCGATTTGGGTTACCATCAAGGAAATCAAGTAGCATAGTGTGGTCTTGTGTGGGGTCGATGTCAGGTCTTGTGTGATCATTATGCATCATTATCATTTTTCATCATGGCATGGTTACATATGATTCTTGGGTATCTTATACATATATCCTTGATACCGTTCCTCCTGCATGCATGGAAACAATAATTGGAATCTTTATACGAAACTCTTGCAGATTCAGTTGAGATGATAAGCATACCAAGCATAGTAGGATAAGTTGTAGGAGTGGTGGGTTAGCCGATGGTACACCCTATATATAAACCCCTACAACTTAGCCTAGTATGCTTGTGTAGGGCTTATCACTACAGTATTAGTTAACCTATGAATTCACTCATCTACTTTTTGTAGTTGACGTTTTATTACATGTTTTCAGGAAATAAAGCAGGAAGTAGCTAATAGCTGATAGAGGCCTTAGAGAGATGAAGGCTAGGCTAGGAGTTGTTTGGAAACTTGATATTTTGTATTAAAACAATTTGTTTCATGTTACCTGGATGATGTAATATTTGACAGTTTGGTTATGTTTATGCATTTAGACTTTTATACTATTGTGCTCAATCAATCACGACCTAGTCGCCACGCCTCGGTTTTCCGCCATTACGACCGGGGTGTGACAGATTGGTATCAGAGCCAATGGTTATAGGGAATTAGGAAACCGACCTAGACTATAACCTAGGACCCTTAACTCTAGATAATTCATGCATCACTATCACACGCCCACACTTATGTGCTTGCTATGTGCTTATGTGCTGCATCTTTAATTGTGTCTATCGTAGCGATGTATTCTTTGGCTATTCCTTATCCTGTTATTCTTATTCCCGGTGTCATTCTTGCGCGTTCTTTTTCTTTTTCAGAATGCCTCCTCGTCGCTCGTCCGTCAATGCTGACCCTGCTGACCTCGCTGCCATCATAGCGCAGCAAATTGCAGCAGTTCTTCCGGGTCTGGTTAACAACCTAAGGCAAGAAGGAACCTCGGGTGCGCCACAAGCCCCAGAACCGAATCCTACTCTTCAGGCCGACAGGCTCTATAAGGCTTTTACTAACACTGGGCCTACGAGCTTTAATGGATCCGAGGGAGCTGCTGGTCTTCTCCAGTGGTTCGAGAAAGTCGAAGCTTCATTCAACATGTGCTCTTGCCCGGATGAACTCAGGGTCAAATTCGCGGCGAGTATGTTCCACAAACGGGCTCTCACGTGGTGGAATATCGAGATTAGAACCAGGGGGCGAGACGCGGTCTTAGCCTTGCCCTGGGCCGAGTTTGTTGAGCTAGTCACGCAGGAGTTCGTTCCGAGAACCGAACTCCAGAAATTGGAGGCTGAGTTTAGGGCGCACACGATGAAGGGCGCCGATCACATGAAGTACACGGAGAGATTTCATGAACTCTCCCTATTGGTGCCCCACATGGTTACCCCAGCTTCACGCGCTGTCGAGCAATACATCAGCGGTCTTCCGGACTCTATGAGGGGCATTGCGGTTGCAGTTGACCCCACTACACTTAAGGCCGTGATCGATCTCACTGCCCGTTTGACCAGGGAACAGCTCAGGTCCGGTGTTTTGCATCAGGATAAGGGCAAATCTTCCGATGGGAAAGCGAAAAAGGGGAACAATAGGAAGCGGAAAGCGACCTACTTAACTGCGATCACTGGTGCTACGCCTATCAACTCCATGGCCCCCGTTTCAGCCGCAACAGTTCAGGGAAGACCGAGAAAGGAATATACTGGGCCGCATCCCAAGTGCAACTTATGTTCTTATCATCACCCAACAAGTGAGTTGTGCCGCAAGTGCACAAATTGTGGACGATTCGGACACCTGGTGGAGCGCTGCAGGAGTCCTGGCAACCAATTGACTGTGGGGAATGCTAACCCTCAGCCTAACCCTGCTCGAGGCTGCTTCGAGTGTGGCGCGATGGACCATTACAGAAATCGATGCCCTCGCGTCACCAACGTTCCTCCGGCTCGCGGGAGGGCCTTCACCATTGGAGCTGCCGAAGCACGCCAAAACCCCGATGTTATTACTGGTACGTTTACTCTTAACAACAATTGGGTGTCTGTCCTATTTGATACAGGAGCTGATAGGAGTTTTGTCTCTTGCGAATTGGTTCCTTTGCTGAAATTAAAAATTTCCGAGTTGGAACCTGCCTTGGTTGTTGAACTTGCTAGTGGAGAGTCCACACAAGTGAGGTCTGTCATTCGATATTGCACCCTTACTCTTGTCACCACATCGTTCAGTATTGACCTTATACCTTTTCGTCTTGGAAGCTTCGATCTAGTTGTGGGAATGGACTGGCTGTCTAGCAATCGCGCGGAAGTAATCTGCGCCGAGAAACTTATTCGTATCCCTCTGTCTTCTGGTGAAATTCTAACCATTCAAGGGGATAGGTCGGGTGGATGCCTAAGAATCGTTTCTTGCTTAAAAGCCAGTCGGTACCTTCAAAAGAAGTATCCCGCATTTCTAGCCCGTGTTACTCTCAAGGAATCCAAAGTCAAGAGACTGCAGGACTTCCCTGTCGTGCGTGAATTTTCTGATGTTTTTCCCGATGAGCTGCCTGGACTTCCTCCTAGCAGGCAGGTGGAATTTCGTATCGATCTTATTCCTGGTGCTCTCCCTGTTGCTAAGTCTCCTTATCGTCTAGCTCCGCTGGAACTTCAAGAATTATCGAATCAGCTTCAAGAACTTCTTGGCAAGGGATTCATTCGCCCTAGCTCGTCTCCATGGGGAGCCCCAGTACTCTTCGTCAAAAAGAAGGATGGGACTTTCCGTATGTGCATTGACTATCGGGAGCTTAATAAACTGACCATCAAAAACCGGTACCCGTTACCGAGAATTGATGATCTCTTTGATCAGCTTCAGGGTGCTACGTTTTTCTCTAAGATCGATCTGCGTTCTGGTTACCATCAATTGCGTGTTCTGGAAGAGGATATCCCGAAAACTGCGTTCCGAACTCGTTACGGTCATTACGAGTTCATGGTTATGCCTTTTGGAATGACCAATGCCCCCGCCATTTTCATGGATCTGATGAATCGCGTTTGCCGTCCATATCTCGACCAGTTTGTCATTGTTTTCATAGACGATATTCTCATTTATTCTCGTTCGAGGACCGATCATGAGCTTCATCTCAGGCTTATTTTGGAGCTTCTCAGGAAGGAACAACTATATGCCAAGTTCTCCAAGTGCGAATTTTGGCTAAAGGAAGTTCAATTCTTGGGACATGTTATCAATGTCGACGGCATACACGTCGACCCTGCCAAGGTAGAAGCCATCAGAAATTGGGTAGCGCCTAAAACACCTACCGAAATCCGTTCATTTCTTGGATTGGCTGGTTACTACCGCCGATTTATCTCAAACTTCTCCAGGATTGCCTTGCCTTTGACCACTCTGACTCAGAAGGGAGAACCCTTCGTGTGGGGACGAGATCAAGAGGAAGCCTTCCAAACTCTGAAGAATAAACTTTGCCGTGCACCGATTCTATCGCTTCCGGAAGGTGACGATGACTTTACCGTTTATTGCGATGCTTCAAATCAAGGCCTCGGTTGCGTTTTAATGCAACGAGGGAAGGTCATCGCTTACGCTTCTCGACAACTCAAGATGCACGAAAAGAACTACGCCACGCATGACCTCGAGTTGGGTGCTGTGGTGTTTGCCTTAAAAATCTGGAGACACTACCTGTACGGCACGAAGTGTGTCATCTATACCGACCACAAGAGCTTACAGCACATCCTCCATCAGAAAGAGTTGAACATGAGGCAGCGACGCTGGGTCGAACTTCTCAGCGATTACGATTGTGAAATCCGCTACCACCCGGGAAAGGCTAATGTGGTGGCTGACGCATTGAGTCGTAAAGAAAGGACCCAGCTGCACTCTATTCGAATTCAATCCAATCTTCCCTCCTTAATTCGCGAAGCTCAGAATCAGGCGCTTGTGAATGGAGATCTCAAGGGCGTTTTGTCGTGTGGAGCCGAACAGAAATTCGAAACCAAGATGGACGGCATCCTCTATTTTCTTGATCGAGCATGGATCCCAAACTCTGAGCCTCTTCGAACGCTTATTCTAAGTGAAGCCCACAAGTCCAGATACTCGATTCATCCCGGCAGCAGCAAAATGTATCAAGATCTTAAACCTCATTATTGGTGGCCCGGGATGAAGAAAGACATCGCTTTATACGTGATGAGATGTTTGACTTGTTCGCGAGTCAAGACAGAGCATCGAAGGCCGTCTGGGCTGCTTCAGCAACCTATTATTCCTCAGTGGAAGTGGGAAGAGTTAGCTATGGATTTCATCACCAAGCTACCGCGGACGCCTAGCGGTCATGACTCAATTTGGGTTATTGTGGACATTCTAACTAAATCCGCTCACTTTATCCCGGTTCGTGAGGACTACACTACGGAAAAGTTGGCGCGGATATACATTCGTGAGATCGTTTCCCGTCATGGTGTGCCTAAGGGCATTACGTCTGATCGCGACAGCAGTTTTTCTTCCAGGTTCTGGAAATCTTTGCAAAAGGCCTTTGGGACAAGTGTGAAGCTTAGCTCTTCCTATCATCCAGAAACTGATGGGCAGAGCGAGAGGACCATACAAACCCTAGAGGACATGTTGAGAGCTTGTATCCTTGAATTCGGTAATAGTTGGGAAGCTCATCTGCCGCTGGCAGAATTTTCTTACAACAATAGTTACCACTCTTCTATTAAATGCGCGCCGTTTGAAGCTCTTTACGGTCGCAAGTGTCGCTCACCCTTGTGTTGGTCCGAGACCGGGGATTCACAGATCATCGGCCCGGAACTAATACAGGAAACAACCGATCAAATCGCTATCATTCAACAGCGACTCAAAGACGCCCGTTGTCGGCATAAGTACTACGCAGACAAACGACGCAAGCCACTCGAGTTTCAAGTTGGTGACCGTGTTCTGCTGAAAGTTTCCCCCTGGAAGGGCGTAGTCCGTTTCGGGAAGAAGGGAAAGTTCGCTCCTAGGTATGTTGGACCATTCAAAATCCTTGAAAGGATCGGACCAGTTGCCTATCGTCTTGAGCTGCCGCCGGAACTCGGTAGAGTTCACAATGTTTTTCATGTTTCGCAGTTAAAGAAGTGTCTTGTTGACGAGGCCCTTCTCATTCCCGTCGACGAGGTTCGAATTAACGACAATCTGCTTTTTGTTGAAGAACCCGTCGAAATCTTGGATCGCGAGGTCAAGAAGACCAAGCGTAGCCGCATACCGCTTGTGAATGTTCGATGGAATAACAAACGCGGACCCGAGTTTACATGGGAACGCGAAGATCAAATGAAGGAGAAATACCCTCATCTGTTCTCTTAGTCTCTATTCTTGTAATCTATTGTCTAGAAGTCAATATAACATTTGCAGCATGTATCAAATAATTGTGTTATTCAATGAATATCGTGTTGCCTTATTATGCTTATAAGTATTCTTTTATTTGCATCCACAAATTTGGCTACTCAGGGCTCATGCTGGGAGCACAAGTCATATCTACTCAATCATATGAATTTTGGGGAAATTTATACATTATTTAAGCCAAAAATTTGTCATTCATTCTTGCATTCATGGAGCATGGTTGTGTGTATGTGTGTGGTGTCGTGTCAAATTTTCTAGCCGCACACAATAGAGCTTATACATTGATACAAGGTGAGCTCGTAATTATAGTCCGGAATATAATTACATCAAGGTCACAGGTGTATACGTGTATAAGCAATATGCTATTGTGTAACTAGAAGTCGTGAACTCAAGGTTCGTGTAGAGAAATATTCGACAAAGGTTGAAGAAGTGGTGGGTTAGCCGCTGGTACACCCTATATATAAACCTCTTCGGCACGAGTTGAATATGTCTGAAGCGAAACCTGGAATTAGGGACTTATAGTTAGCGTGGCAGCTGTGAGACATTGAATTCAAGAATTACCAAGGGTAATATTCGCGGAAGATTGAAGGAGTAGTGGGTTAGCCGCTGGTACACCCTATATATAAACCCCTTCAATCCGAAATGAATATGTCTGATGTAAAGCTTGAGGATGATGCCTCGTAGTGGAAAATAGTGTGTCGTCCTGTGTGTCATTGATCTAATAGGAGTCGAAGGAAACACCCAAGTAAGGTTGAAGGAGTGGTGGGTTAGCCGCTGGTACACCCTATATATAAGCCCCTTCGGCTTGATTTGGGTGGTGCCTGAGACGAATATTAGAAGTGGTGGCGCATAGTGGTCATCATGGGATCATGTAATCTTAATCATCGATGCATCAAGTATACTAAAAAGCTAAATTTCGGGACGAAATTCCCCTAAGTTGGGGAGGATGTAACGCCCTGGAATTTGACTGGTAGACAAAAATCAAGGAATCATCGGAAACTATACACTTTGGGGTTCTGGACGATAAGTTCGGAACCCATATCATTGGAGAAATCTGCTTTTATCATTTGAAATGTTTATTTTATAAAACGACATTTACGCCTGGAAAATATTAATTTTTATGCTTTTGAAAAATAAAATGTTCTTATTTAAAAAAAAAAAAAAAAAAAAAAAAAAGATTTTAAATAATTATTCGGAAAATGGTTTATAAAAGTTTTGCTGAAAAAGTTTTAGTTTGTTTAAAAACTTATGAACTCGACTAGTCTTGACCCGTCGGTAGCCTAAACCCGAACCCGAGTCACCCGAGTATTTAAGCGGAAAATCAAGTATTCTTACACCATCTCTTTCATTTCCACCAACACTTCCCACCCAAACACTCCCACTTCTAGAGAGAGAGTAGTGAGAGAAAGTCATCCAATCTAAGATTCGAGTCCACCAATCTGTTTATCGTTGTTGTCGGTAAGATCTTCTTGAAAATCATACGTTTTTACAACCAAAACCCGCCCCGAATCGAGCAAAAACTCCGACTTTTGTGTCAAGTGTGTTCTTGGTCAAAAACCGTCATTTTTGGTGTCAAAATGCAAGCTTTTGTGTTTAAAAGTACTAGGAATCGATGCCCCTTTCAATCCCGAGCATTTCCATGTCAAAAACTTCGATTTTGGGTCAAAAATCTGGAAAATCTGGAAAACCCGTGGGTATCTCCGTCGCCCAGCTTTCAGTCGATCGAATCAGTTCATTCGATCGAATGTGTCGATCGAACCAGTCCAGTCGACCGAATAAGAAAGCAACCGAATGGTCTCCAACTCATTCGACCGAATGAGCTTCGTATTCGACCGAACGTCTGTCTATTCGATCGAATGTGTTTCTATCCGATCGAATGTGTGCCTATTCGATCGAATGTGTGTCTATTCGATCGAATGTGTGTCTATTCGATCGAATGTGTTCCTATTCGATCGAATCAGGTCAGAACCAAGCTGTTTCGTCTTTAAAACCTAGTTTTTGCTCGAGATCGTGTAAGGCTTACACTCTTAGACTTAAACTGTGTTGTTAACTTATTATGTCCTTGTCTAGACTTAGAGGATCGACGTTTGACAGCACCCGACCGCCCTAGCAACCACACCTAGTCAACAAGGTGAGTTCATAGCCCCATTTTTCTTTTAAAGCCTTTCAAATCATTGGGGGTGAAAACATGGTAAATGTACACGTTTTGACAAAACACATTTATTCAAACATTACTTATCATAAACACTTGACAAATCTTTTGCAAACAATGAACATTGGGAAAACAAGTAATCATGGCAGGTTACGCGTACCTTAACTTTCTCGGAAGTTGTGTATGCATAATCAAATATTCAGGAGTAAATATGGGAATCACTCAGCGTTTAGGGAACATTGGACGTTTGGAAATCAAAGTCATGTACCCGTTATACTTTATCATGAAAACACATTATTCATTGGTCAGTCTTGTGATCGTGTGAACAGTGGCAATATAGGTCACAATAGTACATAGGTTTGATCTCCAAGTGGTCGATTGGTAGACAGGCCGTCACTAGATGTGGGATTCTAAAGTGATCGATTTAGAATACACGTGACCTATGGGGTTCTTAAGTGTTCGATTAAGAATCCGAAGGATCTCTTAAGTGTTCGATTAAGGATCCGAAGGATCTCCTAAGTGATCGATTAGGAATCCAAGAGATACTAAAGTACGCTTTAGAATTCTCTCATGGTACCCAAGGTGATCGATTTGGGTTACCATCAAGGAAATCAAGTAGCATAGTGTGGTCTTGTGTGGGGTCGATGTCAGGTCTTGTGTGATCATTATGCATCATTATCATTTTTCATCATGGCATGGTTACATATGATTCTTGGGTATCTTATACATATATCCTTGATACCGTTCCTCCTGCATGCATGGAAACAATAATTGGAATCTTTATACGAAACTCTTGCAGATTCAGTTGAGATGATAAGCATACCAAGCATAGTAGGATAAGTTGTAGGAGTGGTGGGTTAGCCGATGGTACACCCTATATATAAACCCCTACAACTTAGCCTAGTATGCTTGTGTAGGGCTTATCACTACAGTATTAGTTAACCTATGAATTCACTCATCTACTTTTTGTAGTTGACGTTTTATTACATGTTTTCAGGAAATAAAGCAGGAAGTAGCTAATAGCTGATAGAGGCCTTAGAGAGATGAAGGCTAGGCTAGGAGTTGTTTGGAAACTTGATATTTTGTATTAAAACAATTTGTTTCATGTTACCTGGATGATGTAATATTTGACAGTTTGGTTATGTTTATGCATTTAGACTTTTATACTATTGTGCTCAATCAATCACGACCTAGTCGCCACGCCTCGGTTTTCCGCCATTACGACCGGGGTGTGACAACAATCAAATAGTTCATATAATCATATACTCCTATCCCTAACAATTAAGCTAGCTCCCTTACACTTTCTTGCATTATATATGAAATTAATCATACATTTTACCTTTACTGAGCGTGCTTGAGTGACACATGGCTATCTTGATCTGACATCTTCTTTCTCTTCTTACTTAAGTCGCATTCTTTGTTCGAGTCTAAGCATGTAGGATTTTTAATTCTCTCGAACTTATGCTCTGATACCAACTTGTAAGGCCCTGGTTCTGGTGCCCTACTTTGGCATTGGATTTACTCATAAAAACAACTCTAAATATCATAGTGAATTAAAACTTTCGCGGAATTATGAAAAGTCAACCATTCATTACAAGCATCCATAACTATTCCTTTTTAAAACATAACGTACAATGTAATATCAAACATCATGACTAATCTTCAGATTCCAGCCTCTTCAATCCTGCCATGTGTCCCCCTCAAGCCAGCTGTCTCTGTATATTTACCTGCGTGCATACTAAAAGTCAACTACGCTGAGTGATTTCTAGTTAATCAGGCAACATACAATACGTTCACATACTTACATACATTCGTATCCGAAGATACATATTACATACTTAGCCTGTTTCCTTTCTTTCATTTATACATACATGCTTCATTTATTTCTTTCAAACTTTTTTGTTTTTAGCTTACTTATACATATGTAACTTTCTCTATGTTTTTAAGAGCATATTACCCTATAACCTTCGCAGACATTATTAGGGTCTGCAACCGTATAACCTTCTCATATATTATTAGGGTATGTAACCCTGTAACCTTCACATATATTATTAGGGTATGCAACCCTGTAACCTTCGCATATATTATTAGAGTATGCAACCTTGTAACCTTCGCATATATTATTAGAGTCTGCGACCCTTTAAGCATACCTCCATACAACCATACATTATCATCTCTATATTTAGATTTATGTACTTTCACATATACCCTTAATCTTTTCCATAACTTTCATATGTCATTCATACATTATTCGTAAAACAATAACATATCACACTATTACCTAACCGTACATGCAATATCTGAAGATCGTTCACGTACCGTCAAGCATTCATTCATTCATACATAATATCATAGAAAAGCATACACTTACCACTTAAGGTAAGTGTATTAACTAATCACATCGAGTATGCACACAATCTTGAAAACATAACAAGGAAATGGGGCTAGAAACTCACCTAAACTCGGTTTCTTTCAAAGTTAATGGTAACTCCTTTCTTTAACTGGGCACGGCTAACTGTATAACAATTACACGTATCAATTAACTATTACTATCCATATCATATTTCTAGTTTAATATAACCCTCAACGAACGGAGGTCTGGGGGCAGCACCCCTGACAGCGGGGTCTAGGGGCGGCAGTCCCTAGCAGGGTCCAAGGAGAAGAGCCCCTGGCTAGGGTCGAGCTGCCAGGTCAGCTCTGAAATTTTTTTTCTATTAAAGGTCCTTTACTAAAATCTCACAGAATTCTTAAATTATTATTATTCGCTAACTCATTTGTTATAACGAATGGCCTTTGATTAAGCCTCATTTGTTATCCCATTCATTGTGACGAATGGTTCCATTCGTTATAACGAATGGTTGATCTGGGATGAATGATTGCACAACGAATGGCTAAGGCCATTCGTGCTTAGCAAACGACGAATGGGAGGCCCATTCATTACTTGAGCATACAGATGTAATGCATGAATTGATTCGTTGTCCTAATTATGGCAAATGGGTAAATAACGAATGATGAGTGCTATTCGTTAATTCATTAAAACGGATAAAGGGTTCATTCATCATGAAGACACGCGAATGTATCTTATTCGCTATCTTTTTCTAACGAATGACCAATGATTCGTTCAGCATAACGAATGAGCATCACTTCCTATCCAAAACTTTGACTCAGACGTCAAATTCAAAATCGTTAAGAACAGTCAACGCACCAGATCTGAAATTAAACATCAAATCACGATGAGACAACACGATTTTGTCGTTAAGTTCGGAATCACAGCGCTTAACAACCCTAACCCTCCAAACATTCAATTTTTACGTTTAAATGGTGTGTTTGATCATTGTTTAAACTCGGTTCATTAATCAGTCGATTAAACCATCAAATATTAACGAATTTCAGTAAGGTTTGTTGCGTTGGATTCGTTTTTACCATTTATACATAGATCTAGGATTACTAAACGAGCCGACAAGTGTTTTGTTATAAACTCACCTTTAACGAGTCGGTCTACGAACAAAATATATGTTTGATGTTGGTTTGATTCATCAAGACGTTCTAGCACCATCGGGTTCGGGTCTCTTCGTCGGGATCTTGGCTTGGGAGATAGGAGAGTGTTTGTGTGTGTTTTGAAGGTGTAGGATATGGTGTAGAGATGGATAAAAATGGAAATGATTAGGGTTTATGGGGTATTTATACTCCTTTAAGCTCATGGACCTAAGGCCCATTACCATCCCTTATTCCATCTTTTATTTCCCAAGGCCACCCTCTTATAGTTTATTTATCTATATGATACACGACACGTTAATAACAAACAAAATTTCCTTTATTAATGTTATAGAAAGGGACTGTTCCCTAATAATACTCGAGGAAGCAGGGACCGGACCCTAATAATATCCGTGGAAGAAAGGGACAGAGTCCTAAGAATACTCGAGGAAGAAGGGACCGGACCCTAATAATACCCGAGGAAGAAAAGGGACCGAGCCCTAATAATACTCAAGGAAGTAGGGCGTAATGCTCTTTATAACGTATGAGTATGTAAAGTAAAAATAAATATAGAAGTATGAAAGAAAGAAAGAAGGTATGTACTTATGTATGTACGGAAGAAAGATAAGCAGGTTAAGTAAGTAACATGTATCTATGGATACGTACGAGTAAGTAATATGTATCTACGAATATATATAAATATAAGTATGTGAATGTATTGTATGTTACCTGCATTACCTAGAACTCACTCAGCGTAGCTGACTTTTAGTATGCACGGAGGTAAATAGGTTGAAGCAGCTGGATTAAGGGAGACACATGGCATGTTTGGAGGGACTGGCATCCTATGAAGATTTGTCATGATGTACTAATAAGATATTTATGTTATGATTTAAAGACAAGTTAAATGTTTTGTAATGAATGATTGAAGTTTTATTTATTCCGCGAAAGTTTTAACTAACTTTGATATTTAGAATTTTGTTTATGAGTAAATCCAACGCCAATGTTGGGCACCGAGACTGGGGCCTTACACAATGTCATCTAAAAGATTTTGATGATTTCTAATCACAAGAAAGTTTTTATTTTTTATTTGACCAATTTATAATTATGTTTAAATGTTAAGATGCATGCCTAAAATAAACCACACATATTTTCGATAACCATTTTATAATCATAGCTCATTGTCTCTTGAAACTAACAAAATTCAAATATGAACCAGTCATGAGCAATATTTAACGAAAAACTAGCTCAAAAGAAAGTCTATGAGATATGTATAATTTACCGAAACAAATATGACCTTTTAAAGTTAAAAGTTAGACATTTTAATTGAAAAAATTGATTTTTTTTCTTGATGGTAAGTTACTAACTATATATTTTTTCAGTTTGACATTTGTTAGAAGTAATTCGAATTTGCAGCAGCCAATTCCAAGTGATTCTCAATACAAAGTTTATCATTCATTTCAATGTTTATACTGTTTGGATAAATGAGACGAATGTTGTGGGTTATTATATTACTTGTAATCGTCTTTGTATTTACACATATAATATTGTATATTCACTATAATTGATTATTTATGCTAAATAATCATTATCTTTAATTTTAATGATACATTTAAATCATTTATACATTTATTTATTTTTGTTTTTAAGAATCGAATTTGACAAATCTTTTGTAGTTTTTAATAGTCTCCAACCTCAACAAAGTTTCCATCTTTTATGTTTGAACAATTTTTAATTACGCATAAATGTCAAGATTATTGTATAAAATTGAAAAAGGAATTATATAATGAAATTAATTTTAAATAAAATAATGATGTTAAAGAGTTTGAAACACAATTTACTACAAATTGCAGCCACTTTAGTAAAATTTCAATTAGGGAATGACTTTTATGTAATAAAATTAAAATTAACCGGTTTAATATTAATTATCTCTATATTATTTTGATTATACTTAATTAGTGAAGTTAGTAGAATAAAACTTTATTGGTTCGATTTAACTTAATACAATTAACTAAAAGGTCTTTGAATTGAAATAAAACAAAAGTTTAATTACAAAATAATTTATAATAAAATATACCTTTATTAATTTATTAATGTTGAAATGAAACTCATAACACCATAAAACTTTAGTTGTATATTTACTCAGGTTGCTATGATTTATTTTGTTTTTTATATTATGAAGCAAAATGACTTTTCTGTTTTTTTATATTGTTTTTTTATTTTGTTCTATGTCGATTCAAGTTAGCCGATAGTCTTCATATCCAGTTGTGTTATTGTTGTTTCATGTGTAGTATTTCTAATTTTCATGTCTTTAATATCTCTGTGAACACCAAATATAAATAACCTACAACTGTCACTAAAGTTAATAGTACTTGGTTTCCTGGTTTTCTAACTTTTATGTTTTGTGTATGAAAATCCTTCATTAAGTCAGCAAAATTGAAACATCATGCTCTATATAATTCAGTTGTTATATTTATGTTGTTCATATTTTTCATATACTAACCATATTATAATCTATTATAGATGTCTTCAAAATTAAAGGAAACGTAATCTCTGATCAATCAACGTCTTCCAATAAGAGGAGTAATTTAAACGGTTAGTCATTTTAATATTTTTAGTTACCTTTAAAATGTTTTTTAAGAATGCATTTTTTTGTAAACGTGTAGCTTCAACACTAAGAGAACTACTTACTAGCATTTTGAACGGTAACATTTTATTTTAAACGCGTTAATAAAATATATTGTATTAAAATATAACTTTTTTATTAACTAAAATATAGTAAATAAAAATTAATATGTTATTAACTAAAAATTAGGCACTTTTAACTGAAAATTATAAACAATTTTTATATATATTTATTATTACGTTATACCTTTCTGATAAACAAATTTTTAATAATATTGAATTTCTGTTTACATATTTTTTTTTCTATATTCTTATTTAGAAATGCTACGAAACATAATTTTCAGTTATCCAATACTATTTTATTTTCTTAAACCCAATTAAAATATATGTTTTAATTAAGAATTGTATACGAATCAATTCATGTTAATTAGAGGCACAAAGATATTTCTCCATTATTTTTTACTTATATTTGGTTAACTTTATTTATATTGTTTCCATACTTTCCAACAAAATTCACAAATTTAGTTGTGGTCCATATAAAAAATCAGTTTTTTGATTTTTAAGTAAGATCATACCAATAATTTTTTTATATATTAGTTTGAACTAAAATTTTCATAAACACATTATGCTAAATAAATATAAAAAAGACCAAAATTATTTTGACTCATAGATTGGTTCTAAAAGTCGGTGTGCCAAAAATGTGTTTCTATGGAATATGGATCAGAAGAACTGTTTGTGTGATGGAACTAGATTGCGAGCAATTAATTTGGGTAGGCGTTTTGTTGTAGTAAAAGTTATTTCATGTACTAATATTGGTTATCACACTTATAAAATTCGTTGTGGTCTAACACCATTAGATAAGAAACTTTCGTTTATATTGAAGAGAATATAGTTTTTTCAAGTTGTATTATGTTTTGCAATGACCGTTAACAAAAGTGAAGGTTAATATTTAGCAAGAGTTGACATATATCTCAGAGACCCGGTGTTTACACAGACAACTCTATGTAGCTTTATCAAGAGCGAAGAGTGGTGTTATAATTCTTATATTAAACAAGAAAGACAAAGTTACAAATAAAGAATAAATATGGTTTATAAAGGAAGTCTTTTTAGTAGCTTATGAATTTTACATTTTTAACTTTTGATTATGTTTTCAAAGATTGTAATTTGAATGTTGTTTGGGTTTATCTTTGTATTTCACAACCATTAGTTTTCGTACCAATATTATTTACAACTTAAAGTATGTTGTCGTCCCGAATAAAATATAACAAATTATGTTGTCCTTTCAAATGACATGTGTTTGTTCAGAAATTTAAATATTTCCACTTGTGTCGTACACGGGTTAATAACCTGGTTAACTAGGGATGGCAAAAAAGCCCGAGCCCAACGCGTATACCCAAATCCCGAAATAAATGGGACGGGTATACCCGATGGGTATGGGCCGGTATGGGATTAAGATTTAAAAATTTTCGCGGGTACAGGCCGGGTATGGGATTAGATGATACACGGCCCGATTACCCGAAAACACATACCCGTTTACCCGAACCATATACCCGAAAAATTATTTGTATTTCGTAGGCTATGAAGCATATATATATAATTATATAAAAATTATAGTTATATTTTTTATTTATTTTCACGCTTATATATATTTAAATTTGTAATAATTGTTATATGAACAAAAGGTATAAAATAACTATAATGATAAAAAAAATGTACTTGAAAGTCCCAACAGGTATACCCGATACCCGACAGGTAATTACCCGACGGGTAATGGGCACATGGTTTACAAACGGGTATGGTAATGGGATTACCAATACCCAACCCGAACCTGGCCCGTTGCTGTAACATCCTATTTTTCTAGTTTCGGTTAATAAAATGAGAATATGGATTATTATGGTCGGGCTAGTGTTGGGTAAAATGGATATGGGTTATGGACTTGGGTCATGAAGGAAAGAAGGAAAAAACCATGGGCTTAAGCCCATGATCCATAATTATATAAACCTTAATTATCCCAAGTTAGGTGCGTTTTCTTTTATTTATCTCATATTATTAGTAGTTTGAAAAACCAATTTCCGATAAATATCATCATCTCCCACTTTAACGCAAAAAACTAAATTCAATGGACAATTTTAAAACATTTTTTCAATTTTTTTCAAAAAACTTTTTAAATTTTTTTTTAATAGTATGCTAAATTTAAACTACGACTCAAATATCCTATCACCACACTTAAATTTTGCATTGTCCTCAATGCAAGGATAAGGACGACTTAAAACAAACATAAAATAAAATCGGACTACAAAAACTAAAAATCTAAAAATTAAAAACAAAGCAAAATAAAAAGTTAAAAAGCTAGATAATGGAAAAGACTTAGCTGGTAATATGCGCATGAAACATGATGCAAAGTCTTCTTCCATGAAGGCCCTCCAACTACGAACGTGCTCAGCAAATGGTAACTCCTTTTCTCACGAACATAAGCGGCAAAACAAAACAAACATATCTAAAAATGTATCTTATCATAACGATAGATATTAAGCAATTAAATTATTTCACCAATAAATATATAAAATATAACAATCAGGAGCAAATAAATAAGCATGAAGTATATGGCTCCACTGCTACATCCCTACACTTGTCTTTTTTCAATAAAGTCTTCCTTGGGGGATCGCCTCTCTAGCTCATTCAGTCTCTCTTTTACCTAGCAAAACTCAAAAACACCAAAACAAAGAAGAACTACAAAAGACTACGTTAGTGACTCAATTAAATATACAAACTCCGCGAAACCTCCCCACACTTGAACTTAATCAGGAGGTTTCTCCTTTATCTGGACCCTATCTAACCCGTTTAGTTCCACCCGGAATTTATCAAACATTAATATATCAATGATGGAGCCGCAAAATATTAAATTAGAATTAAAAGTTAGTAACGGGTCAGACCACCTATATTTAAACTTACCTGGCAAGAGCCGAATGCATTGTAAGTATCAAGAAGACTGGTCGTGTTTGACTTTTAATGGCTTTTTCACTCCCGTAGACCATCTTCTAAAGTAAACGCAACTTCGGTTTTCAGGTAACCTATCATCCTCGACCTTCTCTCGTGGTTTTAATTCCCGATAAGCATTCAAAACACAGTCCACGGGTCCGCAATAGTGTTCTTCCTCTAACACCACATCCTCATCTACACTGTCCTCTACAAGTAGGGCCTCGAGAAACGCAACATCCTCATTAACGTCTAATGTGTCCCCCCCCCCATCATAATCCGACATTCAATCCAACTCCGGATTCAAAAATTCATCTTCCTCGTTAAGCTCAATATCCACCTTAACCATATCCTCAACACCAAACATTAGCTCGAGTGACTCTCCAAATTCTATCTCTTCCTCAAACACAGGTTTCACCATAATTGATCTCAGATATGCAGCCCACTCCTCCTCGTCACAATCATCATCGGAGTCACTACAAAACTCAGTACAATTAGTAACACATACCTGTGAAACTTGAGGTGGGACTTCATCAACCACTCGTGTCTCCATATTCGGGATGATCTCCTCTTCTTCATCTACATATTCCATGATTGGCTCTTTCACTTCTTTTGGAAATGTTGGGAACAACTCGCCCAACCGATTCATGTATCCCAAATAGTTTCCTTCCGCATCATACTTATAACCAGGTGTCGGCTGCTCCTCCAGCCGCACACTCTCCTCTTCGGTTTCTCGAATAAATTCGCTATCTGAGTCATACACGCATTGGGGTTTCTTTTTTGACTCTTCTTCCACCTTTGTCAGTTTTCTGGAGAGTTCTTTAACTGCATCTTGGAGACCTGCAAAAACAGATATTTGATTTCTTAGTATTGCATCATGTTCAGCTAATGTTTGTTGGTATTGGGCATTTTCTCCAATGGTCGGGCCAACAACTCCTCGATCTTATTCAAATATGCCTCGTCACCCTTGTTGGGGTTGCTCTCGGAATGTTTACAATAATCTTGCCCATGTTTGTATTGATATTCCTGATCTGGTTCAATATAATATGATGAGGACCCCTGTGAAAGATAGGACTGTTGCTGCACACAAGGGTTAGTACGATTATATGGACGTGCACGAGTCATATGACAACCAGCGCATCTATAACAAATAAAGCGAGAACCCTTGTATGGAAAATCATAGTTTAAATGAGGATCACCACACGTATCACAATTAAGGTTACTATAATATGGACATTTAATGGTAAAGTGAGGTCCATTACAAATTTCACACATAATTACAAGAATCTAAACAAGCAAAAGAAACGGATATTTAGACACCTACGACTCACAATAATAAAAAAAATAAAAAATTAAAAATAAACACGTAAAAGGCTAATTAACTAAAACCCTAAAAACTCAAAAGCAAAAACACAATAGCACGTATATAGCAAGTAAGTCCAATCAAAACTAATAACGCAATCGCCAAGAGTCCCCGTCAACGGCGCCAAAAACTTGATGTGCTAGAAACAGTCAATTAAATATTAACTAAACTAAACAAGTAATAAAAACTAGACTTAAAACTTAACTACACAAAACACCGGAAAGTGAACCGGTCAATTGTACTAAAGGTAAGTAAGTCCGGAATATCGAACCCACAGGACTCTATAAATTACATTAATTAACTAATTAGACTCGACTTACGACACGACTATTTATTATTAATGTTTAAAGGGGGTTTTAAACTAATATTAAACTAAGAAAATAAATAAGCAAGTAAACAAGAAAACAAGAAATTAATCACGAGATCGAAACCAATCAGAGAAGGAATCTACCTAGGTAAGAATCCCATGTATCAACAATCATCAAGCAATGAACAAATAACATGATTATGGAAACTGATTTCTAAACGTATTCATCTAAAAAAACCCTAAGGACCCTTGACTGAATCAAGCGAAATCCCAAAGAACAATTATTAAATTATTAAGCAATCAGTTATATTGACTTCCTTACGGTTATCAAATAGGGTTAATTAATAGTATCTTAGGTAAGCAATCTCACGAAACACTAAACCCTAGATAACTTGATAAACTAACATGACATCATGAACATGGATCAACACAATAAGCAAGAATATTGTCACTACTATCCTAGCATGCAATTGACCAAGACACATGAACAACTCCTCACCTTACAGCTATTGGAATTTAGCAAAACATTCAAAATCCTAACCAACTATCAACAAGCTTCTATGATCTAATAGGCCTATTCAACCATGATAATCAAAAAAACAAGTAATGATTAAACATGAACCCTAATATCTAAAGAACACAATCAATAGAAAGCAAGATCCATGTGAAGCAATAATTAATAATCAATCAAGATAATTAACATTCATATGCATCATGTAAACAAAATCAAGTCTTTTACTATTAATAAAACGAAACCATAATCAAAGCAAAAGTCCAAAGCAAGAATCAAGTCTCAAACATGTTCATCAAACCTAGGTAGACATGAAGTCTAGCCTAGAATCATTATTAAAAACAATCCTAAACAAGTCTTAAAAACAAAGAGGAAAGACATCAAGAATAATGAACAAGGAACGAAAGTTAGAGCGATAAAACCCTTTGCGATTGATCCTCGAACACCCGGATGAAAGCTCTCTCGATCCTCCTTGGTTCCTAGCTTCAAATCACCTTCAAACCCTTGGAAAACCTCTCAAAATCGGCTGCAATATTGCTTAACTCGGCTAGGTTTGCAAGATATGTTTATATAAGCGAGTAACGGGCTTGGACTTGCAAAGATGGCTGACCAGAAGGCCTAGGCGCCCCGCGACCACCTTGGCCCTTTGCCTTCGTGGGGCGTGGCGCCCATATGAGTAGCCTACAAATTTTTGCTTGTAATTTGTTATAAAATCATCTTAGATCTCTTTCTTGAATATAAAGTAACGTTAAGAACCTTCTAGATCATCTTTTCCTTGACTTTCAAACCACCATCTACATGAAAACAAATTGAAACGCTAAGTGGAATAATCATGTAGTCATTAACGAACAAAACGAACTCAAACTTCGCATGAAAAGATAGAAAGAATTAAGGCTTAACATTCAATACACCAAACGATATAAAACATGTAAATATATGAAAGACTTGACTCAAAACCTAAATTAATAAAAGATAAACCAAAACATGAACTAAAACGAACTCAAAATATTAAATAAACATAACTTTACAAGGGATTCCAGATGTATAAATAGACGTGTATCACAGGTATATATTGATGATATCATTTTTGGGTCAACTAATGAATTGTTGTGTATGGAATTTGAAGAGGTGATGAAATCCAATTACAGTATGAGCTCAATGGGAGAAATGAACTTCTTTCTTGGATTGCAAGTTCAACAGAAGGTTGATGGGATTTTCATTTACCACTCTAAGTATGTGCAGGACATACTAGACGAATTCAAGTGTAATGACTTGAAAACTGCTTCAACTCCTATGGATACAAAAGAAAAGATGGTAGCAGATAAAAAGGGGGAGCCATTAGATGAACATGAGTACAGAGCAGAGATTGGATCTCTGATGTGTCTGACTGCTTTAAGGCCAGATATCATGTTTGTTGTGTGTGTTTGTGCAAGATTCTAGTCAAGTCCTAAGGTTTCTCATATGAATGCAGTAAAGAGAATCTTTAGATATTTGAAGGGAAGACCAGATCTAGGAATTTGGTATCCAATGAACCAGTCCTTTGATCTGACTGCCTACACAGATAGTGTCTATGATGGGTGCAATATGAGTAGGAAGTCTACTTCTGGAGGTTGTCAATTTTTGGGTGACAGATTGGTGTCATGACAATGCAAGAAACAAACTACAGTGTCTATCTCTACCGCTGAAGCTGAGTATATTGCTGCATCTGCCTGCTGTGCACAAGCCCTCTGGATTCAAAATCAGATGCTGGATTATGGTATGAAATTCTTACTCACTCCTATTTACATTGATAACACTGCTGCATCTTTTATTGTTAAGAATCCTGTGCAACATTCCAAGACTAAGCACATTGAAATCAGACATCATTTTATAAGAGATTGTAGTTAAAAAGGTTTAATTGAGGTAAAAAGAGTTGATACAAGTGATAATTTGGCTGACTTATTCACAAACCACTTGATAGAACCATGTTCAATTTCTTCTGAAAGCCCTGGGCATGATCAACTGAAATGAAGTCTGATTAATGATGTGTGCTTGACTGTGCAAACTGATTATCCTTTCAGAGTCTTGATGAATGTTTGTTTGATTTGTGTGCCTGCATGTGCTAATTGACTATTTAGGTAGAGGATCTATAAATTGTTATGGTTGAATGTGATTTTCTTTGATGTTCACTGATTTGTGCTTAAATTATCAATGGTTAATCCTAGGTATTTCTGATGCTTTGGATAATGATCAGTGAATGTGTTTGATATCTAGATAAGTGATTGATTTGACTAGGAAATTTGTGCTTGTCTGATATCCTGATTATGTGTTTTATCAAATGTGATATTGTTAGGATGTGCTAGACTATGCATTTTGTGAAGTCTGCTTGTTTTAATGATGTCACTGATGATTTGAATATGTTACACTTGTGTTTATGTCAAAATGTGCTTTTGTGCCAAAAGATGTGCTCTAATGAAATCTTTTAAGAAGCTTTTGCTCAAAACAATTTTGATAAAACAGAGCAAGTTGTTTAATGGTGCTGAAACATGATAATACTATTCAGTTCAAGGCTTTATAGAAGCTTAAAAAGAAATTTTCAATGAAAAGTCTCAAAGAGTTACTTTTGCTTAAAATCATGTCATTTGCTCAAGTTGGAAGGGCATATACCTGTATATGTTTGGTCCTATCATATGTTTTCAGATTGAAAGGATACAATTAACCTAGAAAACTGAAAGCATTTGGGGCAATTGTAACTTGTTTTCTATTCCTTCACTTAAAATTATGTCAATAACTCTGATTTGACAGGTAATGTATTCACATATATGTTTGGTCCTGTTAACCACTTGTGGACAAACAGGATAGCCATTTACCTGATAATTAAGAGATATTGGGGTGACTGAGTATTAAACTTTATTTATGTGGGAGATGATAGTACATTGACTACTTAGCCAATCATATGGATTTAATAGGCTAAAAAGACACTTAGTACAGTCATTGACATGTATAGTAGCTTTCCCATGATGTGTGAAATCTGAGGTGATATAAACTTAAAGAAACTGCTAAGCTTAATGTGGAGTTACATTGTTCTCTATGCATGTTCTAAGATAAATCTTTTCCAATGATGGACAGAAAAGTGATTATCCAGTCATACACAAGCCCGATGGTATTTGGTCCCCTAAATGAAGTATTTACAAAAGATTGATAAAGAACAAAGTTGAGCTAAATGTATTGTCAAAACAACTCAATGTTGTTATGTGCTCATAAAATAAAATGTTCTGTCAGTAAAAAGTTTTTAGAACCAAATCCAGGGGGTCAAAGTCAAGTTGGGGTTATATAGAGAAAGCCAAATAAGTCTTGAGAATAGATATGGAGCATCAGAAAACAATATGTGTTATCCAATTAACTTTATGCATATTAATTGAACATTAATCATATCACCAAAGAGATGAAATTCATGCTAAGTCTAGACCTGCTGTTAACATGTCTATACTGTCATAATAATGCTGAGAATGAAGTATTGAGAACGCTACTTAGTCAATATGATCCCATACTTGAGATCTTTTCTGCAAAAGTAAGAAACTGTTTTGTAAGGAAATATGACTGAAATTTGATCTCTTAATGCACCATTTTCTCTTAAACAATGATATTTAAGGATAATATGTTTGATATTTGGTTTAAGTCAAAAAGTGTTGCATTTTACCTTAAAAAGGATTGAATATGTATTTTCAGGTAAGGTTTGATGCTTTTCAACCTTTCCGAGCATACTTAGATGTTTTTTGTCTAAGTTTATCAATTTCGGGCATGCTTTGATGTTTTACATTATTTCGGGTAGACTTGACTGTTTTAGTTGAAGTTTAACCTCTTCGAGCATACTTGAAATTTGAATATGGTATTACTAGCAAGCTTTAACAAGTTCAAGTTTTTCTAGCACACCAAATCGTTTTGTAAGATATTTGACTTGTTTCTAGCATGCTTTGCATCGTAAATGCTGAATATGATAATTCTAGCATGCTTTTATATAGTTGGTATTGTCTAGCACATTTTATTGTTTTGTTTAGAAGTACAACTGTTTACTAGCAATCTATTTGATATGTTACTGTACACTAGCAAGCTTTGTTGATTTCCAAACTTTCTAGCAAACTTAACAGTTTTATAGGTTGTTTAAGTCATACTAGCATGCTTTGTGATTAAATATGTTGCTTCCAGCAAGCTTTATATGATCTCAGACTTTATAGCATATTTAGGTGTTTGTTTTACTGTTTGAACTCATTCTAGCAAGCTTTGTGTTACTTGTGATTATGTTTCTTAAAAATTACAAGTGTTTTTGGGCAAACCTTGTTTCCCGGACACACTTTATGACACGAGTACACTTTGAAATTTTCAAATGTTCTCTTTTCATACTTGGTAATTTCAAGTCTTTGCTTTTCGAGTACACTTTGTGCTTAGAACTCATTTCTAGCACACTTTGTATTCTTGAAGTTGTTCAAGCATACTTTACTTCAAAGTATACTTGACTGAATGTCTGAACTATTTGACATATACGGGTAAGGTTTGTGATAGGTTGAACTATTCGAGTAAGGTTTGCAATTAGAAGTTTGCCTGAGATATTTATTTGGGTATCTTAATTGATTCCTAGAAAGGTTGCCTATTTGATATTTTATACTTGATTATTTTCCTTGTGATTCAGTTCTCGAGCAATCTTATATTTCGAGTAAGCTTCCTTCATTTTATTTTCTTAGCTATATTTCTAAAATCTCTTATAATAGTTGAATTAAGTCTGAAACGTGCAAGCTTTGAGAAAGTGGAAGGTTCCTAGCAAGACTTTATTAATAAACAAATGAATTTTTTCGAGCAAGGTTTGGTTTATGAACTTTATCGAGTAAGGTTTTAAATGTGAATATTTTAAATAGTTAATAGTACTGTTTGACAGCTATTAACTCACTACACGACAAAATGCATTTAAAACCCACTTTCAAAAAAGTATATAAGAGGGAGTTAGAGAAAAAATTTCCCACTTTTCTCTCTCACTTTCCACTCTCTTGCTCCAATTTCAGAATATCAACCGACCTATTGCAATAATTTTAAATTCCTTAACCCTAATTCACCAGTCCACTTATTCTGACTCGGTAAGCTTCAATTAAGTGTTTTCCGATAACGATTAAGTAATAATGAGCTTTGATTATTCATTTTTACTAAAATCTCTGTTTATTGTATAGGTTATAAATTTGTCGAAGATCAGTTCTTAATGAAATTTCTTCTTATCTTCTTCAAATTATAACTTGAAATTAGTTAAAGATGTGAACTTTAGGACTAATTTCTGCTTTGAATGTGTTTGTTTGTATGTTCAGATATGGCGGAAGATGATGAACCGACCTATCTATTTGAGCACAAGCACAACATGTGCGCTTTACTTCAAATGAATCCTGACAATTAGGAAGTAGCTCTAATGATTCAGTGGCTTCTACGATCAAACATACGATTTTCCTTGACCGAGTGCCTGGTGATATACAGAAATCATGTGCTTGATTTTTGGCGCTCAACACAGTTGATTGATGATATGAACGGTAGGCGGATAGAGGCTACCGTGGCAAGGCAAGAAATTCTCATCACTGAACGATTAATCAGAATATGTTTGGAGCCACACGACGATGATCACAATCCAATCCACTTCACAACTGATCATTTGCTGAGAATATTTGTTCATATGATGGGATATCAAGGGAATGTGAAGGAAGGTCAATTTCAAAAGGGAATGTTCCCAAACTTGTACAAATTTTTGATACATCATTTGATCCAGGGCTTTGGCCCGAGAAAATGATCTTTGACTCTTATGAGTCGTGACTTAGCAAACGCCATAGTTGCTATAGTCTATGATCTGCCATTCAACTTTTCGAAAATGATTTTTGATGGAATGGTTAGCATCTTGAAGAAGGCTAATAAAGACAGATTTCTAGCCTATCCAAGGTTCCTGCAGATTATCTTCAACCATAAGCTTCACGATTTACCCACAATGGGTACAACACATGTGCTGTAGAACCCAAACACATACAAATAGATTTCTAATCTGGCTAGCACTAGCAGATTTAATCCTAATGTTGACCTTGATGTACTACCATGGTTGGTAGACCATGATGCTGAGATTATGCCGGTGCCTGAGTTAAGCTCAAAGGAGGAGGAGGATGATGAGATGGAGGATGATGACATTAATGATGGAGGAGACGCAGGTGATGGTGATGAAGGAGGAGCTGGAGGAGTTTTGATTGATAATGTACAAGTTCAGGGGGAGAACCAACCCATCCCAACAACACCTCACTCACTACTACCTACCCTAATCCAATCCCCACCTCAAATACCATCTGAAACCTTAAACATAAGCCCACCTCACAACATAATCCAAACCCCACCTCAAACCCAGCCTACTCATGAACCATATATTTCAGAACCTCTTCCCATAAACTTACAAACCTTCCCATTTACACCAATCACATCTCCAACACACTCCCAAACCTTAGACTGACCAATTCCACCTACATTCACATTAAACCCATTACCTTCCACAACTGAAAACATTTTTGATGACCCTAACCCTCCCCCACTGACCCAATCCTTCCACAAACTAACCCTTTACCTAAACCTTCTCCTTTTTCACCACCTGATACCCTTCCCTCTAATACCTTTTTGCTACAAAGAAATTTTGATTTGATTTGTCGAAACATTGAGTTGAGTGGAGAAAATACTGAATTGAGAAGGGAGAATGATGACTTAAAAGCTCAGTTAGCCCAAGCACTTTCAAGGATTCAAACCCTGGAGCAGGAGGTTGAGAAGACCTCAGCTGCCCCAAAACAGGGGGATAATATTCCAATTAATGTGGCAGCTGGTGCTGATGATCAGGAGATGGTGGATGAGGAAAGTGAAGCTGTAGTTGATGACGGTTTGAAAAACATCTTGAGTGCTTATGGCGATAGTGAAGATGAGGAGGATAGTGGAGGAAGAATGATTCTTGATGAGGATTATGAAGGTGATGAGTCTGAAAATGATGAACAGAACTATGATGTGAACGATGAAGTTTTGAATACTGTTGTAAGAGATAATGATGATGATTTATCAAGGAAGGAGAAAGACAATGAAGATGAAATTGAAAATTTGAATACTGATAATGTGGCTACAACAGATGTTGCTACTGATGTACAAACTGATATCATGACAGACGTTATGACTGCCACTGATATACAAACTGACATTATGATGGATGAAGGAGATGCTACTGAGGAACTTGTACTTACAGAAAAAGAAACAAATGAAGAAAGTTCCAAGAGAGTAGAGCAGGATGAGGAAATGGATGACTTGGAGAAGGATATTGACAACTTTCCCTCATAAACAAAGGAAGAAAAGAAAAGAAGATTAGACAAAGGGAAAGCTATTGCTGATGAGGAGGATGAGCCTATTAAAGCAAATGTTGATGAGGAGGAAGAAGATGAAAATGCTACTGCTTCCAGAAGGCTAGAACAAGTATTAAAAGAAACATGGGAGAGGGAATTCATTGCCCAAACCCTAACTAGAGAAGAGCTGGCAGAGCAGGAAACACTTATTGAGCAAGCCAATATTGCAAAAGTTATTAATGAAGAAGGTGTTGAGGATCAGGAGGTAATTGAAACATTGATTAATATAAAAAGAGCTTAAGAGGTTGATAATTCCTTGGCTATGGTTGTGACTATGTTTAGTCAATCCCAAAAACAACATGACAAGGAACCTGAGAAGGAAACTGAGAGAGTTGAAACAGAAAAATCTTCAAAGGAAGGGGAAACTGGAGAAACTATTGAAGAGACGAAAGAAAAGCTTTCCAGGTTGCATGAAGAATTTGCAGTAAAGGTGAATAGATTTGCAAAGATTTACACAAGAAAAACGAAAGCTGATGAACAAGCTGACAAAGAAAAGTCAGCTAAAAGAGGTAAATGGGATGACAAGAATAAATATTTTGTTGAAGAAGAAGAAGAAAGCCCCTTGAGGCCTGTTCCAATCCAGATTGTTAGGCCTGAAGACTTAATTGATCATGATGAAGAAAATATTGATGTTGTTAATGAATCAACTGAGAAGGAGGATACATCTGAAGACGATAGTGATGTTTATGAACAAGGTGACAAGCCTGCTGAGGCTGAAAATGTTGATATTATGTCCCCACATGTTGAAATGTCAAAGGAACAAAGGGAAAATATTCAATAGAGTTTAGATGAAGCTCAAAAGAAAAATCCATTAATTGTGAAATTAACTACATTTGGACATAAGTTTGAAGATCTGGCTCCACTTTCTGATGAGGAGTTGCAGAATTTGATTGAAAAGGAAATTTATAAGATAAGAAGAGAATGAAGAAAAGAACCGTGATTCTTTGAGGTACAGGGAATATTTGAGAGGTTGTGGACTCTCTGAAAAAGACTTAACCAAGATGACCTTCAAAGTTCTTGAAGAAACTTTTAATGCAAATAAAGAAAGAAGGGAAAGAGAAGAAAGGGAGAGATTGAAGGATAAAATTGAAGAATTAAAGAAAATATCTGTTGGTAAATGTGGTTATTTGATTGAAAAAGGTATGGCACCTGAATTGGTAGACAGTTTGTCAAAGGCTGGAGTTGAGTCTCATTACTACAGATTGTTAGAGAAAGAAAAATCAAAGAGAGATCAACCTAAGCCACTTGCCAAGAAAAGAAGAATCATGACTTTGAGTGAGAAACATAAATCTGAAAATAAATTGAAAAGGGCTGAAACACAAGATATTCCTATCCCAGTGGAAGCAAATCCAAAACCAGATGAACCCACAGATCCATGGGATAATGAGGAAATGATCAAAATATTGAAAGATGTGATGGTAAAGCAGAAAGGGATGAATGAAAATGCCTTTGATGCGTTCGGTAAAGCTCAATTGAAATAATTATTCTATATGCAGAAGGCTGAATGGGAGAAAGTGTTGTTAAAAGGTGTGAATCCAAGGAGTTTTGTAGGAGGAAGATTTGAACCAGCTGGACAGCTGAATGATAAGAAAATTTAGGATATGATTGGTAGATTACACAGGGATGGAGGTGAAAACCTAGCTGAACTGGTCATATTTCCTGCTGAGTTGATTGTGGGGATGTACATGAAGACATTTGGAGTCAAAGGGCCTACTAAACCTATGTGGTCAATTCCAACAATGCCCTCTGCTTCAAGGAGATACCCCTCAACAACCAGGGGTGAGTCAAGTAGAGCTGGAAGTCGAAGGGTGGAAAGACCCCAAACTTATATAGATTTGCCTTAGACACTCTACTATGACTCTGTATCAAATACACTGAAAGTAATAATGCGGAATGATTTTGCTGAATACAAAAGGGAACAGCTTGAGATCTTGGCCAATCTTGACCTATATGATTATCATGACAGAACAAGATGGCCGGGAGACAACAAAATGAACTGTCTAAATACCTGAGAGATGAAGCTAAAAAGGGATTTTCCTTATTGGACCAGAGAAAGAAGTGGGAGCTGACCAAGCATGAAAAGGAAAGAAGAGCCAAGCGCATAAGGAGTATAAGAAATTCTTAGTTTAACTTCCTTTCAAAAGTCAGAAACAAAAACCCACTATCCAACTTAAACACTTGCATCAGCATGAGGAGAATAATGACTTCTCCAAACTATGAAGTCCAGAAGAATGGTCGAATTGCTGAAATCGAATACAAGGAAAATACATGCCACTACATTCTTCGTAATACTGATGGACTCATACTAGGGATTATCAAGAATGATGAAGATCTGACTTTTATCTACAATGAAGATTTGAGGGTAATTTTGGAGATGACAATTCCTGAAGACCACCCTCATTATCAAATCTTGTCAATCTTCAAACAAAGAGCAGGTGCAGTGATTATTGGAAGAAGACAAGCAGCCCATAATGCTAGTAGATGAAGATTTTTAGAATAGGGTTTGCTTTGTATTGTCTACGGACAGAATTTGAATATGTAATATTTTAACTTTTTTTTATGTAATTTGATATTAATTTGATGTGTATTTTGACTAAGTGTATGTACTCTTATTGGTGTTTTAGGACAGCTGAGGTGTTCCAATCTAGGGGGAGATTGTTGAGTCAAAGATTTGACTTAAGAGTAATCAAGGAATATTGGAATCTTCTCAACACTCCCCATAAATGGCTAAGTATGGAAACCAAGCACACTTGGACCTCCCAACAAGGTTTTACTTGTCGTAGCAAGGTATTTTGCCTTTCGGGCAAGGTTATCTTCTTGAAGTCTTCTTTAGTGTCAATCCGAGCAGGGTTCACTATGTCTAGCAAGGTTGTTCTTCATAGCCAAGAAAGGTTTGCTTCCCAGTAAGCCCTTGGCTAACCAAGCTTTTGAAGCCAAGTATTTGGACGATCTAGCAAGGTATTCTTCAATAAAACAGTGGTCCGAGCATGCTTGATGGAAGTTGATAAAGAAATATCTTAAGGACTTCATCGGGCAAGGTTCAACTCTGAGCAAGCTACAGTGTTACCAGCACACTTGGTTTTGCTAATAAGTTATTATTTAACAAAGGGTTGAAAGGATCTCTGAAGAACAAGTTTGCTCGTTGGATCATATCGGGAAAAGTCTACTATGGTCAAGAAGATTGAAGTCTGCTAGGTGAGTATTTTCTAAGAAAAATACTCTAAGTAAAGTCTACCTGGAGAACTATTCACCAGCACACTTCATGGTAACCAAGTCTACTCGTAAATGACAAAAGGCACAATGCCTACTCGGAAAAGACAAATGACACAAAGTCTACCCGGAAAACCTCTTTTTACACTTAGTATATTTTTGAATATGTGATTTGATTATGTACCTATTATTAGGGTTTCTAGAAGTCAAGACAGCTATCAGGTGGTGGCAGGCCTATAAATAGAATAATTTAGGGCACGTCTAACATGGATTTTAGCCACTTTACACTTTTCAGACAAAAACGAATATTTTCTTATTTGAGTGTGACGGCTGTCCTAGGATTGTACGGATAAACTTTCCAAACAAGAAACCCTAATTCATTTTACATTTGTATGAACATTTATATAAATGGAAATCTTTTGAGTGATTGTTTGTGTTAGTTATATTTAAGATCCTTAAGCAACAATTCCGTTTGTTTCTGATTCCGCCGTTTACAAACAGTTAATATTACCAAAAATAGCAACATCACTAACCTTCTTGTCGACACATTTATTGTGTGGGTTGTGACATTTATTGTAAGTTTGAGTGATCAATACGGGACCGACACTTTCTTTCATTCATACATACAAGCTTCCTTTCTTTCTTTCATACTTTCTTGTTTTAGTTTACTTATACATATGTAATTATCTGTACGTTTTAAAGAGCATTTCGCCCTATAACCTTCGCAGTTATTATTAGGGTCTACAACCCTGTAACCTTCGTATATATTATAAGGGTATGCAACCCTGTAACCTTCGCATATATTATTAGGGTCTGCAACCGTGTAACCTTCGCATATATAGTTAGGGTATGTAACCCTATAACCTTCGTAGATATTATTAATCTGCAAACCTTTAATCATACCTCCATACAACCATACATTATCTTCTTTATATTTAAATTTATTTACTTTGACACATACACTTAATCTTTTCCATAACTTTCATATATCATTCATAAATCATTCGTAAAACAATAACATATCACACTATTACCTGGCGGTACATGCAATATCCGAAGATCATTCACGCATCGTCAAGCATTCATTCATACATAAAATCATAGAAGGCATACACTTACCACTTAAGATAAGTGTATTAACTAATCACATCGAGTATGCACACAGCCCCGAAAACATAACAATGAAGTGGGGCTAGAAACTCACCTGAACTCGGTTCCTTTCAGAGTTAATGGTAACTCATTTCTTTAACGGGCATGGCTAACTGTATAACAATTATACATATCAATCAACTATCACTATCCGTATCGTATTTCAAGTTTAATATAACCCTCAACGAACAAGGGTCCGGGGGCAGCGTTCCTGGCAGCTGGATTCTAGGGGCGGCAACCCCTAGCGGGGTATAAATGTTAGCGGGGTATAACTCTAGGGGCAGAGCCCATGGCTAGGGTTAAGCTGTTCTTAACAAAATTATATTTTCATTAACTGTTCTTAACAACATTTCCATTAAAGTTCTTTATTATTATTTCATCGCTATCTCATTATCTATGACAAATGGTCTCTGGCTATAACTCATTCGCTAACCCCATTCGTTTTGACGAATGGGTTCTTTGGTATGCATCGTTCGCTTTGCTATTCGCTATGACGAATGGCCCCATTCGTTATTATGAGTGTATAACGAATGGCTAAGGCCATTCGTGCTATCTTTGAGACGAACAAAAGGCTCATTCGTTACAGGAGCATCTATAACGAATGGCTTCATTCGTTGTCTCCTCATGGCGAATGGATGACAAATGAATTAGGTCATTCGTGACTCCTGTAGAACGATTGAGGGTCATTCGTCACTAGTGAATTCGCATGTATCTCATTCGTTATGATTGCTTAGAGAATGATCAGTCATTCGCTATTCATAACGAATGAATATCTGTTCTTATCCAATTTTTTACCCCGATGGTCAAAGTCAAAATTGATATGAACAAGGACAGTCAACATACACCAGATTCGCGATTAAACCTCAAATCATGATGAAACAACACAATCTTGGTACCAACAGACTCGGAATCATACTGCTAACAAACCCTAATCACCCAAACATACCTACATCGTGTTTACATAGTGCGTTTGATCATTGTTTAAACATGGTTCATTAATCAATTGATTAACCCATCAAATGTTAACGAGTTTCAGTAAGGTTTGTTGCGTTGGATTCGTTTTTTACCATTTATACATAGATCTAGGATTTCTAAACGAGCCGATAAGTTTTTCGTTATAAACGTACCTTTAACGAGTCGGTCTACGAACACGATCTAAGTTTGATGTTGGTTCGGTCGTCACGAATCTCTAACACTATCAAGCTCGAGTTCTCACCTTCGGATCTTGGTTCAGGATAAAGGAGAGTGTTTGTGTGTGTTTTTGAAGGTGTAGGCTATGGTGTAGATATGGATAAAAATGGAAAGGTTTAGGGTATTTATACTCTCTTAAGCACATGGACCTAAGGCCCACTCCATCCCTTATTCCATCTTTTAATGTCCAGCCCACCCTTTTATAGTTTATTCATCTAAACTAATACACGACACGTTAATAACAAACGAAAATTTTCTTATTAATATTATCGAAAGTAGGATGTTACAGTGGCTTTATTGTATTTTCATTTGGAGCGTTTCTCCGGGTCACGCAAAGTTCTATGTTATGTTAATTTAAAAACTGTTATTATGAAGATTTCTTTGAATATTTTTTCATTTTACTAAATCGTTTATTTTTTTGAGTTTTTCTTTAATTTTCGGGACGAAATTTCCAAAAGTGGGAATACTGTGACATTTGTCAATTTCGGTTTATTTGTTCACTTGACCTGGGCTCGTATTCAGATTCTTGTTATTTATGAAACCAAGTTTTGATTAGTGATTTATGTTATTTAATTTATTTTTTATTGTTTTGATGTTTAAACATGTTAAAACTCCTTAAAAACATGTATTTCGGCTTAAACATGCAATTTCGGTAAGTACATGGACTAGTTTTGACAAGATGCGAAAGCTGGAAGCTCACCTTGCCGCGAAACACGACTAGCAGGTCTGCATCAGCTGCATTTTTGCAGCAGCAGCTGCGTTTATTGGCTGCTGCAGATCAACAACTAGTTCGTGTATGCTGGTTCAGCTCGTTTAGCTCATTTTTGACTCGTTTTAACCCGTTTAACCCCCAATCTTCATTCAAATGTCATTGTAATTCAAATCTATTATTCTAGAACATTCCCTAGCATATATTATCCAAAACCCACAAATTTTATCACCTAATTTAAGATAATTATCAAGATTTATTGTTTGTCCTACTGAAGTTTGAGTTTTAAACAAGTATGGTGATTTATTGATAAACATGGAGCTATAATTCAATTCTTATGTAAACCAAGGTCCCTTATCATTCATTCTCGGCTCTTAAATCATCAAGTTATCTTCTCATTCACAAATTGAAGTCCTAGCTCAAATTTTTTTCATCGGCTGACTTTCAAAAGTCAAAAGTTTTTCATTTTCTCGATATCTCCTAGTTCTAATCCGAATTCCGGGTTAGTTTGTATATCAAATTTTTTCTAATTCATCATAATATAAAAAACCGTCATTCAGTTTTAAAGGATTGAGGGGTTATCATGTCCGGGTTAATCAAATTCGTTTTAGGGTTTATGTTAGGGTAAAATTGGGGATTTTGCAATTAACGAACCTTCTGGTGAAAATTAGTTTTCGGTCCAGAATACTTTTATGTTTATTTTCACTTTGTACATCTGATGGATCAAAAATATAACTTAGATTCGTTGTTCGAATTCTGAACCGCATCAGCTCGCTTAAAACTCGTTTATTTCATAACTTGAGTACTTTTTATCCGCTTGTTGTGATTTCAGTGGCGTTATTCTCGGTTTCGAATCGAGTTTATTATATCAAATTTACAGGTCTTTTTGTTTCCGATCAGTCAGCACGTTAATTTCCTTGTTTATTATTATTATTTTATTATTATCTCGTCTAAATATTAAAGGTGAGTAATTCACACCCCTCTTTTTCATCTTTTATCTTTGGGGGTAACATGCGTACCATATATGCCAAAGTTTATTTATCTACATCTATACCTCATCAACCATGACATGCTATGTGGTTATGTGCTTATTTTTATTGTATGGCGGTTGGGCCACCTCATCCACATCGAGTACGCATACCTTACCCCCGGTAAGCTGGCTTTGTGCTAGACCGAAAGGGTCCACATCTATTTTATTTTGTAATTGTTATATATCATCAATGTTGTGACTATTTATATTTACATACGAATTGTTTGTCTTACAATATAATAATGCATATAAACTTGTGTATTGTTCACTCAACTTTATGTTGATCAAACTCTATTTTTATGCATGTTACAGGTTTGCTAGTTGAAGATTTAGAAGTTCGAGAAGACATTTAGTTGGATTTAGGTTGTTGAAAAAATAAACAATTTATTTGGATAATCTTTGTGTTGTATGTTGATCATATGAATATATATAATTAGTTATTATCACGTTAATATTAATAGTGTCTTGCGAGCTACTGTGCGATCAGTTACACCCCGACATATTCCGTAGTAGCCTGGGGTGTGACACCAAATACCATACAAAGGTTTCATTATAGATGTTTCTCCGTAAAAGGTTATAAAATATTTAAACTTTTGCATAGAAACCTACGTAGAGATGGGAAAAAACCTGGTTAAATGAACCGAAGCCAAACCTGTTTGAAGCCGATTATATAAAAATTTGTATGATGTTTTACCGTTGGAGGTTTGGAACTGATTCATTTGAAACAAGTTTATAATATTACCAGTGAATCTGACGTTAACAATCAATGAGGAGTTAAGGGCTGCTTTGAGTCGATTTTTGAACTTGTTTTCTCCCATTTTACCCCCCAAACGTTAGACTATCTCCAATGCTAGGTGCGCCTTTAGGCACCCTTAACTGCCACATCATCTGCCACATAATATACTTATAAATCCTTAAAAATCTCAATTTTATCTTCAACCCTACAAATATCCTTACCCTTTTTAATTTCCACCACATCATCTACCCACCACACACAACATTTAAATCAAAGTAATTTTTTTATCTAGGTTTGACACAAAAACTTAAACAAGTGGGTGCCCTTGCATAATGGCCTCTCTTCCCTTTGGATATGCTCCAATGGAGCCTGAAAACTTGGGCACTTTCCACATCATCTTGGACAACCTTATGGGCACTTCATTGGAGTTACTCTTATGTTGCATTGGTTATACACAACACTCGAAACGCAAAAAAGCACTCTAAAAAATTTCTGGTGATGGGTACTAAAAAAGCTGTCTGACCTATAATATTCGTGTGGCCGGGGACATTAACAAGATAGAGCATGTAGAGGTGCACAAAAAGAAAAAACAAACCTAGAGTCGGACAAAAAAAAAACCCGGAACCAGTTTTTTTTATACCCTGTTTTTTAATACTCGAACCAGTACCAGACCCTGCTCATAGGGTACGGATATGGTATGCATTTCGGTACTAAAACCCAAATCCGAATCGGACCCGATTTGTACCCGGTAATACCCGAAAACCCGAAAGGTTCCATACCCCGGAACCGGGTATTAAAAGTACCCGATCTATACCCGAAAAATACCTTTAAAATATCCAAAAAGTACCCCCAGAAAGTGCAACCTATTAAAAAAATCCAATCTATGCCCGAAAAATACCCGAAAAAAACCAAAAATAAGGTTATTTCAATACCCAAAACTAGGGTATCTAAATACCCGGTTCTATACCCTACCCGAACCCGATGCATAGAGTATGGTTTTTAGAAACAATACCCGGACCCGAAACCGACGCGGGAATTACCAATACCCGATTTCCAGTACCCGGTCATAGCTGAAAAAACCCGATTTGTGCACCTTTAGGAGGATGTGAGATGGATTAAAAGGGAGCACACTGTTGGTTTCCTTGCCATTCAGGAAACACAAACAAGGGATGTGCACAAAGTTCAAGTTGATAAGTTTTGGGACAATTCTCAGTTTACTTTTGCTATTAAAGGGGCAAGATGATAAGGTGCTTTGGCTACGGGGTTTGCTCCCGGTACAAGATCGATATGGACTCCACTTGAAAAATGGGAGGGAGTCTGGCAACGTCATCGGGAAAGACTTCGGGGAAGTCGCGGACAATCGGGATGTAGGAAAGTTTCTTTTCTTCATCGGATTTTTTGGTGACGTGGGCTAAGAAGGCGGCATACTTCTTGCGTAAATAACGCTGGGCTTCGAGGCACGACATGAGGTTTAGCTCCGAGAAGGGTCTTTCTCCAAGAACGTTTAGAATCACGCCCCCATCGATAGGGATTCGAATGAGTTTCTCGAAACATAAATTTTCGGCATAGTAGAGAGAGAGCCAATCCATACAAATGATAACGTCAAAGCTACCCTTTTGCCCATTAAGGTCAATAGAGAACTTTTGCCCATTAAGAGTAATCATGCAATTTCGAATGACAGAGTCAATAGTGATCGAACTACCATTTGCTATCTCTACCGTAAAGGGATTAGATAATTTACTACAGGGCACATCAAGTATGTATTCAAAATCAAAGGAAATAAAGCTCCTATCGGCTCCCGAATTAAATAGTTCCGAGGCATGGTTCTTATTAACTAGGAACATACCGTTCACCACGTCATTCGAGTTTCGGGCTTGATGAGCATTGATAGTGAAAGCTTGTCCTTGAGTTCCTCGTGGTGCTTGGGTTTGAGAGGTAGAAGCTTGAGAGGTTGGAGCTTGATAGGCTTGCATGACCATGGGTTGAGCTTGAATAGTTAGAGGAGCCATGAGTTGGGGTACTTGGGATTGATAATTTTGCACTTGATAGGCTTGGGAGGTGTAGTAAGGTTGTGGTGCAACATAGGCTTGGTGGACTTGAGTGAGTCGAGGACACGCGTTACGGAGGTGATTTGGGTCACCACAATTGTCGCAAGACCTAACGGGGTTAATGATTAGAGCACGAGGGATGGCTCGGTTGGGTTGGTTTGATGGTGCGAACCGCGGTGGAGAAGCTTGCACACGAGGTGCTTCTCGACAATATTGGGTAAGGTGGCAGAATCGGTGGCAATTGGTGCACACCCGAAAAGTGGCTTGGGCTGGGTGGTGGAGTTGGCAAGTGTTGCAATACGGGTGTGGGCCGGTGTAGGGTTTCTTGTTTGGAGGTGCTTTTTGGGCTTGTGGTTGGGCTAAGACATAATTTTGGGAGTTGGGTTTTCTCTTGTTGTTGCGGTAGTGGGAAGAGTTGTTGTGGTTGTTATTCTTGGAGGATACATGCTTAGAGGATTCGAACTTTGATTCCTTAGTGGGCTCAAGTGTGAGCTTATTATTGGGTTTCTTAGAACTCCTCCGCATCAAGGTCCCGACCTTAACGTGGTTCTCGGTGAGGTTACCGGCTAGGGTGATGGCATCATGGAGGGTTTGAAGGTCTCGACTTAAGACGGAATCTTGGATTTGCATATGCAAACCCGAGATGTATATGTCGATTGAATGTTCAAGGGGAGTGACCATGTGGGGGATGAGGAGGCTCAGTTTATGGAAAAGATCGTTGTAGATGGTGTCATTATCACTTTCTTGTTTCAAATTCCAAAATTCCTCTTCCAACTCCCGAAGCTCATGTTTTGGGCAGAACTTCTTGAGCATGAGTTTCTTGAGGTTATCCCATGGCAAGGCTATGGAAACCTCAGCGCCAAGTGCGCCCTTCTCACCGTTCCACCAATTGAGGGCATTCTTCTTGAGTACGCTCGAGGCGTAAGTGGTTTTCTTTTCCTCAGGACATTCACAATGGAGGAACACGCTCTCCATTTCTTCGAACCATCGGAGGAGAATGATAGCACCGTTGATACCGAAGTATTCGGGCGGGTTGGCCCTCTTGAATTGTTTGAGGGATCAAGCAATTGGGTTCAGAGTTGTGGATGATGTTGAACCATTCACAGTTTGCAATTGAGAGATGATTGTTGGGAGGGCTTCCACGATGCCCTTATCAATGCTGGATGACATGTTGCGGACAGAGTTGCCGGTGCGACGGTTACGGTTGATGAGGCGGGAAGACATACTGCAAGGCGAAAATGTGTAAAATTTCATGAGTGTCGGGTAATTTTTTTTTTGTATATATATATATATATATGAGTTGCATTAGTTGATACTTGTGAATTTTATTAATAATTTGAGGTGGTGATTGTAGTTGAAATTGAGAATTACATTACCTACGACACTTGATTATATATCATCTTTAACATTTTGAGAGAAAAAAATAAATATATATAATAACATAACTTAAATTAAAATACATGGGTTCATTTGTTGGTAGGGCTTCATGAACCACCACGGGTCCTTCCAACCAAATGAAAACACTGAAAACTCAAATAAAATCATTTAAAATCAAATTAATGGGGGTGTTGAGGTAGATGGTTAAAGTAGTTCGGGAACCACCCCATTATACATACTTCATCCATCCGTTCAACAAAACACAATACGGAAAAACCGAGTTTAGCCACAGATCACAGTAAATTCGGTTATAAATTTAAGGATGTGATCGTCACATGACCACGTTTGATACAATGAGGGTAGTAGATTCAGGTACGTTTGGTGTGATATGCTTTGGCCTAATAAGTTCCACACCCTTACTGAACACTCCAGGAATGCAACCAGGTCTCGCGGTTGATTGAGATTTATGCGCATTGCACTTCCTTAGGCTCGCAAGCCTTGGTGTCAAGGGTTCGGTAAACAAGTGTGTCTCTCTTACAGTTACTACATATCCGTCCAACAAATCATCCTCAAGGAGAGGGGAGTGAAAAGGCGGGATTTCTTAAGGAATTTCTCATTTTTTAAAAATCATCCTAAAGTTCTTAAAACAATTTTGAGAGTGAGGCGTAGCCTCGGATTAAGTGTGGGATTTTATGTACAATTGTATATGATGAACAAAATAAATATGCTAAACTATGTACAAAAATTTAAACAAGTAGGGTGCTCGTATAGGAACACGTATGAGGACCCTAAGAATGCTACTAGGTCGTTACGTCTAACCACCTATCTTATAGCCTTCGGCTCTAATACCAATCTGTCACACCCCAACCTATGGCGGAACATGCCGGGGCGCGACACTGATTGTATCATAGCTCAGAAGACACTAAGTAAAATACACGTGTCAATATCCAAATTATCCGTTCATATATCAAATTTCAAAAGCACAACATTGTCTCAAAAATACCGCTACATATAAATATTCAAAACATAAATGACTTAAAGCAAATGTGTTCTTCATTTATCAAAGCAACCTAAGGTATCATCTAACTGCAATACTTGATTCATCCAATAAAGCTACATGCGACATGCGTGAAAATATATATTTTTGTCAACATAATGTTGAGCAAGTAAACCACAGTTTTTAAGTATATATAGTAATAAAAGGACAATTCCATGCAACAATCGTACATTACTACAACTAGTAAACAATAAATAAAAGTTGTCTTTTCAACCGAATAGCATTGATAACGGTTTACTTCGACAGCGTATGATCATACTAATGAGGATGAGGATGAGGTACCAACCAACATAAAATAAACACATAGTCATATTCGCACATAAGAACTAATCGAGCAATTACAATTATGCATATAACGGAATTGTAGTGAAAACAATAAGTTGATTTTGAACGCATAACGCCCCCAAAATTGAAAAGCGGTAACACGGGGGATGTGCATTTACTTACCTTATAGAGTAGGATAAACGAGTACAAGATAATAAAAGAAAAGGCTAGTGTCACACCCCAACCTACGTCGGAAATGTTGGGGCGTGAGCTGATTGCCACGGCTCTCAAGGTACAACCAAGAAATTATAAACCGACAATATCTAATTAATTTATTTATTATCAAACAACATTTAAATACAACAAAAATAAACAAAATACAAATACAAAACCATCCATTCTTGTATATGTTTATTATCCTAAAGTCATCTCTACGTGAGCTTCAGTTCAATAAGCAACCCAATCTATAACCTTCAAATGCGTACAAAATATATATTTGTCAACAACAGATGTTGAGTGAGCAGATTCACCAGTTTTGACACAAACAAAATGATAATATATAATGATATAAATAATAGAGTAAAAATAAGCAAAACTGTTATCTGTGAGTATAAACAATGAAATTTTTGAGCAAGTAATGAGTGTCGGTGAAACCATTGCCAATGCGAATCGGGCTCCGGTCACTACGACGGTCGTATGATCATACTTTGTGGATGAGGATGAGGATGAGGATGAGATACCAACCAATCATAAAAACAGTAAACACATAAGCATATAACAAATACCAAGTAGTCATTCAATTGATACACACCACAAAGATCATAGTTTGCATTTGAGAAATAATCGTGTAAATAATTTGATAGTTGGTACTCAAGTGTCCCCAAAACATTTGAAAACAAGTAAAAATAGGGGAGTGATTACTCACCTGATCGTATGAACGAAATAAGTGACGATGAGAGAGAGACAAACCCTTCGGGATATACCGTCAAAGATTCCTAATTAAATAATATAATATTAAAATTAATTATAAGAGATATAACATGATTGAATGAATAAAGATCTCGTTGTGTTAAGTTAAGTTTGAAATTAGAATGTATATTAATTTGAGCGATTGATTTCTACGGTTATTTTTATTGTGAAATCATTAGTTTAAAATAAATAAATATGAGTTGAAATAATTATATGATTATTTAAATAATATTAAATTAAATAGAATACAATTATAAATGTGTACATATATAAATATAACTTGTAATATATTAAATAATTTAATACGAACATAAAATATATATTTATACAATTTATATCTTGGAATATTTAACGGAAAACAAATTTTATAAATATAATTAAAACGTCTAAAAGTCCGAGTTGTTACAATCTCTCCTACTATAGGGAATTTCGTCTTGAAATTAAATAATACTATAACAAAAGAAAATGTTTTAAAAAAATAATTTAAAACTTATCATAACACAGAACTTTGAATATTTAAAACAACGCTCCAAATGAAAATCCGATAAAGACACTTATATATAGGATGTACCAGCGGCGTATCCACCATGTCCTTATCATCTCTACATTTGTACCGCTGTCCCAACTACTTTCGATTCTATATTATGACACACCATCGTACGCGTTATGATTTCCATGCGAGGACTTTGATAATTATGCAGGCCTCCATAATTACTTAGATCGTCGGATGGTCCATATAACGCGTCCCATCGTGTGGGTTACAAAACATTTTAAAGACTTTTTTTTTGTTTTGAGAAAACAAGAATCTTAATACGTTTTAGTTATCAATAGAAGATTGTCATTGTGTAAAATATTGCAAAAAATGAATTAAAATTTTGAGTTGTTAGAATATTAAAATTTCAAAAATCTTTTAAAAGTATAGTATTGCAAACAGTTGTCTTTGAAAAGATAAATTTTATTGCATGAGAATAATCACTTAAAATTAATAAATTATTAGATTTAGATTGTTTACATCTAAAAATCGAATAAAGATTTGTTATAATGCATGACTGAGAAAGATAAGATATGTTAAGATAAAAATAACATAAACATCTTCTTTGATAAACTTAGTTATGATTGATTGATTTATCTGATTTAAAATAACTTAATAAATTAGATCTATAAGAATTTTAATAATTTAAGTTGATTGAATTGAAATATTTTGATTAAGTTGCAAAGTATAGTTTAATAGAAAAATTTTGGAAGTTTTTGAGTTTGATGAACATGATCGAATCGAGAACACACATGACGTATGATTATGGTCTTCTCTGTTGTAGCAAGTACGAGTAGTAGATGTGTAGGGTTGAGCAAACGACATAGCATGGGTTTTAGAAATAGACGAAATAGATCGTTGTGGAACGTCTTGTGGTAGGTGGCAAGTATTAACAAGATAACTGAACGATTACATTGGGGGGAAAAACGATATAAGGATTAAATTGAATAACAATAGTGGAAAGTGAAGCATGACGAGAGAATTTTGGCGTAAAGTTTCTTGTTTGAGACGCTATGATTTTGCTGAGATTGATTGTTAATTTGGTTGATGGCATAATGGCATATAGTCGATGTTTAGACTTGTGTTTGTTATTGTTGTTATGAGAATGAGTATGGGTAAATGAATTGACTTTATTAGCGAATAAATTAATGAACAAGATTAAATTGATTGTATTTATGTTTTAAAATTGAGTTTATATTTTAGAGATCGCATTAGCTATCTACTTGACTAAACATGTGGCCATGAGGCAGTTATAGAAAATAAATGATTGGTGTTATTTGATGTTGAGAAAAACATTCTATGATTAGTAAAGATGTGATTTAATGAGAATATTGGATAGTTAAGTAGATTTCATCTGAGTTATTGCGTAAAACGAAATTTAAATATGTTATGCTGATGTTTATCCATAACTTAAGGATAACTTAGACTCTAGATTGAAAATCAATGAGTTAATTTTATGAGTTAATAAGTTTTATCAAAGTTAAATATGTTTTAACAAATTAAAATTTGAGGTTGAATACTTGAAATATGTTTAATAAATTATATATATGATACCATGAGTATAAGAAAGTCATTTGATTCTTAAATTGTGCAATAATATTATTTAAACTACTGGATATTTTGATAATATAATAACGTGATAATATAATTAAATGAAAATTAATTCAATAATAGAGTGTAAATTATTTTGATTGACTCGTGATAATCGAGTCTTGATGAATTTGTATCCGATCAAGAGAATAAAAAAAATGTTTTGAGTGTATGAATAGTTCGAATCAATAAATCTTAATTAAAAAAAATGATTTAGTAAGTAATAAATTGAATAATTGCATAATATAATAATAGAATAATTAAATAATTAAATCAAATCATAAATCGTTTCGTATAAAATCAAATAAACAAACAAATAAACAAATAACAAATGTTCTTCGAGGTGTTGGGTTTCCCATGAGCTTTCCATGGCATTTTGTTTCCCCAAGTTATTAGCATACCATAACTAAAACAAATGTGTGAGTTGGCCTCCCATGAGCATTACATAGCAATTTGAATGACCCAACTTAATTAACGAATCAACGGATCAATTGAGTTTGTCGGCCCGTGAGCGTTACATGGCGAGTTGACCGACCAAACTAAATAACGAATAAACGAATTCAAACATAAGTAGTTGAAATATCTCGTGTATCACCACGGATGATAATGTTCCAACAAAATATCGCAAATATAACAAATTGTGCAAATGTACAGTTGGCTTGTCCATGGCGTCCCATGGGTTTTACACCCGACTAGACATTTTAAAACAATAATACACAACAAAGGGTGTAATCGTTTAGCCGATTACGTTAAACGCTTAAAGTGTCTGTCGCATGACAATTTCCACTATGGCGGGGAATCTTGTCACACTCCCTAGTTTTAAGTAAAAAAGAACAAAAACAAAGCTAGGAAATTCTCAAGGAACTTCCTGACAATAAAAGACAATCTAATAAAATTAAATAAAAATATTTTGAGGTTGAGCGTAGCCTCAGAGTTATAAAAATATATAGAGAATGAGACACAGTCTCGGAGTAATAAAATAATTTGAGAGTGAAGCATAGCTTCGGATTTGTGTGTGCATGACAATAAAATAAATAATTAACTAAGCACTTAAATGAGTGCCTAATCTAACAAGTAATTACGCAAGCTGTAAACAATCAAATAGAACACATTAGGTGAACAAATAAGCACGTATGAGGCTCCTAAGCATGTTACTAAGGCACCACTAACAATCTATCTTAAACCTTCGGCTTTGATACCAATCTGTCACACCCCAACCTACAACGGAAATGTCGAGGCGTGAGCTGAATGCCACAGCTCTCAAGGTACTACCAAGAAATTATAAAGCGACAATATCTAATTAATTTATTTATTATCAAACAATATTTAAATACAACAAAAATAAAGAAAATACAAATACAAAACCATCTATTCTTGTATATATTTATTATCCTAAAGTCATCTCTACGTGAGCTTCAGTTCAATTAGCAATCCAATCTATAACCTGCAAATGCGTACAAAATATATATTTGTCAGCAACACATGTTGAGTGAGTAGATTCACCAGTTTTGACAAAAACAAAATGATAATATATAATGATATAAATAATAGAGTAAAAAAAAGCAAAACTGTTACCTGTGAGTATAAACAATGAAATTTTTGAGCAAGTAATGAGTGTCGGTGAAACCATTGCCAATGCGAATCGGGCTCCGGTCACTACGACGGTCGTATGATCATACTTTGTGGATGAGGATGAGGATGTGGATGAGATACCAACCAATCATAAAAACAGTAAAGACATAAGCATATAACAAATACCAAGTAGTCATTCAATTGATACACAACACAAAGATCACAGTTTGCATTTGAGAAATAATAGTGTAAGTAATTTGATAATTGGTACGCAGTGTCCCCAAAACATTTGAAAACAAGTAAAAATAGGGGAGTGATTACTCACCTGATCGTATGAACGAAATAAGTGACGATGAGAGAGAGAGGAACCCTTCGGGATATACCGTCAAGGATTCCTAATTAAATAATATAATATTAAAATTAATTATAAGAGATATAACATGATTGAATGAGTAAAGATCTCGATGTGATTAAGTTAGGTTTGAAATTAGAATGTTTATCAATTTGATCGATTGATTTCTATGGTTATTGTTATTGTGAAATCATTAGTTTAAAATAAATAAATATGAGTTGAAATAATTATATGATTATTTAAATAATATTCAATTAAAAAGAATACAAATATAAATGTGTACATATATAAATATAACTTGTAATATATTAAATAATTTAATACGAACATAAAATATATATTTATACAATTTATATCTTGGAATATTTAACGGAAAACAAATTTTATAAATATAATTAAAACGTCTAAAAATTCGAGTTGTTACAGCTAGGATGAAAACGGTCAAGCTACTCTAGGTTCGCCGACAATTATTCCTAGTTGTTAACATAGGATACAAATTAATAAACGACTTATAACGAATATTTTTGGGACTTGATTGGCTTTTAAGTAAAGGATCGTTATTAGTTTACTTATTATTATTATTATTATTATTATTATTATTATTATTATTGTTATTATAACTTTTGGTTTTGATTAATCTTTGATGAATAACCATTATTTTTTAATATAAATAGATATATTGGGGAAAGAAAGTTTATTCTTCGATCCTTAATAACTCATTTGTTCGGTTTATTAAACGAACGGTATAAGTATAAAAATATTAATATCATCTTTGTTATACGTATAATTATACCAATATATATATATACACATATATGATTAATTAATAAATGAAATAAAACAATAACCTGAGGTTCGTTTATTAAAATAATGTTTATTTAATGATTTATATACATAAAAGTGTCAAGAATTTGATAAACAGAACATTTAAAAAAAAACAAAAACCGGGCCTGGGGGATTTGAACCCGCGCCCCAGGCCAGTATACATTTTTGAGAACACATGCGCTGACCATCAGGCCAGCGCTTAGATTTGATAAGAATATGGAACTGGAAATTCAAATACACAGGTTCGGTTCTTCCACAATTTCCAACACAAACCCTAGGATTTTAAATTGATTAAATTGTTTAAGGTTTGATTAAATTGATTTAGGGTTAATGTTTCTGGGCTAAAACCGATCTCAATGCATAGTTTAATTACCTATTATGGTGACAGAATTGACGGGGAACGAAGAACAAGAGGCGCGGCTCTGTTTTGATCTTGGACGGGTATTGACGGCTTTGTTTACTGCAATTAACTTAGGGGTTTAGGTCGCAATGTAGTGAGGGTGGTGTGGGCAAGTTTAATCGAAATATGTTCACGTATTTATAGTGGTTTAGGGTCGATTTTGGCCGCTGTTTGTTTTTACGAATTAGCTGTCATGATTGGTGTTTTCCAAAACTAAACTGTCGGTTGAACGCGTTTAAGGTTGTTAGATGATTTGTTAAGATCAATTTGCTTCTTTTAGCCCGTAAATTATGGTTCAAGAAATTGGGGGGGGGGGGTGCGCCGACGGTGAGAGGGAGAATGAGGAGGGAAAAAAATTGGATATTATTTGCTATCAGGTCCTTGATCTATGGTTGATGGTTCAAAAGTGAATTAGAGTTGGTTGAGGGGTAAATTTTGTACACGAATCATATTTAAAATTAAATAAATAAATAAACAAATAAAATACTAAACACAAATGCGTGATTTATTGATAAAATACCCGAACCCGAGCCCGGGTCGGGTAAAGGTTACAATACGAAGGGAACGAATAAACCCAAAATGTCACATCTTTGAAAAAGGATCTGTGGGAAGAATTATACAACCTTAAGACCTCGGATGGGTATGAATTTTTCTTGGCGATTCTAATTGCATAAAAGAACCAGGACAATGCAAGAATTCGAATTTTTGTGTTGTAAGTGCTATAATTTTATCGTAAAAGAAGATCGTACCAAATTTAAGATGAATGGGAGCATCTTCACCTATTTGTCAAAAATGAGACATATGTAGTAACATTGACCGGATATTGGTTGGGTACGAATTTGTGAATGGATGGCCAGATGCAACTTTGTTGACTTTGCCTAAAATGTATTCTGATCACAAGCCGGTGATTCTTTCATGTGTGGAGGTAAAATATGGTTCTAAGTCATTTAAGTTTTTTAATTCTTGGCTGAAAGATATCGAGGTAGAAAAGGTGGTTAAGGAGTCAATTGAGGGGTGTGCTGTAGTTGGACCACCTGAAACATTTTTTGCGAATAAATTAAGAGCTTGTAAGATCGCTTTAAAGATATGGAGGAGCGAAGTTGGAAGGGGGTTTAAAGCTCAAACTCGCTAAGAGAATAAATGATCTGGATCTTTTGGCTGAATTTAAAAAGACCTCAACAAGGAAGAAGAACAAGAGAGTTGGGCTGTAAGGTCAATTAGCAAAGATAGAAAAATGTTTGTTGATGGATTTAAAACAAAAGTCACGGATTAAATGGGCGGTCAACGGTGACGAGAACTCTGCTTTCTTTCACGGCATAATCAATTGTCATAAAAAAGCAAACAATTTAAATGGGCTATGATTTGATGAGATGTGGGTTACAGATTTGGACATGTTGAAAATTGAAATAAAATATTTTTTTGAAAAGAAGTTGGTGAACCGATGGGGGAAAGATCGGTTTTCTATACGTTGGGCTATCAACAACAGATGCTGAAGATATTGTCAAACCGTGCACTAAGGAGGAAATTAAATGTGCAGTTTAGGGGTGCAATGGGGGAACATATCACTCTTTAACTTAAAAACTAGACATGTGACCAATAATTGGTATCTGTTTTATAAATATATCAGAGTAAAATGTTGTAAAGTGGAAGTCTTGATTAAAAGAGAAATCTGCATTTTGTCTCCCTGGTTTATATCGTCGTTCGACGGATTAACCACTGAAAAAGATTTTGCGAACTTTGGACCATTGTGATATTTGGGCGGGTCAGTCTGTGGCCATCCGTTAAATATTTTCGTTAAAGGCCGTTGAGTTGAAGGGTATTTTAGACTTTTTACAAATATAAGTTTGGCCGGTCACATATGTGCCCCTCTGTTAGTTATTTTTTTTAAAAGCTTGAAAAAACCAGCTTGTCGGGAAAAATGACAGTCCGACCACCAGGTATTATCTTCTTCCTCCTTCCTCCATACTCTTCCCCCTTCTCCATCTCTCCTTCCTCCCTCTTTCCTTCATTTGTTTCTTACCCAACACCATCACCCACATTTTCCCCACAATTTCCCCACTATCTATATATATACACCACACCATCACCATCACCACCATCACCAACACCATCACCGCCATAAACAACACCATCACCGACGCCATCGCAATCTCCATCTCCATCACCAACACCGACCCACGCCGCCACCACCGACGCCGAGCCGCCATCCTCATCCACATCCGACGCCGCCATCCACCGCCGTACAATGGTTTTCATGTTCGTTATTCGGTTCAACTGTTTAATCGGAGTCCCATTTGCATTGAGTGTCCGAATCCGGTTTCGGATTCGGAGAATTTCCGTCCATGTTGATGTTAATGTCGCCGGTCAAGCCCGGTTGGCGTTCCGTAGAACGTGGAATCTCGACCCGCTTCTCCGACCGTAGTGTTCGAGGTCGGGGTCGGCGCGTAAAATCCCGAAGATTATAATTCGGGTGTTTTGATATATGTGTTTATGTATTGTGTTTATGTTTTGTGTATGTGTTTATGTGTTTATGTATTGTGTAATATATATAAAACAATGGTTGTGTTCATTTTGTGTTCGGGCTAGGGTTTGGGGATAATTAAAAAACGAGTCGGTTCGGTGTATTCGGGCGTATAGTTTACTAGAAAACGACCCGTTTTGTCGTTTTTGAGCTAAAATTACAATAAAAAACGACCCGTTTCGTCGATTTTGAGATAAAATTACAATAAAAACGACCCGTTTCGTCGTTTTTGAGCTAAAATTACAGTAAAAAACGACCCGTTTCGTCGTTTTTGAGCTAAAATTACAGTAAAAAAACGACCCGTTTCGTCGTTTTTGAGCTAAAATTACAGTAAAAAACGACCCGTTTCGTCGATTTTGAGCAAAAATTACAACAAAATACGACCCGTTTCGTCGTTTTTTTAGTGAAAAGTTTACTAAAAAATGAGCCGTTTCGTCGTTTTTAGTGAAAAGTTTACTAAAAAACTGCCCGTTTTGTCGTTTTTGAACCAAAAGTTTACTAAAAAACGAGCCGTTTCGTCGTTTTTTAGTGAAAAGTTTACTAAACAAGAGCCGTTTCGTCGTTTTTGAACGAAAAGTTTACTAAAAAACGGCCCGTTTTGTCGTTTTTGAACCAAAAGTTTACTAAAAAACGAGCCGTTTCGTCGTTTTTTAGGGAAAAGTTTACTAAACACGAGCCGTTTCGTCGTTTTTGAACGAAAAGTTTACTAAAAAACGGCCCGTTTCGTCATTTTTGAACCAAAAGTTTACTAAAAAACGAGTTGTTTCGTCGTTTTTTAGTGAAAAGTTTACTAAAACACGAGCGGTTTCGTCGTTTTTTTAGTGAAAAATTTACTAAAAAACTAGTTGTTTCGTCGTTTTTGAACCAAAAGTTTACTAAAAAACGAGCCGTTTCGTCGTTTTTAGTGAAAAGTTTACTAAAAAACGAGCGGTTTCGACGTTTTTAGTGAAAAGTTTACTAAAAAAACTAGTCGTTTCGTCGTTTTTAAACCAAAAGTTTACTAAAAAACGGCCCGTTTCGTCGTTTTCGGACGAAAAGTTTACTAAAAACGAGCCGTTTCGTCGTTTTTGAACGAAAAGTTTACTAAAAAATTAGTCGTTTCGTCGTTTTTGAAAGAAAAGTTTACTAAAAAACGAGCCGTTTCGTCGTTTTTGAACGAAAAGTTTACTAAAAAACGGCCCGTTTAGGCGTTTTTGAACGAAAAGTTTACTAAAAAAGAGCCGTTTCGTCGTTTATGAACGAAAAGTTTACTAAAAAACGAGCCGTTTCGTCGTTTTCGGACGATAAGTTCACTAAAAAACGAGCCGTTTCGTCGTTTAAAAAAACGTTTTAAAAAGGGACCGACTCGTTTGATTTTTTAGAAAAGAATGGCCGTTTAAAAAAAACCGATCCTTTTAATATACAGACTATATATATACAGACTATATATATACAGAATATATATATATATATATACAAGAAACATGCATATATATAGTTTCAATTCAAATGCTTAATATATGTTACATATTGTGTAGTTTTATTAAATGTTAGTTCAGTTCAATTGGTTGGTCTTGTGTGTTATTAAACTAGGGGTCGGGGGTTCGAACCCCACCCTTTACACGAATTCTTGATATTTAGTTTTAGGATTAATTATAGGCTCAGGGGTAAAATGGTAAATTCAACGTTTTTTGGTCAGTCAACTCACAGTCAACTGACGGCAAGGAGACAGACTGACCCGCCCAAATATCACAATGGTTTACGTTTAAATTCATACGACCATTTTAGGAAGTTTTTGAAGGAGACGTGGCGGGGATTCAAAAAATATTATCACACTCATTTCAGCAAGGGATATAATTCTTGTTTTATTTCTTTACTAGTAGGAGAGCCCGCGCTTTGCGGTGGGGACACAAAGGGGGTCGGTTCGTTATGGTACGGACATTTCGCATAGTCATGCTCATTCAATTACCATTTCAATAAGAGAGCTCCGATGTCCACATAGTTTACAATACAAAAATAAGAAATTTATATAATCTTATCACAAAATCTAAGTTATACACAATTATGTTTTTAATTGGTTCTTTTTCAAAAGTTAATGAACGTTGGCTCCCTAAGGTATCGTCATTCGCTATTGAAATTGATGTGTTGTAAAACACACTTAATTTCCTTATCGTTTTATCATGATTTAATTGCTTTTTAGTTTAATTATTAAGAGGTTTAGCATGTTTTTGCTTAATTTTACAAAGATGGATGTTTACTTGTAGGTTATGAGTTTTAATGAATAAAAGTGGCAAGTTTGAAGACTCTAGGGGCTTATTTGAGCAACTTTGAAGACTACAACTCAAGACCCGACCCAAGCCCACAAGTTAGAAGCCTTACGTGCATAATATATTAATTAAACAAAAGAAAAAAGAACCCTAACAGCCCATCAATCCCGAAATCAGCCCCCAACTAGTAAAAAAATAAACCTAAAAGCTCCCATTCAAGAGGAAAAATTCGTTTTTTGCAATTCTTGAGCCAAGGGAAGAAGAAGGAGGCTAAGGATAGTTGTGGACAGCAGCTAGGGACCATATTCATCAAGAATCTCAGCCATATAACCCTAAGTAACCATCCATAAACTTTATCCTTTGTTCAAGAACCCTAACTTGTTTAGTTTGATCTTTTTGTTGGATTGTTTTGCAAGTCACTTAGAGATTGATTTGTGTTTGATTGTTCTTGATCATTGAATGAATCTTATGTTTATGATGAGTTATATGATGTTTAATTTTAATGTATGCTGCTGTCCAAAATCAATGTTAGGCTAAACTAGTTAGTTCTACCTAGGTTAGATGATTGTTGTTAGGTTTTAGTAAGTAGTTTGGATTGTTGATGATCATGGCTTAAATTGTTAATGTAAAGTTTGGTTTAACATTGAATTAGGTTGTGTTTAGTGGCTGTGAATTTGTTAATTACACTTATAAACCTCTTGCTTTAATTAATTGAATGATTTTTGATTGATTGTTGCTTGTTAGGACTCTTTACTTAGTGTTTAGGATTTGTTTGCGGGTTGATCAACCTTAAGGTTTAAGTGAGTGTTTTAATTGAATATAATCAGCGGGTAGACACCTTCCTTGAGACCGAGAGGTGATAGGAAGTAAACTCGTCTCATAGCTTTTACTTGTTAGGATTAGGATCGCGCGAGAGCGGGTTCGGTTCTTGTCGGGTTTGGGTTTGTGAGCGATTAGTTGACCTCGTTTAAGTTAAACTGAATTGTTCCTCTATCCTTGGTTGCGTAGTATTCGTCTCCATTAGGGTAGTGTGTCGGTGAGACCGAGAGGATAGTCGGCATTAGAGCACGTTAACAATTCGTCACCCGGTTTGTTCTTAAAATCAACTAAGTGTAGGTGAGGGCTTGTTAGTGAGACCGAGAGGTAATCTAGCTTCCTGAGTGAACCTTAGTTGTGTCATTCCTTAGGAGCCGGTGTCGTGAGATTCTACAATCCATTAGCTTATTATACCTTCAATAAGATTCTTACCTAGGTAGACGTTTTTCCCATTGATCAGACTTATTTTCAAAGTTTCGTCTAGTTTTCTTAATTCGAGTCTTTTAAGTTAATTTAAATTAGGTTAAGTAGTTAATAATTAAAATCAATTTAAAATATATTATTCTTAGGTGAGTCTTATTTAGGGTTAAGTATTAGATACATGTTCATGTGTCCTTGTGTTCGACACTCGGACTTCCTTAGTGCTGTACTATTAGTGATCGGTACACTTGCCGGTTTTGTGTGGCTTCTTTAGGAATTTCGTTTAATAAATTAAAGCTTAGTTATGAGAGCATCGTTAGACACACATCAGGAATAATGAAAGAGATCGTAGTGGAGGTTAAGGTGAAAACAGGCTAATAAGACAATGTGAGATAGGAGTCTTTAAGATCAACACAAGACATTTATACCCATTTAAATCCTCTACACACATAAAACTATACTGGATTCCCAAGGGAGATATGTTCTTTTTACTAAACATAAATATGCATAACTAACAAATACTATAGTATTCATGTTTTTTTCTTACCATAGACACCACATAAATTTTACTTAAAAGTCAATTAGAAAAGTTTAACAATGACGTATTATCATTTAATAGATTTATAATCATCGAATTACCAAAAGCTATCTGCAGGACAACAACAAATTAAGTAAGCGAATATAGCCTTGCATAGCAAACAAATATGCCCTTGTATGTACTTGAGTATTGGAAACAAAAGATTTCTTGTTTGCTGTTATAAACAAGTTGCCCTTAAATTTGCACAAAACATGTAATTAGTAGAAAGTGAAGCAAAAGGCATTAATATTATGTTATATTGTCAATCACCTGTTTATGTATGGTGTGCAATCATTTTCAGAATTTTGTAACTAACATCAAAAAAGATTCAATTATGGCCCGTTTGACTTTCGGCTCAAACCAACCATACTCTTTTCAATACCCCTTTGACCTGATAGTATAATGCGGATAGGTTCAACTATGGCCCCCGTTCTTCGCATTCAAATGATCTACCATAGATAAGCTTCTGCATGTCAAGCCAGTGAAGCACCACTGGATAGATTAATGTGGGCTCTCCCTCCAAGACCCTATTTAACCTGCAGAAATTAAATAAAATATAAAATGAGTCATGATATGATCTCATGTTAAAAGAACATAAGCAAAAATGTAATAAAATAATATATCACCTGGTTAAAGACGATTTTATCACTTAAAGGAGATGCTTTTAAATGTTCTTTCACAGCCTTCATATTACGTTCAATAAGCAGATTCAAATGAATATACAAAATGATGTTTAAAGAATTAAGGACGCACAATCTTTCAAGCACCAGTATTGGTTTCGTTATTTTCAACGATGCCGGTGATTTGGTTTATACTGTCACTCATTTTTGGTATTTTTCAGTATGGTACAAGTTCGATGTTGTGCCCGGTACGGATATAATCCTTGTGATTATTGATGTAATGACATTGAAATATATCAAAAGACTTGTTAACATCAAGTAGAGGTGGTAAGATGGAGTGGTTTTTAGATAGCGGGTCAGAAAACAAGTTTCAAGTCAGAACGGTCCATTTTAATAGAAATGAAAGTAATCAGATTGAGTCAAATTAACCTGTATATATCCTTGTTAAGTAATTTCATTTATTTGACATGTTTGAGATAAAAAACAAAGCCCGAGTCAGGTTTTGCTAGGAATTTAGTATGTCGGGAGAGATTGGTAAACGGGCTAGGTTTAATCTCTAATTGTTTAAGCGGGTCAATAATAACCCGTCATGGTTAACCCAACACCTTATCTAATTTAGGAAAATTAATGAACAAAAACACGTTCACTTTCTTCGTTCACCTATGTTTGTTAATTTTCATTTAGAATATAAATGAAATGTTTTCTGAAATATGTTAGCTTATTCTTGTGAGTGTGCAATAATACCGTTTTTTTGACCATACTTGACAAGCAATTACTTTCATTTAATTATGTTTTCTTTCAGGATCTTTTGGTTGCCATTAAAGTAGTCATTTGGATGGTTGATTCCAGCATCACAAGATGAGTTATGAAGAGCTTCAAATGTCAAAGTGCATGCCAACTACACAATATATTATAGAAAATTAATACTTTAAAACATGAAAAGAATGAAATTTATAGTAAAAGTTAATGAGTTATGACCTGATAATGTCTATTTTTTGATTTCTCAAAAAACATGTTATAAAACACGGCTGCTTACTCCAAATTTACCAAGAGCAACCCTTAAATTTTCTTCGCTGCAGACACGGAACTAAGGGTAAAATGGTAAAGTAGCTGATAAATATTCCAACGTACATCATAATTAAATGAGATTATATTGCCTGAACTACTTGCAATCTAACATTAAGGGGCTTTATTGTTCCATGTTTAAGTTTATTAATGAATCGAATGCTCAACGAGCAATTCGAGAACCATTCGGCACAAAGTTCATTTGTCTCTTGAATGAACATGAACATTATTAAACTTGTTCATTTAGAGATATGTACAAACAGAAACACACGTCATGTTTGTTGATTTACGTCCATAAATGTTCGTTTATGTTTGTTCATTTACTTTGTTACGTTATTTTCATTTACATATTTGCTTATGTTTACACCAAAACTAATTGGCCCGTCATGGTTAACCCAACATCTTATATAATTTAGGAAAATGAACGAACTAAAACACGTTCATTTTCTTCCTTCACCTACGTTTGTTAATCTTCGTTTAGAATATAAATGAACGAAAAGAAACAAAAACATGTTCATTTTATTAAAAATGAACACACACAAAAACTTATGTTTGTTTAATGTTCATGTTCATGCTTGTTCGGTTCTTTAGAGGCTAGTCCATGTTAAACGTTCCTAAAATGACGATAATGGCAACCACGATGGTCTCCAACTCCAGGAGTCAACTTGAAAGTAAGATTGAGTGTAACATACTTGGAGGACTTATTGAAGCATAAGATTTCAAATACAAGAGTTTTCTACTATGAATTCTGTGGTGAAAGATGCAACAATTAGCATCCGTTAGGGATTCATAGATATTTGCAATGAAATCTGTACATTATCTTGAGTTCGAATTCACACGACTAAGATTTCAAAAAAAAAAAAAGATTGATTATTGGGCTAAATTCACACGGGACTTTAAACAAACATGTGGTGTGCAAACATAGTGATCTTGATATGCATAGAAAACATATAATCTGAATTGAATAATTTGGTTGCATTCGTGAAATGCTTTGATGAATTTCACAAACTAAAAAAAAACGAACCTGTTTTGGCAATTGTGTGTGTGTGTGTGTGGGGGGGGGGGGGGGGGGAAGCAAGTGCAATCAACCATCTACCATAGTTATACAAGTGAATATAACAACCAAGAATTTATTGGCCACTGATTAATGAGTATCCATGACTATTTCAGTGGAGAATTAGGGGTTGCGATGGTGTTTACTTGTAATTAAATGTTGCTGGTTTCATTGAGGATTAATGGTTACAAAGGAGAAATTAATTGAACAATCAATTGAGTTAGTTGAATAGGTCGTCGGAGAATAAATTGAATAGATCGCCGGAGGATAAATTATAACAGTACAAGCGAAGGTATAAGGTCGCCTGCCGATGAGGTGTAATCAATTTAGCGGCGTCTCCCTTTATATATTTAACAGCGTCTTACAATGGTTAAATTACCATTCTATCCACCTAAAATGTTTATATGTAATATATAGATAACTAAAAAGTTGGTGACCCGCAAAAAATTGAAGAATATAGACCGACAAACTTAATTGGGTGTATTCCGGAGATTATATCCAAGGTGTTAGCAAATCACAAGGGTAATTGGGTTCGTAACAGGGGAGGAACAATCGGCGTACATATCGAGAAGGAACATAACGGAGGGGAAAAAAAGATGATGGTTTTGAAAGTTGACTTGGACAAGGCTTTTAATTCACTGAATTGGAAATTTTTAGACTTGATCCTGTCTCAATTGAGGTTCCAGATCAAATGGAGGTTGGAGGTTAATGGTACACTCGTTTCGGCTAGGTTGTCAATTTTAATTAATGGGTAGCCAACTTCAGAATATGATATCAAGAGAGGAGTCAGACAAGGCGATGCATTTGCTACTTTACTTTTCATTATAGCCATGGAAGCTTTAAACTTGACAATGCGTTTGGCGTGTTCAAGGTCATTCCAAAGTTCGCAAAATCTTTTTCAGTGGTTAACCCGTCGAACGACGATATAAACCAGGGAGACAAAATGCATATTTCTCTGATTAAAATACTAAATAATTCAAAAGTCGGAAATTAAGAACCAATAGTTGGTACAAAAGTGTTTGAAACATGAAAACCATACATATTTTAATATTAAAACTTTATCTGAGCCATCAGATCGTCTAATGGCTACACTCCAACTCCATATATATACTCATTATTACCTGTAAAATAGTTTACAAAATACGTCAGCAACACATGCTGGGGAACACGTTGACACAAAATATCTTAATACTTAATTATCCCATCGAGACATAACTTAGGCCCCGGCCCAACGTGGCTTAGTAAACAATCAAGTTCTGAAATCTGAAAAACAATTACAAACTCCAGCTCAACTCGAAATCGCTCAGCAAATACCGCAACATTCAAGATTACTTAGCTACTACCAATATACATAAGATAATCCCCACTTGAACATTACGTAGGTCTGGCCCAACGTGGCAGAGACATTATCACGCGTGGTGCGGTGTGCCTACCATCTACCCACATATGAAAGGATCCACACAAACGTTTACGATAGCCTGAGGCTCAGCCATTACCTTTGTTTATAACGTTTTAGGGATACACAATCCCATGTAAATATCTATAAGACTCGATTAATAAGTTATAAAGAGTTTTTAGAGATACACAATCCCATGTAAATAATTATAAGACTTGATTAAAAGTTATAAAGAGTTTAGACATATTCACCTTTGTTATGATCAGTGTGTCTTACTGATGTATTCTTCTTGTTACCTCGGACCTATAGTACGAGAATAACTTTTTATAAATACTAGATCAACGATCTAGCTTTAGACCTTTAGTCTATTTGCATAATCATTACCTTGATAATTATTTCTCTTTTTATGAAATACTTGGACCTTTAGCCCAAGAAGATTCATCACTTAGATAATACGTTTCTTCTTCATGAAGAAACATATATACTAAGTTTCTTCATTTTTAAGAAACATTATAAAGTCTTTATAATCATAAAAATATAATATTTTATCTATATCCTTGTCTTATGAAAACTATTTTCACTTATAATATAATCAAGGTATAGACTATACCCCTGACTAGGGTCTAAGCCATATTTAATAAAATAATATGGCAGAACCCCTACCTTGTATGGCTAGTTTTTAAGAAATACCCAGGCTTGGCGTGGGTAACACTTCAACATGTCGTCGGGTAATCGAGAGAACAAACAAACATCACTTCTACTCCTTGCATGTACTTCGAGAAACGAACGTTGTTGATCGTGGCACGTACTTCGAGATAAAGTGAGAGTGAGATTGATTTGGATGCACAAGGCAGTGCCCGACTCTCCTATTTATAGGATGAGTTTTCTGACCCATCGCGTATCACGATTGGGCTTAAAGGGGATCCATCGCGTGTCGTGATGGATCGCTCCACCCCCTCTGAATATTTTAATTGGTCGCGTATCGCGACAGGGTTTTTGGGTGATCATCGCGTAGCATGATGTCACACACTAGGCTTGATTGGTCACCTAGTAGACCTGCCACGTGTCCACGATTACTTCGCCTAGTCATTGCGTATCGCGATGACCCGATGGATTAGAGGGTCGCGTATCGCATCACCGCCCATTCTGGGGTATTGTGATATACCCATCGCGTAATGCGATGGGTTTTCTTCGCCCCATTCGCTAGGACCACTGGGTGCATGTTTGGAAATTAAGAATATTACTATGGAAACTCATCTTCTTATAATGAGCTTCCAAGTTCTTTTTACTTTCCACGTAGGATGGATTTATCTCTCCTATTTATACCTTGTGAAAGACTTTCATTCTCTTTCTTCTTTCCTTGTGGGATGGATATATTTTTCTATTAATATGGGATGCTTCCAACTTTTATGCATATATATATATATATATAATTATTTAACGTCTTTACCATATCATACAAATATGTTTGGGTCCTTCGACTTTCAAATTTGACATTTTTAACCCAAATAAATATGGGATTTTCCGAGATGTTACATCTCCGAGACCGAATGGGTTTACGTTTAAATTCATACGACCATTTTAGGAAGTTTTTGAAGGAGACGTGGTGGGGAATCAAAAAATATTATCACACTCATTTCAGCAAGGGATATAATTCATGTTTTATTTCTTTATAACTAAAAAGTCGGTGACCCGCAAAAAATTGAAGAATATAGACCGATAAACTTAATTGGGTGTATTCCGAAGATTATATCCAAGGTGTTAGCAAATCACAAGGGTAATTGGGTTCGTAACATGGGAGGAACAATCGGCGTACATATCGAGGAGGAACATAACGGAGGGGAAAAAAAGATGATGGTTTTGAAAGTTGACTTGGACAAGGCTTTTAATTCACTGAATTGGAAACTTTTAGACTTGATCCGGTCTCAATTGAGGTTCCCGATAAAATGGAGGTTGTAGGTTAATGGTACACTCGTTTCGGCTAGGTTGTCAATTTTAATTAATGGGTATCCAACTTCAGAATATGATATCAAGAGAGTAGTCAGACAAGGCGATGCATTTGCTACTTTACTTTTCATTATAGCCATGGAAGCTTTAAACTTGGCAATGCGTTTGGCGTGTTCAGAAGGTCATTCCAAAGTTCACAAAATCTTTTTCAGTGGTTAACCCGTCGAACGAGGATATAAACCAGGGAGACAAAATGCATATTTCTCTTATTAAAATACTAAATAATTCAAAAGTCGGAAATTAAGCACCAATAGTTGGTACAAAAGTGTGTGAAACATGAAAACCATACATATTTAATATTAAAACTTTATCTGAGCCAGAAGAGCACGTTATATGGGGTTAAAGTGGATGTTAGAAATGTTGAGTATATGGCATCGATATTAGATTAAAAATTCTAAAAATTACCAATGGTGTATCTCAGTCAACTGATTGCCGTTAATATGTGTCACACTAAGAACTAGAAGTTGATTGATGATAAATTTGACAAAAAAACTTATCAAAACTTATCAAATTGGAAACCAAGGTAATGTCTTTTGGTGGTAGGCTTACACTTGTCAAGTCGGTGTTAAGAAGTTTGGGAGTGTACTACTTCTCAATTTTCAAAGCACCGGATGAGGTGCTTAAAAAGCTTAAAGCCAAATAGAGAAGGTTTCTATGGTGCACTAGTGAAGATAAGGAAAAGATAAGCTAGGTTGTTTGGCATAAATCATAAGAGAAAAAGTTAAGGGCGGTATTGGAGTTATTAGTTTAAAGTCGACGAATTTGACTTTATTAGAAAAATGGTGGTCAAGATATTAGATTTACAACTTTGCTCTTTGGGTTAGAGGAATCACTGCGGTTCACACAGGTACTCGGAGTTGGGATATGATATCGGTTAAAAAATCAATTGGGGGAACGTGAAAGAGCATCAATAAATTGCGGTCGGGTGAAAATGAGACAAGTCTGTTATCATCAAAGAGACTAAAGTTGCAACTTGGCAGCGGGATAAGACACTTTTCTAGATTAATATTTTGGCCGGTGACAGACCACTAAAATATGTGTTCCCTTCTTTATTCGAACTTAAAAAAAAACGTGCCCGTACAAGAGTGCTGTGTGGCTGATTTTTGAATTGAGTTGGATTTGGAGATGAGATGACCCATCAGGCTGCACATGCAAAAAATATGAACTGATAGATCATGTTGGATTTATCTCAAGGATTATGATATCAAATGTGCCGGATGTTTGAGTTTGTAAGGAAGAAGATGGTTCTTTGTGCAATTATTTGGTTAAAAATTTTAGAAAGGAATTGGATAATGTGAATCAACATGAAATGGACGTAAATTTTTGGTTGAAAAGCATTCTGATCAAAGTGAATTGTTTTGTTTGGAGATTATTAATGGATATGATTGCTACTAAAGAGGCATTGATGGTGAGAGGGATTGAGGTCGGGGACACTAGGTGTGTTTTGTGTAAAGAACGGTCGGAATCATCCTTGCTCTTGATGATACATTGTAGGGTGGCAAGATTGGTTTGAGCCATTGTATTTGGTTGGGTGAAGTTACCGGGAACCGATGGCTTTGAATCCGTGAATGAGGTGTTGGATTACCCTTGATAGCTCAAGAAAAACAAGGAGTGCGAAGAGATTCAAGCTATTTGTTTGACAACATGTTGGATGATTTTGGTTAACTAGAACGATATGATCTTCAATAAAAAGGCACTCTTGATTGCTAAAGTTTTTATGACATTAAAGCCATATCATTCTTTGGGTGAGTCAACGCAACCAAATATTAGGCTTGAAGTGGGAGAAATGGAGTCGATTCAACTTTATTCATTTTTCGTTGTGGATAGTTCTTGGTGTAGTTTGTATTTGTTGTACATTTTTTTTCTTGTAACTTGGACTCCTCACTTCTTCTAAGCAGTCCTTTTTTGTTAAGACCGTATATTTCGTGAAACGACTAAGGATAACGGACAAGAGTCACGAAACACAATTATGTTGAAGACCTCCAAGTACAGCCGCCGGAATCAGCTATAATTGAAAGTTGCTTAGAATAGAAAGTAATGAAATAACGAACCACACAATAATAACTTAAAATATTTCAATTATATAGATTATCAAACCGATACAATCGGAAAACTTAGGGTTTCTATGTGGGAATGTCAGTTGCGGCTGTCCGTATAATTCCGGTAGGTGTAAGAGGTATATTCTAGGCGTATCGCTCAATGTGACGTAATCATTCTTTTTATAGGGCACATGGCATTCCTTCTAGAAACCCTAATCATTATAAACATTCTCAAAATTAATACAAGTGTAAATCAGGTCTTCGGGTAAACATATTCTTTTTCGAGAAAACCTTGTAATCCTGAGTTTGCTCGGAACATCACCTCAAGTAAACTTTTTCTTAACTAAGAAAATCTTTTTCTCAAGCGTACTTCAATCTTCATGATAAATCCAAACTTTGCTCGCAAGTATACCACGAGCAAACTAGTTCTTGCTGGAATCTCTTCAATCTTTGAATTAGTCTTAATTGAGCAAACTAAGTATAATCGGGTACTGTAGCTTACCCGAGATTGAACTTTGCTCTGAGTAGCACTTTATTTAATTTTCATTAACTCCCTACAAGAATACTTGAGATCCACTATTATTTTGTCCTTGTTCGATCCACCAGTTTACTTGTAAACATAGTTTAAGCATGGATAAATCAAGGGTTTGCTCGGATACAAACCTTACATGATAGAAGAACTACTTTGCTCGACGAAATGCAGTTTGCTCGAAACTAACACTTAGAAGAATTCAAGAAGATATTCTTACTCGATAAGATATCTTGCTCAAAATAGCAAGTACCTTACGTTGTGATTGAGTTTGCTTGAGTTCCAAACTTAGCATTTTCTTAGGAGGTTGAGAAGATTTCAATCTTTTCATATCAATCCTTTAGACCCAACAATTTTGGTTTTATAAAAATAGGCCTTAAAAAAACCCTGAAAAACGTACTCATTTAACACATGTTTTTCACAACTTAATACTCTAAAAAATGGAAACTAAAGTATCCCAAGCATCCATTAATGTCGGTGCTTCAGCAACAGAATCGAAAACGTCGTACCAGCAAATTGAAACCATGATACTTGGCAGCATTTTAATATGTGCGATATTATCGGCAAGTCAAAGCGCGTTGGGTACAAGAAATGTGGTGGTTTTTTCAACCAGATTCAAACTCAAATATAAAATATCATGTAAAAATAATGCACCGCAACGAAAAGCACTACCGATCAAGATCAAGCATCAAAAGCCCATGAGAAAATCTCTATGATTTTGACGTTACCATGGCGATAAAAGCTATATGCAAAGTTTGTGATTCAATAGTGTTTTCCGTTCAAACACTTCATCAACCCATGTTTAACAAAGACTATTCAAGATTCTCCCAACTACTTTACAAACACGTAAGTCATTCAACTCTAGGATGTCGTCGTTTAATTTTTGGAAAGAAGCAAAAAAATGAGTTGATTTCAGGTTTTGAAAAATAAAAAACAGATGGAAATTTAACTACCGATTTTTTGTTGGCTCTAAAAGGTTTACCGGAATTGTGCTCTTATGTCACCGCTCATTGGGTAGATCGACGTATGATCACATTTAACTGTTTCGGCTGAGAAATGGTGATATGTTTATTGTTTAATTGAATTGCTCCAAGTTTTTTAAATCGCCTCCATGTTTAAGTTATGGCACGATATTGAACCCCTGCCAAAACGTTAACAGTGCTGAATTTTTAATTCAAAAAACAATAAATGATTTGACTTTATATGATAATGATCCTATGTTTGCAAAAAAAAATGCAATAAAATAATTTAACTAGGATTTTCAAAATATGTTTGATGTATACCTGTCTAAATATGGTTCCATGACATACACAAATGAATCAATGTGGTTCATGGGTGTGGTGGGTTCTAGTAGTTCGGAAAACTCATGGAGTAGTTTTATATTCAACATTTAGGAAAAAAAATATTAGTGAGCGAAGCAACTCTCCAAGTATCGAGTTCGGGTGGTATAGTGAAACAAATTTATTTTCCATTATGAAACCTGATGCCTTATGTCACATCTTGACTTAGGGCCTAGGCGTGTGACCAATAGTTGATACCTGTTTTGTAAATATATTAGAGTTGTGGTTTATTTAGCGGAAGACGTTGTTTAGGATAAAATATTAATATGTTTTGAAAACTTCGCGGATAATAAATACCCGAGTTTTGATTTACAAATCATGTTTGCAATTTTTCTAATAATTTAGAACCGAGTCTCTCTACCTTGCGGTCATTTAACTCCATAAGTAACTCTAATTCCTTTACTTGTGTTAATCTGATTCCTTGAAATGGGGGGGGGGGATACGTCAACGATATACTAGTGAATCGTTTACTCTATCAATCAATCAATTAATCATACCCAGTAAAATCCCACCGACAGCAAAGCTATAAGTAGGGTCTGGGCAGGGTGGGATGTAGGCACACCGTACCTCTATCCAAAGGAATAAAGAGGTGGCTAAAAACATTTATTAATTCTCTGACTGATAAGATAGTTTCCTTGAACAATATTAGCAGAAACGTCTCTTATTTATGGTTATATGTACTACTTGCCATACACACACAATTACGGTTCTTCAGAAACTGATGCCCATTGGAGAACTTGGTTATGACCGTTAGCCTTCGGCCACATAGCCTTGAATGATAGACTAAACAGATATGTATGGATCCAGAAACATGTGTACTTGGTCTGAGTTGCTTTTATTTTATACCTTATAATTTAGGGATCACGTAACCTCTTAAATCTTCTTATGATAAAGATCACGGAATCACAAATAAATATTTGACTAACTTGTTAAGATTAACAACCCCGTTGGGTTGTTTATCTTAATGACTAATTGTAAAAGGTTTAACGTATTCACTTTATAAATTATAAAAAATGTATGAACGTATTCACGTTATAAATTATAAAAAAATTATGAACGTATTCACATTATAAATTATAAAAAAGTTTGAACGTATTTGCATTATAAATTATAAAAAAGTTTGAACGTATTCACATTATAAATTACAAAAAAAGTTTTAATGTATTCACATTATAAATTATAAAAATGTTTGAACATATTCACCTTTTGACGAGTTACTCAATTAACAACTTATCTGTATTTGATGAACGATTACCTCGGACCTATAGTTCAAGAACAATAGTTTAATAATTTATCTAGATCAAATGATCTAGCTTCAGACCTTTAGTTTGGTTAAATAGCTCTAAACCTTGATTGAATATTTTATTGTTAAAATTTTACTTTAGACCTTTAGTTTATAAAAGTCAACTTTTTTAATATTGACGTTTCTTCCCGCTGAAGAAATCATCTAAGTTCTATGTTTTTTCCTTTAGTTTAAAATTTTACTAGCCACATGTCACTTTGTAAGGGTATGAGTAGTTATATGTTGGCATGTTTCCTTTGTGTTGCCACCATGTGACATGTATCTTCTCATAGTGATGAGTCATAGGACACGTGTCGCCTCAATAAATCTTTAGCTAAATGACTAACTAGTCCCTCAACATCTTAAATTGACAAATTGGTATGAATATTCTAAGGATGTTACATCCTCCCCACCTTGGAATGAATGTCATCCTCGAGATTCATTCTCTTGGTTGTGAATATTTCACGTGTATAAATTTAAATTTGTAGTTGTTAATCCTACATCTTTAAATGATGTACTTAGTCAATAGTTTAGAACGTCACATGTAATTGTAAATTGCCAAGCACAATGGCCAGTTGTGTTTAACTATTTACCTAATCTTTTGTATTCTAAACATTTACTGATGTTAACTAGGTTGCACTTCGCCTATCGAATCCTTTCAATTTAATCACTCTAATAAATTTTTAGGATACTCATACTGGAGTTATGTTTATTCTTTACTCCATGATCTTGGTAGACTCTGGAGGACTCCTTCTGTCCTTATTCGCCAGTTTCTTCTTTTGAACTCTATAACTTCATATAACTAATTTTGTTTGAAAAAGGCATGTTGTTACATCTGTATGCTAATATCTTTCCTTATACACATTAGGGATTTAAATACCCGTTTATCGTTTACAAAACTTCTCGTTTAAAAACGAGTTACAAATGATTTACAAGAGTTAACTAACTATTAATTATTTCTAATGCCCTCGGATCTTGAACATTCATTTGGCATATTCTTGTCTGTTTCTATTGTTGATTGCCATATGCATCTTGTATGTTTAACATATTTATCTAGCATTTCCTTTCTTAACGCCGCTTCCACTTGTGTTGCTTATCTTCTTCGGACATTCTATGCTGAAATGTCCTTTTTCTCCACAACTAAAGCATATAACTGTTTTCCTCTTGCAGTCATCTTTCGAATGACCGATTTTCTTGCAGAAGGTACATGTTATCAATAGATTGTTGTTTGGAATGTTAGCTGATCTTAAACACTTCCCGTGGTGTCTTTTGTCACAACTTGGGCAAATTGGTCTTGTGAATTCGAATGGACATTCCTCCTTTTCTTTCCCTCGGTTTCTTCTTTCTTCCCCTTGCCATTCTTTTCTTCTTCTTGGTTTTTGATAAGATCATTCATGTGATAACCGGCTAATACCATGGCTGAATCAACGGTTTGAGGCAAATGAGACCTCACCATGTCTCTAATTTCCCGAAGTAAACCCCAAATATAGTGGTTACTTTGTTGGATTCAAGTGCTACCAAATGTGGTACTAATCTACAATACTCTTGGAACTTAGTATTCTAGTCCTTGAGATTTGTGTCATCCACCTTGTGGTTCAAAAACTTGGTTTGAATATGATCAGTTTCATGCATGGGATAGAACTTTTATAGCAGAAGTTCTTTGAATGCTTCCCATTTCAATTGATAAAAGGTTTCTCTACCCTTTGACATGATTAGGGTATTCCACCTTTCTAAAGCTTCACCCTTAAATTGTTGAGATACGTACCGAATCTTTTGAATCTCAGTACATTAGCGGATGATGACGATGGACTTGATCTCCTCAAGCCAATGTAAAGTTGATATGGCACCTTTGTCGCCATAAATTTCTTTTGGTCCATAGGCTTTGAAGTTCTTGAAACTACATCCTTGGATTACTAATTGTTTCTTGAAGTTACAGTTGAATTTTCTATCAATGTTTGAACTATGAACGCTCTCACTTTGATGAGAAGGATTTTAGTATGGGTGAGTTCTAACCGTCTTATTGAACGTTGAGATTTACTTTTGTGTGACTCTCCTTTTATTGGATCAATGAGAGGAGTCATTGCATTATGAATCATCTCTTGCATTTTGACCAGGTGTTGCTTAGGAATCTCCCGTGAAGGTTCTGATATGTCCCTGTTGCTTATTTGAACTAAAGCTTCATCATTATTTTCTTGATTGTTTAGGTAAGACGTTTTATAAACAAAATTGATTTTTAGTATGAAAGAAAGTTTATTTATGTACTGATAATAGAATGTTTGCAACAACTACGTGACACTGAAACAAACGATACAAGTACAAAAGGTCTGATTATCTATGAAACGGTTAACAATTATATTGTATTTCAATAGGATTTCTTTTTGACTTTTCCTTTTCTTTGTACTGACTTCAATTAACTCTTTCTTGAGGTTATCTATCTCGTTTAAGACATTATCCAGATGTTTTCCATTTTGATTGAGAAATGATTTTGAGATAATTGTATAAGACGATAGATCTATATATCTCATCATTACTATATTATATTCTAAATATCCTTGTTCAGGGGTGATATCCATAATTTCTTGATTAACTGTTCTTGAAATACTAGTACATACCTTGTGTACAGGTAGACCATGAGAATTCTTCTGATTCTCTCACTATCTATTTCTATAATGAATACGTTAAAAAAATCATCTTTTATATTTTTATCCACCTATAGTTTTCCTAATCTCATTACTGATTTTCTCTCACTTCAATATTTACTGGAAGAATTACTCTGAGAGTTTGTGCTATCCTCTCGTGATATATACCTTAAAGATAAATTCAATATTCAAGGAAAATCAAACATATCTTTTATTTAAGCTTTTATATGCAAGAGTACATAACATTACTACAACTATACTATTTACAACTGTTTATTGTCTAATTTTTCCAACAAACAATCAATTTCTTGATCATGTTATCCTTTTTGGTGTTTTCGCTCGTCTCCTTTTCTTTTTGTTTCTCTTTGGTTTTCAATTATTTCTTAAGAATTTCTTCTGCTATCTTGGCAACATTGATTTCATAATGAGTTAAATAATCTTCAATGTTGTACATTCCTTATGAGGAATTATAGGCCATGCTCAAGCATTCACTTTTAGTGCGTACATAGTAAGGATTATGGATTGCTGGAAAATATTCCTGTACATGAGGATATTCCTCTAGATTCGTCATTACTTCTTTTCCTTTTGACATCATTGGGGTGACATTCGTGACGAAACGAGGTATACCTTATTTACTGCGTAGCGAGTAAACGATAAATCGGTTAATTCGCTGTGATTAAACGAGTAACCGAGTGATAGTGATTGTGACCGTATATATACTAAGGGTTATATGTGAAAGATATATACATTATAGTGGCTAACATGTTGATATTAAGACTCCGGTATGTATAAATCCATTTAAACGAAAAAGGTTTCGTTTAACGGTACGCTATGAGTTTAAACGCAATCGTTAACACCAAAACAAGCATTGTAGCATCCGTCAAGCCGAAAAAAATTTATAGAAAACTTATATGACATTTTTTAAGCAATCAATGAAAATATTTTGGATTTTTACAACGAGTCAGTACGTTTTTCTTTTTTCACAAAAATGGGCTGAAAAACACTCGTTTTTGCGCTGTTTTCGCACCCAAACTATTTTTCTTACGGAAAACCGAACAAAAACTAAATTTTGGACCGAGACCAAACCTTGGCACGCAAAACAGGGCGGCACTGGGCCAAAAAGAGGCCCAATGATCCCCTTAAAACATGGGCCACCAAGTTTGAAAATCCCACCCCCTAGTTTATTCTTTTGTTTCTTGAAACATCCTAACTCATTTCACACTTATACTTACACACACATCTGGCCAGACCTTGAGTTTCAAATTTCTGCCAAAAGTTCAAGGTAAAACATAAATTTTTATGAACTTTTAATCATGTATTAATCAAATTATAATCTTATAAACATGTGTTGATTAGTGATAATCATGTTTAACAATACAAAACCCCTAAAAATCACCTAAAAACATATTATTGTCTTATACATGATTACAAACCAGGATAATATGGATTTTTGACCAAAAACACGGATTAGATCGTTGATATAACGTTTTTACGATATAAAATTTCGGTTTGGAACCCTAACTGAAACCCTAATTAACAAGGCTTGTTAATGAATGATTTATGCTTGGTTTTATGTTATATGATGTGTAGATACACTGAATTTGTGACCAAAGACCCAGAGAGTCGATAAAACAACCAAAAACACTCGAAAACCGACAATGTATTACCGGTTTACTCATTTAGGGGCTGTTTGTACTTATATTGTGACGTGATTTTTTTTAGACTATGAAACTTTTCAGTATCACTAGGAATCATATAAGTGAGTCCATGTTAAACTTTGGTAAATTTTTGATAAACGGAGAATATTTTGCGAATTTATTACCGTTTATTTATGAAAAATAGTTAAACTTCTTTAAAAATTATGAAATTTTAAAATTGTTTGGGATTTTGAAATGTGATAAGAAATATTACTTTTAAAATTTGGGATCATTTGTAAATGTTTAAATATAATTTGTGAATTTGTGTTTTACTGTGGTTTTAATAGCCGAAAAATGCACAAAAGGGTAACTTGGCCAGAGAGGTAGGTTCCGGAAATTTTACACGAATTATGTTATGGTATTTTGACCTCTCATTAAAATTATTGGATTTATCAGGAATTGTTTGGTATAAACGAGTTATATATCGGTTAATTATAACACTTAAAATGATTTTTCTAAATAAATAGCTAAGTTTAGAAACTCTGAAAATAATTTTATAAAATCCTACAAGTTTAAATTTATTTTTTCAAAAACATTCATAATTTACGTATAATTACATAAATAGTTATGATAATTTAAAGAATTAAATTATATATGTTTTAACAAAACCGACAGTTTTGTGTTTAACGAACTGACTGGTATGTCAAAACATCAAAAGTGGTCAAATATCATAGTTTTGAATGAATTTTATGAAAACGACATTTTTATGAGATTTCCGGACAGTTCGGGGGGATTGTACCCGTTTTGTATGATCAAACCCGTATGAAAACAAAGACAGACCCTGCGATCAATCCAAATACTGAAACCCCAGATTTCTTTTATAAATCAAATCATTTTATCAAACAGTATGTTTACTTAATTTTGTGTGATCTTAACTATTTCCGAAATGCGTAGACGATCAACTTGGCCAGGCACGAAAAACGGTGAAACTGAGCCTAGTCTGGTATTAAACACTTCATACCGTACACCGTCACAATATAAGAAAACTGACATGTTCTGGGCCTAACATCCATACCCAGACTAGTTATATAGCCCGATTTAGTTTAAACACTGTACTAGTACTAACAATACTATACCGATTATATGATTCAAGCTATAATCGAGGCACACTAAGTACTGATACATATTACCAGTGCGAACTACGATAAGGTGCGTTTCACTACCCCACTTTCTAAATCTTTTTACAAACTTTTGGGGTGGAAAGCATGTTTACATATACTTATATACTTGAAACTTGTGATGATGTGAATTATTTACCTTGGTTGTATGGCGTATTTGGGAAGTGTAAATATTAAGGAAATCGATGAAAAATGTTTGGAAAACATCCCAGTGGTATGAAAACATTTATATGTGTTTCCCGATGAATTACCTGGGCTACCACCGACCCGAGAAGTTGAATTTCGTATTGACCTAATACCAGGAGCAGCTCCCATTGCTAAGGCTCCTTACAGACTTGCACTTTCCGAAGTGCAAGAACTATCCAATCAATTACAAAAATTATTGGATAGGGGTTTTATTCGACCTACTTATTCACCTTGGGAAGCTCCTGTTTTGTTTGTGAAAAAGAAAGATGGAAGTTTTCGAATGTGTATTGATTACCGTGAATTAAACAAAGTGACTATCAAGAATAGATACCCCTTCCTTGAATTGACTATTTGTTTGACCAACTTCAGGGAGCAAATACTTTTCAAAAATCGACCTTAGATCTGGTTATCACCAAGTGAAAATTCAGGAAGAAGATGTTCCAAAAATGACCTTTCGAACTCGGTATGGTCATTATGAATTCCTAGTAATGCCTTTCGGGTTAACCAACGCAGTGACAGTATTTATGGATCTCATGAACCGAGTCTGTAAACCCTACCTTGACAAGTGAAAGGACGTGCATATATTAGGATCGATACACCGAATTTACTATCTACTCTTTAAAAAAATGAGCGAAAATCATTATGAGATAAGAAGCACAAGATAGATTCACTTTTAATATACTTTATATTCACTTGAACACCAATAACAGCACAAGGAGTATGACAAAATCAAGCTCATCACACAACTTGGAAATCTAGATCACTAACTAGAATGGACGGATAAGTCTATATTTATAGACTACACATATCCGTCGTATATGTCATATACGGCGTATATGTACATATACGCCGTATATGTACATATCCGCTAGATATGAATTATGCACCCATTTTACATATAAAACCTATTTCCAATACAAAATACAAGATCCTAACACTAGACATTAAACACTAACAAACTCCCCTTTGGATATTGCTAGATCTTTATTGTCTTGACTCTGTCATCCCAAATACTCTTGCTTTGTATGCTTTACATGCTTCTTTAAATGAAGGTTTGGTTGAACCCCCGTCACGTGTAGGTCTTGAAATACCAACAAGCTTAAAATTAAGCATGTTCCAAGAAGCTCTTGTCGAACTGTCCTCGCGTTCAGCTTCGAGGTCAGCCTCAATCTTGTCTTCCTCTTGTCCAACAGTAATCTAGTTTGAATCCCATACTCTACCAGAGTGTACCTTATCAAAGACATTTGCAACTCGCTGGTATTGTTGAGCCTATTCCTCACCCTAATCAGAATAAACTTGAATTTTGTGGGTGTGTAGGACTTCAATATCTTTCTGCAAACAATTAATAAACCACATCGGATCTAGTATTGTAATCACATCATATTTCTTGTATCCTCTGTCCGAATTGATTAAATCTTCACCCGTTGATTTACCGTAATACCACCATAAAAGGAATTTATGAAAATTCTACTCCATTGGAAATAACGGTATAACCTTTAGTGAATCAGGCCTTGAATATCTCAATGTCTTGACAAAATCCTCAGTTTCTGGATCTTTCTTGACACAAGAGACATGAAGCTTTGGTTTCCGAGGAGTCCAACTCTTGAATCCCCCCTTTGATTGACGAACAATAAAATCCCATATATCCGAAATGTAACCTTTAGTCGGAGCAATAACAACTTTTTCTTACATATATCGTACACATCATGCCATGGTAATGATTTCAACTCCATCAAACTTTCAAAATATTGCATCCCAAACTGCCTTTTCACTGCAGTCTTTCGAATCTTCTTTAGATATGCAAGGCTAATACACTTCCCCAAAGCAGGTGCTTTCTTCGTCTTTTAATAATATTTAACTGTTCTGGGACACTGGTTCTCAGGTTCAACATGACGATTTTAAACCAATCATTCTTGCGTTTACTAGTCACGTCATCTTCCACTGGCTTACCATAATCATCAAATACTTGACTGGTCTATCCATAACAATCATCAAATACTTACCAAATTCTTGATGATCCTATGCAACATATGTTACAGGTTCTTTCTCTAACACCTCTTCTAAAACATAATCATTAGTAGGCATGAACTCTTGTTTATCATCACAGATTCCCTGTTCAAAGTCAAAATTGAATTCATCTTCAGTAACATTAAACATCCTTGCCATATCAGCTCTATCTATAACAATTTCACCCTCTTTAGCCTCTTATACAACACCTTTTGTCTAAAATAAAGTTGTTGATAAAAGATCAACATTATACACTTTAGTATCTTCAACAGACTTTTCACTATCATTCTCATGTTGTGTATGAGCATCAGAATTCTGACTTTCTTGAACATTATCACCACGAAACTTACTGTCTTTGGAACTAATCAACACACGTGTTCCTCCTCCAGTATTGTCATCATCATCATCGTCATCATCTAAATCTTCATGATCATCACCAACAGATAAGTCGAGTTTTCCTCATCCTCCTCGTCTTCATCATATTCCTCTTCAACAATTTGTTCATTAGCATTAATTGGTAGTAACTTCATTGATTCAACAATCAAAGGTTCACCAACCTTTGTCTCATAAACAACCATATCCAAGACAGGTTCTTCCACCATTGGCCGTTGTGTAGTACACACCATAGAAGATGATCCAAAATTATGCTCGGTAAAAATATCTTCAGATAAATCAATTGGTTCTTTAGCTACTTTTCCTTTACCTTTTAGATCAGCCTTTTCTTTATCGTACATCATATGAAATTCACACTACTCCAAACTAGCATCTCCACCATACAATTTTTCAGACACTGTGTCATCCACCTTTTCTGTTTTAGATAACAATCGACTGCCCAGCTTTTCTTCTATAATCACAAAATACTTCATGTGCTGGTTTAACTAGTCAGCTTGTAAAGAACGCTTTCTTTCACTCTCCATCAATTTTGCCTTCAATACCACATTATCCTGCCTCAATCTGCTTCTTTCTTCAGACATACTTTGTCAGGTCCCCGATTGTTGGTAGATCGTTAACAAATCAAGTCATAACTCACACAAATAAATGTGTCGAAAAGAGAGTTATTGACGGGTTGCTATTTTTAGAAAGAAAACTGTTTGTTAGAGGCGGAATCAATAACAAACAGTGGATTTGCTGAAAAATTAATCAAAGGTAATTCACACACAAGATTCACTCAAAAGATTTCCATTTATATAATATAAATCATACAAACGATAATCGATTTAGGGTTTCTTGATGGGAAAGTTATATCCGTACGATTCTAGAACAGCTGTCACTCACAAATATTCTCTCTGAATTAATGAGTATGTCTATTGTTAGGAGGCATACCCTAATTATTCCTTTTATAGGGATGACACCTCCTTAACAGCTGTCATTCCTTCTAGAAAACCTAAATATAACGTACCTATTCAAATTACATATTCAAAACTATGCTAAGTGTAAAATAAGTCTTCCGGGTAGGCTTTGTCTTCTCCGAGTAGACTTTGTGCTCTGCCTCCCTTGGTAGACTTGATAACCTTGAAGTGTGTTCAAGAACAGTTACCGGGTAGAATTTTATCTTTCACCGAGTAGACTTCAGTCTTCCTAATCTTATTAGACTTTGCCCGAAAAGATCTTACGAGCAACCTTGTTCTTCCATGGTCCCTTAACTCCTTGCTATGAAATAGCTTATTAGCAAACTGTGCTCGGTAGCACTGTACTCTGCTAGAGTTAAACCCTGCCCGATGTTACTTGGAATATATCATTACTCACATCAAGCTTACTCGGACCACTATTTTTAATGAATACCTTGCCCGGTCTTTTAATCACTTGGTTAGCCAAGAGCTTACCCGAGGTAAACCTTACTCGGCTATGAAGAAAAAAATTGCTAGATACAGTGAACCCTGCCCGGGTATACACTAACTTGTGAACCTTGCTCGGGTATTCATTAAAGAAGACTTCTTGAAGAAAACTTTGCCCGGTAGGCAAGATATCATGCCCGATTAAGTAAAACCTTGCTCGGATGTCTCAGGTGTACCCGGTTCCATACTTAGCAATATCTGAGAAGGTTGAGAAGATTCCAATCTTCCTTATGATCATTTTTATGTCAAATCTTGACTCAACAAACTCCCCCTAGATTGGAATACCTCAGCTGTCCCAAAACACTTCTACATTTACTTACACATAATTAAAATACACATCAAATCAAAAACAAATTTTTACATATTCAGAAACATAAACAAATTACATAATCAGAATTCTGTCCGAAGACATTACATATCAAAGCCTATTCTAAGAATCTTGTCTTCTCCTTGCATTATAGGCGGCTTGTCTTCGATTTACAATCACAGTTGCTGCCCTTTGCCTAAAGATATCAAGGATTTGGTAATGAGTGTGACTTTCAGGAGTGACCATATCCCTTATATCCATTAGATCTTCATTATGCAAGTAGGTCAAGTCTTCATCTCTTCTAATTATCCCCAAAATAAGCCCATCAGAATTACTAAGCACATAGTGACCATCATTTTCTTTGTTCTCAATTACAGCTATGATGCCATTCTTCTGAACTATATAGTTAGGGCGTGTCATTCTCCTTTATGAACTTATGCATGTACTCATGTTTGACAAATGATTCTTATCTTTGACCTTCATCTGGTAATACAGTTCAGCATTGCCCATCTTTTTCAACTTTGTAGACCTTCTTACTTTATCAAGTTGAGTCATTTTCCAGCTTCTATTTTCTTTTAAGAATGAAAATCCATTGTCAGCTTCATTGTGCATGTATTTAGAGGGATCATTTTGCTGTCTCCTAGCCAACTTATTAGTATCATGATAATCATAAAGATTAAGTGTGGCCAATTTCTCCAATTGCTCTTGAGTGTATTAAGCAAAATCACTTCTTATAACTATGTCTCTCATCTGTCGGCTTTCCATGATCACCTTTAGAGACTCAGAGACTAAATCAAAATAGAGAGTTCTTGGTAGATCCATATTGGATTGTGGTCTTGTTGTTCTTTGGGATCTAGCTTTACTTGATTCACCTCTACCTGCTTGTGGGTATCGTCTTGAGATAGGAGGTCTGAATGGAATAGTTTCATAGGTTTGCTAGGCCTAGTTATAGCAAAAGCTTTCATATACATTGATTCAATCAATTCAGCAGGAAGATGGATGGGATCTGCAAATCTTTCATTTGCATCTTTACACAACTTAATAATCATATTGACTACTCTTGGATTGTTCATCAGTCCTGCAGGTATAAATCTTCTGGGGTTTTCACCCTCCAACAGAACTTTCTTCCACTCAGCCTTCTGTAAATAGAACAGTTCTTTCAAATCATCTTTATTCAAGACATTGAATGACTCCTCATCCATTCCTCTTTAATTTACCATTATACCCCTCAGTATTTTAATCATTTCTTCATTTTCCCATGGAACAATAGGTTCATCAATTGGTTCAGGTTTTGGTTCCTCTGGGATTGGGGTTTCATCAGCAGTTTCCTCTATTGATTTTTCTTTTTCAACCTCTTGTTTCTTCCTCAAAGTTATTAATTTTATCTTCTTCTTGGGAGGCTCAGACTGTTCTTCTTTTTCTTCCTTCTGAATTTTTCTTTTCAAATATCTGAAATCTTTTTCAACCAATTCTTGGGTCATTGATTCCACATCATTCAGTGTTCTGCCATGTTCTATCAGGAATTTGCACTTTCCCCCATATTTGCTATGGATCTTTTCAAGTCTTTCCTTTTTATTAGCAGTTTTCATCTTGGCTTTCTCAAATTCCCTCTTTTTTTCAGCATCTTTGGTTTTGCGTAGAGATCGCTGAGTTGCTCAAAATTACAGTTATTCAAATCTGTTTCAGAGTAGTCATGCAATCTCATATACTCCTTAAATCTTTCACTTTCTTTTCTCTACTTTGAAAATAGTTCATCTTGTTTACCCTTTTCTTTAACACTGGATGGCTCAGGTTGTACTTTCTTTGATTTTTCTTTTCTTTTCATGTTGTTGAAGAGTGTTTCAACTGTTTCTTGATCTAAACAATCAATCATATCAGGCTTCATCCCTCTCTCCAACAGATATCCACACTTTCCTCCAAATTTTTCTTTCAAAGCTTCAAGCTTTTCAGCCTCCTCATTTTCTTTCATAAATTTTTCTTTTATTTCTTCTCTTGTGCTTTCATAGGCTTCTCTTAGCTTTTCAATCTTGAAATGAGATAAGTCTTTCTCAGACACCCATGCTTTCTTAAATATTCTCTATATTTTTGGGCATATCTGTTATTTTGTTCCATTTTCTTCTCTTCAATCTCTGTTTCTTTGTCCAATCTTTTCTGCAATTGGTCATCATTCAAATCAGCTAAGTTTCAAAGCTTATCCCAAAACTCATCAGTTTCATAACCAGTGGATCTTTCATCTTAGCATCCAACATACTTTGCTCAATGTTTGCCCTTTGTTCATTAGTCAATGTAACTTGTGGGGACATAACATTAGCAGTTTCGGCACCTTTTCTCTGATCATCTTCATTATCATCATCAGTTTCATCTTCATCAGAGTCATCCTCCTCGTCAGTTGTTTCATTTACTTCATCAATCTTAGGTTCATCCGGAGTTGGATCTTCAGGGATTGGTACATTAGGTACTCCTTCAACAAATTCACCAGGCTTCAATGTTTTAAAAAGGAACTGCCCTAATAGGACTTCCTTGCTCATTAGGGGTCTGTACAAAGTATTTGTTCTTATTATCCCATTTCCCCTTTTTGGCAGGCTCAACTCTTTCAGCCGGTTCAAATGATTCAGGTTTATCCCTCTTTCTTGAATATTTCTTTCCATATTTGGGATCATCCACACATTCTCATTCACTTGGGTTCTGTCTGATATCATCTTTAATTTGTTCAGCCCATTTCTTAGCAGCCATTGAGGCAATAGATTCACCAATCTCTTCTTCCACATTCATTTCCATATTCACATTTGTTGGCTCAATAGTTTCAGTTGATTACTTTTCTGGTTGAATTTGAGTTTGAAACTTGCTTACCACCATGGCCAAAGAGTTGTCCACTTCCTCAACTCTTTTCAGTTTGATCAGAGCTTCAATAACATCTTGATCATCAGCCTCTTCATCATTAATTATTTTAGTAATATTAGCTTGATTGATCAATGCTTCCTGCTCTGCTAGCTCCTCAGGAGTCAAGGTTTGGGTTAGTATTTCCTTCTCCCTTGTTTCTCTTACAATATTTTCAAATTCTCTCATTGCAGCAGCAGAAGCTTCTTCCTCTTCATTCATCAAGCCTTCTTTCACAAGATTTTCCTTAACATGCTCTTCTTCAAAGACTTTTGCCTTTCCTTTATCCAATCTCCTCTATACATCTTCTTCATCCTCAGATTGTTGGTAATCATCAATTTCCTTTTCAAGTGCTTCCAACTCTGGATCATGCTCTACCCTCTTGGAGCTTTCAGGTTCAGTAGGTGTAGGCTCCTCAGTAGCAACATCATCTTTATTGATTACTTCAGTTTGAGCTTCAGTCAAACACATCAGTGGCCACATCAGTTGTATCCACATTCTCTTCATCATTCAACTTTTCAATTCCTTCCCCTGTCTCCTCTTCATCTCTCACCTCATCATCCTCTTCTCTCCATACAACATCTATGATTTCATCATTAACATCGTAGTTTTGTTCTCCAACATCAGATTTATCAGCTGCATACTCAACATCCTCCATCCTCCTTTCTTCACTCTCCTTTTCATCATCATAAGCATTCAAAATGCATGTCAACCCATCAACATTTCTATCACCTGCATTTTTCATCACTACATCATTCACATCATCAGTTGGTACAATACTATTCTCCCCCTGTTTTGGGGCAGCTGAGGTCTTCTCACCTCCTGCTCCAAGGTTTGAATTTTCATCATTGCATGGGCCAACTTATCTAGTAGCAGCACATTCTCCTTTGTTACCTCCTCATTTCTCTCCCTTAACCTAGCATTCTCCAACATCAGATCCAAATTTCTTTCAAATAAAAAGGTTCTAGAAGGAGGGGCTATTGGTGGTGAGGTAGAGAAAGGTTCAGGTTTAGGTTCAGATTGGTCTTGATTTGTGGTTTGAGGGTTTATTGGGTTGGCATCTTCAAAAATGTTTTCACTTGTGGATGGTAGTGGGTTGATGTTTGGAATTAGAAGGGTTTGGTTTGGGTGATGGTAAATGTAGGTGGTGTTTGTGATTCAGGTGGAGTTTGAGTTGAGGTATGAGGTATGGTTTTGGTATGGATAGGGGTAGGATGGGTTGTTGGAATTGTTTGGGGTGGTGATTGGGTATGGGGTGGGCTCGGAATGAATGTATATGTGTGTATTGGGCTATTGGTTGGTGGTATTTGTGGTGTTGGGGATGTTTGTGTTGATGTTTCAGGCTGACTTTGGGTTAAGTTTTGGGTTGGGGATTGGGTTATTTGGTCTTGTGGTTGTGGTGACAAAGGTGGTGTTGGTATGGGTTGTTATGGTAAAATATTATGCTCCCCCTGTGGTTGTGCAATAACCTCAAGGTTGACATTTCCTCCTTCCAAGTTTTCCAGATTATCATCATTCCCATCATCATCTGAACTATCATCATCTCCATCATTCTCACCCTCTCCTCCAGCAACCTCCTCAGCTTCAGATAACACTATATGCAGTTGAGGAATCAAAATGTCATCTAACATCAACCATGGCAGCTCCTCAAACACCTGCTCTGGATCAAATCTGCTAGTGCTAGCCATATTTTCTATTCATTTAAATGTGTCTGGATTTTGCAGGACATGTGTGATTCCAGTAGTTGGTAAGTTTTCCAACTCTTAATCTAAGATTATCTGTAGGAATCTCGAGTATGCCAAATTTTGCACCAATCCTTCAAATATCATTCGTGAAAATTTGAAAGGACAGTTAAATAATGCTACAACTGTGGCATTTGCCAAATCTCTTCTCATTAGGGTCCATGACCCTTTTCTTGGTGCAAACCCTTGTATTATATGGTGGATCAAGAATCTGTACAGGGTAGGGAACATGCCCTTCTGGAATTGCCCATATTTAGTATTTCCTTGATAACCCATACACTTGACAAATATCTTGTACAGTTGAGCAGTTGTAAGATGGATCGGATTAGGGTTATTGTCATTCAACTGTAGACATCTTCGAATCACCGCCTCATCCACCCGTACTTCTTGATTAGCAATTGTGGCTTCGATCAATCGGCCATTCACATCTTCCATCAACGTTGCCGAGTTCCAAAAGTCTAATGAATGATTCCGGTAAATTGTAGGACTTGCTGTCAGGGCAAATTGAATATTTAACTTTGCAACCAGCGTATAATTGAGGTAACCTCTTCATTGTCTGGTGTGACCTGCAAGAGAGCGCACATATTGTGCTTTTTCTCAAAAAAATATCTTGGAACTTCTTCGTCTGCCATATCTTAAAATTACAATCAAACATATTCAAAGTGAAATTAGTCAACAAGTTCATTACTTTAAGCAATTTCAAGTTATAAAATTGAAGAAGAAAGAGAGAGATATCATCAAGAAGCTGTTCTTCGACAGGTTTTTAACCTGAACACAAAAACAGAGTGTAAGTATAAAAGTACATAATCAAAGCCCATTATCGTCTAATCGTGATTGGAAAACATATTATTATTGCTTACCGAGTCGGAATTAGAGGGCTGGTAAAGTTAAGGTTTGGATTAAAGCTAATGCGATGAGTCGGTTAGGCTTTCTAAGAGTAAGCAGTGGAAGGAGAGAGAGAGAGGGGGAAAATAATGTTGAAAAATATCTCTCACTCCCTCTTATATACCTTTTGAAAGTGGGTTTTAAATGCATTTTGTCGTGTAGTGAGTTATTAGCTGTCAAACATTTAAAACTTATCCATTCAAATTTTATCAGATAAAGTTCAAGTGTCAAACCTTGCCCGGTATGAAATTGACAAGGTTTGCCCGGTACCTTCCACTTACTAAGCTTGCTCGGTCAAGATAAATAATTTAAAGTCAAGTGATAATGAAGAAAACTTACCCGAAATACCAGATTTCTTGAGAACCCAATCACAAGATAAATAATCAAGTATAAAATATCAAATAAGCATCCTTGCTAGGACTCAATTAAGATACCCATATACATTTCTCAAATTTAAATTAAAAAGCTTAAACTAGCATAAACCCTATCAGAATAAGAAACACATTCAATCAAGCATACGTTGATGCAAAGTGTGCCCGAACAACCTTCCTAGAGTACAAAGTGTGCCCGAAGTAGATATCTAGCAGACAGTGTACCCGAAAAGTCAAGTTTTAAATTACCAAGTATATTGAGGGAACAAAGTGTGCCCGGAATATAATGTGTGCTTGGAAAGCATGATCTTCCCGGAAACACTTGTAATATCAAATAATCATAATAACACATAGCCTGCCCGGAATGAAATTACACATTAAAACACCTAAGTGTGCTATAAAGTCTAATATCACTAGAGCTTGCTCGGTACATCATGCAGCAAATAGTATGCAAAGCTTGCCCAGAACAAGAAATATCTTGATAGCTTGCTTGTTCACATATCCATATTGACTTCAAGCTTGCTCGGGAATTTAGTACATTAAGTGTACTCTACCCGGAAAGTGTAAACACTTTAAATCATGCCCGAAAATCATAAACTTAGTCAAAAGTGACTTAGCTTGCTCGGAAAGGTTATAAAACATCATGCCTTACCCGAAAATACATATTCAACTATTTTGTGCCCGGGAAGGTTAAAAATCATCAAACCTTGCCCGAAAATACATATTCAACTGTTTTAAAAGCAAAATGCATCTCTTTTTTTTCGAATTAAACCAATTTTCAACTGTATTTTTCATTAAAGATCATTGTTTAAGAGCAAATGGTGCATTTAGAGATCAAATTCAGTCATGATTCCTTTCAAAACTATTTTTTTATTTTGCTGAAAAGATCTCAACAAATGGGATCATATTGACTAAGTAGCTTTCTCAATACTTCATTCTCAGCATTATTATGACAATATAGACAGGTCAACAGCAGGTCTAGACTTAACATGAATTTCAGCTCTTTGGTGATATGATTTAATTTCATTTAATATGCATGATTATTAATGGATAACACATGTTGTTTTATGATGCTCCTTATCTATTCTCAAGGCTTATTTGGCTTTCTCCAGATCACCCCAATTTGACTTTGACCCCTTGGATTTGGTCAAAATTTTTATGACAGAACATATTTTTGAAAATTTCTAAGATTTTTTCTCTTCAAATTTACAAACATATGTGAGGTTGAACGTTGGACTTACAGGCCATGCAAGTCGGACTTACAGGCCTTTCATTCAGGATGTTTAAAGGACTTATATGATTGCCTCCACCCCTATAGTTCTAGAATTAACCCTCATGTTTGCATTTTCTTTTAAAAATGTTTTGTGAACTTCAATCAACTTTTGGTTGATAAAATATTTAACAATTATGTTGTTCCTAGATGTTCTTTGTCATTCTTTTAAACAAGACATTTCATTTTGGTGACCAAATACCAACAGGCTTGTGTATGACTGGATAATCACTTTTCTGCCTATCACTTGGAAAGATATATATATATATATATATATATATATATATATATATATATATATATATATATATATATATATATATATATATATATATATAGGAACATGCATAGAATATGTAGCTCCACATAAGACATAGCAGTTTCTTTATGTTTATATCACCTTAGATTTTTACACATCATGAGAAAGCATCCATACATGTTAATGACTATACTAAGTGCCCTTTTGGCCTATTAAATCCATATGATTGGCTAAGTAGTCAATGTACTATCATTTCCCATTATTAAACAGTTTTAAATTCAAACACCCCAATATCTCTCATTTGACTGGAAATGGCTGTCCTGTTTGACCACCAGTGGTCAACAGGACCAAACATATAGATGAGTATATGTCCATTCAAATCAGAATTATTGACATAATTTTAAGTGAATGAATAGAAAACAAGTTACAGTTTGCCCCAAATGCTTTCAGTTTTCCAGGTTAATGGCTATCCTATCAATTCTGAGAATAGGTGATAGGACCAACATATACAAGTATATGCCTTTCCAACTTGTGCAAATGACATAATTTTCAGCAAAAGTCACTTTTTGAGACTTTTCATTGAAGATCCTTTAAGCTTCTTTAAAGCTTGAACTGAATAGTATTATCATATCTCAGCACCATTAACAACTTTCTCATGTTTTGATCAAAATTCTTGTGATTATGCAAAACTCCTTGGAAAATTCATTTGAACATTTAATTTTGACATAAAGACACAAATTGACACAAACAGTTGTAACATATTCAAATCTTAATCATACATAACATCATCAAAACAAGCAGACATTTCTAACATTCATAGTCTAGCCTATTCTAATAACATCACATGATCAGATGTCACATATAATCAAGCAAGTAATCATGACATCAGACAAGCAAATATCAATTTTGACAATTCAAAACATTACTTTTCTTGACATCAAAAACAGCTAACTGACAAGCAAACATAAGCATCAAAGACACCTAATTTGCACATATAATCACTTAAGCACATATCAGTTAACATCAAGAAGGTAACATATTCAAACATATTCATTCAACATTCAATGTGTGTGACCTCAAACAATATAGTCAATTAGCATAAAGAGGCACATATTAAGCACACATCCTTAATCAGACCTCATCTGAGTTGATCATCCCCAAGGCTTTCAAAAGAAAGTTGAATCTGGTTCTGTCAAGTGGCTTGGTGAATAGGTCAGCCAATTTATCACTTGTGTCAAATCTTTTCATTTCAGTCAAACCTTTTTCACTGCAATCTCTTATGAAGTGATGTCTGATTTCAATATGCTTAGTCGTTGAATGTTGAACTGGATTCTTAACAGTAAAATATGTAGCAGTATTATCAATAAAAATAAAAGTGTTCAGAAAATTCAAACCAGAGTCCAACATTTGGTTCTGAATCCAGAGAACTTGGCCATAGCAAGTAGATGCAACAATGTATTCAGCTTCTGCAGTTGATATGGACACAATGGTCTGCTTCTTGCATTGCCATGACACCAGCCTGTCTCCCAGAAATTGACATCCACCTGAGGTTGACTTCCTGCTCATGTTACACCCATCATAATCACTGTCTGTGTAGGTATCAAATCAAAAGACTGGTTCTTTGGATACCAAATCCCAAGTCTGTTCTTCCTTTCAAATATCTAAAAATTCTCTTGACTGCATTCATGTGAGAAACTATTGGACTTGATTTGAATCTTGCACAGACACACACAGCATACATAATGTCCCAGAAAGAAGTTCATTTCTCCCATAGAGCTCATGCTGTATTTGGATTTCATCACCCCTTCAAAATCCATACACATTTGTTCATTGGTTGACCCAAAGATGATATCATCCACATAGACTAGTAACAGCAGCAAATATGATCCTCTCTTTTTGTAGAAGAGTGTCTTGTCAATAGCTCCCATTTGGAAACCATTTTCAAGAAGATGGTTTGACAACTCATCATACCATACTCTAGGAGCTTGATGCAATCCATACAAGGCTTTGTTTAACTTATACACCCTGTTTAGATACATTGGATCCTCAAAACCTGGTGGTTGAGTCACATACACCTCTTCATCAATCTTTCCATTTAGAAATGCAGATTTGACATCAAGTTGGAAAACCTTGATATTCTTTGAGGCAGCATAAGCAAGAAAAATTTTTATGGCTTCTAGTCTTGCAACTGGTGCAAAGACTTCCTAAAAGTCAATCCCTTCTTCTTGTAGGCCTCCAAGCAACAAGTCTAGCCTTATTCTTAATCACAATACCCCTCTCATACCTTTTGTTTCTGAAAACCCATTTTGTTCCAGTTGCATATCTGTTTCTTGGCCTGTCAACAAGATCTAATGTGGTTTAAAATATGCATAATATTATATTGATATTTCCCATGCTTTTAAGTATTTTAAGTCACGTTTTTATTGAATATATTTATATTTGACTCATATTTGAATTATAAAGTGGTTTTAAGAGTTGAAAAGCTAAAACGAGGTATTTTTATAAAACTTGAGAATGACGAGCAAATAGTAAAATAAAATCGATATTTTACTACGTTACATGAATATTTGAATTTGAAGCCATCATATGTTATTAATTTTGATGAAAAAAAAAACGTTTGATCAACTTTAATTAAGAGATATATATATTCTAACTTTTATTTGTTTTGTTCTTGTTGGCAGGAAACAAATAATATGCCAACTTTGGATTTGGTTGAAAGCATGTAATGTATAAATACAAAATCAATAAAATAATTAATGAGATTAATAGAATTGGAGATCACGTGGGCCTGTTGCAAACGTTTTTATTGAATGGGCTGTGACAATGTTTTGATTTTTTGGGCTACGAGCTGCCTAAGGGTTTTGGTAGGAGGATTTTATAATAGAGAGAGGTCGACATATTATTGAAAGGGGTGCGACAGGGAGGCAGACGCAAATCAAGGGTGGCACCCCTTGATGCGTGAGTTTGGAGCAGACCAGAACAAGAATTAAAGAAGCAAGGTAGCAGGTTATATATATTATATTATTCGATGAACCGCAATAATTATTATATCTTTGTTTCGTTGAATATTATTATGGTTGGCTAAACTTGTTATACTGCCTAGGTTCGGATGATTACTTGTTAGACTCGTTTTATTTTTGGTCTTGGATTATATATTAATTGGTTCATGTTTTGGTAAAGTTTTTATTTTATTTGCTTGTGATGCATATGCGTATTTGGTATTAATTTATTATCAGTTTTTGTTCCATATGCGTCTTTGTGAATGTCTTTCATGTATGGATGCATATTAGGTTGTTTACTGTGTGTTTACAAATAGTTTATGGTTTATAGTTAACGTATTCCATAGGAACGGTAATTGAAAGTTTAGAGATACATTTTATCCTATCACTTGAGAGACAGGGAGGTAATTAAGTGTCGTCTGTTTTGGTCTTTTGCGGGTTTGGGTAGTGATTGCACGACAGTGAGTTACCCTAGATTCCTTTAGATTCTTACAGATCCGAGTTATAACCGAATTAAATAAGAATACCTCTTTACGCCTTAGGATGTTTTGTGATTAGAGAGACCGGGAGGTAATTTAGTCTTTGGGTACCTTAGCATAGTTAGGTAAGGTGAGACCGGGAGGTGATCCGAACCATTAAACCGTTGAGCTTACATGATATTTAGGGTTCTTATGTATTGTTAGAGAGACCGGAAGGAGATCTAGCGTACTTTAGTTATTCCTTAAGTTTCATATTTTTAGAATACGGTACCAATCATAAATCCAATTATGAGAGTTTACGAGTTGACTAGTAGGATTCCTTACCTAAGTAGTTGCTTTCCCTATTTGAGTTTTATCCTTATTTGTTCGTGTCTTGTGTCAGTTTTAATTAAAGTATTATTTATTTTATATTTAATAATAAAAAAAAATACAAAAATCATTTAAATCCATTTATTTAAGTTATTAGTCAGAGTCTAGTTTAGGTGTCGCTAGTGTTCTTTGGGTTCGATATCCGGACTTCATTAGGTTTACTACAGTTGATAGGTACACTTGCCTGTCTAATGGTCTAGAATTAGGGTAGTCTAGATTTATAAATTTAAAACTAGAGTGTCTAAGTTAGGTTAGTATTTTTATAGACCGTTTCAGCACATTAAGATCCCAAACATGTAGATCTCTGAACTGAGCCAACTCCTCTTGCATTGCTTCTACCCAACTGTTGTCCTTTAATGCTTGAACAATATTCTTTGGTTCAATTTGGGATAGAAAGCAGGAGTACAAATAGATGTTTGCAGATTCAGAATGACTTCTTGTAACTCTTTCATATAAATCTCCAATGATGTTTTCAGAAGGATGATTCTTTTCAACATAAGGGGTTTGAACTATCATATCTTCAAACATATTTGTGTCAAGATTTGATTCATTGAGATCTGGTTCCTCAATGACCAATTCTGTTTCAGCATTATGAAACTCTGGTGCTTCTTCATTATTTTGTCTTGAAGTGGATGCATCATTGTTTCCCACATTCAATCTCTCAAAAAGATCTTGAAATCTTGTTGTTGATACAGCTTCTTCTTCATTGGTTTGGTTGCTTGGGTTTTCCTCATTCTGAACTTGATCATTTTGCACTTCTTGATTGTCTTGATTGATATCTGCATGATCTTGTTCTGGACTGTGATTGTTTCCTTGATCACTGTCTTGAGCTTGTGCAACAATATCACTTGAGGGACCCTTTATAAATGTAAATTCTTTTTCTTGACTAGCAACCTTCTTCCACAATTTTTCTAAGTCCAATGTTTTCTTCTTTTTCTCTTCAAACACACTAGTCTTGTAGAATGAATCATTAAAGTCTTCAGGATAAATCTTGAAAGACCTTATCAATTTCTCATGAACAAACAGCCATGCTGTACCATTAACTGTATTGAACTGATTTTCATTAAAGATAATGTCAGATGATTCAATAACACTCAAATAGTCTTTCACATATAGTCTGTATGCTTTTGAGTTGTAGAATAAACAACAAAGAAGCAATCAAAGGATTTTGTTTGAAACTTGTTCAAGTAGTCCCTGGTGTTTAGAAGAACATTTGCATCCAATAGGCTTGAAAAACTTAATATATGGCATTCTGTTATAGAAAATTTCATATGGTGTCTTGTTATGCCTTTTGTTGATAAGTACCCTATTCTGAGCATAGCAGGCAGTGTTAATGGCTTCAGCCCAAAATGTAAATGGTAGATTTGCATCTGCTAGCATGGTTCTTGCAGCTTCAATAAGTGTTCTGTTTCTTCTTTCTGCAGCACCATTTTGTTGAGGAGTTCTAGCAGCTGAGAATTGCTGAAATATTCCCTTTTGTGTACAAAATTCTTCCATGACTCCATTTTTGAACTCAGTACCATTGTCACTTCTCATCATTTTAAACTTCTTATTCAGTTTGTTCTCAATCATTGTCACACAGCCCTTAATCAACTCTGCAGTCTTATCCTTTGTACTTAGGAAATAAACCCAAGTATATCTTGGGTAATCATCAATGATCACAAGACAGTGTCTTTTCTTCCTTATACTTGGCACACTCACAGGACCAAAAAGATCCATGTGAAGTAATTCAAGTGCTTGATCAATTGAGTTGATTAGCGTTTTCTTATGTGAAGATTTGTGATCCTTGCCTTTCTGGCACGAACTACAATGATCTTCTAGTTTGAACTCTCTTGTAGGTAAACCAATTACACGCTCACCTTTCACAAGTCTGTTCATGTTCTTCAGATTCACATGACATAATTTCTTATGTCACAATTCTGACTCATTTTCAGTGGCTTTGGAAACAAAACATGCACCTCCCCTTGAAACAACTTCTTTTATATTACGCTCATACAGATTGCCATTTCTTGGGTCCATCATCATAATCATTTCAGGTGGGATTACAAATTCAGGTTATAAGATGAAACAGTGTGAGTCATCAAAACCAACTTTGTAACCCTTATCACACATTTGTGATATACTTAGCGGATTATACTGGAGACCTTTAACATGGAACACATTATCAAATGAAACCTTTCCATTTGTTAATATTCCCTTTCCCGCTATCTTTCCACCATTCTCATCACTTTCAAATGCCACATGACCTTCAAACTTTTCTTCATAGTTAACAAGTGACCTCCAGTCACAAGTCATGTGCCTAGAACATCCATTATCCATTACCATATGTCATTCAGTGGAGTGAATTGTTCCTGCACAAAAGAAAGAATTTGATTAGTTTAGTGATGAGGTTCAAATTATCTCAACTTGCAACTCATCAGTTTCAATTTCAGTAGCAGCATTGGGTGTGTGTGTTCTAGGTTCAGGATCTTCATGTGTTAACTCAAGATTATCAGAATTGTCAGTTTCATAACCACACTCTCTTGGAGTTTTCACAAATGAAGTTGTGTTATTGCCTTCACCAGATGCACTATCAGCTTCTTGCACCACATAATCTTTCTTTTCAGCATGATCTCTTACATTTGCTATCTCATTCATTTTTGGTTTCAACCTTGGGTTTCCAAAGAAAACCTTGAGGTTCATAACCATGTTTCAAAAGATACTTTTCATCACCAGTAAGTTCAGTTGGTTTCTTTCTAGGAAAGATACCTCTGATTCTTGTCTTCTCACTGCTTGGTGATCCTTGAGATCCATCAGACTTGACTGATTGTGTGTCTTGTTTGGGATTGATTCTCAAGGGCTGAAAGTTCTTTTTGACAACTTTCTCATGCTTCTTAGGAGACAAACTTCTTCTTACTGATTTAGTTACTTGTTTATTTGTTTTGACTTCAGTTTTCTTTTCATTTCTTGTCTCCTCAGCTGATTTCAATCCATCTTCACTTATGGTTTCATTTCCACACACCTTACCTTTTCCCAGGTATGCATCATACTTTTGCTTGTATAGAACAAAGTCTTGTCCATACTTTGTTTCATTTGGGACATGAAAAGGTTTGAAGTTGAATCTCTCATTACATGAGTTTTTGTGATGACCATACTCATCACACTTCTTGCACCAAACTTTTCCCTTGTATTTTTCATGATCACTTCCTTTCTTGAACCTTTCACTTGGTTTGGGAGCTTTGACTCCAAGAGTCTTCTGATTCTTTAAACCATCAAAGTTGATTGAGAAGGGCACAAACTCCTCAATCTTGATGTCTTGTCTTTCAAGTTTGCTTTTGACAAATACAATTTTCTACATAATCATAGGTTCCTCATCAATGCTTTCTTTGTATCTTTATTGCTTCTCATACTCTTCCAAAGTTTCCACTTCTCCAATATCCAACACCTCATGACTAGAAAAGATTGGATAAACTGGGATAAAGTTTTCAACATCAATTGTGTCAGTCACCTTTTTCTTGTTGTTTTGTTTTATCCTCTCCAACACAGCCTTGCTTGGTGGCCTGACTGCATTGTAGCTTATTTTCTTCCTTTCACAAATGTCAAAAGACACATGCTCTCTTTTAATTCTATCATTCTGTTTCTTCATTCTTGGTGTGACAGGTGGATACATTGGAAGTTCATCGATTGATTCTGGTTTCCTCAATCTTCTACCCCTTTCAGCAGCCTTAATCTCTTCATCAGTGATTTGATCACTTAACTCACTCAAATCATCTTGATTCTGATAATCAAAATCAAAGTCATCTTCAGAGACTTGAACTCCAATTGACTTGTTTTCTTTAACTTCTTGTTTTATCACAAACTCTCCTTCCTCATTCACTTCAACATTCTAGTATAAATCAACAAATCCTTCTTTATCTTGAAAGACATCTCTGAATTCTTGTAGATAAGCATCTCTCTTCTCTTTGTCAACTTTGGGCATAAAATTGTTGTTGAATGGTGGTGGAACAGCTCTGTATTTTTATCTTTCTCATCTACTTGGTCTAGAATACCACAAATGTTTCCTGTGGAAACCAAGTTCTTCAAAAATTCATTTTCAACCTGCAGTTTTGTGTTATGTACATTCTCTTCAACAATCATCTTCTTCAACCCATATATCACAGTGGTGTACCTTTTCAGAGCTCTTTAACTACTGATGCAGCCATCTTCTAAACTTTTAATCTTTTCTTCACTGATCAGCTCACTTGCCTCATATCCATTGATGATACTTTGTTTCCAGCTTGCCTACTTTTGTTTTCAATTCATTGATAATTTCATTTAAATCAATAGTAGTAGTAAAGTGTACCTGAGATGATGATCCAACTTCTTTCTCAATCAAGGCCATAAATGCCACATTTGCTCTCTTGATGTCATCTACATTGTCTTCTTCATGATTGCTCCAATCAAAATTACCCTCATGCTGTGTAGTTACATTCCCTTGATTTCTGGGTTGATTTTGGTTGGTTGAACTGAGTTGTTTGGAACAATTTGAACGTTTTGATTTGTGTTTCTTTGAAAATTTTGAGTCTGAGGCATAACTTGATGATGATTGTTTATTTGAGGTTGTTGAAAGTTGTTGAAGTTGGGATTATAGTTGTTGAAGTTGTTGTTGTTGGGATTGTTGGTTCTCTGCTGGTTCTGTTGATATTGATTCTGCTGATTTCTTGGCTGGTTTTGGTACTGGTTCATCTGAATGTTTCTTGGCATGTTACATTCTCTGGCAAAATGACCAGGCTGTTGGCAGTTATAGCATATGGCTTTTGACTTATCAAAACCAATTCTTTCATTTGGCCCTGATAGAAGTGATCTACTAGTCCTGTTGTGCAACCTTTTGCTTCTAAGAGCTAACATAGTTGCTTGCCATTTCAAATCCATGTCCTCCAAATCATCAGCATCTATCTGTTCAAGGTCATCCTGGATGACACTGGTATGAATCAAATTCTTTGCTACAAAAGCATTGTAGGATTCTGTAAACATGGAGAGCAGAGCCTGTGTTTCACTTCCTTGGCCATTTCCTCCACCAGTGTAAGGTACATGTCCACTAGCCATTGAGGCTGAATCAGTATCATCAATGAGTTGGACATTGAACCTTTGTTGGTTTCATGATGACTTGTGCTACCACCCACAAAATATTTAGGAGTATCAACACCATGCTTAACTGGTTCCTCTATGATGGGAATCTGTTGTTGGTTTTTGGTTGACAAGTTGCCCATAGGTGCAATGAGAGCATTGGTGACTTGGAAACATAGCTTCTCTTCTTTGATCATTTCATTCTCAATCATTTCATTCTCAATCATTTCAATTTCAGCAGCCTGAAGGAAGCACACTACATCATCCACTTTCAAATAATTGAAATTGGGCTTTTGAAGGATGAATTTGCAGGCAGTGTACCATTCCTTAGGCATTGAGTTGAGCAGCTTGGTATTCAAGTCAAAATCAGTCATGACATAATCAGTTGTTCTTAGGCCATTCACAATCGCTAGAAATCTTTCTAGAATTGACTTCAATCTCTCTCCATCCCTGTATTTGAATCTCTCTAGCTGTTGCTTGATCCTTTGCTTTTTGATGTTCTTCAACTCAGTGTTTCCCTCAAACATTTCAAGGATTGCATCATACATAGCCTTAGCTGTGGTGTGATGTGAAACCTTGGTCAATATTTCCCATGACAGTCCTAGATTTATCATAGCTAAGGCCATGTCATCCACTTTCCTCATTCTATCACGCACAGCTGCAGTTGCATTTGAACCCTCAGTAGTGTCTTGTGGACCATTCTTGATTGAGTTCCACATATCCACATCATTATAGCAAACTGATGCTTCAAATAAGACCTTCCACTTCGTGAAGTTTCCCAGTCCATAAAGTCTAGGAATCTTATTAGTTGACACCTCTTGTTCTTCGTAACCAGACATTTTGAAATCTAAAATCAATTAATCAGTAAAAACAGTTTTGAAAATAATCAGATCTGAGAACCGGATCTTCAGATATGATGAATTTGGTTTGAGTAGAGCAAGATTAAGTAATAAGTATGTAAACTTTAATTAGAATAAGTGAAAGAAAACACTGGTAATATGCAGATCTGGATGGAAATGAAGAACAGAGCAGCTTACGTCACTCTTCAAGGAAACAGTGTTCTGCTTACATCATTGTTCTTCAACATATCTTCAATTAGCAACAATTCTTTACTAAAATAGCAGTGACCAAGCTCTGATACCACTTGTCAGGTCCCCGATTGTGGGTAGTCGTTAACAAATCAAGTCATAACTCACATAAATAAATGTGTCGACAAGAGAGTTAATCACGGGTTGCTAATTTAGAAAGAAAACCGTTTGTTAGAGGCGGAATCAATAACAAACAATGGAGTTGCTGAACAATTAATCAAATGTAACTCACACACAAGATTCACTCAAAAGATTTTCATTTATATAATATAAATCATACAAACGATAATCGATTTAGGGTTTCTTGATGGGAAAGTTATATCCGTATGATTCTAGAACAGTCGTCACTCACAAATATTCTCTCTGAATTAATGAGTTTGTCCGTTGTTAGGAGGCGTGCCCTAATTATTCCTTTTATAGGCCTGACACCTCCTTAACAGCTGTCATTCCTTCTGGAAACCCTAAATATAATGTACATATTCAAATTACATATTCAAAACTATGCTAAGTGTAAAATAAGTCTTCCGGGTAGGCTTTGTCTTCTCCGAGTAGACTTTGTGCTCTGCTTCCCTTGGTAGACTTGGTAACCATGAAGTTTGTTCAGGAACAGTTACCGGGTAGACTATCTTTCACCGAGTAGACTTCAGTCTTCTTGATCTTATCAGACTTTGCCCGGAATGATCTTACGAGCAACCTTGTTCTTCCATGGTCCCTTAACTCCTTGCTATGAAATAGCTTATTAGAAAAGTGTGCTTGGTAGCACTGTACTCTGCTAGAGTTAAACCATGCCCGACGTTACTTGGAATATATCATTACTCACATAAAGCTTACTCAGACCACTATTATTAATGAATATCTTGCCCGGTCTTCCAGTCACTTGGTTTCATGAGCTTGGTTAGCCAAGAGCTTACCCGGGGTAAACCTTACTCGGCTATGAATAACAAACTTGCTAGATACGGTGAACCCTGCCCGGGTATACACTAACTTGTGAACCTTGCTCGGGTATTCACTAAAGAACACTTCTTGAAGATATCATGCCCGGTTAAGTAAAACCTTGCTCGGATATCTCAGGTGTGCCCGGTTCCATACTTAGTAATATCTGAGGAGGGTGAGAAGATTCTAATATTCCTTATGATCATTTTAGGGTCAAATCTTGACTCAACATAATCTTAGTTCCAACATCTTGTTCCTCCACATGACCCTTTAACAAATCAAATTCTTGTCTAGAAGGTCTATCCAAGAACATATTAGCATTTTCAAACTCAGGAAAGCTTCAAAATGATTGACCTTGTAAAGCAAATTTTGAAGTTACTTTTGGTGTAGTCTTTTTCAGTGTTTTCTTCTTTGGTGATGGTGTTGCTTGAATGCCAGGTGTTTTCAAAATATTATTATTGCGACTCAAATCCACAACTGGTTCCATTTCAATATCCATCTGTGGAATAAACTTCTCAACTACAATCACTGGATCACCAATCTCCCTCTCAAGATTAGATTCTTCATCAACAAGCTTCAATAATGGTTCAACACATTTAGCCATGTGATTCCTTCCCTTGATACTTTCTTTTCTCTTTTTTCACAATATCAGGTACAAAAGTTTTATGAGTTTTTTCCTCTGTTTCCTATGCTTTGTTGTTTTCTTAAATCAGCTATAGCACGAGGATCAGCATAAAAACTTTTCTTCAATTTAGAATCTGTCTAAGTTTCCTCATCATATTTTCCTGATGTAGCTGAATATACATTCTGTTATGCAATAAGAGCAACCTTTGGAGTAACCTCTTCAACTTTAATTGCTTTCTTTCTTTTTTGTCCCTTCTGTGAGTCTTGATGGTCGGGTATTTTGTATATATATCAGTTTATTAATTATGTAGTTTTATTGAGTATATTGTTAAAACGTTGGTACTTCATACGTGCTTTTGTATTTCAAGTAATTGATCTTTAAATATGCTAAATGGGAGACCTGTACGAGCATGGAATGATATCTCGAGAAGACCGAAGCATGATTTGATGTCTTGGGAAGTGTTACAAGGATTCGGGAAGAGTATGGATGAGAAATCATAAGCCGATGCTAAAACTGAACAAGATGGGTTGACAAAATGCGACCATGAAGTAAAACGAGCATATCCTGAGCTAGAAAATGAGTTAGGGAGCCATAATATATGAATTTTGGGTTTCTCGACGAGAGGAATCTGAAAATGAGGTTTTCTTAGGTCGCGATACGCGATGAGATGGCCATATGGCCATCGCGTATCTCTCTGGACATAAAAACGGGAAAAATCAGGTTTTGACCTATATCTTCTATTTGTCGAACCCTAAGCAATATTGACGACCAGCAGCATCTATTAGGCGATTTTGGGTGAATTCCTAGGCTACCAATTATCTCTTGATTAATCCTAATGGCCTTCCTCATCATAATTGAAGATCTATCGATGACGATGCTCGGCTACTCTTCTCCGATTCATTCCCGGGATGTAGAGTTTGTATTTATTTCAGTTTTGATTGTAACCATGAACACACTATTTGTAATTATCTTTGATTGATCTATGAGTATTGATATTTAGTATTGTTGTGCATTCAATCGGTTTAGGTTTACATTGATCAGAACGATTAGTTTGCCGGTTGCTATAGTAATTGCTCATAGGGTTGTTTAACTTGTTTGAATACAATGAAGCACACAATTGACCTTACTTGAGTCACACTAGCAGGGACTGTTTGATAACCAGTGCCGTGTGTTAGCGATTTTTGGTGCCTAAGGTTTAACTTTTTAATCAGTCTTTATTCAATCTATGATAATTTATCTGTTAGGTTGCATGAGAAACTGTTTAATTGCATTCTTGAACCCCGAGGATGAGTCTACTTTGTTAATTGTTTGAATTCGTGAATTTGCTTAATCAATATTTAACCAACTTAATTGCTTGTGTGATCAGCACTAAAACCTGCTATTTCATAATATTAAATCTGTTACACGATTTGCATTAACCACATACTCCTGGTGGATACAATACCTTATTTACCCTACCTACTTTGGTTATTTAGGGTTTTTCATGACTCGAACGACGGTCATCAAAATGGCACCGTTGCCGGGGAGTTAGTGCGCCAAGTGTTTTTCGTGTTATTTGATTTTTTTGTGTTTAGTTTATTTGAATAGCTTTAATTTTTTAGTTTTTAGTTTTAATTTAATTTATTTTTTTTTCATTTTACACGAGGTGTGTTGTTTGTGCAGGTAACAGGTTTATGCACACCCGACACTCGGGCAGACAGTCACCGCTTGTTTTCGAGCCCGAAATTGAAAGACTAGCTCGGCAGAACCGAGTTCAGAACAGAGCTTCAGAAATGGAAGGTCAAAACCAATACAAACACCAAAACCAAAACCAACACCATAACCAAAACCAGAACCAAAATGAAAACAATGATTTTAACCTAGACAACATATTCCAACCCGATGATAACCAGCCAAACAACCCGAATAACTCAGATCGTTTTTCTAGAATCCGAAACCGTAACCTAAACCGAAACCAAGATGTCAATCAGGCCGAACCATCAGCTTCATAAAACGCTCCTAGACGAAGGGTTTGGATTAATATTGATGATGATCGTCCCAGTATTCATACAGAAGATGAAAAAGAGGGGAATGAGAACGATGCAGGCCAAGGTTTTGAGTATAATAATGAGATAAATTGGCGAGTTAGACAGAATGAGGGGGTTGAGCATATAAATGAGGGAAATAATGATTGGGATTAAGAGGTGGAAGCACCGATGAATTGGAGACATTGTGACTTTGTTAACAGAAATAGGGGGAGATATGGTATTGGGCGAAAATGGTTAACAGAGCAGAAAGGCTTGACAGTGGTCATAGAATTTAGGTCAACAGAGGTGGTTTGGTTAGTCCAGCACAAAGGAGAAATTATATAGCCCCATTCAGGGTGTTAACAGCTGGTTCAGACCGGCTATATCAGATGGAGCATCCCCGATTGTCCCACAAGTACGAGTGCCGGGACACCAGACATTTATGTCCCAACCGTCTTACATTAACACCGTGCCACATTTTCACGGGATGGCTTCTGAGGACCCGTATTCACGCTTGTCCGATTTTTCGGCTATTTGCGGGTCGATTGGCGATGATAAATTTGATCAAGATGAGGTTCGGTTACGGTTATTCCAGTTTTCATTGAAAGACAAAGAAAAACACTGGTTTAACTCGTTACCGATGTATAGTATCAGAAACTGGGCCGACATGCAACAGGTGTTCCTAAACGAGTATTATTCACAATCGAAGACAAATGATGCCCGAATTGAGATTCGCCATTTTTCATAGTTACCGGGCGAGCTATTTCATGAGACATTTACTCGTTTCAAAGAGATGATCAGAAAGTGCCCTCATCATCAGATCGAGTTGTGGGAATTAGTAAAGTGTTTTGTTGACGGGTTAACATATGAAGACGGAAATAATTTGAAATCCATGTGTAATGGTCAACTATTAAACCAACCGGAAGAAGACGACTGGGATTTTCTTGAGTTTATGTGTGAAGATTCTAAGTCAGAAGCAGCTTCAGAAAGAAGAAGAAAACACTCGACTACCCAATCATTAAAATTAGCAGTGAGTGAATCTGAACGGATAGCAGAGTTAGAACGATAATTGACATTGTTGAAGAAAAATAAGGGGAAAAAGGAGGCTGGTAAAGTCGGGGTAAAGTTTCCAGTTTGTGAAGATTGTAGGGAACTTGGGCACACAGCAGATGATTGCCCCAAGTATGAAGACGAGGAGGATCCCGGAGGGGTTAATTATGCTTATGGGGATTCCAAAAGTCAGGGGTTCAGTTCAAACACATACCACCCAGGCTTAAGAAATCACCCAAATTTCAAATACGGAAATGCAGATGAGTCGGTGCACTCAAAGTTGGATGCATTGATGAAGATTATGACAGATCATCAGGCTGAAACGAAGAAACAATTCGAGTTACGAGATAAGTCATCTGAGGCAATGTCAAAGCAGATTGGTCAGCACGCAGCAGATATGGCAAAGTTGCAAAAGAGTGTAGGTCAACTCCCGAGTGATACTACCATCAACCCGAACCACTATAGTTCTAGCTCCAAGAAGGGAAACAATGTTCACATCAATGCGGTAAGTCTTTTACCTAATTTTGAAATTTCTAGTGTTGAAATTGATTCACCACGGCAGTTTGTTGAAGGGGTGGTGGAAGATGTTAGTGATGAGAGAGATTGTGCTGGTCGAAATGATTTTCCAACATAACTCAAGATTAAAAGCAAATGAAACATCTTTTTGTGAAAATTGTTCTTGTGATAAATGTTTAAATGGTAAATTGACCAACACAAGGGATGAGGGGGTGGAGCATAATACCACCCTGAGTAAACTCCAAGACCCGGGAGTGCCGTTTTTATCAATTCAAATTAAGAAATTTAAAACTGATCGGACACTTCTAGATCTTGGAGCATGTGTTAGTATCATGCCTGGTAGTTTATATGATCAGTTTGAATTTGGCCCGTTAGAAAGGGTACACACCACCGTGGTGTTGGCGGACCAAACTCATACACTTCCTCGGGGCATGGTGACTAATGTAGTGGTTCAGGTGGAGGAATTTTTCTACCCAGTTGACTTTCTTGTATTTGACTATGCTAAACGTGTGAATAATACACAATCGCAAGTCATATTGGGTAGGCCATTCCTCGCCACAGCACATGTGGTAATTGATTGTGCTAAGGGGGTTTTGGGAATCAAGTGTGGAGACCGTGATAAACGGTTATCATTGTTTGAAAATGCTACTAACCCTCTTGTTGATAAGTGTGTATCCTTGGACAAGGATCACACAAAAGAGGAATGTTTGGTGATTGACAGGATAGATAAGAAGGGATTTGAGAAACAACATAGTGAGAAGGTGGAAGAGAAAGGTAGACGGCCAAGGAAGAAGAAAGTGAGACATCCACCCAACCAAAATGATCGAGAGTGGAGATTGAGGATGTTCGAGCCAGATCCTAGCCTATCGGAAGACTTGCAACAAATGATTGAAGAAAAGCGTGCTTATAATGATAAGGTTGCATGGGAGCGAGCCAGACGCCCACCTTGAATGGCATACAAGTTTCAAAAGGGTGGTAATTGTACATTTAGTATATTTTTAGTTTCCATTTTGTTTTAGTTTTTATATTACTAATTGTATTTTAAGCGTACCATCATAGAAAAAGCTATGTGTGGGGATACCGCAAGAGAAAAGTTGGGATTTTGATGCATTCGGTAAAGGTTTTTTTTTTTTTTTTTTTTTTTTTTTCCAAAAACGAGGTTTCAGTAAGCTACCCAGAGTGATTTCATGTTCTTTTTGTTGCGTACGTGTATAATTTGTTGTATTTGGAACTTTGTGGGTGTTGTTCACTATAAACCCTCACGAGACCTCACTCGTCCACCTGGGGAGGGGGGGGGGGTTAAAGGGCTTGTTGCATACGCTAAATGCAATTGTGATTCCTACGAAAGTGAGTTAGGTCTTTTAACATTTTTAACTAGTTTAATAAAATTCATTATGAAATTAATTAATTCGACTCGGTAATTGTTGTGATAAAATTAAGTGAAAAATCATTTTTACATAAATCTTAAAAGACCTATGTCTTACACCTGTGAAAAGCTTGCTTCTACACGTATCGAGATTTTGCAGATTCGGTTGTCAGTTTTTGGTATTTGGATGAGACGAGTGTTTACGAGCCACGGTTTTGCGTTGCATTATCATTCATATCAGGTGATTTCAGTTTCATAATCTATTTTGTTATTCTAATTTTAAATGGTAGAAGTGTAATTAATTATTTGCTTATAGAACCATCACATTAGAGCCCCTAGTTTTTAAAATTGTTAAACAGTCAATTTCAACCCCGTTCCTCAAATGTTCATTAATTATTTAAATATTTTAACATTGAGGAAAATGTAAACCTCAAGTGTGGGGATGGGAAAAATTTGAAAATATTAGTCCGATAGTACCTCAAAGAGTGTTCGGAAACCAAAGTTATTAACTGTTAATTATTGTTATTAATTCCAGGTTATAGGTTTACGGTCATGGTTGGTTTTTCAGCCTCTCGATAGTTTTACTCACAAATGTTTTCAAAAAGAGAAGTTGAAAATGGGGGTCATTTAGGCGAGGATAACGAGTCAAGGGGACGGGTACACATGTTTCATATCGGCAGCCCATTATTCTAGACATATTGTGAGATGGCCCCCCTATACTTAATACACATACTATATAATATATATAAAACATTTCTTACACCACTGATTGAGGGAAACCGGTATGTTTTACAGAGTTAGAACTTGCTTATCACATGCTTATCGAGATCTTAATACCACCACCTGTATGGAGACTAGGACTTTAGAAAACCCTTTCATACACTTTTCCCCCACTAAATAAATTTCCTTACCCGATATTATTCCCCTAGGAGCCCGTTTGGACCAAATTCCTTTTCATTTATTAAACTGAACATTACATACCATTTCAGCTTTGGCCTTCACTTTATTTTAATCCTGTGTGATGAAATCCAGTTCGTTATCAAGTTGTATATAGTCAGTTGTTGAGCATAGTACACAATGTATATATGTCTCAGTTGAGTTGTAAAAATGTGTTTATCAGAGTTGTATATTTATTTGCTTCAGTATATTGTCAATTAGTTGCAAAAAAAAAAAATAAAAAAAAATAAAAATTCAGCAAAAAGCCAAAGAGAAAGTCAGTTCTTATTCAGTTATGTAATTAGCAGTCTGTTTATTTTTTATTAGTTGTTTGTGTATTTGTAAACTGGGTTACATTCACCTTTGTCACTAAATATGCCTATTCCGCACCCAACCTAAGCCCCAGCAAAACCTTAGTACGAGTCTTTATGCAACCAGTGGGTAATGGGTGGAGATAAGACTGGCCTGCAAGCTTATTAAGTTGTGATTCATATTTGGTATTTGAGGGCAGAGACATATACTGGCACATCTTTTGCTAGTCCAGATATTAAACCGAGAGTAGTGTTGATAGTGTGAGGGGTATGAACATGTATGCCTTAACAGGAAACAAAGTACACTCGTCTGAGTGGCTCTATTGTTTTTATAGTAACATTTAACCTTATTTGTGGGACGTCAATCTAGAAAGTGACAGTCTGGGAAACTGGGTATGACCTTAAACCTTACTAGTATTAATTGCGATAATTCACATACCTATGATGGAGGTTAATGTTTACTTTAGAGTTTTGCTTGAGGGCAAGCAAAAGATAAGTGTGGAGATGTGATGGTCAGGTATTTTTTATATATATTAGTGTATTAATTATGTAGTTTTATTGATTACATTGTTAAAAATTTGGTACTTTATACGTGCTTTTGTATTTCAGGTAATTGATGGTTAAAGATGCTAAATGGGAGACCTGTACGAGCATGGAATGATATCACGGGAAGACCGAAGCATGATTTGATGTCTTGGAAAGTGTTACAAGGATTCGGGTAGAGTATGGATGAGAAATCATAAGCCGATGTTAAAACTGAACAAGATGGGTTGACAAAATGCGACCATGAAGTAAAACGAGCATATCCTGAGCTAGAAAATGAATTACGGGAGTCATAATATATGAATTTTGGGTTTTCTCGACGAGGGGAATCTGAAAATGGGGTTTTCTTAGGTCGCGATACGCGATGAAATGGCCATATGGCCATCTTGTATCGCTATGGACATAAAAACGGTAAAAATCAGGTTTTGACCTATATATTCTATTTGACGAACCCTAAGCAATATTGACGACCAACAACAACTATTAGGAGATTTTGGGTGAATTCCAAGGCTACCAATCATCTCTTGATCAATCCTAATGGCCTTCCTCATCATAATTGAAGATCTATCGATGACGATGCATCCATTGTTCAACCAATCATATTCAAAAATAATGAACCATTAGTTGTACTTTATTAAATATCAGAGTTTTACACGTGTCATATATGCACGGTTCTATATTTTTATTACAAGTCCAACTATCATTCATTCAAACGCACAAAAACATTTTCTCAAATCCTTCACAAAGCATCCATTTTCTTCATTTACCTGAAAAGTATGTTAAAATAATTTTTTTAACACGAATGTTGGTGAGTTTCTCAATTAAAAATCGGGATGTAACAGTTCTCGACTTTACACCCATTTATACATCATTCTTATCAATGATAATTATCATTATTCCCCATTCTTGTCAATGGGTATTTACTTCTCCACTTTTCCAAACATAGTTATATATTTCTTAAACAAAACGTGTTAGCTGTAAACGAGCAAAGAGTATAACACATGTAAGACTATCATTTATGATAAACCTGATACATACAAAAATCAAAATATTCCCACCATTTAAACCAGAGCGGCTGGAAGAGTGGGGGCCGTCGCCCCGATAGATCTACCAATATTTTTAGGCCCTTTCTCTCTAGGTTAACGGTTTTTCCATTCATAATGACTCATCCCACTTAACACAATTTGTAAAATATATCGCCATTTTCTTTAGATACTTCTCCCCCAAAAACATTTATAAATCATTAACATATTTAAAGTGGGGATTTATGAGAAAACTCACCTTTGTGTCAGCTCAAATAACATTCAGGTATGATAATATGTCAATCAACATCAAGATCTTATTAGCATTCATCCAAATGATAATCGGATTCCTATGTTTAATACCACGTTTTTTAACACAAAAGCATAGATACAAGTGGAATCTTATTCTAACTTAATTTATTTATCCGCACGTGTCTTATTTATGATAATTCTAATAATTAAATTACAAACTTTTATTGTTTAAGAAAATCATAATTGAATCGAACGTTTCAAAATATCATATAAATATATTGGAACAACATAGTTTCAAATAATCGTTGTACAGCTAAAATATGTTATCGAAACTAAACTTGTACGTTCTTTAATAAAAGTATATATTTCTTTTGAAATATAATCTTCTTTTATAAATATATTATCTGTCATATAGACGTGAGTTTGAATTCTGACAAATATATTACATACAATTTTTTTAACAAAACATAATATAACCGTTATTATTATTTATACCGAAGCGCGTATATTAATATACCTAATATAAAAGTTTTGTTTTCATTTTTAATAAAAGTTCACATTATCTAAAAATATAATTATTTTTAATATTAATGGTGGTCACTATCTGGATAAACTATTTCAGTCAAAATATCGTGTATATATATACAAACACGAATTTGTCCAAGTCTCGATTGTACCATTTTTATCACTCGATATTATCTAGCGATTTTCTAGATAATTATTAACACCATTTTGTCCAAGTTATTTCCGATAACAATATTTTTACTAATATCTTGTTACCTATCTTTTTCAACACTTAAAGACATACCTCCTCGTGTACGGTTCGAGTCTATAAATATGTTTAAAACCCCACATGTAATGCGATCCGGATATACCAACACGTTCATTTTTGCGGCACGAACGTTTCTCTAGTCTCGGATCGTCCGTACGACACATCAAAACCTACATGCAACTCGTTTTAAGAAACTATTTTCATTCAAGAATCTGACCAGTAAATAACGGAGCTTATAACTCACCATCCAGACATATGATCATCGATTTCTTTGTTGGAATTAAAGATCTGTATGTTAGGAAGATACACCGACTATTTCAGCTCGATCCGACGATCAGATCTCCGAAAATCTGCATTTCTTTAAAGTTGCATTACCAAAATCCGCCCAACGAGCTGAACACGAAACCTGATTTAGAAACCCAACTTAAACAACTCCGATCTTCATCTCCGCCACTTAAAATGATTATCTATGGGTTTTGAACCCTTTGTATTAAAACCAAGATGATCGGACCGTTAGATCTTTCATTATAGAGAAATCTTTGCGGACATGCAAAACTAATACAATATATCCAGATTTTGAAACTCATTTTTAATAAAATTTAGTTCAAAATTAGGACGATCGGAGCTTAGAATTGCGTTCGGGAGGTCGAAAAATTGGTTCAGGCATCGGCCGCCGCCGGACCACCACCGACCGCCGCCGGACCATCACACACCACGGCCGGACCACCGCGCACCACCACCAGAATTCTTTGACTTCCCTCTACTCCCTCTCTCTCTCTCTCTCTCTCTAGATTTCATAAAATATGTTGTTAAATGAGTGAAAAGTGGGGTGACCCACCTTATATAGGTGCGGTTTGAAACGAGTTTTTACGATCGCGTTTCGGTTACTCGCTTTAACGAACCCGCTACTACAAATGACGTTATATTTCCAAATATATATCGTCAAAATATTTATTTTGTTCCCGACTTAAAGTTTCTCGTTAGCTTATTATTTCCGTTAATGAATTATTGACGATCGTTACCCCGTGTCGGTTTCGTGTTACTCCGAACTTAATAAATGTAGTGTAGTTGTTTTTCCCAAAACCAAGTCATCCAAACTTACGGTGACTATTTAATATATTTTATCTAAATAATAAACCTCAAATACGGAGATCATATCAACTTTTGCAAGCTCATTGGTAGAGGTGCTTTAACGACCGCGTTCGAAAATACTAATTTGCATTTTCCCGCTTCGTTATAACTCAGCACTGAGCCACGTTTTCTCCTGTGTTCTCGAATTTCGATCCTCTAAAAGATTCAAATGGATTCACCCCTGGACACTTTCTCGAATATCGGGTTGAATATTCACATGTTTAACCGAATACGTTCGTTTCTCCATTATTTATCACCGAAATTTCTTTATCCCGTCTCACTTCTCACGTGTTTTACATTGTATATATTCCGTTCATTCTTAGATTAAAATACTATATTTAACTTATGGTCTTAATATTCACTTAATCTAGCCTAAACATTTCTTAATCTCGTTTATGGACTATAATAATACTTTTTATTTTACCAGGTATCACAACCACAACATCATCTTCAGTTTTTATAAACCACTAGCTACCACCAACAATCTTTCCATTATTCTATTCTCTTTTTCACGCTTAGAATCGCTTTTATCATGTATCCAGTTGTTATCCTCTAGTGCAACATAATCAACATTCTTCAAATGACCAAATAAACCACGAAATTTGGGAATATCTTCTTCATCTTTTCCTTTATATGACGCCAGTTTAGCACAATTATTCCCACCCATATGTGATAAAGAAATTGTTTCACTAGTTTTATTAATCCCCGGAAACTGATCATCCACGATCAACTGTATAAAACATGGATACATCAACCACTTATCTTTTCCAAAGTGATGCTTCATATTGTCGAAAATCACCTTTGAAAAATTAAACACAACGCTGTGATGATGCACATTTGATAGTCTAACATCTCCTTATAATCCCTTTTCATGTGCCCCAAACATTGTACAACAACATGTACAAGAAACTTGTATGGTCTCGATAAACCCGTCATCAAATAAGGTCATTTATTTATGTCATTTTGATACCCCATTCTGACCAAACATCCTTTCACCAGTCGTTCATCCAATGTAAATGAATCTCTTTCAGTATCACCGAACTCCAAAACCTTATAATAACATTCTCTGACACAACAATCTCTTTTCCTTGCACCTCCAATTTGATTTCTGACCCACAATCTTAGAATTCTTCCAAAAGTCAGCAACAACATTCCTATAAGGCTCACATCGAACATTAATAGCCTTATAGATTCTCAAACATAACAGGTGCGGAATAATTGTCTTGAAAGGTTGTACTTTCTTATCCTCCAACTCCAGATATGCACAAATATTATGCATAAGATCAGTATCTTTCACTTTTCAAGCCATCTGCATTAACAAATCAGCAAACATAGTTAGTTTCAAAGATTCATGTTTATGTTTAAGTATGTATCCGTATAAGTATTTTCAAACGTATAAGTATAAGAACCACAGATAAGATTGTTTTAACGTATAAGTATGAAACCTATGGATAAGATTGTTATACAGTATAAGTAGATTTCTCGTATATCTTACCCATCCCGTATATGTATTTAACCCGTATAAATTTTAATCAGCGTATACGTTCAATACTACATATAAGATATACCTCGTATAAGTCAATTAAAACAAATCCGGCATATATATCAATAACCTATATCCATATATGTCAATACTTGACTTATACGGCATATATGTTATTGATATTATACAAGTATATATCCAATATAACTTATACTAAGTCACATATGTAAATTGAAAAGACAATTAATTAATTCATTGAAATGAAACAACAATACTTCAATTCAATGCATTATTCAAGTCTCGTCATCATAAAAAACCGTATCTGATTGATAAATTTAAGCTTTTATCCCAGTTTTTCAAATATCCCAGATCTTTTCAGATCTAGATATATATGAATCTCAAATCAGATCATGAAACATGTAACGATCAGTAACGGATAATATGATTTAAGCATCCATAATCAATTTTGTCAACAAATTTTAAATATGGAAATAAACTCTTCATCAAACCCCGAAAATATCATCAAACTAGTTAATGAATAATACCTTTATAGATTTCAACAGTGTGCGAATCAGTAAAATAACCAACGTATATGTTTATACGGAAACAAATCAAGGCTCTAGAGAGATAATATGCACGGATATGAAAATGAAAGGATAAAAATGACTTCAGCATATTATTAAGTTGTAATTATATTAAATACTTATCTGTCGTATATGTTACAGCTTAACATATACGCCTTATATGTATTAGACTTATACGCCGTATATGTGGTAAACCATATACGCCGTATATGTATAAGACATATATGTCAGATATTTTAAGTGTACATATACAACATATATAATTCACACTTTCGAGTTTGATCAAGTCCAAATTAATGACCTTGATTCAACAGTTACGACTTAAATCTCATTTTGTAAAATTATTGATCAAGCCAAGTCTAAATTAATGACCTTGATTAGCCAATTAACGTTTTAGCCCTTTGTAAATGTATACTGAACATCAACTCAGTTTTTCATCCTCAAAAATTCAACCCAGCAGATAGTAAACTATTAAATTAGAGTTGAAAATAACTCAGAAATGTAAAATCTTTTTGGTTTAATGAAAAAAAATAAAAACAATTTGTAAAACAATGAACTTCAAACTATTTAGAAACTTCTATTCATACATATTTTTATGAGTTTGAGTAGGGAATCATATTGACTAAATCGCCCTTCCATCACACTTTTATATTTCAACATTATTATGAGTGTTGTTAAGTCAGTCATTGGTATCGTTGTCCACTCAATCTTTAACAACAAAATTTTCAGAAATTTCAGTGATATGATTAAGATTCATTTAAGCACACAATATCAGGCACTGATCAGTGTCTAATCTTGATTCAGGCTTATTTTGATTTTTACCTTGTCACCCCAACTTGACTTAAACCTTAGAACCAGCAGATCAAAACATTTTAAATTTTATAAGCTTTTATAAGCAACAACCTTCACAACAAGGCATACCCCCGTTATCAAGCAATACCCCAAATTTCCTTTACCATGAATGAGTATGCACGATTTCATCTGTATGGCTTGCATATATTGTATCCCCTGGGGTCCGTTTCTTACTAGTATTAAGACGCGTGCAAGGTAGGAACAATGTATGTCTAACATCGTGGTTTATCAAATCAGTAATGAATTTGTACAAAGTACAACAGTGATAAAGTTTAGTGACTTAGGTTCTCTTATAAAGCAATTTAATATTCACATTTGTGAATATCCAAATGATAAACCACATAAAGACTCTATGGTGTGCAGAAATTTAAATCATCCCATGAATACAAGATTTAAGGTCATAAAACCATATACCGTTGATGATCCAATCATTAACTAGAAGCTTTAAACTTTTCAAAGATTTTAATTTTGGTGATCATGCTAAAACATAAGGCTTGAGTATGACAAGCTATTACATTTCTACCTTTATTACCAAGATTTTTGTTAGAGAACTAACCCCCCTTTCAACTTGGCTAGTTAAGTTTATATCACTTACTAATCCTTACTTGTTTGTTTTAAAGCATACCAATGCAATAATACCTTTAAGCACACAGTCTTTTAAGCCTATTTCTTATAGGATTTGGGACTATATGAAAAACTTACTATTGTCTTCCCTTTTTCTTCAAATATTCTTTTCGAGGAGCAATTATTTTTTATTAATTTTTTTGACATTTTATCATTTTAAGTGTTTTTGGCTTTTTCAAATATTTGAATGTTTTTGGATTTTCTAGAAATGCCCCCCCCCCTCTAAAATCAAAAACAAATTTGAAAAACATATTTACAAAATAAAAATTGGCTCAGATGAATTGTTACTCGAGATCAGAATCCATAACCTTGGGATCATTCTCTTTCCCACCTCCCAGTTTCTTAATACTATTAAGCTTTAGTACATACAAAAATATGTTTTTATCAAAATCTTAAGTAAAAAGATCTGATTTTGGCTCGTAGGTGTTAATTTTATCTACGGTTATCAACTTCTTTTCGTAGAAATCACGAATGAAGTGATACCGTATTTCTATGTGTTTAGTTTTTGAGTGATTTACCGGGTTTTTCGTTATGGGAATAGCTGTAGAATTATCTACAAAAAAAGGAGTGGTCAGAAAATGCAAACCATAGTCGCGCATTTGCTGTTGAATCCAAAGAACCTGAGAACAGCAACTGGAGGTAGCTACATACTCAGCTTCGCAAGTTGACAAAGAGATGGTTGTTTGCTTCTTAAATTGCCATGTGACGAACCTACTACCGAAGAAATGTCATCCAACAGTTGTAGACTTCACGTTTTGCTTACAGCTTCCATAATCTGAATCCGAATAAGATCTTAGCACGAACTCATCATCTTTAGGATACCATAGACCAATTCCAGGACATCCTTTAAGATACCTAAGTATTCTCTTCACTATCATGAGCTGCGAGACTTTTGGATTGGATTGATATCGGGCACACAAATATGTTGGGTACATAATATTTGGCCGTGAAGCGATTAAGTACATTAAAGAGGGAATCACGGAAAACCTTCTCCCCGGTTGGATCCGGACAAATTCCATGATTCAATGGTTAAGGAGTGCTAATTGTCATTGAATCAGCCATGTTGAATTTTTCTAGGATGTTATTGACATACTTCATTTGGTGAATAAAGAAGATACCATCGGGTAATTGCTCCTCCTGAAGACCTAGAAAAAATTTCATCTCCCCCATTGCGCTCATCTTGAATTTTGACTTCATAACCTCCTCGAACTCTTTGCACAGATTGTTATTGGTTGACCCAAAAATAATATCATCCACATAAACTTGAAATACCAATAAATGCTCATCCACCTACTTAGTAAACAGTGTACAATCAACGGTTCCTTGAATAAAATGATTATTCAATATATGTTGTGATAAAGTTTCGTACCAAGCTCTCGTGGCTTAATGTAAAACATGCAGTGATTTATCAAGTAAGTACATCTTGTCTTTGTGGATCGGATCGACAAACCCCGGTGGTTGTCCCATGTAGACTCCATCACCAAGTTTCCCGTAAAGGAAAGCATATTTGACATCCAACTGATAAACTTTAAAACCTTTAATTCCATAAAACTTTTAATCGCTTCAAGTCTTATACTTCGTTGTAGTCGATACCTTCTCGTTGATTGAATCCAAGAACGACTAACCGAGCCTTGTTCCTTACAATAATTCCATTTTCATCACACTTGCATTTAAACACCCGTTTTGTATTAATACGCTTCTTATCTTCAGGTAAGTTTGCAAGCTTCCACACCCCTAACTTCTCAAACTATTGAAGTTCTTCTTGCATAGCATTAACCCAACTCTCCTTAGTTAACGCCTCTTTGTATGTCTTCCGTTGTGTTTGAGAAATAAACATTTGAAAGAGAACCAACTTTGTAATGGAGACACTAGAGTATAGAAACATCGAAGCCTTTAATCAATTTGATTTCTTGTACGAACCCCTGTGTCTATGTAACAACTTAGGATTTCAAACTTATAATTTATATCTGTAACCCAACCCGTTTTATGTCGGAAAATTTTCAATTAAAAGATCACGCCTGTCGAGTGAATTAATTATTATTATATTATTTCTTAATTATTTATATAATATACATCTATATCTCTCAATTTGTGGCAATTCTAACCCAAAAATAAACTATCACCCTCTTATGCTTCCATTCCTAACCCTCCGGGACCAAAGTGCAAATACTATTATTAATATCAGCTCTGACCCGTATCCAGGATCCAATGACCCAAACCCGTGACCCATTTTGCATACCGGATACCCTTTTAACATGCTTGGACCTTAATTCTCGCAATCAATATGGAAATAGATCAATATTTGCGATATACATTCCATGTACGGCCACACCGACGGCCCAATGAAGTTAAATTGATCTAATTGATCCATTATACCATTTTTAACCTAGCCGACTCAAACCCGATTTTGTTATACATGTATATGGTTGTATTAATTCAATTAGATTTGCAGTTAGCTTCATCTCCTCGTCGCCAATCCTAACCCTAAGCTTAATTTAATTATTTAAGCCGCAACTGTCATCTACGATCCAGGAACAGGCCTCGACGTTGTGCCGGCTATTCATCATCAATTCGTAACTGACACAGGTAACTAATCTATGTAAAAGGATCGTTATAAGCCGTTATACATTAACCTTAACATCAATTAGATCAACGATTAACAGATTGAGCAATTGCTGAAATTAGGGTTAATAGGTTTTGGGGGTTAGGGCGTAACTGTTTATAATAATTTGTTTTTGTTTATAACTCAGTTGTCATATTGGTGCAGTTGGTATCGTCCGTGTATTGTGATACTGGTGGTCGCGAGTTCGAACTCGGCCACCCGTTTCTTTAGATTTTTCTTTTTCTTATTTAGTTTTTGTATTAATTATATAATTATTTTTAATAAATGATAAATTATATTAATTATTAGATAAACATTATCTTATCAAAACCGACATCTTAGAGTTACGTCTCGTCTAGATAATCTTTTTTTTTTGTTACAATTGTCATAAATATATATAAATGTATATACTATAAGTAATTTTGATAACAAATTAATATTATTTTAACCATAAACCGAGGCCGTTATTGACGGTTCTCGTCCTTAAACGTTTTTATAAAATTTGTATAATTATATACATGTATAAACACACACACATATATATATATGTATATATATGTGTGTGTGTGTATGTATATACACATACATGTGGTTTTCTTTAAATAAAAGTATTAAAATGATTAATATATTTTCATCGTGTATTGTCGTTAAGGGATTTAAGATAAACTATTTATTTATAATTTATTTGTTATTTATGATATACTTATTTAGGCAATATTATTACATATATAATAACTAGTTTAATATATATTTACTTATACTTATACATACGTTTATATTAATACAACTAGTTACGTGTTATTATTATTATTATTATTAAAATTTTCCTTTGACTTATATTCATATTATCGTAAATACATCTTGGTTAATATTTAAGCTAATTATTTATAAGTTCAATTTCATGAAGCATAAGTAACGAAATCTTTACTAATAACAATACTCGTAGAAATTATCTACCAATCGTTCAATCAACAATACTATAATCCCAATATAATTCAAATCACATCGAGATCTTTATTCATTCAATCATGTTGTATCCCTTATAACTAATTTTTTATTTTTTTATCTAACTAGGAATCTTTGACGGTATATCCCGAAAGATTTATCTTTCCCAAATCATCATTCATATTTCGTTCATCCGATCAGGTGAGTACCACATTCCCCTATTTTACTTATTTTTCCACGTCTTGGGGTCATATGCGTAAAATATATTTTCTCATATATACTTATACTCAAAACTGCAACTATTGTCTTATGTGTTAACAATTTATACCTTACTTGTTTATGTGCTTATTTTCTTTGTATGCTTCCGCATTTGGAGAGGTCCAACATAATATCATTTTAGTATGATCATACGCCAGTCGTTATAGCCTTTGTGCTTCTTGACATCTCAGTTATACTTGCTCATTTGGTTAATTAGTTATTCTCATATGACTTGTTGCAATTACTTATTTTTATATATACTATATGTACATTTAAACTGGTGTGTTGCTCACTCAACCTTGTGTTGACAAAACTACTTTATTTTCAACGCATATGCAGGATTTCGTAGAAATTTAATGCAAATTGGTGAAGACTCGTTGAAGAATTTAAGTTAGAAAATAATTAATCAAGATCATTTGTGTTTTATGTTGTATTGTTGTATGTGTATGGATTTTGTATTGTTTGTATTTGATTTATTTGAAAATTTAATTTAATTAATAGATATTGTCATTTAAATAATGTTGCATGATAGTAACCTTTGAAAAGCTGTGAGCAATCAGTTCGCGCCATGGCATTTCCACCGTATGTTGGGATGTGACAAATTGGTATCAAAGTCGAAGGTTTATGATAGGTCGTTAGTGGTGCCTTAGTAACACGCTTAGGAGCCCCATACGTGCTTATTTGTTTACCTGATGTGTTCTATTTGATTGTTTGCAGCTTACGTATTTGCCTTGCTAGATTAGGTACTTATTTCACTGTTTATCTAATTGCTTATTTTATTTGTCATGAACACACACACAACTCCGAACCTATGCTTCACTCTCAAAATATTTTATTACTCCGAGACTATGTCTCATTCTCAAAATATTTTTTTAACTTCGAGAATATGCCTCAATCTTAAAATATTTCTATTAAACTTTATTAGATTTCCTTTTATTGTCGGAAGTTTCATTGCGAATTTCCTAGCTTTGTTTTTGCTTGTGTTCACTTAAAAGTAGGGAGTGTGAAAAGATTCCCCGCCATAGTGTAAATTGTCATGCGACCGACACTTTAAGCATTTAACGTAATCGGCTGAACGGTTACACCCTCAATTGTGTTTTATTGTTTTTAAATATCTAGTCGGGTGTAAAACCCATGGGATGCCATGGACACGCCAACTGTACATTTGCACAATTTGATATATTTGCGATATTTTGTTGGAACATTATCATCCGTGGTGATACACGAGATGTTTCAACTACTTATGATTGAGTTCATTTATTCGTTACTTAGTTTGGTCGATTAAATCGCCATGTAACGCTCATGGGCCGACAAACGTAATTGATTCGATAAATTTGTTAATTAAGTTGGGCCATTCAAATTGCCATGTAATGCTCATGGGAGGCCAACTCACACATTTATTTTGGTTTTGGTATGATAATAAGTTAGGGAAACAAAATTCCATGGAAAGCTCATGGGAAACCCAACACATCGAAGAACATTCGTTATTTATATATTTGTTTGTTTATTTGATTTCATTTTTACGAAATGGTTTATGATTTGACTTAATTATTTAATTATTATTCAATTACTCAATTATTTACTTATTAAATCACTTTTGGAATCAAGATCTATTGATTTGAACTATTCATACTCTCAAAACATTTTTATTCTCTTGATCGGATACAAATTTTTCATTCATCAAGACTCGGTTATCACGAGTCAATTAAAACAATTTACACTCTATGTCGGTCCTATAATTGATCTCTCAGTCTATATATATCATAACCTACACATTAGTGTTGACAAGAAGGTTAACGAAGGGGCTATATTGGAGAAGAATAATAGTGTATTAAAGGTGGAATCAATGACACACTAATTGGTGCTTGAAGGACACAATAAAGACACACACACACATACTCAAAAGATTTCCATTAATAGTAAGTCAATTATAAAACATAAATCATTAGAGTTCTAAGAATGGAATGATTCGATTCTAGGCAGAATATCCGTATGAATATATCAGCCGTCAAATCCTTGTCAATCAATATTCAGGTGTCTCTTTCTTGCGTATGTCGTCTGTCCGTAGGAGGCGTGCCCTAGATCATTATATTTATAGGTCTACCTCCTGACAACTATCATTCCTTCTAGAAACCCATATCATTAATACATATTCAGATAACATATTACAAAAATATACTAAGTGTAAAACAGGTCTTCGGGTAGGCTTTGAAGCCTTTGTCTTCCGAGTAGACCTGGTAACCTTGAAGTGTGCTTGGAAACAGTTCTCCGTGTAGACTTTACTTGGATTATTTTCCTTAGAAAATACTCACCTAGCAGACTTCAATCTTCCTGGTCATAGCAAACTTTGCTTGATATGATTCTACGAGCAAATTGTTCTTCATGAATCCCTTCAACTCTTTGTTAATGAATAACTTACTAAGCAAACCAAAGTGTGTTGGTAACACTCTTTGACTTGTGCTGGTAGCACTGTACCTTGCTCGGAGTTGAACCTTGCTAGAGAAAGTTCTTTGAATATTTCTTAAATAACTTTCCTCAAGCATGCTCGGACTACTATTTATTGATCAAACCTTGCTAGAACATCCAAAATACTTGGCTTTAATAGCTTGGTTTCGTCAAGAGTTTGCTAGTAAGCAAACTATGCTTGACCTGAAGAATACCTTTGCTAGAATACCTGCTCGGGTTATCACTTAGGAAGACTTCAAGAAGATAACTCTGCCCGGAAGGCAAAATACCTTGCTAGGCTGAAGTGAAAGCTTGCTCAGATGTCCAAGTGTGACCGATGTCTATACTTAGCCGTTTTTAGGGAGGTTGAGAAGATTCCAATCTTCCTTAAGTCCATTTTCTCATCCCAACAATCTCCCCCTAGATTGGAACACCCTTAGCTGTACCAAAACCCTCTATGGTTACATACACTTAGATCAAAATATGTAACATCCTAAAGATTTTAATGATGAATAAAGGAAGTTATGTTTAGTGATTTCGCGTAATTAATTAGTATCGGGTAGGGAGCGGGTCTTGGACGTGGATTAATTGAGATGGGTTAAATAAGAATGGGATTTCAGGGATATAAATACCCCCAAAATCCCAAAAAAAATCTTCATTTACATCTATTTCTTCACACACTCAAAACACACACATTCTAACCGATCAAGATTCGAAGCCGAGACCCGAGATTTTGTTGATAGATCTGAGTTGGTAAGGTAAGAACAAATCCAACAAAGCTAATATTACTGAAAATGGTTAGGATTGGATGGGTTAACCGGACCCGAAACCCAAACTGCCCAAATCGGACCCCTAAAACGTCGATTTTAGGCCAATTTGATGGTTGGGATTTGTAGGCGCCGATCATACGATTCCGTGGGTACCAAAATCGAGTTATTTGGCTAAGAAACGAAGGATTTATGGGCAAACAGATCTGCAGCGCGATAACTTCGCCTGCAAGATTAAGTTCGCCTGATGAACTTCGCCTTCAAGCGTAACTTCGCCTTCAAGCGTAACTTCGCCTAAGGATAACTTCGCCTACGGCCAAGTTCGCCTAAGGATAACTTCGCCTGAAGCCAAGTTCGCCTAAGGATAACTTCGCCTGAAGCCAAGTTCGCCTAAGGTTTAACTTCGCCTGAAGCCAAGTTCGCCCGAGGTTTAACTTCGCCTGACGTGAAGTTTGTTTAGAAAATAAATTAAAAACCTAATGGAAAATGTGTTAAGGCAGTTATCGAAAATAAAATTTTTCCAAGCCAGGGGCTCTGCCCCTTGGACCCCGCTAGGGGCTGCCGCCCCTAGACCCCGCTGCCAGGGGCGCTGCCCCCGGACCCCCGTTCGTTGTGGGTAGTAATTAAGACTAGAAAAATGTTATAAGTAGTGATAGTTAAATTGATACGTATACTTGTTATACAGTCAGCCGTGCACAACTGAAGAAAGGGATTACGATCAACGGAGAACGTAACCGTGTTCAGGTGAGTTTCTAGCCCCATTTATGTGTTATGTTTTCGGGGCTGTGTGCATACTCGATATGTTTGATAATACGCTTATCCTAAGAGATAAGTGTATGCCTTGTGTGAATAATATGAAAGTATGAATGATTGCTTGATGGAATGTGAACGATCTTCGGATATTGCACGTACTGTCAGGTTGTAACGCTATGTATAAGGTAAGTATGTTATGTAAGTTTATGTGTATGAACGTGATAAAGATAATAATAGAAAGAAATGATAATGTATGGTTGTATGGTTACGGAAAGGGTACCGAGCCCTAATAATACTCGAGGTATGATGAATGGTTGTATGGTAACGAAGAGGGAATCGAACCCTACTAATATTCGAGAACTAGGGAACCGAACCCTACTAATATTCGAGGAAAGAGGGTACCGAGCCCTAATAATACTCGAGGAAGGAGGGTACCGAGCCCTAATAATACTCAAGGAAAGAGGGTACCGAGCCCTAATAATACTCGAGGAAGGAGGGTACCGAGCCCTAATAATACTCGAGGAAAGAGGGTACCGAGCCCTAATAATACTCGAGGAAAGAGGGTACCGAGCCCTAAAAATACTCGAGGAAAGAGGGTACCTAGCCCTAATAATACTCGAGGAATGTAGGGCGTAATGCTCTTTATAACGTAAGATATGAAGGTAAGTTAATACAAAAGAAAGTAAGAAAGTATGAAAGTAAGAAAGTAAGAAAGTATGAAAGTATGAAAGTATGAATGAAAGAATATAATGTTATGTGAATGGTATGATTATGTGATTATCTAGAACTCACTCAGCGTAGCTGACTTTTAGTAAGCAAGCAGGTGAGTAGGATGAGGCAGCTTGCTTGAGGAGACACATGGCACTGAACAAGAGTCGGGCATCTGAAGACTTATGATGTTTTAACTTTAATGCTTTAATGGGAAAGATAATGAATGTTTTGAGACAAATTATGAATTATGTAATGTTTTATGAAAGTTTTACATTCCGCGTAAATGTTTTAATTAACTCTGATATTTAGAGCTGTGTTTATGAGTAAATCCAACACGAAAGTAGGGTTACCGGTAACGGGGCCTTACAAAATACCCATCAAATCAAAATTCAAATTACATAACAAAATCAAAATATTACAAAGTGAGAATTCTGTCCAGTGGACATTACAAAGCAAAGCCTAATCTTGAGTTGTGTTGGGTCAAGAGTTTGACCCAAATGAGGAGATTTGACCTATATGAAGAATATTGAAGATTGGAATCTTCTCAACCTCCTCAGAAACTGCTACGTATTGAACCCGGGTACACCTTGGACTTTCGAGTAAGCTTTTACTTAGCCGAGTACGAGATTTTGCCTACCGGGCACGGTTTACTTCAAATAATCTTCTTAAGTGGATATCCGAACAAGGTATGCTTTTAGGTGATTTCCGAGTAAGGTTCATCTATTTGGCATATCCGAGTAAGGTTCACTTTGTCAAGCAGGGTTGTTCTGCAAGACCAAGTATTTTACTCTTCCGAGTAAGGTATGGTCAACCAAGTCCAAGAAGCCAAGTAATTGGAAGACCGGGCAAGGTATTCTTTAATAATTATGGTCCGAGTATACTTGATAAGTTGATGGAATATCTCTAAGTTATATGGAGTAAGGTTCTGCTCGAGTAAGGTATGTACTCCCGAGTACGCCTTATCAATAAGTTATTCAACTAACAAAGAGCCGAACAGGATCATAGAAGAACAAGGTTGCTCGTGAGGATTTGTCGAGCAAAGTTTGATAAGTCCAAGAAGATTGAAGTCTACTCGGTGAATATTTTACTTGGTAAAATATTCTCTAAGTAAAGTCTACCCAGAAACTGATTCCGAGTACACTTCTATGTTTACCAAGTCTGAAGGAAGGCTGAGTACAGTGCGTACTCGGAGACTGAAGTTTAATGAGAAGCTTACCCGGAAGACTTGTTTTACACTTAGTATATTTTTGAATATGTAAATTGAGTATGTACTATCGGATAGGGTTTCTAGAAGGAATGACAGCCTGTCTTAGGTTGGCAGGCCTATAAATAGAATAATTAGGGCACGCCGCAAAACACATAAGACGAGACACGAAAATACGGATAAGACCGACACATTAATTGATAGAATATTTTGGGTGACGGCTAACCTAGGATTCCTCCTAAACCCTAATCGATTATCCTTTTGTATGATTAACGTTATATAAATGGAAATCTTTTGAGTGAATCCTTCGTGTGTCTTCGTGTATTGAATATTCATTGCAACCGTATGTTTGTTATTGATTCCGCCTTTAACAAACGGTCATCTTTCTAAATATAGTAACCCGTCATTAACTCTCTTGTCAACACGATTAATTTTGTGTGAGTTATGACATTATTGATTAAGATCCGATTCGAAACGACCATCAAATCATTTTTGGAACCTGACAAGTGGTATCAGAGCTTGTTGCTGCTATTTTTAGAAAGATTGTTGCTGATTAAGTTTTGAAGAAGAATGACGTAAGCAGAGCACTGTTCGATTGATTTGTGACGTCAGAGGCTCTGTTCTTCATTTTTCTTCTAGATCTACAAGTTTTAGGTGTTCTCTTTTCCTTATTTCACTTAAAGCTTTGATTTTTATTGTTGAATCTTGTTCTATTCATCTCAGACACCTCAGATCTAAGAATTTATTCTCAGATCTGATTGTTTTACTCTATTTTTGATAATAACTTAACTTTTATTTTAAGAAAATGTCTGGATATGAGGAACAAGAGGTGTCTACTAATAAGATACCTAGATTGTATGGTCAGGAGAACTTTACCAAGTGGAAAGTGCTTTTTGAGGGTGCTGTTTGTTATAATGATGTGGATATGTGGAATTCTATCAAGAATGGACCACAAGCTGCGGTTGAAGAAGGTGCTAATGCAAATGCTATTGCTGCTGTCAGAGAGAGAATGAGAAAGGTTGATGACAGGGCATTGGCTATGCTCAAACTTGGTCTGTCTTGGGAAATCCTCACAAAGGTTGCACATCATCAAACTGCTAAGGCAATGTATGATGCAATCCTTGAGATGTATGAAGGGAACACTGAATTGAAGAACATTAAGAAGCAAAGACTGAAGCAACAGTTAGAAAGATTCAAGTATAGAGATGGTGAAAGGTTGAAGTCAATACTAGAACGTTTTCTGAGTATTGTGAATGAGTTGAGAACAACTGACTATGTAATGACTGACTTTGATTTAAATACAAAGTTGCTCAACTCAATGCCAAAAGAATGGTATACTGCTTGCAAATTCATCCTTCAAAAGCAAAATTTCAATGAATTGAAATTGGATGATGTAGTATGTTTTCTTCAAGCTGCTAAACTTGAAATGATTGAGAATGAAATGATCAAGGAAGATAAACCAAGTTTCAATGTGTCAAATGCTTTAATTTCTCCAATGGGGAATCTTACAACAAAGAATCAACAACAAATTCCCATCATTGAAGAACCAAGTGATCACAACAATGAGACTGCTAGGTCTTTCATTGGAGGTGGTTCAAGCAATCAAAGTGGTCAAAAGAGATTTAATGTTCAATTGATTGATGATGATTCAGTTTCTGTGGGAAATGGAAATGCTCAAAGTGCTGGTGCAGGGCATGTTCAAGGGAGTGAGGCACAAGCCCTAATGTCTATGTTCACTGAGTCCTACAATGCATTTGTGGCCAAAAACATGATTCACACAAGTGTAGTGCAGGATGATTTGGAACAAATAGATGCTGATGACCTTGAAGATATGGATCTCAAATGGCAAGCTGCAATGTTGGCATTAAGAAGCAAGAGACTGTACAACAGAACTGGTAGATCACTAGTTTCTGGTCCAAATGAGAGAATAGGATTTGATAAGTCCAAGGCTATCTGCTACAACTGTCAACAGCCTGGACACTTTGCAAGAGAGCGCAATTTGCCAAGGAACTTTCAAGTCAATCAGTTCCAACAGCCTAGAAACCAACAACAATACCAGCAGAATGTGCATAGAAACAACAACCAGCTGAACTTCAACAATAACCAAGGATTCAATCCCAACAACAACAACTTCCATCCAAACAACAACTTCAATCCCAATTTTAATAACCACTATCAGCCTCAGATGAACAACCAGCAGGACATGAATCAGAATCAAGTATATCAAATGAACAACAATCAGAATCAAGCTGTTCAAATCCCTGCAACTCAAAACATTCCAGCAAACCAAAATCAACCAAGAAATCAAGGCAATGTGGCAGTAACTACTCAGCATGAGGGAAGCTTTGACTTGAGTAACTATGAGGAAGATATAGCAGATGATATCAGAAGAGCTAATGTGGCATTCATGGCCATAGACTCTGCAACTTCATCTAAGGTACATTCTGATCCTAATGCTGATTTACCTAAACTTGTCAATGAATTAAAAGAAAAGATTGGTAAATTGGAAAGTAAGTGTTTTAAGAAGCAAAGCATTATCAATTCTTATGAGGCAAGTAAGATTGTTAGTGAGGAAAGAATGAAAAGTTTGGAAGAGGATTGTATGAATAGCTATAGAGCTCAGACAAGATTCACAACAGAAATCAGTGGGTTGAAGAAGATGGTGATTGATGAAAAGGTGCTGAATACAAAGCTGCAAAACTGAAAATGAATTCCTAAAGAACTTAGTTTCAACTGGAAACATTTGTGGAATTCTGAATAAAGTAAAAGAGGATGAAAAGTACAAGGCTGTTCCACCACCATTCAACAACAACTTTATGCCTAAAGTTGACAAAGAAAAGAGAAGTGCTTATCTACAACAATTCAAAGATGTGTTTCACGACAAAGAAGATGTTGCAGATTTGTACAAAAATGTTGAGGTGAGTGAAGATGGTGAATTTGTTATGAAGAAAGAAGGGAAAGAGAAAAAGTCAATTGGAGTTCAAGTCTCTGAAGATGACTTTGATTCAGATGAATTAGATCAAGATGATCTAAGTGATTTGAGTGATCAAATCACTGAAAAAGAAATTCAAGCTGCTGAAAAAGGAAGAAAATATAAAAAGCCTGAATCTGTTGATCAACTTCCAATGTATCCTCCAGTTACACATAAAATGAAAAGAATGAATGAGCAAATTAAGAGAGAACATGTTTCGTTTGACATTGGTGAAAAGAAGAATGTGAGTTACAATGCTGTCAGACCTCCAAGCAAAAAGTTTTTGGAGAAGTTAGAAAAGAACAAGAAAAAGAAGGTAAATAAGAAAGAAATGGATATAGAATATTTTACTCCTATTTATCCTATCTTTTCAAGTGTTGAAGACTTTGATGTGGGAGAGGTAGAGACTGTTGAGGAATATGAAAGAAGGAAGTCAAGATATAGAGAGAATGAAGACGATCAACCACTAAACTTGAAAAAGGTTGTCTTTGTTAAAGGGAATGTGGAAAGAAATGACATCAGAATGACTAAGTTTGTACCATTCTCAATTGATTATGACAATCTGAAAAACAAAAAGACAATTGGTGTAAGAGAGCCCAAACCAAGTGAAAGATTCAGGAAACCACAAGAACATGAGATGTTCAAAAGAAAGGTGTGGTGTAGAAAGTGCGATGAGTATGGACACCATACTGATTCATGTAATGAGAGATTCAAGTTTCAGCCATTCCATGTCCCAAATTGAACAAAGTTTGGTCAAGACTTTGTTTTGTACAAAGAGAAGTATGCAATGTATTTGGGAAAAGGAAATGTGAATAGAAAAGAGATAAAAGTTGAAGTGAAGGGTGAGACAAAGAAGAAGATGCATATGACTGAAAATGTGAAAAGAAGTAAATCACCTCAGAAGCAAAAGCAGGTGATAAGGGAAAACCAGTCATTGAAATTCACCAAGAATACTCATTCAGTCAAGTCTGATGGGTCACAAGAATCATCAGGCAGTGAGAATTCAAAAGGAAAAGCTGTATATCAAAGAAAGAAACAAGCTGTACTCACTGGTGATGAAAAGTTCTTGTTGAAACATGGATATGAACCACAAGGTTTCACATGGAAACCTAGAACTGAAGCTAAAGTTGAAGCTGTGACTGATGTTAGAGACTTCTCAGAATCTAAAGACTATGTCTTACAAGAAAAGAGAACTGCCTCAGTTGAGCTTGACAATTCAGCTTCACTTGTCAAGACACCAAGAGAGTGTGGGTATGAAACTGACCATTCAGACAACTTGGAGATCACTCATGAAGATCCTGAACCTACTACACTCACTTCCCAAGCTGCCACTAAAATTGACACTGATAAGTTGCAAGTTGAAGAAGCTTGCATCTCATCACTAAACTGATCAAATTTCTCTTTGTGCAGGAACATGCCACTCCATTGAATGATATATGGTATATGGATAGTGGTTGTTCTAGGCACATGACTTGTGACAAGAGGTCACTTGTGAATTATGTAGAGAAGTATGAGGGTCCAGTTGCCTTTGGGAGTGATGAAAATGGAGGAAAGATTGTGGGTAAAGGAATATTGACAAATGGGAAGGTGTCTTTTGACAATGTCTTTCATGTTGAGGGACTACAATACAATTTGTTGAGTATATCTCAAATGTGTGATAAGGGTTACAAAGTCAGTTTTGATGATTCTCATTGTTTCATCTTAAAACCTGAGTTTGTGATCCCACCTGAGATGATTATGATGATGGCACCAAGAAATGGCAACTTGTATTAGTTGAATATGAAAGATGCTATTTCAAGAGGTGGTGCATGTTTTGTGTCCAAAGCCACTGAAAATGAGTCTAAATTGTGGCATAGGAAGTTGTGTCATGTGAACTTAAAGAATATGAATAGACTGGTCAAGGGTGATCATGTGATTGGTTTACCTACAAGAGAAATTAAGTCAGATGATCATTGTGACTCATGTCAGAAGGGAAAACAACACAAGTCTACTCATAAGACTAAGCTCATCAACTCAATTGATCAACCACTTGAGTTACTTCACATGGATCTCTTTGGTCCTGTGAGTGTACCAAGTATTGGAAAGAAAAGATACTGTTTGGTGATCATTGATGACTATTCAAGATATACTTGGATTTATTTCCTAAGTACCAAAGATGAGACTGCTGAGTTGATTAAAGGTTGTGTCACGATGATTGAAAACAAGCTGAATATGAAAGTGAAGATGCTGAGAAGTGACAATGGTACTGAGTTCAAGAATGGAGTTATGGAAGAATTTTATGCTATGAAAGGAATACTTCAACAATTTTCAGCTCCAAGAACTCCTGAACAAAATGGTGTTGCAGAAAGGAGAAACAGAACACTAATAGAAGCTGCAAGAACCATGTTGGCTGATGCTAACTTACCTGTCACATTCTGGGCTGAAGCAATCAACACTGCTTGTTATGTTCAGAACATAATGCTTGTGAACAAAAGGCATGATAAAACTCCATATGAGATTTTCAACAATAGAAAGCCTTACATCAAGTTCTTCAAGCCCTTTGGCTGCAAATGTTTCTTACTAAACACTAGAGACTATTTGAACAAGTTTCAAACTAAGTCACTAGACTGTTTCTTTGTTGGATATTCTACTCACTCAAAGGCTTACAGAGTTTATGTGAAAGATCACATGAGTGTAATAGAGTCATCTGACATTATTTTTAATGAGAATCAATTCAACACAGTCAGTGGTGCAACATGGCTGTTTGATCATGAAAAATTGATAAAGTCATTCAAGATTTATGCTGAAGACTTTGATGAAACATTCTACAAGACCAGTGTACTTGAAGAAAATAAGAAGAAAGAACTGGACTTGGAAGAATTGCGGAAGAAAGTTGCTAGAACAGAAAAAGAATACACTTTTGTGAATAGCTCCACAAACAATGACATTGAACAAGATCAGGAAATGACAAGTCAAAATAATACTGATGTACAAAATGATCATGTTCATAATGAGAGTGACACAGGCAACAAAACAAATGATGAAGAAGCTGCAACAACAGCAAGATTCCAAGACTTGTTTCAAAGAATCAGTAACTGAATCATAGTAAAGCTCTCTTGGTAGATCCACATCAGACTGTGGTCTTGTTCTTTGTTGCACTGAGCTACTTGATTCCCCTCTTCCTGCTTGTCCTCTTCCTCTTTGCATTCTTTGATGGATTGGTGGTCTGAATGGAATTGATTTCTTGGGCTTTTGAGGTCCCAAGTTGAATGTCTTCACATATATTGCTTCCACCATCTCAGTAGTAAGGTTTGCAATCTCTACAATGTCATGTCCAGCTGACTCCAGTTCTTTTAACATTTTAATCATTCCAGGAGTTCTAGCCAGTCCAGCAGGCACAAATCTGCCATCAGAGTAATATCTGGGATTTTCTCCCTCCTTTAAGGCTTTTTCCCACTCATTCTTCTGGAGATAGAAAAGAGTCTTCAGATCCTCTTTCTCCAAAGCATTAAAATCTGCCTCAGTCATCCCTCTTTTGTTTATCATTATGTTTCTTAGGATGCTGATCATTTCCTCATTCTCCCAAGGCATAAATGGTTCAGTTTCTTGTTCAGGCTTTACATCATCTTGAGGGATATGAGTTTCAACAGGTTTGACTTGCTCCTTTTCCATTTCTCTTAATGTCTGAATTCTTCTTTTCTTCTTTTGAGGTTCATCAGGTAGTTCAGTTTGAATTGTGCTTTCAGTATGGACCCTTTTCATCTCTTTCTGTTTCATCTTGGAATACTGGTCAAATACTGCCTCTTTACTCAAATTTCTCACAACTTCAGGCTTTATCCCTTTCTCAATCAGATAACCACACATTCCATCATACTTTTTCTTTAATTCTTCCAGCTCAACCTTATCATCTTGTTTCACAAATTTTTCTGCAACTATCCCTTTTTCACTGTTATAGAGATCTTGAATTTGTTCAGCAGTGTATCTTTCTAAAGCAGCTTCAGGATACCCTCTAACCTTCAAAAAGGTTTTATAGTGCTCAGTGTTTTTCTTTCTTTTCTCAACCTTCTTTAGGACTTCCTCTGCATTTATTTCAATTATGCCCCTTTGAATATAAGTCATTTCAGCTTGAGCGGTCTCAGCATTTGAGCTTGTGTCAACTTTCTCACCTCCTTGATCAGGGTGATCATCACCCCTTCCATCAGACTCCTCAGAGTCATCCTCCTCATCATCTGTTAAGTCAATCATGGCATCTATCTTTGGTTCATCAGAGGCAGGATGCTCTGGTTCAGCAACATCAACATTATGAACCTCAACCTCAGTGACATCAATATCAGGGACCCCTGGCAATTTTTCTCCTGGTTTCAGTGTTTTCAAGGGGATTGCCCTGATTGGTTCATCAACAGTCTGTTCAGTAGATTTCCTTCTTCTTTGATAAGTCTTTTCAAATCTTCTTTCTCCCCATTTACTAGCAGAGTCCTTTTTCATGTCTTCTTTTACTTGATCAACCCATTTCTTAGCAGCTTCAGATGCAATGACTCCCTAATCTCTTCAGGTATAATCATGTCAGTTTGAAGATTGGTTGATGGTTCAGCAGCCTGCTCTTGTTGCTCTTGAAACTTGTTAACCACCTTTCTCAAAGAGTCATCAACCTCTTAAGTTTTGTTCATTTTCACCAGTATTTCAATAACCTCTTGATCTGCCACATCTTGAAATATTTCTTTTGCTACATTGGCTTCATTGATCAATAGGTCCTGCTGTGCCAACTCTTCTTCAGTCAAGGAATGGGCAATTGCTTCCCTTTCCAATGTCTCTTTAATCAGTCTTTCTCTCTCAGCAAGAGCAGCAGCAGCAGCAGTATCAACAAAGGATACATCTTTCTCAACATATACAGCAAGCTCATCCTCTGTTGCTATCATCTTACCCTTTTCTTTTCTTCTCATCACTTGTTCTTCATCCTCTTGTTCATCACTTTCAAACTCATCAACTTCTCTAAATAAGTCTTCCAACTCAGAGTCATGCTCTACCCTCTTGGAACTAGCTTCTTGATCATCAATTGGTTCAATGAGTTCTAGTTCCTCAGTAGCATCATTCACATTCACATTCTCTACTGTCATCTCCTCATTCACAATATCAGTCAACTCTTCTGTAATCACATTCTCATCATCATTTGTTTCCTCTTCACACACCTCTTCTTCAATCTCATTACTAACATCATAATCATTCATAATCATCTTCAAACCATCAACACTGTCAACCCTTTCAACATCATTATCAATATATAAGTTTAATGAGAAGCTTACCCGGAAGACTTGTTTTACACTTAGTATATTTTTGAATATGTAAATTGAGTATGTACTATCGGATAGGGTTTCTAGAAGGAATGACAGCCTGTCTTAGGTTGGCAGGCCTATAAATAGAATAATTAGGGCACGCCGCAAAACACAGAAGACGAGACACGAAAATATGGATAAGACCGACACATTAATTGATAGAATATTTTGGGTGACGGCTGTCCTAGGATTCCTCCTAAACCCTAATCGATTATCCTTTTGTATGATTAACGTTATATAAATGGAAATCTTTTGAGTGAATCCTTCGTGTGTCTTTGTGTATTGAATATTCATTGCAACCGTATGTTTGTTATTGATTCCGCCTTTAACAAACGGTCATCTTTCTAAATATAGTAACCCGTCATTAACTCTCTTGTCAAAACGATTAATTTTGTGTGAGTTATGACATGATTGATTAAGATCCGATTCGAAACGACCATCAAATCATTTTTGGGACCTGACAAGTTGTAGGTTGCTTGTCTTCTTTCAACTCTCACTCCTCCTACCCTTTCCTTAAATAGGAACAATTATTGTTGATGAGGATGATTTTCAGGAATTGTCCAGTTCATTATATCTTTCAGATCCTCATCATGTAGGAAAGTCAGATCTTCAATATTCTTAATTGTGGCCAATGTCGTTCCACATGAGTTCATGAGAATGTAGAAACCATTGTTCTCATTATAGTCAATTCTTGCAATTCTTCCATTCTGCTAAACTTCATGGTTTGGCCTAGTCATCCTTCTTCTCATACTAATGGAAGTCATCATATTGGCCAACGAGTCAATGTAATCAAACGCAGCTGGTTTAATGTCACTCAATCTCCTTCCTATCCTTGCCTTTTCATTCTCTGTTAACTTCCATTTCGTTTTCTTCTCCAACAAAGGGAATCCCAACCCTACTTCGTTTCTCAAGTATTTGGACAACTCATTTTGCTGCCTACCAACAAGCTTGTTTCTATCATGGTAGTCATATAAGTTCATACTTTCCATCCTTTCTAGTTGTTCTCTCTTGTAGACTGCAAAGTCATCTCTGAAAATAATCTCTTTCTATTCTCTACTCTCCATCACTACCTTCAATGTGTGAGAAACAGAGCCATAGAGCAGCTTTATAGGTAGGTCCACATCAGTTGGTGACCTTTCTTGTCTTTGTTGAGTAACTCTGGTTGCAGAACTTTGTCCTCTTGAAGCTGAGGGCCTCGATGGGACAGCTTTCCTGGGTTTAGTGGCCCCAATACTTCAAATTTCTTCTTATATATGGAGATCACCATCTCTAATGGCATATTTAACAGATCTACAAGGTTTTCACCTCCATCTCTGAATAATCTACCAATCATATTCATCACATTTTCATCCCCAAGCTGACCGGCTGGTACAAACTTTACTCCACCAGGTCAAGCTACAAAACTTCTGGGGTTCCTTTCTTCTGTTAAGAATTTTTCCCATTCGGCCTTTTGTTCATAGAACAACTGTTTCAATTGTGCTTTTCCCAGCTTATCAAAAGCATTTTCTTTCATACACTAATCTTTCATTATTTCCTTCAGGGTCTTGATAATCTCCTCATCTTCCCATGGATCTCTATATTCTACAGGCTCTGGTTTGACTTGTTCAGGGATAGATGGTTTTGATGCTTCAGCTCTTTCCAGATCATCCTTCTCAATCTTATACATGAGTAGAGCCAGTTTGTTTGTTCTGCTCATACCCTCAAGTTCACTGAGTCTCCCTCTTGCCTCCATTTATCTATTCAACAACACTAGCTGCTCATCTTCCCATCTCTCCTTCTTTTCAATCTTACTCTTCTCAGCCAAGGTCACCAGTCTTGGTTTCTTGGTAGAAGTTTCTGGTTGATCTTTCATTAATAGACTTCTAAAATGCGATTCAACCTTTTCCTTTGTCAGACTGTCAATCAATTCTGGAGCCATTCCTCTATCAATCAAATATTTACATTTTCCACTAAATCTTTTGGACAATTCAATTATTTTTCAGTGTTTTTTACCTCTCTTGCCAATCTCTCATTCTCTTCTTTCTCTATGGTTTTTCTTGTCAAATTATAATGTCTTTCCAAATCATAAAAGTTCATTCTACTCAAGTATTTTTCATTCAAACCATGCTTTCTCAAATATTCTCTAAACTACATTGAATCTGTATTTTTCTTTTCAACTCTCTCCCTGATTTCATAATCCTCCTTATCAATCAATTTTTTGCAACTCCTCATCGGATAAAGGAGCCAAATTTTCAAATTTGTACCCATGTCTTATCAAATTCACAATCAGTGGATTATTTCTCCTTGCTTCATTAAGGCTATGTTATATGTTCTCCCTCTGTTCATCATTCATTTCAAATTGAGGTGAGACAACATCAAATTTTTCCACTTTATCACCATGATCATTATCATTGTGATTATCAATGTCATCAGTATTACTGTCATCATCATTCACATCTTCAGCATTGTCATCCTCATCATCATTATCATCTCCAGCGCTTTCATCAACTTTAGTGTCATCTTCTTGTTCAGTTGAGTCATCAAGCGCTTGTATTCTTGGTTCATTAAGATTAGGTACAATTTCAGGCGTAATCATCTGAATAGGAACATCCATCACAGGGCTTCTGTGTTCCTTAGGGATCTCAACAACATATTCTGGTTTGTTAACCTTTTTGGCCCTTTTATTCTCCAATTCATCATCGCTATGATCACGTCCATCATATCTGCACCTCTTCCTCGTATATTTCTTTCCAAATTTGGTATCATCCACATAGTTCCATGCAGAAGGGTTTTTCTCAATGTCTTCTTAATCTTCTCTCACCCATCTCTTGGCAGCTATAGTTACGAGAGATTCTTCAACCTTGTCAGGTACCAACTGCTTAGATGAATCATCATTTGAAGGTTCAACAGTGGTTGGAGTTTCAGGTTCAACAAACTTGCTTATAACTGAAGCCAAGGTGTTGTCAACCTCCTCAGCTTGTTTCATTTTTATTAGAACCTCAATTACCTCCTGGTCAACATCATCATCATTTTGATCAAGAGTCTTGGCAATGTTTGATTGATCAATTAAAGATTCTTGTTCAGCTAGCTCTTCTACAGTCATGGTTTGGGCAATAAATTCCCTTTCCATTGTTTCTCTCACAATATTGGCATGCCTCTTGGCAGCCTGTACATTCTCTTCAACTTCCTCATCATCCACATCCTGTGTATCAACATGCACTTCTTCATATTCAGATTCAATTATGGCTTTCCCCTTTTCTTTTCTTATCCTTTCTTCTTCATATTGAGTGGGAAAATTGTCTATCTCATCTTATAATCTGTTTAGTTCTTCCTCGTCAGCCACAATCTCATTCTCCTTTCTCTGTAGATCATCATCAAAATCTCTATATAGGGTATTCAAATCTTCATTATCCACATCATAGTTCTATTCATTATCAGAAGATTTATCACCCTCATAATCATCATCAACAATCATTCTCTTTTCACTCTCATCGGCATCACTATCACCATACATATTTGAAATATTTTTCAAACCATCAGCGTCAATCTCCACTTCTACATCTATCATCTCTTCATCCACAACAGTGGCCACTAGAATATTCTCCCCCTGTTTTGGTATAGCTGAGGTCTTCTCAACCTAAGCCTCCAGGGCTTGAATTTTCAGTAAAGCTTGGGCCAACTGTTGTTTAAGCTCAGCATTCTCCTTCAACACCTCTACATTTTTGTTTTTCAAATCAATGTTCTCAATCATGAAGTCCAGATTTCTTTGAAATATATAAGTACCAGAGGGAAGGGTAGGTGTGTGGTGGTGAGTTGGAGAATAATTCAGGTAAAGGTTGGAACTGGTCAGTGGTTGGGTTTTGGGTACTGGTTGAGTGTTCAGGGTTTATGGTTTTGGTATGGGTTGTGGAATGGATGATTGGGAATGTTGGTTGGTTGGGTTGGTCTGAGATATGAGAATGTGTTGGGGATTGGATTGTTGTGGGTGGGAAGTTTGGTAACTGAGTGGGAATTGGTTGAGGAATGTAAGGTTCATGTATGTTGTGGCTTGGGTCTTGAATAAAGGTTTCGGTTTGGGTTAAGGGTTGGTCTATGGTTTGGTTATTTTGGTCCTGGGTTTCAGGTGGGCTTAGGGTATGGGTGGGTGGTGTTTGGATGGGTGTGGATTGGATGATTTGGTCATGGGGGTGGTGAGGAAGGTGGTGTGGCTGGGGGTGTAGGTAAGGGTTTGGTTGGTGGTGAGGGTATATGGAAATTCTCCCCTTGAACTTGTTTAGCAACAAAATTTCCTTCTTCATCTCCTCCTTCTCCACCATCTCCTCTTTCTCTACCATCTCCATCAGAATCATCATTATCAACATCCATCTCATCCACCTTAGAGGTTAACTCTGGTACTGGCATTATATCAGCATAATGATTAACTAACCATGGTAGCGTATCAAACTTAGCCTTTGGCTAAAAATGGCTTGTGATTTCCAATGTAGTAATCCTCTTGTACACAATAGGATTTTGGAGCACATGAGTGGTTCCCATAGTGGGCAAATCTTGTAACACATGGTTAAAGATAATTTAGAGGAATTTGGGATACGCTTAGAATTTTTCTTTGTTGGGCTTTTTCAACATACCCACCATTCCTTCAAAGATCATGTTTGAGAAGTTAAAAGGAAGATCATAAACAATGGCAACTGTTGCATTTGCAAAATCCCGATTCGTAAGAGTCCATGATCACTTCCTAGGGGCAAATCCCTGAATAATGTGATGAATCAAAAACCTATATAGGTTTGGGAACATGCCTTTCTGGAACAGCCCTTCTTTGACATTCCCTTGATAACCCATGGTTTGTGTAAAAATTTTCAAAAGATGATCGGTTGTAAAGTTTATCGGGTTATGGTCATCATCATGTAACTGTAGACATGTACGAATCATTCTTTCAGTAACTCTTATCTCGTGAGTTGCCATGGTAGCCTCCAAACGCCTACCATCTTGATCATCCATAAGTTCAGCAGAGCGCTAGAAATCCAACAAGTGATTTCTATATAGTACAGAGCACTTAGTTAAAGCGAATTGATTATTCGATATTTGAAGCCATCTGATCATGTACACCACCTCCTCATTATCTGGAGTGACTTACAACATAGCACACATGTTATGCTTGTGCTCAAAATGATATGTCAGTTCATCATCTGCCATATCTGTTCAATCAAAAACAAATTCAAAGTAAAGATTTGTCATAAAGTTCATTTCTTTGAATAGTTTAAGGTTATAATTTGAAGAAGTAGAGGAGAAATGTAATTAAGAACCTGATCTTCGACAAATTAATAACCTACACAAGAAATAGAGAGTTAGTAAAGATGAAAATTAAATACCCATTATCACATAATCATTGTCGGAAAACACTTAATAGATGCTTACCGAGTCAGATTGTGTGGGATGACTGATTAGGGTAAGGATTTTGAGTTAATTGAATTAAGTCGGTTGGGTTTCTGAAACGAGAACGAAAGTGGAAGGAGAGAGAGATGAAAATGTTAAAAATTTCTTAACCCCCTCTTTTATACCGTTTTGAAAGTGGGTTTTAAATGCTTTTTGTCATTTAGTGAGTAAATAGCTGTCAAACAGTAACATTATCCATGAAAATATCTTCTCAATTCAAATCTTGCCCGATGACGTTTTCCCATTTAAAACCTTGCTCGTTAAAGCATATTGTTGTAAACCTTACCCGAAAAGTTTATTCACTTAGGTGTGCTAAGTTAACATTTTTTACCAACCTTGCTCGTTCTACTTAATAACTCAAACCTTACCCGAAATTTAATAAACAATTAGCGAAATCCAATCAAGTATACTTTGAAGCAAAGTATGCTTGATTTCCTTCAAGAATACAAAATGTGCTAGAGATGGATTATGATCACAAAGTGTACTCGGAAAGTATTGTTTTGAAATTACCATGTTCAGAAAACACTTGAAGATCTCAAAGTGTGCCTGAAACATAAAATGTGCTATGAAACCTAAGTTTTCCTGAAAACACTTGTAATTTCAAATAATCATATTCACAATCATGAACTATGCTAGACAAGAACTTATAACAGTTAAATCATCAAAGTTTACTCGAAACAAGTATTCTAAGCATCTCCAGACAACAATCACAAAGCTTGCTAGAGTGATCTAAACAACCTATAAAACAGTTAAGTTTCTAGAAAGTTCAGAAATCATAAAAACTTGCTAGTAAACAGTGTAATCAATCATATCAAATAGCTTGCTAGAAACAGTTGTACTCCTAAACAAAATAATAAAGTATGCTAGATAATACAAACTATATATAAAAGCTTGCTAGAAATTTCATATTCAACATTTAGAAATGTAAAGCTTGCTATAACAATACAAATATCCTATAAAACATCTAAATGTGCTAGAATAGCTTGCTAGAAGTTACATATCAAATTCCAAGTATGCCCGAAAGAGTTAAATTTCAACTAAAACAGTCAAGTCTACCCAAAAGTATATAAAACATCAAAGCATGCCCGAAATAGATAAACTTTGAAAAAAACATCTAAGTTTTCCCGATAAGGTTGAAATCATCATACCTTACTCGAAAATACATATTCAGACATTTTGAAGGTAAAATGTAACTCTTTTTGTCTTAAACCAAATGTCAAACATATTTATCATTAAAAATCATTGTTACGAGAAAATGGTGCATTCAGAGAAAAAATTTCAGTTATCTTTCCTTTTAAATCATTTTCTTTCCTTTTCTGAAAAGATCTCAATAATGGGATCATATTGACTACGTTTTTTTTTTAATTATTTCATTCTCAGCATCATTATGACAGTTTAGACAGGTTAACAGCAGGTCTAGACTTAGCATGAATTTCATTTCTTTTGTGATATAATTAAGGTTCAATTAAAATGCATAATACTAAATGGATAACACATATTGTTTTCTGATGCTCCGTATCTATTCTCAAGGCTTATTTGGCTTTCTCCATATCACCCCGAATTGACTCTGACCCCCTGATATTTGGTAAAACTTTTTGACAAAACTTATGAAATATATTTTTTTTGTAACATAAGGTTGTGAACATATATAAAAACATTGTGTTGTTTAATCAGTACATTTTGTTCGCTTGTGTTCTTTGTCATTCTCAAATAAATACTTCATTTGGGGACCAAATACTAACGGGCTCATGTATGACTGGATATTCACTTTTCTGCCTATCATTCGGAAAGATGTATCTTGGAACATGCATAGACAACAATGTAACTCCACATTAAGTTTAGCATATTCTTTATGTTTATATTACCTTTGATTATAAACATCGTGGGAAAGCAACCATACTGTCAATGACTGCACTAAGTGTTCTTTTAGCCTATTAAATCCATATGACTGGCCAAATAGTCAATGTACTATCATTTCCCAATTTTTACTGAAAACACATTTTAAAACCCAGTCACCCCAATCACTCTTAGTTTTTCAGGTAAATGGCTATCCTGTATGTTCACAAGTAGTTAACAGGACCAAACACATATTAGTATACATGTCCCTTCAACTTAGAGTTATTGACATAATTTTAAGTGAAAGAATTTAACAGAAAAATTACATCATAATTGCCCCAGATGCTTTCAGTCTATAGGTGAATGGATATCCTATGAATCTACAAATATATGACAGGACCAATCATATACAAGTATATGTCCTTCCAACTTGAGCAACCGACATAAGTTTAAGCAAAAATGATTAGTTTAAACATTCTTTTTGGATCTTTTCACTTAAAACCTTTTGAAACTTCTGTAAAACTTTGAACTGGATAATCTTATCATATCTATGCACCATTAATCAACTTGCTCTGTTTTTGTCAAAAATGTTTCAAGCAAAATTCATTTGAAAATTTCATTTAAGCATGCAATTTTGACACAAAAACATATTTTGACACTAACAGAAAGTAACATATTCAAATCACAATCGTAAATGACATCATTAAAACAAGAAAATATAACAAAATATAAAGTCTGGCATATCCTAATAACATCATCAGATCAGATTAACCATACTCAAATATGTTATCAAGATATCAGGTAAGCACACATGTAAAGTAATCACTTGGAACACAATCAATCAATAATCATTAACCTAAGTTATCAATCAATCAATCAATCAAACCCAGTTTAGTCCCACCAACAACAAAGCTATAAGTAGGGTCTAGGGAGAGTGGGATGTAGGCACACCGTACCTCTATCCAACGGGATAAAGAGGTGGCATTCAGAGAGACCCTCAGCTCTGTAATACATATGTATGAGGCAATATATAGTAAATGAAATAGTAATAATAATAGTAGTATTAATAATAATAATACTAATAAATGTTGTAATAATAAAAACAATAATAGTAATAATAAAATAATAATAATACTATATGGTGTGAGCAAAATAAGGTAAATAGAAGCCTTGAGGTGTAATCAATTAAGCACACATCAGTGATCAACAAACAATAACATATTCAAACATAAGAACTTTGCAATACCCTCTATCAAGATAGTGAATTATCACATAGAGCACATATCAAGTAAACATTAAATAAGACTTTGAAAAGATAGTCAGTTTGCACAACAAGCACACATCATCAATAGACTTCATTAAAGTTGATCATTCCCAGGGCTTTCAGAAGAAAGTTGAACATGGTTCTATCAATTGGTTTTGTGAATAGGTCAACCAAATTATCACTTGTATCAATTCTTCTTACTTAAATTAGACCTTTTTCACTACAATCCCTAATAAAATGATGTCTTATTTCAATGTGCTTAGTCATGGAATATTGTACAGGATTCTTAACAATAAATGATGTAGCAGTGTTATCAATGTAAATAGGGGTGTTTAAGAAATTTAGACCATAATCTAGCATCTGATTCTGAATCCATAGGACGTGTGCACAGCAAGAAGATGCAACAATATACTCAGCTTCTGCAGTTGAGATTGACACTGTGGTTTGCTTATTGCACTGTCAGGACACAAATCTGTCACCCAAAAACTGACAACCTCCAGAGGTAGACTTTTTGCTCATATTGCACCCATCATACTGACTATCTATATATGCAGCTAGATCAAATGACTGGTTCTTTGGATACTAAATTCCCAAATCAGGTCTTCCCTTCAAGTATCAAAAGATCCTCTTTACGACATTCATATGAGAAAACTTAGGACTTGATTGAAATCTAGCACAAACACACACAACAAACATGAAATCTGGCCTTGAAGCAGTCAGATTCATCAGAGATCCAATTTTTGCTCTGTATTCATGTTCATCTGCTGGCTCCCTCTTTTCATCTGCTATCATTTTCTCCTTTGTGTCCATTGGAGTTGATGCCATTGTAAGATCATTGCCCTTGAATTTGTCTAAGTTGTCCTACACATACTTAGACTGGTAGATAAAAATCCCATAAGTTTTCTGTTGAACTTGCAATCCAAGAAAGAAGTTCATTTCTCCCATAGAACTCATATTGTACTTGGACTTCATCACCTCTTCAAACTCCATACACATCATTTCATTGGTTGAACCAAATATGATATCATCAACATAGACTTGTAACAGAAGCAAATCTCTTCCCTTCTTCTTGTAAAAGAGAGTCTTGTCAATAGCTCCCCTTTGGAAACCATTTTCAAGTAGATGATTAGATAACTCATCATTCCAAGCTCTTGGAGCTTGATGAAGTCCATACAAAGCTTTGTTTAACTTATACACTTTTTTAGGATAATTAGGGTCCTCAAATCCTAGTGGTTGAGTTACATACACCTCATCTTCTATTTTTCCATTTAAGAATGCAGATTTGACATCTAGTTGGAATACCCTTATTTTCTTTGAGGGTGTGAACTAACGGAGTTTTACTGTCAGAGGGTGTGAACTAACAGGATCGGAATCATTAGTTATAATCAAACACCATGTTTAAAGTTTTCAAACCAACAAGACATTAAGTCTTAAATAAAATGCGGAAGCGTAAATTGTAAACCAAAAAGTGTGCGCCACACAGGACGACTTAAAAACGCAAGTTATTAAAATAAAAATTAAAAGAAGTTTTCAAGAGATGGTGTTTAGCGAATGCATGTTCCTAAACCGCGCGCCCGCCTCGGCTACCTGAGAATAACATACTAAAAGTGTCAACACGGGGTTGGTGAGTTCACATGTTTAAATAAATAAAGTGTTTGCGTTTGCGTTTACGTTTTGCGTTACCAGATAGTGTTAAGTCAATTATATATCAATAGGTAGCTAACCTATCAAACAAGTATTACTAAGTGATCGACACCGAAGCTGACTGTTTATCCATTGCCATGCCACCATGTCAACCACGACCATGGTAATGTGTTAGCCAAGATTACACCCACTCGACCTACAGTCAAGTTTAGAGTTGGGTGGGGTTTGTCAAACCCAGTAGTACTACTCAACAGTGACTCGCTATTATACAAATATTAACCGGTTCTATGTTATGAAGGACTTTGGTTGGTTTGTTTGCCACTTAGCCTTACAAGTGATATATAAAAACTAAACAAAATCTACAGCGTTGGAGTATGTTATCCCCCCCTAATAAAAGCGTTTAAAAAGAGTAAAAAGGGGCCGTGAAACTCACTGTTTGCGAAGATAACCAAAAAGATCCGAGTAAGGTGTGCGTCACAGAAAAATCCTCACTAGTGCTCTAAAACAAAAATGAGATTTTCTAAGTATTTATACTACGAGTGAGTACCTAGACTCGACACATAAAACTTATGCATGAGATGCGTTTCGTGTTTCTTTTGTGAAATAAGTGCGACTCGACAAACACGTTGGTGATACGTTACATGTGTGAACAACTACTTAAGTGTCAAGTATTAACATTGTACATTATTAGAAACTATCCCCCGCAAGGGCAATTTAGTCAAAACATAGCAAACATCGATCAATTATGCACTTTTCATGATAGTTCAAGTAATTCAGCAGCTAAATTGTCCGGGCAGATTTTCACTCGACAAGATTACTCTATTTATTAAATCCTAACATATCAAATAAATCACCAAAAATAATCACAGAAACATACGTGAGTTAGGTTTCTAAGAATAGTTTTATTATATTTTTATCATCTATGGTTTTATCACAATGGTCAAAACATCACAGCAAACACACGGAAATCATTATCATGCGCAATAGAATGTTATTTGTTATTCCCGTTAAATGAAAATCCAATTAATACAAGACCAATTGGGTTAGATTTCCAACTAAAAATATTAACTTCCAGAAGTGGAACCAACCCATTTGGTGTTGTCTTTTATGAGATATCTTAGTTGCAAAATAGCCTAACAGCACGCTTCGCGGATCAGCCTTGCACAACAGTTTTGTAAAATAATAAAAACTAACTTTTATACGTCCAAAAATTACAAACTTGGACTTTTAAGAAACTAGACTCGACCTAGTGTATTATAGAATCAACAATAACATCAGAAAATGTAATTAACATCGAGTTACAGTCATTTAAACACGAATTCAATAATCTGTCCAGCATCAGTTTTTATCAAAACTCAACATACAAATAACATATGCATTATAACTCATACATACAACCCTCTAGATGAATAATTCACCAACCATGCATCTCAATTTAAATTTACACACACAATTAGGGTTTTACTTCAAGGTTCAATTTCAAGATACATGTAATTAACAATCAATAACAACATAACTAGTTATCAATTCACTAGCAATCATCAACAAACACATAATTAAACCCTAACTCAATTAAAATCATCACTTTCAAGATTTAGGGTTTTGATTAACATGCTCAATATCATAATTAAATCATTAGAATAGCTAGAGGGGATGTTAATTACCTATCTTGCACCTTGAATCCTCCAACAAAACTTGAAAAATACTTGTAGGTGTGTGTGTGTTGTGTGTGTTACGGCTGCCAATAGAGGGCGGGGGGAAGACCGATCGTACAAGGGAAGGGAGGGATTAGGGTTATGTAATAACTTGGTTATATTACTTACTAAGTTACACTTAACCCCTTGAACTTCTAGTTACTCGATTTCTAGAATAAAATAGGCTTTTGCATCTTGAATTAATGTTTTACATATAATTATCAAGTAACACATAGGCTTAACACATACTTGTCAAATACTTATTGTTTTGATATTTTTCGTTTGTTCACCAACGGTTTGAGTCGACTTGTGTGTGTTTCGGTGAAATTCCAAAAGACTACTTGTGTAGTGATTGTCATGTGCCATCTAAACCCTAGTTTAAATGTAATGAGATATGTGTTACAGTTTGTGTGATCTTAAGTTTGAATTAACGGAGTTCGGAATAACGGATTTAACCTGAAATTGAAGTGTCACATCATTCCCTTGTTGAAAGAATTTGCGTCCCGAAATTTGAGTCAAGTCGCGATGGGTGTTTGAAAAGTCAAAAATTTTCAGTTTGTCATATCATCCCCTAGTAGAAAGAAATTTCGTCCCGAAATTTAATTCATACCTTTGGTGTATTCTGACTGTTTGTCGGCCTTCGCGGTTTTCGGTGTTTGGTCAACCCTTCAAAAAGGTGAGGATACTTTTTCATCATTTGGTCCTCGCGTTCCCACGTGAACTCTGGTCCACGTCTCGAGTTCCAACGGACCTTTACGATGGGGATCTTGCTGTGCTTGAGTGTTTTGGTTTCCCAATCCAAAACTTGCAACTCACCCATAGAAATTGCCTATGTTCTTTGATGAAGCGTAGTTGTTCATCGACTTGCAACTCACCCAAAGAAATTGCCTATGTTTCGTCAGAAAGGAATTTCTTCAAGTTGGATACGTGGAAAACGTTATGTATGCCACTGAGTTCCGTTGGTAAATCCAATCGGTACGCTACCGGACCAATACGTTCAGTTGTCCGGTATGGGCCAACGTATCGTGGGTTGAGTTTGTTTCGCTTTCCAAAGCGAACTACACCTTTCCAAGGTGAGACTTTGAGTAAAAGTTGGTCATCCAGTTGGAATTCCAGAGGTTTTCGGCGCTTGTCGGCGTAACTCTTTTGGTGATCTCGTGCTACTGCCATGCGATTTCGGATTTGGACAATCTTTTCAGAGGTTTCAAGTACTAATTCTGGGCTAGTGATTTGGCTATCACCCACTTCTGCCCAGCAAAGAGGTGATCGACACTTTCGTCCGTTCAATGCTTCAAACGGCGCTGCTTTAATGCTTGCGTGGTAGCTGTTATTATACGAAAACTCTACCAAGGGCAAGTGGGGTTCCCAACTTTTTCCGAAACCCAACACGCATGAACGCAACATGTCTTCCAAATTCTGAATGGTGCGTTCACTTGCCCGTCCGTTTGAGGATGGTATGCTGTGGTCATATCAAGGCGGGTACCTAGTGCTCTCTGTAATGACTTCCAGAAGTGCGAAGTGAAACGGGAATCTCGATCAAATATGATTGAGACAGACACTCCATGTCTAGACACTACTTCTTTCATGTAGATGCGAGTCATTCTTTCCATTTTGTCTGATTCCTTGATAGCTAAGAAATGTACAGACTTAGTCAACCGGTCAACGATCACCCAAATGGTATCGCATCCCGTCGGTGTTTTGGGTAATCCCGTGATGAAATCCATGGAAATGTGTTCCCATTTCCATGTTGGGAGTTCCGGTTGCTGTAGCATACCAGATGGTTTTTGATGTTCCACTTTGACTCTTGCACAAGTCAAGCATTTGCTCACGTAGGTGGCAATGTCGGCTTTCATGTTTGGCCACCAGTAAAGTGCTTTCAGGTCATGGTACATTTTATCTGAGCCAGGGTGAATGGAATATCGGGACTTGTGTGCTTCGTCCACCACCAGATTTCTCAAGTCTCCGTATCGAGGGACCCAAATCCGGTTTTCGAAATATCGTACCCCGTTCGATTGGTTTTCTAGTTGCTTATCCATGCCCCGCATGAATTCTGATGGGAGGTTATCGTCTTTCAATGCCTCGAGTTGAGCATCACGAATCTGATCAGGTAAGTTGGCTTGAATCGTGAGTTGTAATGCTCGCACTCGTCTAGGCTTATCGGTTTCTTTTCTGCTAAGAGCATCGGCCACTACATTGGCCTTGCCCGGGTGGTACTTGATGTCACAGTCATAATCCTTAAGTAGCTCGACCCAACGACGCTGTCGCATGTTCAACTCCTTCTGATCGTAGATATGTTGGAGGCTCTTGTGGTTGGCGTAGATGGTAAACTTGGTACCGTACAAGTAATGCCTCCATATCTTAAGAGCAAACACCACAGCTCCGGGTTCCATGTCATGGGTCGTGTAGTTTTTCTCGTGGATCCGTAGCTGTCGAGAGGCGTAGGCTATAACCTTCTCGAGTTGCATTAACACGCAACCAAGACCATGTATCGATACATCATAGTGCACTTCAAAGTTCTCCGTTCCCTCAAAGAGGGCTAGGATAGGGGCGCTATAGAGTTTTGTTTTCAAGAGTTGGAAAACAGACTCCTGCGCGTCACCCCAATTGTACTTAGTACCCTTATGTGTCGATGCGGTGAGGGGTTGAGCAATCTTTGAAAATCCCTCCATGAAACGTCAGTAGTAGCCAGCCAGTCCTTGGAATTGTCGCACCTCAGTCAGAGTCTTAGGTGCTTCCTAGTTTTTGATGGCCTCTACCTTGCCGGGATCGACATGGATACCATTCTCATTGATCACATGTCCTAAGAAGTGAACCTCGCGAAGCCAAAATTCGCATTTCAAGAGTTTAGCGTACAGTTGTTCCTTCTTTAGCAATTCCAGGATTAACCTCAGGTGTTCTTCGTGGTAGGTCTTGTTCTTGGAGTAAACGAGGATATTATCTATGAAAACAATCACAAACTTGTCGAGGTACGCCCTGCATACTCTGCTCATGAGATCCATAAATACGGTTGGTGCGTTGGTTAAGCCAAAAGGCATAACCGAAAACTCGTAGTGACCGTACCGAGTTCTGAATGCTATCTTTGAAATATATTCTTCGAGAACTCTCAATTGATGGTAACCAGATCTCAGATCGATCTTCGAGTAGTAAATCGATCCTTGAAGCTGGTCGAACAGGTCATCAATTCGGGGTAGGGGATAGTGGTTCTTGATCGTCACCTTGTTCATCTCCCGGTAATCAATGCACATGCGGAAAGTCCCGTATTTTTTTCGAACAAATAAGACAGGGGCTCCCCATGGTGATGAGCTAGGTCAGATGAAACATTTATCCAACAAGTCTTGTAGTTGAGTGGACAACTCCTGAAGCTCCGCCGGTGCGAGCCGATACGGGGCTCGTGCTATGGGTGCAGCACCGGGGGCTAAATCGATTTGAACTCGACTTGTCGATTAGGTGGGAGTCCAGGCAAATCCTCCGGGAAGACTTCCAGAAAATCTCGCACAATCGGTATGTCTTCGATTCGCTTCTCCTCCGCGGGTTTCTCGACAATATGAGCTAAAATCGCCAGATGACCCTTTCGTAAATACTTATGTGCCTTCATGAGGGTGATGATGCTGGTGGTCATGCCGCTCTACTCGCCCTGTATCGAGATGATTTTGCCGGAAGAGGAAGTGATATGGACTACCTTTTCGTGACATATAATCTCAGCTCTATTCTCGGATAGCCAGTCCATGCCGACAACGACATCGAAACTACCAAGCGTAAAGGGTATGAGGTCGATATCAAAGGTATGACCTGACAGTTTCAACTTACATCCCGCTAGTACGTGAGTTGTTTCTATAGACTTACCGTTGGCTAATTCAACAAGAAACTTAGCATCTAACAGGGTTGGAGTTAAGTCTAAGAGTTTACTAAAGGCTTTCGATACAAAACTCCTATCAGCTCCAGTGTCAAACAAAACAGAAGCAAAACAGTCGTTCATAGGGAACTTACCGGTAACCACATTCGGATCGTTGGGGGCCTGGCCCGACCCAATGATGAAAGCTCTACCTTTACCACTGGTCCTGCCATTGTTATTGCCTCCATTGTTCTCATTCTGCTTCAGCTTGGGACAATCCTTCCTGAAGTGACCATCTTTACCACACTCAAAGCACCATTTCGTCGCTGTAGGCTGTTTAGGAGCACCCTTAGCCCTATGTCTCCCTTACAGTCCTTGGCCTGATGACCCAATTTACCCCATCGCAAACACTTGATACGGTCACATGGGCCAACATGGTGATAGTTGCACTTGTTGCACTTCGGGTACTTTCCAGCATAGCTACTCGAACCCTGTCCGCCACCGTTGTTGTTATTGTTGGAACCCTGATTATTGATGTTCCGAGCGAGTTCGGGTTTACGGTGGTGTTGTTGCTGTGGGGGGGTTCGATAATGAGGACCTGGTGTTGTCAAATTTCTTCTTTCCATTCCCAGATTTGTTGTTGTTGTTGTTATTGCAGTACATGAGTTGTCATGGGTTTTAGAGGTAGAACCTCTAGGTGGTAACGCACCTTGTGCCACTGCTTGATCCGTCAGCTTGTGGGCTATTCGGATCGCTTGCAGAATAGTGGTTGGTTTAGAAGACGTCATCAAACCCTGAATCTGGGGTACCAAACCATCAATATACATCTCGATTCTCTTACTTTGCGGATCTACCATTCGCGGGCACATCGCCGCCAGCTCATGGGAACGGGTGGTGTAGGCTTAAATCTCATAACCCACCATCTTTAACGCCCAAAATTCCGATTCCAGCTTCGAGATTTCCTCTCTAGGACAATATTCTTCTCGCACCATGTTCTTGAATTCCTCCCAGTTCATAGCATTTGCCAATTCCAACCCAAGAATTTGCACATTAGAGTTCAACCAGGTGAGGGTGGAATCTTGCAGTGTTCCAGCAGCAAACTTGACCCTGCTGGCTGGTGGGCAGTTGCACATCTCGAAAGCTGACTCTGCCTTCTCGGCCCAATGCAGGAAACCTATGGCCCCCTCAGTGCTATCATATGAATTAGGATTTCAGTCTAGGTAGTTCTTGAAAGTACAGAATCCGGCTGGACCTCCGGCTTGATTTTGAACAGGCGCAGCTAGAGCTGCCGCCACATGGTCATTCAGTAGGGTTTGGAGTTCTGTTGCGGTTAGGTTAATGTTACAGCGACCATGACCAGCGTTTCTTCGAGACATCTCCTAGAATCACAACATAAAATGTTAGACATGAACTCTCGGTTTCATATGTAACACACCATACATGCAATAATAGGTAGGTAAGAAGGAAAATAAGAGAAATAAAAAACATCGCATCATAACCATATAATAATCCAAATAATAATTCATGATTAAAACCATTGTATCCGCTACAAAGTATTTAAAATCAATCCTTAAAATTATAGAAAAATATAAGTTTGGATGGAGACAACCCCTCCATCTAGGTGTTATCATTCTTAGATGTCATCGTCTGAGGAAACCTCTGAGTGTGCCTCCTCCTCGGCCGGCTCTTCCTCCGGTTCCTCTTCGGGTTCCTCCTCGGGATCTTCCTCATGTTCTTCCTCAGGCTCATCCTCAGGTTCTGCTGCATTCTGGGCAATTTGAGCCTCTAAAATGTTACAACAAGTTAGGGCTGCCGCTGCCAGGGATCTCGCCTTAAAAATTTGATCATGCAAATCTATCATCTCTGCTTTCATTTTTCTCATTATCTTCTTTTGCTGAACGTGAGCATCCTGAACTTCCCTCATAGCTTCAGTCAGGTGGGAAATTCCCTTCCTGGCTTCAGCTTTATCCCCAATCAATCCAGTAACATTGGCTCTCGTCGAGCGCATATATCTCACTTCACGCTCTAAACAGGAGGCGATAGCTGCGAGAACACGCTCCATTGGTTCGATAGGTAGCTAACCAATTCCAGCTAACGTTGTCGTCGTACATGTCTCTAGATGGGTGATGCCTCTTCGGCGCAGGGGCTGCTTGTGCTGGGACTACTCGGGGTGGTGACGATTCGGGTCGCTGCAGTTCCTTTCTAGGGGCATGAGACACTGGTCCGAATGATGATGATGATGGCGTCGACATTCCTACAGAATAAGTCGTGTATGCGCCCGTATGAGTGAATGAGGTAAAGAGATAAAGACACGGAAGGCTAAATATAATATATATATTTATATATGCAGTGCGTGCAATTATAACTAATGGGTCGTTGCGGTTATAGTCTAGTATGCATGCAATTCTAGTTCGCTATAACCAATGGCTTTGATACCAATCTGTCACACCCTCAAAATCCACTAACGGAGTTTTACCGTCAGACGGTGTGAACTAACATAATCGGAATCAATAGTTATAATCAAACACCAGGTTTAATGTTTTCAAACCAACAAGACATTAAGTCTTAAATAAAATGCGGAAGCGTAAATTGTAAACCAAAAAGTGTGCGCCACACAGGACGACTTAAAAGCCCAAGTTATTAAAATAAAAATTAAAAGAAGTTTTCAAGCGATGGTGTTTAGCGAATGCCTGTTCCTAAACCTCCCGGCCGCCTCGGCTACCTGAGAATAACATAATAAAAGTGTCAACACGGGGTTGGTGAGTTCACAAGTTTAAATAAATAAAGCGTTTACGTTTTGCGTTACCAGATAGTGTTAAGTCAATTATATATCAATAGGTAGCTAACCTATCAAACAAGTATTACTAAGTGTTCGACACCGAAGCTGACTGTTTATCAATTGCCTTGCCACCATGTCAACCACGACCATGGTAATGTGTTAGCCAAGATTACACCCACTCGACCTACAGTCGAGTTTAGAGTTGGGTGGGGTTTGTCAAACCCAGTAGTACTACTCAACAGTGACTCGCTATTATACAAATATTAACCGGTTCGATGTTATGAAGGACTTTGGTTGGTATGTTTGCCACTAAGCCTTACAAGTGATATATAAAAACTAAACAAAATCTACAGTGTTGGAGTATGTTATGCCCCCTAATAAAAGCGTTTAAAAAGAGTAAAAAGGGGCCGTGAAACTCACTGTTTGCGAAGATAACCAAAAAGATCCGAGTAAGGTGTGCGTCACAGAAAAATCCTCACTAGTGCTCTAAAACAAAAATGAGATTTTCTAAGTATTTATACTACGAATGAGTACCTAGACTCGACACATACAACTTATGCATGAGATGCGTTTCGTGTTTCGTTTGTGAAATAAGTGCGACTCGACAAACACGTTGGTGATACGTTACATGTGTGAACAACTACTTAAGTGTCAAGTATTAACATTGTACATTATTAGGAACTATCCGTTGCAAGGCAATTTAGTTAAAACATAGCAAACATCGATAAGTTTTTCACTTTTCATGATAGTTCAATTTATTCAGCAGCTAAGATGTCCTGGCAGATTTTTACTCGACAAGATTACTCTATTTTGTAAATCCTAACATGTCAAATAAATCACCAAAAATAATCACAGAAACACACGTGAGTTAGGTTTCTAAGAATAGTTTTATTATATTTTTATCATCTATGGTTTTATCACAATGATCAAAACATCACAGAAAACACACAGAAATCATTATCATGCGCAACAGAATGTTATTTGTTATTACCGTTAAATGAAAAATCCAATTAATGCATGACAATTGGGTTAGATTCCTAACTAAAAATATTAACTTCTAGAAGTGAAACTAACCCATTTGGTCTTGTCGTTTTTGAGATATCTTAGTCACAAAACAGCCTAACAGAAGGCTTCCCGGATCAGCCTTGCACAACAGTTTTGTAAAATAATAAAAACTAATTTTATACGTCCAAAAATTACAAACTCGGACTTTTCAGAAACTAGACTCGACCTAGTGTATTATAGAATCAACAATCACATCAGAACATGTAATTAGCACTGAGTTACAGTCATTTAAACAGAATTCAATAATCTGTCCAGCATCAGTTTTCATCAAAACTCAACATACAAATAACCTATGCATTATAACTCATACATACAACCCTCTAGATGCATAATTCACCAACCATGCATCTCAATTTCACTTTACACACACAATTAGGGTTTTACTTCAAGGTTCAATTTCAAGAAACATGTAATTAACAATCAATAACAACATAACTAGTTATCAATTCACTAGCAATCATCAACAAACACATAATTAAACCCTAACTCATCTTAAATCACCACTTTCAAGATTTAGGGTTTTGATTAACATGCTCAATATCATAATTAAATCATTAGAATAGCTAGAGGGGATGTTAATTACCTATCTTGCACCTTGAATCCTCCAACAAAACTTGAAAAATACTTGTAGGTGTATGTGTGTGTGTTGTGTGTGTTACGGCTGCCAAGAGAGGGAGGGGGGAAGACTGATCGTACAAGGGAAGGGAGGGATTAGGGTTGTGTAATAACTTGGTTATATTACATACTAAGTTACACTTAACCCCTTGAACTTCTAGTTACTCGATTTCTAGCATAAAATAGGCTTTTGCATCTTGAATTAATGTTTTACATATAATTATCAAGTAACACATACTTGTCAAATACTTATTGTTTTGATATTTGTCGACTCGTGTGTGTTTCGGTGAAATTTCGAAAGACTACTTGTGTAGTGATTGTCATGTGTCATCTAAACCCTAGTTTAAATGTAATGAGATATGCGTTACAGTTCGTGTGATCTTAACTTTGAATTAACGGAGTTAGGATTAACAGAGTTAACCTGAAATTGACGAGTTTCACATTTAAGTCTTGCAACTGGTGCAAAGACTTCCTCAAAGTCAATCCCTTCTTCTTGTAGGCATTCCAATGCAACAAGTCTTGCTTTGTTCTTAATCACAATTCCTCTTTCATCCCTTTTGTTCCTAAAAACTCATTTGGTTCCAATGGCATATCTGTTTCTAGGCTTGTCTACAAGTTCTCACACTTGCAGATCTTTGAATTGAGCCAACTCCTCTTGAATAGCTTCTACCCAACTGTTGTCTTTCAATGCTTGAACAATGTTATTGGGTTCTATTTGGGATAGAAAGCAGGAGTACAAACAAATCAAACAAATGTTTGTAGATTCAGATGCACTTCTTGTTACTCTTTCATTTATGTTTCCAATGATATTTTCAGGAGGATCATTCTTTTCAACAAAAGGGGATTGAATAACAACATCAGTAGATACAGTAGAATCAAGATTTGTGTAACTTAGATCAGGTTCATCAATGATCAAATTAGTTGTTGCATCATGAAACTCTGGTGCTTCTTCATTGTTCTGTTGTGAGGTAGATGCACCATTATTTCCAAAATTCAAATTTTGAAACAAGTCTTCAAATCTTTCATTTCTTCTTGCTTCTTTAGTCTCACCTTGGTTGTTAGGATCTATTTCATTCAAAACATGATCATCATGGTGTTCTTGATTGTTTTGATTTGCCTTATCTTGATCTTGTTCTTGAACTTGAACTGGAGCTTTTTCATTTTCAGTAGGTGAAGGATGCCTTATGAAGTGGTATTCAGGCCTTTTTCCAGCAACCTTTAACCATAACTTGTCCAGATCAAGTTTCTTTGAAATTTCTTCTATATTCACACTAGTCTTATACAAAGTTTCATCAAATTCTTCAGGGTAAATCTTGAAAGACTTGATCAACTTCTCAAGATCAAACAACCATGCAGCACCATCTACAGTATAAACTAATTTTCATTGAAAACAATGTTAGATGATTCAATCACACTCAAGTAATCTTTGACATAGACTCTATAAGCTTTGAGTATGTTGAGTAGCCAACAAAGAAGCAATCCAAGGATTTTTCTTGAAATTTGTTTGGATAATCCTTGGTGTTCAAAAGTGAACATTTGCATCCAAATGGCTTGAGAAATTTGATGTAGGGTTTTATTTTAAACAGAATCTCATAAGGAGTTTTGTCTTGACTTTTGTTTAGAAGGACTCTGTTCTGAACATAGAAGGCTTTATTGGTTGCTGATGTACATAAAATTATACATCTTTTCAGCATCAAATAATCTCTAAAAACTACAATTTCTATTAAATAACATAGCACAAAAGTCTATTTATCATAATAAAATGTAATTTCAGGTGAAACCAAGCTCCAAACGAAGAAACAAGCGAAAAGACGAAGAAAAACGAAAGAAAACACAAGAAAAACAAGAAACACGCCCCAATGCTTCTGAACACCAAAAAAGACAAAAATCTACAAGAAAGGACAAAAACTGGGAACAAAATCACGGGGACGTGCCTCTCAACCACGGGGCCGTGGTCACCTTTCAGAAATGACAAAATGAAATTGGCACATGTCATAAAAAAAGAACGGGGCCGTGTCTCTCGACCACGGGGCCGTGTTCACCTTTCAGAAACGACAAAATGAAATTGACACATGTCATAAAAATGCACGGGGCCGTGCCTCGGGAAGCACGGGGTCGTGGTGAGTCATCATATACGATCTGACAACATGCAACTGGGACACGTAGACACGATGCCATGCTTAATAAAGCACGGGGCCGTGCTTATATCTCTAGACAGCCTATAAATAGAGGCTCTTGTGTCATTTGAGAAGTGTTCATTGAAAAGAATTCTATCCGGTTTTCTCTTATAAAAACACACTAACACTCATATTGAAGATCTAGTGAAGAGTTTGAAGGCTTGGAGGTCATCACCATAAACCATCATCATCATCATTAAGAAGGAAGATTCATCTACATTTGGTTAGATTGTTCTAGTTTGATCATGTGTTTATTGTTATCATCCATCCTAATGTTAATCACCATGCTCATTATAAGCTAAACTCCATTTACCATCTAAAATCTATGAAGAAGCTTTGTTTTACTTGATGATTATTTAAAACATGTGGTGTAGTCTAGTGTACATGGTTATATTACAATTATATTTTGATGAGAAATGTTTCACCATCTTAAAATACTAATTCAAAGTTGGTGATTGCCAATTATATTGGAAATCGTTCATGATCGATTCATGTTCTTGAAAGATAGAAATACTTTGATACATTATCGAAACATGGATCCTTATATTGTACCTAGAAATGATGAGATATAAGTTATGATGTATTATTGTAAGTCTTGGTAATCCGAAAATAGTTTTGCTTAGGATATCATGCTAGTTAAAGAAATCATATGTTAATGGAATGTGTAATTATAACCTACATAAATCAACCAAGGGGAGGTTGTGTGACTAAACTACAACCACCCGAAGTTGATAGAATTGGTATTTGAGAAATCGAAGTCAATCCTAATCTTTCTACTTTATGAAACTACTTGCCAACTTAAATTGATGCTCACTTTAAAATGCGCATGTTACCTCCCTAGTGCCAAAGATGCTCACTTAAGGCTTAAGCAGCTACCTATCATATATTGATACGGCAAGTTTACCACATGTTTGAATATTAATTATCAATGCTAAAATGGAGTGGATTCTTGATCTTAGATGGTAACCTTCACGTAATTGAAATACTCGTTTAGAATATCTCGTCTTGGTCACCTATATTATATATATATATATATATATATATATATATATATATATATATAAGTATTTATATTTTATAAAAAGTTCGAAACAATTAACCCCAAAATGATTAAAACCTCCGATTAAAGTAAAACAACGATTTATCATTAGAAACATTTGTGTCCACGGATAGATACTTGGTTCTTACCAATACTATTATACATATACGATAGGTACACTTGCCTATTTTGTGTGTGTTTAGTCTTTGTAGAAATCACTTTTATAAATTTAAAACACGATCTTGTGCAAAAGCAAATCATTCCATCTATTAATAATTAACCGCAACGCACAGCACACATCAAGTTTTTGGCATCGTTGCCGGGAACACGGCACGTTTCTAAGAGTGATCCAAGTTTTAATTTAATCATTTTCTATAATTGTACAACTTTTTCTTAACTTTTATTTATTTTTATTTTTTTACTAACTATTAAACTATATAATTTTATGGCTAGCCTAAATTTTAACATTTATTTACCTAACCTTTACTTTAGCTTAATTAATTTAGGCCTTAGTTTAGTTTAAAGTAGCTTAGCCTAACTCGTAGTTTAACTTAGACTAACCTTTAATTTACATTAGCTAACTTTTGCTTTAGTTTTAATTTTGATTTAGTCCCATGTATGTCCTCTACTTTTGAGCCTGAGCTTCTTTCTCCAATTTTTGAACCGGAACGACTCTTTCTTCGACGAGCACGTAAATGGACTACAGAAACCGCCGAAGCAATCAAAGACGAGTCAGTATACGCCACCACATCAGGAGCAAATCAAACCGAAGATATGATGGCGGCCCAGAACCATGAGCCGAACATGAACCAATATGCCAAGCCAACTCTCGAAGGATACGGCAATGGTGTGGCTCCACCCGATATCACCAAACATTTCGAAATCAAATCAAGCACCATTCACATGGTGGAAAATTCAGTTCAATTTCATGGTCTCCTCGATGAAGACCCTCTTTCTCATATATATCGATTCCTACGAATCTGCGGAACCTTTAAAATTCAAAACTGTTCAGAAGATCAAATCAAACTCAAACTCTTTACTTTATCTCTAAGGGGTCAAGCCTTAGAATGGATAGAATCTCATTCCTCGGGTTCCATCACTACCTGGAACTAGATAGTTGAACAGTTTCTCCTCAAATATTTTCCGCCTGATAAAACTGCCAAATACCGAGCCAGCATTACCGGATTCCGGACCGATGATGATGAGTCATTACACGCAGCATGGGAGAGATACAAAATTCTTCTGAGAAGATGCCCACATAATGGACTGAGCGTATGGTTGCAAGTACAAAATTTCTCTGACGTACAATCCAGTCAAAACAAACAGGACATCGATCAAATCGCTGGTGGAGACCTGGGATCCAAATCACCTAACGAAGCATTTGAAGTCCTTGAGAAGATCGCAAAGAAGAGTTTTGCTTACAAACCACCAAGATCTACACCTACCCATAAAGGAATACACCACGTTGATTCTAACACTCTTTTCACAGCACGGCTTAAAGCCCTTTCTTAGAAATTCGAACAACTTCAAGCCAAACTATCGAAAACCAAGATCACCTATGATACCTGTGGAGGAACTCACAAGACAAGTGACTGTAAACAAGTCATCATGGCCATGGAAGAAGTCGATTTCATCGCTCGGCAGAACAACGCTTTCAGTAATAACTACAATCCAGGATGGAGGAACCACCCGAATTTCAGCTGGAAAGACGCAAGTAACAATCAAACTCTACCCGGATTCGAAAATAGACCGATGAATAAAACCTTCCAACCTAAACCTCAATTTCAATATCAAAGTTCTAGTAGCCATCAAAACCCAAGCTACTCAAAGATCGAAGAAATGCTAATTTAACTCATGACCAAAACAAATGAAGAAGAAAAGAAGGCCGACTCAAGAGCTGTTGATATTAGCGGAGTATTATTAAAACATGAAGCCGACCTCAAAAGTCAACAAGCATCATTACAGAATCTGGAAACTCAATTCGGACAGATTGCCCGACAATTATCCGAAAGACCACTCGGGGCTCTTCCAAGCAACACAATCACCAACCCGAATGCGACAGCTAACGCTGTTACACTCAGAAGCGGTACAACCACTGTTGCCGCACCAACATCGGGACCAGTTACGGAAAAGGAGTCTCCTGATGAAACGCAGGAAGGAAAAACTCCAACTGGCACCGTACAACCTAAGGAGCCAGTCCGAACTTAAGTTCTCCGTATTCCATACCCTGGAAGGCTGAAGCAGGAACGATTGGAAGATCAGTACGGGAAATTTCTAGAACTCTTCAAACAACTCCATATCAACATCCCTTTTATCGAAGCCATTGCTCAAATGCCGACATATGCAAAGTTTCTCAAAGAAGTGCTGACCAACAAAAGGAAGCTGGAGGAGCTCTCACATGTCACTCTGAGTGAAGAATGTTCATCAGTCCTCCAAAACAAGCTGCCACCAAAAATGACCGATCCAGGGAGCTTTACTATCCATATCTTATAGGAAATTTGTCTGTTAGCAATGCCCTGGCTGACCTAGGAGCTTGTATTAATTTAATGCCTTATGCAGTTTTTGCAAAACTAGGGATAGGAGAACCAAAGCCCACCCGCATGAGAATTCAGTTAGCTGACCGATCTGTTAAATTCCTCGAGACATTGTTGCAAACATGCTTGTCAAAATTGACAAGTTTGTTTTCCCAGTAGATTTTGTATTTCTAGACATGGAAGAAGACAAAAGTGTACCTCTGATTTTAGGAAGACCCTTCTTAGCTACTGCAAAGGCTATTATTGACGTTTGCACCGCCAAACTCACTATCAGGGTCAATGATGAGGCAATCACTTTCGACATAGGAAAATCTATGCAATATCCGCAATATCGTGATGACACACTATACTCTGTTGACATCATAGATTCCATCGTGAGATGCAATATGCGAGATTCCTCCATCGATAAACCGCTAGAAACACAAGTCTTAGACAAAACACTCAACTTAACCATTTTAGAAAATGAAAATATCAATGATATTTATCAGGAAGCGTCAGAAGTAGTATATGAAATCACCGAATGTAATAAAAAATCAAAACCATCAATTGAAGAACTACCAACCTTAGAATTAAAAGAACTACCAAACCATCTCGAATACGCCTTTCTAGAAAAAGACTCTCAACTCCCAGTAATTATTTCATCCCACCTTTCTAAAGAAGAGAAAGACGAACTTCTTATGGTTCTCAAAAACCATAAAAAGGCTATCGCATGGAAGATCATGGATATCAAGGGCATTAGTCCTTCTTTTTGTACTCACAAATTTCTCATGAATGAAGAATACAAACCCGTGGTCCAACATCAAAGACGTCTCAATCCCAACATGCAAGACGTGGAGACGTAATCAAACTACTTGATTCCGGATTAATTTATCCAATCTCAGATTCACCTTGGGTCAGTCCAGTTCAAGTAGTACCCAAGAAGGGAGGAATGACAGTTGTAATGAATGAGAAGGACGATCTAATACCAATGAGAACCATCACAGGCTGGCGAGTTTGCATTGACTACCGGAAACTTAATGACGCCACAAGAAAATATCATTTTCCACTTCTTTTTATCGATCAAATGCTTGAGCGATTATCTGAAAAAATGTTCTACTATTTTCTTGATGGATTCTCCTGATACTTTCAAATTCCCATCGCTCCTGGAGATCAGGAGGAAACCACTTTCACATGTCCATACGGAACCTTCGCCTGGCGAAGAATACTATTTGGATTATGTAATGCTCCCGCCACCTTCCAACGTTGCATGGTGGCCATCTTTCACGAAATGATCGAACACTGTATGGAAGTTTTCAGGGATGACTTCTCAGTCTTTGGAAACTCCTTTGATCATTGTCTAAAAAACCTAGACAAAATGTTGTCTAGGTATGAAGAAGTAAACTTAGTACTCAACTGGGAAAAATGTCATTTTATGGTCAAAGAAGGCATCGTTCTTGGTCACAAGATATCCCAAGCAAGACTAGAAGTTGATAAGGCCAAAATAGAAACCGTATCCAAACTTCCACCACCAACTTCAGTCAGAGCCATTAGAAGTTTTCTAGGTCACGCAGGATTCTACCGTAGATTCATAAAATACTTTTCCAAAATTTCTAGACCTATAACCAAACTTCTGGAGAAAGACGCACCATTCGTCTTCTCTGAATAATGTGTTGAATCATTCAACATATTAAAAGATAAACTTGTCAACGCACCAATCATGACTACACCTGATTGGACCATTCCATTCGAAATCATGTGCGATGCAAGTGACTTAGGATATCATGCTAAGTAAAACAATTTCACCCAATTTACTATGCCAGTAAAACTCTTAATGACGCACAAGAAAATTACACCATAACAGAAAAAGAGTTACTAATAGTAGTTTTTGGCTTTGAAAAATTTGATCATACCTCGTTCTTTCCAAAACCAAATTTTACACCGACCATGCCAAACCCAGGCTTATCCGATGGATCCTACTACTACAAGAATTCGACATAGAAGTCAAGGACAAGTGACGAGCAGAAAATGTAGCCGCAGACCATCCCTCACGCTTAGAACGCCCAACTTCAGAGGAACATCACGAAGAAATTATCAATGATAATTTTCCACATGAAATTCTCATGCGCATCCAAGTAGTCATAGAGGAATAAGACGAAAGTCCTTGATATGCCGACTTCGCAAACTACCTAGCTTGTAAAATCCTAAGAAAAGGACTCACTCATCAACAGCGAAAGAAATTCTTCTCCGACCTTAAGTTCTACTTCTGGGAAGATCCATACTTGTTTAGGATAGGTGCCGATCAAGTCATTCGTAGGTGCGTAGCAGGAAAGGAAGCCCTAGATATTCTCAAACACTGTCATTAAGGACCAACTGGTAGGCACCACGGTACCGCCACTACGGTCAGGAAAGTGTTTGATGCAGGATTCTTCTGTCCCACCATATAAAAATATACACATGCTTTGATCCAAGCATGCGATGCTTGTCAAAGCGCCGGAAACATCTCAGCCAAGAATGAGATGGCTCAGAAAGGCATTCAAATTTGTGAAGTTTTTGATGTATGGGGAATAGATTTCATGGGCCCATTTCCTAACTCATTCGGAAATAAATACATCCTTGTAGCAGTCGACTACATATCTAAATGGGTAGAAGCGCAAGCTCTTCCCACTAACGATGCTCGAGTAGTTGTACGATTTCTGAAAAAGTTATTCTCACGATTTGGCACTCCAAAGGCCCTAATCAGCGACGGAGGTACCCACTTCTGTAAAGCTTTAATGGATAAAGTTTAGCAAGATATGGAGTTCACCACCGACTGGCAACACCATATCACCCTCAGACTAGTGGGCAGGTAGAGGTCTCAAATCGAGGAATCAAAAGGATCTTAGAAAGAACCATAGGGATGAATCATAAAAATTGGGCAGATAATTAGATGACGCTTTGTGGGCCCTCAAGATGGCTTACAAAACCTCCATAGTAACGACACCATTCAAACTCGTTTACAGGAAAGCATGTCATATACCAGTAGAAATAAAACACAAAGCCTACTAGGCTCTCAAAGTAATAAACTTTGATCTAACGTCCGCCGGCGTAAACCGGGAAGATCAAATTCATGAGCTCTAGGAACTAAGAACATTAGCCAATGAAAATTCCTGGTCTTACAAAGAAAAGACTAAACGCCTGCATGACGCCCATTTAAAAGGAAACAAGAAATTCCAAGTTGGAAATCGTGTACTGTTATATAACACACGTTTACGTCTTTTCCTAGAAAAATTGAAATCACGATGGACATGCCCATACATTGTTGAATCAGTCTTTGATTACGGGACAGTCGAAATTTCAAATTCAAATGGCCAAAATTTCAAAGTGAATGGACATCTATTAAAACCATATATCGATGGACCATTCGAAGAAGTTTCGAAGGAAGTGATCCTCCAACCCCCTAAATAGGAAATTAAAGAAACAAGGTCTATCCGAGACCATCACAAATCTAGGCCTTTTAAATACACAAAAAAATTATAAAATTACAAAACCACGGGGGCGTGCTCCCAAAAGCATGGTTCTGTGCCAAAAATTGCGGACCGGAATCTTCGCTACAAAAATCTCAATCAGACTGGTTTGTAACAGAATTGTCAGAGAAAAAACACGGGGGCATGCTCCCAGTAGCACGGGTCCGTGTTAAGTGTTTGGTTGGCTATAAAAGGAACCTATTGCCAATGCATTCCTTGCACCAACCAAAACCAATACGCTCCTCTCTGAAAAATTTCAACATGCCTACTGAAATGAGTGAAGCAATTCTTGTTCCTTGACAACCGAGAAACAATGCCCACCATGTTTCCAAAACCGAGCTTCTCTTGAAACTTCAAGAACTCGTTAAAGAACTCACCGAAATGAATCTCCTTGCTGAGACGCGCCTTGTTCAACTCACCTTATCAGTGGAAAACATGAAAATGGAACTTCGAGAAATTAATGAACAACTCCTGTTTCAAGTTCTCTGTATCACGTACTTTCCACCACCAGGGCCATTCGGAGAAGGAGAACCTTTCGGGGACATTTAGGAAACTTAATTTTCTGGGCTTAACCCAATTTTTTTCTTATTTCTAGCAAAATCGGGCTTATCCCGTATTTGTTTTAGGATCTTTTAATTTTAATGGAAAGTAATTTTTTGAATGACTAAGCTTTTAATTTAACATATTAAACATCATTCTGAAAATTACAACTCTCGCGTTTTGCTGAAAAAAAAACATCAATAACAAAAAGCACGGGGCGTGCTTCTAAAAGCACGAGGTCGTGGTCACCCTAGAATCTTCAGCATGATACGCGCTGACTCCGTACAATTCTCTGACTCAGAAACATTTATTGCCCTAGAAGCACGGGGCCGTGCTTACATAAGCACGGGACCATGTTCAACTTTCCAACCTCTATATAATGCATGCATAAACTCACTATTCAATTCACACCAAACACAACATTACTGAAATGGAAAGCAAGAAGGTTGAATGGAGGCCAGTAAGGAAAGGCAAGCATCATGAATCTTCCTCAAATCTTGAGGAGGAGGTCATGAGGCTACAAAGCAACATTCAAACCGAAGCTCTCTTAATCGAGCTAATCAACAAAGTCGAACTACTTAGGTTCGAAAACTTCCATGTTGTGGATGGCCACCACAAAGATGTGGCCTTCAAGCTCAACTTTGTCAACCGGGAAATCGTTAAGCTCGACAAAAAGCTCTCCGAGATCTTGGAAGCCAAACGAGCACCTCCCCACATCCAAGACTTGTTCGGGAATGGTGGTCGTTGACGTCCCGACTTTGTTTCACATTGAAGTTGCTCCCGCTATTGTTATGTGTTCGGATCTAGGATTGTTTTTGTACTTTTCATTTCCACTATGTTTAATTATGTCTTTACGTTTTATGTTTTAATGTTTTAATGAAATTTAGGACTTTTAATTACTATCTTAAACTAACCAAAATCAGTTAAAAAATGAACCAGCTCGACAAATAAACAAAATCAAAATCAGAACTGTCTGCATCATGCAGCACGATACCGTGCTTCCAAACTCACGGCGCCGTGCATTTAAACCCAGAACAGTTACGATTTTATAATTGTTAAAATAACTTTTCAACCATCAACCCTAACACGCACTTCGTTTCTGAACGATAAACCGCTGACCAGCCCCTATTAAACTAATTTCTTCATCAAATCTTCAATTCCGACCAAAGGTATGTCAATTTAACGATTATATTGTTCAAATTCATCATTCTAGGTTTGGTTTAACCCTAAAATCTCTCGAGTTGACCAAATCGGGTCTAAACCCGAAAATGATATGGGTTATTCTATTAGTATAGGATGAATAGATTCTTGAATGTTTGATTATTAAGAATTAATTGAAAGGAACACTTCGGGTTTTGGATCTTGAGATGAATATCCAACAAACTATTAAACCCAATTGAATACAACCGGTTAGAAATGAAGGTTCGAGTCTGAATAGGGTAGAAATTAGTATTAGAAACACAGGCCGTGCCTTAAACAACACAAATCGTGGTAAACCAAAAGTCAAAATCAGACGGAACCAAACATCAACAACAGCACGGTACAGTGCTTCTGAAAGCACGCCGCCGTGATTTTCTATCTGTTCCAGCTCATTGAAATTTTTTTGCGAATTTTGACTAATTTGGGTATGAATTGCAGATGGCCGAGTATGATTACGATGTTCATCCATTTTTAGTCTTTACCCAAAGAAGGTCAAGGGACATACAAGCTAATGCAAGACTAACCTACCTAAACAGACGATTTCCAGAACCCAACTTCTACGCTTGCCGAAACTCATTGCGCCAAGTTAATCAATGGGACCGATACAAGACATTTGTGAGAGGGCCATGGAAAAGGATCTTTGAGCAAACGGGAGAGGCAGTGACAGAACTGGCAAAGGAGTTCTTGGCCTCTTTCAACATAAAGAAGAAGAAATTTGACATGTGTGATGAAGATGCAATCGAGTTTAGGTGTGGGGGTGAATGGCACGCAATGTCTGCCACCCAACTGGGAATTGATATGGGAATCTACACAACCGAGGAAACTGACTCAGATATTTGGTTTAATGCTGAAACAACATTTGTAGATGAAGATGCTGATGAGGAAGCTGAAGCAGGAAACACACGTTTAGAGGCTTGGAAACAACTGAGTTATGGTACTGAGGAATACAATGCAAGCGTCTCAAAGAGCACATCACTACGTGACCCGCTCATGAGATACATTCATCGTCTGCTCAGTCACACTGCCACGACTCGAGGTCAAAGTGAAGGGGTTGTTAACTTGAGGGACCTTTGGGCACTGTATTGCATGAAGAATGATATACACTGCAACATCACAATGTTATTCTGCAAGCTTTTCATGAAAAATGCAGCTGCAAAAGGAAATACCCCGATTTTTGGTGGCCCTTGGATCTATAACCTTTATGGGGCCTATAATGTGGACAGAAGGAACCCGAAGCCCAGATCCGATAGATCTCAGTTTTGTTTATTGCGAAAGCATGCAAATGGTTCAGAGAATAGGGAAAAATCCAGATGTGTGGAGGTTTGGTGATAAGAAAAACCAGGTTTGGTACCCACCCTGCAGAAATGATGATTCAGGATGTGCAAGAGAGGAGAGTGTCACCACCCAAACAGTAACGCCGCCACACCTAGCATCAGCAAGGAGGCCCATCTTCTTCAGGGGCCGGCCCTAGTTCATCACACGATAGCCGATACTCTTTCAAGGGTCTATACGGTCACATCGATCATTTCTCAACTAACACTACCGCATCATTTGACAGGATCACAAGTCAGATTGCAGCCTCGAACGAACAGAAGGCAGCGGAGTATGAGGAGACAAAGAGAGAGATTGATCGGTTGGGCTATCGCATGACAGGTAGTGGGAACCATTTGACCCGGACACGGGTAATTGATGAGCCACAGTACTGGTAGGTCTACTACGGGTATGGGCATGGGTTGGTAGTCGTTTCATGACACTTCTATTATTATTATTATGTCTGTTCTAAAAAAATTACTTTCTGCCATAGTTGCCAAGACATTATGGTAGGTACTAATTTAGCCCGATAGGGCAAGGGATGGATGATTCCATACCCAATCTTCAGCAAATTATGCTTGGTTGTTTGTGGTTGTTTGCAGTTTTATTTTATACATGTACAAAAACAGGAAAACGGACGATAAACAGGGGACGCTCTGTCGAAATGTCGTTAACCCGTTGGGAAGTAACTCTCCATTTTAACCCACTATACTCAATTAGAATTTTTAACTTTTCATGAATCTTTTCATATTGAGGACAATGTAATATTCAAGTGTGGGGAGGTGGATTACTTGACCAATTGTTTGTTCAAATAATTATAAAAATTCTCTAATCATCAAATATTTTTGCTGCAAACAAAGATTATTTTTAGAAAACCTGAAGAGAAATCCGAGAAATATTTTTCTACTAAAGGAAAGTGAAAAAGTAAAAAGAATTTCTGTAATATTGAGAATAAATTTATACAAAATATGGCGTTAATACCCAATTACTCTGTTACTGTGAGATAAACCTCATGCCATATAGATATTTTTCGGAAGCTTTGAGTGAGTCACATGTTTCGTGTGATTTAGAACTTGTCGCAATTATTCAATTCAAGACCGCACAAAACATTGTGTAAAGAAGAAGGTAATATTATCACAATCCCATCAAACCATTCTCGAAATTACAAAACCAAAAAACCTTAACCTAAACCCTACCACTATATCCATGTCATCGGTAAAATACAACTCTGGTCTTTTACCGGCAGACCCTAAAGAACTGGAAATGTATTCTTTCGATTTCAATTTCCTTTGTCACATAACCTAGGTTGCCTCCAAAACTTAGGGAGAGAATCTTTCTCTTTAGCAATGAGGTGTGGAAAAAGTGGCGCCTAGAAGAACAAAGGCCACCATTTTGTGGAATTTCCAAAAACGCAATGAAGAGAAGAGCAAAAAGATACGAACGATGCTTAGGTTGCGAAAACTGGTCCCACGAAGGAAGATGTTGAAAGAGTCAAACTCAGTCTCAACATGAATATACTGAACTAATGAGGGTGGGGGCTATTAGGCTCAAAGACGAACAATCCACCAGAGTTGGAAGTTATGTTCAGAACAGGATTGAGGAAGAACTTATCCACATCCTCGACAAAACTGGTCTTGACGATCTGACCTTAATAGAGTCATTAGGTCTCTATATATATATATATATATATATATATATATATATATATATATATATATATATATATATATATATATATATATAGTTGTCGGGAGAAAAGGCTAACCATCGAAGACATCTCAGAACTCCCGACAATCAGAAAAATTTGTATTTACCATCCTCCACCAAGAGCCCTTATCCACCACAAAATACCAAAATTCCAACTCACACAAAACCAACCCGTCTTACCTTCAAATTTATGCAACCCTTCACAAAGGTGGAGATTTGAACTTGTTACAAGCTTATTTATCACAGGTTGCATTCTGGCTAAGAGTGTTCACTACATACATCACAGGTATGATCAGATATAAAACCGAGTGTGAGTGAACAATGTGAGAACATGACGTTTTGCATATACGGAAGCTCATAAAAACAAAATTTTCTTTTTATTTATCACTAATTAAGATTGGTTATTTTGTTTCCATTTTCTCGGAGCTCGCTTAAGTGATGGCTATAATCCAAGTTTGCTGTTTTTAGAGAATATTTATAAAAAGATTGCTTGAGGACAAGCAATGTTCAAGTGTGGGGATGTTTGATGTACATAAAATTATACATCTTTTCGGCATCAAATAATCTCTAAAAACTGCAATTTCTATTAAATAACATAACACAAAAGGCTACTTATCATAATAAAATGTAATTTCAGGTGAAACCAAGCCCCAAATGAAGAAACAAGCGAAAAGACTAAGAAAAATGAAAGAAAACACAAGAAAACAAGAAACTCGCCCCATGCTTCTGAACACCAGAAAAGACAAAAATCTATAAGAAAAGACAAAAACTGGGAACAAAAGCACCGGGCCGTGCCTCTCAACCACGGGGCCGTGGTCACCTTTCAGAAACGACAAATGAAATTGGCACATGTCATAAAAAAAGAATGGGGCCGTGCCTCTCAACCACGGGGCCGTGGTCACCTTTCAGAAACGACAAAATGAAATTGGCACATGTCATAAAAATGCACGGGGCCGTTCCTCAGGAAGCACAGGGTCGTGGTGAGTCATCATGTACGATCTGACAACATGCAACTGCGACACGTAGACACGAGGCCGTGCTTAATAAAGCACGGGGTTGTGCTTATATCTCCAGACAGCCTATAAATAGAGGCTCTTGTGTCATTTGAGAAGTGTTTTTTGAAAAGAATTCTATCCGGTTTTCTTTTATAAAAACACACACTAACACTCATATTGAAGATCTAGTGAAGAGTTTGAAGGCTTGGAGGTCATCACCATCAACCATCATCATCATCATCATTAAGAAGGAAGATTCATCTACATTTGGTTATATTGTTCTAGTTTGATCATGTGTTTATTGTTATCATCCATCCTAATGTTAATCACCATGCTCATTATGAGCTAAACTCCATTTACCATCTAAAATCTATGAAGAAGCTTTGTTTTACTTGATGATTATTTAAAACATGTTGTGTAGTTTAGTGTACATGGTTATATTACAATTATCTTTTGATGAGAAATGTTTCACCATCTTAAAATACTAATTCAAAGTTGGTGATTGCCAATTATATTGGCAATCGTTCATGATCGATTCATGTTCTTGAAAGATAGAAATACTTTGATACTTATCGAAACATGGATCCTTATATTGTACTTAGAAATGATGAGATGTAAGTTATGATGTATTTCTCTAAGTCTTGGTAATCCAAAAATAGCTTTTCTTAGGATATCATGCTAGTTAAAGAAATCATATGTTAACGGAATGTGTAATTATAACCTACATAAATCAACCAAGGGGAGGTTGTGTGACTAAACTACAACCATCCGAAGTTGTTAGAATTGGTTTTTGAGAAATCGAATTCAATCCTAATCTTTCTACTTTACGAAACTACTTACCTACTTAAATTGACATTTTGTAGGTGGTATGACATTAGGATAGGGTTGACTTTAAAATGCGCATGTTACCTCCCTAGTGCCAAAGATGCTCACATAAGGCTTAAGGAGCTATCTATCATATATTGCTACGGCAAGTTTACCACATGTTTGAATATTAATTATCAATGCTAAAATGGAGTGGATTATTGATCTTAGATGGTAACCTTCACGTACTTGAAATACTCGTTTAGAATCTTTCGTCTTGGTCACCTATATTATATATATATATATGTATATATATAATAGTATTTATATTTTATAAAAAGTTCGAAAAAATTTACCCCAAAATGATTAAAACCTCCAATTAAAGTAAAAAAACGATTTATCATTAGAAACATTTGTGTCCACAGATCGATACTTGGTTCTTACCAATACTATTTGTAGGCTCCTGGACGGATCGTACACGGGATGTCGCTATCTGCGCAGGTGCGGAATCCCTGCGTAGGTAGATACGAGTGCAGAATATGTATAAATCAAACACACGAGCAATGAACGAACACGTTATATTGATAACCGAACCCGTGACTCGAGGTCACTATTACAGACTCTAAAACACGTAACTCACTGATAAACGAAATGAACTAGCTCTCAAAACGCTCAACTAATCAACCCTAAACTGTTACGGCTGAACAGTTTAAATAGGCACGACAACTTCGCCTCAGGCGAAGTTGTCTATAACTTCGCTTGTTCAACAAGTTCGCCTGAGCGAACTTGTTGACAACTTCGCTTGTTTGACAAGTTCGCCTAAGCGAACTTGTTGACAACTTCGCACATACAAAAACATAAACATAATCATAAACATAATTACATTACAGACTCGATTACAAATGCTAGACTATGAACTACTGACACACATGTACCAACAGACTCCCCCTTGGCAGTAGCTTCATATCTTGATCTTTAAATCTTGAGTCTTGTAATCTTGCATCTCTACGCGTGCGCTCCCTCTCTAACACACACCGACACCACCCGTTGATATTTCCTAGCTTGATCCTTCCAAGCAGGAATGTAGAAGATCTTCTTCTCGTTGAGCACCTTCAGATCAGCCTGCGATAGATTAACAAGATGCATCGGGTCGTAAACCCTAAGCACTTCTTGTTCATCCACATCTTCCATTACCGCCTCCGCTGTCTCACAGTCCACGAACCACCATTTTAGATCTTTGAGCACGTCCTTGGGCATGAGCTTCATCGGTACTTCTTTAAGGCACCGGATCGGTTTATACTTCATTATCATCCAAGGCTTTCCATCAGCTCTCAGACCTCTATCCTTGTCTTCGACAAGTTTCCCTTTTTGTGGTCTTATCAGCTCAAACTTCTTCTCCTTAATACACTCCTTCCACACGATCTTCCCGATGATTCTAGCCATGTTGTCTTCACTTCGGTTTATCAATCCCAATCTGGCTAAATCTTTTACCTCACATTCAGGCAGTGTGTTTAAAGATCTCAACGTTCTCCTGAAGTACTGAATTCCATCGTATCTTTTGATCACGAAGAGCCGCAGCTGCTCATCATATATCCAGCAGATAATACCTTTCTTTGCTTCTGCGTATCCCTTAATATTGTAACTCTTTTTGAACATTTTAGGGATCGCCGGCTTCTTCGTCTTTATGAACCAGTGAGCACAACTTTCCTTCCAATTCGGTTGTTCCTCCCATTCAGTATCTTCCTCAACAGTCTTATCACCCATCTCTGGCATCTCAACCTCCGGAATCTCGTGTTCCACGGAGTCATCTACAATCTCCCCCTCCTCTATCACATTCTCAACAGTAATTTGCTCACCGATCTTCTCAATCTCATCAACCGGCAGCACATCTTCTTCCAGCATAAAATCATCATCATCCTCATCCAACTCTTTCAATGCGTCGATTACGTCTTCGACATCATCATCATCATCGACCGCTACCACCTCGTCACCAGCTGCACTTGTAGACTCCCCCTCAGTTGTGGAAGCCCCAAGAGCCTGAGAGGTTCTTGGCAGCTCACCACCTGCACCTTCCGGTGCATTGGGATCATCGTCTTGATCTTCTCTCTGTTTTGTCCGCAACTCATCTCCCCTACAAGTCTTCTCCCCCTGAGATGCCAAGAATGCCTTGAAGGCATCTATTACTTTCCCGTGTTCGACCAGGAGGGAGGCTTGCAGTTGATTGGATTCCACTAGGCTTTGAATGGTCTTTGACTGTTCAGCAACGATCCGCTCTAGTGATGCAATCCTTTCGGTGTCAGAAGTAGGCGTTGGAGTTGGCGGGACATCAGCAGCAGAAGTGACCGCAGGTGGTACACTTGGTAACCCAGACAAGGCAGGTGGAGCAAAACGTACCAGCCTTGAAGATTCTCCAGCTCCCGAACCCATACCTGTCCGTTCTCTTCTTGAACGCCTGAGCACTATTTGAACTGCTTCTTCTTCATCAACTTCCTCATCATCATCGTCAACAGTTCTCGGCCTCTTTCCAGTCGTTCTCTCCCGAGACACCATTAGTCGTCTCGCTTCAGCAAATGTTTCGTCAAGATCGGAGTCAGCTACCGAAGTAACTGCTCTAGTAACTTCCATGACCTGAGAACCTGAGACATCCATATCAAACAATCCATGGCCGCCAAAAGCAGCATCAAGATCTACTTCTTCAGCAGTAGGCACAGCAGGAGATGCAACAGTAGATACAACAGGCGCAGCTGGTACAGCATGGGGTGCTGCCGCCTGATGTGGCTGTGGGTCTCTGAACTCGTCCCCTCCTGCAGGAACATACCCTTTAAGTTTGAACATATTTCAATTAACATTAGAATCTTCCAAAAAGAGTTAAACAAATATGATCACGTCCGAGTAACCAGCTATATAATAATACAACTACAAAAATAGAAAAACTTATAAAAATTTAACGAAATAAGGGATCAAATTCCAGTCTAGTCAGGGACAGCTATGTTTTAGAAAAGATCCTAACAGGAATCATACTAACTACGTGACTGTCACATAGATCCGTGTTTAGCTGTATTATGACATATAGAGACAGGTTGTAAGCAGGTAATATACTTAAGATGGTTTTCATCGTTTCTGTGATACGAGTTATGTTCAATTAATCCTTAAAATTTAAGTGGGCAACAACTCAGAAATATTGATGCCTCCTATCTATCCTCAAAGCGTATTTGGCTTTCCCCAAGTCACCCCGAATTGACTTCGACCCATAGTGTCTGATTAACTTGTATGTATTCTTCTTCTGTTTCCCGTTCTTCATCTTGCTCTAAGATAGAGAAGTCTTGAATTTATGATCACTAATATGTTACAATAACTCAATTTTTTTTTTTTTTTTTTTTTTTTTTTTTTTTTGAACATATACTTCAAAGTAGAATTTGTTGGAATTACGTATGCCCGAGACACATACTTAAACTAATGTGGCTAACTGTGTTTGATCCAAGTCGGGTCATACCCAATAACAAGCTAGACAACACCAAATGTATTCTTTAATGATTTGATCACTTAAACGAATACCGAACACTACGTGTTTAGAAAATTGGTTTTCTAAACAAACACACTTGAGGATTTAAATAAATTATCTGGATAATTTGTTTATATAAATTAATTATTTAATTGGTTAAGTAATTATGTAAATGCATGTACATTTTATAAAGTTAAGTTTTATAAAATGAATGGAGATGGTTTTAAAATGGTTAAAACAAAACACAAAAAAAAAAAAAAAAAAAAAAAATATCAAAACCGGCCACCCCATGTGGGTGGAGGGTTTGGTCCCATCCAATCTTTTGTCCTTTTGTGTTGACCACCTCTTATTTATCTCCATTCACATTACATGCATTCTTGGTCTTGTCCCTTTTGTATTCTCAAGTAATTTTGAAGTTTTCCATACTCTCTTTTCTCTCTCAAAACTCACGGCCACATTGGCCTCAAATTGGGAGTTTTGTGAGCTTCAAATTGGTGTTCAAATCCTAGCAACTAGTTGGTGTTGTTGCTCAAAGCTTGGGGTATACAAAGCTTGAGGGTTTCTCTTTGCAACCTTGCCATTTGAAGACATCATTATCTTCATCCACATACATCTTCTTCTAAAGGTATAAGAAGGTACCATTTACATTTTGTAAGCATATTGTTCTTGTAATATTGATCCTTGTTCTTTGGGTTTTAGTTTTAACATAATGGTATGTTCATAACAAGTTATAAAATCTAAGCTTCCGTTGCGTTTTCTAGTTAAATATGGTTAACTTGACTTTGATAAACTTGTATAAAACCCAACAATTGGCATCAAGAGCCGGTTACAAGGACTTATGCTTCTTACATGTTCATAGATTTCGGGTTTTTCATGGGTGAAAAAGGGGTCCGAAATTTTGGTGGATTTTACCCCTCATGGTTTTGTAAGATCTTGACATGCATGAAAAGATCTTAGGAAACCATTAATAACATTTGGATGTTGAAAATAAAAAAAATAATAATAATAATTTGGGCCGTAGCCTCTTGGGGGGGGGGGGGGCCGATTTTATTTGGTGATTTTGGGCATTGGTTGCTTAGGTTGCATGCTTAGAACATTTGGTATGTTTGATTGTGTCATAACCGAAACCTAGACCTTGGATGTGTTGATTGTTGTTTGTGTATGTTGATTATGTTTATTATTCAATATGGTTGTAATAATTCATTATCTTAGGCTTGTGTAATTTATTTATTCATAAGTTGGTTTGTAATAAATAGATTAGTTGCATTTTCTTTTTTTTAGAAAAATATGTATTAGGATACATTTTGTAAAAATTGAAGATGCAAGAATTGGTGGATTTGGGCCTTGGACCGAAATTTTGGGCTTGTTGGGCCTCACCGGCCCATCATGGGATTCAAGCCCATTAGGCCCATAAATTTCACTCTTGGGCCCAAGAAGACTTTTGGGAGTTTGGAGCCCATTAACAAGCCCAACAAGAACACAACAACTTGGAAAGGATACTTGAAGCATTTGGATGCAAGATCAAGTGGGAGTCAACATTCCATCCTTGTGTCATGTTTTGTCCCTTAGGTGTGACTTATGACCTATACTTGTTTCGGCTAACAAGTATGGTCAAACTTAGCGGTTCTCGGTTATGACTATATTTTGCATGTGTTTGCTTGGTTGTTTGTTTTACTTATTGTAATGTGTGGTTGATAGATATTAGGATATCCAAACCGTCACATAGGAACGACAACAAGCATAAAACGGGTTCTAATATATATTTGGTAATATCGCGTTAATTAGTTTAATTAAATGGGTTTATTAAAACTAAGCGATTACTCACATATAATAAAATTGGTTTTATTATAACTAGAACCTTGAAAATTGGTTTTCAAAATCGCCATATTTCTAAATGCATGTTAGGATATGGCATAATGTTTTTCAAACTAGAATATTGGAAAACTTAAAAATCCCTTTTTCATAATTACCAAGGAAACAAGTCTAACACCATCCTTTTGTATGACACTTAACGTATTAGGGAACTTTAAATGGGATAAAGGTCACCTAACCATTTTGAGCAAACTAATATACTTAGGGTAATATTAACATATTTGTGGGATAAAGGTCACCTAACCACTTGTATGTTAATCTTACATGTTTATACAAGTAGGACGACTTGAATTGGAAACCATGTGATAAAGGTCACCTAAGCATGGGGATCCAATGGTGTTGATGGGATAAACATGCCAACACGAAATAAGGATTTCGAATGGTCCCATACCTCTAGAAGTTGCAAAGGGTTGCAATTGTCAAGGTTGACTACCTTGTTAAATCAAATAACGGGATAAAGGTCACCTAACCGAAATTTGATTTATCGTTGGATTCTAGAATTTAATTATTATTTTAAAATTTGGAATAAAAGGGTATTAATAATTAAATTGTTTATAATACTAAAATAGAACTTTGTTAAATTTTGTAGATGGCCGCTAACAATGCAAACACCTCTACCCATAACACCCGTAACCTATCCTTAAGAACCATCCTTGAAAAGGATCGTCTAAACCATAATAACTTTATGGATTGGTATCGCAACTTGAGAATAGTTCTCAAACAAGAAGAGATATCATATGTCTTAGACGATCCCATTCCCGATGAGCCTAACGTGGAAGATGAGGAGGCGTATAACGATTGGGTCAAGTACACCAAAGATTCGGTGCAAGCCTCTTGCCTCATGTTGGGGACTATGATTCCCGAAATCCAAAAGGATTTTGAGCATCATGGGGCATACGACATGATAACTCAATTGAAGGAAATGTTCCTTCAACAAGCTAGAGCGGAACGTTTCGAAACGGTTCGAGCGTTTCATGCATGTCGTATGGAGGAAACCCAAAGCGTCTCATCTTATGTCCTAAAGATGAAAAGCTACATTGAAAAGCTTCGTAGGTTAAATTGTCCCGTCTCTAATGAGTTGGCTACGGATTTGATCCTCAACTCTTTGACCAAAAGGTTTGAAACTTTTGTCATGAACTATAACATGAATGGGTGGGACAAAAGCATTGGTGAGCTTCACGCAATGCTAAGAACGGCCGAAGCGGGAATGGGTAAAAGGGTTTTACCCGTTCTAACAATCAATGAAGGAAAAAGGGGACATAACTCCAACCCCAAAGCAAGTGTTGCTAAGGGCAAGGGCCACGTCCAAGGAAAGGGAAAGAGGAAAGCCATCACGCCCACCAAACCGAAGGAAAAGAAGCAAAAGGTTGCGGCGCAAGATCCATGCTTTGAGTGTGGAGAGATAGGTCATTGGAAAAGGAATTGTCCGACCTATCTCAATGCGTTAAAAGATAAGAGGGATGCGGGGCATACCTCAGGTATTATCTTTACTATACATATTGAACTAAATGTTATTTCTTCAAATACATGGGTACTTGATACCGGATGTGGAACTCACATTTGCAATTTGTTGCAGGGGTTCAAAAGAAGTAAACAACTCAACAAAGGGGACATTAGTCTCTTTATGGGCAATGGAGCAAGAGTTGAAGTCCAAGCCCAAGGAGACTACTTGTTAAAGCTTCCAAGTGGTTTGGAAGTAATTTTGAAGAATGTTTTGTATGCTCCTAAGTTAAGGAGAAACATTATTTCCGTGTCCCTTTTAAAACAATGTGGCTTTGATCTTAAATTTATAAATTGTGATATTCATGTTTTGATGAATGGCATGTTTTATTTTAAAGCTGTACCCATGAATGGTATATATGAAATAGATCAAAGTGGTATGTCACATAGTAGTTCAATGTACAATGTCAACACCAAGAAACTCAAGAAGGACTTGGGTGATTCCTATCTTTGGCATTGTCGCCTTGGACATATAAGTAAGAATCGCATGCAAACTCTTCGCAAGAGTGGTATTCTAGAAACAAATGAGTATGATTCATTTGATGTATGTGAATCTTGTTTACAAGGCAAAATGACAAAGCAACCCTTTAATAAAACTTTTGAAAGGTCAAAAGAATTATTGGGTATCATACATTCGGATGTATGTGGTCCTTTTAGACCAATGACTAGGAATGGTGAAAGATACTTCATTACCTTTATTGATGATTATAGTCGATATGGTTATGTGTACTTAATGAAACACAAAGATGAAGCTTTTGAAATGTTCAAAGACTTCAAAACTGAAGTAGAAAGACAACTCAAGACCACAATCAAAGTACTTCGTAGTGATAGAGGAGGTGAATACCTAAGTGGTGTATTTCAAGATCATCTTAAGAGTTGTGGAATTATTTCACAACTTACTCCACCTGGAACACCACAACATAATGGTGTGTCTGAAAGGAGAAATCGTACCCTATTAGATATGGTTCGATCGATGATGGCTAGAAGCACTTTACCTCTATCATTTTGGGGCTATGCTTTACTTTCCGCTGTTCGCATATTGAATATGGCTCCAACCAAGAAAGTGGAGAAGACACCTTTTGAAGTATGGCATGGAAAGGCTCCATCGCTATCATTCTTAAAAGTTTGGGGTTGTGAAGCTTATGTAAAGCAATACACCCCAAACAAATTAGAAGTCCGATCCACTAAGTGTATCTTTATAGGTTATCCTAAAGATGATTTAGGATATTACTTTTACGATCCTAGTGAGCAAAATGTTATTATTGCTCGAAAGGGTAAGTTCTTGGAAACTAAGTTCCTTGAGGAAGGAACTAATAGTAGAACAGTGAAATTTGATGAGGATCAAGAATCACAAGATGATACACAATTGGTTGATACTAGCACTCAACAAGAGGTTGTTGAAAGTGATCAAGTGGTTGATCAAAACACACAAAACGTTCGCAGATCTGGTAGAATTAGCAATCCACCTGAAAAATATGGATTTTTTGTAGAAGGTTGCTACGTGGTAGATTCGGATGAACCAACCACATACCGTGATGCAATGTCCAAGAATGATTGTGACAAATGGCTTGAAGCCATGAACGTTGAGATGCAATCCATGTATGACAACCAAGTTTGGGAATTGGTTGAACCACCACTCAACTCCAAAGCTGTTGGAAGTAAGTGGGTTTTCAAAAGGAAAACTGATATGCATGGAAACTTGGATACTTATAAAGCAAGACTTGTAGCTAAAGGTTTCACTCAAACTCAAGGGGTTGATTATGATGAAACTTTTTCGCCTGTGGCAATGCTAAAGTCTATTAGGATATTATTTGCCATAGCTGCACATTATGATTATGAAATCTGGCAAATGGATGTCAAGACCGCTTTCCTAAATGGATATCTTGAGGAAGATGTCTATATGGTTCAGCCTGAAGGTTTTGTCGATCCAAAACATCCTAATAAAGTATGCAAGTTAAAGAAATCAATCTATGGATTGAAACAAGCATCTAGAACTTGGAATCATCGTTTTGATGAAGAAATCAAAAGTTTTGGGTTCATCAAAAACGCTGATGAGGCTTGTGTGTATAAAAAGGCTAGTGGGAGTATAATTACATTCTTAGTATTGTATGTCGATGACATTCTACTATTTGGAAATGACATTCCAACCATGGAAAGCGTTAAGGCTTGGCTTGGAAGTAGATTTTCCATCAAGGATCTAGGTGAAGCTGCCTATATTTTGGGAATAAAGATCTATAGGGATAGGTCAAGGCGCTTGATAGGTTTGAACCAAAGTACATACATTGATAAGATCTTGAAAAGGTTCAAGATGGAAAACTCCAAGAAAGGTTTTGTACCTATTCAAAGAGGGACCATATTGAGTTCAGCTCAATGTCCAAGCTCAAAGGGTGAGCAAGAGACGATGAAACAAATCCCATATGCTTCTGCTATAGGATCCATCATGTATGCGATGATATGTACTAGACCGGATGTGTCATGCGCTTTGAGCATGACAAGCAGATACCAACAGAATCCAGGAAACAGTCATTGGATGGCTGTTAAGAGCATATTGAAATACCTTAGGAGAACTAAGGATATGTTTCTGATATATGGATCTGGTGAGGAGGAACTCGCTATAAAAGGTTACACGGATGCGAGCTTCCAAACTGATCGAGATGATTCTCGATCACAGTCTGGGTATGTGTTCACACTTAATGGAGGAGCTGTCTCTTGGAAGAGCTCAAAACAGGAAGTGGTAGCATTGTCCACTACAGAATCAGAATACATCGCCGCTTCATTGGCAGCTCAGGAAGCTGCATGGTTGAAGAAATTCATTACTGATCTAGGGGTGGTCTCTTCCATTCAAGACCCTCTAGAAATCTTTTGTGACAACGAGGGTGCGATTGCACAAATCAAGGAACCTCGTTCGCACCAAAAGACTAGACACATAGAGCGGAGATTCAACTACATAAGGGATGAAGTTGAAAAGGGAAAGATATGTATTCGCAAAGTTGGAACTGATCAAAATCTTGCGGATCCATTCACGAAGCTCCTAGAAAGACCGAAACATGAGCGTCATGCGAGTGGCTTAGGACTTCGATATTCTAGTAATTGGATTTGATCTATTTTGTATTTACGTTTAAAAGACTTTTGTAATTTAACTCTTTTATATGATTATGGAATCTTGAGTTAAATTCTAATTTTGCATGTTTAATCCATGAATAAGTTATCTTATTCTAAAAGTCCGTAGTCGATCACATTTGTGGGAACAAATATGAAGCAAGACTATTATGAACTAGGATTGGTGGATATTCATAAGGAATGAATATGGAGCATAGGTTTGCTGCCAAAGTTCATAGATATTTGTGGGATACAAATATTGGACTGACCCGCTCTCAATATTACTACATGGAGTCGATTGACTTGATCATTAGTAATCTTGAGTAAAGGAGAATTTCATATTATCCTTAGACCTGAGATGTATATTGGGTCTTGATTTTCACCGAGTATTACACTTTGACTCTCCCCTTCGCTATTCGTAAAAGATGGTACATAAGGATGAGCTCGGGTGGAGTATAAAGTGATAGTGAGAGGCGTATACAGTCAAGACGGAATTTGTTCCTCTTATGTGTTGAGAGTTTAGATGTCTAAGGCCTGATAAAGTTGAATTGTAAAGAGAATGATCACCTATGTCTCTTAGATCCAACATGACATCTAGTAACAAAGGGATATAATGATAGATTCACCTAAATCATATCAAGTAAGGGACTTGAAGGGATGATGTTATTGAATGGCACTTCGTCAAACACATTAGGGGTGGTGAACTGTTGTTAGGCGGTATTCACCACTTGCATTAATTTTCTATGTATCTCGTGCAAGTGGGAGATTGTTGGAATTACGTATGCCCGAGACACATACTTAAACTAATGTGGCTAACTGTGTTTGATCCAAGTCGGGTCATACCCAATAACAAGCTAGACAACACCAAATGTATTCTTTAATGATTTGATCACTTAAACGAATACCGAACACTACGTGTTTAGAAAATTGGTTTTCTAAACAAACACACTTGAGGATTTAAATAAATTATCTGGATAATTTGTTTATATAAATTAATTATTTAATTGGTTAAGTAATTATGTAAATGCATGTACATTTTATAAAGTTAAGTTTTATAAAATGAATGGAGATGGTTTTAAAATGGTTAAAACAAAACACAAAAAAAAAAAAAAAAAAAAAAAATATCAAAACCGGCCACCCCATGTGGGTGGAGGGTTTGGTCCCATCCAATCTTTTGTCCTTTTGTGTTGACCACCTCTTATTTATCTCCATTCACATTACATGCATTCTTGGTCTTGTCCCTTTTGTATTCTCAAGTAATTTTGAAGTTTTCCATACTCTCTTTTCTCTCTCAAAACTCACGGCCACATTGGCCTCAAATTGGGAGTTTTGTGAGCTTCAAATTGGTGTTCAAATCCTAGCAACTAGTTGGTGTTGTTGCTCAAAGCTTGGGGTATACAAAGCTTGAGGGTTTCTCTTTGCAACCTTGCCATTTGAAGACATCATTATCTTCATCCACATACATCTTCTTCTAAAGGTATAAGAAGGTACCATTTACATTTTGTAAGCATATTGTTCTTGTAATATTGATCCTTGTTCTTTGGGTTTTAGTTTTAACATAATGGTATGTTCATAACAAGTTATAAAATCTAAGCTTCCGTTGCGTTTTCTAGTTAAATATGGTTAACTTGACTTTGATAAACTTGTATAAAACCCAACAGAATTTTACTGCAAGTCCCGAATCTGGATCACTGCAGTGTCTTGAAACGCTTTCTTCACGGGAATCAGAACACACATGGGCTCGTGTATGACTGGGTAATCGCTTTTCTGCATATCATTCGAAAAGATATATATGAAGACACGCAAAACTCTTAAGGAGTTTCCACGTAAAATCAAGTAAAATTAGTTTGTATCACATCTACTTTTACCCACCATAAAAAGTTACCATGACATACAATGATTGTCCTAAAGCCTTTTAAGCCTAATAACTTCACCAGTTAAGCACACACAATCAGTATATATATCATTTTCCAAGGTTAGATCAATTTTCTGTTAAACATAGCACATTTACTTCATACGAAGTAATAGACTTGAAAAGTAATTTCATTTCCCATTAACAAAACTTTTGACTTCAGTCACCCCGATCAAGTCAAAGTCTTCAGGTAAACGGCAATCCTGAAGATCCAATGGATCAACTGGACCGACCACATACAAGTATGTGTCCTTCTAACTATGTATGACCGACTAATTTTCAGCGACAGAAAGAAAACACCTCATAACTGCCCCGGTCACTTTCAGTCATCTGGTTAATGGCGACCCTCATTATCTAAGTAGAAACGAGGACCAAAACATATCCGTGGATATGTCCATCAAACGGAGGTAACCGACTAATTTTAAGCAATAGTGACGTTTTTTTTTTTTTTTTTTTTTAAATAAACACAAAAATATGGTTACTCGGGATTGATCATCCCGTTCAGCTCAATTAGGTTTTGAAATCTGGATTTATCAAACGCTTTTGTAAATAAATCAGCGAAATTTTCGAGCGTATCAACTTTTTCGATCTTAATCAGTTTCTTCTCAGCACAATCCCGTATGAAGTGATGACGAATGTCAATATGCTTAGTTTTACTATGCTTCACGGGATTGTTAATTACTGAGATGGCGGCAGTGTTATCAATTAAAATAGGAGTGAGTAAGAAATTCAGACCATAGTCGCGTAATTGTTGCTGAATCCACAAAACCTGTGAGCAGCAGTTGGATGCTGCCATATATTCAGCTTCGCATGTTGAAATTGCAACTGATGTCTGTTTCTTGCACTGCCAGGAAACTAATCTTCCTCCAAGAAACTGACAGCCTCCTGTTGTCGACTTCCGACTCTGATTGCATCCTCCATAATCAGAATCTGTATATGCAACCAGTTCCACGTCTCCTCCCTTCGGGTACCACAACCCCAGCTTCGGCTTGCCCTTGAGATACCGTAGTATCCTCTTTGCACCTTTCAAATGAGATTCTTTCGGATTTGCCTGAAAACGTGCACAAAGACAAACAGCAAACATTATATCAGGCCTAGAAGCAGTTAAATACATTAAAGAACCTATTATCGCCCGATACAGAGTTGGGTCCACATCTGCGTCACCATCTGATTCAGCGCCCAATTTGTGATTGACGCAGATTTGAGTGTCATATGGAGAACTGTCCTCCATCTTGAATCTCTTGAGCACATCATGAACGTACTTCGTCTGATGAATGAACATCCCGTCCTTCTTCTGATCAACCTGCAATCCTAGAAAGAAAGTTAGTTCACCCATAGCACTCATCTCGAACCTCTTCTTCAAGACAGCCTCAAAATCCTGACACATGGATACTCTTGATGCAGCAAATATGATGTCATCCACGTAGACTTGAACTAGTAGGAAGTCGCTTCCTTCTCTCTTCACAAACAACGTACTGTCGATCAAACCTCTTTCAAAACCATTTTCGAGCAAGTAGTCCGATAACGTTGAATACCAGGCACGAGGTGCCTGATGTAAACCATACAGCGCCTTGCTCAACTTGTATACGTGATCAGGAAAGTCTGGGTCAGGAAAACCCGGAGGTTGCTCAACATACACAACCTCATCAACTTTCCCATTTAAAAACGCACTCTTCACATCTAGCTGAAACACCTTCATTCTCTTACATGCAGCAAATGCCAAAAACAATCTTATCGCCTCCAACCGGGCTACAGAAGCGAACACCTCATTGTAATCAATACCCTCTTGCTGATTAAAACCTTTAACAACCAGCCTCGCCTTATTTCTTATGATAATCCCCTTATCATCTCTCTTGCACTTGAACACCCATTTTGTGCCTATAGCATGCACATTCTTTGGTTTTTCAACCAACGTCCAAACTTCCATTTTCTCGAACTGAGCCAACTCTTCTTGCATGGCTTCGACCCACGAGCTGTCCTTTAAAGCCATTTGATAATTCTTTGGTTCAATCTGGCTTATAAAGCAGGAGTACAAACATTCGTTCAGTATACCCGTTTCTTTAATGCTTGTATAAACACAGGTGTGCTCATTCAAGCTTCTTCTGGTTTGTACACCGGTGGACACATCACCTAGAACATTTTCCAAAGGGTGATCTTTGTGTATTCTCGTGGTCGGAACAGAACCGACATGCAAATTATCTTCCAAATTTGAAGAGATCTCATCAATGGTTGTTTCTGGCTGAGAGTGAAATGGATTAATAAATTCATCTTCAGTTGAGGCCGCAGGGGTACCGATAGTGTTTGATGTGGAAGGTTGAGATTTCTCAATCAGCTGTCGTTGCAATAGATTCTCTTCCTCATCAAGTATCATCTTCGTCACAGCTCTTTCGTCTTCTTCAGAAATTTCCAAATCAGGTACGTTAAACGACTTAAAAAGCTTAACATAGTCGAAAAGCTCAGCAGGTCCATTGCTTGGTTTTGGCGATTGGTAACTAGTAATGTCGGTGTTACAAACCACCTCCACCTTGCAAGTCGAAGTATTGAAGACTCGTCTGTTAGGAGTCCCAACTACATAACCGACTAAGATTCCTTCATCGGCTACTTCACCAAATTTCGAATTAGTCTTCAAAATCGAACAAGGAGACCCAAATGGTTCAAGACCACACAAGTTGGGCTTCCTTCCATGCATAAGCTCGTAACAAGTTTTTCCAAGTCTCTTAACGGTTAACACCCTATTCAGAACATAGCAGGCTGTAGCAACTGCTTCAGCCCAGAACATCACAGGAAGCTTCGAGTCTGCCAGCATAGTTCTGGCTCCTTCAATTAACGTTCGGTTCTTCCTTTCAGCCACTCCATTCTGTTGCGGAGTATACGGAGCGCTGTATTGATGTTCAATTCCTTTCTGAAGACAGAAGATTTCCATTTCAAAGTTCTTGAACTCTGTCCCATTGTCACTTCTGATGTATTTAACTGATTTACTCATGACGTTCTCAACTTTTGTAATTAGATTCTTCACCATTTGAGCCGTCTCATCTTTCGTTTTCAGAAAATATACCCACGAATATCGCGAGTAGTCATCAGTGATCACCAAGCAATAAGAGGTACCTCCTAGACTTTTTACATTCACGGGACCGAAGAGATCCATATGAAGTAGTTCTAGAGTACCGGCAATAGAGTTAATCTTCTTGGTGAGATGGGATTTCTTGTGTTGCTTTCCCTTCTTGCATGCTATACATTTGTCTTCAAAGTTAAAACTTTTTAAGGGAACGCCCATCACAAGCCCATTCTTGACAATGAAGTTCATCTTCCGAAGATGAATATGTCCCATTCTCCTGTGCCACAATTCTGATTCTGATTCTGATTCGCTTGCTTTTGTCATTAAACAAGATTCTCCGGTGGCCATTTCAGTAGACCTCATGTCCATCACATATGTATTCGTTTCACGTGGAGCTTTCATAACTATCCATTCGTCTATTATCTGAAAACCAGGCTTTAATACGATCGCTTCGTTCTTCGTGAAATGGACAGTGTAATCTTTATCACAAATCTGCGACACACTCAGCAGATTGTGCTTTAATTCCTCCACAAAATTCACATTCTCAAGTGTCATCCTTCCATTTGACACTGTTCCTCTACCAGTAATCCTTCCTTCGCTCTCACCAGCAAAACTAACTCTTGCACCCTGAACAGGTTTTAAGTCTTGCAACAAGTGTTTGTTGCCCGTCATGTGCCGGGAACAGCCGCTATCTACAATCCAAAGACTGTTGGCAGCCCTGTTCAACTGTTCCTGCACAATAAAACAAAGAGTTAGAATCTTGGGATCCAAGACCAATTGGTCTTGGATCGATACGTCCCGTACCCTGGCTTTCTCAAGTTAGCATCAGGATAATTTCTGTAAGTCCTTTTAGGAAATCTCCTTGCAGATTGAGTGTAATGCCTCCCAAACCTATATGAATTGAAAGTGTTATATCTTGTGGTTTGGTTGAAAAACTGAGGTTTGTTTTTATAAAAACTTGAATTAGTTACATTTTGGCACTTTGTAAAGTTTTCATTTTTAGCAGTAACAAAATGACGCTTATTCTCAGTTTTATTTGGCCTCACACCTCTGAATCTCGGCTTCAGAGGGCAATCTGCAACTAGATGTCCTAATTTGTTACATCTAAAGCAACACCGACTCTCCTTTTTCTTGTCAAATGTTGGTTTGGATGTAGAGGCAGTGTTACCAGCCGTTCGTCTCACATAAGGTGGGACGTACGGATTGAGTGGAGAACTCTTTTTAGAAATTTTATTTTTATCTCCACCGGTGGGTAACCCTACCTTCTCTTTTGTCTGACCAGATTCAGACAACTTATCCGATTCCGATGAGACTGGACTCGAGACAGAAACTTTCACATTTGAAACAGGCGAACTCGTTTCGCCACAGCTAACACTTGGTTCTATATTTGTAACCTTGATGGGAGTTGTCTGAGTAACCTCGAAATCAACAGATTTCTGAACACTCGGATTATAAGTATAGTTGTGGTTAAAGGGTGGTGGAACCTCGTGATAACCGATTCCTCCCCTCTTTGCAGAGGTACCTTGATCACTCACGAGGTGATCAAGGATGGCCGAGGAATTCCTGAACTGCTCAAGTTTGCGGTTCAGTTCCACCACCTTTACCTGGTGGTCAGCAATCTGTTTATCCCGATCAGCAATCAATTTAGTTTTTTCTTCTAAAACTTCATAACTAAGATCAATTATTTCAATTTTCTCAGCAAGTTTAGTTTTTAAGCTTTGAATGTCTTTTTCACATGCTTTTATTTTAATTTTATAACTGTTTTCTCTTGCTTTCGTAAAATGGTGATCTTCTTTAATAGTTTTAAAATCAGCATCTAAACGGACGTACTGATCAGTTATTGTTGTTAGTTGCTCAGACAAATTCTCACAATTAGTACAAATATTCTTATTACTTACCTCGGAGCGATTATCCTTGTCATCTGCCATGAAAGCGGTTTCTTCTTCAGTAGCTTTCTCATTTCCATCAACCTTCTCACATTCTTCAACCTCAGCCTCAGCCATGTTCGCCTGCTCACCAGATTCATTTGAATGCAGGTTCCAGTTGTACTCACCTGCTTCTCTGGTCAACATGGCATTAATCTCTCTGTTAACTCCAAAGTGTTGTGTAGGCCGACCTTGTCCTCGTTCAACCCTCTCATTTCTACATTCTTTGGCAAAGTGCCCGTATTGTTGACAATTATAGCACCTTACCTTAGATTTGTCGAATCCAGGCCTACCACCAACAAACTTTCTCCCAGTTTTCTTCATAAACCGTTTAACTCGCCTCACAATCATTGCCATTTGCCATTGCAAATCCATCTCCTCTAGATCATCAGCATCGATCTGGTCGTAATCCTCATCCAGAACAGCAGGGTCCACAATCTTCCCCTGGATGTAGTTTTCGTAGGAAGCAATAAATGATGCATAGACTGCAAACTGCTCTTCAGCAGATTTTACACTCATAGGCATCTTGGAATAATTATTGCTTGAGGCATTTGCAGAGAAACCACTTGTGGATGCTTGAGGCTTTGAAGTACTTGATCCTCCAGCAACGAAACAGACATCACCGTTCAAGTTCACAGAAACGTTTCCTTCATGAGAAGAGTCAGGACCTGACTCCCCTTTTGAGTAAAAAGCAGCAGATTCAGGCCTCGAACTTGAGCCTGAGTTAACCTTTGCACCATACATACCAGGGTCTTGTATCTGATCTGTTGGTGTTTCTTTTCGAACCATATTAAGCTCATAAGTTCTGAGCTTGTTTACTGCCGTTTCCAAATCATAATTAGGAAAGTCTCTGTCTTCCCTCATAAGAACGGTGTACATTTCCCACTTCGGTGGGAGAGCATCGAGAAGCTTTTCAACGATCTCTTCTTCTCGGTAAGCAATCGAATAATTGTTAAGCTCTGTCATTAGATGATAGTATCTGGTGATAATATCATCCAGTGATTCGTTCTTCAAATATTTGAAGACGGAGAACTGGGTCTTCAAAAGTTTAATCTTTGATGCACGGATACCCACGTTCCCCTCGAATCTATTTTCAAGAGCATCCCAAAGCTCTCTCGCAGAAGTGTACTTTCTGAAAGTGTGGAGAACCTCTTGAGGAAGTGCCATAGTTATAGCTGCATGGGCCTTGCTCTCGGCCTCATACATTTTCTTTTCTTCGTCCTCCATTTTGCTGTACTTCTTAACCACATCACGACCTTCGTATTGCATAGTTGGGGGGATATATCCATCCTGGATGCACACCCACATTTTTGCATCCTGATATTTAATGTATTGGATGAATCTGTCCTTCCATGCCACGAAGTCAGTTCCTTTCATCAACCTCGGGGCCTTAGTGGCTGACCCCGCTTCTACTTCCATCTTGACTAAATCGGAGATGTTAATTGACGACATCTTTGTGAAAACCCGAAAACCCGAAAATTAAAAAAATCTTCCAAACAGTACAGTAGGCGAAGTTAAGAATAACTTCGCTTGAAAGTTAACTTCGCTGGAAAGTGTAACTTCGTTGGGCCTTAAATTCGCTTGACTGGGCGAAGTTAAGAATAACTTCGCTTAGGATGAGCGAACTTAGGAGGTAAGCGAACTTGGGAGGTAAGCGAAGTTGAGGATAACTTCGCTTAGGCGAACTTAGGAGGTAGGCGAAGTTGTGGTTAACTTCGCTTAATCCTTATATCTTCGCCGAAACCCTACTTCCAGTGACGGCAACTTCGCCTGAAGAACGGTAACTTCGCCCGATGAACAAGGAAACTGTTCAGATCTGATTTCGTCAATCTAGCAGTTTCCGATCGATGTAATGGCTTGAAAATGACTGTCAAACACAAGTATAACACAATCCCAATAAAAACACGTCCCGCGAATAGGTCAAACGAGACGTTTTCTACACCCGCGTGAAATCCCGAACCTCACAATCGAGCCGATGGCTCTGATACCAATTGTAGGCTCCTAGACGGATCGTACACGGGATGTCGCTATCTGCGCAGGTGCGGAATCCCTGCGTAGGTAGATACGAGTGCAGAATATGTATAAATCAAACACACGAGCAATGAACGAACACGTTATATTGATAACCGAACCCGTGACTCGAGGTCACTATTACAGACTCTAAAACACGTAACTCACTGATACACGAAATGAACTAGCTCTCAAAACGCTCAACTAATCAACCCTAAACTGTTACGGCTGAACAGTTTAAATAGGCACGACAACTTCGCCTCAGGCGAAGTTGTCTATAACTTCGCTTGTTCAACAAGTTCGCCTGAGCGAACTTGTTGACAACTTCGCTTGTTTGACAAGTTCGCCTAAGCAAACTTGTTGACAACTTCGCACATACAAAAACATAAACATAATCATAAACATAATTACATTACATACTCGATTACAAATGCTAGACTATGAACTACTGACACACATGTACCAACACTATTCTACATATACGACAGGTACACTTACCTATTTTGTGTGTGTTTAGTCTTTGTAGAAATCACTTTTATAAATTTAAAATACGATCTTGTGCAAAAGCAAATCATTCCATCTATTAATAATTAACCACAACGCACAACACACATTAATTGCCTCTGCCCAAAAAGTAACCGGCAGAAAGGCATCTGCCAACATGCTTCTTGCAGCTTCTATGAGTGTTCTGTTCCTTCTTTCTGCATCACCATTTTCTTCAGGAGTTTTAGCATTGCAAAACTCTTCCATTACTCCATTTTTGAACTCTGTTCCATTGTCACTTCTCGTGATCTTAACCCTTCCATCAAACTAGTTCTCAATCCTAGTCACACAACTTTTAATCAATTCAGTAGCTTCATATTTTGTACTTACAAAATAAACCCAAGTGTATATTGAGAAATCATCAATAATCACAAGATAGTATCTCTTTTTGCCTATACTTGGAACACTCACAGGACCAAAAAGATCCATGTGAAGCATCTCAAGCACTTGATCAATTGTGTTAATGAGTTTTGTGTTGTGTGAAGATTTGTGTTGCTTGCCCTTCTGACATAAGATGCAATTGTCTTCCGATTTGAACTCTCTTGTAGGTAGGCCAATTACATGCTCACCCTTCACCAGTCTGTTCATGTTTATAAGGTTGACATGACACAACTTTTTATGCCACAATTTTGATTCATTTTCAGTGGCTTTAGAAATAAAACATGTACCACCCATTGAAACAACATCCTTCATATTCAGCGCATAAAAATTGCCATTCCTTGGGGCCATCATCATAATCATGTCTTGAGGGATTACAAAATTAGGTTTGAGAATAAAATAGTGAGAATCATCAAACCCAGCTTTATAACCTTTATCACGCATTTGTGATATGCTTAAAAGGTTATATTGTAATCCTTCCACATAAAAGACATTGTCAAATGTGAACTTTCCATTAGTCAAGATCCCCTTTCCAATAATTTTTCCACCATTCACATCACTACCAAAAGCTACTGGACCCTCAAATTTCTCTTCATAATTTACAAGTGACCTCTTTCCACAAGTCATGTGCCTGGAACACCCACTATCCATGTACCATACTTCATTCAGTGGAGTGGACTGTTCCTGCACAAATCAAAGAGATTGATTAGTTAGGTGATGAAATTCAAGTTGAATCAACTTGCAAAACATCAGTTTCAATAACAATAGCTGCGTTGGATGTGAGAGTAGTAGGCTTAGGATCTTCATAAACAAGTTCACAAACATCAGATTCATCAGTTTCATTTGGGCTTGGAGGTTTCACATAAGGAATTATGCTTTTGCATTCTTGCACCACATAATCCTTTTCATTTGAAAAATCTCTCACATCTTTGTTTCTTGAACTTCACCTCTTGGTTTCCACAGAAATCCATAAGGCTCAAACCCATTTTTCATTAGGAACTTCTCATCACCATTCAATTGTTTTGGTATCTTTCTTGAGAACACATCCTTTTTCCTTTCTTTCCACTGTTTGGTGATTTTTGAGAATCATCAGATTTAACTGATCTTGAGTCTTGATTAGGAATAATTCTCAATGGTTGTATGGTTCTTTTCACAGCAGTTTCATTTTTGATACGAAGATTGTTTCTTTTGACTTGATCAGTCACATTCTTCTTTGGTTTCACATCAACCTTCCATCTTTCTTTACACTTTTAACAACCTTTGGCTCAACTTGTTCACTGTCTCCTGTTCACAAACCTTTCATTTTCCCAGATAATCATCATACTTCTGTTTGTAAATAACAAAATCTTGTCCAAATTTTGTTCCATCTGGAACATGGAATGGTTTGAAAGTGAACCTCTCATGACAAGAATCAGTGTGGTGACCATATTCATCACATTTTTTACACCACACCTTTCCTTTGAAACTTTCATTAGCATTTCCCTTGTTGAATCTCTCACTTGGTCTAGGTGGTTCAATCCTAAAGGTTTTCTTTGTCTTGAGACCATCAAAAACAATTGAGAAAGGCATAAAATCTTTAATTTTGATGTCCTTTCTTTCAATCTTGCTTTTCACAAAGTTTATTTTCCTTAAATTCATAGGCTCTTCATCCAAGTTTCCCTTATGTCTTGACTGTCTTTTCTCATATTCTTCAAATGTCAAATAATTCTTGACTTGAGAAGATAGGGTATACTGGAATAAACTGATCACTTTCAAATATTTCTTTAGGTTTCTTCTTGTTGTTACAATTGATTTTTCTCAATACTTCTCTGCTTGGTAGCCTTACAGCATTGTAAGCCACCTTTGTTCTTGTAGACCCTTCACATATGTCAAATGACACATGTTCTCTTCTCATTCTTTCATGATTTTTGATCATCTTGGGAGTCATCTTGGGTAGATCAGGGAGTTTGTCAATTGAGACAGGTTTCTTCTGCCTTATGTTTCTTTATGCAGCTTGGATTTCTTTATTTGAAATTTGATCACTAGAGTCACTTAAATTATCCTTGTCCAGATCAGCTTCATTAAAGTCATCTTCAAAGACTTGCATACCAATTGACTTTTCATCCTTCTCATCTACTTTCAAAACAAATTCTCCTTGTTCATCAAAAACCTTTTCATAATATTCAATGAAGTCTTCCTTATCTTTGAACACATCTCTGAATTGATTGAGATAAGTCTCCCTTTTCTCCTTATCAACTTTAAGAGAATAACTGTTGTTAAAAGGTGGAGGAACAACTTTGTATTTGTCTTCTTCTCTAACCTTGTTTAATATACCACATATGTTTCAAGTGGATACTAGATTCTTCAGAAACTTAACTTCAACTTTTAGTGTGGTATTTCTCACCTTTTCTTCTACTACCACCTTCTTAAGTCCTTCAATCTCAGTCACATACCTATACTGAGTCCTATAATTGTTCATACAGTCTTTTTCAAGGCTTTTGATCTTTTCTTCATAAGTTACATCACTAGCTTGATACACATTTATCATGCTATGTTTTCTAAAGCATTCACTCTCCAACTTTCCTATTTTCACATTCAATGCATCAATTGTTTCAAAGATTGGATGTACCTGTGAAGAAGAAGATCCAGCTTCATTTTCAACTTTTGCCATGAATGCAACATTGGCCTTGGTTATATCTTCAGCATGATCACTCCAATCAAAACCACCTTCTTGTTGAGCAGCAAGTGCTACATTTCCTTGGTCCCTTGGCTGGTTTTGATTGTTTCTGTTGTTGTTGTTGGGAGCATTTGGAGGGTTTTGGTTAGTGTTTCTCTGGTAATTTTGGTTTTGAGGTACAACCTGCTGATTGTTCATTTGAGGTTTCTGGTAGTTGTTGTTAAAGTTGGGGTTGTTGTTGAAATTTTTATAGTTGTTGTTTCTTGGCTGTTGGTTTTGTTGGTACCGGTTTTGGTTTCTTGGATGTTGGTTCTGATACTGATTTCCTTGAAAGTTTCTTGGCAGATTACACTCTCTAGCAAAGTGTCCAGGTTGTTGGCAGTTATAACAAATGGCATTTGACTTGTCAAAACCAATTCTTTATTAGGCCCTGATAGATGAGACCTACCAGTCCTATTATACAACCTTTTGCTTCTAAGAGCTAGCATTGCAGCTTGCCATTTTAAGTCCATATCTTCAAGATCATCTGCATCAGTCTGTTCTAAGTCATCTTGAACAATGCTAGTTTGAACAATGTCCTTTGCTACAAAATCGTTATAGGAATCTGTGAACATAGAAAACAATGCTTGAGTTTCACTTCCTTGGCCACCATTTCCTCCAGCATAAGGCAAATGTCCACTAGCCATGGAGGCTGAATCATTATCATCTATGAGTTGGACATTGAACCTTGATTGGTTTTCCATGCTTAATTGAACTACCACCAATAAATGATGACAACAGTTTAGAGTTCAAATCGGAATCAGTCATCACATAGTCTGTAGTTCTGAGTTCATTCACTATGGCTAGATACCTTTCAAGCATCGACTTCAGCCTTTCCCCTTCTTTGTATTTGAATATTTCAAGCTGTTTCTTGAGCCTTGCCTTTTTGATTTTCTTCAACTCAGTGTTCCCTTCAAACATTTCAAGAATTGCATCATACATGGCCTTGGCAGTGGTATGATGTGCAACTTTGGTCAGAATTTTCCAAGAGGCCCAATATTATCATAGTAAGAGCTCGATCATCCACTTTCCTCATTCTTTCACCACAACTTAGTTTGAATTTGTGCCTCTTTTAGCTACATAAGGTCCATTCTTGATGGAATTCCACATGTCTACGTCATTGTAACAAACCGCAACTTCAAATAGAACTTTCCACTTAACATAGTTTTCTAGCCCATATAGCCTAGGAATTTTGTTAGTGGAGACCTCTTGCTCCTCGAATCCAGACATTTTGTAAAATATTTTAAAGTGAATACAAGAACTTAAACGAAATTTAGACTCAAAAACTCAATTTAACTTTTTCGAAAAATTATCATATCTGAGGTATATTACTCAGATATGATGAATCTGGACCGAATAAAGCAAGATTAATTGTAAAAAGAAACAAGTTCTAAGGAAAAAAGAATCTTTTAAATCGTAAAACCAGGCATATCAGAGTAAAGAAGAGCAGAGTTACTGACGTCACTCTGCAATGGAACAGTGCTCAGCTAACATCACCATTCATCCTCAAATCAAACATATTCAGTCAATAATAAGTAACTTATTCTTCACCAAGGTAGTCGAGCTCAACTCTGATACCACTTGTCGGTCCCGTAATTGATCTCTAAGTCTATATATATCGCAACCCACACAAATAGTGTTGACAAGAAGGTTAACGACGGGGCTAGATTGGAGAAGAATAATAGTGTATTAATGGAGGAATCAATGACACGCTAATTGTTTCTTGAAGAACACAGTAAAGACACACACACACATACTCAAAATATTTCCATCAATAGTAAGTCTATTAAAAAACCGAAATCATTAGGGTTCTAAGAAAAGAATGATTCGATTCTAGGCAGAATATCCGTACGAATATATCAGCCATCAAATCAATGTCAATCAATATTCAGGTGTCTCTTTCTTGGGTATGTCGTCTGTCCGTAGGAGGCATGCCCTAGATCATTCTAATCATAGGCATGCCTCCTGACAGCTGTCATTTCTTCTAGAAACCCTAATCATTAATACATATTCAGAAAACATATTACAAAAATATACTAAGTGTAAAACAGCTCTTCGGGTAGGCTTTGAAGCCTTTGTCTTCTTCGAGTAGACCTGGTAACCTTGAAGTGTTCTTGGGAACAGTTCTCCGGGTAGACTTTACTTGGAGTATTTTCCTTAGAAAATACTCACCTAGCAGACTTCAATCTTCCTGATCATAGCAAACCTTTCTTGATATGATCCTACGAGCAAACTGTTCTTTCTGAATCCCTTCAACTCTTTGTTAATGAATAACTTATTAAGCAAACCAAAGTGTGTTGGTAACACTGTTTGATTTGTGTTGGTAGCACTGTAGCTTGCTCGGAGTTGAACCTTGCTAAAGAAAGTCCTTTGAATATTTCTTAAATAACTTTCCTCAAGCATGCTCGGACTACTGTTTATTGACCAAACCTTGCTAGAACTTCCAAAATACTTGGCTTTAATACCTTGGTTTAGTCAAGAGTTTGCTAGTAAGCAAACTATGCTTGACCTGAAGAACATCTATGCTAGACAAAGTGAACCCTGCTCGGATTATCACTTAGGAAGACTTCAAGAAGATAACTCTGCCCGGAAGGCAAAATACCTTGCTAGGCTTAAATGAAAGCTTGCTCAGATGTCCAAGTGTGCCCGATGTCTATACTTATCCGTTTTCAGGGAGGTTGAAAAGATTCCAATTTTCCTTAAGTCCATTTTCTCATCCCAACACTCTATTATTAAATTAGTTCTCACCTATTCATCTTATCACGTGATTATATTATTGAAATATCAAGTAATTTAAGTAATAATATTGCACAATTTAATAATCAAATGGCTTACTTATACTCATAGTATCGTAACAAATTTTTATTTGTTAAAATAAAACAGATTAAACATTGATAAAACTTATTCACTCATCAAATTAACTCATTGATTTTTAATTTGGATTCTAACTTATCCTTTAGTTATGAATAAAACATCAGCGTAACATATTTAAGTTTCGCTTAACACAATAACTAATATGAAATGTACACAATTATCCAACCTTATCATTAAATCAAATCTTTATTAATCATAGAATGTTTTCTCAATATTATACAACATCAATCATTTATTTTCTGTGACCGCCTCATGCCCACATGTTTAGTCAAGGAAATAGCTCCTGTGATCTCTAAAATATAAACTCAATTTCCGAAGCATAAATACAATCAAATCAATATTGTTCATTAACTTCTTCGCTAATAAATTCAATTCATTTACCCCTACTCATTCTTGTAACGACAACAACAAACGCAAGCCTAAAACATCAACTATATGCTATCAATCAAGTTAACAATCAATTTCAACAAAATCTTAGCGTCTCAAAAAAGAAATGTTACGACGAAATTAACTTGTTATGCTTTACTTGCCACTATCGCTATTCAATTGAATCTGTATATCGTTTTGTACCCAATGCGATCGCTCGGTTATTTTGTTAATACTTTCCACGTACCATAACAGCCTATGCCGTCTAATTCTAAACCCCCATGCTACGATGTTTGCTCAAATTTTATACCCTGCTACCTGTAATTGCTACAACTATGAAAATCTTAATCACCTACACCATGTATGTTTTCAATGAAATCATGTTCATCAAGCTCAAAATTACCAAGTGTATTCTATGAAACCTTACGTTGCAACATAATCAAAATATTTCAATTCAAACAACTTCATTTATTCAAAAAATTTATAGATCTAATTATTCAGGTTATATTAAGTTAGATAAGTCAAACCAATCATACCTAAAATTATCAAAGAAAATGTTTTTGTTTAAACATATTTTATCTTTTCAAATTATACATTATAACAAATCTTTAATCGATTTTTGGATTTAAACAATTTCAATTCTAATAATTTATTAATTCTAAGGGATTATGCACATACAATAAGATTTATCTTTTCAAAGACAACTGTTTGCAATACTATAATTTCCAAAAGATGTTCTGCAATATTAAAACAACTCAAAATCCAATTCATGTTTAACAATACTGTACATAATGACTATCTTCTATTCATAATCAAAACATATTAAGATTCTTGTTTTCTTTAAAAATCATCTCTTTCAAATGTTTTGTAACCCACATGATGGAACGGGTTATGTGGACCATTCGACGATCTAAATAATTATGGTCCGGAACATAATTGTCAAAATCCTGGTATGGAAGTCATAAAACGTAAAACTGTGTGTCATAATGTAGAACCAAAAGTAGTGTTGGAGTAACGGTGCAAATGTAGAGATGATAAGGACATGGTGGATACGCCGCTGATACATCCGATATATAAGTTCCCATATCGGATTTTCATTTGGAGCGTTTCTTCGACTACTCAAAGTTCAATGATTACGATTATAATTTTAAATGTTATTTTAAAGGTTATTATTTAAAATTTAACTATTTTAATTATATTATGTTTTATTTAGTTTTCTCTAATTTCGGGACGAAATTCCCTAAAGTAGGGGAGACTGTAACAATTCGGGATTTCAAACTTATAATTTATATCCGTAACCCGACCAGTTTTATGTTCGGAAAATTTTCAATTAAAAGATCGCGTCTGTCGAGTGAATTAATTATTATTATATTATTTCTGAATTATTTATATAATATATATCTATATCTTTTAATTTGTAGAAATTCTAACCCAAAACTAAACTATAACCATCTTATGCTTCCATTCCTAACCCTCAGGGACCAAAGTGCAAATACTATTATTAATATCAGCTCTGACCCGTATCCAGGATCCAATGACCCAAACCCGTGACCCATTTTGCATACCGTATACCCGTTTAACATGCTTGGACCTTAATTCTTGCAATCAATATGAAAATTAGATCAATATTCGCGTAATACATTCCATGTACGGCCACACCGACGACCCAATGAAGTTAAATTGATCTATATGATCCATTATACCATTTTAACCTAGCCGATTCAAACTCGATTTCATTATACATGTATATGGTTTTATTAATTCAATTAGATTTGCAGTTAGCATCATCTCCTCATCGCCAGTCCTAACCCTAAGCTTAATTTAATTATTCAAGCCGCAACTGACATCTACGATCCAGGAACATGCCGCGACGTTGTGCCGGCTGTTCGTCAACAATTCGTAACTGACACAGGTAACTAATCTATGTAAAAGGATCGTTATAAGCCGATATACATTAACCCTAACATCAAGTAGATCAACGATTAACAGATTGAGTAATTTCTGAAATTAGGGTTTATAGGTTTTGGGGGTTTGGGCGAAACTGTTTATAATAATCTGTTTTTTTATAACTCAGTTGTCATATTGGAGCAGTTGGTATCTCCTGTGTGTTGTGCTACTGCTGGTCTTGGGTTCGAACCCGGCCACCCGTTTTTTTATATTTTTATTTTTCTTATTTAGTTTTTGAATTAATTGTATAATTATTTTTAATAAATGATGAATTATATTAATTATTAGATAAACATTATCTGATCAAAATCAACATCTTAGAGTTACGTTCTCGTCTAGATAATCTTTTTTTTACAATTGTCATAAATATATATATAAATGTATATACTATAAGTAATTCTGATAACAAATTAATATTATTTTAACCATAAACCGACGCCGTTATTGACGGTTCTCGTCCTTAAACGTTTTTATAAAATTAGTATAATTATATATATACATGTATAAACATATATATATATATATATATGTGTGTGTGTGTGTGTACACACCTGTTGTTTTCTTTAAATAAAATTATTAAAATGTTTAATATATTTTCATCGTGTATTTTCATTAAGGCCTTTAAAATAAACTATTTATTTATAATTTATTTGTAATTTATGATATACTTATATAGGCAATATTATTACATATATAATAACTAGTTGAATAATTATTTACTTATACTTATACATACGGATATATTAATACAACTAGTTACGTATTATTATTATTATTATTATTATTATTATTATTATTATTATTATTATTATTAAAATTTTGCATTTACTTATATTCATATTATCGTAAATACATCTTGGGTAATATTTAAGCTAATTATTTAGAAGTTCAATTTCATGAAGCATAAGTAACGAAATCTTTACTAATAACAATACTCATAGAAATTATCTACCAATTGTTCAATCAATAATATTATATACCCTACATAATTCAAATCACATCGAGATCTTTATTCATTCAATCATTTTGTATCCCTTATAACTAATTTAATATTTTATTATCTAACTAGGAATCTTTGACGGTATATCCCGAAAGATTTATCTTTCCCACATCATCATTCATATTTCGTTCATCCGATCATGTGAGTACCACATTCTCCTATTTTACTTCTTTTTCCACGTTTTGGGGACATATGCATAAATTATATTTTCTCATATATACTTATACTCAAAACCGCAACTATTGTCTTATGTGTTAACAATTTATACCTTACTTGTTTATGTTTTTATTTGATTTGTATGCTTCCACATTCAGAGAGGTCCAACATAATCTCAGTCTAGTATGATCATACGTCATTCGTTATAGCCTTTGTGCTTCTCGACATATCATTTATACTTGCTCATTTGGTTAATTTGTTATTCTCATATGACTTGTTGCAATTACTTATTTTTATATATACTATAAGTACATTTAAACTGGTGTGTTGCTCACTCAACCTTGTGTTGACAAAACTACTTTATTTTAACACATATTGTAACGATTCCGACGAAACCAGGGATACCCTAACCAGTAGACGATAGTTACGTCATATTTTTTGTCGGGTACATGAGTTACCATGGTAATTATACAAGAATACATGGTTCACTGTACTGATTGTACGTGAATATATAATTCATTGTATTGAATATGCGATTAATCGATCGATAGTTATTGAAACCCGAACGAATCGAGGGTTCAATTAGAGAAGAGATATATGATATTTAGTGATGTTACGAAGTATTAAAGCTTCGGGATAAGTGGATTAAAGCACAGAAAAAGGATTTCGATTTAATAGTACGTCGGTGTGTTAAACGAAACCTTTAATACCAAACCGAGCAAGAGATGATCGATCAAGCCGAAAAAGATGCGCGATAATTAATGATATGATGTTTTAAGTTAATAAATGTCATGGTTTAAGTTTTTAAAGATTTTAAATCGGTTTTATATAAATTTCATTTTAAGCCGAAAAACGACCGTTTTAGCCTCGTTTTAAGCCGAATTAAACATTTAACCGAAAAACGAACTGAACCAGATTATCCAAAACATTATCCGGATTTCGAGAATCCAAACTTGTGGCTAGAAATGAAGAGGTGGGTCCCACCCCACCCCTCCAAGAGGCCGATCGGACACCACCCCCATAAACCCACTTCAGTTTCTTTTTTTCTCATCAAACACTACAACAATCTTCAACTCTCTCAAGATCATGATCCAAAACCGAGAGTTCTAGCAAGAAAAACAAGGTAATGATCGAGTTATTCACGTGTTCATCTTCGTTTCTTGAGTTTGTTTGCAAGAAAATGAGGTTTCAAAGATGAAAACCGATTCTTGCATGATCAAGTGATGTATACGGGTTATACAAGGGATCTTGGTCCAAGAAAGGAGTTAAACGGACCAAAAACGGATTTTTACGGTTAAATCTTTGTTTTTAAAGCAATAACCGAAACTATAGTGTAAGAGGCTTGATCGTGAGTGTAACTTGCTTGGTATTGTGGTATGTTCATTGTAGGCTCTGTGTTTAGTGGTAGATAAGGCGGAAAGACGAGTTTGTAGCTTGTAGTGGCGGAAAACGAAAGGTATATTCGGTTTATGTTCGGTGTATGTGTTTTGGGACAAATTGTTGATGGTTTAGAGTTAGGTCATGAAATTTTACAGGGATGTTCTACACATGAAAACCGATTCTTGCATGATCAAGTGATGTATACGGGTTATACAAGGGATCTTGGTCCAAGAAAGGAGTTAAACGGACCAAAAACGGATTTTTACGGTTAAATCTTTGTTTTTAAAGCAATAACCGAAACTATAGTGTAAGAGGCTTGATCGTGAGTGTAACTTGCTTGGTATTGTCGTATGTTCATTGTAGGCTCTGTGTTTAGTGGTAGATAAGGCGGAAAGACGAGTTTGTAGCTTGTAGTGGCGGAAAACGAAAGGTATATTCGGTTTATGTTCGGTGTATGTGTTTTGGGACAAATTGTTGATGGTTTAGAGTTAGGTCATGAAATTTTACAGGGATGTTCTACACATGAAAATAAAATTTCAGTGAACTTTTGGTAATTTTTGGATAAAGGATGAATATTTGGTGAATTTAATGCTCGGTTTTGGCCAAAAATGGTGAAAAATAGTTAAATATCATAAAAAATTCTGGAAAATTTCAGATAAGCTTTTTATATCATGTATAAGTCACACAAAAAACTTGAGGTCCGTTGGAGAAGTCTAAGTAGGCTTTTCGGTTAAACGAGTTCTAGGGATTTCTAGATCGGTTTTAGTTAAAATGGCATGTAAAAGAAGATTTTGGTTCTGGAAAAATTACAGGGGACTATGTGGATGGCAGGGGACATCCAGGAAAAATTTGGGATTTTCTAAGATCGTTTGGTATTTACGACATATTTAGTGTTTAAATGGTGTTTAAAAATAGATAAATAAATTTTAAATATAGAAATTAATTCTGGAAATATTTTTATTAAATTCCCCACTGTCAAAAAGTAATTTGTGCAAAATTTCAAGATCCGAGATCGAACGAATAATTATTTGTGCAAAAACAAACTTTTAAAGTTTAAAAAGCGTAAACCGGTAAAGTTCCCATAAGCGAGCTGACTGGTGAATAAAAATCCTAAAAATGAACTATCTTCTTATAATGGAGTTAAACAAGTAAAAATAAATCATCCGAAAATAATTCGGATGATTTGGGTAATTATAAAAGATTTAACAGTTTCCGGTACGCTAAAGACGGAAACGGGTCCCGCGGCCAAACGGGGCGTCTAAACCGAGCTTTAATTTCACAACTTAAACTAAATTATCAGTCAACCACTACTTTCGGGTCGTGTGTGACCAAACTCATTTTTGAAACGTAAAAACGGATAACCGTGCTAGGCACGCAAAACGAGAAAAACGACTAATAGTAATTGTAACCATGGAACTCTAAACGACATCACAATCTGAGTCCGGAGAAGTGTTTCTAAGTTAACCTTGCCCCCAGAACGGGTACAGTGCTGGGTTAACAGTGTCCCCAGATGTACCGGTTAACTTGGTTAAAGTTATATTAATATGAGTGTATAGTAACGATCGTAGGGATCATATTACAGATTGGACGTGTTAACTGATAATGATTGTTGTTACCTGCTTGCATGTGCTAAGGTGAGTTTCACGAGCCCCTTTTTCTGAATTGTTTTTAAATAGTTTCTCGGGGCGGAAGCATGTTATTACTGAAATGATTAAATACATACTGAACGCATGGATTTGCGTGGATTTACATATATTTTATTGTACGGGAATCGTACAGAAATGTACTAAGATGGTAATTGTCTGAGTTGCTAACATTCTAAGGCCCCGGAACACGAGTGATTAACTGAAAGCCGATAGAGTGTGGATAGTACTATTGGTCTGACAAACCCAACTAGTCCGGCATGGATTTGCTGATGTTTCCCAGCCAGTTGCACATGTCTATTTTGGGTGTTATATATATTTTGCTATGTAATGTTAGACATAGCGGTTTGGGGCAGTTCCGTGGGCGGGGGATATGCCACGGGTCCGTGGGCGGGGGATATGCCATGGGGGTTGTGTGAGATAGTCCGAGGTTTCACTTGTGGGCTCAGCATAATTACATCGATAATAATATTATTTTATGATAATGATTTATCATGGTTTACTCGAATTGTGAAACTCACCAACTATTCGTAGTTGACCCGTTTTCTCACATGCTTTTCAGGTACAACTAAGATGAAGTGATTGCTTACGTGCTAAGTGCTTGATGTGTGTAAGATTTGCGTGCGGAATGTTAGGATACATTATAATAAATAGAATTATGTATCGTATTGTATGATGTGTGTATCACCTAGACGGTAATGAAATACAAGATAATGTAATTTGAAGTATATTAATGTATTCAGTTTTCTTTATAAACAATGTGGTTGATATCAGAGGTGCCTGTTGCATCCCGTTTACGTTTCCGCTGCGGTTGCGGGGTGTTACAGAACTTGGTATCAGAGCCATTGGTTATAAAAGAATTAGGATGTCTTTAAAAGATACCTAAAATATAACCAGTAGCTCAAGTATTATAGGATCTGAATATCAACTAATAATTTATAGTGACGAGAGCTGGATGAACTTGGACGGACAAGTGAGTAATTATGGTCCGGAACATAATAACAGACTTGTCCGCACGAGGGAACTCAGGGGAAGTCACGGGGAACATTAATAGGTAAAAATGGCAACATATGTGTAAAGTATATAATATTATTTATACGTGCTAATGTGTATATATATATATGTACGTATCTTGTGGGTACAAGTATTGAGAAATAAGACCCGGATAAGGAACCGGGGGATGAAATAATAAAGGTACCGAGGATGCTGAAATTCCTAGAGCATCGGTTGATGATAAGCCTGACTTATCGGGCCATAGTTATGATAGTACCAAGTTAGATCTCCCGTTTGACATTAACCAGAAATATCTAGTAACCGTCACTCCCAACCGAAATTGATAAATCCCCTACCCTACCAACACCGGTACCGTATATCCTAATAACCCCATATGTTCACCCGAACCGCCGACCCTCACGTACGGATGGACCTGTACCTGAACCCATTCTCATTCCATTAAGATAAATAAATAAATAAATAAATAAATAAAATAAAATAATAATAATAATGAATTTGATAATAAATGGGCAGATAAAAATAATACAAAGAAATATATATATGTATTTCTCACTCTCAAACATATGAGTCATACCACTTCCAGATCGAGAATTACCGATTTTAGCAAACCTAGAACGACGGAGGACATTGACTGAGCAAACGATAGAGTTTCCCATAATAGTAATTGATAATATTTGAAGGCAACCCATGTTGCACGATTACCTTGAACCTTGCAACTCCCTATGCTATCCTTACATCCGTTAGATGCCTATACCCATGTATACTCGAATAGAATGATTACCCATACACAAAGAGGTGTTGGAATCATTATAGCATAGTTGGTTATTCATTCGTAGGTGGTATACCGTGTATGCCGGATATATGAATAGACACGGATATTATAACTCCGTGGTACGTAATCGTTTGGTGCTCACGGTGAGCATGTATCGGTTATGCTGACATGCAGAAGGATATTGAAATCAAGTATATTAAACATTAATCTTTGTTGAGAAAGATCTATTTGTCAGTTGGTGACAAGGGTTATAAAACATATTTAAACGTTAACCGACGTCAGGTTAAGTCCATATGTTATTATATTTATGGGACATATATACTAGATACTGGTATGTGTAATATGTATGATAATATTTGGTGTGTATGTGTACCTGCTGTTATGATTGAGCTGGTGACGAGCTATACGGTGAGATTAGTATTGATTACTGCGTACGGGATGAGTACGGCAGAATGACATAAAAAAAGTAACTCCAATGATGGAGATTGATATGATTCAGTTGATTGCTCAAAGATAGCAGATGATGATACCGAATGTCGTATCACAGATCACTGTTAGTGTTGATGCGAATGTGATCGCAGAATTATAGATCGAGCAATCACATGAATATGAATATTTCAATTCTTAGTGGTATTACTAAGAGTGATAATGTTCCACCGGATACTATTATGACTACAAGTATTAGTTATAAACTAAACATGAATAGTAGTCGTAATGAATTAGATCCGGTATGAAGGATATGTTTGTTGGTTGTGTTAAGGAAATTATTAATAGTTTACTGATGGTAAAGAGAGGAATAGATTAGCGAGGGGATATAAAAGATCGAAATGGTTAAGGATATTGGTAAGAGTCTAGAACATTGTGTAGTGAAATATGCTACAGATATGTTGGTAGATTATGTTGTATCGTGATGGAACACGATGGTATAAAATTATAGTTAGAAAATTTTTACTCAGATGATGTGGTCAGAATTTAAAATTCTTGTGCTAGAGCACTCTTATTCGAGTAATTAAGTTCAAAGACTGGAAACTGAGCTAAGGAAGATAGAAATGTTGTGTGCTGATCACTTAGAACACGCTAATCGTTTGGAGGAATTGTCATGCCTGGTAACATGGCTAATTACTCATGAAACTAAGCGAAGTGAGCGCTATATTGGGGACTAACTCCATCGATAAAGAGTATAGTCAATCCTGTAAAATATACAACCCTTGGAAGGGTTGTGGCACAAGCCAGCATTGATATATTTGACTCTATGGGAAGCGGACTGGAAGGTCGTTAGATGAGACGTCGAGTGTTAAAGAAGAGAAATGATAAAGGTATAGTGCAAGATAGGCTCTCGAATAAGTAGGTATGTCCTACAACCCAGAATTATACTAAGACTAGTTCGGGTGTGAAAACATGAACCGCATGAAGGGTCCTTCCCTAAATGTGGAAAATATAGTTATCGGTAGGAAGAAGAGTGTCGAATGATAGTAGGCCACAGGTGTGGTAAAGATGGACGTAATGCCCCAATTGTAGAACCAATTGAAGCCATGTGAACCGGCAACCCCAACCCATTCGTGTACAACCACTCCAAACCCAACAACTTCAATAACAATCCATCCAAAGAAACCAAATTATACCAAACAGTTGTACTTGCTATGAATGTGGCAGTACAGAACGTTTCAAGAGAAATTGCCCAAAGTTGAACCAAGGTGTCGTTGGAAGACGAACCTCATGACAAGCATCAACCTCTGATCAAGCAAGGAGCTGTGCTTTTGTGAGTAATTCTAATAAAGCACGTCATGATCCAAAGGTGGTATTAATTATGTTGTAGTTTTAAATCAATAGACTTCAGCGATATTTTTACGGTCGTCAATAGAAGTTTGTTCCTGTTAACCTCCTATCATTTGGAAAGATACCGATTAGTGAAACTATAGAACCCTATACTGTAGCATCGCTAACGGTAAACCCCTAATGGTTAACTAAATTGTTCGGAATTGTCCTATTATTCTGAACGATTAACCTTTCCTTATTGATCTACGACCAGTAAAGTTAAGAAGTTTTGACGTAATAGTTAACATGGATTGGCTAACTCAACATGAAGCTGAAATCAAATATGAAAAGAAGATGATTAGAAGCTCTCCTTCGGACGATGAAACGATTAGATACAGAGAAAAGTGTACGGTATTATGTTACCACTCTAATCTCATCTTGAGATGTTATAATATTTACGACAAGTAGACGTGGTGTATTTAACAAACGCGATTGCCAAAGTATTTAAAGGAAAACATATAGAAGATATCCCGATGGTACGCGAATTTCCACAAGTTTTCCCAGAAGAACTTTCTGGATTACCGCCAACCCGACAGGTCGAATTCAGAATCGATTTAATGCCTCAAGCTGGCCCTGTTGCTAAAGCACCCTACCGACTTGCACCGTCCGAGATGCAAGAATTATCCAATCAGTTACAAGAATTGTTGGATAAGGTTCTATACGACCTAGTTAGTCACCATGGGGTGCACCAGTTTTAATTGGGAAATGAAGGACGGAAGTGTTAGGATATGTATTGATTATGGAGAATTGAATAAAATGACGATCAAGAATAGGTATTCACTTCTTCGAAGTAAATGATCTATTTAACCAACTGCAAGGGGCGATTTATTTTTAGAAAATTGATCTTAGATATAGTTATCGCCAAATGAAAAATCCAAGAAGAGGACGTTGCAATAACAGCGTTTCGGACTCGCTACGGCCATTATGAATTCTTAGTTATGCTTTTCGGGCTAACAAATGCGCCGGCAGTATTCATGGACCTCATGAACCGAGTCTGTAAACTTTATTTTGACAAACGTGTCATGGCATTCATTGATGATATTTTGATATATTCGCAACGTAAAGAAGAGCACGAACGACGGTTAAGGAAAATTGTGGAAGTGTTAAAGCAAGAGGAGTTGTACGTGAAGTTTTCGAAATGTGATTTTGAATAAAGAAGGAATAATCCCTTGGTCATGTTGTAAAGCAACAAGGATTTCACATAGATCCAAATAAGATAGAAACCATTAAAATTGTGCCAAGCGATGATTTTAAGTCTCCCCGATGGAGACGATGGTTTTGTCGCGTATTGTGACGCATCGCGTAGAGGGTTAGGATGCGTGTTGATGCAGAATAATAAGGTTATAGCCTATGCTTCCTGACAGTTAGAAGTACACGAGAAAAATTACACTACTCACGACTTAGAACTGGGAGCAGTTATCTTCGCACTTAAAATCTGGAGCCATTATCTCTACGGTACGAAGTGCACCATCTTCACCGATCATAAAAGTTTGCAGCACATATTCGATCCGAAAGAACTGAATATGAGGCAACGAAGATGGGTCGAGTTGTTAAGCGATTATGACTGTGACATCCGTTATCACCCCGGCAAGGCTAACGTCGTAGCCGATGCCTTGAGTAGGAAAGATCGGGTTAAGCCATTGCGAGTGAAGGCGCTAGGGATGATAGTCCAGTCGAACCTTTCGGACCTGATTCGAGTCGCTCAACGTGAGACGTTGAAAGAGGAACAATTGGAAAGGGAGGAGCTTTACGGCAATGAGAAGAATGTCGAACAGCGCGTGGACGAAATTCTCTACTTCAAAAATCGGGTTTGGATCCCGACCCTCCATGACCTTCGTGAATTAATCTTGGACGAAGCGCATCGATCGAAATATTCCATACATCCGGGATCGGATTAGACTATTGATGATACGAATATCTGAAAGGATTTTATTAATGGCCGAGTGTGGAGAAAGATATGGGTACGTATCTTGGTGAATATTTAAGTTATGCAAGAGATAAGGCTGCACACCGAAAACCCTAGGGAACGCCACAACGACAAGAAAATTCGCCAATGATAGTGGAAATAAATTACAATGGGATTCGGGACGCAAATTCCCAAGATATATCAAAGGCATGATGTGAATTGGGTAATCGCGGATCGATTAACCAATCCTCGCATTTCATCCCAATCCATGACGATTACCACAATGAATCCTCGCCCAAATTCATGATGGTGAAATGGTATCTCGTCGAGGAGTACCATTTTCAATTATCTCAGATCGAAATGGTCATCCTACTTCCATTATTGGAAGGCGGGGAAGGAAGCATCGAGAGCTTGAAGCTTTCTATGGGTGAAGTAATTATCACCAATTTGTTAAATTGAAAATGGGCGTCAATCAAGCCATAAGATTTGAATTGATTCGAGAAACAACCAATCGGATTTATAATATGTAAGATAAGTTGAAAGCAGCGTGGAATTGGCAAAGGATTTATGCCAACATTCAAAGGAAACCATTGCCACTGGAAAGAGGTGACAAGGCATTTTTAAGGCGTCACCTTCAAGAGGTGATATGAGGTTTGGCAAAACCGAAAATAGCTCCTTAATATATTGGACCTCATGAGACTATCTCCATGATGGGTCATTTAGTTTATCGATTAAAATACTCCAGGGGCTAAGTACTATACATGATGTTTTGCCATGTATACGGATTGAAAAGTACCTAAGCGATGAGGCAACGAAAGTACTAGTAAGGGAAGTACTCATAGAAGTCATACTTGATATCATGAATAATTCCGTAGAAATAATAGACGGGAAAACTAAACAGTTTGGACATACCAAGCTTTATTGATTAAGATTAAGTGGAATTCACAGCGAGGACCAGATTATACCTGGTAACGCGAGGGTGAATTCTGAAGGAAAAACCCCTCACCTTTCCCTCGGAAGGGGATAGTGGACGTGTAAAATTTCGAGGACGAAATTTCTTAACGGGGGGAGAATGTAACGATTCCGACGAAACCAGGGATACCCTAACCGGTAGACGATAGTTACGTCATATTTTATGTCGGGTACATGAGTTACCATGGTAATTATACGAGAATACATGGTTCACTGTACTGATTGTACGTGAATATATAATTCATTGTATTGAATATGCGATTAATCGATCGATAGTTATTGAAACCCGAACGAATCGAGGGTTCAATTATAGACGAGATATATGATATTTAGTGATGTTACGAAGTATTAAAGCTTCGGGATAAGTGGATTAAAGCACAGAAAAAGGATTTCGATTTAATAGTACGTCGGTGTGTTAAACGGAACCTTTAATACCAAACCGAGCAAGAGATGATCGATCAAGCCGAAAAAGATGCGCGATAATTAATGATATGATGTTTTAAGTTAATAAATATCATGGTTTAAGTTTTTAAAAATTTTAAATCGGTTTTATATAAATTTCATTTTTAAGCCGAAAAACGACCGTTTTAGCCTCGTTTTAAGCCGAATTAAACATTTAACCGAAAAACGAACTGAACCAGATTATCCAAAACATTATCCGGATTTCGAGAATCCAAACTTGTGGCTAGAAATGAAGAGGTGGGTCCCACCCCACCCCTCCAAGAGGCCGATCGTACACCACCCCCACAAACCCACTTCATTTTCTTTTTTTCTCATCAAACACTCCAACAATCTTCAACTCTCTCAAGATCATGATCCAAAACCAAGAGTTCTAGCAAGAAAAACAAGGTAATGATCGAGTTATTCACGTGTTCATCTTCGTTTCTTGAGTTTGTTTGCAAGAAAATGAGGTTTCAAAGATGAAAACCGATTCTTGCATGATCAAGTGATGTATACGGGTTATACAAGGGATCTTGGTCCAAGAAAGGAGTTAAACGGACCAAAAACGGATTTTTACGGTTAAATCTTTGTTTTTAAAGCAATAACCGAAACTATAGTGTAAGAGGCTTGATCGTGAGTGTAACTTGCTTGGTATTGTGGTATGTTCATTGTAGGCTCTGTGTTTAGTGGTAGATAAGGCGGAAAGACGAGTTTGTAGCTTGTTGTGGCGGAAAACGAAAGGTATATTCGGTTTATGTTCGGTGTATGTGTTTTGGGACAGATTGTTGATGGTTTAGAGTTAGGTCATCAAATTTTACAGAGATGTTCTACACAAGAAAATAAGAGTTCTGTGAACCTTTGGTAATTTTTGGATAAAGGATGAATATTTGGTGAATTTAATGCTCGGTTTTGGCCAAAAAAGGTGAAAAATAGTTAAATATCATGAAAAATTCTGGAAAATTTCAGATAAGCTTTTTATATCATGTATAAGTCACACAAAAAATTTGAGGTCCGTTGGAGAAGTCTAAGTAGGCTTTTCGGTTAAACGAGTTCTAGGGATTTCTAGCTCGGTTTTAGTGAAAATGGCATGTAAAAGAAGATTTTGGTTCTGGAAAAATTACAGGGGATATGTGGATGGCAGGGGACATCCAGGAAAAATTTGGGATTTTCTAAGATCGTTTGGTATTTACGACATATTTAGTGTTTAAATGGTGTTTAAAAATAGATAAATAAATTTTAAATATAGAAATTAATTCTGGAAATATTTTTATTAAATTCCCCACTGTCAAAAAGTGATTTGTGCAAAATTTCAAGATCCGAGATCAAACGGATAATTATTTGTGCAAAAACAAACTTTTAAAGTTTAAAAAGCGTAAACCGGTAAATTTCGCATAAGCGAGCTGACTGGTGAATAAAAATCCTAAAAATGAACTATCTTCTTATAATGGAGTTAAACAAGTAAAAATAAATCATCCGAAAATAATTTGGATGATTTGGGTAATTTTAAACGATTTAACAGTTTCCGGTACGCTAAAGACGGAAATGGGTCCCGCGGCCAAACGGGGCGTCTAAACCGAGCTTTAATTTCACAACTTAAACTAAATTATCAGTCAACCACTACTTTCGGGTCGTGTGTGACCAAACTCATTTTTGAAACGTAAAAACGGATAACCGTGCTAGGCACGCAAAACGAGAAAAACGACTAATAGTAATTGTGACCATGGAACTCTAAACGACATCACAATCTGAGTCCGGAGAAGTGTTTCTAAGTTAACCTTGCCCCCAGAACGGGTACAGTGTTGGGTTAACAGTGTCCCCAGATGTACCGGTTAACTTGGTTAAAGTTATATTAATATGAGTGTATAGTAACGATCGTGGGGATCATATTACAGATTGGACGTGTTAACTGATAATGATTGTTGTTACCTGCTTGCATGTGCTAAGGTGAGTTTCACGAGCCCCTTTTTCTGAATTGTTTTTAAATAGTTTCTCGGGGCGGAAGCATGTTATTACTGAAATGTTTAAATACATACTGAACGCATGGATTTGCGTGGATTTACATATATTTTATTGTACGGGAATCGTACGGAAATGTACTAAGATGGTAATTGTCTGAGTTGCTAACATTCTAAGGCCCCGGAACACGAGTGATTAACTGAAAGCCGGTAGAGTGTGGATAGTACTATTGGTCTGACAAACCCAACTGGTCCGGCATGGATTTGCTGATGTTTCCCAGCCAGTTGCACATGTCTATTTTGGGTGTTATATATATTTTGCTATGTAATGTTAGACATAGCGGTTTGGGGCAGTTCCGTGGGCGGGGGATATGCCACGGGTCCGTGGGCGGGGGATATGCCATGGGGGTTGTGTGAGATAGTCAGAGGTTTCACTTGTGGGCTCAGCATAATTACATCGATAATAATATTATTTTATGATTATGATTTATCATGTTTTACTCGAATTGTGAAACTCACCAACTATTCGTAGTTGACCCGTTTTCTCACATGCTTTTCAGGTACAACTAAGATGAAGTGATTGCTTACGTGCTAAGTTCTTGATGTGTGTAAGATTTGCGTGCGGAATGTTAGGATACATTATAATAAATAGAATTATGTATCGTATTGTATGATGTGTGTATCACCTAGACGGTAATGAAATACAAGATAATGTAATTTGAAGTATATTAATGTATTCAGTTTTCTTTATAAACAATGTGGTTGATATCAGAGGTGTCTGTTGCATCTCGTTTACGTTTCCGCTGCGGTTGCGGGGTGTTACACATATGCAGGATTTCGTAGAAATTTAATGAAAATTGGTGAAGACTCAGTGAAGAATTTAAGTTAGAAAATAATTAACCAGGATCATTTGTGATATACGTTGTATTATTGTATGTGTATTGATTTTGTATTTGTTTGTATTTGATTTATTTGAAAACTTAATTTAATTAATAGATATTGTCATTTAAATATTGTTGCATGATAGTAACCTTTGAAAAGCTGTGAGCAATCGGTTCGCGCCCTGGCATTTCCGCCGTTGGTTGGGGTATGGCAGTTTAAATTTCCAATTATATTCTCTTCTGTATATTATGTCAAAGTTCAAGGAATAGTTTCGATTGACACATTCACATCCTCTTGCAAATTAGTAACATTATATTCTCAATTTAATTCATGAGAACTCGGAGTATCCAATGTTTCAATCACATCTTCATGAGATTCACCATCATCATCAAACGAAGGAGTAAATGGAGTAGCATCAGGATTAGGAACATTAATATGAGTTACCTCATTGAAAATCGGGGAAATAACATTTGATGTAGATTCTTGAGAGTAATCATCATTCAAGTATTGCTGAAACAACAACGAAACAGCTTCATCTGACAAATCGTCTTCAGGTAAGTTCAAACTCTTCCAAAGGTTATCATAATCAAACAACCATGCATCTCCTGATTTTTGAGTTGGTACATTGTATCTTTGACAATCCACATGTTGTATTTGCACAATTCGGTTGATGCTTGGAAGAAATACTCTTCTTAACGGACTTGCATAACCCACAAGGAAACCCACTAATGATTTTGCACCAAACTTATCATCAGGATCCAGAATCATACAATGTGACCCAAATGGTTCGAGCCACTTCAGATTAGGCTTTGATTGGTTCAAGAGTTTAAAGAATGTTATCCCAAATTTCTTAACAGTGAGGACATGGTTTAAAGTATAACAAGCAGAAACCACAACTTCGGTTCAGAAACTAACATGCAGTTCAGAAACTAACATGCAGTTTTGAATCGGCTAACATGGATCTAGCAGTCTCGATAAGAGTTCTATTCTTTCTTTCAGCGACCCCATTTTGTTGTGGACTGTAGGGTGCACTAAATTCATGAAGAATACCATGTCCGTTGCAATACTCCAACATCTTATTATTCTTGAACTCGGATCCATTGTCACTTTGGATTCTTCAAATCGGAAAATTGTACAAATTCTCCAACTTTTTAAACAAAATCATCAGATTCTCTAATGTCCCATCTTTGGATTCTAGGAACACTACCCATTAAAATCCTAAATAATCATCAGTAACCACTAAGCAATAAAGTTCTCCAGTGATACTTTTGACATTCACGGGTCCAAACAAATCCATATAGACTCTCTCGAACGGTAAGTTGTTTGAATTTAATGCTTTTGACGGATGAGTCTTCTTTTTATGTTTTCCCTTTTTTACAACTCAAGCATTCATCACTCAAATGAAATCCTTTCACATTCACCCCATCAACGAGTTTATTATGAACTAAGTAATTCATCTTTCTTACATGAATGTGACCTGTTCTCCTGTGCGATAATATAGATCCCTTCTCTGATGCTTTGGAGACAAAACATTGAACAGTCTTGGTTATCGTGCTAGCTACACTCATGTTGAGGATATACAAATCATTCTCTCGAGGTGCTTTCATTAAAACCCATTCTTCCGGTATCTAGTACCATGGTTTCAAAATATTACACTCTCTATTAGTGAAGTGCGTGGAGAATCCTTTGTCACAAATTTGTTAAATGCTCAACAAGTTGTTCTCCAATTCTGTGATGTAATTCACTTTATCAAACATTGTTGGTGTAGGTTCCCTGGACGGATCACACGAGATATCCCGGTCTACTCAGGTGAGGAATCCCTGCGTAGATCGTTACGAGCGTAGAAAGCAAACCAAACAAACACACACGAATAAACCGAAACACGTTATATATTAATAACCGAACTCACGTAATATGAATCACTGATACAGACTCTCGTCGACTCGATCGACTCACTTAACGATACACTATCAACTGATTGATTCACCCTCTAAACAGTCCATAACCTATATATAAATACACGACAACTTCGCCTGATATGTTCAGGCGAAGTTGTCCATAACTTCGCTTGTTCAACAAGTTCGCCTAGGCGAACTTGTTAACAACTTCGCTTAAACAAAAACATAAATAACATTACAGACTCGATTACAGACACTAGACTATGAACTACTGACATTTATGCACCAACAGACTCCCCCTTGGCAGTAGCTTCATATCTTGATCTTTAAGCTCTTGTCTTGTAATCCTGTATCTTCACGCACGCACTCCTTCTCTAACACATACCGTGACTACTCGCTGATATTTCCTTGCTTCATCTTTCCAAGCAGGAATATAGAATATCTTCTTTTCATTCAACACTTGCAGATCAGCTTTCGATAAGTTAACAAGATGCATCGGATCATACACCCTCAGCACTTCTTGTTCGTCTTCGTCTTCCATCACGGCTTCAGCAGTCTGGCAATCAACATACCACCATTTAAGATTCTTCAACACATCTTGAGGCATAATCTTCATTGGAACCTCCTTAATGCATCGAATCGATTTGTACTTCATTACCATCCATGGCTTGCCATCTGCTCTCATTCCCCTTTCTTTATCTTCCACTAGCTTTCCCTTCTGTGGCTTTAATAACTCAAACTTCTTCTCTTTTATGCTTTCTTTCCACACGATCTTCCCAATAACCCTTGCCATGTTGTCGTCGCTTCTATTGATCAGCCCCAATCTAGCCAAATCCTTCACCTCACATTCCGGCAATGTATTGAGAGATCTCAACGTTCTTTTAAAATACTGAATCCCATCAAAGCGTTTCACCACAAACAACTTTATCTGCTCATCAAATATCCAACAAATAATTCCTTTCTTCGACTCAGCATAGCCTTTGATATTATAACTCTTCTTGAACATGGTTGGAACAGCAGACTTCTTAGTTTTAATAAACCAATGAGCACAACCTTCCTTCCACCTAGGCTGCTCCTCCCACTCAGTCTCATCTATTACTGTCTCAGTACCCATATCGGCTTTCTCAACATCTGGGATCTCGTGTTCAACATTTTCTTCAATTATTTCACCTTCTTCAATCTCATCTTCAATCACAATCTGTGCTCCAATCTTCTCAATCTCCTCAATAGGCAGCACATCATCATCAAACATCACATCATCCTCTAGCATATCATCATCCAATTCATTCAATGCATCGATCACATCATCATCATCATCAACCATCACCACCTCATCACCACCAACTGCACCCGCAGACTCCCCCTGAGCTGTGGAAGTCCCAAGAGCTTGAGTAGTTCTTGGCAACTCACCACCTGCACCTTTCGGTGCATTGGGATCATCGTCTCTATCAAAACGCTTCTTCGTCCTTAACTCGTCGCCTCTACAGCCCGTCTCCCCCTGAGATGCCAAGAACTCCTTCATAGCATCTATAATACGCCCATGTTCAACCAGGAGGGACGACTGTAGTTGATTCTCTGCTACAAGGCGCTGAATAGCCTGGGTCTGGATAAAGTTTATCCTCGATTGCTCTGCCACGACCCGTTCAAGTGCAGCTATTCTCTCCGAGTCTGAGAGGGTTGCATCGAAATCAAACCTCATGTTAGATGTATCTGGAGTATACTCAGCAGGGATCTCGAATGTAACCGGGACGTCAGAAGCAGTTGTGGACGTAACCGCAGGTGGTATCGTGACCAACAACCCTGCAGTTGCAACGACGGTAGACTCTACAAATTGTGCCACCACCTCTGAAGGAGTAAGCGTTGGAGGTGGTAACGACACAATCTCCGGAGTCGTCGTCTGTAGTGTGATGGATGGGATGCCGACAACTGATGTAGCCACCACGGGAACATCCGCGGCGCTTGTAACCTGTACAGAAGTAGAAACAATCGACATACCTGACAGTGCGGATGGAGCAAAACGTACAACCCTTGAAGTCTCTCCAGCTCCCATACCTGGACCTGTCCTCTCCCGTCTTGAACGTCTAATCAGCTTGTGAATATCCTCTTCTTCTTCTTCTGACTCAGTATCATCAACTGTCCTCTTCCTCTTCCCCAACGTCCTCTCACGTCTCACCAACATCCTTCTCGCCTCATCCATAACGTCATCAAGATCTGAGTCAGCCACCGTCGTAGCTGCTCTAGTAACAATCACTTCCCGAACCTGTGCAGCAGAAACCTGCACCTCTTCTTGTGGATCAAAACGATCCATGTCGAAGAATCCTTGGCCGCCAAATGCAGCATCAAGGTCTACATCCTCCTCAGCCGACACCACAGGCACAGTAGGTACATCACGAGTTGCTCCTGCCTGTTGTGGTTGAGGGTCTCTGAACTCATCCCCCCTAGCTGGCACATACCCCGGGTTTATTAAGAACCCAAAGAGTGGAGTATGCCTTGGACGACGTTCAGGCTTGCTCCTCGCACTCGAAGTACGGCATTGAGCAAAGATACGTTTGCTCACATTCTCCACGTATCTTATTGGGCGTCGTTGAGGCAAAGTTGGAGCCACATGGTTCAAGATCATCTGGATGAATCTTGGATACATTATGAAACGCTCACGAGCCATCGCCCTCCTCTGTCTGTCGATCTCGTAAAAGACCATCTGACTGAAGCTATAACGTTTGTTATAGGTCAGAGCAGTCATTGCGGACTGCATGGTCGCACCCATTCCGTCAGTGCCCGCCTTCCTCCCAGACATACACACAATCATGACGTGCATGAGGAAGCGCCACTGATCGAGCAGGAACCCCTTCCATCTCTGGGTATCACCCAATGGACCAGAATAGCCCATTCTTAGAAATGCTCCATCGCGAAACGGAGCAACAAACTCCGTAGGGTCATCCCTAGTCTCCTCACCGAATCGTAACGCCACCCGTATTTGTTCAGACGAGAACTGAACTTCTTGGTTGTTGACGGTTGCTCGCATAACCGGGGGCTCAACACGGCAATCGTATTCCACCGTCTGCCAGAAATCCTCGATATTGGGTAAGGATATCGGCAGAGTCGTCGTGATTGCGTGGAATATCCTCGAGCGAAGGATGAATGTGATTATCTCCCGGTAATCCTCCACACCACTCGCTTCCGGGTCTAAGGTGATGAACATGTTGTGACCCGAGAAGAATTGTCTCTGGTTATCTCCGTCATCACCTCCAGCACCTGCTACTGCAGCCATATCTGCAACAAACGAACCAAGTTAGATAAACGTTAAGGTTTAACACAAGTTCGCTTATTACCATGAGCGAAGTTGTGATCACTTCTGTATAGGCGAAGTTAAAGTTGAGGCGAAGTTGGAAACAACTTCGCTTCATCTTTAAGTTCATCTAATAGTTTAAAAATTTAAAAGGTCCAGGCGAAGTTAATGACAACTTCGCCTCACCACAACATCGCCTCAGGCGAAGTTTAGACTCAGGCGAAGTTACAGATAACTTCGCCTAAACCTTAAGTTCGCCTGAATCTGAATCGGCGACAGTGAGATCGATACAAACATCGAAAATCCGGTGTTTCGGCCAATTTTGACGATTTAGGAGACTAAAACACATGGTATTAAGGACATATAGACGATTAGGTTGTTCATGAACACGTGAAAACAAGGTTTGAAATCGGGTTAACGGGTCGATCATCCGAGGTTATCAACCGGTTATCGAAACAACCTTAGATTAACGTCAAAGAACAGATAACACGATGTAATGACCCAACCAACCTTTAAATCGGTTTGAAATCGAAGAAAGAAAATCAGATAATAATGAAATAAGTTCGCTGTGATAATCGAGATAAGTTCGCTGATATTGATAGTTATGAACAGATGACCTTTGAAGATCCTTATATAGGGGCGAAGTTATACAGGCAAAGTTACGGTTAACTTCGCCTAGGCGAAGTTATTCACAAGTTCGCCTGTTAAACAACATCGCCTATATTTACAAAATCAACCCTTATAATTCGAAAATTTTGCAATTAAGTTATAAAACTTCCCTTTAAGAATTAAATGACACGATCAAGTCCAAGTAACCATTTATAAAAGCATAAAACTAACTAAGTACAAGAAACTTTTAAAAAATTAAAGTATAAGGGATCAAATTTCAGTCTTGATAGGGACTACTACGTTTTAGAAACGATCCGAACAGGAATCATACTAACTACGTGACTGTCACATAGATCCGTGTTTAGCTGTATTATGACATATAGAGACAGGTTGTAAGCAGGTAAATAACTTAAGATGGTTTTCATCGTTTTTGTGATACGAGTTAGGTTCAATTAAGCTCAAAAATTAAGTGGGCAACAACTCAGAGATTATGATGCCTCCTATCTATTCTCAAAGCGTATTTGGCTTTCACCAAGTCACCCCGAATTGACTTCGACCCTTAGTGTCTGATTAAGTTTGTAATTACTCTTCATCTCCTTCCCGAATCTGGATCACTGCAGTTTCTTGAAACGCTATCTTCACGGGAATCAGAACACTTACGGGCTCGTGTATGACTGGGTAATCGCTTTTCTGCCTATCATTCGGAAAGATATATATGAAGACATGCAAAAACTCGTAAGGAGTTTCCACGTAAAATCAAGTAGTTTTAGTTTGTATCACATCTACTTTTACGCACCATAAAAAGTTACCATGACATACAATAACTGTCCTAAAGCCTTTTAAGCCTAATAACTTCACTAGTTAAGCACACAGAATCAGTATATCTATCATTTTCCAAGGTTGGATCAATTTTCTGTTAAACATAGCTAACGAACTTCTTACGAAGTAGTAGACTTGAAAAATAATTTCATTTCCCTTTAAAAAATTTAAACATTAATCGCCCCGACCAAAACAAAGTCTTCAGGTAAACGGCTATCCGGAAGATCCAATGGATCAGCTGGACCGACCACATACTAGTATGTGTCCTTCTAACTAATTAATATGATCGACTAATTTTAAGCGAAAGAATGAAAACTCATCATAAACCGCCCCGGTCACTTTCAGTCATCTGGTTAATGGCTATCCTCATATTCTACAAGTAGAATTGAGGACCAAACATATCCTAAGACATGTCCTTCAAACTGTGGTAACCGACATACTTTTAAGCGATAGTGATTTTTTTTTTTTTTGTTGTTTTTTTTTTTTTTTATTATAACTTGAAAAGCATGGTTACTCGGGATTGATCATCCCATTCAACTCAATAAGGTTTTGAAATCTCGTTTTGTCAAAGGCTTTAGTATAAAGATCAGCGAAATTATCAAGCGTATCCACCTTTTCAAGCACAATCAGTTTCTTCTCAGCACAATCCCGTATAAAATGATGACGTATGTCAATATGTTTAGTTTTAATATGCTTCACGGGATTGTTAGTTACTGAGATAGCAGCTGTGTTATCAATGCAAATAGGTGTAAGTAAGAAATTCAGACCATAGTCGCGCAACTGTTGTTGAATCCAAAGAACCTGGGAGCAGCAGTTGGATGCTGCCATGTATTCTGCTTCACAGGTTGAAATTGCGACCGAAGTCTGTTTCTTGCATTGCCACGACACCAATCTGCCACCAAGAAACTGACATCCTCCAGTTGTTGACTTCCGACTCTGATTGCACCCTCCATAATCAGAATCTGTGTAAGCGACTAGCTCCAAGTCTCCTCCTCTCGGGTACCACAACCCCAGCTTCGGTTTGCCCTTGAGATACCGCAAGATCCTCTTCACACCCTTCATGTGAGATTCCTTTGGTTTTGCCTGAAAACGAGCACAAAGACAAACAGCAAACATTATATCAGGCCTAGAAGCAGTTAGTACATTAAAGAACCTATAATAGCCCGATACTGAGTTGGGTCCACATCTGCATCACCGTCTGACTCAGCACCCAATTTGTGATTGACGCAGATTGGAGTGTCGAATGGAGTGCTGTCCTCCATCTTGAAGCGTTTGAGCACATCATGGACATACTTGGTCTGATGAATGAACATCCCATCCTTCTTCTGATCAACAATCCTAAAAAGAAAGTTAGTTCACCCATAGCACTCATTTCAAACCTTTTCTTCATGACGGCCTCAAACTCCTGACACATGGAGACTTTAGATGCAGCAAAGATAATGTCATCCACGTAGACTTGCACCAGCAGGATGTCGCTTCCTTCTCTCTGAACGAACAACGTGCTATCAATTTTCCCTCTTTCAAACCCATTTTCAAGCAAGTAATATGATAAAGTTGAATACCAGGCACGAGGTGCCTGATGTAGTCCATACAATGTCTTGCTTAACTTGTACACGTGATCAGGAAAGTCTGGGTCAGGAAAACCCGGAGGTTGCTCAACATACACTACCTCATCAACTTTCCCATTCAGAAACGCACTCTTCACATCCAACTGAAATACCTTCATCTTCTTATAAGCAGCGAACGCCAAAAACAATCTAATGGCTTCCAACCTTGCGACAAGAGCGAACACTTCATTATAATCAATACCCTCTTGTTGATTAAATCCTTTCACAACTAGCCTCGCCTTGTTTCTTATGATAATCCCTTTCTCATCTCACTTGCACTTAAACACCCATTTTGTGCCTATCGCATGCACATTCTTCGGTTTTTCAACCAAATCCCATACTTCCATTTTCTTGAACTGAGCCAACTCTTCTTGCATGGCTTCGACCCACGAGCTGTCCTTTAAAGCCATTTGATAATTCTTCGGCTCAATCTGGCTGATAAAGCAGGTGTACAAGCATTCGTTGATTATCCCTGTCTCCTTGATGCTTGTGTAAACACAGGTATGCTCATTCAAGCTACGTCTTGTTTGTACACCGGAGGACACATCACCAATCACATTCTCCAAAGGGTGATCTTTATGAATTCTCGTGGTCGGAACAGAACCGACAAGCAAATTGTCTTCCAAGTTAGAAGAGAGCTCGTCAATGGTTGTTTCATGCTGAGAGTGAAACGGATTGAAAAATTCTTCTTCAGTCGAGGCAGCAGGGGTATCGATAGCGTTTGATGAGGAAGGTTGACATTTATCGATCAGCTGTCTTTGTAATAGGTTTTCTTCCTCATCAAGGATCATCTTCGTAGCAACTCTCTCTTCTTCTTCAGCAATATCCAAATACGGTATGTTAAAAGACTTAAAAAGTTTAACATAGTCGAAAAACTCAGCAGGTCCGTTGCTTGGTTTTGGCGGTTGGTAACTTGTGATATCGGTGTTACACACCACCTCAACCTTGCTGGTCGATGTATTGAAGACACGTCTGTTGGGAGTCCCAACCACATAACCGACTAAGATTCCTTCATCGGCTACTTCACCAAATTTAGAATTTGTCTTCAAAATCGAACAAGGGGACCCGAATGGTTCAAGACCACTCAAGTTGGGCTTTCTCCCATGCATAAGCTCATAACACGTTTTACCAAGTCTTTTAACAGTTAAGACTCTATTCAGAGCATAACAAGCTGTAGCAACAGCTTCAGCCCAAAACACCACAGGAAGCTTCGAATCCGCCAGCATAGTTCTGGCTCCTTCAATTAATGTTCTATTCTTCCTTTCAGCCACTCCATTCTGTTGAGGTGTATACGGAGCACTGTATTGGTGTTCAATCCCTCTCTGAAGGCAGAAGATCTCCATCTCAAAATTCTTGAACTCCGTTCCATTGTCACTCCTGATGAACTTAACCCTTTTATCCATAACGTTCTCAACTTTGGTAATCAAATTCTTCACCATCTGAGCCGTTTCGTCTTTTGATTTCAGGAAATACACCCACGATTATCGTGAGTAGTCATCAGTGATCACCAAGCAATAAGAAGTTCCTCCTTGACTTTTTGCATTCACGGGACCGAAGAGATCCATGTGAAGCAACTCCAGAGTACTGGTAATTGAATTGACTTTCTTGGTGAGATGGGATTTCTTGTGCTGCTTTCCCTTCTCGCACGCTATACATTTATCTTCAAAATTGAAATTCTTCAAGGGAACGCCCAACACAAGTCCATTCCTGACAATGTGGTTCATCTTCCGAAGATGAATGTGCCCCATTCTCCTATGCCATAATTCGGACTCTGATTCACTCGCTTTTGTCATAAGGCATGATTCTGCCGTGGCCATTTCAGTTGATCTCATATCCATAATATATGTATTTCTTTCACGTGGAGCCTTCATCACAATCCACTCCTCTGGTATCTGAAAACCAGGTTTCAACACAATCGCCTCATTCTTCGTAAAGTGAACGGTGTACTCCTTATCACAAATCTGCGACACACTCAGCAGATTGTGCTTCAATTCTTCTACAAAGTTAACCTTCTCCAAAGTCATCTTTCCGTTTGACACCGTTCCCATTCCAGTAATCTTGCCACCACTTTCACCGGCAAAGCTCACTCTCCCTCCTTGAACAGGTATCAAATCGTGTAACAAGTATTTGTTACCCGTCATGTGCCGGGAACAGCCGCTATCTACAACCCAAAGATTGTTGGCAGCCCTGTTCAACTGTTCCTGCACAATAAAGCAAAAGATTAGAATTTAGGGACCCAAGACCAATTGGTCTTGGATCTATACATCCCAAACTTTGGCTTTCCAAAGTTAGTATCTCGATAATTCCTGCAAGTTCCATTAGGATATCTCATTGAAGATTGATTGTGAGGCCTTCCAAACCGTTGTGAATTGAAAGAATTATAGCTTGTGGTTTGGTTATTAGCAGTGTAAAACTGAGATTTGTTTCTATGAAAACCTGAATTAGTCATATTTTTATATTTTAAGTGGTTTTCATTTTTAGCAGCATGATAATTACTATGAGGCTTATTCTCAGTTTTAGTAGGCCTTACACCTCTGAATCGCTGCTTCAAAGGGCAATTTGCAACAAGATGTCCTAATTGATTAAATCTAAAACAACACCTATGTTCAACCTTTTTATCAACAGGTGTTTTAGATGTCGAGGCTATGTTACCGCCCGTTCGTCTCACATATGGTGGGACGTACGGGTTTAGTGGAGTACTCCTTTTATTTGTTTTATCTTTTCTCCACTCTTGGGTAACACAACCTCCTCTTTTGCCTTACCAGACTCGGATGACTTATCCGAATCTGACGAGACAGAACTTTGATCAGAAATTTCAACACTTGAAACAGGCGAACTTGTTTCGCCTCCACTAACATTTGGTTCTTTAACAGTTACTTTAATTGGCACTGTCTGAGCAACCTCAAAATCAACAGATTTCTGAACACTAGGGTTAAAAGTGTAATTGTGATTGTACGGTAGTGGAACCTCAAGATAACTGATTCCTCCTCTCTTAGTAGAGGAACCTTGATCACTAACGAGGTGATCAAGAATAGCAGAAGAATTTCTGAACTGCTCCAGTTTTCGATTCAGTTCCACCACTTTCACCTGGTGGTCAGCAATCTGTTTTTCTCTCTCAGCAATTAGTTTGGTCTTTTCTTCCAAAACTTCATAACTTAAATCAATCACTTCAATTTTTTCAACAAGTTTTGTTTTTAGACTTTTAACATCCTTTTCACAAGCTTTTATTTTAATTTTATAATTATTTTCTCTTGATTTAATAAAGTGATGATCTTCTTTTAAGGTTTTAAATTCAGCATCCAACCTAAAATACTGATCGGTTATGGTTGCTAGTTGCTCAGACAAGTTCTCACATTTTGAACAAGTTGGTTTAGAACATACCTCGGAGAGCTGGTCATTAACGTCTGCCATTAGAGCTTTTTCCTCTCCGGTAACCTTCTCACTTTCTTCAGTTTCTACCTTTGCCAAATTTGCCTGCTCAAAAGTTTCTTTAGACAGCAGGTTCCAGTTGTATTCACCATCTGCTCTAGACATCATGGCACTATAATCTTTTCTACCCTCACTTTGCTGTGGAGACCTACCCTGACTTCGTTCCACACGCTCATTCCTGCATTCTTTCTCAAAGTGACCGTTTTGTTGACAATTGTAGCATCTCACCTTTGTCTTGTCAAACCCCGGCTTTCCACCGACAAACTTCCTTCCCGTCTTTCTCATAAACCTCTTTACTCTTCTCACGATCATGGCCATTTGCCATTGTAAATCCATTTCTTCCATATCGTCAGCATCAATCTGATCGTAATCTTCATCCAACATAGCTGGATCAACAATCTTCCCTTGAATGTAGTTCTCATAGGAAGCAATGAAAGAAGCATAGAGACCAAACTACTCTTCAGCAGACTTAACGCTCATAGGCATCTTGGAGTAGTTGTTGCTGGGAGAACTTGGAGAGCAACTACTCTTGCTTACCTGGGGTTGAGAACCACTCGATCCAGCTGCTACATAGCAAACATCCCCATTTGTGTTAACTGACACATGCCCCTCATGTGATGAGTTGGGGCCCGACTCTCCCTTTGTGTAGTAGGCAGCAGATTCAGTCTTCGATCCTGAGCTAGTGTTGACTTTAGCTCCATACATACCTGGATCTTGAACCTGATCCATAGGTGTCTCTTTTCTAACCATGTTAAGCTCAAAGGTTCTGAGCTTGTTGACTGCCGTTTCAAGATCATATGTGGGAAAGTCCTTGTCTTCCCTCATCAGCACAGTGTACATCTCCCATTTTGGTGGGAGAGCATCTAGAAGCTTCTCAACTATTTCTTCTTCTCGGTAGGAAATGGAATAGTTGCTCAATTCAGTCATCAGATGGTAATATCGAGTGATAATATCATCTAAGGATTCATTTTTCAAATACTTGAAGACTGAGAACTGGGCTTTGAGCAATTTTACCTTTGAAGCACGGATTCCTACATTCCCTTCAAATCTGTTCTCAAGAGCTTCCCAAAGCTCTCTTGCTGATGTATACTTTCTGAACGTATGAAGGATCTCTTGAGGAAGAGCCATAGTAATAGCAGCATGAGCCTTGCTCTCGGCTTCATACATCTTTTTCTCTTCTTCTTCCATTTTACTATACTTTTTAATTTGATCACGACCTTCATACTCCATAACTGGTGGAATATAACCATCTTGGATGCATACCCACATCTTCGCATCCTAGTACTTGACATATTGTATGAACCGATCCTTCCATGCAACGAAATCGGTTCCCTTCAGCAATCTTGGGGCCTTGGTAGCTGACCCTGCTTCAACTTCCATCTTCACTAACTCAGAGATGTTGATTGACGACATCTTTCCCGAAGAGTAAGAAACCTGAAAAATTAAAATTTTTTTTTTTTTAAGTACTGTAGGCGAAGTTACGGATAACTTCGCTTGAAGTAGGCGAAGTTGTAGAGAACTTCGCTGAAGAACTTCGCTGATAACACTGCTGATTAACTTCGCTGATTCTTAACTTCGCTTGAGGTAAGCGAACTTAAGAGGTAGGCGAAGTTGTAGAGAACTTCGCTTGACTTAGGCGAACTTGAGAAGGTAGGCGATGTTGTGGATAACTTCGCTTAACCTTATATCTTCGCCGAAACCCTACGAACAGTGACGGCAACTTCGCCTGATGAACACGAAGTTTCTGCAGATCTGTAAATTGGATTTTAACGAGGTTTTTGACGGTGTAAAGGCTTAAACACGATGGTAGGAGGTAAGAATGATCAAAAGCACAGAAAACACGTCCCGCGAATAGTCGAAACGGGACGAATTCTACACCCGCGTGAATATCCCGAACCACACAATCGAGCAAATGCTCTGATACCAATTGTAGGTTCCCTAGACGGATCACACGAGATATCCCGATCTACTCAGGTGCGGAATCCCTGCGTAGATCGTTACGAGCGTAGAAAGCAAACCAAACAAACACACACGAATAAACCGAAACACGTTATATATTAATAACCGAACTCACGTGATATGAATCACTGATACAGACTCTCGTCGACTCGATCGACTCACTTAACGATACACTATCAACTGATTGATTCACCCTCTAAACAGTACGTAACCTATATATAAATACACGACAACTTCGCCTGATATGTTCAGGCGAAGTTGTCCATAACTTCGCTTGTTCAACAAGTTCGCCTAGGCGAACTTGTTAACAACTTCGCTTAAACAAAAACATAAATAACATTACAGACTCGATTACAGACACTAGACTATGAACTACTGACATTTATGCACCAACAGTTGGGTTTTAACAAGATTGTCAAAGTCATATAAACCCATTATATGAAAAACGCAGCGGATTAATTTGTTTTAAATCTTGTTATTTACATTAATATAAACTGATATTATAGGTAAAAACCGAACCCCAGATCCATATACGAAATTACATGCTTACCAATATAAACAACCATAGGGTTTTATGTATTATACCTTCAAGACTCCAAGAAATGAAGGAGATGATGATTTGAAAGGCTAGTCTTAACGGAGAGAAGAGCCTCAAGCTTGTATACCCACAAGCATCCAACAAACACCCTTGTATGCTAGGATTTAATAAAACTTGAACTTCAAAAAAAACTTCTTATGTTTTCTTCTTCCTGACCGATTTTGTGAGAAGAGAGAGAGTTCAATATTACATGCATAGTTATTGGTGTTACTTGTGTTATGTCCCAAAAAGGATATAAAGAGAAAATAGATTTAAACAAAAGGGTAGGAATTTCCCCCTCCCCCCCCAACCCCACCCCAAAAAAAAAATGGTTGGTTCTACCAGAATCTATTTTCTCTTTCTTTCCTGGTAACAGACTAATACTCCATGTACTAGTCTCATGACTAATACTCCATGTACTAGCTGCAGGACTAATACTCCATTTACTATTCTAAGGTCCTTTGAAACTTTATGACATATAACACTTTAATCATTCCATAAGTTTCATGCAATATATCATAACCATTATCATATATATATATATGTATAATTTAACCAACTTAGATAATATCATAAGATAATCTCTTTAAATAAATTATCCATATAATTTGTTGATTCCTCAAGTGCAAATATTTAGAAACCCATTTTGTAAATATCATAAGTGTTAATATTTATTTGTTAGATCATATCTACAATCAATATTATGGTGTTTGTCTAGCTTGTTATTGGGTATGATCCGACTTGGATCATAACGTACTTGCCACATCAATTATAATATATGTCTTGGGCAGACCGATTCCAACAATCTCCCACTTGCACAAGATACATAGAAGATTGATGCAAGTAGCAAATTCCGCCTAACAATGGTTTACTACCCATAATACGTATGAAGAAGTGCCATTTAATAACATCATCCCCTTCAAGTCCCTTACCTAAAATGATTTAGGTGAACCTATCATTTATCCTTTTGCCACAGATGTCACGTTAAATCCAAAGACATAGAGTGATCATTCTTTGTTGATTTAACTTATCGGGCCTTAGACATCTTACTCTCAACGAATAAGAGGGACAAATCCCCTATTGACTACATACATCTCTCACAATCACCTCATACCATACCTAATCTTAGCCTTATGCACCGTCATGTTTCAGAGCATCGAAGAACTAAGTCAAAGCATAATATTTGGTGAATATCAAGAACCAATATGTATCTCAGGTCGGAGGATACTATGATTTTCGTCGTTACTCAAATTTACTTATGATCACCAATCACAAGGATTCCATGTAGTAACATTTGAGAGTGGGTCAGTCCAATATTTATACCCCATAAATATCTATGAACCTTGGTAACAAACCCCTGCTCTATATTCATACCTTATGAATATCGACCAATCCAAGTTCATAATAGTCTTACCTTCATATTTGTTCCCACAAATATGAAGGACTACGGACATTTAGAATAATTAACTTATTCACGGATTTAAACATGCTAAAATGGAACATAACTCAAAATGTCGTAATCATAAACCATAATCATATAAATGAGTCAAATAACAATTGTTCCGATATCCAAATACAAAATAGATCAAATCCAATCACTAGAATATCGAAGTCCTAAGGCGCAAGTATGACCCTCATGCTTCGGCCTTTCAAGGAGCTTCGTGAGTGAATCCGCAATGTTTTGATCGGTGTGAACTTTTCGATTACATATCTTTCCTTTTTCAACTACATCTTTTATGTAGTTGAATCTCCGCTCCATGTGCCTTGTCTTTTGATGTGAACGGGGTTCCTTGATTTATGCAATCGCACCCTCGTTGTCACAAAAGATCTCTAGAGGGTCCCGAATGGTATGGACCACCCCTAGATCGGCAATGAACTTTCTTATCCACGCAGCTTCTTGAGCTGCCAATGAGGCAACGATGTATTCCGATTCAATGGTGGAAAATGCTACCAAGTCTTGTTTTGCGCTCTTCCAAGAGACAACTCCACCATTCATAACGAAAACATATCCCGACTGTGATCGAGAATCATCTTGATCAATTTGGAAACTCGCATCCGTGTAACCCTTTACAACGAGTTCCTCCTCACCAGAGCCATTATTAGAAACATATCCTTAGTCCTTCTAAGGTATTTCAATATACTCTTAACAGCCATCCAATTGATACTTCCCGGATTTTGTTGGTATCTACTTGTCATGCTCAAAGCGCATGACACATCCGGTCTAGTGCATATCATGGCATACATGATGGATCCTATAGCCGAAGCGTATGGGATTCCTTCCATTTTCTCTTTCTCATCCTCTGAGATTGGACAATGAGTCGCACTCAATATCGTTCCTCTTTGAATAGGTACCAAACCTTTCTTAGGGTTTTCCATCTTGAACATTTCAAGATTTTATCAATGTATGCACTTTGGTTTAAACCTATCAACCGCCTTGATCTATCCCTATAAATCTTTATTCCCAAAATATAGGAGGCTTCACCAAGATCTTTGATGGAAAAACAACTCCCAAGCCAGGCTTTTACACCTTCCATGGTTGGAATGTTATTCCCAAACAATAGTATGTCATCAACATACAATACTAAGAAAGTAATGATGCTCCCACTAGCTTTCTTATACACACAAGCCTCATCAGCATTCTTGATGAATCCAAATTTCTTGACCTCTTCATAAAAACGGTGATTCGAACTTCAAGATGGTTTTTTAAATCCATAGATTGATTTCTCTAACTTTCATACTTTTTTAGGATGTTGTGGATCGACAAAACCTTCGGGCTGAACCATATAGACATCTTCTTCAAGATGTCCATTTAGAAAAGCGGTTTTGACATCCATTTGCCAAATCACATAGTCATAATATACGGCCATGGAAAATAATATCCTACTAGACTTTAGCATTGCCACGGGCGAAAAGGTCTCATCATAATCAACCCCTTGAGTTTGAGTAAAACCTTTTGCTACAAGTCTTGATTTATAAGTATCCAAGTTTCCATGCATATCGGTTTTCCTTTTGAAAACCCACTTACTTACAACCGGTTTGGAGTTAAGAGGTGGTACAACCAAGTCCCACACTTGGTTGTCATGCATGGATTGCATCTCAACGTTCATAGCTTCAAGCCATTTGTCACAATAGGGTTATTACATTGCATCGTGGTATGTGGTGGGTTCATTGGAATCTACCACATAGCATCCATACATGAAAAATCCATATCTTTCGGGTGGATAACTCATTCTACCAGGTTTTTGAACGTTTTGTGAGTCTTGATCAACCATTTGATAATTCTCAACAGCCTCTTGTTGATTGCTAAGATCAACCAATCATGTATCGGCTTGTGGTTCTCGATCTTCCCCGAGTTCCACCGTTCTACTAGTTCCTTCCATAAAGAACTTAGTTTCCAAGAACTCGGCCTTTCGAGCAATGAACACCTTTGGCTCGGTTGGGTAGTAGAAATAATATCCCATTGAGTCTTTGGGATATCCTATAAAGATACACTTAGTGGATCGGCTTTCAAGTTTGTTTTGGGTGTTGTGCTTAACATAAGCCTCATAACCCCATACCTTTAAATATGATAATGATAGAACCCTTCCATGCTATATTTGAAGAGGTGTCTTGTCCACTTTCTTGGTTAGTGCCATATTTAGAATACGGGCTTCCGAGAGAAATGTGAAACCCCAAAATGATAGAGGCAATGTGCTTCTAGCCATCATATATCTAACCATATCCAATAGAGTTCGATTTCTCCTTTCAGACACACCATTATGTTGTGGTGTTCTGGGTGGAGTGAGTTGTGAGATGATTCCACAACTCCTAAGATGGTCTTTAAAAGCATCACTAAGGTATTCACCTCCTATTTTCGAACGAAGTACTTTGATGGTTTTATTGAGTTGATTTTCTACTTCATTTTGGAAGATTTTGAACATTTCAAAGGCTTCATCATTGTGTCTTAACAAGTACACATACCCATAACGACTATAATCATCGAAAAAAGGAAATGAAGTATCTTTCACCATTTCTTAAATGGACCACATACATCTGAATGTATGATACCTAATAAGTCTTTTGCCCTTTCATTAGTTCCACTAAAGGGTTCCTTTGTCATCTTTCCTTGTAAATATTCACACTTATCAAATGAATCATGATTTGATTCCAAAAGACCATTCTTTTGAAGTGTATTTATGCGACCCTTGTTTATGTGACCAAGGCGACAATGCCAAAAATAAGTCTTACTCAAATCCACTTTGAGTTTCTTGGTGCTTGATTGGTACAACGTGTTATCAAAGGATGTGTTATCATAAACTAATTCATAAATGCCATTAGACGAAATTGCTTAAAATAAAAGACATTATTCATGAAAATACAAATAGCATTGTCCAAAAACTTTAAATCATAACCATATGGTCTTAAAAGAGAAACGAAGACAATGTTCCCAATCAAACTAGGAGCATACAAAATGTGTTTCAAAACAACTTCCAAACCATTTGGAAGCTTCAAAATATCGTCTACTTGGGCTTCGACTTCAACCTTTGCTCTGTTGCCCATGAAGAGACTTGTATCTCCTTTCTTGAAGTGCTTATTTATTTTTAACTCCTGCAACAAATTGCAAATATGAGTTCCACATCTGGTATCCAATACCTATGTGTTAGAAGAAATAACATTAAGATCAATATGGATCATGAAAGTTATACCCGAGGTTTGCCCCACATCCCTCTTTGATTTCAACTATTTGATATAGGTTGGACAATTCCTCATCTAATGTCCTTTCTCACCGCAACCAAAGCACGGGTCCTGCGAGCTAACCTTTAGCTTCTTCTCCTTTGGTTTGGTTGGTTCCGCTTTAGCCTTTCCTTTGAACTTGCCCTTGGCGTGTCCGTTACCTTTGGCAACCTTTGCCTTAGGTTCCGGGTGATGCCTCTTCTTATTGCCACCTTCATTGATCGTGAGAACCGGTAAAACCTTTTTACCTATTCCCGCTTCGGCCAATTTGAGCATTACGTGAAGCTCACCAATGCTCTTGTCCCACCCATTCACGTTGTAGTTCATGACAAAAGTTTCAAATATTTTGGTTAGCCCATTAAGGATCATATCCGTGGCTAACACTTTTGAGACGGGACAATTTAGTCATTCCAGTCGATCTATGTGGCTTTTCATCTTAAGCACATGAGATGAAACCGATTGGGTTTCCTCCATATGACATGCATGAAGCGCTCGAACCGTTTCGAAGCATTCCACCCTAGCTTGAGTACGGAACATTTCCTTAAGTTGGGTGATCATGTCATATGCCCCATGATGTTCAAAATCCTTTTGAATCTCGGGAATCATAGTTCCCAACATGAGGTAAGAAACTTGCACCGAATCCTCGGTGTATTTCAACCAATCGTTATAGGCATCTAAATCGTCAATGTTTGGTTCATCAGGAATAGGATCGTCCAATATGTAGAATTTCTTTTCTTGTTTGAGAACAATTCTCTAATTTCAATACCAATCCCTAAAATTGTTATAGTTAAGACGATCCTTATCAAGTATATCTCTTAGTGATAGGTTATGCATGGGTGGGATAATTGCGTTAGGTGGATTATTGATTGCGAACATCTACATAATTTAACAAAGCTCAATTTTAGTATTTTCGATATCAGTTAAACTAATTTTTTTCTTTAATACCCTTTATGTTTTTAATACAATTAGTGATTAAAATCTAGAACCCAACGTTAAATTCACATAGTAGTTATGTGACCTTTATCCTACTATTGAATTAACAAGGTAGTCAATGTTTGACGATTGCAACCCTTTGCAACTTCTAGTTTTATGGGATAGTTAAACATCATATTTTTAGTTAGCATGTTTAATCCCATTAAAATCTAGAACCCACCCAACGTTACATTCACATAGTAGTTATGTGACCTTTATCCTACTATTGAATTAACAAGGTACGCCATGCTTCGGTGACCCTATTCACATGGTTTCCAAATCAAGTCGTCCTACTTACACACACATGTGAATTTGATACACAAGTGGTTAGGTGACCTTTATCCCACAAATATGGAAAACTCACATCAAACTCACAAGTTTTCTCCAATGTGGTTAGGTGACCTTTATCCCACATCGTGTTCCCAAATGATTCGAGTGTTGTATAAAAGGATGGTGTTAAAGTTGTTTTAAAAGGGATTTAAGTTTTCTAAATTCAAGATTGGAAAACTATTTATGTACCTTGCATTTGCATGCATCAAATGTATAGTACTTTGTTGAAAACCAATTTTTAAACTTCCTTTTAATAAAACCCATTTTACTGTGAAATCATTAACCTTTAATAAAACCAATTTTATTACCTAATGATTTCTAAGAAACCAATTTTATGCAAGTTATTGATATTAAGTTTGTTAATTATCCTTATCGATAAAACAATATATAAATTAACCATGCAAGCATAAACAAACAACCACAAGTTCATAACCATAGCCACCTAATCTTGGCCACACTTGTTGACCGAAACAAATGTGCCAAAAGTCTCTCCTAGAGACCAAATGAACAAAGGCATGTGTCGGTGAACTCCCACTTGATCCCGCATCCAAATGCCTCAAGTGTCCACTTTTGTGTTGTGACTTCTCCACTTTATTTGGGCTTACTTTTGGGCTCCAACTTCAGCTCTTAGCTTTCTTGGACCTCCAAGTTTGGGCTTTGGCTATTGGGTTAAAATCCCATCTTGGATTATGAGGTCCATTAAGGCCCAAAACCAAAACGTAACCTTGTTGCATCTTCTTTTACAAAAAATATATCCTAATACATTTTTCTCTAGAAATACAACTAATCTACTTATTATTACAAACCAATATGAATAAATAAATAGACTACAAACCCAAATAAAAGAATATTACAACCATATTGAATATTGAACAAATCACAACACAAACACACATCCAAACACAAGGTCATGGCTAGGTTATGAACATCCAAATGCACATCCAATTATGAAAGTATTACATGTCAAAAATGGTTTCCCTTTAGAACCTCAAACTTTCGGCCAACGATAAGGAAAACCGAAAGTTTCAGGTTTTGTCCAAACAAAACAACCAATCATCCAAACGACTTAATTCTTCAAGATTATCATATGGTGAACGACACCATAATACCCGAAAATGTTTTAGATCTATTGAACCATGTATCCGTATAAGCGGCTCTTGATGCCATTGTTCGGTTTTAACAAGATTGTCAAATTCATATAAACCCATTTATATGAAAAACGCAGCGGATTAACATGTTTTAAATCTTGTTATTTACATTAATATAAACCAATTTTATATGTAAAAAACCCAAGCCCCGGATCCATATACGAAATTACATGATTACCAATATAAACAACTATAGGGTGTTTATGTATTATACATTCAAGACTCCAAGAAATGAAGGAGATTATATTTTGAAAGGCTAGTCTTCAAGGAGAGAAGAGCCTCAAGCTTGTATACCCACAAGCATCCAAGAAACACCCTTGTATGCTAGGATTTGATAACACTTGCACTTCAAAAAAACCTCCTTGTGTTTTATTCTTCTTGGCCGATTTTGAGAGAGGAGAAAGAGAGTTCAATATTGCATACAAAGTTATTGGTGTTACTTGTGCTGTGTCCCAAGTAGGATATAAAGAGAAAATAGATTTAAACAAAAGGGTGGGAATTTTTCCCCCAAAATGGATGGTCCTACCATAATCTATTTTCTCTTTCTTTCCTGGCAACAAACTAATACTCCATGTACTAGTCTCATGACTAATACTCCATGTACTAGCTGCAGGACAAATACTCCATGTACTAGTCTCAGGTCTATTGAAACTTTATTGCATTTAACACTTTAATCATGCCACAAGTTTCATGCAATATATCATAACCATTATCATATATATTATTTAACCAACTTAAATAATATCATAAGATAATCTCTCTAAACAAATTATCCATATAATTTATGGATTCCTCTAGTGCAAATATTTAGAACCCACTTTCTAAATATCATAAGTGTTAATATTTATTTGTTAGATCACATCTACAATAAATATTATGGTGTTTTTCTTGTTTGTTATTGGGTATGACCCAACTTGGATCATAACGTACTAGCCACATCAATTATAATATATGTCTTGGGCAGACCGATTCAAACAAACAATACTGTGTTGTTTGATAATATTCTTTCACCCATTATTTTACCCCCTTGGTTACCAGCAAATCCGACACAGCCTCCTCTAATTGGTTTCACATATTTCAATAAATGTAGAGTACCAGTCATGTGTCTAGAAGCTCCACTATCCATTACCCAACGTGAATCATCGGATTTTAAAAGCCCCTACACACCAAGTAATCATTTAATGAAACAAGTAAACCCAAGCCTTCTTGGTCTTGGGTTGTGTGAATTTCTCATATAAAATTTCCTCACATAATTCATCACATTCATTATCCATTGATGAATTATATGAACAAGTACTAGAAGCATCAAAAATCTTACTAGAAATATCTGAATCCTTACTAACAACATCAGAAACCTTACACACTTTAGGTATCATACTAGGTAACTTAGGTTCCAAATCACTAGTTTTGACTTTTGCTACCCAGTTTTGACCCTTAGTGTGTTTCTTAACATAGAATTTATCCTTTTTCCTAGTAGAATTTTCACCAACTTCAAACATACTTTTGACCACATTTGCTTCTCTTTTAAGAATTTTTGTTGGTACACAATTCTGTGGAAGTGTTTGATTCACATTCTTATTATAAACTTTGACCTCTATCTTACGAACATGATCGTGTTTAAATAAATTAGGACAAGCATAAAAAAGATCTCCTATTTCATTGCAATTAAAACATCTTCACCAATCTACTCCATTTTCAACCGGTGAAAATCGATTATCAACTCGATCAATTTGTTGTTTTTGTAATATTCTTCATTGTTGGGTTCTTACAAGATTATAAAAGTCCAAATAAACCCTTTATTTAGAAAAACGCAGCGGAATTAAGTTTTAAATCTTGTTAACCAATACACATAAAACCCGATTTATGATAAACCCAATCTAGGATCCATATACGATATACATACTATTAAACACAACCATAGGGTGTTAGATTACATACCTTTAATTTCTTGAAATTGAAAGGGATGAAAGAATGAATGACAAGTCTTCAAAGAGAAAACCTCAAGCTTGTATACCCTCCAAGCTCTCTAACAAACACCCAAAGTTGCTAGAATTTGCACTCGTGCAAAATACCCTTTTTGTTCATCTTCTAGTTCGGCCGAAAAAGAAAGAAAGAAATATGGAGAGAACTTGTGTGTGTGAGAGAGAGAGAGAATGTGTTAGTTGTTATATTGGTCTAACCCATACTCCACTCACACATCTTGCATGTCATTGAAAACACAGAAGGAGAGAGAGAGAGAGAGAGAGAGAGAGAGAGAGAGAGGGAGAGAGAGAGAGAGAGAGAGAGAGAGAGTGGAAAGGGGGGGCGGCCAATTTAGGCTCCCTCCCAAATTCAAAAATCTCATTTTTATTTCTTTTGTTTACTTATAATGTTTATTTTACAAAACATAATATAAGTAACATGCAATATGTTATTTAACCAATTTAAATAACATCTCTCAAGATATAAATTATCCATATAATTTATTTAACACACAAGTGCAAATATTTAGAAAACCAATTCTCCAAATATTATAAGTGCTTGATATTTATCAACTAGATCATATCTAATAATAAATATCATGGTGTTTGTCTAGCTTGTTATTGGGTATGACCCGACTTGGATCATAACGTACTAGCAACATCAACTCAAAAAGGTGTCTTGGGCAGATAGATTCCAACAATCTCCCACTTGCACTAGATACATAGAAGATTGACGAAAATAGCAAATACCGCCTAACAACGGTTTACTATCCTTACTACGCATGACGAAGTGCCATTTAATAACATCATCCCCTTCAAGTCCCTTACTTGAAATGATTTAGGTGAAACTTTCATTTATCCTTTTGCCATAAATTTCATGTTAAATCCAGAGACACAGAGTGATCATTCTCTGTTGATTTAACATATCAGGCCTTAGACATTTATCTCTCAACGAATTAGAGGGAAAAATCCCCTATTGACTACATACGTCTCTCACTGTCATCTTGTACTATACTTGACCTTAGCCTTATGTACTGACATATTTCAGAGCAACGAAGAACTAAGTCAAAGCATAATAGTCGGTGAATATCAAGACCCAATATGTATCTCAGGTCAGAGGATACTATGATATTCGCCTTTACTCAAATTTACTTATGACCACAAATTACAAATTTCCATGCAGTAAAATTGAGGGCGGGTCAGTCCAATATTTATCACATAAATATCTATGAACCTTGGCAGCAAACCCTTGCTATATTCATACCTTATGAATATCTACCAATCCAAGTTCATAATAGTCTTACTTTTACATTTGTTCCCACAAATGTGATCGACTACGGATGTTTAGAATAATTAAATTATTCATGGATTTAAACATGCTAAAATGGAACATAACTCAAATAACATAATCATAAACCATAATCATATGATTGAGTCAAAACAACAATTGTTCCGATATCCAAATATAAAATTTGATCAAATCCAATCACTAGAATATCGAAGTCCTAAGGCACAAGTATGACCTTCATGCTTCGGCTTTTCTAGGGGCTTCGTGAGTGGATCCGCAATGTTTTGATCAATGTGAACTTTGCGAATACATATCTTTCCCTTTTCTACTTCATCCCTTATGCAGTTCAATCTCCGCTCAATGTTCCTAGACTTTTGATGTGCACGGGGTTCCTTGATTTGAGCAATCGCACCCTCGTTGTCACAGAAGATTTCTAGAGGTTCCTGAATGGTATGGATTACCCCTAGATCGGCCCCGAACTTTCTAATCCATGTAGCTTCTTGAGCTGCCAATGAAGCGGCGATGTATTCAGATTCAGTAGTAGACAAGGCTACCACATCTTGTTTTGCACTCTTCCAAGAGACAGCCCCACCATTTAGAACGAAAACATATCCCGATTGTGATCGAGAATCATCTCGATCAGTTTGGAAACTCGCATCAGTGTAACCCTATACAACGAGTTCCTCCTCACCAGAGCCATATATTAGAAACATATCCTTAGTCCTCCTAAGTTATTTCAATATGCTCTTAACCGCCATCCAATGGCTAGTTCCCGGATTTTGTTGGTATTTACTTGTCATGCTCAAAGAGCATGACACATCCGGTCTAGTGCATATCATGATATACATGATGGAACCAATAGCAGATGCATATGGGATTCCATTCATTTTGTCTTGCTCGTCCTTTGAGCTTGGACATTGAGAAGCACTCAATATTGTTCCTCTTTGAATAGGCACCAAGCCTTTCTTAGAGTTGTCCATCTTGAATCTTTTCAAGATTTTGTCAATGTATGCACTCTGATTTAAATCTATCAACCGCCTTGATCTATCCATGTAGATTCTTATTCCCCGAATATAGGCGGCTTCACCAAGATCTTTGAAAAAACAACTTCCAAGCTAGGCTTTTACACCCTCCAAGGTTGGAATGTCCTTTCCAAATAGTAGTATATCATCGACATATAATACCAGAAAGGTAATGATGCTCGCACTAGCTTTCTTATACACACAAGCTTCATCAACGTTCTTGATGAATCCAAATTTCTTAACTTCATCATCAAAACGGTGATTCCAACTTCTAGATGCTTGTTTCAATCCAAAGATTGACTTCTTTAACTTGCATACTTTATTATGATATTGTGGATCGACAAAACCTTCAGGCTGAACCATATAGACGTCTTCCTCAAGGTGTCCATTTAGAAAAGAGGTTTTGACATCCATTTTTCATATCTCATAGTCATAATATGCGGCTATGGCAAACAATATCCTAATAGACTTTAGCACCGCAACAGGCGAAAAAGTTTCATCATAGTCAACCCCTTGAGTTTGAGTGAAACATTTTGCTACAAGTCTAGCTTTATAAGTATCCAAGTTTCCCTGCATATCAGTTTTCTTCTTAAAAACCCACTTACTTCCAACCAATTTGGAATTAAGAGGTGGTGCAACCAAGTCTCATACTTGGTTGTCATGCATGGATTGCGTCTCAACATTCATGGCTTCAAGCCATTTGTCACAATCAGATTGTGACATTGCATCTCGGAATGTGGTGGGTTCATCCGAATCTACCACATAGCATCCATCCATGAAAAATCCATATCTTTCAGGTGGGTGCTAATTCTACTAGATTTGCGAACGGTTTGTGTGTCTTAATCAACCATTTGATCATTCTCAACAACCTCTTGTTGATTTCTAGTGTCAACCAAACGTGTATCGGCTTGTGGTTCTCGATCCTCCTCGAGTTCCACAGTTCTTTCAGTTCCTTCCATAAGGAACTTTCTTTCCAAGAACTCAGCCTTACGAGCAACAAATACCTTTTGCTTGTTTGGATTGTAGAAATAATATCCCATCGAATCTTTGGGATATCCTTCAAATATACCATTAGTGGATCGGCTTTCAAGTTTGTTTTGGGTGTTGTTCTTGACATAAGCCTCACAACCCCATACCTTTAAATATGATAATGATGGAACCCTTCCATGCCATATTTCAAAAGGTGTCCTTTCCACTTTCTTGGTTTTTGCCATATTTAGAAACTCCAAAATGATAGAGGTAATGTGCTACTAGCCATCATAGATCGAACCATATCCAATAGAGTTTGATTTCTCCTTTCGGACACGCCATTATGTTGCGGTGTTCCAGGTGGAGTAAGTTGTGAGATAATCCCACAACTCCTAAAATGATCTAGAAACGCATCATTGAGGTATTCACCACCTCTATCGGATCGAAGTACTTTGATTGTTTTGTTGTGTTGATTTTGTACTTCAGTTTGGAAGACTTTGAACATTTCAAAGGCTTCATTTTTGTGTCTTAACAAGAACACATACCCATTGCAACTGTAATCGTCAGTAAAGGTAATGAAGTATCTTTCACCATTCCTCGTCATTGTTTTAAAAGGACCACATGCATTCAAATGTATGATACCTAATAGGTCTTTCGCCCTTTAATTACTTCCACTAAAGGGCTCCCTGGTCATCTTTCCCAATAAACATGATTCACACTTATCAAATGAATCATCATTTGATTCCAAAAGACCATTCTTTTGAAGTGTATGAATGCGATCCTTGTTTATGTGACCAAGGCGACAATGCCAAAGAAAAGTCTTACTCAAATTCAATTTGAGTCTTTTGGTGCTAGATTGGTACAACGAGTTATCAATGGATGTATTATCATGAACTAATTCATAAATGCCATTAAACGACATAGCTTTAAAATAAAAGACATCATTCATGAAAAAAAAAATACCATTGTCTACCAACTTTAAATCATAACTAAATTGTCTTAACAAAGAAACAGAGATAATATTCCTAGTCAAACTAGGGGAATAAAAAATGTTTTTCAAAATGACTTCCAAACCATTTGGAAGCTTCAAAACATAATCTCCTCGAGCTTGGACGTCAACCTTTGCTCCATTGCCCATGAAGAGACACTATCTCCTTCCTTGTAATCATTTCTTCTTTCGAACTCCCGCAAAGAATTGCATATGTGAGTTCCACATCCGGTATCCAATACCCATGTGTTAGAAGAAATAATATAAAGATCAATATAGATCATGAAAGGTGTACTTGAGGTTTTCCCCACATCCCTCTTAGCTTTCAACTCCTTGAGATAGGTTGGAATCTCATCCAATGACCTATCTCTCCACAACCAAAGCACGGATCCTCAGCACTAACCTTTAACTTCTTCGATTTTAGTTCCACCTTTGCTGTCACACCACGACCAAAGGCGGCGGATAACGCCGAGGTGTAACGATTGCCCATAAGCACATGACACTAATTGAAGCGACAATATTTAACAAACTCATTTCATTTCAAAACATCGAAAATGTCACATAACAATATTCATAAAACAAATACAACAAAATATAGCAAATATAGCAAATCAAATATTGGTCATTTGTGCTAATATCCTAGAGGTATTTGTGATGTTTGCTTCTCCAAGCTCCATAATCAACCTAGATACAAACCTGTAACATTTCATAAAATAAAGTTTATCAAAACAAAGGTTGGTGAGCAATTCATAGTTTTGAACAATATATATGTAATAAGAAAAGCCACAATCTTGTATACAAAACAACAAATAAATAGGAATAATTTGGATAATATGAGTTCGCTAATAAGAATACATTAGCGGCACTGTCTATAAGAGAATACCAAATAGATTCGGATTTCATGAGGTCGTTAATAAGAATACATTAACGGCACCATGCTATAAGAGAATACCATATAGTTCACAGATTTATGATTCAACCCTCCAAAAGCGGTAAACACATAAGCATATAATCATGTATACATAGAACACCAAATAGAGCATTTATTTAAGTAAAGTATACAATAAAGTTTGTGGTTCAAGACTCAAATAAAAGCATTTAATTTGATTAAGTATGAAATGTCACCCCCAAAATAAAAGATAGAAAACGGGGGATGAATGTACTCACGTTCAAGAAATAAGCTTGAAAAGTTGATAATTTGAAGATTTGCCGGAACGACGGGTTTAACGTATGAAGCCTAAATAAAAGAAAGTCTTGGATTTGGAAAGGTTGTCTTGAAGATATTTAAATAAAACAATTGTTGCAAAAAGTAAACAATTAAAGTTCAAGGTTTAAAATGTAACTATTTAAGAATTTATAATAATAACCCTTTAAAAATGTAAGTTTGCTCGAAACCGAGTTAAAGTATCTAACCTTAATATTTACTTAACCTAGGTTAAGTAATAAGGTGGGAAAAATGCTAAAGTGCAAGTTCCTTTGGGATAAAGATACTAAAACAGGTCTTTAATGAGTGTTTGGGTTGTTGGTTCGAGTCTTGATAAATGGTCAAACCCAAAGTCATCTTTTTAAAATAATGAATGTTATGAGATAACTCAATAAAACTTAATAAGACTTAACCAAGTATGTAGATCTATTGTTTAAGAACTAACAACGAACGCTAAGCGAGTGTTAGGTTTTGTCGGTCCAAACTTTGTTATGAGATCAAGTTGGATTCAACATTTCCATGTACTTAAGAAAATAATTAAATTCAGTTTGTAAACTATTTTTAAAGAAATATACAAGTCTTGATAGTTAAAAACACACTTGTGTGTCTTAAGCGTGTAAAAATCAGATCGGTTCGGTTTTGCATCTCACAACAATTTCATAGATGGATTCCACATACCCATATAACATAGATCTTGTATAATAATGTACAAATGAAAATGTTTAAGTTCTACAACTAAAAAGTCAACAACAAGTCTTTTTAACAAAAGTTCGGTTTGGTTCGGTTTCCATCTCACAGCGAGTTCATAGATGGTCTCCACATACCCAAGACTTGTACATGTGACTAAAAAACTAAAATGAGCAGAAGTTAAGCATAAATAATATGTGCAAACAAGTTATGTGAGTGTATATATATCAAGAACACGAAGTCCTCTATGAAGCTTGCCTTACGAGGCCCGAAACATAACCAACCGGAGTCGGAGAAGTAACTACCAAAGTTAACAAGGGGTGTGTATTATATATTTGTTGTACCACCATAAACAAGTATTAATAAGATTAGATAAGCTAATTAGAATGAAAGATTAAACTCGGTTTGACATTTGGAAGTCAAACCTTCAAGAACACTAAGAAAATAACAACCTTTAATGTATGGAGTTTGAGAGAGAATTTGGAGATGTATATATAGAGTAAGGGTCAAAGCTCCTTTGCAAGTTTCTCTTTTATGTTTACATGTAAATAGGTTGGTTAAACAAATAAGCAAAGCACAAAACAACAAGATAAAAACGAAATGTGTGCAGATGTCTCTAGGATCCACGCGAGCTCTCCTTGGCCCCTTGGCCGCGCGGCATGGCGTGCCAAGGGTGACTGGACCAGCTCATCTAGTGTGGTTCGTCTCGCGTCGGGAACTTCGTTTTTGATGTATTTTAGTCGTTTTAAAGCTGTTTTTGAATTCGTAAAAGGGGTTTTACAAATTAAACAAATGGGAATGATTTGGTAACATAAAAATCCAATATTTTATATATCATGGGTTTCGGTTTACAAAATGGGACAGTTTACAACATAGAACAATACAAATACGAATTCAATCGGGACCCGAATTTGACGAATGTCAGAGTATCCCCTACTTTAGGAAATTTTGTCTCAAAATTAAGACGAGTATGGTGATGCAAACACATGTGGATACTTCTCTTTCATTGCATCTTCTCGTTCCCAAGCGAATTCCGCGCCACGCCGTGATTCCCATCGAACCTTAACTAACCGAATACGACTACGCTTGGTTTTCTTCTCGCTGGGATCCATGATCTCAACGGGTCATTCAACCAGGATCAACGACTCATCGACATGTACTTGGTCGAGAGGTATATGGAGATTACCCTCGTCTAAGCACTTTTTAAGATTCGAAACATGAAATGTCGGATGAACACCGGGAAGTTCTTGCGGTAGTTCGAGTCGATAAGCTACTTTCCCAACACGCTCAAGGATTTTGAAAGGACCAATGAAACGAGGAGCTAGCTTACCCTTCTTACCGAAACAGACTACCCCCTTCCAAGGAGATACTTTTAGAAGGACAAGATCGTCAACATTAAATTCGATCGATTTTCGCCGTTTGTCGGCGTAACTCTTTTGACGACTTCTAGCGGCTAGGAGGTTCTTATAGAATTGATCGATGACGTCGATAGCTTCTTGGACCATTTCGGGTCCCGTGATTTGAGCATCATCGACTTCGTTCCAACTAATCGGAGAATGACATTTACGGCTGTAAAGAGCTTCGAAAGGAGCCATCTTAATGCTAGAATTATAGTTACTGTTATAGGAGAAATCGATGAACGGAAGATGAGAATCCCAATTCCGACCGAAATCAAGAACACACACTCGTAGCATATCCTCGAGTGTTTGAATTGTACGTTCGGATTGACCGTCCGTTTGAGGATGATAAGCGGTGCTAATATCAAGACGAGTTCCCAAGGATTCTTGAAGAGATCTCCAAAAATGAGAGGTAAAACGAGCATCGCGATCAGAAATGATATTCAATGGTAAACCGTGTCGGCACACGATCTTCCGAACATAGATTTGAGCAAGCTGCTCGACAGAATACTTTTCGCGGATCGAAATGAAATGAGCAGATTTGGTTAAACGATCAATAATCACCCATATACTATCTTTACCTTTTTGGGTGTTGGGTAGTTTGTTGGTAAAGTCCATAGCAATGTCTTCCCATTTCCAAACAGGAATCGGTGGTTGCTCGAGTAGACCAAAAGGCCTTTGAGGTTCGGCTTTGACTTTTGAGGAAGTAAGACATTTAGATACAAACAACGCTACGTCCTTTTTCATACCCGGACACCAAAAGGTAGCACGAAGATCAAAATACATTTTATCCACACTGGGATGAACGGAATACCGCGAATTGTGAGCTTCGTCTAGTATACAAGTACGAAGATCATCGCGATTTGGGACCCACAAACGATTGAGAAAGTACAAAAGACCATCGGGTTTGGTTTCGAGTTGAATTTCGGCTCCACGTGACATTTCGTCGTACATGTTACCTTCTTCAACGGAGGTACATTGGGCTTGGAAGATACAGATTTGAAGATCGGATTGAACAACAACGCCTAGAAGAAGAACGGATTTAACATTAACCTTTCGACTTAGGGCGTCGGCGACAAAAATCGCTTTACCAGGATGGTAGTGAATCTCGCAATCGTAATCACTAAGTAATTTGGCCCATCGTCATTGTCTCATGTTGAGATCTTTTGGTCAAAAATATGTTGAAGGCCTTTATTATCGGTAAAAACCACACATTTCGTACCATAGAGGTAATCTCTCCAGATTTTGAGAGCGAAAACGACGTCACCAAGTTCGAGATCATGAGTCGTGTAGTTCTTCTCGTTGGCCTTAAGTTTCCTTGATGCGTAAGTGATGACTTGACCTCGTTGCATGAGAACACAACCAAGACATTGATGAGAAGCATCTCAAAATACAACAAAGTCGTCATTTTCATCAGAAAGGGTTAGAATGGGAGCATTGCAAAGCATGTCCTTAAGAGTACAAAGGCTTCTTCTTGCTTCGAACCCCAATCGAAGGGTTTTCCCTTATGGGTGAGAGAGGTAAGAGGCAAAGACATCTTAGAAAAATTTCGAATGAAACGCCGATAATAACCGGCCAAAACAAGGAAGGATCGAATTTCCGTGGGAGTCGTTGGAGTTTTCTAATCCTTAACGGCCACAATTTTAGCAGGATCAACATGAATACCTTTTTTGTTTACGATATGTCCTAAAAATTGAACTTCCTCTAGCCAAAATTCACATTTGGAGAACTTGGCTTAAAGTCGTTCGTTTTTAAGGAGTTCGAGAATGGAACGCAAATGATGTTCATGTTCGGCTTTGGATTTAGAGAAGATAAGGATGCCATTAATAAAGAAAATAACGAATTTATCAAGGAATGGTTTGCAAAAGCGGTTCATGAGGTCCATAAATACCGCGGGTGCATTTGTCAGCCCGAAGGGCATAACCAAAAATTCAAAATGTCCATATCGAGTAAGAAAAGCGGTTTTAGGAATGTCTTCTTCGCGAACACGCAATTGATGGTAACCCGATCGAAGATCGATTTTGGAGAAACAAGTTGCGCCTTAAAGTTGGTCGAATAGGTCTTCGATACGTGGCAAGGGATCTCGATTTTTTATGGTGAGTTTGTTAAGCTCTCGGTAATCGATGCACATACAAAACGATCCATCTTTCTTTTTCACGAAGAGAACGGGAGCGCCCCAAGGAGAAGAGCTAGGACGAATGAAACCTTCATCGGCAAGTTTGTTGGAGTTGGTTCGACAATTCTTGCATTTCTGACGGGGCTAGATGGTAAGGAGCCTTGGCTACGGGCATTGCGCCGGGCACAAGATCGATTCGGAATTCAATCGGACGAATGGGTGGAAGACCGGTGACATCATCGGGAACGACATCGAGGAAATCACAAACAATAGGAATATCAACATGAATACCTTTTTTGTTTACGATATGTCCTAAAAATTGAACTTCCTCTAGCCAAAATTCGCATTTGGAGAACTTGGCTTAAAGTCGTTCGTTTTTAAGGAGTTCGAGAATGGAACGCAAATGATGTTCATGTTCGGCTTTGGATTTAGAGAAGATAAGGATGCCATTAATAAAGACAATAACGAATTTATCAAGCAATGGTTTGCAAAAGCGGTTCATGAGGTCCATAAATACCGCGGGTGCATTTGTCAGCCCGAAGGGCATAACCAAAAATTCAAAATGTCCATATCGAGTAAGAAAAGCGGTTTTAGGAATGTCTTCTTCACGAACACGCAATTGATGGTAACCCGATCGAAGATCGATTTTGGAGAAACAAGTTGCGCCTTGAAGTTGGTCGAATAGGTCTTCGATACGTGGCAAGGGATCTCGATTTTTTATGGTGAGTTTGTTAAGCTCTCGGTAATCGATGCACATACAAAACGATCCATCTTTCTTTTTCACGAAGAGAACGGGAGCGCCCCAAGGAGAAGAGCTAGGACGAATGAAACCTTTATCGGCAAGTTTGTTGGAGTTGGTTCGACAATTCTTTCATTTCTGACGGGGCTAGATGGTAAGGAGCCTTGGCTACGGGCATTGCGCCGGGGCACAAGATCGATTCGGAATTCAATCGGACGAACGGGTGGAAGACCGGTGACATCATCGGGAAAGACATCGAGGAAATCAAAACAATAGGAATATCTTGGATTTTCCTTTCCTTTTTGTCTTCTGTCACCGAGAGAGCTAGAAACGGAACGTAATTTTGGCTTAATATTAGCAGCACGATATGAGATTAAGTCTTATAGAAGTAGCGTTCCCAAAGACTTTAAGAATTTTACCGTTGACTAGCGGAATGCGAATGAATTTATCGAAGCAAACAACTTCGGCATGATGCAAAGATAACCAATACATGCGTACTATGACATCGAAACTTCCCATTTGCAACAGGATGAGATCGATGGAGAATTTATGATTAGCAAGGATGGGAGTACAATCGCGGACGACGGAGTTGATGGTAATGGAATTGCCATGGAATTGTCATTGGCGACTTCAACGGAAAACAACGGGAAAGCTTAGTTCGAGGCATAGCAAGTTTCGATTCAAATTTCAAAGATATAAAACTTCTATCGGCACCAGTATCAAATAAAATAGAAGCCAAATGATGGTTCAACAAAAACATACCGTTCACGACATCGTTTGCCACTTGAGCTTGATTTGCATTCATCATGAAAGCTCGTCCTTGATTGCCATGGTTGACTTAAGGTGCTTGTTGTGGAGGAGGTGGAGGTGGTACTTATATAGCTTGGATGGGTTGGATGAGTGGTGCATTGAGTTGGGAAGTTGAGGTTGATAAGTTTGGACTTGATAGGCTTGGGTTTGGTAGTAGGTTATGGTTACAGTTTGGGCTTGGTTGGCAAAGGTTAATCGTGGGCAATTGTTGTGGAAATGGTTGGGATCGCCACAATTGAAGCAAGATCGGGGTGGTTGGGGTTGGTTTTGTGGGTAGGGTGCACAACGGTTTTGGGCATTTTGGGGAGTGGTTCTTGATTGGTTAGGTTGGCTTTGTAGTGCGGATCGGCATGTAGTATTGATATGGCCAAAACGGTTACAAGTAGTGCATTGGCGACATGGCAAATGTGATGGGTGGTGTCGTTGGCAAGTGTTGCGTAGCCGGAAAGTACCGGTATAGGGTCTTTGGTTTTGGGGAGCTTGGGTTTGGTTTTGTTGTTGTGGTTGGGGTTGAGTAACGGCATAGTTTCGGTAGATGGTTTTGGGTTTCTTCTTCTTGTTGTTGTTGTGTCGGGATGAGTTGGAGTAGTTTATGGCTTGTGGTGCGGGTTCAACCTTGGCTTGAGTTACGGGCTCGGGCTTGGCTTTCTCACTCGGTTTCTTGAGTGTTAGAGTGCCCGCCTTCAAATGATTTTCTGATAGCGCACCGGCTAAAGTGATGGCGTCCTCAAGGTTCACAGGTTTGCTACTTATAACAGAGTCCCGGATTTGCATTGGTAAACCCCCAATGTATTTGTCAAGCTCGCGTTCAGTCGGGGTAACCAAGTGAGGGACAAGAATGCTCAACTCGTGAAATCTGAGTGAATAAGCGACGTTATCACCATTTTCTTGCTTTAGGTTCCAAAATTCTTCCTCATGCTTTTGGAACTCGTGTTTGGGACATAATTTCTTCAGCATAATTGCCTTGAGATTGGCCCATGGAAGAGTCATAACCGTATCCGAACCTTGGAGGTGCATAACACTACCCCACCATGTTAGAGCGGTCTTTCTAAACTTGGGTGAAGCGAAATTTGTCTTTTTCGCTTCGGGGCATTCGCTATGTCGAAACACACACTTAATCTATTCGAACCATTGCAACAAGGTAGTCGCACAGTTGGTTCCAAAAAACTGGGATGGTTTGGCACTAGTGAATTGCTTGTACAAGTAAGATGCGGGTTTGGGTTCAACGGGTGCGGGTTGGTTAGCTTGGATTTGGGTTACAAGTTTGGGAATAACAGCAGCCGTTTGCTTGACGATAAAAGCAGCCATACGTCGGTTGATGTTCTTGCGTGGTCTTAGTGGAGGCATGCTAAAAGAATATAAAGAAAATGGTATAAGTTTTTGGGTAAAAAGAAATGAATATGAAGGTGCATAAAATAAAATAAGATGAAGTTTAAATTATTGATTGTGAATCCTATAGTTAGTAAGGAGGAGATGTTAGTGTTAGATAAAAAAAATGTAAATCTTTTTATATCAACAACAAAACCGAAAACAATAGTAAATGGTTTTTGAGAGGTTAAAGCTTGAAAATTTGAGATTTTGAGATTTATAGAGTCGGAAAATCGTACATGAACCACCATAATTTGATAATCCAATACTAAAACAAAGTTTTTATAAAACACCATATTGGAGTCTAAACATGTATACGAACCACCGCAACTTTTTAACACAATAAATCGAGATACAACGTCATGTCAAAATACTAGTCCACGAACCACCTTAGTTCTATTGTTTTGACACCGAAAAATTAGGATGGCGATCGGAACGCTCGCATTCGACTACTTAAAGTATTGAAATTTATAACATGATTTGTGGCTTAGAAAACGAGCATTATATTTCAAACCGTCCCATGTTATTAAATCACCTTCGATTCCTGGAATCTTTTTGTCAAATAGTTGTTTTATAATGTCTCTTTTACTATTATGGCTACAAACCCGATATAAACGTAACCTTTAAGGGGTTTGAAACAACGGGATCCAAGTTAATCTTGTAATCTATAAAACACAATGAAAATCTACTTTTTGCGTTTTAAGGTAAGGATACCTTGGAAATACTATGAAAGTATGTGTATGTGAACATTTAGGATATTGGTGAATTTTAAACAAGATTATAAATAACATACGATATGAACAATTAAAATAGGGTAAACGCGTATAAGCACATGTATAGGACCCTAAGCATAACAATTCTAGGTCGTTACGTCTAACCACATATCTTATTGTCATGGCTATGATACCAATCTGCCACACCCCGACCAAAGGCGGCGGAACATGCCGAGGTGTAACGATTGCCCATAAGCACATGACAGTAATTAAAGCGACAATATTTAACAAACTCATTTCATATCACAACATCGAAAATGTCACATAACAATATTCATAAGACAAATACAACAAAATATAGCAAATTTATCAAATCAAATATTGTTCATTTTTGCTAATATCCTAGAGATATTTGTGATGTTTGCTTCTACAAACTCCATAATCAACCTAGATGCAAACCTGTAACATTTCATAAAATAAAGTTTATCAAAACAAAGGTTGGTGAGCAATTCATAGTTTTGAACAATATGTATGTAATAAGAAAAGTCACAATCTTGTATACAAAACAACAAATAAATAGCAATAATTTGGATAATATGAGGTCGCTAATAAGATTACATTAGCGGCACCGTCTATAAGAGAATACCAAATAGATTAGGATTTCATGAGGTCGTTAATAAGAATACATTAACGGCACCGTGCTATAAGAGAATACCATATAGTTCACGGATTTATGATTCAACCCTCCAAAAGCGGTAAACACATAAGCATATAATCATGTAAGCATTGAACACCAAATCGATCATTTATTTAAGTAAAGTATACAATAACGTTTATGGTTTAAGACTCAAATATAAAGAATTTAATTTGAATAAGTATGAAATGTCACCCCCAAAATAAAAGATAGAAAACGGGGGATGAATGTACTCACGTTCAAGTAATAAACTTGAAAAGTTGATAATTTGGAGATTTGCCGGAACGACGGGTTTAACTTATGAAGCCTAAATAAAAGAAAGTCTTGGATTTAGAAAGGTTGTCTTGAAGATCTTTAAATAAAACAATTGTTGCAAAAAGTAAACAATTAAAGTTCAAGGTTTAAAATGTAACTATTTAAGAATTTATAATAATAACCCTTTAAAAATGTAAATTTGCTCGAAACCGGGTTAAAGTATCTAACCATATGTTGAGTCAAGATTTGACCCAAAACTGATCAGATGGAAGATTGGAATCTTCTCAACCTCCTTAGAAATGACAAAGTACGGAACCGGGCACACCTTAGTCTTCCGAGCAAGCTTTTACTTAGCCGGGTACGATATTTTGTCTATCGGGCAGAGTTATCTTCTTGAAGTCTTCTTTAGTGGAAATCCGGGCAAGGGTTGCAAATTAGTGTATTACCGGGCATGGTTCACTAGTTTATGCTTATCCGGGCAAGGATCACTTTATCAAGCAAGTCTTTTCTTCATAGCCAAGTAAAGTTCACTCCCGAGTAAGCTTTTGGCTAACCAAGCTCATGAAGCCAAGTAATTGGAAGACCGGGCAAGGTATTCATTAATAATTATGGTCCAAGTATGCTTGATGTCTTGATGGAATATCTTAAGAATCATCGGGCAAGGTTCAACTCAAGCAAGGAACAGTGCTACCAAGCACACTTTGCTAATAAGTTATTCTTTAGCAAAGGGTTGAAGGGACCATTGAAGAACAAGGTTGCTCGTAAGGGTTTGTCGGGCAAAGTCTGGCAAAGTCAAGAAGATTGAAGTCTTCCCGGTGAGTATTTTTCTTGGTAAAATACTCTTCAAGTAAAGTCTACCCGAAAACTGATCCCGAGCACACTTCTATGTTACCAAGTTATGAAAGATGGCAGAGCATACTCGGAAAGACAAATTGATGCAAAACCTACCCGGAAGACTTGTTTTACACTTAGGATTATTTCTGAATATGTAATTTGAATATGTTTTGGCATTTAGGGTTTCTAGAAGGAATGACAGCTGTCCAAGGGTGTCAGGCCAATAAAAGGAATAATTAGGGCACACCTGAGGACACAGAGAGAGACACAACACGGAAAAATAGGCGGCTGAATACTAAGTGAGAATATTTATCCACTGTTGTTTTCCTTCAAGAAACCCTAAATTGATTATCCTTTTGTATGATGATCTTCGTATGAATGGAAATCTTTTGAGTGAATCTTGTGTGTGTTATTTACATATGAATATTGATAGCAACTACCCTGTTTATTATTGATTCCGCCTTTAATAAACAGTAATCTTTTTAAATATAGCAACCCGTCATTAACTCCCTTGTCGACACATTTATTTGTGTGAGTTATAACATGATTTGAGTAAGATCCAGCTGAAATCGGGGACCTGACAAGTGGTATCAGAGCTTGTTGCTGCTATTTTAGTAAGATTCTTGTTGCTGACTGAAGATTTGAAGAAAGATGACGTAAGCAGACAACTGATCTATTGAAAAGTGACGTCAGCAGCTCTGTTTTTATTTTTCTTCCAGATCTACAATCTATTGGTGTTTTCTCTTCCTTATTTCAATTAAAGTTTTAATCTTTATTTATAAATCTTGCTCTAATTATATAAGACACATCAGATCTTAAAAACATGTTTTCAGATCTAATTATTTTGAAACTCTGTTTTTACAAAGAAACTGATTTTGATTCTTTCAAAAATGTCTGGATATGAGGAACAAGAATTGTCTACTAACAAGATTCCAAGATTGTATGGACAGGAAAACTTTACCAAGTGGAAAGTACTCTTTGAAGCAGCCGTTTGCTACAATGATGTTGATATGTGGAATTCAATAAAGAATGGAACACAAGATAACAATGAAGGTGCAAATGCTAACACAACCGTTGTTGTAAGAGAAAGATTGAGAAAGATAGATAACAGGGCCTTAGCTATGATTAAGCTAGGACTTTTTTGGGAAATTTTAACCAAGGTGGCACATCATACAACTGCCAAGGTAATGTATGATACCATTCTTGAGATGTATGAGGGGAATACTGAGCTGAAGAACATAAAGAAGCAAAGATTGAAGCAACAGTTAGAAAGGTTCAAGTATAAGGAGGGAGAAAGATTGAAATCAATTCTAGAACGATTTCTAGCTATTGTGAATGAGTTGAGAATAACTGATTATGTTACGACCGATTTTGATCTGAATACTAAACTGCTCAATTCTATGCCCAAAGAATGGTATACTGCCTGCAAGTTCATCCTCCAAAAACCAAATTTCAATGATTTGAAGGTGGATGATGTAGTATGCTTCCTTCAAGCTGCAGAAATAGAAATGATTGAGAATGAAATGATCAAAGAAGAGAAGCCATGTTTTCAAGTAACCAATGCTCTTATTGCACCTATGGGGAACTTGTCAACCAAAAACTAGCTACAGATTCCCATCATTGAAGAACCAATTGAGCATGGTGTTGATACACCTAAGGCTTTTGTTGGTGGTAGTTCAAGCAACTCACAAAATCAGCAAAGTTTTAATGTTCAACTCCTAGAAGAACATGATTCAACCTTAATGACTAGTGGACATACACCTTTTGTTGGTGGTAATGGAAGTCATGGATCAGATTATCATGGTTTGTTCTCAATGTTCACTGAATCTTATAATGCTTTTGTTGCAAAGAACAGGGTTCATGCAAACATTTTTCAAGAAAATTTGGAGCAAATTGATGCAGATGATTTGGAAGATATGGACTTGAAATGGCAAGAAGCCATGTTGGCTCTAAGAAGCAAAAGGCTATATAACAGGACTGGTAGATCTCTTCTATCATGACCTAATGAAAGAATTAAGTCATTTAAACATCCTGAATGAAAGGCCTGTAAGTCCGATTTGCGTGGCACGTAAGTCCAACGTTCAACCTCACATATGTTGGTAGAGTTGAAAAGAAATATCTTATAAATTTTTCAAAAATATGTTCTGTCATTAAAATTTTTAACCAAACCAGGGGTCAAAGTCAAATTGGGGTGATCTGGAGAAAGCCAAATAAGCCTTGAGGATAGATAAGGAGCACCATAACACAACAAGTGTTATCCATTAAATTTTCTGCTACTTAATTGAAAATTAATCATATCACCAAAGAAATGAAAATCATGTTAAGTCTAGACCTGCTGTTGACCTATCTTTGTAGTCATAATAATGCTGAGAATGAAGTATTGAGAAAGCTACTTAGTCAATATGATCCCATTCCTGAGATCTTTTCAGTTTATAGAAGAACTAGTTTTGAAGTGAAACATAACTGAAATTTGATCTCTAAATGCACCATTTTCTCATAAACTATAATCTGTAATGATACATAACTGACAAATGTCTTTGACAAGTGGTTTAAGTCAAAAAAGTGTTGCATTTTTCCTTTAATAGGTTGAATATGTAAGTTCGGGTAAGGTTTTATGTTTTTTAAACCTTTTCGGTCACAAAACAATTGAATATGGTTGAATATGTATTTTCAGATAAGGTTTAATTTTTTATAACCTTTCCAAGTACACTTAGATGTTTTTATCTAAGTTTACTATTTTCGGGCATGCTTTGAAGTATTTGATACTTTTCGGGTAGAGTTAATACTTTAAGTCACTTTCCGGGCAAGCCTGATTGCTTATGTTTGAATACGTATTTTCGGGTAAGGTTTTATGCTTTTTAACCTCTCCGGGCACACTTAGTTTTTTTTATCTAAGTTTTTCTTTTTCAGGTATGATTTGATGATTTGAATTTTCTCGGGTAGACTACACTGTTTAGTTTAGTTCCCAAGCATACCTGATGTTTGAATATGTTAATCCTAGCAAGCTTAGTGCTAACATAGGATTGTCGGGCAAGCTCTATGAAATTTTTAGACTATAGTACACTTAGGTGTTTTATGTTTAATTTCATTTCGAGCATGCTATGTATTATTTGTGGTTATGATTGCTTTGAAATTACAAGTAACTTTATCTTTACATACTTTACCATATTTGGACACACTTTTAAATAGATAAAGAACCCATTCCTTAAAGAGATAAGGAATTTATGAGCTAAAAGACAAAACACTTTTCAAGATTCTCTCTTTATCTGACATACAAAAGAAAAGCAAACTTTACAGAACTTTATCCACATTTTTTTAATGAAGATATGTACTTAAAGCTGTCTTAAACTCCATTAAAGAGATTGTCTTTATATATTTCAGTTTTGAAACTTCCTATTACTTACATTTGCTTTGTGTGTAGGTTTCAATATCATTCAAGACAACGGTTTGAATTGAAATATTCTTTATCTCTTAATTTCTTTTTTATTCTTCTCATTAATACGTACATTATTTTGGATCTTACTGACAGTTGTGTGTTCATCTGTTAACAGAAAATCAAAAATGGATCCAACTTTAGGCAATTCCAATTCCTACAAGCATCATCTTTCTGAAGAACTAAAGAGGGCTTTACAAAGAATTCAAACCCTAATGAATGAGGTTGAGAAGACCTCAGCTGCCCCAAAACAGGGGAAGAAATCACTGAATCAGGGGGAGAATTAATTGAAGCTGCTCTCAATCTATGAAGAAGATAGTTCAGATGCTGAAACTGACAAAGTTCAAGAAGATGAAAGGAAACATCTTGAAGAAAGAAAGAAACTAAAAGGAAAGGAAATTGCTATAGAAGGTGATGAAATTCAGATTGTCAATTCATCAAAAGAAAAGTTAACAATCTTAGAAATTGATGAATCTGAAGTAGAAGCCAAAAGAGTCTATGTGCAAAAAATGACAGAAATTCAAGACAGGCAATTTCTAAGCCAAACATTGACTGATAAAGATTTTGAAGAACAAGTAAGCTTGTTAAAACTGTTTGAAGATGAGAAAAAGATAAGGGATGAAGTGAAGTATGATCATCAGAAGGAAGTACCACAAGAACTGATTGAAAGTTGCTTAAATGATCCAGAAATTCCGAATGGAGTGCTAGTCTCTCTACTCAAATTGATTAAACAAGAAGAACCAAAGAAAGAGGTAAAGGAGAAATTAGACACTGTCATTGACAAGATTTCAAAGGCTTTGAATAAAGAAAGACTGCTCAAGACAATGAATTGAAAAGTTTGAAACTGGAAGATGAATTGGATCAAGAAATAAAAATTCAAAAGTACTTGAGCAAGTATGGTGGAAAACCAAAATTTTTGGTGAAAAATGGAATTCCCTTTGACTCAGTAAAAGGCATGACAAGAAAAGAAATTTTGAGCAATTTCAAGAAAATGAAAGGACTACAGTTAAACAAGAAGAAAGAAACTGCTCAGTCTCTAGAAGCAAAGAACAAGGGATTATCCAGAAAGATGATTGATCTTCTAAAATGACATTGAAAGGGAAATCCAAAGAAAAGCCAATTTGCAACAAGACAATATCCTCTATTTCGAAACAGAACTTAACAAAGAAAAGGAAAATGTGTGAAACTTCTCAAGAGAAAACAAGGGAGATACAATTGAAGATGGATAAACCTTTCATCAAGGCTGGAGTAAAAGCCAAAAATCCTTCAGTCAACTACAATGTCATGCCAAATGGGGTATTTTATGACTCCAGGACTGAACATCTGAATGTTATGATGGATAATGGAGAAATTGTGAAGATCTTCTCTAAATATGACTTCAGAAAATTCAATCTATGGCAACTGACTATGATTGCAGCACTGCATCTCTCTGATTATAAAGAAAGGCAAAGGCCTATAAGTGCTGAGCAATAAGAACTGTTAAGATACTTAAAAGAGCAAGAAAAGTTGAACTTTCCATGCCTAAACAAGCATCTCTGGCTAAAATGAAGAGTTTTAGAGTAGGATTTACTTTGTAATGTCTTTTGACAGACTTTTGAATATGTAATTGTTTATTTAATTTGATTATGTAACTTTGATTTTGAATTAGATGTATATTTTTAATCCTGTGTAACTAACTATAGATGTGTTTTGGGACAGCTGAGGTGTTCCAATCTAGGGGGAGATTGTTGAGTCAAGATTTGACCCAAAACTGATCAGATGGAAGAATGGAATCTTCTCAACCTCCTTAGAAATAACAAAGTATGGAACCGGGCACACCTTAGTCTTCCGAGCAAGCTTTTACTTAGCCGGGTACGATATTTTGTCTATCGGGCAGAGTTATCTTCTTGAAGTCTTCTTTAGTGGAAATCCGGGCAGGGGTTGCAAATTAGTGTATTACCGGGCATGGTTCACTAATTTATGCTTATCCGGGCAAGGATCACTTTATCAAGCAAGTCTGTTCTTCATAGCCAAGTAAAGTTCACTCCCGAGTAAGCTTTTGGCTAACCAAGCTCATGAAGCCAAGTGATTGGAAGACCGGGCAAGGTATTCATTAATAATTATGGTCCAAGTATGCTTAATGTCTTGATGGAATATCTTAAGAATCATCGGGCAAGGTTCAACTCAAGCAAGGAACAGTGCTACCAAGCACACTTTGCTAATAAGTTATTCTTTAGCAAAGGGTTGAAGGGACCATTGAAGAACAAGGTTGCTCCTAAGGGTTTGTCGGGCAAATTCTGGCAAAGTCAAGAAGATTGAAGTCTACCCGGTGAGTATTTTACTTGGTAAAATACTCTTCAAGTAAAGTCTACCTGGAAACTGATCCCGAGCACACTTCTATGTTACCAAGTTATGAAGGATGGCAGAGCATACTCGGAAAGACAAAATTGATGCAAAGCCTACCCGGAAGACTTGTTTTACACTTAGGATTATTTCTGAATATGTAATTTGAATATGTTTTTGCATTTAGGGTTTCTAGAAGGAATGACAGCTATCCAAGGGTGTCAGGCCTATAAAAGGAATAATTAGGGCACACCTGAGGACAGAGAGAGAGAGAAAAAGAGACAGAGAGAGACACAATACGGAAAAATAGGCGGCTGAATACTAAGTGAGAATATTTATCCACTGCCGTTTTCCTTCAAGAAACCCTAAATTGATTATCCTTTTGTATGATGATCTTTGTATGAATGGAAATTTTTTGAGTGAATCTTGTGTGTGTTATTTACATATGAATATTGATAGCAACTACCCTGTTTATTATTGATTCCGCCTTTAATAAACAGTAATCTTTCTAAATATAGAAACCCGTCAATAACTCCCTTGTCGACACATTTATTTGTGTGAGTTATGACATGATTTGAGTAAGATCCAGCTGAAATCGGGGACCTGAAACCATAATATTTACTTAACCTATGTTAAGTAATAAGGTGGGAAAAATGCTAAAGTGCAAGTTCCTTTAGGATAAAGATACTAAAACGGGTCTTTAACGAGTGTTCGGGTTGTTGGTTCGGGTCTTGACAAATGGTCAAACCCAAAGTCATCTTTCCAAACTAATGAATGTTATGAGATAACTCAATAAAACTTAATAAGACTTAACCAAGTATGTAGATCTATTGTTTAAGAACTAACAACGTACGTTAAGCGAGTGTTCACTTTTGTCGGTCCAAACTTTGTTATGAGATCAAGTTGGATCCAACATTTCCAAGTACTTAAGAAAATAATTAAAATCAGTTTGTAAACTATTTTTAAAGAAATATACAAGTCTTGTAGCTAAAAACACACTTGTGTGTCTTAAGCGAGTAAAAATCAGATCGGTTCGGTTTCCATCTCACAACAAGTTCATAGATGGATTCCACATACCCATATATCATAGATCTTGTATAATAATGTACAAATGAAAATATTTAAGTTCTACAACTAAAAAGTCAACAACAAGTCTTTTTAACAAAAGTTCGGTTTGTTTCGGTTTCCATCTCACAGTGAGTTCATAGATGGTCTCCACATACCCAAGACTTGTACATGTGACTAACAAACTAAAATGAGCAGAAGTTAAGCATAAATAATATGTGAAAACAATTTATGTGAGTGTATATATATCAAGAACACGAAGTCCTCTATGAAGCCTTACCTTACGAGGTCCGAAACTTAACCAACCGGAGTCGGAGAAGTAACTACCTATGGTAACAAGGGGTGTGTATTATATATATGTTGTACCACCATAAAAAAGTATTAATAAGATTATATAAGCTAATTAGAATGAAAGATTAAACTCGGTTTGACATTTGGAAGTCAAACCTTCAAGAACACTAAGAAAATAACAACCTTGAATCTATGGAGTTTGAGAGAGAATTTGGAGATGTAGCAAGAGTAAAATGAAGAAGATGGGTGTATATATATAGGGTAAGGGTCAAAGCTCCTTTGCAAGGTTCTCTTTTTATGTTTACATGTAAATAGGTTGGTTAAACAAACAAGCAAAGCATTTTCCTTTCCTTTGAACCTCCCTTTGACATGCCCCTTACCACTACAACCTTTTCCTTGGGTTCTTAATGATGCCTCTTCTTCAATCCTCCATCATTGATCGCAAGAACGGGTAAAACCTTTTTACCCATTCCGGCTTCGGCTGTTTTGAGCATTGCATGAAGCTCACCAATGCTCTTGTCCCATCTGTTCATGCTATAATTCATAAAGAATGTCTCAAACCTTTTAGTTACGCCATTAAGAATCATATCCGTGGCTAACTCTTTTGAGATGGGGCAGTTAAGCCGTTCAAGCCGATCTATGTGGCTTTTCATCACATAAGATGAGACAGATTTGGTTTCTTCCATACGACATGCATGAAACGCTCGAACCGTTTCGAAGCGTTCCACCCTTGCTTGAGTAAGGAACATTTCCTTAAGCTGGGTGATCATGTCATATGCCCCAAGATTCTCGAAATCCTTTTGGATATCGGGAATCATTGTTCCCAACATGAGGCAAGAAACTTACACCGAATCCTCGGTGTATTTCAACCAATCGTTGTAGGCATCCAAGTTATTAACATCAGGTTCAATAGGAATAGGATCGTCCAAAATACAGGATTTCTTTTCTTGCTTGAGAAAAATTCTCAAGTTTCGATACCAATGCATAAAATTGTTGTAATTTATATGATCCTTATCCAGAATGGATCTCAGTGATAGAATATGCAAAGGTGGGATAATTCCGTTGGATGGGTTGTTGTTTGCGGCCATCTATAAATTTAACAAAGCTCAATTTTATTATTTTCGATATCATTAATAAATTTTAATCGTTAATACCCTTTAATGTCTCCAAATAAATAAATGATTAAAATATAGAATCCAACATTTCATTCAAATAGTAGTTAGGTGGCCTTTATCAGACTATTCAAATTAACAAGGTAGTCAACGTTTGACAATTGCAACCCTTTGCAACTTCTAGCTTTATGGTTAAACATCATATGATTAGTTGGCATGTTTAATCCCATTAACACCTTTGTACGCCATGCTTCAGTGACCCTATTCACAAGGTTTCCAAATCAAGTCGTCCTACTTACACACACGTGTGAGTTTACACAAACAAGTGGTTAGGTGACCTTTATCCCAGAAGTATTGTAAATCCACCTCAAGATCACAAGTTTTCTTAAATGTGGTTAGGTGACCTTTATCCCACATCAAGTTCCAAAGTGATTTGAGTGTTGTATAAAAGGATGGTGTTTAACTTGTTTTAAAAAGGATTTTAAGTTTTCAAAATTCTAGATTGGAAAACAATTTATGTACCTTCCATTTGCATGCATTCAAATGTAGGGTACCTTTTGAAAACCAATTTTCTCAATTCCTTTTAATAAAACCCATTTTGAAATCATTAATAGTTAATAAAACCAATTTTATTACTTAATAATTTCAAAGGAATCAATTTTATGCAAGTTGTTGATTTTAATTGTTAACACCTATATCCAAATATGATAAAACAAAACATAAATCAACCACACAAGGTCACGGCTAGGTTATGAACATCCAAGCAAGCAACCTTTGACCAGAATGGTTCCCCTTTGACCCTTTGTTCTCGGCCAGAAACAGAGAACGTAGAGTTCTCGGCCAAGAAGCCAAAGCTTCATAGTTTTTGGCCCGGAGTTTTCGGTCAGCCGAGAACCTAGAGTTCTCGGCCAAGACCGAGAACCGAGAACATGAGTTTTTGGTCAATCGAGAACCTTGAGTTCTCGGTCAACCGAGAACCTGTTTTCGGCCAACCGAGAACCATGTTTCACAACCATGAGTTCTCGGCCAACCAAGAACGGGTCTCGTGGTGTTTTCGGCCAGACCGAGAACCATGGTTTCCCACCAAGGGTTCTCGGCCAGAGCTGAAAAATCCAGATTTGTAAAAACAAAATTTGACATCCAAATGACTTAATTTTTCCAGATTTCCACATGCATGTTGTGGTACAATCTTGAAAAACCAAGGGACAACCAATATGCCTAAATTTTTCTGCCAATATGGTAAAAATACCATAAACCCCGAACACTTTAGATACCATTATTGTAGCATGTAATCGTATAAGCGGCTCTTGATGCCATTGTTGGGTTCTTACAAGATTATCAAAGTTCAAATAAACCCTTTATTTAGTAAAACGCGGCGGAAATTAAGTTTTAAATCTTGTTAACCAATACACATAAAAACCGATTTATGATAAACCCAATCCAGGATCCATATACGATATACACACTATCAAACACAACCATAGGGTGTTAGATTACATACCTTTATTTTCCAGAAATTGAAAGGGATAAAAAAATGAATGACATGTCTTCAAAGAGTAAACCTCAACCTCGTATACCCTCCAAGCTCTCCAACAAACACCCAAAGTTTCTAGGATTTACACTCTTGCAAAATACCCTCCTTGTTTCTCTTCTTGTTCGGCCGAAAAAGAAAGAAAGAAAGATGGAGAGAACTTGTGTGTGTGTGTGAGAGAGAGAGAGAGAGAATGTGTGAGTTGTTATGTTGGTCTAACCCATACTCCGCTCACACATCTTGCATGTCATTGAAAACACAAGAAGAGAGACAGAGAGTGGAAAGGGGGGCCGGCCAATTTGGGCTCCCTCCCAAATTCAAAAATCTCATTTTTATTTCTATTGTTTACTTATAATGTTTATTTTACAAAACATAATATAAGTAACATGCAATACGGTATTTAACCAATTTAAATAGCATCTCTCAAGATATAAATTATCCATATAATTTATTTAACACACAAGTTCAAATATTTGGAAAACCAATTCTCCAGATATTATAAGTGCTTGATATTTATCAACTAGATCATATCTAATAATAAATATCATGGTGTTTGTCTAGCTTGTTATTGGGTATGACCCGACTTGGGTCATAACGTACTAGCCACATCAACTCAAAAATGTGTCTTGGGCAGATCGATTCCAACATTCATTACTTTGGTTTAAAAAAAATCATCTTCTGGTTCAATCATTCATGCCTTAACAAATACAATATTTTTAAGAGGTTTAACTCATGTATTGTTATAAAAACTTGTTTTAGAAAATCTTTTGTTCTCAATTTTAAGCACACAAGTTTTATCTTTATCAGATTTATCGGACACATTCTCATTCAACACCTTTTCAGCAACCTGAACACATACCTTACTCTCACACTCGAAACTATTTATAGATTTTTCATATTCAACATTTATAGAATCAGGAAAACATATTTCGGAATCACTCTTTGGAGTATTGATCTCCAAGTTTAACACCTTAAGAAAATATTTCGGTTCTTTTGGAATGTATGAATTCCAAATTGTAGGCGGAACTGAGTGATAACCTAAATTAATTTGCTCTTGATCACCATCATTCTTTGTAGGAATTATGTGAAAAAAAACATACGATGAGGCCAAATAACTCTTTAGCTTTTGACCAACTCTTTCAATTTCAATCTTGACATATTGTAACTCTTGCTTAAGAGCCGCATTCTCATCAATATGTCAATTAACAGCAATATGTTTATCTTCTATAGTGTGTATAAGCATGAGAATGGTTTACTCATATTCTTGATTTCGGTTCCACAAACGTTTTTCACATTTTTGTAATTTCTTAAAAGTTTCTTTTGTTTTATTAATCTCTTTAACAGTTTTATCAAAATTGTTTTTTAAGTGTTTTGATTTCAAATCTTTAATCTCACATTCTTCAAAATCTAAATCACATTTATCACATTTAAATACATTAGATTGTGAACAAACCTGGTTTACCATAAATGTATGTTAATCAATCTTTTCATCATCTTCCAAGTTTTCCTCTCTTGATTCCTTTTCTTGAGGTTGAACTTGCTATTGTTCCAGTTCTTCATCGACTTCCCCAAAATCAATATTACCATGTGTTACTTCTTCTCCATTGAACCAACCTGCAAAACTTTCTATTATATCAGGTGGAAAAATAGACTTGAAATAATCAGAGGGAATATGATGAATCCTATCATATGTGCACAGTTTAACAACCTCAAGCTCTTTCTTGATTTCAGCAACCAATTCCTCGGACTGGTTTATCTCATCAATTTTTTCAACAATCTCTACTTTCTCAGCTACCTCTTCAACCGTAACCTCTTTGAACACTTCTTCTACCATGTATTCAACCTCTTGAACACTTTCGTCAGTTTCATCAAGATATTCAAATACCTCAGCAAAATTCGCTTGTTGAACATAGTTGTTCCAGTTAAATCCATCATCCACTTTAGCAGCATGGTATGTTTTTGAAGTTGAAGCTTCAGCTTCAATTGGTTTCTTTCCATCATTAGAAGAATTGTTGGGAGAATTTTGATGGTAAATAGCTTGCCGGTTGTAATCTCTTTCAAAAGGATTTGCACTACTATCACCAACTTCTTTCTTTCTACATTCTCTTTTTAATTGCCCTTTTTCTTTGCATCTGAAGCATCTCACTTTGGATTTATCAAAACCCAATTTTCAAGATGTACCATTTAAACAATCTTTCTCAGTGATCTTTTGGAACCTTTGAGCTATCTGATAACACTTGCCATACACCATTTAATATCCAACATCTCCATTTCTTCAGGGTCTATTTAATCATAATCTTCTTTCATCATGTTATAGTTTTCAATTCTTCCAGCAATCAGACCTTCACACAATTCCAAAACATATCCAAGAAATGTCATATGCTCTTTGACATTATCAGCAGTTAAACCGTATGAATTCTTGAGATTTACAGCAACGTTACACTATAAACATAAGTATTTTGGTTCTTTGGCGGAGTATTCTGATCAGTAGGCATAGTTCCAGAGTAGATACTAGAATATTTTGTAGCTTGAGATTCGCCAAGTGAATTTCCCACAAATGTAGTTCCTTCAGTACATGATGTTGTCTGAATCTTTGGACTAGAAATAGGATTGTTATAAACCAGTCCAATATCTTGAACAGCTGCCGAGCTCTTCATTTTTTGTTTCTTCCTCAATTCTAATTCTTGAGCCTCTAGCTTCTCAATGAACCTAGCAAGAGGGAGAAGTTCATAAGCAACTGGATTTGATTATTGAATCATGATAAAAGTCTCCCACTCTTCAGGTAATGCATCAACTAATTTATCAATATATTCATATTCAGGCTTATCATCCCCATTCTTTTCATTTTATATACTAGGTGACAATATCTTTCATTCAGTTGAGCGAATGATTCACCTTTTACCAAAGTAAAGATATCAAATTCTTTCTTTAACAATGCCATCTTGGACTTCCGCATATTTAGATTTCCCCTATCTTTGTTAAGCAATGATCGCCAAATAGAATAGCATGATCCATTGTGTTGAAGCATCTAAAATGTTTCAGCCTTGATTGATTGTTGAAAGAGATTCAACATCTTTTTCTCTCTAATGAACAAAGCCTTTTCATCCTCAGCAACTTGTGAGAGTCGGTGATTTGTTCCATTTTCATTCTTAGGAATAACATATTCCTCCTCCATAACCAACCATGTATCATAACTTCCAACTTGCACATGAGTCTCAAATTTATCTGCCCATTTCGGTAATCCTCCATTCTGAGAAGTTTTGGTGGCTTGTTAACAATTCCCATTTCATTGTCACGCTTTAAACTTTGAAGAAGGGTCGACGGTTGTGACACAAACGTGTTCAAATTATCCATTTTTCTCAAACTAATCCAAACAGCCCGTATATGTTCAGTTCATGTATATGTCTCAAGTTAAACAGATAAGTCAAGTCAATGGATAAGTCAAGTCAAACGGATAACTTGTATACGTCCATATATGTCTTATACGCTACTAGAAATAGACTTATACAACGGATATGACATATCCTCTACAGTAACCCAAAAACATAATTTTGAAATTTTGATGATGCAAATGATCTTATTTTGAACTGAAATTTGGTAGGGTTGATCAAGAACTATAGACAACCATAATATGTAGAAATCATAAGTTTTTGATGGTGAAAACTTGTTGAATTGTGAAATCAAGTTGTTATGAATGACATTGTTGGTCAAATCTTCAAATCTTGTGATCTTTAAGTAGATACGAGCCAATGCTCTGATACCACTTGTAGGACATGCACGTATTAGGATCGATAAACCGAGTTTACAATCTACTCATTAACATAATGATCGGAAATCATTATGAGATAAGAAACACACGATAGATTCACTTTTAATATATTTTATATTCACTTAAACACCAATAACAGTACAAGGAGTGTGACAAAATCCAGCTCAGTACACAACTTGGAAATCTAGATCACTAACTAGAATGGACGGATAAGTCTTTATTTATAGACTATACGTATCCGCCATATATGTCATATACTTTGTATATGTACATCTACGTCGTATATGTACATATCCGTTGGATATGCCTTATAAGCTCATTATACATATAAAACCTATTTCCAATGCAAAATACAAGATCCTAGGACTAGACAGTATGCACAAACAACAAGTTGTAATAGTGTTCATTGACGATGTTTTAATTTATCCGAAAAGTAAGGAAGAACATGAACAACATCTACGGGTAATTCTGAAGTTGTTAAGGCATGAGAAACTATATGCAAAGTTGTCTAAGTGAAAGTTTTGGCTACAAGAGGAGCAATTTTTAGGACACATTGTAAACCAATAAGGAATTAAGGTAGATCCAAGTAAAATATAAGCTATTAAAAATTGGCAAGCGCCTAAGTCACCAAAAATAATCTGCCAATTTCTGGGACTAGCTTGATATACTGGTGTTTAATTGAAAATTTTTCCTGCATTGCTCAACCTCTAACCCTCTTAACTCAAAAAGACCGAGTGTATAACTAAGGAGAGGAACAATAAATGGCCTTCCAACCATTAAAACAAAAGTTGTGTGAAGCCCCAATATTAAGTCTTCTTGAAGGAACTGATGACTTGGTAGTCTATTTATGACGCATCTCGTACAGGTTTAGGATGGATACTGATGCAAGAAACAAGGTAATAGCATATGCCTCCCGACAATTAAAAGTACATGAGAAAAATTATACAACTCACGATTTGGAACTAGAAGCAGTTATATTTGCGTTTAAGATCTGGAGACATTATTTATATGGTACCAAGTGTACAATTTATATATACCACAAAACCCTACAACACATATTTGATCATAAGGAACTGGATATGAGGCAAAGAAGATGGGTGGAACCGTTAAATGACTATGATTGTGAAATTAAATATCATCCAGGCAAGGCCAATATAGTAGCCGATGCATTGAGCTAGAAAGAGAGATTTAAACCTTTGAGGCTACGAGCACTTGAAATGATTGTTCAAAGTAGTCTTATCGAGCAAATTTGTATCGCCCCAAATGAAGACTTAAAAGAAGATTTATTGGAAAAAGAAAACTTGTATGGGAACGAGAAGAATTTTGAAAAGAAAACTGATGAAATACTTCACTTCAAAAACCGAGTTTCGATTCCGACTCTTCATGACCTTCATGAATTGATTCTTGATGAAGCACACAAATCCAAGTATTCTATTCATCCAGGTACTGAAAAAATCTATAAAGACATGAAGGAATTTTATTAGCGGCCTGGAATGAAAAAGGATATAGCTATATATGTAAGTAAATGTGCGACTTGTGCTCATGTTAAGGCTAAATATCTGAAACATTCGGGAATGTTACAATAACCTAAAATACCCCAATGGAAATGGGAACAAATTACAATGGACTTCGTTGCACACCTTCCAAAAACTTCCCGAGGACATAATGCAATTTGGGTAATTGTAGACCGATTGACAAATTTGCACACTTCATCCAAACTCGTGCACACTACTAAGAAACTAGCTCGAATCTACATTGATGAAATCGTATCTCGACACGGTGTACCACTTTCGATTATTTCAGATCGGGATAGTCATTTCACTTTTCATTTTTTGCAAGTTGTACAATAACCTTTGGGAACCCGAATAGATCTGAGTACAACTTACCACCCTAAAACAGATGGCCAATCCGAAAGTTCCATTCAAACTTTAGAAGATTTGCTTCGCACTTGTGTATTAGACTTTAAAGAGAATTGGGATCAGCACCTCCCACTCATTGAATTCTCTTTCAATAATAGGTATCATAGTAGTATACAAACGGCACCATAAGAAGCATTCTATGTGCGAAAATGTAGATCGCCACTTTGTTGGATGGAAGTGGGTGATACTCAAGTTACAAGATCTGATTTGATTCAGAAAACAACCGATAAAATTCATAAGATTAAACGAAAACTGAAAGCCGCCAAGACCGAAAAAAGAGTTATGCTGATGTTCGTAAAAAACCGTTATCTTTTGAGATTGGCAACAAAGTGTTTCTTAAAGTGTCCCCATGGAAAGGTGTAATAAGGTTAGTTAAAACTGGTAAGTTAGGTCTGAGGTATATTGGACCTTTCGAGGTTATTGCTAAAATGGTCCTGTGGCCTACTGACTGAAAAACCTTTGGAATCGAGTTATATTCATATGGTTTTCATGTATCGAACTTGAAAAAGTGTCTTACTGATGAAACGACAGTAGTACCACTGGAAGATGTGCAAGTAAACGATAAGTTAAACTTTGTAGAGGAACCAGTAGAAATAGTAGACGGGAAAACCAGACAGTTATGACACGACAAAATTTCAGTGGTAAAAGTTCGGTGGAACTCACAACGAGGACCCGAATATACTTAGGAACGATAGGATGAATTTCAAAAGAAATACCCTCATCTATTTCCCAAAACTAAATCCATTGATACATCGAATTTCAGGGACAAAATTTCTTAACGGGGGGTGAAGTGGCATTCGTGACAAAACGAGGTACACCTTATTTTCTACGTGACGAGTAAACAATTAATCGATTAATTCGTAACGAGTAAACGATTAACCGAAAGATACTTATTATGAACCGGATTTATTAGGGGACCATATACAAGTGATATATGGAATATAATAACTAAAATATTGATATTATAGCCCTAGTATGTGCAAAACCACTTAAACAAAAAGATTTTCGTTTAATGATACGTTGCGACCTTAAACTCGATCGTATGTACCAAACAAGCATTATATCACCTTTCAAGCCGAAAAAGACTTGTAAAACACTTATATATGATGTTTTAAGCAATTCGTGAAAATATTTTGGAATTTTACAATGAGTTAGTATGTTTTTCTTATTTTACAAAATTGAGTCGAAAAAACACTAGTTTTTGCGCTATTTGTCAAACCCGAACTATGTTCGCATAAAAACCAAACCCGAACTAAATTTGGACTCAGGATTTCACCTTTTACGCAAAACAAGGCGATTAATGGCCAAATGAGGGGCCCATGGGGACCCCCATATGGCGGCCGCAAAAATGGTATCCACCCCGTTTAGTATATCATCTTGAATAAGCTTCCAACTTGATCAATTTTAACACTAAAACACTTTCACAACTTTTAGCCAGCTAATCTCCTTCACCTTTGTTCAAAACTTAAGGTAAAACATCAAATTTTTTATGGTTTTATGCATGTGTAATCATGTTTAAACATAAATAATCATGTTTTGATTTAAGAAAACCATGTTTAACCATATAAAACCCATTAAAATGATCTAAAAACATAATTTGATCTTAAACATGGTTAGTAATCAGAAACATATGGTTTTTTGGCAGAAAAAACGGATTAGAACGTTTATATTACGTTTTTACGGTATAAAAACTCGGTTTGAAACCCTAGCCGAAACCTTAATTAAAAAGACTTGATGATTGATGGTTTATCCTTGGTTTTGTTTTAATTGATCTGTAGATACTTTATATAGCTAACCAAGGACCCGAAAACTTGAAAATAGGGCTTAACATATTGGAAAACCGCAAAGGTAATAACCGAAACGCTCGTTTAGGGGTTGTTTAGGATTAGATTGTGACGTGATTGTTTTTAGACTATGAAACTTTTTAGGGACCTCAAGGATAATATGAATGATTCCCTTTCCGAATTTGGTATGTTTTAGATAAACAGAGAATAGTTGGTGATTTTATTACCGTTTATTGGCAATTTATTATGAAAAATAGCTAAATTTCTTAAACAATTATGAAATTTTGTGGAGAAATCAGAAATGACATTTTAAGATCAAACATAAAATTTAGAATCAATTGGAGAAGTTTAGATATGATTTGTGCATTTTCATTTAATCAGGTTTTTACAGCTGAATTATGCGCAAAAAGGTATTTAACTAGAGAGTTAAATTCTAAAAAATTTACAGACATTTTTTGATGATATTTTAACCATTAATAAAATTTATCGGAATTTTCGGGAATCGTTTGGTATAAACGGATGATTTATTTGTTAATTATAACGTATAAAATGAATTTTTATAAATAAATAAATAAGTAAGTGTAAAAATTCTGGAATTATTTTTATAAAATTCTACATACTTTAAGTTTTTTTTTACAAAAATTCTCATAATTTATGTATAATTATATAAATAGTTATAATAACTTAAAGGTTTAATTTATATATGTTTTGATAAAATCGGTAGCGTTATGTTTAACAAACTGACTTGTATGTCAAAACGTCAAAAATGGTTAAATATCATATTTTTGAATGAATTTGATGAAAAAGAAGTTTTGGAGTGATTTCCGGACTATTTGGGTGAATTGTACGCATTTTATACGATCAAGCCCTTATAAAAATGGAAACGAACCATGCGGCCAATCCAGATACTGAAACCCTAGTTTTCTTTGATAAATCGAATCATTTTATTAAACAGTACGTTTACCTAAGTTTGTGTGATCTTACCTATTTTCCGAAACGTGTAAACGACCAACTTGTTCAGGCATGAAAAACTATTAAACTGAGCCAAGACTAATTTTAAACATTTGAAATCATACAACGTCACAATCTAAGACTACTGACATGTTCTAGGCGTAACAGCCATACCCAGACTAATGGATGTACTAGTATTAACCATGCAATACCGATTATAGGAGTTGAGTTATAAAGCGTCGATTTAGTTTAATTAATGGATGTACTAGTATTAACCGTGCAATACCGATTATAGGAGTTGAGTTATAATCAAGGCATGCCACTTACATAAGTGTGCTACTGATACTGTATTACTATAAGGTGAGTTTCATGACCTCACTTTTAAACTATTTTACGAACTTTTGCGGTGGAAATCATGGTTACATATATATATCTATTATGATGTGAATTATCTAAGTGCTAACACTTAACAAGTCCCCACCAACACGAGTGATTAACTACGAGCCAGTGGCATGTGAATAGTACTATTGCTTTGACAAACCCAGTTGATAGGGCCGGTGGAGTGTACCGAAACTATTATTTAATTGCACGTGACCATACATCTATACTTAATATTTGCTATGTGGTGTTAGACATAGTACAACTTGGGGAAAATGGGCCAATAGTGCCAAGAGGAAGTGCGTGGGCGGATAGAGGGCTGCTTAAAGACCAGCACATTCAAAAGATTCACTTATGGCTAAGTATAATTACATCGTATACATACAAAACATGATTACTATGATTTCGCATACTGTTTCATTAAACTTGTGAAACTCACCAACTATTTGTAGTTGACCCATTTTAATATGATTTAAATTAGTTTGTTAATTTTCTTTATAAGCAATGAGGTTGATACTAAAGTTATCTGTTACATTCCCGTATTACGCTTCCGCATTTACCTAGTCGGGGTGTGACATACAACGAGACAATTTCCTTCAACTTTACTCAAAGGCAATTGAATGAACATTTGTAAGCATCATGTATACATACACACACATATGTGTGTATGTGTTTTTATGAGAAATATTCACACTCATAGCTTGTTCTCGAGACTATTCAAGACTTGAAAAATAAGTGCGTTAAAACTTGATATTTTTATTTTTAATATTAGACTATCATCTATGGTGAGGAGCATCAATGTCTCTCCACATTGTCACGTCAGCGCCACGTAAGTACCATGGGCATCAAAGCCTCAACCGATAATGTTCCACTATGGTTTAATACCCCTTGACGCCCCATTATATATATATATATATGGTTAAGTTCATGTGAGAAGTCATCTTAGTGTGAGAAGTGTGAGAAATCAATAAACCAATCAAAAATTTTATTTTCTATTTTTTATTTAAATAATTAGAAGGGTATAACTGTAAAATCTCAAAATGTTTAATTTGGCAAGTATTAAACATAGGAAGTTTCAAATTATAATGCTTTTATCGTTCTTTTTAATTTGTTTTAGGTATAAAGTCCAATAAAAAATACCAACTAAGCTGATCTTCTTCACGATAAAACTATACATACACATCATTTACATACCTACACAAGTTTAATATAGGGATTAATCTATAAAATAGTAACCAAGTTTCAAGATAGTTCCAATCAGGTCACTCACTTAAACTTTTGTTCTAATCAGATCACTTAACTTTTAAAATTGTTCCAATTATAGATATTTTACCTGATTAGCAGGTTAGTTTGGTTTTACTAAAATTAATTAAATAAAGTAAGATAAATCACAAAAGTTACTTCTTCCCGATATCACCAACTCACCACTAGTCCACAACATTTAGCCAACCATCAGTACCACCAAGACTTTAACGACCATCACCGGCCGAAATCACCACCACCGCCTGATATACCATGTTGCTCAACCCCAAACACAACTACAACTCGATTTCCCGGCCAACACCCATCACTACCGGCGACTTTTCTCCGACAGGCTATAACCACCATCATCGTCAGCAACTATTACAGGCTCCAAAATCAAGGCGGTGTGAAGCCCATATCGGAAAAATGAAGGGGTTATACGATTGTGACCGAAAAGATGAAGGGTTTGTGTTCTTGGGTTTAGAAACCCTCGCCGGATCTGGTGATATCACCTGAGATGGACCTGGTGGAGTGGTGGTGGTGGTCTTGTGGTTGAAGATAGGAAGGAAGTAGAGTGATATGTTACTTATATATATTATATTAACTTTATTTTGTTTAATTAAATTTAATAAAACCAAAATAACCTGCTATCTAGGTAAAATACTTAAAAGAAAAGTCTAAATAACCTGCTAATCAGGTAAAATATCTATGATTGAAATAATTTTAAAAGTTAAGTGACTTGATTAGAACAAAAGTTTAAGTGAGTGACCTGATTGGAACAATCTTGAAAATTGGTTACCATTTTACACAGTAATCCCTTTAATATATGCTAAAAAGTGTCAACTTTTGATGCTTGTTCTAATTGTTCTTAGGTCAATTTTTTTTTCATTCTTCACAATGCCTAAAATATTGGTTCTAATCATAGATTTTGTTTCGAATATTTTGAAACGCCAAGTTTGATTTCGGCTGTTTTAATCTGAAAACAAAACAAATAAACTTTGTTACCGTATTTTACATATAAGAAATACGAATAGTAATATAAGACCCTACACGATAAAATGCAAAAAAAAAACAAAAAAAAAAACAAACAAAAACATGCAAGATAAAACCAAAAATAAATGTTATATTTTACAAAATAGCATACTAAAGTTTACATAAACATCCAAGACATGCATACATAAACCCCTACACAGTAATAGACAAGTAAATACATGTAAGAATAAAACCAAAATAATTACGACATAGTATAATATAACATCTCAAAGTTTACATAAATAGCCTACACATGCATGCATAGTCCCTACACTGTAATATACAAACAAACACATGTCAAAGTAAACAAAAAAATAATAATTTCTACACAGTAGACCATAACATACTAAGGTTTACATGTGCCTTACACAACGTTTTTGCTTATTTCCAGTTTTGTAGGCTTGGAACCAAATTTGTGTAGGATGTTATCAATCGTTGTGTAAGATTCATAACCAGATACAAAGGAATCAAAAAGTGTAACACCCCGCAACCGCAGCGGAAACGTAAACGGGATGCGACAGACACCTCTGATATCAACCACATTGTTTATAAAGAAAACTGAATGCATTAATATACTTCAAATTACATTATCTTGTATTTCATTACCGTCTAGGTGATACACACATCTTACAATACGATACATAATTCTATCTGTTATAATGTATCCTAACATCCCGCACACAAATCTTACACACATCAAGCACTTAGCACGTAAGCAATCACTTCATCTAAATTGTACCTGAAAAGCATGTGAGAAAACGGGTCAACTACGAATAGTTGGTGAGTTTCACAATTTTAGTAAACCATTATAAATTCATATCATAATATAATATTATCTGGGGACACTGTTAACCCAGTACTGTACTCACTCCGGGGACACTGTTAACCCAGAAACACATCCAATAACCCCTGGGGACACTGTTAACCCAGAAACACATTTAATAACCTCTGGGGACACTGTTAACCCAGAAACACATTTAATACCCTCTGGGGACACTGTTAACCCAGAAATACATTTAATAACCTCTGGGGACACTGTTAACCCAGAACACTGTTTCGGGCCTTACAATATTAGCAACTCAGACAATTACCATCTTAATACATTACCGTACGATTCCCGTACAATAAACATTATATAAATACATTCATTTCCATGCGATCGGCATGTACTTAAACACTTTGATAAAAACATGCTTTCCGCCCCGGGAAAATATTTAAATCAGTTCAGTAAAAAGGGGCTCGTGAAACTCATCTTAGCACATGCAAGCAGGTAACAACAATCATTATCAATTAACACATCCAATCTGTAATATGATCCCTACGATCGTTATTATACAATTACTGTTTATATAATCTTTAACCTTATCAATCGGTACATCTGGGGACACTGTTAACCCAGGACTGTACCTGTTCCGGGGGCAATGTTAACCCAGAAATACTTCTCCGGACTCAGATTGTGATGTCGTTTAGAGTTCCATGGTCACAATTTCTATTAGTCGTTTTCTCGTTTTGCGTGCCTAGCACGAATATCCGTTTTATGTTTCAAAAATGAGTTTGGTCACCCACGACTCGAAAATAGTGGTTGTCTGATAATTTAATTTAAAATGTGAAATTATAGCTCGGTTTAGACGTCCCGATTGGCCGCGGGACCCGTTTCCGTCTTTGGCGTACCGGAAACTGTTAAATCGGTTAAAAATACTCAAATCATTCGACTTATTTTCGGATGATTCATTTTTACTTGTTTAACTCAATTATATGAAAATAGTCCATTTTTAAGGTTTTTATACACCAGTCAGCTCGCTTAAGCGAACTTCACCGGTTTACGCGTTTTAACTTTAAAAGTTTGATAATTAGCACGATTAATTATCCGTTTACTCTCGGATCTTGAAATTTTGCACAAATCACTTTTTAATAGTGGGGAATTTTATAAAAATATTTCCAGAATTAATTCTTATATTTAAAATTTATTTATCTATTTTTAAACACCATTTAAACACTAAATATGTCGTAAATACCAAACGACCTTAGAAAAATCCCAAATTTTTCCTGGATGTCCCCTGCCATCCACATAGTCCCCTGTAATTTTTCCAGAACCAAAATCTTCTTTTACATGCCCTTTTTCCAAAACCGAGCTAGAAATCCCTAGAATTCGTTTAACCAAAAAGCCTACTTAGACTTCTCCAACGGACCTAAAATTTTGTGTGTGACTTATACATGATATGAAAAGCTTATCTGAAATTTACCAGAATTTTTCATGATATTTAACTATTTTTCACCATTTTTGGCCAAAACCGAGCATTAAATTCACCAAATATTCATCCTTTATCCAAAAATTACCAAAACTTCACAGAACTCATATTTTCATGTGTTTAACACCTCTGTAAAATTTCATGACCTAACTCTAAACGACCAACAATCTGTCCAAAAACACATACACCCACATAAACCGAATATACCTTTCGTTTTCCGCCACTACAAGCTACAAACTCGTCTTTCCGCCTTATCTACCACTAAACACAGATCCTACAAACAACATAACACAATACCAAGCAAGTCACACTCACGATCAAGCCATTTCTTTCATGGTTACGGTTATGATACAAAAACAAAGATTTAAACCGTAAAAATTCGTTCTTGGTTCGTTTAACCCCTTTCTTGGACCAAGATCCCTTGTATAACCCGTATACATCACTTGATCATGCAAGAATCGGTTTTCATCTTTGAAACCTCATTTTCTTGCAAACAAACTCAAGAAAGGATGATGAACACGAATATAACTCGATCTTTACCTCGTTGTTCTTGCTAAAAATATCGGTTTTTGGTTCTTGATCTTGAGAGAATGTGAATATGGTTGAATTGTGTTGTGAAAAAAGAAAATGAATTGTTGTTGGGTGAAGGAGTTGCGACCGGGGGTAGTGAGGGGGTGGGGTGGGACCCACCTCTTCATTCTTGGCCACTCATTTGGATATCGGATATCCGGATAATGTTTTGGATAATCTGGTTCAGTTCGTTTTTCGGTTAAATGTTAATTTTGGCTTAAAACGAGGCTAAAACGGTCGTTTTTCGGCTTAAAAATGAAATTTATATAAAACCGATTTAAAAACTTTAAAAACTTAAACCATGACATTTATTAACTTAAAACATCATATTATTAGTTATTACGCATCTTTTTCGGCTTGATCGATCGTCTCTTGCTCGGTTTGGTATTAAAGGTTTCGTTTAACATACCGACGTACTATTAAATCGAAATCCTTTTTCTGTGCTTTAATCCACTTATCCCGAAGCTTTAATACTTCGTAACATCACTAAATATCATATATCTCGTCTATAATTGAACCCTCGATTCATTCGGGTTTCAATAACTATCGATCGTTTGATCGCATATTCAATACGGTGAATTATATATTCACGTACAATCAATACAATGAACCATGTATTCTCGTATGATTACCATGGTAACTCATGTACCCGACATTACATATGACGTAACTAACGTCTACCGGTTAGGGTATACCTGGTTTCGTCGGAATCGTTACATTCTCCCCCCGTTAAGAAATTTCGTCCTCGAAATTTTACACGCCCACTATCTCCTTTCGAAAGAAAGGTGGGGGGTTTTTCCTTCAGAATTCACCCTCGCGTTACCAAGTATAATCTGGTCCTCGCTGTGTGTTTCCACTTAATCTTAATTAATAACGCTTGGTATGTCCAAACTGTTTAGTTTTCCCGTCTACTATCTCTACGGAATTAGTTATGATATCAAACATGTCTTCTATGAGTACCTCTATTACTAGTACTTTCGTTGCCTCATCGCTTAGGCACTTTTCAATCCGTATACATGGCAAAATATCATGTATAGTACTTAGCCCCTGGAATACTTTAATCAATAAACTAAGTGACCAATCATGGAGATAATCTCATGAGGCCCAATATATTAAGGAGCTATTTTCGGTTTTGGCAAACCTCATATCACCTTTCTAAGGTGATGCCTTTAAAAATGTCTTGTCACCTCTTTCCAATGACAATGGTTTCCTATGAATGTTGGCATAAATCCTTTGCCAATCTCGCGATGCTTTCAACTCATCTTAAATATTATAAATCCGATTGGTTGTTTCTCGAATCAATTCAAATCTTATGGCTTGATTGACGCCCATTTTCAATTTACAAATTGGTGATAATTACTTCACCCATAGAAAGCTTCAAGCTCTCGATGCTTCCTTCCCCGCCTTCCAATAATGGAAGTAGGATGACTATTTTGATCTGAGATCATTGAAAATGGTACTCCACGACGAGATACCATTTCACCATCAGGAATTTGGGCAAGAATTCATTGTAATATATTCCCACTATCATTGGCGAATTTTCTGTCGTCGTGGCGTTCCCTAGGGTTTTCGGTGTGCAGCCTTATCTCTGGCATAACTCAATATTCACCAACACACGTAACCATATCTTTCTCCAAACTCGGCCATTAATAAAAATCCTTTCAGATATCCGTATCATCAATAGTCAAATCCGATCCCGGATGTATGGATTATTTCGATCTATGCACTTCGTCAATGATTAATTCACGAAGGTCATGGAGGGTCGGGATCCAAACCCGATTTTTGAAGTAGAGAATTTAGGTCCACGCGCTGTTCGAAATTCTCCTCATTGCCGTAAGGTTCCTTCTTTTCCAATTGTTCCTCTTTCAACGCCTCACGTTGAGCGACTCGAATCAGGTTCGAAGGTTCGACTGGACTATCATCCCCAGCACTTGCACTCGCAATGGCTTAACCCGATCTTTCTTACTCAAGGCATCGGCAACGACGTTAGCCTTGCCAGGGTGATAACGGATGTCACAGTCATAATCGCTTAACAACTCGACCCATCTTCGTTGCCTCATATTCAGTTCCTTCTAATCAAATATGTGCTGCAAACTTTTATGATCGGTGAAGATGGTGCACTTCGTATCGTAGAGATAATGTCTCCACATTTTAAGTGCGAAGATAACCGCTCCCAGTTCTAAGTCGTGAGTAGTGAAATCTTACTCGTGTATTTTTAACTGTCGGGAAGTATAGGCTATGACCTTATTATACTGCGTCAACACGCATCCTAACCCTCTACGCGACGCGTCACAATACGCGACAAAACCATCGTCTCCATCGGGGAGACTTAAAATCGGCGCTTGGCACAATTTTAACGGTTTCTATCTTATTTGGATCTTTGCGTAATCCTTGTTGCTTTACAACATGACCAAGGGATTATGCCTTCTTTATTCAAAATCACATTTCGAAAACTTCGCGTAAAGCTCATCTTGCTTTAACACTTCCACAATTTTCCTTAACCGTCGATCGTGCTCTTCCTTACGTTGCAAATATATCAAAATATTATCAATGAATGCTATGACAAATTTGTCAAAATAAAGTTTACAGACTCGATTCATGAGTTCTATGAATACTGCCTGCGCATTTGTTAACCCGAAAGGCATAACTAAGAATTCAAAATGGCCGTAGTGAGTCCGAAACGCTGTTGTTGCAACGTCCTCCTCTCGGATTTTCCATTTGGCGATAACTATATCTAAGACCAATTTTCTAAAAACAAATCGCCCTCTGCAGTTGGTTTAACGGATCATTTACTTTGAAGAAGTGAATACCTATTCTTGATCGTCACTCTATTCAATTCTCCCTAATCAACACATATCCTAACACTTCCGTCCTTCATTTCCCAATTAAAACTGGTGCACCCCATGGTGACTAACTGGGTCGTATAAAGTCTTATCCAACAGTTCTTGTAACTGATTGGATAATTCATGCATCTCGGACGGTGCAATTCGGTAGGGTGCTTTAGCAACAGGGCCAGCTTGAGACATTAATTCGATTCTGAATTCGACCTGTCGGTTTGGCGGTAATCCAGGAAGTTTTTCTGGGAAAACTTGTGGAGTTCGCGTACCATCGGGATATCTTCTATATGTTTTCTTTTAAATACTTTGGCAATCGCGTTTGTTAAGTATACCACGTCTTCTTGTCGTAAATATTATAACACCTCAAGGTGAGATTAGAGTGGTAACATAATACCGTACACTTTTCTCTGTATCTAATCGCTTCATCGTCCGAAGGAGAGCTTCTAATCATCTTCTTTTCATATTTGATTTCTGCTTCATGTTGAGTTAGCCAATCCATGCTAACTATTACGTCAAAACTTCTTTGCTTTACTGGTCGTAGGTCAATAAGGAAAGGTTAATCGTTCAGAATAATAGGACAATTCCGTACAATTTAGTTAACCATTAGGGATTTACCGTTAGCGATTCTACAGTATAGGGTTCTATAGTTTCACTAATCGGTATCTTTCCATAGGGTAGGAGGTTAGCAGGAACTAACTTCTATCGACGACCGTAAAAATATCACTGAAGTCTATTGATTTAAAACTACAACGTACTTAATACCACTTTTGGATCATGACGTGCTTTATTTGAAGTACTCACAAAAGCACGGCTCCTTGCTTGATCAGAGGTTGATGCTTGTCATGAGGTTCATCTTCCATGACACCTTGGTTCAACTTTGGGCAATCTCTCTTGAAACGTTCTGTACTGCCACATTCATAGCAAGTACAACTGTTTGGCATAATTTGATTTCTTCGGATGGATTGTTATTAAAGTTGTTGGGTTCGGAGTGGTTGTACATGAATGGGTTGGGGTTGCCGGTTCACATGGCTTCAATTGGTCCTACAAATGGGGCATTACGTTCATCTTTACCACACCCGTGGCCTACTATCACTCGACATTCTTCTTCCTGCCGATAACCATATTTTCCACAGTTAGGGAAGGACCATTCATGTGGTTCATGTTTTCACACCAGAACTGGTCTTAGTATAATTCTGGGTTGTAGGACATACCTACTTATTCAAAGCCTATCTTGCACTATACCTTTATCATTTCTCTTCTTCAACACTCGACGTCTCACCTAACGTCCTTCCAGTCCACTTCCCATAGAGTAAGATATATCAATGCTGGCTTGCAACACAACCCTTCCGAAGGTTGTATGTTTTACAGGATTGACTATACTCGTTATCGATGGAGTTAGTCCCCGATATAGCGCTCACTTCGCTTAGTTTCAGGAGTAATTAGCCATGTTATCAGACATGACAATTCCTTCAAACGATTAGCGTGTTCTAAGTGATCAGCACACAACATTTCTATCTTCCATAGCTCAGTTTCCAACTCTGAACTCAATTACTCGAATAAAAGGGCTCTAGCACAAGAATTTTAAATTCTGACCATATCATCTGAGTAAAAATTTTCTAACTATAATTTTGTACCATCGTGTTCCATCACGACACAACATAATCTACCAACATATCTGTAGCATATTTCACTACACAATGTTTTAGACTCTTACCAATATCCTTAATCATTTCGATCTTTTCTATCCACTCGCTAATCTATTCCTCCCTTTACCATCAGTAACTATTAATGATTTCCTTGCCACAAATAACAACATATCCTTCATACCGGATCTAATTCATTACGACTACTATTCATGTTTAGTTTATAACTAATACTTGTAGTCACAATAGTATCCGGTGGGACATTATCGCTCTTAGTAATAACACTAAGAATTGAAATATTCATAATCCTGTGATTGCTCGATCTATAAGTCTGCGATCACATTTGCATTAACACTAGCAGTGATCTGTGATACAACATTCGGTATCATCATCTGCTATCTTTGAGCAATCAACTGAATCATATCAATCTCCATCATTGGAGTTACTCTTTTTATGTCATTCTGCCGTACTCATCCTGTACGCAGTAATCAATATTAATCTCACCGTTTAACTCGTTACCAGCTCAATCATAGCAACAGGTATACCTACACACCAAATATTATCATACATATTACACATACCAGTATCTAGTATATATATGTCCCACAAATATGATCTCACATGGACTTAACCTGAAGTCGGTTAACGTTCAAATATGTTTCATAATCCTTGTCACCAACCGACATATAGATCTTTCTCAACAAGGTTAATGTTTAATATATTTGATTTCAATATCCTTCTGTATGTCAGGATAACCGATACATGCTCACCGTGAGCACCAAATGATTACGTACCACGGGGTTATAATATCCGTGTCTATTTGTATATCCGGCATACACGGTATACCTCCTACGAACAAACAACCAACTATGCTATAATGATTCCAACACTTCTTTGTGTATAGGTAATTATTCTATTCAAGCATACATGGGTGTAAACATCTAACGGATGTAAGGATAACATAGGGAGTTGCAAGGTTCAAGGTAATCGCGCAACATGGGTTGCCTTCAAATATTATTAATTACTATTACGGAAGTCTCTATCACTTGCTCAGTCAATGTCCTCAGGCGTTCTAGGTTCGTTGAAATCGGTAATTCTCGATCTGGAGGTGGTATGACTCATATGTTTAAGAGTGAGAAATACATATATATTTCTATATTTTATTTTTATTTGCTGCTTTATTCTCAAATTTATTATTACTATTATTTTATGTATTTATTTACCTTAATGGAGTAAGAATGGGTCCAGGTACGGATCCGTCCGTACGTGAGGGTCGACGGTTCGGGTGAACATCTGGGGTTATTAGGATATACGGTGCCGGTGTTGGTAGGGTAAGGGATTCATCAATTTTTTTGTTTGGGAGTGACGGTTACTAGATATTTCTGGTTAATGTCAAACGGGAGATCTAACTTGGTACTATCATAATTATGACCCGATAAGTCAGACTCATCATCAACCGATGCTCTTAGAGATTTTGGTATCCTCGGTACTTTTATTATTTCATCCCCCGGTTCCTTATCCGAGTCCCATTTCTCAATACATGTACCCACAAGATATGCACGTATATATATATATATACACATTAGCACACATAAATAATATTATATACTTTACACATATGTTGCCATTTTTACTTATCAATGTACCCCGTGACTTCCCCTGAATTCCCTCGTGCGGACAAGTCTGTTATTATGTTCCGGACCATAACAACTCACTTGCCCATCCAAGTTCATCCAGACCTCGTCACTATAAATTATTAGTTGATATTCAGATCCTATAATACTTGAGCTACTGGTTATATTTTAGGTATCTTTTAAAGACATCCTAACCCCGCAACCGCAGCGGAAACGTAAACGGGATGCGACAGACACCTCTGATATCAACCACATTGTTTATAAAGAAAACTGAATGCATTAATATACTTCAAATTACATTATCTTGTATTTCATTACCGTCTAGGTGATACACACATCTTACAATACGATACATAATTCTATCTGTTATAATGTATCCTAACATCCCGCACACAAATCTTACACACATCAAGCACTTAGCACGTAAGCAATCACTTCATCTAAATTGTACCTGAAAAGCATGTGAGAAAACGGGTCAACTACGAATAGTTGGTGAGTTTCACAATTTTAGTAAACCATTATAAATTCATATCATAATATAATATTATCTGGGGACACTGTTAACCCAGTACTGTACTCACTCCGGGGACACTGTTAACCCATAAACACATCCAATAACCCCTGGGGACACTGTTAACCCATAAACACATTTAATAACCTCTGGGGACACTGTTAACCCAGAAACACATTTAATACCCTCTGGGGACACTGTTAACCCAGAAATACATTTAATAACCTCTGGGGACACTGTTAACCCAGAACACTGTTTCGGGCCTTACAATATTAGCAACTCAGACAATTACCATCTTAATACATTACCGTACGATTCTCGTACAATAAACATTATATAAATACATTCATTTCCATGCGATCGGCATGTACTTAAACACTTTGATAAAAACATGCTTTCCGCCCCGGGAAAATATTTAAATCAGTTCAGTAAAAAGTGGCTCGTGAAACTCACCTTAGCACATGCAAGCAGGTAACAACAATCATTATCAATTAACACGTCCAATCTGTAATATGATCCCTACGATCGTTATTATACAATTACTGTTTATATAATCTTTAACCTTATCAATCGGTACATCTGGGGACACTGTTAACCCAGGACTGTACCTGTTCCGGGGGCAATGTTAACCCAGAAATACTTCTCCGGACTCAGATTGTGATGTCGTTTAGAGTTCCATGGTCACAATTTCTATTAGTCGTTTTCTCGTTTTGCGTGCCTAGCACGAATATCCGTTTTATGTTTCAAAAATGAGTTTGGTCACCCACGACTCGAAAATAGTGGTTGTCTGATAATTTAATTTAAAATGTGAAATTATAGCTCGGTTTAGACGTCCCGATTGGCCGCGGGACCCGTTTCCGTCTTTGGCGTACCGGAAACTGTTAAATCGGTTAAAAATACTCAAATCATTCGACTTATTTTCGGATGATTCATTTTTACTTGTTTAACTCAATTATATGAAAATAGTCCATTTTTAAGGTTTTTATACACCAGTCAGCTCGCTTAAGCGAACTTCACCGGTTTACGCGTTTTAACTTTAAAAGTTTGATAATTAGCGCGATTAATTATCCGTTTACTCTCGGATCTTGAAATTTTGCACAAATCAATTTTTAATAGTGGGGAATTTTATAAAAATATTTCCAGAATTAATTCTTATATTTAAAATTTATTTATCTATTTTTAAACACCATTTAAACACTAAATATGTCGTAAATACCAAACGACCTTAGAAAAATCCCAAATTTTTCCTGGATGTCCCCTGCCATCCACATAGTCCCCTGTAATTTTTCCAGAACCAAAATCTTCTTTTACATGCCCTTTTTCCAAAACCGAGCTAGAAATCCCTAGAACTCGTTTAACCAAAAAGCCTACTTAGACTTCTCCAACGGACCTAAAATTTTGTGTGTGACTTATACATGATATGAAAAGCTTATCTGAAATTTACCAGAATTTTTCATGATATTTAACTATTTTTCACCATTTTTGGCCAAAACCGAGCATTAAATTCACCAAATATTCATCCTTTATCCAAAAATTACCAAAACTTCACAGAACTCATATTTTCATGTGTTTAACACCTTTGTAAAATTTCATGACCTAACTCTAAACGACCAACAATCTGTCCAAAAACACATACACCGACATAAACCGAATATACCTTCGTTTTCCGCCACTACAAGCTACAAACTCGTCTTTCGCCTTATCTACCACTAAACACAGATCCTACAAACAACATACCACAATACCAAGCAAGTCACACTCACGATCAAGCCATTTCTTTCATGGTTACGGTTATGATACAAAAACAAAGATTTAAACCGTAAAAATTCGTTCTTGGTTCGTTTAACCCCTTTCTTGGACCAAGATCCCTTGTATAACCCGTATACATCACTTGATCATGCAAGAATCGATTTTCATCTTTGAAACCTCATTTTCTTGCAAACAAACTCAAGAAAGGATGATGAACACGAATATAACTCGATCTTTACCTCGTTGTTCTTGCTAAAAATCTCGGTTTTTGGTTCTTGATATTGAGAGAATGTGAATATGGTTGAATTGTGTTGTGAAAAAAGAAAATGAATTGTTGTTGGGTGAGGGAGTTGCGACCGGGGGTAGTGAGGGGGTGGGGTGGGACCCACCTCTTCATTCTTGGCCACTCATTTGGATATCGGATATCCGGATAATGTTTTGGATAATCTGGTTCAGTTCGTTTTTCGGTTAAATGTTAATTTTGGCTTAAAACGAGGCTAAAACGGTCGTTTTTCGGCTTAAAAATGAAATTTATATAAAACCGATTTAAAAACTTTAAAAACTTAAACCATGACATTTATTAACTTAAAACATCATATTATTAGTTATTACGCATCTTTTTCGGCTTGATCGATCGTCTCTTGCTCGGTTTGGTATTAAAGGTTTCGTTTAACATACCGACGTACTATTAAATCGAAATCCTTTTTCTGTGCTTTAATCCACTTATCCCGAAGCTTTAATACTTCGTAACATCACTAAATATCATATATCTCGTCTATAATTGAACCCTCGATTCATTCGGGTTTCAATAACTATCGATCGTTTGATCGCATATTCAATACGGTGAATTATATATTCACGTACAATCAATACAATGAACCATGTATTCTCGTATGATTACCATGGTAACTCATGTACCCGACATTACATATGACGTAACTAACGTCTACCGGTTAGGGTATACCTGGTTTCGTCGGAATCGTTACAAAAAGTGTTGACAGAATTACAAATTTTGTCCTTTAAACATGTACAATTTATGGATCGAGTCCCTTAAAATTTTTATTTGCGGGCGGTGTCCTTTATATGACAAAGTACATTCGTGTTTTGCCCTTTATACTAACTGTCATCCAAAAACTCAGATAAATCCAAACATGTGCTAGACACATGAGGGTATAAAAGTAATTTCATCTAATAAAATATCTTATAATTAGTAATATAATTAAATTAAAATCTTTAAAGTAATTTTTAATTTTGTGGTAGGCCCACACCATCATCTTCTTCTTTATTTCTCTCTCAAAAACCCTAAACACCGTCTAACCTCCTTCTCCACCACCACCACCCTCCAATTCCGGCCACTACTATGTCACTGCCAACCATCTTCTGAACATCACAACCCCCTAGAATCCGTCTAACTTATCGCCAGAAATACCTTGTTATAACCTGCAAGGCTTCAGAAAGGTAGATAGATAGTTATATCCACCAGAATTTGAAGAGACTAGCATCGGAATTGAAGTGGGTCACAAGGGTTTGTGGTGAATCCCATTAGATCTTGAAATTAGGATTTTTTTGGTGAAAGGGTAAGAGTTGGTGTTTCCGGCAACAGTTGCAGGTAAGGTGGTGGTAGTGGTGGTAATGGAGTGCCAACCTGGTGACGGTGGCTGCAATGGTGGTAGCGGCTGTGGGTTACGGAGGTCATTGGTGCAGGTCATGATGGTGGTTGCCAGAAGACAAAGCAGTGGTGGTAGCTTTGCTGGGTCTTATCGGTGGCCTTTTTTTATCGGTAGTAGCCAGTGGTTCTATATTGTTGGCCGTGGTTAGGTTCTTTGGTTAGGGTAATTGGGACAAAAAGATGCAGGGAAGATGAAGATGAGAAGTGGGTCCCACACTTATTATATTTTTCATTCTTAAGATTTTTTAATAATATGTTTGTAAGTAAAATGACATTAATGCCCTCATGTGCTTTGCACATGCCCAGACTTAACTGATAAAATGGATGGTCGTTAGCGTAAAGGACAAAAAACGAATGTACTTTGTCATATGAAAGACACCGCCCGCAAATAAACATTTTAAAGGACCTGATCCATAAATTGACTATATTTAAAGGATAAAATTTGTAATTCTGTCTATGTAAGATAAAAAAATGTAACATAAAATGATTGCTACAGATCAAGATATAACATACCAAAGTTTACATATGGCCTCTACACAAACATTTTTGCTTTTTTTCGATTGTGTAGGCTTGGAACAAAATTTGTGTAGGATTCATAACTAAATACAAAGGTTTCATAAAAAATGTAAGAGAAAACATAAATGTTGCTACACATTAGAAAATAGCATACTAAAGTTTACAAATGGCTTATACAAACTTTTTTGCTTTTTTTCCAATTGTGTAGGCTTGGAACTAAATTTGTGTAGGACCTTAACAATGTTTGTGTAGGATTCATAACTAGATTAAAAGGGCTGAAAAAAAACCAAATATATATAAAGGGCTAATGCAACCAGATACAATTCCTAAGTACTTGAGTCAGACACACTAATCTACCATAATCAATGTAAATTAAATAATTACATTGTGAAAAAAAACAAGATATTTGGATTACCAATTCACAATATCACGAAATTATCAATAATGTATGTAGCCCAATTTCATATTCAAGTCAAAAACTGTAAGAATACATTACTCAGTGTGGGTATATGATTTTATAATTCGCAAGTGTATACCATTTGTTTGACTATAAAACACATACACAAAACAAAAAAACAAAACTAATGGTTTTACATATGCCAGAGAAAATCAAATTTTTAAACACTAGACAATAGAGCTTCAAGGAATTAATAAAAAAAATTAGATTACAAGCATGTGTGTTTTATTCAATAGAGAGAATTTATGTCATAGGAGTTAATTTAGCACTAATTGAGGGATTCAATAATTTAATTTTGTATCATATACGAGGAACACATAGAAAAAAATACCAAAATACCCTTCAACTTTAACAAACCCCTTAAAGCCAACCACACATAATTACAATATTGTCATTTTCAATATATACCATTGATTAAGCATTATCAAGGGTCAAGATTCATTTCTCGCACTTCTCGTACTAAGATGACCTATCCACTGAACCATCCATATATATATATATATATATATATATATATATATATATATATATATATATATATATATATATATATATATATATATATATATATATATATATATATAAGGTAAGGATCCTAAGAGAACCTTTTGGAAATTGAGAACTTTGAGAACCATTTGAGCCACCAAAAAAACCTCTAAAAATATATAAAAAAATCATAAAACGAAAATAAACCAAAATTTAAAAAAAGTAAAAAACACAAAATTCTTATATTTCATTCCGGTTTCATAAAAAAACACTTTGTATTATACACATGTGTATAATTTCATTTAATCTCTAGTTACGTAATGTACAAATATGTACATTATCATTTACCTAAAATTGTACATATGTGTATAAAAAAACGTGTATAAAATTTTAAAAATAAGTGTTATACATATGCGTATAATTTTGTTAAACCGATATTTTTTTACAATTTTTTTTATTTTTTTATAAAACCGGGATGAAAATAAAAAATTTGGTTTTTTTACTTTTTTTTATATTCGAGTTTTTTTATTGGATTATAATTTTTTTTATTTTTTTTTAAGAAAAGTGATTTTTTGGTCTAAAATGGTTCTCAAGTTCTCAATTTCAAAATAGTTCTCACATGATCCTAATCATATATATATATATAGGGGAGGGTTATACTAAAAAGAAGTAGTTTTTAGAAAGACTATGAATAAATCATAGCCCTTGGATAATATCAATCAACGGTTGAGATTTAAAATTACTAAAAACCGTCATAGTTTCTTAGAATTACTCTTTCACCACTATAACCGACATAGTTTCTTAAAATTGTTCTTTCACCATATTTTGTAATGCCACTTGTCAAATATCTATTCTTACCATTCTTAGGAAACTCTTTCTTTTTATTTGAACCATATTCTATATATATATATATATATATATATATATATATATATATATATATATATATATATATATATATATATATATTTATATATATATTTATATATATATATATATATATATATATATATAGGGAGGGTTATCCTAAAAACAAGTAGTTTTCTAGGAAAACTAGGAATAAATCATAGCCATTAGATCATGTCAATCAATTGTTGAGATTTAAAATTACCAAAAATCGTCATAGTTTCCTATAATTACTCTTTCACCACTATAACTGACATAGTTTCTTAGAATTGTTCTTTCGCCATATGTTGTAATGCCACTTGTCAAAAATCTATTGGTTCTTAACATTACTAGGAAACAACGTCTTTTTATTTGAACCCTTTTTCTATATATATATATATATAGGGTTGTTATTATTTCAGAACTCCAAAAAAAGTTATGAACTTTAAAGAACTCGTAACAACCAAACATTTCTTTTAATTTTTTCATATATTAACATTATTTGGGACTAGTTTTAATATAATTTATATATCATTTTTTATTACATACATAAATCACAAGTTTACATATGTGTAAAATTTATGTGATAACAAATTTACACATGTGTAAAAAATAATTTAGATGTGTAAAAACTAATTGTCGTAATTGTAATCGTAAATATAGATATAAAAAGTGATAAAACTACACTTAAATAACATGAACAAAGAAAAAAATTATCAAAAACGTTAGTTATTAAGAGTTCCTTCAAGTTCTTAAATAAATTAAGAGTTTTGTAATGATACCCATCCTATATATATATATATATATAGGGGGGTTATCTTAAAAACAAGTGGTTTCCTAAGAAGACTAGGAATACATCATAGTCATTGGATCATATCAATCAATGGTTGAGATTTAAAATTACAAAAAACCATTATATTTTCTGTTTTGGTTAATAATCAGCTAAGGATAACGTATCCAAATCTGTCAATGTGAGGTCTAGTACTACGATGACAATAACAATTATATGAACAAAAATGGAGTAAACACAGTAATTTGTTGCGAGGAAAAACCTTTTGACCTTGTCCAGATCAAAAGAAAAAAACCCCGGGTGATGACAACTCGTCGATCACCGGTTTATTAATATCAAAAAATGGGTTACAAAGGTTGTGGAGATTAGATCGATGTTACAAGAATTGCTAATGTGTACAGAGAGAATAGTGAGTTCAGCTCTGAGTGTGTGTGAATACAGTGAGTTATCTAATCGATCTTATCTCGATATATAGAAAACAAATACAACAATAAGTCCTATCTATTCGCCACTATCCCACTAGTCTTCCAACGTCCAATGACCACGTGCTGGTAACTTCCAAGTTGCGATATTTAAGGTGGACCAAGTCACATAGCTGTTACTTCTGTTGAACATTAACCTACACACATGAAACAATTGTAAACAATACTAACCTCTGAGGATCCTTGATCTTCGACATGGTTCTGGAGCTCTTCGGGAGGATAACTGATCCAGACATATCTTCAAGGATAATATATCCTCAGTAGAGAAAATATCAGTCCTAACAATTGCCCCCAAAATGGCGGGTGATAGTGGAACACAGCTGTCATTTTGAATTTCAAACTTCTGCGAAAACTGGATAATGGGACGGTTTGCCAGACATATTTACCATTTGGCAAACATAGCAGAAAATCAAGGATAAGAGAGGGGAGATTGAGATGGTTTGGACATGTGAAGAGAAGACAGCCAACGAATCATGTTAGAACCGTAGAAAACATTACTATAGAAGGGAGGAGGGGTAGAGGACGACCTAAACTGACGTGGGATGAGAGGATTAAGCATGATTTGATAGACTTAAACCTTTCTGAGGACATGGTTGAGGATAGGAATTCATGGAGAAGTAGAATTAAAGTTAAGGATTTTTAGTGAGAAAGGAATTCCTTAGGGCTTCTATTTACCTTATTTTGGTCACATTTATAGTATTAGTATTAGTATTACTATTAGTATTATTCTTCCCATATACATAGTATTAGTATATTCTTTTCATATATATTATTAATAGTATTATGATTATTATTATTATTACTACTACTACTATTATTATTATTATTATCATTAATATTATTATTATTATTACTGTTAAACTTTGATTTCCTTTGTATTGCTTCATACATTTGGACTTTAGAGCTGAGGGTCTCTCTGGAAGCCACCTATTTATCCTTTTGGATAGAGGTACGGTGTGCCTACATCCCACCCTCCCCAGACCCTACCTATAGCTTTGCTGTTGGTGGGACTTCACTAGGTATGATTGATTGATTGATTGATTGATTGATTTACCATTTGGCCCCTGAGATAATCATAACCGCCTATATATGCCGCCCTATATCTTTCTTATAATCACATATTCAAGCGACGCATCAAGTATCCATATCTTTCTTTTCTTATTTTCTTTGTCTCTGAATAATGTCTACTGTTTCGTCTTCTTCTTCCCCTCCCCGTCACTCCGACCAAGCGTCCGATGAATCTGGGTTATCTGAGATGCAACCACAATACTTGATAGCAAACCCTTCTATTGAAATCTGCAAGCTAGCAGATCCGGAAATAGATGAACTCCGAACATTGTTTCCTTCGGGAACAGTGTTCCGTCCATACGATGCCGGAATCCGATGCGACATTTACTCTCAGACTTGGGTTTGTATGCCCGCTTGTCCTTTCTTGATTGGTTATCGCTATCCATTCCCTGCCTTTACCAAAGTTTTTTTGATTCCATGGGTATATCCTATATTCAGGCGATGCCTATGGTGTGGCGAGTTCTCAGCACTATAGAAAGAATCATCGAGGAACAAAAGATCGACTTCGGTCTCCCAGAACTTTCACATCTGTACACCCTTACTACCCACGGGCCTGCCCGCTTTATCTTAAAATCCAAGCCTCGACAACCCCATCCTATCTTGAAAGTGACTTTAAAGGATCTCTTCTAGATGAACCAATTTTTATTTGTAAAACGTGACTCCATACCTGGGGGAATTGACCTTCCTTCAAAGTGGGTTAGAAAGGGTAGGATCCTGGATCCTTAGAAAATAGTAGGATCCTTGATACTTTAATTTTAATTCTGAATCTTCTTTTTGTTTGCAGTTGACAACTTTGCTTCTTTGGGTAAGTTACCTGGTACAAAAGAAAAAACAAAACGGTTCCTTGCACTGGATACCGAGGTTAGAACTTTTCAAGCCCGCTTTGTTGAAGCTTTCTGTGATATCTCCTCGGGTTCCAGTATGTCAAGTAAGTTTATTATAGTAATTTTATGGTAAATAGAATTAGAAGAAATACTTATATGTTTACTTAACCTTTGTAGGCGCCAAGAAGTCTCAGAAGTCATCTAGCAAGTTTTCCTTAGAAGACATTGATTGTATAGTCACCTCTCTGGACATCAAGAAAGAAGCCTTGAAGGCAGCAACCAGTTCCGAGCCAAAGACTGCAACGACCAGAGCCAAGTCTGCTGCATCCAAGAGGAAGAGGTCCTCTGATCCCGAAACTCACTATGACATGGTCCTTAATGTAAGTTTCCTATATCCTGTAATATCGATTTAAGGATCCAATATCCTCGTAACTTATTCTTCTCGTTGGTTGTAGGCTATGAATGCTTTCAAAGATCATTATGAAATGGTTGTCAGTCAGATGAGTGAGAAGCTGTCAGGACTAGGGAAAGTCGTGGTTGCCAAGGACAAAGCCATGATCCAACTTTCCAAAGACGAAAAACAGTTGGAGGATCAGCTATCCTTAGCGAAGACCCAACACCAAGAAGCGGTGAAGCAGGCTACAGACGAGGCCAAGATGTGGGCCGCTAGGTCGGTGTTCCAAGCACGGATCAAGATGGTGAAGGAGGACGGTGACCCTGCTTTCGATAAGACGACCTGGGACGTGAAAAAGTGGAAGTCTGCCCTAGAGGCTCTTGGTGGCGAAGATGATGAGGAGATGGCTGAGGAAAATGAGGCTGGGACTAGTGGTGTCAAGGAGGTGGCTGAAGCCGGTGAAGGAGAACGTGCTGCAGAGGGTGAAGACGCAGCATAAGTGGGCGATGAAGGAAATAAAAGACAAGGCCCGAGCCCACTTTTTTGTTTGTGTTGATGTTTTTCTATTTAAGGATAATTAGGTTTGTAATAAACAATAGTAAGTAGGTTTTAAGTTTCACTGATCCTCAAGACAATTTTCAGGGGTACTGAAGGTGGATAGATCTTTTGTTTGTGGGGATGAAGCCTTTGGTGCCTCTGAATTTTATTTTCCGGCACTTAAAAACGATTAGCAACACTTGTTTAACCCAGGTGGATGGTCCATCTTTTGTATGGTGAAATCCGGGTTAAAGATTTTGGATAAGTCCAAGTGACTTATATTAATGACAATCTAAATCTTTTGACTATTTGCTTTGTTGTTATTTTGAAATTTTATTTGATATAATCTTATTCTAATTAAGAATTTTAAGGAATAATTCTGAGTAAAAATTTTAGGATAGAATATCCCTAAGAAAAAATGATTATAGAAATTTCTGGATACAATATCCTTAGAAAAATAAAAAAAATAAAAAAATTTTAGGATAGAATATATTAATAGAAATAATTCAAAGATGTTAAATCTTTAAACCAAAATATATATAAGGATCCTAGCCAAACCAATATGAATAAGTAGAAATCATACCACAAGGTCTAAGTAGACCTAAGTTACCGTAACTATTGAACCTTCGGCGATCCTTCTTGAAGAAATTTAAGGATTTTGAATCCATAAGTTTTGATCTTCACAATGAACTTAGAAAATCTGTTGCAAACAACTCATAATGTCAAGTGGGATTAAACCCGTTAAGCTAGGGACAAGCCTAAATAATAAACTGGGGACAAGCCCATGAAACTGGGGACAAGCCCGTGCAACTGGGGACAAGCCCGTGTACTAGGGACAAGCCCGTGAAACTGGGGCAAGCCCAAAACTGGGGACAAGCCAAAATACGGATGTTAACTGGGGACATTCCAAAACCGGGATTTAGCCCAAACGTAAGATAACGTGAAAACGTTATAAACCGGTGGTATGGTACGTCTACCATAAATCGTAGGATCCTCCATATAGCCGAAGACAACGAAATTGTCAGCCACTAAGCGTGTACTGGTCCCGCTGCCCCGGACTATACGTTGGATAGCGTGCACTCCAGGCGAGAGTGTAGAAACTCTAATTTATAAGAAAGGTGAAAACCTTTAAACCTTACGGGATATGACCATCGGGGGTCATATCCAATCATGGGCTAGGCCAAGGAAAATAGTAAAGTACCTTAAATATAAATGAGAGGTAGCCAACCTCTTGGCTATTGAATATATTACTAATCATCCTGCATTGTTACTTAAAACTTGGAAAACACAAGTGTTAAGAATATGTTATCCTTAAATAAGCAAAAATAAAAATGAATAAATGATTAGATAAATATTACTGATTTTAGGATCCTTGATCCTTTAAGGATACTTGATTCTCAGAGGATGCATGATCCTGATCAGAAAAAGTATTTCTTGAGGTGGATAGCATTCCATGTTCTTGGAAACCTGTTGCCTTCCATAGTGAGCAAATGATATGCCCATGTTCCTGTTTCCGACTAGATCAGATAAGCCACTTGGGCGCTAGCTTTCCATCTGCCGGATTGGTTGTGATTTGGAAGGCTTTTCTCAAAACTAAATCTCCTTCTTGAAATCTTCTGATCCTTATATTTTTGTTGTATGCCCCAGCTACCCTTTGTTGATAAGCTGCCATTCTGATCTTGGCTAGGTCTCTGAGTTCTTCAACAGTATCCAAGTCTTCAAGCAGGATTTCTTCATTGACCTTAGGATCACGGATGCTTGTTCTTGCTGTTGGCGCCACCATTTCTGTAGGTATAACTGCTTCTGACCCAAATACTAATGAGAAGGGTGTTTGGCCCGTTGCATTTTTCGGTGTTGTTTTGTCAGCCCAAAGAACATAAGGTAGCTCCTCAACCCACTTTCCTTTTTTGGATATTAGCTTCTTTTTCAAGTTGTTGATGATGATCTTGTTGCTTGACTCTGCTTGGCCATTAGCTTGAGGATGCACTGGAGTAGAGGTAATCATCTTGATGCCCCAGCTGTCACCAAAGTTAGCGGTTCTTTTCTCGATAAACAGTGAACCATTGTCACAAATAATTTCTGAAGGGATACCAAATCTAGTAATAATATTTCTTTTAATGAAAGATATCACCTCTTTTTCGCGTACTTGAACCAAAAGCATTGCAAGCATGAATACTTTTCCTCCTGGTGCCTTAGGCAGTTTACCCACGATATCCATGCCCCACTTCATGAAAGGCCATGATGAGGATATAGGATACACAGGTTCTGCTGGTTGATGAAGGATGTTTGCATGCCTTTGACAAGCATCACACTTCTTTGAATACTCCATGGCGTCTCTCTTCATTGCTGGACATAAATATCCTGTTCTTAGAATTCTAGAAAACAAAGCTCTACCTCTAGTGTGATTACCACAATCACCTTTGTGAAAGTCTTTGAGCACCTCTTGGATTTCAGGATCCTCAATGTATCTCAAGTATTGACCTGCAAGAGATTTTCTGTATAGCATATCATCTAACAAAATATATTGTGATACCTTGAGTTTGAAGGATTTGGGATTCTCCGGAGCTGGGATTTCCCTTGTTTGAATGTACTTCTTAATTGAGAGTATCTAGGATCCTTGGCTAGCTGAGGATAATGGATCCCAAAGTACGATCTGTTTGTCAGTTGTTATTTCCCCAACTTCCTGTTCTCCTATTGCTGGCGAGAGTATATGGATGATTGGGATCTTCGTATCTTCTGGAATTTTCAAGGATGAGGCTAAATTTGCTAAGGCATATGCCCCAGTATTTTCTTCCCTTGGTACCTATACTATACTAAACAATTCGAAGGATTTTTCTAATTCCTTCACAATTTCTAAATATTTGATCATATTCTCACCTTTTACGGTATAAGAGCCGTTAAAGTGGTTAGTTATAAGTAAAGAATCCATATAAACTTAAAGATACCTGATCCTCATGCTTTTGGCTAAAAGTAAACCTGCGATGAGCAATCCATATTCTGCCACATTATTGGTGGCTTGAAATGCACGTGCAATGGACTGGGGTATTATGTCCCCCTGTGGCGATTTCAGTAGTATGCCCAATCCTGTTCCTCTTATGTTGGATGCTCCATTTGTGAAGAGTATCCAAGGATCCTTGGTTTCTTCTAGTTGTTGTACTTCTAAATCAGCTTCCTTTTGCATGTCACTGCTGAAATCAGCCACAAAGTCTGCTAGTGCCTGCGATTATATAGCTGTTCTAGGCTCATATTGAATGTCATATGCACTCAGCTTCACAGCCCACTTAGCCAACCTACCTGACAATTCTGGCTTTCTAAGAACATTCTTAACAGGATAATTAGTTCTCAAAATAATAGCATGAGTCTCAAAATAAAGTCTTAATTTAGTAGAAGCCATATGAGTGCGAGAATTAACTTTTCTAAATGAGAATACATGGCTTATGCGTCTAAAAGACTCTTACTTACATAATAAACGGGGTGTTGATCACCTTCATGATCCTTGACGAGGATGGCACTTACTGCATTACCCGAAACCGCTAGATATAAATATAAGGATTCTTCATCCACAGGCTTCATCAGAGCTGGAGCTGAGGATAAGTAATCCTTCAAGGCTTTGAGTGCAGCCTCATGCTTTTCCGTCCATTCAAACTTCTTATTCTTTCTAAGAATGTCATAGAAGTCTTTGCATTTCTCGGAGGACCTTGAGATGAATCTGTTGAGAGCGGCTATTCTTCCCGTGAGCCTTTGGACATCCTTGGCATTTGCAGGCGACTTTAGGTTGATTATGGCTTCAATTTGTTCTGGGCTTGCTTCAATTCCTCTTTTAGTCACCATATATCCCAAGAACTTTCCAGCCTTAACACCAAAGTGGCATTTTGACGGGTTCAGTTTCATGTTATACTGGTCAAGGATATTGAAAGCTTCTTCAAGATCCCTGATATGATCCTCAGCCTTTTTTTTATTTCACCACCATGTCGTCTATATAGACTTCCATGGTTTTTCCCAACTGATCCTTGAACATCATGTTGATCAGTCTTTGATATGTTGCCCCCTGCATTTCTTAGTCCAAACGGCATAGAAATATAATAATATATCCCGGTAGAAGTCATGAATGCGGTATCCTCTTGATCAGATGGTTCCATCTGAATTTGTTGAAATCCAGAGGAAGCATCCATGAAGGTAAGCATTTCATGTCATGTCGTTGCATCCACCATGGAGTCTATATGTGGTAATGCGAAAAGATCCTTGGGACATGCCTTGTTTAAATCTGTAAAATCAACGCATACCCTCAACTTTCCATTCTTTTTTGAAACCACAACCACATTAGCCAACCATCGAGGATACTGAACCTCTCTGATCATACCTGCCTTAAGAAGCTTTTCAACTTCTTCTTGTATGATCTTGTTCTTCTCATGAGCGAATTTCCTTCGCTTCTGATGGACAGGTTTAATAGATAAATCAAGGTCTAGCTTATGAGTGATTACCTCCTTTGAAATACCTGTCATGTCTGAATGTTTGAAGGCAAATATGGATTTTCTTCGTTTTAGGAAGGATATCATATCCTCCTCAATTTCGCTGGGGATACTAGATCCTAGGAACACTTTCATATCTGGATCCTTGGGGTCCAAGGATACTTACTTTAGGTCCTTCTCCCGAGCTTCCAGCACGTCCCTAGGATGTTGCTGTGGTTGCTATGCTATAGTTTGCTTGGCTGTCGGCTTCATTGATGAAGAGTAATAATTCTTGGCCTCCACCTGTGCACCGTCTATCCTCACTACTCCCCAAGGAGTTGGGAGTTTAATGCATTGGTGTTAAGTAGAAGCCACCGCCTTTATTCCATGTAACCAAGGCCGACCTAAAATAAAATTGCAACAAGAAAGGTTATCTATAACACAAATTTTTTGGTAAGAGTTTAAACCTTCAATGTATATTGGGAGTTTGATGTCCCCCAATGTCTTCATGGTTTCCACACTGAAGCCGACTAACACCGATGTCCTCGGGATGATTTCTGAGTCTGGGATGTTCATCTTCTGAAGGACATCATGTTGGATGATGTTGACCGAGCTTCCACCATCGACAAGGATCCCGCATACATAATGGTTAGCAATAAACAGAGAAACAATCAAACCGTCATGATGAGGATCCTGGATGCTTTATTTATCTTCCTCATCAAAGAAGATCCTTTTGTCTGTTGTCAAGGTGGTGGATACTATTGGTCGGTCTCCATTATCTAGCTTGATCTCTTTGGCGAGCCTTTTTGCTGCGGAGAAGGAAGTTCCACATATGTGTGATCCTCCAAAGATGAAATTGACCATTCGCACATCTAGGTCATCCTGGTGAGGATCCCGGATACTCGAATCAAAGAAGATTTTCTTCTCAGTTATTCGAGTAGTAGGGATGAGTGGTCTTCTTTCACCATCCAACTTGAATTCTTCTTTAGGATAAGAAGTTTGAAATATGTCGTAGTCTCTGGAGACGAAGTTGATCATGTGAGCATCTGGTGGTGGTGGTGATGCTTTTTGTGGAAGATCTTCAGGATCCTGGATCTTGGATTTCTTCCTTCCCAAGAGCTCTTTGAAGTGGCCCTTGCTCAGGAGGTATCCGATTTCCCTCCTTAAGCCAATGCACTCGTTTGTCATGTGGCCAAAATCTTCGGGGAAAGCACACCATTTAGACTTGTCTTTGAAAGTGGTTGTCTTCTCATTCTTTCGGGGCCACCTTTCTTTTTCTCCTAGATCCTTCATGGCAAAAATCAAGCCATGGGTATCCACAGAGAAATAATATTCTGAAATGCTGGGGTAGTCCTCATCATCATCCTCTTCTTGAACAGCTCGAACGTTTTGATTGTTGAATTTGGAGTAGGGTTTCGAGTTGTTGTTCTTGAAAGAGAATCCTTTTTTCTTGTCAAAGGATTCTTGTTTTGTTTGATTCCCCAAATGATCCTGGATCCTCTTGTCATCTTCCAACCGTATGAATCTGAGTGCCCTGTTTCTTACTTCATCTAGAGACCTGCAACGAGTCATCACAAGATCATCATAAAAGGGGGAGCCTCTCTGAAGTCCCATCTTGAATGCTTCAACAGCAATAGCCATGTCAAGATTAGAGATTTCTAGAGCTTCCCTGCCGAACCTCGTAACAGAATCCCTAAGGGATTCATTACTAGGATGGATAACTCGGTATAAATCACTAGTCAACTTCTCAAATTTCCTACTACAGGAAAATTGGTTGTTGAACAAGTTAACTAAATGTGAAAAAGAAGTAACTGAAAAGGAAGGAAAACTTAGCAGCCATTTTAATGCTGATCCTGTGAGTGTAGATCCGAAGCCTTTGAACAAGCAAGCTTCCTTGAGTCTCTCCGGGATAGGGTTGATCTCCATCCTTTCTCTGTATTGTGCCACATGTTCTTCAGGATCAGTGGTTCCGTCATAAGTCTTCATGTTGGGGGTTTGGAATCGCTTCGGGATTTCAGCATCACAGATAGGTGGAGCAAATCTGGATAACTTTTGACTCCCCTCAGGTATCTCGGGAATTGGTCGTATCACCCCGGGAACACTGGATATCATATCCTTGAGCTTTTGTAGCTCCTTGGCCATAGCTTGGTTGATACATGCATCCTGCACAGGACCACGGTTAACGTTAAAGGATATAGGATCATACGGGTTACCTTTTTGTTGGGTGAAGGTAGGCATCCCGGATGAGTAGCTGGGATAAGAGGAGTCTGCAATAGGAGTTGGTCCTCCAGAAGCTATGGTTTGCATGGGGATTATATCTCCTTCATGGACTTCAGAGGACCGTTGATGTTGAACTCCTGTGGATCCTTGATTCTGAAAGAAGGATCCTTGAGGTTGGAAATTATAGGATCCTTGGTGATACAACCCAGAGGACCCTTGTGGGAGAGTTGAGGATCCTTGAGCTATTTAACCAATGGACCCCGATTGAAGGATAGATGATCCTTGCTGGAAGTATGAGGATCCTTGAGTTTGTGGACCCATGGATCCCTGTTGAAGGATAGACGATCCTTGCTGAAACAGTGAGGATCCTTGAGTCTGTGGACCCATGGACCCCTGTTGAATGATAGATGATCCTTATGTGAACTGAGCCACGGATCCTGGACTGGTGAAATCCAGCATCCTGGGCATCAGGGGAGTGTGATCCTCCGCTGGCCTCTTAGTCTTCTTGAGATCTTCTATCTCACGAAGGATCCTTTGGTTGGTCTTGTTCCACTACTCAATGTATGCTTTAACCTGCGAAAACATAAATGAAACATCACTGTTAGTATTAACCACCGGCGCAGCAGCAGAATCGGTTTTCGAGCTCTGGAAGACTGGCATCTGTAGGCCGAGGTGCTCCCGTGATTGGCGGAGGCATCGGCGGCAACGTCCTTGATGAGAGAGGAACCGTAGACGGCATAGTTGATGAAGCAAAGGTAGAATGAGAGGCCATTGATAGTGATATGGGTATGAAAAGGTTGAAAATGATAGGAATAATATAGATCATAACACCAATTGCTCCACGGTGGGCGCCAAATTGTTTTGGATAAAAATCAGCTAAGGTTAACGTATCCAAATCTGTTAATGTGAGGTCTAGTGCTACGATGACAATAACAATTATATGAACAAAAATGGAGTAAACACAGTGATTTGTTGCGAGGAAAAACCTTTTGACCTTGTCCAGATCAAAAGAAAAAAACCCCGGGTGATGACAACTCGTCGATCACCGGTTTATTAATATCAAAAAAATGGGTTACAATGGTTATGGAGATTAAATGGATGTTACAAGAATTGCTAATGTGTACAGAGAGAATAGTGAGTTCAGCTCTGAGTGTATGTGAATACAGTGAGTTATCTAATCGATCTTATCTCGATATATAGAAAACAAATACAACAATAAGTCCTATCTATTTGCCACTATCCCACTAGTCTTCCAACGTCCATTGACCACGTGCTGGTAACTTCCAAGTTGCGATATTTACGGTGGACCAAGTCACATAGCCGTTACTTCTGTTGAACATTAACCTACACGCATGAAACAATTGTAAACAATACTAACCTCTGAGGATCCTTGATCTTCGACATGGTTCTGGAGCTCTTCGGGAGGATAACTGATCCAGACATATCTTCAAGGATAATATATCCTCGGTAGAGAAAATATCAGTCCTAACAGTTTCCTACAATTACTCTTTCACCATTATAACCGACATAGTTTCCTACAATTGTTCTTTCACCATAGGTTTTAATGTCAAATGTCAAAATTCTGTTGGTTCTTACCATTCATAGGAAATAACTTCTTTTTATTTGAACCCTTTTCAATATATATATGGGAGGGTTATCCTAAAAATAAATATTTTCCTAGGATGACAAGGAATAAATCATAGCCATTGGATCATGTTAATCAATGGTTGAGATTTAAAAGTACCATATTATAACTGACACATTTTCCTAAAATTATTCTTTCACCATCATTGTAATGCCAAATGTCAAAATTTTGTTGGTTCTTACCAATCCTAGGAAACTTCTTATTCTTATTTGAAAATTTCTATATATATATATATATGTTTCGATCAAATACAAATGAAATTAACGTGCTAAACGTGAGATTCAAGTAGAGTATTATCATAGAGTAATTATGTAAGTACTCTATGATAATTTCTCTACTTGTATATATAATTACTCTACTTGATTCTCATGTTTAGCATGTTAACTTCATTTGTACGTTAACCTTCCCCTATATATATATATATATAATGGTAGGGTTATTATAAAAATAGATAGTTTTCTAAGAAGCCTAAGAATAAATATAGACCATTAGATCTATCCATCAATGGTTGAGATTGAAAGTGGTTTAAAAACCACATAGTGTCTTAATTTTGAACACTTATAATATTTTCAAAAGGGTAGAATGGTCTTTACTCAAGATAAATAGTTAATTGCAGTATTTATATATCAGATTTTAAATCCAAATTTTAACTTTAAAATGAAATAAGATACAATACAAACAAATTAATACACACTGAATAAAAAAAACTTTTGTTAATCCTGAATTTAATATAAACGGTGAACTAAAACATAAAAAATCTTTTTTTTTTCTAGATTTTAATATAAACTATGAAGTAAAACACTATAAACTCAAGTAAACACAACGTTTAAGAACTAAAACATAGTAACAATAAATTAAAACACAATAATCATAAACTATGAACTTATTCATAATCCATATGAACTAAGACACAATAACAGTAAATTAAAACACAGTGATCTTATACATAATCCTTATGAACTAAAATACCATATATAATCCATAAGAACTAAAACACTTTTCTTGAAAGCTATAAACTAAAAAACTATGATTGCTATCTTTCTCCTGTGTTGATTGCCTTTGATGCTTCATCAGTTGATTCAATATAGTCTTCATTTATTATAAAAAAATTTCAAATAAAGCTTTAAAAATATGACGGTGAGAAATAAACAAGATACCTATAACAGGGAGAATGATTATCACGACTTCCAAATCATCGTAATCATGAGTTAATATTTAAAAATCATTTTTAAAATTGTGGAAAAGTTTTTTTTTTTTTAAATAATATATTTTGAAACAAAAAAAACCCACTTGCTTCTTTGTAGCCGTAAATCTCCAGATCTAGAGAGAAAGAAAAAAACATATGATAATTCAAGGTGTTCAAGCGTATACTTCAACGGTTTATCAATTGATTTTTGGAAATCAATTTAAAAAGTTCAATTATGATTCACAAAAATAAGGTATATTAGTAACTGATTTATCTATTTAAAAGACCAAAACACCCTTTTCTTAATTTAATTAAATTGCTAAAAGAAATTATGTGATTGGTTCTTATCATTCTTAAGAAATAATTTATTTTTATTTAAACCATTTTCTATATATATATATGTGTGCGCGCGCACGCATGTATGTGTGTGTGCATATATATATATATATATATATATATATATATATATATATATATATATATGTGTGTGTGTGTGTGTATTTGTGTGTGAGAGACGGAAAGAGAGAGGGCCCACACAAATCACCAAAGGCGCCGATCATTCAGAAGCCCACACCATCCACGTCCCCCCCCCCCCCCCCCCTACAGTGTTTCGAGCCCTTCACGCCCCCAGACCGCCCTCCACCGCGCCCCTAGCATGGAGTCTTATTAGGTATGAACCACAATTCACTAATTTTTCAAGTGATGTGGCATTGGGTCCGGCAACAACCCACCCCCACCCCCCATCCACGTTGGGGCCAACCACCGACAAAAGTAGTTGTGGGAGTTCCCTAGACTAATTCATTACCCAATTTTTGAATTTTATCCCATTTTTTAATTAACTCGTTTTAGGTCAAATAGTTTTATTTTCTAATTTTAAAAAAATAAAAACAAATACACAAGTTTGAATATTTTTTTCTCTTAATATCCCAGTATAATATTTAAGGAAAATATATTTGTTTTGGAAAAATCATATTTTTTTTCTTGTCCCGAAAACGATTTTAACATGTGCTTAGACCGGTAAGTTTGGAGAAATGTATTTATGTTTTCGACTAACCGACAACACAAATATTCGATATTTTATATTTTTTAAATTTTATGTTTATACTTTTTAAAATTATTAATGAATGTTTTTAAATAAGTATAGTATGTAATTTTTTATGTATTAAAGCTTACACAACCTATTTTAAATATCCGCTTTAACTTATTTGGTTATATGAAAATAATAACTTTCAATGTATGCACTCTTATGATTTAGAAGCATAAAATGCAGGTCTTGATCTACATAATTTATGTTTGATTTTTGCTAACAATATTTAAACTAATGATGCAAATAAGAATAATTTAATGTTCATACTTCTATTATTTTCCGGAAGCTCAAACCCTCATTTACACATATAACGTTCACCATCCGTCAAATTTTCTAGAGTCTTCTTGTAATATTTTGTAAGTTTGGTGTTTGTACGGTTTTTAGCGTCTTACTAATACTTCTGCTTTGTTTGAATTAAATTCATCGTTTCAAACGAAAAACCGCACACAGTTTTGTAGATGGTTAAATATTTAGTAATCATCATATCAATACATGCATATATAATTTATTGGCACATGAGTAATTTAAACTTTTTTTATATAAAATGTAACCTAAAATAAGAGAGAACTGCATTTTGCGTCTATGTGGGTTGAGACAGGATTCATTTTGTACTCTTTGAAAAGGTTTTGAACCGGTTGAGTCTCTATGGTTTCTAGTTGGACCAAATGTGTCTCTTTGTCGAGATTTTGTTATTGACACCCTTAAATTGAGTGAAGAAATATACTTTTCAACCATACATCACGACCCTTTATCTCTTCATCCCATTATCTTACCCGACACAAGCATTTTACATCCATGTGCTTTCCCTCTTTGTCTCCATCGCCACTTGCCACCACCCTTCTTCTCACCACCTTCGAAACCGTGATTTCGGCTGCGTCCTTTTGTACGGGAAAATGATAATCTTCGCAACCTCTATTAGTCATTATCTCCTCACCATTTTCACTTGCCACCACCCTTCTTCTCACCACCTTCGAAACCGTGATTTCGGCTGCCTCCTTTTGTACGGGAAAATGATAATCTTCGCAACCTCTATTAGTCATTATCTCCTCACCATTTTCATTTCAACTTCAAAACCCATACAACAGGCTTCTTCAAAATAGTCACAAGTTCATCATCCATAATATCGTCCACTAGATACCCCTGTCACTACTCATCTTTCAAATCCTTCAAGTCCCAACGACCCATTTCTCCAAATTTAATCCCCAGTTTCACAAAAAACCTCTCTTAGATTCCAAATCCCACTTCTAATTTCAAATCCCTGACAACCCACACGACTCCTTTGTGTTGCAAAAGAAATGTTTGTGAGTATCATCCCTTGCACTACAACCAATGACGACCTCTAGAATGATTTTAAAGAACATGGTGCTGTTGAGAAAGTTGAGGTATTTGATTTTAAGTATGTTTGTTGTATTTCGACTTTTGAAGTTAAATGGTCACTGGAGTTGGTTAGGGTTTTTGAGAGCGATTTGAATCGAGAATGCATTGTGTTGGAACTATAATTGTCTATTCAGATGGCGGATCAACCTCAGACTACGAGGTTGACCATCACCATCAAAGTCAAACACAACAGTTGGTCTAAAACACATGGACATAATTTGAATGCTATTATAAAATGGCATACAAGTATTTTCCCTCAAGCATTTAACATAAATTAGACAGAGAGACTCATAGTGATCCCCCAGAAAACCACAAGTAGTCAACTGGTTCAATATTTTTTAAAGGGATTAAAATTGGTTCCGCCCATAAACCATATATTGTCAACTTGTTCAACATATTTTAGAGGAACTCAAAATGGTCCTGTTCACAAACCACACGGGATACAAATTGCAATACAGGTTGTATGCACTCTTGGAAAGGGTTCAAGACAAAACACATTTTTTTACAACAATTAATATAGAAACCATATACAACATCCATTTTAGCAATTTTAAATTACGTAAAAATATAAGAAAACCCTTGGAATGTGTCAAAATTGGATATCAGTAACACCAAACCAATTCAATATCTTCGACTTAACGTAGCAGAATACAAACCCTCAATTACAATCAAGACCACAACGATCTGAACACCTCTACACAATCTAACAGATTAACGATTCATAAACACAATGAATCTAACCCTAGATCGTGTACAAAAAACTAGAGAGAAAACCAAAAAGTATAAACTGAACATATGTATATATTCTTTGTTAGATTAAACCAACTATCTAACCTCTATTAATATAGCCTTGAGTTTTGACGGAGAACAAAAATATTAGCTGACCCCGAAACAACCTCAAGGCCTTACTATCTTCAAATATGGGCCCAGCTCCAATTCAGCCCACAAGCATCCAAAGTAATCCAAGTCCAAAAGAGTAGATGCAAATATGATCCAGATGTCCAAAAGCCCATTAGTGACCAAGTTCCAATCAGTACTTCCAAACATGCATAAAGGAAAAAAATAACAAGTTATAATAAACAATTATTAACCAACACAGAACATATTACCATGTAATATTTCAACACCCTCCCCCCCCCCCCCCCTTCTTCATGTTAATGGCCAAAAATTTCATACATATGAGGCAACTTGCGCATCTCAGTATGTTGACCAACGAGCAAACCTTTCGTAAAAACAACGGCCACTTGAAATTTGGACTTTATGTTCTCTGTTTTTGTGTACCCTCTTGCAATTTTTTCCCTTAGAAAAAATAGATCCAACTCAAAATGCTTAGTTCTGTCATGAAAGACGGGATTAGCAGCAATAGATATTGCTGCAGTACTATCGCAAAACAACCTTACAGGCAAACTCAAGTTTACTTTGAGCTCAGTTAACAAGTTCGCAACCCACATGACTTCACAAGTTGCAGAACACATAGCCCGGTATTCTGCCTCGGCAGAAGACCTTGATATAGTGGCTTGTTTTTTACTTTTCCATGAAACCAAACAGTTTCCCATAAACACACAGAAACCAGTAACCGATTTCCTTGTCTCTAAGCATTTTTCCCAGTCTGAATCAGAATATGCTTTTAATTCCACATTATCACATTTACTAAACAAAATACCCTTCCCAAGTGACCCCTTTAGGTACCTTAGAAGTCTCATCGCAATTTGCAAATGTGAATTTGATGGGCAATGCATATACTGACTCAAAAAATGTACTGCATATGCAATATCAGGCCTAGTGTGAGACAAGTAAATCAACTTACCAACAAGTTTCTGATAACCTGTAATGTTACTTAGTGCACATACATTCTTTTTTATCATACTTGTCACAATAAAATATTGCTCAATAGGATTACTTACTGGTTTGCTACCAGTCATGCCGTACTCAGCAAGTAAATCCAAGCAATATTTTCTTTGAGACAAACATATTCCAACATTAGACCTTATAACTTCAATACCAAGAAAGTATTTAAGTTCTCCTAGATCTTTAATCATAAACTTAGTTTTAAGAAATTCCTTAACTTTAATTATTTCAGTTTCAGAATTTCCAGTTAAAACAATATCATCAACATAAACAAGTATGACAAGAAACACAGATTTGTTAGACATAACAAACATTAAATAGTCACACATACTTTGAACAAGGATCCACAGGATTTCAACATCAACGATCCTCCGAAGTCCATGAAGGAGATATAATCCCCATGCAAACCATAGCTTCTGGAGGACCAACTCCTATTGCAGACTCCTCTTATCCCAGCTACTCATCCGGGATGCCTACCTTCACCCAGCAAAAAGGTAACCCGAATGATCCTATATCCTTTAACGCTAACCGTGGTCCCGTGCAGGATGCAGGTATCAACCAAGCTATGGCCAAGGAGCTACAGAAGCTCAAGGATATGATATCCAGTGTTCCCAGGGTGATTCGACCAATTCCCGAGATACCTGAGGGGAGTCACAAGTTATCCAGATTTGCTCCACCTATCTGTGATGCTGAAATCCCGAAGCGATTCCAAACCCCCAGCATGAAGACTTACGACGGAACTGATCCTGAAGAACATGTGGCACAATACAGAGAAAGGATGGAGATCAACCCTATCCCGGAGAGACTCAAGGAAGCTTGCTTATGCAAAGGCTTCGGATCTACACTCACATGATCAGCATTAAAATGGCTGCTAAGTCTTCCTCCCTTTTTCAGTTACTTCTTTTTCACATTTAGTTAACTTGTTCAACAACCAATTTTCCTGTAGTAGGAAATTTGAGAAGTTGACTAGTGATTTATACCGAGTTATCCAACCTAGTGATGAATCCCTTAGGGATTTTGTTACGAGGTTCGGAAGGGAAGCTCTAGAAATCCCTAATCTTGACATGGCTACCGCTGTTAAAACATTCAAGATGGGACTTCAGAGAGGCTCCCCCTTTTATGATGATCTTGTGATGACTCCTTGCAGGTCCCTAGATGAAATAAGAAACAGGGCGCTCATATTCATACGGTTGGAAGATGACAAGAGGATCCAGGATCTTCTGGGGAATCAAACAAAACAAGAATCCTCTGACAAAAAGCAAGGATTCTCGTTCAAGAACAACAACTCGAAGCCTTACTCCAAATTCAACAATCAAAACGTTCGAGCTGTTCAAGAAGGGGATGATGATGAGGACTACCCCAGTATTTCAGAATATTGTTTCTCCGTGGATACCCATGGCTTAATTTGTGCCATGAAGGATCTAGGAGAAAAAGCAAAGTGGCCCCGAAAGAACGAGAAGACAACCACCTTCAGAGACAAGTCTAAACGGTGTGCTTTCCACGAAGATTTTGGCCACATGACAGACGAGTGCATTGTCTTAAGGAGGTAAATCGGATACCTCTTGAGGAAGGGCCACTTCAAAGAGCTCTTGGGAAGGAAGAAATCCAAGATCCAGGATCATGAAGATCTTCCACAGAAAGCAACACCACCACCACCAGATGCTCATGTGATCAACTTCGTCTCTAGAGATTATGACATATTTCAAACTTCATGTCCTAAAGAAGAGTTCAAGCTGGACGATGAAAGAATGTCACTCATCCCCACTACTCGAATAACTAATGAGAGAATATCCTTCGTTTCGAGTATCTAGGATCCTCACCAGGATGAAATGGACGTGCGAATGGTCAATTTCATCTCTGGAGGATCCGACATATGTGGAACTTCCTTCTCCACAGCAAAAAGACTCGCCAAAGAGATCAAGTTGGATAACGGAGATCGACCAATAGTATCAACCACTTTAACGACAGACAAAAGAATCTTCTTCGATGAAGAAGACAAACTAAACATCCAGGATCCTCACCATGACGGTTTAATTATTACTTATTTTATCGCTAACCATTATGTACGCGGAATTCTAGTGGACGGTGGAAGCTCGGTCAACATCATCCAGCATGATGTCCTTAAGAAAATGAACATTCCAGATTCCGAGATCGTCCCTAGAATGTCAGTGCTAGTCGGTTGTCCCCCAATTTATATTGAAGGGTTAAATTCATATAAAAAATTCTGTGTTATTGATAACCTTTCTTGTTGCAATGATATTTTAGGTAGTCCCTGGCTCCATGGGATGAAGGCGGTGGCCTCAACTTACCAACAATGCATCAAACTACCTACCCCATGGGGAGTTATGAAGATAGTTGGTGATCAGGCAGACGCCAAGAACTATTATTCTTCATCAATGAAGCCAACAGCCAAGCATACTATAGCATAGAAACCACAGCAACATCCTAGGGACGTGCTGGTAGCCTGGAGAAAGATTTAAAGGAAGTATCCTTGGACCCCGAGGATCCATATGTAAAGGTGTTCCTAGGATCCAGTATCCCCAATGAGATTGAGGAGGATTTGGTATCCTTTTTAGGGCGAAGAAAATCTACCATTGCCTTTAAACATTCAGACATGACAGGTATTTAAAAAGAGGTAATCACTCATAAGTTAGGCCTTGATTTATCTATTAAACCCGTCCATCAGAAGCGAAGGAAATTCGCTCCTAATAGGAACAAGATCATACAAGAAGAAATTGAAAAACTTCTTAAGGCCGGTATGATCAGAGAGGTTCAATATCCTTGATGGTTGGCTAATGTGGTTGTGGTTTCAAAAAAGAATGGAAAGTGGAGGGTATGCGTTGATTTTACAGATTTAAACAAGGCAGGTCCCAAGGATCCTTTCCCATTACCACATATAGACTCCATGGTGGATGCAACGGTAGGACATGAAATGCTTACCTTTATGGATGCTTCATTTGGATTTCAGCAAATTCAGATGGAACCATCTGATCAAGAGGATACCGCATTCATGACTCCTACCGGCATATATTGTTATATTGCTATGCCATTTGGACTAAGAAATGCAGGGGCAACATATCAAAGACTGGTCAACATGATGTTCAAGGATCAGTTAGGCAAAACCATGGAAGTATATATAGATGACATGGTGGTGAAATCAAAGAAGGCCGAGGATCACCTCAGGGATCTTGAAGAAGATTTCAATATCCTTGACCAGTTAACATGAAACTGAATCCGTCAAAATGCCATTTTGGTGTTATGGCTGGAAATTTTCTTGGATATATGGTGACTAAAAGAGGAATTGAAGCAAGCCCAGTGCAGACTAAAGCCATCATCAACCTAAAGTCGCCTGCAAATGCCAAGGATGTTCAAAGGCTAACGGGAAGAATAGCCGCTCTCAACTGATTCATCTCAAGGTCCTCCGAGAAATGCAAAGACTTCCACGACATTCTTAGAAAGAATAAGAAGTTTGAATGGACAGAAAAGAATGAGGCTACGCTCATATCCTTGAAGGATTACTTATCCTCATCTCCAGCCCTGATGAAGCCTGTGGATGGAGAATCCTTATATTTATATCTGGCAGTTTTAGGTAATGCAGTGAGTGTTGTTCTCGTCAAGGATCATGAAGGTGAACAACACCCCGTATATTATGCAAGTAAGAGTCTGTTAGATGCAGAAGCCAGGTAGTCTCACCTTGAAAAATGCATCCTTACTTTAATTATGGCTTCTACTAAATTAAGACATTATTTTGTGACTCATACTATTATTTTGAGAACTAATTATCCTGTTAAGAATGTTCTTAGAAAGCCAGAATTGTCAAGAAGGATGGCTAAGTGGGCTGTAAAATTTAGTGTAGATGCATTCATTATGAACCTAGAATAGCTATCAAATCATAGGCGCTAGCAGACTTTTTGGCTGATTTCAGCAGTGACATGTAGAAAGAAGCCGACTTAGAGGTTCAACAACTAGATGTAACCAAGGATCCTTGGATCCTATTCATAGATGGATCATCCAACGTAAGAGGAACGGGATTGGGCATACTACTAAAATCGCCACAGGGGGACATAATTCCCCAGTCCATTGCATGTGCGTTTCAAGCTACCAACAATGAGGCAGAGTACGAAGCACTCATCGCAGGTTTACTTTTAGCCAAAAGCATGAGGATCAGGTATCTTCAAGTTTATATGGATTCTTTACTTATAACTGACCACTTTAACGATTCTTATACCGTAAAAGGTGAGAATATGATCAAGTATTTAGAAATTGTGAAGGAATTAGCAAAATCCTTCGAAATAGTAAAGTACAGGTACCAAGAGAAGAAAATGTCGGGGTAGATGCTTTGGCAAATTTAGCCTCATCTCTAAAAATTCTAGAAGACACGAAGATCCCAATTATTCATGTTCTCTCACCAGCAATAAGAGAACAAGAAGTGGGGGAGATAACGAATGACAAAGAAATTGTACTTTGGGATCCATTATCCTGGAATAATCAAGAATCATGGATCCTCCCGATCAAGAAGTATATTCAAACAAGAGAGATTCCAACCACTGAGAATTTCAAATCCTTCAAACTCAAGGTATAACAATATATTTCATTAGATGATATGCTATACAGGAAATCTCTTGCGGGTCCATACTTGAGGTGCATCGAGGATCCTGAAATCCAAGAGGTGCTCAAAGACTTTCACGAAGGTGATTGTGGTAATCACACTGGAGGTAGAGCCCTGTTTTCTAGGATTCTAAGAACAGGATACTTCTGGCCAACAATGAAGGGAGACATGATGGAATATTCAAAGAAATGTGATGCTTGTCAAAGACATGCAAACATCCTTCACCAGCCAGCAGAACCTATGTATCCTATATCCTCTTCATGTCCTTTCATGAAATGGGGCATGGATATCGTGGGTAAACTACCTAAGGCACCAAGAGGAAAAGTATTCATGCTTGCAATGACTGGTTACTTTTCAAAGTGGATAGAGGCAGAAGCTTTTGTTCAAGTACGCGAAAAAGAGGTGATATCTTTCATTAAAAGAAATATTATTACTAGATTTGGTATCCCCTCGGAAATTGTTTGTGAAAATGGTTCCCAGTTTATCAGGAAAATAACCACTAACTTTTATGACAGATGGGGCATCAAGATGATAACCTCTACTCCAGTGCATCCTCAAGCTAATGGTCAAGCGGAGTCTAGCAACAAAATCATCATCAACAATCTAAAGAAGAAGCTAGGATCCAAGAAGGGAAAGTGGGCCGAGGAGCTACCTTATGTTCTGTTGGTCGATAGAACGACACCTAAGAATGCAACAGGCTAGACACCTTATTCATTGGTGTTTCACTCAGAAGCTGTAATTCCCACAGAAATGGTAGTTCCCACAGCTAGAACAAGTATACGTGATCCTGAGGCCAACGAAGAAATCCTTCTTGAAGACTTGGATACTGTTGAAGAACTTAGAGACCTGGCCAAGATCAGAATGGCAGCTTATCAACAAAGGGTAGCTGGGGCATACAACAAAAATATATGGATCAGAATATTTCAAGAAGGATGATTAGTTTTGAGGAAAGCCTTCCGAAGTACAACCAATCTGGCTGATGGGAAGTTAGCACCCAAATGGGAAGGTCCTTATCAGATCGATTCGGAGGCAGGAAAGGGGGCATATCATTTGCTCACTATGGAAGGCAACAGGTTACCAAGAGCATGGAATGCTATCCACCACAAGAAGTACTTTTTCTGATCAGGATCAAGTATCCTAAGAGGATTGAGTATCCTTAAATGATCTAGAATCTTAAAATCGGTAACATCTATCTGATCACTTATCCTTTTCAGATTCTTATTAATTTATGGATAGTATATTTTTAACGTTTGTGTTGGTGCATTTTGTGACCGTCGCTATGCAATTCTGTTAAGCGAAAACGAAGTGCGAAGTTAGGACAACTTCGCCATAGGCGAAGTTGTAACAACTTCGCCATAGGCGAAGTTATAACAACTTCGCCTACAGGCCCAAGCCCGCGAAGTTTATATATATATGTGTGTGTCTTGTTTAGGTTGAGAAATCCAGAAATTAGTGTGTGTTTTGAGCAGTTTGTTTGTTTAGAGAGAGTAAGAGACAAGGAGAGTCGTGAGGGACGACCCGAGGTAGAGCTCACCTCGGGTCAGTCGTGTTTTCTGTTTGGTAACGGTATGTAACTTGTTTTGATTATTATATAAGAATCTGCAGATTTGATTATCCCGTTCTTGTATTCGTTCTTGTGTTTGTTCGTGTATTTGTTCATGTACGTGTTTGTGTTCTTCATCTTTACACCAATAAACGAGTCTAGGAGGATTCCGCACTCCTAGACCTCGTGCGGATCTCGTATCGATCGGCGACGCCCCCGGGGGGACCTACATGTGGTATCAGAGCCTTAGGCTCTTATGCTATGGTTCGAGATCTGCGTTTTGGTGTTTCTGGCACGTTTCTGTGCGTTTCTGGCCGAACAGCGCCGCAGGCGAAGTTATTGTTCATCAGGCGAAGTTGCCGTCACTGTTCGTAGGGTTTCAACGAAAATATAAGGTCTGGCGAAGTTATGGACAGGCGAAGTTATAGCCAGGCGAAGTTATGAACAGGCGAAGTTGACTTTAGGCGAAGTTGACTTCTCGGCGAAGTTAAAAAAAAAAAAAAAAAAAAAAAAGAGTATTTGGAGTTTTCGTCTGTATGGCCAGGTGTACACGATTATTGTGAGACCGAAGACGTTGTTCCGTCAACGAGTGAAACTTGTTATCTCTTGGTCTTACGTGTGAACAAATACGTGTCAACTCTGGATATGGAGTTGAGGTTGTGAATGGGATATTGTTTGAAACTGGATATTGACACATATTCGGGTGTTTGTGGGCAATGAAATTGTTGTTGTTCGAGGTTGACCAACTGAAGAAAGTCAAATTGAACTGAAGGTTTTCGTCATTACTGGATTGCTGTCAGAGCATATTATTTATGTTATTTTCAAGGCGTTCGAGAATTGGATCCTGAAACGTGATGCTTATTTATTAGAGTGAAAATTCTGGAACAAGTTGGATTTAATCGGGAATTAAAGTGTTTATGTTCTTGATCGTTATCCCTGGTGATTGAAGATGCTTCGGATTAATTAATGGTCATGTGTTAGATTCTGTCAAGGTGGTTTTGTGATGAAATTGATCACTTGATGTTGAGTAGTTGAAGATTAAACCTTATCGTATGCCGATGAGTTGGTGAAGTTGTGGAGGAAGCCCAACTTCACGTGTTGGTGAAGTCAGATGGACTCACGTGATTGGTTGAGATGATCTATTGGCACGAGGATGCATGCATTTCAAAGACCTCAATCTATATTGTCGGAGAAGCTTACACTGAAGGGGAGATCTGATATGGAAGACGCTGGGTGATTGGTAGATTTGTGAAGCTACATGACAGATTCAGACACGGCTGGTTGACTACAAACAGAATATCATCAGTTAAGAGGGAGTCTGTTGGTGCATGTTTTGTAACAGATGATCTTTCGTGTTTGTTAGAATTGAGAGCAACGGTCAAGGGGGAGTCTGTTGGTGCATTTTGTGACCGTCGCTATGCAATTCTGTTAAGCGAAAACGAAGTGCGAAGTTAGGACAACTTCGCCATAGGCGAAGTTGTAACAACTTCGCCATAGGCGAAGTTGTAACAACTTCTGCCATAGGCGAAGTTAGAATAACTTCGCCTGGCGAAGTTACCAAGCCCGCGAAGTTTATATATATATATATGTGTGTCTTGTTTAGGTTGAGAAATCCAGAAATTAGTGTGTGTTTTGAGCAGTTTCTTTGTTTAGAGAGAGTAAGAGACAAGGAGAGTCGTGAGGGACGACCCGAGGTAGAGCTCACCTCGGGTCAGTCGTGTTTTCTGTTTGGTTACGGTATGTAACGTGTTTTGATTATTATATAAGAATCTGCAGATTTGATTATCCCGTTCTTGTATTCGTTCTTGTGTTTGTTCGTGTATTTGTTCATGTACGTGTTTGTGTTCTTCATCTTTACACCAATAAACGAGTCTAGGAGGATTCCGCACTCCTAGACCTCGTGCGGATCTCGTATCGATCGGCGACGCCCCCGGGGGGACCTACAGTTTGTCTTTTCCAAGTTTTTAAGTAACAATGCAGGTTTCAATAAGAGGTTCAATGTCTAAGAGGTTGGCCACCTCTCCCTCACGCTTAAGGTACATCGCTATTTTCCTTGGCCTAGCCCATGATTGGGTATGACCCCCGATGGTCATACCCTCCAAGGTTTATAGGTTTTCATCTTTCTTATAAATTAGAGTTTCTACACTCTCTCCTGGAGTGCACGCTATCCAACGTATAGTCCGGGGCAGAGGGACCAGTACACGCTTAGTGGCTAACAATTTCGTTGTCTTCGGCTATATGGAGGCTCCTACGATTTATGGTAGACGTACCATACCACCGGTTTATAACGTTTTCACGTTATCTCAAGACAAAGGTTTCTAACATTTTCATGTTACCTAAGGTTTTGGCGTTTTCATGTCACTCACGTTTGGGCTAAATCCCGGATTGGGCGAGTCCCCAGTTCATGGGCTTGTCCCCAGATTACACGGGCTTGTCCCCAGTTGCACGGGTTTGTCCCTAGTTTATTTTATGGGCTTGTCCCCGGTTTATTGGGTTTAATCCCAGATAATATCATAAGTTATTTGCATCAGGTATCATAAATTAGATTCTGAGGATCACCGAATGATCAATACTTATGAATTCAAAATCCTTTAATTCAGTTTTATAAGGATTGCAAAAGGATTAATACTTATGGTAACTTAGGTCTAACCAGACTTTATGGTATGATTTCTGTTTATCGGTTTACACTTATTTGATTTCAGTTTATATCTTTATAGATATAAGGATTCATTATTCTCAATCTATTTTTATAAGGATTTAAGATCCTGGTTTATTTTTGCAAGGATATTTTATCCTAAAAACTTTTTACTAATGAACATTTCTCAAAACTTTCAACAAGTCTAAAGCTATATCAGACAAACTTTCAAAATAACAGACAATCAACAGATAGTTAAAAGATACTATTTATTAAACCTACTTGCAATTACCAAAAATCTTAACCCGGATTTCACCATTCAATAAATGGATCATCCACCCAGGTTAAACAGGTGTTACTAGTTGTTCATGATTTGCAGGGAGAAGGATATACAGCCGAAAGGGAAGTTCCCAAGGAAACTCCATTGAAATATGACAATTATATCCAACTTGTCAAATCTCATATGTTTTTGCAGGAAGTTTGAATTCAAAGGGAAAATGACAGCTGTGATCTTATCACAACCGCCATTTTGGGGGCAATTGTTAGTGCACAAAATTTTGACACTGTAGATATGTTATCCTGGCATAAGTTCTTAGATCAGTGATCCTTAGTCAGATCCCGTCGGGATCAAGGATCCTCAATACTTATTATTTACTAACGATTGTTTCCTGTGTATAACATTATATTTGACAGATGTAACGGCTAAAGGACTTGGTCTACCTTAAATCTCGCTACTGGAAGCTACCCGCACGTGGTCAAACGAACGTTGGAAGAGTAGTGGAATAGTGGCGGATAGTTAGGACTTTTAGTTACATGTAATTTCTTTATATACATTGAGACACGATTGATTAGAGATCATCACTGTACTCACACACACTAGAGCAGAAGCAATTATTCTCTCTATACACGTTAGCAATTACTGTAACATCGATCTAGTCTCCACAACACTTGTAACCAATTTTTTGATATTAATAAACCGGTGATCGACGAGTTGTCATCACCCTGGGTTTTTTTTCTTTTGATCTGAACAAGGTCAAAAGGTTTTTCCTCGCAACAAATCACGGTGTTCATATCTTTTTCGTTCATATAATCGTTGTTATCGTTTTAGCACTAAACCTCACATAACAGATTTGATACATTATCCTTAGCAGATTTTTATCCAAAACAGGGACTATGCCTAAACCAATGTTCTAACTGACGTCCAGCCCTACTATTAAGTGTACCAGAACCTGACCCAAGCTGCTCAAACCCATGAGTAGATGTTTCATTGGTATTATGTATATCATCATTGGGAATCAGATCATACACAGATTGTTTGGGCTCAGATGAATCATACAAGTCAAAAAAAATTAAATGTGTCACACCAAAACTATTTTCATCAGCTTCGTTTAGATTAATGTTACCTTTAAAAGGAAATATTGATTCATAGAATTTAATATCTCTTGAAAAATACATTATTTCTTTTCTAAACTCCACAAGTTATAAACCTTTTTTGATTTGAGTAACCAATGAAAACACATTTTTCAGCATTACTACTAAACTTATTAGTTTTGTTTAAAACAGTACTAAAACATAAGAACCAAAACAACCTAAGATGATCTAAAGCAGGCTTAAAATCATAAACAAGTTCACAAGGAGATTCACCATTTAACACGAAAGTCGTAGTCCTGTTAATCAAATAAGTAGTTGTCAATACACATTTTGACCAAAAATTTAAAGGAATTCCACTTTGGAATAACAAAGCTCTAGCAACATTCAACAAGTGTCTATGTTTCCTCTCAACAATACCATTTTGTTGAGGAGTATGGACACAAGTTGTTTGATGAATAATACCATTTTCAATGCAAAACATATTCATTTGATTATTAATAAATTTTGTTCCATTATCACTTCTGAACAGTTTTATACTTTTGTCAAATTGAGTTTTTATCATATTCACAAAACTTTTAATATGTAAAAAAAACTTCATTTTTATGTTTCATTTAGAAAACCCTACGGCCCTAGAGTAATCATCAACTATAGTAAGAAAAAACCGAAATCCTTCTTTGCTTGGGATCCTATAGGGACCCCAAACATCCAGATGAACTAGATTTCCCATATTTTTAGTGATATGATCACTTAAGGGGAAAGATTCTCTATGTTGTTTAGCTTTGTGACATTCCTCACAAGGGGTATTATTACTATCAACTTTAGTTAATCCTAGAGAATCCTTTAAAACATTTATCATAATATCTGAAGGATGACCTAGTTTAGCATGCCATAAATTTACCGAACTATGACTAATAAAACACACCTTATCAAACAAAGTTGAATCACCACAAATGTATAGCCCATCAATTTGGTTACCAGTCACCAGGACATTCTTTGTTACAAAGTCCTGAATGTAACAATTATTTTCATTAAACGACACAGTTAGTTTGCTATCTTTAGCAAGTTTATAAACTAATGACAGCTTAATACAATAATCAGGGACAACAAACACATCATATAGAGTTACCTTATTATTCAGTTTTATATTACCAATTTTGGTTACAATAGCACTAGTGCCATTGGGATGTTTAACCCTTATATTAACATCTGATACATCAAACTGATTTATCAACATTGTATCAGATATGACCATGTGTTGGTTTGCCCTGAGTCAACAACCCAACCAGAATTGGACTCATGATTATTGCCACTAGAAAAACAAAATAAAGGTTTTCTAAGATTAAAATAATAAAACCAAGGACTTAAAGTGCCTGACACATTACAACTTTGAGTATTATCTTGTGCTTTATCACCCAAAAGACTCAACAATCTAGTAATTTGATCAGGAGTAAGACCATTAGCATGAGCATTACTAGTAGTACATGAATTATCAGTAACAACATTATTACTTGTCACAACCTTTTTACCTTGATTATTTCTAGGTTTCATCCATGCAGGATAACCAACTATTTCAAAACATTTTTCTACACTATGACCCATCTTATTACAATGTGAGCATTTGACATTTTGATTAGAACCTCTAGTAACATTCCTTTTATTTTCAAAATTTTGAATAGATTTAGAGACAAGCCCAATACCTTGAGATTGTCCTTTAAAGGAATTATTAATAGAGTTTCTATGAGACTCTTCCCTAGAAATTATAGCAAAAGCATCTTTAACAGTTGGAAGTTCTTCTTTAATCAATAAACTAGTCCTAACAGACTCATACCCACTGTTAGGGCATGAATTTTATGCTAAGGATCCATTATCCTTGAATGTCTTATGGATAAGTTATCCTGGAGATATGTCTCAAGTTACAAAGGATCGAGGATCCTCGCTATTATTTTTTTACTAATGATTGTATTTGAATGGTGATGTGTTAGCTAGTTATAACAACTATATGACTGAGTCTACCTCAAAGTTCGCTACTATAAGCTCCCAGCACGTGGTCAATGAACGTTGAAAGAGTTGTGGAAGAGTGGCGGATTAATAGGGAATATTGTTAGATAATATTTCTTTATAATATCGAGATAACGATCAATTAGATATCACTTGTATTCTCACACACTAGAGCAGAACTCATAATTCTCTCTACACACTAGCATTCATTGTAATATTGATCGTAATCTCCAAAACACTTGTAACCTTTTTTGTGATATATTATATCATAATATTAAAATAAAAAGGATCCATTTACAATAAAGAGGCAGGTAAGCGGGCAACAAGCTGCGCCGCCACCCCCTTTTGAATGGAAAAACCGATCATACTGAAAACAAAGTTATCGTTCTTCGGCGTCGATGAGTTACTGTGCACGACCCGCTGAACTCTTTTTAGAAACGTAGCAGCATCGGGGGCAAGAGACCCAAATGTGTCAAAAGCAAAAGGAATGAAGGCGTGTTGATTCTCCACACACGCCTTCTTGTGCTTAGCAATTTTTCCTGCTTCAGCCTTTAGAACGGCATGCCTAGAAACAAACCCGGTGTCCATAAGCCCGACAAGAAGGGACACCCCAGTAAGGTCCACACAAGCATGCTCCCCCCCCCCCCCCCGCCCACCCAAACACAAGAATGTCCGCTGGTCGGAGAGTAGACCTTCCTTCACGTGGATCCGACAAGAAATTCACGAGTTGTGATTAATAAATTGGTGATTGACGAGTTGTCATCACTCGGGGTTTTTTTCCTTTGACCTAACAAGATCAAGGGGTTTTTCCTCGCAACAAATCACGGTGTTCATCTCAATTTTGTTCATATAATCGTTATTATCATCACAGCACTATACCTCACAACTACGGATTTGGATATATTATCCTTAGCTGATTTTTGTCCAAAACAATTTGGCGCCCACCGTGGGCAATTGGTGCTATAATCCATATTACTCCTGTCAATTTTCAATTTTTCATACCCATATCACTTTCAATGGCCTCTCAATCAACCTTTGCTTCATCAACCATGCCATCTTCGGTTCCTCTCTCATCAAGAACCTTGCCGCCGATGCCTCCGCCAATCACGGGAGCACCAAGGGCTACTGCTGCTGGAAACAAGACGCAACTACCAGTCTTCCAGAGCTCGAAAACCACTGCTGCCGCTCTGGTGGTTAATACTAACAATGATGTTTTCTCTCTGTTTTCGCAAGTTAAGGCTTACATGGAGCAGCAGAATAAGACTAACCAGAGGATCCTTCGGGAGATAGAAGCTCTCAAGAGGACTAACAGGCCGGCAGAGGATCAGACTCCTCTAGTGCCTAGGATGATGGATTTCATTACTCCAGGATCCTTGGCTCAACATGCGCAAGGATCATCCATCCTTCAACCAGGGTCAATGGGTCAATTAGCTCAAGGATCCTCAACTTTTCAGCAAGGATCATCCATCCTTGAACCGGGGTCCATGGGTCAGTTAGCTCAAGGATCCTCAACTTTCCAACAAGGATCATCTGTCCTTCAACCGGGGTCCTACGGGTCATATCTTCAAGGATCCCTCAACTCTCAACCATTGGGATCCTCTGTCCACAACTAAGGATCCTCAGGGGTTTAACATCAACGATCCTCCGAGGTCCATGAAGGAGATATAATCCCTATGCAGACTATAGCTTCGGGTGGACCAACTCCTGTAGCAGACGCTTCTTACCTCAGCCACTCTTCTAGAATGCCGACCTTTACACAACAAAGAGGTAGAGTGTATAATCCTATATCCTTAAATGCTAACCATGGTTCCATGCAAGACGCAGGTATCAATCAAGCTATGGCTAAGGAACTGCAGAAACCCAAGGATATGATATCCAGCGTACCAGGGGTGATCCGTCCAATTCCTGAGATTCCGGAGGGAAGCCACAAGTTATCCAGATTTGCTCCACCAATTTGTGACGTGGAGATCCCGAAACGCTTTCAAACCCCCAACATATAGGTGTATGACGGGACCACTGATCCAGAGGAGCATGTAGCCCAATACAGGGAAATGATGGAAATTAATCCAATCCCTGAGAGGCTCAAGGAGGCTTGTCTATGCAAAGGTTTTGGAGCCACACAATCAGGATCTGCTTTAAAATGGCTGCTAAGTCTTCCTCCCTTTTCTATTACTTCTTTCTCACACTTAGTTAACTTGTTCAACAGTAAATTTTCCTGTAGCAGAAAATTTGAGAGGTTAACTAGTGATTTATACCGCGTTATGCAACCCAGTGATGAATCCCTTAGGGATTTTGTTACAAGGTTTGGCAGGAAGGCTCTAGAAATCTCTAATCTTGACATGACTACTGCTGTTGAAGCATTCAAGATGGGAATTCAGAAGGGCTCTCTCTTTTATGATGATCTTGTGATAACTCCTTGCAGAACTCAAGATGAAGGAACAGAGCATTGAGGTTCATACGACTGGAGGATGACAAAAAGATCCAGGAACGGTTAGGGGCTCAAACGAAGCAAGAATCCCTTGACAAGAATAAAGGATCCTCATACAGAAACAACAATTCAAAACCATACTCCAAATTCAACAATCAAAACGTTCGAGCTATTAAAGAAGATGATGATGATGAGGATTACCCAAGCATTTCTGAATATTGCTTCTCCGTAGACACCCTTGGCTTGATTTGTGCCATGAAGGATCTAGGGGAGAAGGCAAGGTGGCCCCAAAAGAACGAGAAGTCAGCCACCTTCATAGACAAGTCCAAATGGTGTGCCTTCCATGAGGATTTTGGCCACATGAAGGACGATTTCATCGGTTTGAGGAGGGAAATCGGATACCTCCTAAGCAAGGGCCACTTTAAGTACTGTTGGGAAGAAAAAAGTCCAGGATCCAGGATCCTGAAGAGGCTCCTCAAAAAGCAACTACGCCCCCACCAGATGCTCAAGTGATCAACTTCATTTCCAGTGGCTTAGACATATGTGGAACTTCTTTCTCCGCAGCTAAGAGGCTGGCCAAAGAGACCAAGTTGGATAACGGGGAACGACTGGTTATATCCACCACCTTGACAACAGTCAAAAGGATCTTCTTTGATGTGGAAGATAAATCAAGCATCCAAGATCCTCATCATGACGGTTTGATTGTTACTTTGTTTATTGCTAACCATTATGTACGCATGAGCCTTGTCGATGGTGGAAGCTCAGTCAACATCATCCAACACGATGTCCTTCAGAAGATGAACATCCCATATTCAGAAATCATCCCGAGGATGTCGGTGTTAGTCGGCTTCAGTGGAGAGACCAAGAAAACATTGGGGGACATCAAACTCCCAATATACATCGAAGGGTTATATTCTTACCAAAAATTTTGTGTTATAGATAACCTTTCTTGTTGAAATGTTATTTTAGGTAGGCCTTGGCTACATGGGATGAAGGCAGTGGCCTATACTTACCATCAATGCATCAAACTACCAACTCCTTGGGGAGTAGTAAGGATAGACGGTGACCAAGTCGAAGCCAGGAACTACTACTCTTCATTAATGAAGCCAGCAGCTAAACAATTGATAGCATAGCAACCACAGCAACATCCTAGGGACGTGCTGGAAGCTCATGAGAAGGACTTAAAGGAAGTATCCTTGGACCCTGAGGATCCAGATGTGAAAGTGTTCCTAGGATCCAGTATCCCTAATGAGATTGAGGAGGATATAATATCCTTCCTAAAACGAAGAAAGTCTACGTTTTCCTTCAAACATTCAAACATGACAGGTATTCCTAAGGAGGTAATTACTCACAAGTTAGGCCTTGATTTATCTATTAAACCCGTCTATCAGAAGCGAAGGAAACTCGCTCCTGAGAGGAACGTGATCATACAAGAAGAAGTTGAAAAACTTCTTAAGTCCGGTATGATCAGAGAGGTTAAGTATCCCCGATGGTTAGCTAATGTGGTTGTTGTTTATAAAAGAATGGAAAGTGGAGGGTGTGTGTCAATTTCACTGATTTAAAACAAGGCATTCCCCAAGGATCCTTTCCCGTTACCACATATAGATTCCATGGTGGATGCAACGGTAGGACATGAGATGCTCACCTTTATGAATGCTTCCTCTGGATTTCAACAAATTCATATGGAACCATCTGATCAAGAGGATACAACATTCATGACTCCCACCGGCATATATTGTTATATTGCTATGCCATTCGGACTAAGAAATGCAGGGGAAACATATCAAAGATTAGTCAACATGATGTTCAAGGATCAGTTAGGCAAGACTATGGAGGTCTACGTAGACGACATGGTGGTGAAGTCAAAGAGGGCTGAGGATCACCTTAGAGATCTTGAAGAAGCATTCAATATCCTCGACCAGTATAACATGAAACTGAATTCGTCAACATGCCATTATGGTGTTAAGGCTGGAAAGTTTCTAGGATACATGGTGACTAAAAGAGGAATAGAAGCAAGCCCCAAGTAAATCAAAGCCATCATCAACTTGAAATCCCCTGTGAATGCTAAGGATGTCCACAGATTGACGGGAAGAGTAGCTGCTCTCAACAGATTCATTTCCAGATCCTCCGAGAAGTGCAGAGATTTCTACGACATTCTTAGGAAAAAAAGAAGTTTGAGTGTACAGAGAAGCATGAGGCTGCACTTAAAGCCTTAAAGGATTACTTATCCTCGGCACCAGCTCTGATGAAGCCTGTGGATGGAGAATCCGTATACCTATACCTAGCTGTCTCAGGAAATGCGGTAAGTGTTGCCCTTGTGAAGGATCATGAAGGTGAACAACATCCCGTTTATTATGTAAGTAAAAGTCTTCTAGATGCAGAAGCCAGGTATTCTCATTTAAAAAAATTAATTCTTGCACTTATTATGGCTTCTACTAAATTGAGACATTACTTTGAAACAAATACTATTATTTTGAGAACTAATTATCCTGTTAAGAATGTGCTTAGAAAACCTAAATTGTCAGGAAGAATGGCCAAGTGGGCTGTGAAGTTGAGTGCATATGATATTTAGTATGAGCCTAGAACAACCATCAAATCGCAAGCACTAGCAGACTTTGTGGCTGATTTCAGTAGTGATATGCAAAAGGAAGCTGATTTAGAGGTCAAGCAATTAGAATAAACCAAGGATCCTTGGATCCTCTTCAACGATGGAGCATCCAACGTAAGAGGGACAAGATTAGGTATCCTATTGAAATCATCACATGGGGACATATTACCTTAGTCTATAGCCTGTGAATTCCAAGCAACGAACAACGAAGCAGAGTATGAAGCTCTAATCGTAGGTTTAGCTAAGTGCATGAGGATCTGGTATCTTCAAGTATACATATATATATATTCATTGTTGATTGCTAACCACTTTAATGGCTCATATGCTGTTAAAGGAGAAAAACTAATCAAATATCTAGATGTTGTGAATGAATTAGCAAAATCCTTCGAATTGTTTAGCATTGTACAGGTACCAAGGGAAGAGAACGCTGGGGCAGATGCCTTGGCAAATTTAGCCTCATCTTTGAAGATTCCAGAAGACACGAATATCCCAATCATTCATCCTCATCCTCAAACAAGAAGTTGGAGAGATAAGAACTGACAAACAAATTGTACTTTGGGATCCATCATCCTCAAACAACCAAGGATCCTGGATTCTCCCAATCAAAAAATACATTCAAACTGGAGAGATTACAGCCACGGAGAATCCTGAATCTTTTAAACTCAAGGTATCCCAATACATTTTATTATATGACATGCTATACAGAAAATCTCTTGCAGGTCCATACCAGTTGAGATGCATAGAGGATCCTGAAATTCAAGAGGTGCTCAAAGACTTTCATGAAGTATATTGTGGTAATCACACTGGAGGTAGAGCTCTGTTTTCTAGGATTCTAAGAACAAGATACTTCTGGCCAACAATGAAGAGAGACGCCATGGAATACTCAAAGAAATGTGATGCTTGTCAAAGGCATGCAAACATCCTTCATCAACCAGCAGAACCTATGTATCCTATATCCTCATCATGGCCTTTCATGAAGTGGGGTATGGATATTGTGGGTAAGCTACCTAAGGCACCAGGAGGAAAAGTATTCATGCTTGCAATGACTGGCTACTTTTCAAAATTGATAGAAGCAGAAGCTTTTGTTCAAGTACGCGAAAAAGAGGTGATATCTTTCATTAAGAGAAATATTATTACTAGATTTGGTATTTCTTCAGAAATTATTTGTGACAATGGTTCCCAGTTTATCGGGAAAAGAACCACTAACTTATGTGACAGCTGGGGCATCAAGATGGTTATCTCCACTCCAGTACATCCTCAAGCTAATGGTCAAGCGGATTCTAGCAACAAGATAATCATCAACAACTTAAAGAAGAAGCTAGGATCCAAAAAAGGAAAATGGACCGAAGAGCTACATTATGTTCTTTGGGCTGATAGGACAACACCCAAGAATGCAACAGGCCAAACACCCTTCTCATTGGTATTTGTATCAGAAGCAGTAATCCCCACTGAAATGGTGGTCCCGACAGCCAGAACAAGCATCCGTGATCCTGAGGTCAATGAAGAAACCTTCTTGAAGACTTGGATACTGTTGAAGAACTCAGAGACCTGGCCAAGATCAGAATGGCAGCATATCAACAAAGGGTATCCGGGGCATACAACAAAAATATAAGGATCAGAAGATTTCAAGAAGGAGATCTAGTCTTGAGAAAAACCTTCTAGAATACAACCAATCCGGCAAATGGGAAGCTAGCACCCAAGTGGGAAGGTCCTTATTCAATTGAATCGGAAACAGGACAGGGGGCATATCATTTGCTCACTATGGAAGGCAACAGGTTACCAAGAGCATGGAATGTTGTCCACCTCAAGAAATACTTTTTCTGATCAGGATCAAGTATCCTCCGAGGATCAAGTATCCTTAAAGGATCAAGGATCCTAAGATCGGTAATATCTATCTAATCACTTATTCATTTTAGATTTTTACTTATTCAAGGATAATATATTCTTAACATTTGTATTTTCCAAGCTTTAAGTAACAATGCAGGATATTAATAAGGTATTCAATGATCAAGAGGTTGACCACCTCTCCTATACATTTAAGGTACAAAACTATTTCCCTTGGCCTAGCCCACGATTGGGTATGACCCCCGATGGTCATATCCTCCAAGGTTTATGTTGGTTCCCAGATTAGCAATTGATAACAATAACAAATCTCAGATCTGTGAATATCCGATTAGAACACCTAAGGATCTAGCTCATAATTAACCTTGATTTCGTGTTATGTATGTGTATATATTATCAATATATTAGATGAATAATGTTAAGGTGAAGCTTGAGAGAGAGCAATTACTCAAAAACGCTTTTTCTCAACTCTTACATTAAAGTGAACAGTAGTTCACTATATATAGAAGGTGACCTGGTTCGCTAACATCCCCTAGCGAACCAGCTTCCCCTTCGTTACATAAATTAACATAACGAACCACCCCCTGATTCGTTAACATCCCCTAACGAATCAGGAGGGAATACATTATAATGTCTTAGTTCGCTAACATCTCTAGCGAACTAGACTTAACCTTAACGAACTAATTAATAATAAACATTAAATATTACATTAATTAATAAATAAAAAATTAACGATATATACAAAGACTCTAGACGCAAAACCGTGCACTAACAGACACCCCCTCGTCTTGAGCTCTTTGTCTTTAACTTATTTGAACCAGCTTGGACTGCCAGTCTCTGCAACTATGTATTCCACGTTCAAGACACACACGAACGACTCGTTGGAATTGCATAGCCAGGTCGTAATCTTCTTGACGCTCGATCAAAATCTGCTTCCTATATAGCACATCATTGTCTGTCTCTGATAAATTAACCAACCACATCTGGTCGATTATCTTGATGAGCTCGGTCTTCAGTCCTCGACCACGAACAATAACGGCCTCGCCAGTACGATTGTCATAGTACCAACGGTTGAAAGACGGATAAATATCTTGAGGCATTGTCTTCACAGGAACCTTTTTCATCGTCTTTGGCGGCTTCACTTTCAAGAAAAGTTCCTTCCAGCCGGTCCTTGGATCAATCTCGTCAATGCGCTTATGTCTTGGGACCTGGGGCTTGAAGAATTTGAAACCATGATTGACCTCGAACAGCAAGTTTTGATGAAACCACTCAGCCGTTCGGTAACCCCCACGATTGATAAATGGACGTCTCGCGAGGGTACGTGCATCCCAACGCGGTAGAGTTAAAACATCCATTATCCTCTCGTAATACTGGACACCCTTTTCCCACTTGACTATACATACTTTAAGGTCAGAGTCATAAGCCCATGAAACAATATCACCGTGTACCTTTGAAACAGTCTTGAAGGTAGTCATCTGATTAGCCTCAACCCAAGCAGTAGCAGTATCTTTTCTTTCTTGATCTACATAACGATAAGCGCTGATGATTTTACCCACTTTATGACATTTGAACCATCTTTCTACGTCCTCATCAGTCACTTCTTTGAGTGAGGGTACTGTTCGCTGCACAACCTTTTCCAATTCATCCACAGTCTCTTTAATTTCTTCTTCATGAAATACCGGAGCACCTTGATCAACGTTTGCGTGTTGATACAAGTCCGGGTACTCTTCAGCTGTCACATCCTCCATCTCAATCTCTTCATCCTCATAAACAAAATCCGTATTCATAAACAACGGATCAACTTCCAATTCCTCCTCAGTTATCACTTCGACATCAGGCTCAGTCTCTAAAGCAGTCAACTGATCGTCATTCAGCCCAAGCAGAATCGAAATCTGCTCCTGTGTCAAGGATCTAACCACAAACTCACCAACCTCTATCTCATCTCTGTTTACCACACTACGAACCACCCCTGATCCATTAACAAATATCACTGTGTTAGCTGCAATCATTTCAATTGGCTTGGCAGATGTTGGATCTTGATAAATAATTATTTGCTTGCTCAAATCATCACTGCCACTAACACCTGCACCAGAGGATGAACCATGCGATTGTTTAGGCTCACCTCCTGCATCAGATTCGTCAGGATCATCATCTTCATTCTTAAGTTTCTTGAGGGCATCTTCTTTACAAGTTAATTGTAAAATCAACTCTTCTTGTTCCTTTAATTTCACCCCCTGAGACTCAACAATCGTACGCAACGACTTAGTCTCCTTCTGACAGAAAGAAATATAACTCATCATTCGTCGTTGATTCTCCATGAGTCGTTCTTGAGTTTGACGGTCAGCTGCCATTTGATTTTCATATAGATGTAGCAGATTTAGCAGCATTTCAGTTTGACGACCTGGTGGCAAGTTGTATACGGACGAGTGAACAGGTTGAACAGGTCCTTGAGGCCGAGTGATTCTCATGAATGAGACATCACTCGGCGGAGGTGGAGGAAGAGTAGTTGTTGGCGGAGGAGGAGGTCTCATTGATGTAGTAGAAGATACTGTAGACAATACAGCAGGAGGCCTCGGTATCTCGGTTAACGCCATTTGAGGAATAAGACCGAGCCTCGCATGTGACACCAACGTCGTCGTCAAGGTAAGCATCGGAGTGCTAGTAGTTAGCGGCACCATCGAGCTTTGAGGAGTTGATTGACGTGGTGGTGGGGTTCCAATGATTACCCCAGCCCCAGCAGACACACGGGGCTTCTTTGATGGTTCACTAGTAGCTACAGCTTTACCCTTTCTTTTTCTTTCCAGCTGAGCTTTCATGGTGGCAGCTAGAGCAGCATCGACTGCATCTTGTTGTTCTTTAAGAGCTCGTTCACCAACTCCACCAGCACCATCATTCCCATCATTATCACCATCATCATCTCCACCATCATTGTTCCCACCTTCTCCCTCTTCACGCTCGGAATCCGAATCATCGTGGATCCAGCGCTCATTAGGAGGACATACATAATCCGTATTGATTATATGACCAATCATCCGTTTGTCCTGTGGATTTTCCTTTCTATAAATTAACATACGATGTACCGTTTCAGCTTTCATATGTTCCATATCAAGAAAATCGTTCACCAACGTTCGATCAATCACCAAATTCGGAATCAAATCCTGAATAATTAGCTGTAAAAAGCGAGGGTACATCAAGAACTTCTTTGACTGTAGAGTTTGCTGAACTTGCTCTTTCAGATGATCAAAGATGAGTTCTGAGTAGTTTAAGGGCTTGTTCAGGATTAGAGCAACAAACGCCGACTGCAAACTTAGTCTACACTCATCAAACCCACCGCGACGTCCACTCATACAATGAAGTAGAACATGCAACAGATACTTGTATGGTGGACACAACCCATTCTTGTTCAGCATAGATTTACGAATATCACCACCATAGTTCAAGCGTGTGAATAAACCTCTAACCAATGTCCTATCAAATTCACTCGGTTTATCATCATTATCGTCAAATTGAAGTACCCGACGAATGACCTCAACATCAGTTGTAATTGGAATCTGATTAATTGTAGCTCGAACCCATTTATCTGCCTCAAAATATTCCGCCGTATTCCAAAATTGCCTGATTATACAAAGATACACTTTAGGTTTAGCAGTGATGGCATAGTATATCTTTGAACGTCATAAGAAAGTCAACATAGTTCCAAACGTTTCCAAATCAGTCACATCTTAATCAACATAAGCACAAATGTTGTGCTTTTTATCAAACGGCAATAAGATTACTTCAACTTGTTGATCGTGTTGTTGTGGTTGTCCTTGTGGAGGTTGTTCTTGTGGTGGTTGATTTTGTTGTTCTTGATCAGCCATGTATTACTGTATAAATAAAACCGAATATGAGAATAGATATCAAAATATATAATCAAAAGTTATGTGTAATTAATCTAGTTACGTATTAGACGATTTAAATCCTTTAATTAAATTAAATGAATATTGAAAATAATTTATTTTAAAAAAAATTGTCATTCGTTGGGAATCACACTGATTCGTTATAATAAGATAACGAATCAGGCGATTCGCTATCAAGTAAATACTTTAACGAACTGAACATAGCGAATTACTATTTAATTTGGACGAACTACACGCTAGTTCGTTATATTTTAAGCGAATCCATATCTGATTCGTGTAACATCTTATTCGCTTAGCTAGTTCATATAAAATCTTAACGAATTGGACACGAAACAGTTCCAATTCGCTAAGACTAACGAATGGTCATAATTAAGACTTGTTCTTTGACTTCACAAAGTCAAAGTCAAAATTAGGATGAACATAGATAGTCAACAATATGAACCTGGGGACGATTAGGCCATAACTATCGTCGAATCATCGCAATAATGAGGTCGTTGTACTCGGAATTACGTTCGTAATCGAAGATGAATGAGATTAAGACTCAAAATCTCTAAGTACATAGGTTAGACGAACCTACTGTAAACACCAATAACACAAAACTATAATTAACCCGGCAAACAACAATCAAATCATGATTGAAGCCCACCAAGGGTATCGGAATATGATTCTGATCACAATGACATCAAAATCATACAGTTATTAACATAAATTATACACAAATGGATTTCAAAACTTCGGAAACCCTTAAACTCTTAAAAGTTCATAATTTAACTATCAACTCGTAGCCATTTTTAACGAAAATTATATCGCCATGATCGGCTATACCTTAGAAACTCAAATATATCCTTGAAATATCCAAACAAGAAAGTCGAGATTTCAGAGAAAATTTGAACAGGGTTTCTTAAAGGTGAAGGAAGAAGGCGAACAGTGGAAGACTGTTCGTTTTCTTGTCTTATATAACAGTGTACGCAACCCGAGGTACAACTTGTACGAATCAGACGATTCGTTTAATTAAAGGTAGCGAATTAGCCCATTCGCTAACTCAATTCGTTACCTTATGTTGACGAAACGCTACTTGATTCGTTAAATTAAAGGTAGCGAATCAAGACATGATTCGTGTCATGATTCGTTAAATATGCATAACGAAGGGATGATTCGTTACAGAGTGCGGAAGCGAATTAGGTTAGCGAACCAGAAGCTAGTTCGCTAAAGAATCACCTAGTTCGTTATCCATAAATAACAAATTTGATTTTAACGAAATAAAATCTTTTATTTAATTTTAAACTAAATAATTAAATGAATAAAATAGATAAGTAAATGAATAAATAAATAAATTAGGTTATCGGAGAATTTTTATATCCCGACAACCAAATACGTTAAAAACGTTTCAGATATTCGAAACATAACTTAAAAACAAAAATATTGTTGGTATTTTAAAAAAAATAAAGAATGTATTTACGAAAGAATATCCGAACAATTAAAAATAGACAATATTTTTGTGGTTTTTTTTCTTTTTTTTTAATGATTTATCAAAAACAGTACATATTTTTGTATTTTTGTTGAGTTTGAGCAGAGAATCATATTGACCAAATTGCCCTTCCATCACCGTTTTATATTTCAGCGATATTATGACTGGCGATAAGTCGGTCATTGGTATTGTTGTCCACATAAATCTAATAACACACATTCAAGTATTTTTGTGATATGATTAAATTGTTCAATTAAAGCACAGAATATCAGAAACTATCAGCCTCTAATCTCGGTTCAAGCTTAATTTGATTTTTGCCAAATCACCCCAACTTGACTTAAACCATTATATTTTTTATCAAAATTTTGATACCAATTTTGAAATTTTGAGCAATGCATCAAGTTTCCTTTACTATGAGTGAGTATGCACGAGTCCATCTGTCGGCTTACATACATTGTATCCCTCGGGGTCCGTTTCTTATTGGTATTAAGACGCACGCAAGGGAGGAACAATTGTATGACTAAGAGCGGATTTTGATCAAGTCAGTAATTTAAATTGTACGAAGTACAGCGGTGATCAAGTTTAATGACTTTGGGTTTGCTTCTTGAAAGCGAGTGAAATATTCATGCTTATGAATACCCAGATGATTAAGCCGCATAAAAACTCACAGTGTCCAGAACCCTAACGCTTGTTATTTGTTGTACTTTATTTTTGGGTGATCAACAAATATAAGGCTTGAGTATGACTGGTTATTACATTTCTGCCATCCTCACCAAGACTTTTGCTAGAGACTAACACCTCTTTCAATTTAGCATTTCTTTTATTTATATCACATACTTTACTCTACTGAGTTGTTTTAAGACCTACCAATGCACCAATGCAATTAAACACACAGTCTTTTAAGCTTACTTTTTGCTGGATTTGGGGTCAAGATAATCAATGTACTATCATGTTCTCTTTTTGCTTCAAAAACTCAAAATTTTAAGGAGCATAAAATAAAGAAAAAATAAATTTAATCGCCCCAGTTAACTTAAATTTATAAATAAATGGCTACTCATCAATTCACAAGTGAATAATAGGACCAAGACATTCAAGCATGCTTCACAAACTTAAATAACCGATATAATTTTCAGCGATAAAATAATCTAAAAACGCCTGCAAAAATCTTTTTGGTTTTTCTCTATACAAACTTTAAAAACATAATATTTTTGTCTTTTTCAATTTTCTTATAAACAAAATAAACTTCACAATCTTTTTGGATTTTCAGATTTTTCTGTACAAAACATAAATCACATTCTTTTTGGTTTTTCAATATTTTAAAAATGTTTTTGGTTTTTCTAAATATTTAAAAGAAAAACATTAAAGACAGAATTCATCATATTTTTTTTTTAATTTTGAAAATTTTTTAATGTTTTTGGATTTTATCTATACAAACGAAAAATACACTCTTTTTGTATTTTCTAGATTTTCACCCCCAAAAACCAAAACAAAATTTTAAAAGAAAAATATGACAGAAAATAAAGATAGTCATCCTTGTTTAAGGATATCAGCGAAGGTCTTCAATCTGTTTAAATCAAGCAAAAATTTAAAACGCGTTTTGTCAAAAGCTTTAGTAAACAGATTGGCTTTCTGAAAATCAGTGTGTACTTTCTCAAGATCGATTAATTTCTTTTCATAGCAATCCCGTATAAAATGATATCGAATTTCGATATGTTTCGTTTTAGAATGTTGTACGGGATTCTTGGTGATACTAATAGCAGCAGAATTATCAATCAAAATAGGAGTAGTAAGAAACTTCAAACCGTAGTTGCAAAGATGTTGTTGTATCCACAAAACCTGGGAACAGCAACTCGAGGCTGCAACATACTCAGCTTCGGCGGTTGAAGTGGAGACCGTTGTCTGCTTCTTACACTGCCAGGAAACAAGCCGGTTTCCTAAAAATTGACATCCTGCAGTCGTTGATTTGAAATTGATCTTGCATCCTCCATAATCTGAGTCTAAGTAGGCAGTAAGATCGAAAGTATCATCCTTGGGGTACCACAACCCGATGTCTGGATTTCCCCTCAAATACTGAAGAATTCTCTTGACTGCAGCTAGGTGAGTCACTCGTGGACTTGCTTGATACCTAGAACAAAGACAAACGGTAAACATAATATCAGGGCGAGAAGCCGTTAAATACATTAAAGAACCAATCATGGCACGATAGAGGGTAGGATCAACGGAATCCTCCAATTTATCCGGTGATAAATTGTGCCCTACTGGAAGAGGAGTAGATGGGATTTTTCCGGCAGAAATCTTGAATCGGCTGAAGACGTCATTCACATACTTAGTCTGGTAAATAAAAATTCTGTGAGCAGACTGGTGAACCTGCAACCCTAAAAAGAAATTCATCTCTCCCATCGAGCTCATCTCGAACTTTGTTTGCATGGACTTCTCGAACTCCTTACACAATGTGTCATTTGTAGACCCAAAAATAATATCTTCGACATAAATCTGGACTAGAAGAAGATCGTCACCAACAGTTTTATGAAATAAAGTGCAGTCTACAGTTCCTCGTTTGAAGCCATTATCTGTCAGATGGTCGGCGAGCGTGCCATACCAAGCTCTCGGGGCTTGATGTATACCATACAGGGCCTTGCTTAATCGGTAAACACGGTCCGGATAATCAGGATCTTCAAAACCAGGTGGTTGTTGGACAAACACTTCCTCGTGTAATTCACCATTGAGAAAAGCACTTTTAACATCCATTTGATAGACCTTGATATTCTTATAAGCTGCATAAGCCAGGAAGATTCGAATCGACTCTAATCTTGCAACTGGGGCATATACCTCTGTGTAATCAATACCCTCTTGCTGATGAAAACCTTGCACCACTAGACGTGCTTTGTTTTTGACAATCACCCCTCGATCGTCTTTTTTACACTTAAATACCCATTTAGTCGGAATGGCTTTCTTGACTCTAGCAGGTTTGTCTATTAAGTCCCAAACACCCAAACGTGCAAATTCCTGTAATTCTTCTTGCATAGCTTCTACCCAAGAAGGATCTTCAAGTGCCTTACGAGCTGTCGTTGGCTCAACTTGAGATAGAAAGCAATAGAATTTAGCAATATTCACAATTCCCGAAGAATGTAAGTTCGTGTAAGCACACAATATGTTATAATCACTTGACGAAGCAACTTGATGACGTGTACGAACGCCCACATCAAGTTCTCCAATGATGTTTTCCTGTGGATGATATCCATGAATCCGAAGAGTGGGATTCTCAGGAACAACAACATTATCAAATAAGTTAGTGTAATGTTCACCCAACTCGGAAGATGAAACATTATCACTGTCAAGGTCAATAACTTGAGTTTCAGCTTGATCATCATCAGAAGAAGTAGAAATATTATCAATAGCAACTGGAGAAACGACTTGAGATTCTTCAGTTGGAGCATCTGGTTGAGCTTCAACTTCATTAGAACTTGAAAATCTTGGAGTAGTCAAATGATCTTCAAAGTATGCTCGAACCAGATCTTCATCGATGTGTTCAGTCGAAGGAGTGAATGAATTAAATAAACTATCGTAGTCAAACATCCAGTCTGGACCTTTCCCTTGAGGAGGAGTTGTGTATTTTTGACAGTCCACATGGTACCATTCTTCAACACAACCAGATGTGAAATTAAAAACCCTTTTCTTTGGATATGCATATCCCAAGAAATAACCTTCGATAGCTTTTTCTTCAAATTTACCCGAATCCTTCTTCAACATAGTACACGGACACCCAAATGGTTCCAGGTACTTTAAATTAGGTTTTCTATTATTTAAGATATCGTAGCTTGTTTTCTTGAGTCGTTTCACAGTTAGAACTCGATTAAGCGTATAACAAGCTGTATTCACTGCCTCATTCCAGAATTGGACAGGAAGCTTTGAATCAGTGAGCATTGTGCATGCAGCTTCAATCAGAGTTCTATTTTTCCGTTCAGCAACACCGTTTTGTTGAGGTACATAAGGTGCACTATATTCTCGGTGAATTCCCTTTTGAATACAAAAGAAATCCAATATAGTGTTTTTGAATTCAGTACCATTATCACTTCGGATTCTCCTCACTTTTTGTTTATACAGTGATTCGATCTTAGTAATATGATTTTATACCAAAACCGGTGTTTGATCCTTTGAACTCATAAATAACACCCAAGAGTATCTTGAATAATCATCAGTCACTACAAGACAATACCAGTCTCTATAAATACTTGCACGATTCACTGGACCAAACAAATCCATATGAAGTCGTTCAAGAGGAGTATCTATGGAATTCAATAACTTAGAGGGATGTGTCTTCTTCTTCTGCTTGCCCTTTTTGCATGCAACGCAGTGATCAGATAACTTAAAATTCTTTAACGAGACACCCTCAACTAAGTCATTTTCCATTAAACAATTCATCTTTCTGACATGTATGTGACCCATTCTACGATGCCATAGAATCGAGTCTTTCTCGGTTGCTTTCGAGACAAAACATGTTTCGATCGATGTGGATACTTTAGAACTCATATTTAAGACATAAATATCATTTGATCGTGGTGATCTCATGACAACCATGTCCTCGGGAATAACATAACCCGGTTTCAAGATAAGACATTCTTTGTCAGTAAATATCGTAGTGTATTTTTTATCACAAATCTGCGATACACTCAATAAGTTATGATCAACTTTGTCGCAATAATTCACTTTCTCAAACGTAATGTGACCATTTGAAACTTCACCCTCTTGTGTGATCATGCCCCCAGAATTCCCTGCAAATGCTACATAACCCCCTTGAATATTTCTCACATTTGATAAGAGGTTGAGATTTCCAATAATATGTCGAGAACATCCGCTATCCATGATCCAGTTTTCACCAGAAATGGTCTTGGATGAACCCTACACACAAACAAAAGTGATTAGTTCAAAAAGGCAGCCCAGGCCTCAGTCTTGGGCACCTTTTGTTTTTCTCTTTGATCATTAACTTGAACAGATTTCAACTGTTGTTCAGCCACTTGTGAATAAGTTACCGGCTTCCTAGACTTTCGTCTTAAGTAAGCTGCCTGAACAATGTTTGAATTCTTGTTCTGACATATGGGTTCAGTTGGAACAAAATTTGGTTTCACTTGACCATGTGTCTCATTAACATGAAGAACCTTTCGAGGATTCACATTAGAGAACAAAATATGAGTATCATCAGCATACGACACAAGTCGTTTCAGGATCTCCTTGACCAATGGAATTGGCTTAGATTTGTCCTTGATAAAAGGATGAAGATTCTGATGGTTCTGCTGACTACAATTCCTCACAACATGACCTTGTTGACCACAAAGAAAACAACTTCGCATGTCTACATGATGATATTGAGAAGTAATTGGAATAAATGATGCAGACGGTTGATGATGACTCACATTTTTAGTCATGCTCTTAGCAAACTCATCAAATAATTCAGATTTCTTCTTTAAATAAAAATCTAAATTAGAACAGTTCGAAAAACTTTTAAGTGTATCTGTTCCAGTTGACTTCACAAAGTTAATTTTCTTAGCTTGTTTTAAAAATTGTTTTGCCTTAGTCAATGAGTCAGATTGAACTGATGTTTTTGTTTGAGCATACACACGTTCAAGTTCTTGAATTTTTGAAGTTTCATTGATAAAAACACTCTCATTAATTTCAGGTTTGATAATACTTATTGGAATATCTTTTTCAGTGAACATCGTATCCATTCCCTTTAACTTAAAAACTCTAGCCGATGAAGACTTAGAACTCGGAGGATTAATGAAACGCATTAAGTCCTCTACAGAAATCTTTGGTTTAACTGACTTCTTTGCCCTCACTGGTTTGGTTTTCACAGTTTCTTCCTTGTTCACTTGAGACTTGAATGAACCATACACAGCTTCCTCAAACTCTTGAGGTTCGCAAAGAATATGATTAGAAATAGGAATGTTCTTATTCTTGTGTATAATCTCAGGTTCAAACACATCTTCAATAATCACTTTGTCAACATTTTCAACAAAGACCTTTTTACTTTCCACATGAGGTTTTTGAGGAGCAACTTGGGGTTTGACAATTTCAGGTTTAATCAATTTAGGTTTTTCAGAAATCACAGATTCTATTTGAATCAAATCCTCTTCTTTTCTTGCAAAAGGATTAATTTTATAATCATTATGAAAAGGTGGTGGAATTTCAACAAAACCAATACCTTTCTTGGAATCTTTTTGTTTTCCAGATACTTCAATAAATTCATTCAACAGAAAAGATGAATTCCTAAATTTCCCCAATTTGTTCTTCAACTCAAGAACCCCATTCTCAAGCTCAGTTATCTTAGAACGATGTTTCAAAATTTCCTGAAACTTTTGGTCATTAATGGTCATTTTCACAGATAACTCGGCTTTGAGATCGGGGTTACTTGTCGACAATGCTTCAATATTTTCTCGAGATCTCCTTTGAGATTCAAGAGATTGTCGATAAGTATCCTTAAGAGAAGCAATTTCTCTTATAAGATTATCATTTTGATTTTTCAATGCTTCTAACTTAGATTTGTTAGATTCACAATCAACACATGATGCTTTAACAAATGAAGTAGCAGAAATGGAGTTACTAACCTCATTGATCTTAGCCATGCAAGCAAACATTGATTCAGAAGGCTTGTCGCAAGAGTCGTCAGAATCATATCCAGAATCATTATCGGAAGACATCTCACTACCAGTAGCATCTTTACACTCTTTATGTAACCCAAACATAGCCAAATTTGCTTGAACATCATTGCATAGTAACCGTTGTGACCAATCAGTTCCATCTGCTAACATTGCTTGTGTTGTAGAAGAAGATGGTTTCTTTTCAGCATCACTTCCTCGTGGTGTAGAAGCATTTTGACTTTGACCACGAGGTCCAGTGTATTCTTTCCTTGGTTTGTCACATTCCTTCGCGAAATGCCCAAATTCTTGACAATTATAACACTTTACTTTTAATTTGTCAAAACCCAACTTTTTGTTTAAAGTTGGAAGATCTTTTCCAGTTCTCTGCATGAATCTTTTAACTTTACGAACGATCATAGCCATGTTCCATTTTAAATCCATGATTTCTAGATCATCTGGATCTATCTGATCATAGTCCTCATCTGTTAAATCACTTGTGGCAATCTTACTACTCACTAAGTTTTCTTATGAAGACATAAAAGCCGTCAGAAAAGCAAAGTTTTGCTCAGCTTCTTTCATATTAACACTAGGTGGTGTAGAAAATGGATTGGTATTAGTTGAACTTCCAGAACCACCTGAATTACCAGCAGAGTAGAAACAAACTTTTGGATCATTAAACATAGTTGATTCTTTTTCACTTGCAGCATGAGTAAGAAAAGCAGTGATTGGAGAGATCGTTGAACTAAGAGGCATACTTCCACCATAGAAAGCTGGATCTTGATTTTCTTTGGAGGATTTTTGACACTTAAGATCATATTCTCTAACTTCGATCTTTTGTAGAAATTCAAGTGCCGTCAAGTCTTCATTCATAAAATAGTCATTCTCTTTCAAAACCATTAGAAATGTTGAGTAGGAACTTGGAAGCACACTTTTAATAGTATCAATTTTATCTCTTTCAGAAATTTCCATCTTCATCTTGTCCATTTCAGCAATTAAATGACTAAATCTTGTAGTCATCTCTTCAACTGTTTCTCCCTTTAATAGATTAAAGTTTCAAAACTGAAACTTGAGCATTACTTTCTTACTCTCAGCTGTGTTTCCCATGCTTCTCATATGCAGATGTTGAAATAAAGACGCACATCTCTTGATACTACCAACTTGATGAAAGATATTTTCTGGTAATGCCAAAGTCAGAGTAGAATAGGCTTTTATCTCGATTTCTAAAGCTTTATTCTCTTCCTGTGAGTATTGAGAGACGGCTTTAGGAATATACCCAATAGTATCATCACCAATCATTGGTGCCGCATAAACTTCATCAAGACAATATGAGCAGTCAAGATGAACAGAACCCAAATGTGCACGAAACCGAGGTTCCCACTTGGCAAAGTCACTGAACTTCATCAATCTTGGACATTTAGAATGTGAACCTATCTCGGTATCAAGTTGCAACATCTGTTACATTAACATGTTTTGAGACGCTAATGCATACATACCGGCCATCTTTGAAAAGTTTCAGAAATTTAAAGGGTGTAACAAATAAAATTTAACAATCTATGAACAGTTATAGCGAACTGTGAACAGTTATAGAGAACTGTGAACAGTTATAACGAACTGTGAACAGTTATAGCGAATCAACTCTTAACAAAGTTAAGACTGATCAGCAACGAAGTACCTTAACGAATGAGGTGAGTGTTTTAACTAATCAAAAGTCAACTTAACGAGTCAACTTAACGAATCACAAGTAAGGTTAACGAATCAACCAAATGGCGAAACAGATAACGAATGACAAGTCAACTTAACGAATTGACCAAACGAATCACAAAGGATTAGTTTAGCGAATCAGATGATAATCAGTACGAATCACTAAGGAATGCTTAGCGAATTAAGATAACGAATCAGCTACAGTAGATTAGCGAATCACACTATAACGAATCAGGTTGTTACAACCGTTTGTAACAAACTCTGACACCTTATGCCACATGGCAAAGGTTGTTATGACACAAATCCCAAGAAGAACACGTGTCACATGAATCGGTTAATCTAGATAGCGAACTAGATTACACGAATCAATAACTCACACGAATTGATTAACGAACTGAATAACGAAGTAACACAGTTGATAACGAATCACCGTGAAACGTATAGCGAATCACCAGGAAGAAGATAGCGAATTACATTCATCTTCAAATCTTCAAACAATTTTTCCAGAAATTTTGAAGATTAAACCCAGAAACCCAACAATAACAAATTTGTAATACTACTTCGTTTCTCAACCAAAACGCACAATCAACCTACCAAAATCCTCGTAATCAAATTCCGAATCCAATACACACCATCTCGTAACCGATTAACACTAATTACCTTATCAATTTGACCAAAAACACACCCCTGTTTCGGACTTAAATCGAATCCAATATCAAACCACTCAAATCCAAACCAAACCTCAATTCCTCTAATCCACACCTATCCAATACCTTAACCAACACAAACTCAATCCAATTCGTCCATAATTCAACCAATTCAAACCAAAATTGATTCAATAACAATAAAACAGAAAAACTTAATAACAATAACAATTTAAACACCAAATCAAGTGTAAATCGAGCACCAACAGCTCTGATACCACTTGTTGGTTCCCAGATTAGCAATCGATAACAATAACATATCTCAGATCTGTGAATATCCGATTAGAACACCTAAGGATCTAGCTCATAATTAACCTTGATTTCATGTTATGTATGTGTATATATTATCAATATATTAGATGAATAATGTTAAGGTGAAGCTTGAGAGAGAGCAATTACTCAAAAACTCTTTTTCTCAACTCTTACATTAAAATGAACAGTAGTTCACTATATATAGAAGGTGACCTGGTTCGCTAACATCCCCTAGCGAACCAGCTTCCCCTTCGTTACATAAATTAACATAACGAACCACCCCCTGATTCGTTAACATCCCCTAACGAATCAGGAGGGAATACATTATAATGTCTTAGTTCGCTAACATCTCTAGCGAACTAGACTTAACCTTAACGAACTAGTTAATAATAAACATTAAATATTACATTAATTAATAAATAAAACATTAACGATAAATACAAAGACTCTAGACGCAAAACCGTGCACTAACAGTTTAAAGGTTTTCACCTTTCTTACGAACTAGAGTTTCTACACTCTTGCCTGTAGTGCACGCTATCCAACGTATAGTCCGGGGCAGCGGGACCAGTACACGCTTAGTGGCTGACAATTTCGTTGTTTTCGGCTATATGGAGGATCCTATGATTTATGGTAGACGTACCATAACACCGGTTTATAACATTTTCATGTTATCTTACGTTTGGGCTAAATCCCGGTTTGGGAGAGTCCCCAGTTAACATACGTATATTGGGCCAGTCCCCAGTTTGGGCTTGTCCCCAGTTTAGGCTTGTCCCCAGTTTTTGGGCTTGTCCCCAGTTTAGGCTTGTCCCCAGTTCACGGGCTTGTCCCCAGTTGCACGGGCTTGTCCCCAGCTTATTATTGGGATTGTCCCCAGCTTAACGGGTTAACCCCAATTATTATTATAATTTCTTTGCAACAGATGTTCTAAGTCCAATAACAAGGGTCAAGACTTATGTATTTAAAATCTTTAGCTTATTTCTGCAAGGATCACAGAAGGTTCTATGACTATGGTAACTTAGGTCTACTTAGACCTTATAGTATAATTTCTATTTGCCCATTTACATTTGTTTAACTAAGATACTTATAAATATTTCTGGTTTGAAAATTTCAAATCTTTGAATTTTTTCTAAGGATATTCTATCCTAAAATTTGTCTTTTAAAACTTTTCTTAAGGATATTTCATCCTAAAATGTTTGCTCAAGATTGTTTCTTAAATTTCAATATAACTAAGATTATATCAAATAAGCTTTCAAAATAATAAATAACAAAGAAAATAGTCAAAAGATTTAGATTATTTTAATATTAATATAAGTCACCTGGACTTATCCAACATTCTTAACACGGATTTCACCATACGAAAGATGGATCATCCATCCGAATTAAGACAAGTTGTTACTAACTATTAAACTAAGTGCAGGAAAATAAAAGTCAGAGGCACCAAAGGTTTCATCCCCACAAATAGAGGATCCATCCACCTTCGGTACCCCTGAAGATTGTCTTGAGGATCACTGATCCTTAAACTCTAATCACTATTGTCTATTACAAACCATAACCATTGTTCATAAAAACATCATTAAACAAAATAAAGAAAACGGGTCCGGGCCTTGTCTTCTGTATCCTTCATTGCCCGTTTACGTGGCTGCTTCACCATCCGCAGTTGCTTCCTTCCCTTCCTCAGTCTCCACAGCATCCTTAGCCCCGCTAGTTCCAGCCTCGTCTCCCTCTGTCATCTCCACCTCCTCTTCACCACCAAGAGCCGCCAGAGCAGTCTTCCACTTCTTCACATCCTAGGCCGCCTTGTCAAAAGCAGGATCACTGGCCTCCGTTGCCATCTTGATCCTTGCTTACAGCACCGACCGGGCAGCCCACATTTTTGCTTCTTCGGTAGCCTGTTTCACCTCTTCTTGGTGTTGGGCTTCTGCTGAGGATAGTTGATCCTCTAACCGCTTCTTGTCTTTCGAGAACTGGGTTATGACTTTGTCCTTGGTAACCCCAGCATTTCCCATCACGGACAGCTTCTCACTCATTTGGTTCACAATCTTTTCAGAGTGGTCCTTGCAAGAGTTCACAGCCTGTGACCAAGAATTGAGTGAAAGTTAGAAGGATATGGATCCTCAAATACAAGACATCAGGATATAAGATACTTACAGTGAGGATCATGTCAAAGTGGGTTTCGGGCTCGGAGGACCTCTTTCTTTTGGAAGCGGCTGACTTAGCTCTAGTAGTCGTGGTCTTTGGCTTAGAGGTGGCTGCTGCTTTCAAAGTCTCCTTTTTGGTGCTCTGGGGAGTAATCATGTTGTCAATATCCTCCAAGGAGAATTGCTAGCAGACTTCTAAGATTTTTGGGCACATGCACAAGTCAAAAAACAAATAAGTATTCTAACTATTCTTAATTATTTCTATTTATTATGCTAATATTACTTGACATGTTTGAGTCTGAGGAGATGTCGTAAAAAGCTTCAACGAATCTCGCTTGAAAAGTTTGAATTTCGCTATCCAGTGCAAGGAATCTTTTAGCTCTCTCTTCTGTTCCAGGTAGCTTGGCTAAAGAAGCAAAATTCTCAACTGCAAACAAGAAAAAAGAGGGAAAGTTAGATCGATTATCACAGTTGGTTCCTCTATATAAGGATTCGGGATCCTACCCTTTTTAACCCAAGCCAGAGGTAAACCAGTCCCCCCGGGTATGGAATTTCGGTCCACAAAGAAAAATTGATTTCTTCAGAAGGAGTCATTTAAGGTTACATTCGAGATTGGGTTGGGTTGACGAGGTTTACACTTCAGCAAAAAGCGATTTGAACCATGGTCGTCAGGGTAAGACAGCTCCTGGAGGCCAAAATCGATCTTTTCTTCCTCGATGATCCTCTCGATGGTACCTAGAACTCTCCAGATCATAGGCATAGCTTGAATGTACTACATACCAGTAGATTCAAAAAAGCTCTGTGTGAAAGGGGGAAACGGATATGTGTAACCTATGAGAAAAGGGAAGGCCGGAAAGCACGCCCGGGTACGGGAATAAACGTCACATCTGACAGTGGAATCATACGGTCGGAAGATAGTCTCCAGTGGAAATAATGACTAGAATTCCTCAACCTCGGGGACAGTAAGCTTACAGATCTCGGTGGAAGGATTCGCAATAAGGTATTGGGGTTGCATCTCTGTTAGTTCGGAACCATCGGAGGACTGATCGAAGTGTTTGGAGGGAGAAGAAGAAGAAGCGACAGATGTTAGGACTGATATTTTCTCTACTGAGGATATATTATCCTTGAAGATATGTTTGGATCAGTTATCCTCCCGAAGAGCTCCAGAACCATGTTGAAGATCAATGATCCTCAGAGGTTAGTATTGTTAACAATTGTTTCATGTGTGTAGGTTAATGTTCAACAGAAGTAACAGTTATGTGACTTGGTCCACCTTAAATATCGCAACTTGGAAGTTACCAGCACGTGGTCAATGGATGTTGGAAGACTAGTGGGATAGTGGCGAATAGATAGGACTTATTGTTGTATCTGTTTTCTATATATCGAGATAAGATCGATTAGATAACTCACTGTATTCACACACACTCAGAGCTGAACTCACTATTCTCTCTGTACACATTATCAATTCTTGTAACATCGATCTAATCTCCACAACCTTTGTAACCCATTTTTTGATATTAATAAACCGGTGATCGACGAGTTGTCATCACCCGGGGTTTTTTTCTTTTGATCTGGACAAGGTTGATATGGCCTAAATTATATATAAATTCAATATATATTTCCTACACTTTTGAGTTATTTTAAGCCATCTTTTTATTTAATATATTTATGTTTGGCTTATATTGAAATTATTAAAGATTTTTAAGAGTCAACGAACTAAACTGTTACAGTTGAGCTAATTAAAATAAAAGATATACTCAACACATTTTAGTCACTCATTACCGTACATCAATTATGTTTTAAATGTTTGAATATTTTATTAACATATTATATTTTAACATTGTGTGGCATGTGGACACTTGAGACGTGGAGTTGAAAATTGTTAATGGACCAAAGATAAATACTTTAAGGTGGGTCTGGATCAAACGAGATATGGATTTCAAGAAATTAAATTGACTCACGACTTGGGCTGATTAATGAAATCGATCATGTGGGCTAAACTAGTTTTAGCCTAAACTGATGGGCTGGCTATGCATAGTAGGTCCATATTATTCTTGAAGAAAAAGAAAATGCCATTATATAAATTATGATTGGAAAATAACAAAGGGAGTGGCGGTCAGCTAAGGAGGGGGCGCCTCCCTCTTCTGGCTACTGTTCGTAAGAAATCACAAAAAGAAGAATATATATTATATTTGTGGTGTACTGCTACTACTGTGCTTGGTTAGACACAAATCAATCAAGAAAGGATATTATTATTATTTTTGAGGTGGAGAGACGCCTGCTGTTCCCAGAGAACTCCTATGCTACCTTAGATGAAACCTTTTTACAGAAGTTAGACACTTTAGACACTGAAGATGAAACCTTTTTACAGAAGTTTGTCATTTTTTTTGCTTTATGATTTTTTATTTTATTTATGATTTTTCCCAGTATCGTTAGAATGAGCACTGTGCGAAGTTCGTGAAGACAAGAAAAGAAAGCAGGTCAATATTATTTTAATAATATGATAAACTTTAATAACATTATATTGTTTTTGTTTCACACTTTGTTATGATTGGCTAAACTATTAGACTGCCTGGGTTTGGATGAATACTTTTTAGACTCGCTTTATTTTTAGTTTTGGATTATATATTGATTGGTTCATTTTTTGGTAAAGTTTTTATTTTATTTGGTTGTGATGCATATGTGTATTTGGTATTAATTTATAATCAATTTTTTTTCCTTATGCGTCTTTGTGAATGTCTTTCATGTATGGATGCATATTAGGTTGTTTACTGTGTGTTTACAACTAGTTTATGGTTTATAGTTAACGTTTTCCATAGGAGCGGTAATTGAAAGTTTAGAGATACCTTATATTCTGCCACTTGAGAGACCGGGATGTAATTAAGTGTCATCTGTTTTGGTCTTTTGCGGGTTTGGGTAGTGATTGCACGGGAGTGAGTTTCCCTAGATTCCCTTAGATTCTTACAGATCCGAATTATAACCAAATATAATAAAAATACCTCTTACGCCTTAGGGTGTTTTGTGATTAGAGAGACCGAGAGGTGATTTAATCTTTGGGTACCTTAGCATAGTTAGGTAAGGTGAGACCAGGAGGTGATCCGAACCATTTAACCATTAAGTTTTACATGATATTTAGGGTTCTTAGGTTTTGTTGGTGAGACTGAGAGGTGATCTAGCATACTTCAGTTATTCCTTAAATTTCATATTTTTAGAATACGGTACCAATCATAATCCAATTCCGAAAGTTTACGAGTTAACTAGTAGGATTCCTTGCCTAGGTAGTTGTTTCCCCTATTTGAGTTCCACCCTTATTTTTTTTCGTGTCTAGTTTTAGTGTCAGTTTTATTTAAGCATTATTTAGTTTATATTTAATAATAAAAAAACACAAAAAAATCAATTAAATCCATTTATTTAAGTTATTAGTCAGAGTCTAGTTTAGGTGTCGCTAGTGTCTTTTGGGTTCGATATCCGGACTTCATTAGGCTTTACTACAGTTGATAGGTACACTTGCCTGTCTAGTGGTCTAGCATTAGGATAGTCTAGATTTATAAAATTAAAACTATAGTGTCTAGGTTAGGTTAGGTTTTTAATAGACCGTTTCGAACATCAAGTTTTTGGCGTCGTTGCCAGGGATACTTAGGCGATAGCTAAACTAGCTTTGATTGAAATTTATTGATTAATTGGTCTTTTGTGTCTTAAGTTGTGGTACGTCTTTTAGTCCGTGTATTAGATTTAGCATGTCTAGTCGTATTTAGGATAATTTAGTTTGTGTTTTATTTTATCGAGTCTAGTTAATATGTTTAATAGATCGAGTCAGTTTAGGAGTATTTTATTTCGAAGATGTTGTAAAGAGATGGTGTTGGAAAGAGCCGAACAAGAGGAACGTGAAAGATTCCAAAAGATTAAGGAATTGGAAGTCTGGCTTGATAAGTTGATCGAAAGAGAAAGACTCCATAAGATAGAGGAACTCGAAGCTAGGTTAGAAGAGATAAGTGCTAGAATTCAAAATGAGAGTTTTTCTTACAAGGAGCAGGAAGCCTTCTATGAAACAGATGATGACTTCTGGAATAATGATGATGAGGGCGTGATAGAAGAAATGGAGTTGGAGCTACCTGATTGCACTGATCTGAGTGAAGATGCCGTTGTGGAGCCACTTGACCAGATGGAAGATGATGAAGAGAAGGAGCATATACCATCTTGGGAGGATGAGTTTGGTGATGAATTTGTGGGTTTACCAGTTTTTGACGAACATGCAGAATTTGACCCTGTTGGCGATCTTATATATTCAGAAACACTAATCATGGGGAAGCCAACAATGGAGATCAAAACGTCACCGGAAGAAGAAAAGGAAGAGGATGTGGCAACATAAGAGGATCAGAATATGGTGGTAGTTGAGTCACCGCATCGTAGGAATGTTAGTATGTCTGTGGAGGAACTAGATAGTGGACCGCCACCGAAATCGACAAAGCCATAGAAGAGGAAGCGGAAGTGGCTGGACCAACATGTTTTGAGGGTTCAAAAATGGTTCGTTAAGAATTATAGGACAATACTAAAATGCAAAAATAACCATTTTTCTCGTTATATGTCACGTATTAGGTTTGGTCCAGGTAAGTTTAAGTATTGGTGGTCCGACCCGTTTGTATATTTTAAAATGCTTTTAAGTTTCACTATGTGCTATTTGTTTACATGTGCTAGAAGGGTGGAATTAAACAGGTTAGATCGGGTTAGGATAAAAGAAAAGCCTCCTGATTGAGATTTTAGGAGCGAGTCTGGCTGAAGACTCTTCTGTAAACTTAGCGCTTCCCGGGAGGCAACCTAGTAGAATGTTTTTGTTTTACTTATATTTTTTGGGTTTCTTGTTTTCTTTTGCTGGCTTTTTCTTGGTTTGCTTTCAGGTTGCTCTGGATGATATTGGACGGTTGATGATACATGGTTTGATTCAAGTGTGGAGAGGTCATTTGTTTATTGATTGCCGCTTTCGTTCGTAAGTGACAGCTTGGTAGAGAGCACTGGAGTGTGATGCTTTCGTTCGAATTGGAGGGCCCTGGACACGACTCGCAAGGCAATATCGTTATATCTACCAGGGGAGTCTGTTCCACTTTACTTATATTAAAATGTGCTTTAATTTTTGTCTTTTTCCTGTCTCATTGAGGACAATGTGACATTTAAGTGTGGGGATGGGAAACTGACGTTTTTATATTAAAAAAAACAATTTTTTTTAAAAAAAATAATAAAAAAATTGTTTAAAAAAATATTCAAAAAAAAATTGTCCCGAATACTTACCGAAAATTTTTGCAAATAATGGATAATGATAGAAAAATTTGAGATTGGTTTTCAAAACTACTATTATATATGAGATTAAAAAAAGATAAGGCACTAAACTTGGGATGTGTCGGTAGGCCCAACTAGCTTTGATAGTCCTCTTTAGCAAATTTTATATATATCTAATAATTTGAAAAACGGTGAAACCGAATTTCGATGCTTAGGGAGGATTACCATAATCTAAAAACTTTGAGATGGTAAGACTTAGATGCACACAAATCATCACACCATCACATGTCCATCTTTTTACGAGCTTAGAAAATAGTTATATAATTTAGGGTGATATAAAAAAAAGAAAAAAAAAAGATTGAAAAAAATGAAAAAAAAAAAGAAGTATGAAAGTTATGAGTATTCTGAAAAGTTGGTCCGAAAAGCAAATGCTCGTGAGAAAGTTATGTATTGTAAAATGCCAAAGAAGCATTCTCAAAAATAGAAAAAGAGGCCAAAGTTGCACATACTAGACGGGACTTAGAGTTTACGTGTTACCAAGGGGATAGTGACTCTGAGGATACACTATTGGGGCTCGAAGGTTCTTAGTCAATAAATATTTTTTTAGGGAATATATAGGACAAAGTCCAATAATATTTAGGGTATGCTCGTATGGCCTCCACATGACCATTCATCCATCAAATTTCACCGAGTGCATCTACTTAGTACCATCAACGAGGCCCTGGCTTATGGTGATTTGTAAAACCAGTTTGCTTTGACTCTAGTTTTTCTAGCTCTCTTTGTCTGAGATGGGGTAGGTGTAGCCGTGGTTTTTGAACTTAAACCGCTTATTGCATTAGGGGGCTTGATAGGCTGGTGGCTGGGTTTAAGTGGACAACAATATCGGCAATCGTGGTTTTTGCGTTTATCTTTACTTAAAAGATAACCTATAAGTTTTAAAAATCAGTTTCGAATTATGATTCCATTGCAAAATACTTTTTCAAGGACGAAAAGGGTTGTGTGTGGATATTTGATATGGCCTAAATTATATATAAATTCAATATATATTTCCTACAGTTTTGAGTTATTTTAAGCCAGCTTTTTATTAAATATATTTCTATTTGGCTTATATTCAAATTATTAATATTTTTTAGAGTCAATGAATTAAACTGTTACAGTTGAGCTAATTAAAATAAAAGATATACGTCAAACACATTTTAGTCACTCATTACCGTACATCAATTATGTTTTAAATGTTTGAATATTTTATTAACATATTATATTTAAACATTGTGTGGCATGTGGACACTTGAGACGTGGAGTTGAAAATTGTTAATGGACCAAAGGTAAATACTTTAAGGTGGGTCTGGATCAAACGAGATATGGATTTCAAGAAATTAAATTGACTCACGACTTGGGCTGATTAATGAAATCGATCATGTGGGCTAAACTAGTTTTAGCCTAAACTGATGGGCTGGCTATGCATAGTAGGTCCATATTATTCTTGGAGAAAAAGAAAAGGCCATTATATAAATTATGATTGGAAAATAACAAAGGGAGTGGTGGTCAGCTAAGGAGGGGGCGCCTCCCTCTTCTGGCTACTGTTCGTAAGAAATCACAAAAAGAAGAATATATATTATATTTGTGGGGCTACTGTTCGTAAGAAATCACAAAAAGAAGAATATATATTATATTTGTGGTGTATTGCTACTACTGCGCTTGGTTGGACACAAATCAATCAAGAAAGGATATTATTATTATTTGTGAGGTGGAGAGACGCCTACTATGCACAGAGAGCTCCTATACAAAGTTCGTGAAGACAAGAAAAGAAAGCAGGTCAATATTATTTTAATAATATGATTTTAATAACATATATATTGTTTTTGTTTCACACTTTGTTATGATTGGCTAAACTATTAGACTACCTGGGTTTGGATGAATACTTTTTAGACTCGCTTTATTTTTAGTTTTGGATTATATATTGATTGGTTCATGTTTTGGTAAAGTTTTTATTTTATTTGGTTGTGATGCATATGTGTATTTGGTATTAATTTATAATCATTTTTTTTCCTTATGCGTCTTTGTGAATGTCTTTCATGTATGGATGCATATTAGGTTGTTTACTGTGTGTTTACAACTAGTTTATGGTTTATAGTTAACGTTTTCCATAGGAGCGGTAATTGAAAGTTTAGAGATACCTTATATTCTGCCACTTGAGAGACCGGGATGTAATTAAGTGTCGTCTGTTTTGGTCTTTTGCGGGTTTGGGTAGTGATTGCACGGGAATGAGTTGCCCTAGATTCCCTTAGATTCTTAAAGATCCGAATTATAACCAAATATAATAAAAATACCTCTTACACCTTAGGGTGTTTTGTGATTAGAGAGACCGAGAGGTGATTTAATCTTTGGGTACCTTAACATAGTTAGGTAAGGTGAGACCGGGAGGTGATCCGAACCATTTAACCGTTAAGTTTTACATGATATTTAGGGTTCTTAGGTTTTGTTGGTGAGACCGAGAGGTGATCTAGCATACTTCGGTTATTCCTTAAATTTCATATTTTTAGAATACGGTACCAATCATAATCCAATTCCGAAAGTTTACGAGTTGACTAGTAGGATTCCTTGCCTAAGTAGTTGTTTCCCCTATTTGAGTTCCACCCTTATTTTTTTCGTGTCTAGTTTTAGTGTCAGTTTTATTTAAGCATTATTTAGTTTATATTTAATAATAAAAAAAAACACAAAAAAATCAATTAAATCCATTTATTTAAGTTATTAGTCAGAGTCTAGTTTAGGTGTCGTTAGTGTCATTTGGGTTCGATATCCGGACTTCATTAGGCTTTACTACAGTTGATAGGTACACTTTCATGTCTAGTGGTCTAGTATTAGGATAGTCTAGATTTATAAATTTAAAACTAGAGTGTCTAGGTTAGGTTAGCTTTTTAATAGACCGTTTCGCACATCAAAGGTCAAAAGGTTTTCCTCGCAACAAATCAATGTGTTTACTCCATTTTTGTTCATATAATTGTTATTGTCCTCGTAGCACTAGACCTCACATTAACATATTTGGATAAGTTATCCTTAGCTGATTTTTATCCAAAACAATTTGGCGCCCACCGTGGGGCATCTGGTGCTATAATCCATATTATTCCTATCATTTTCAACCTTTTCATACCCATATCACTATCAATGGCCTCTCATTCAACCTCTGCTTCATCAACTATGCCGTCTACGGTTCCTCTCTCATCAAGGACGTTGCCGTCGATGCCTCCGCCAATCACGGGAGCACCTCAGCCTGCTGCTGCTGGAAGCAAGACACAGCTGCCAGTCTTCCAGAGCTCGAAAACCGATGCTTCTGCGCCGGTGGTTAATACTAACAGTGATGTTTCATCTATGTTTTCGCAGGTTAAAGCATACATGGAGTAGTAGAACAAGACCAACCAGAGGATCCTTCGTGAGATAGAAGATCTCAAGAAGACTAAGAGGCCAGCGGAGGATCACACTCCCCTGATGCCCAGGATGCTGGATTTCACCAGTCCAGTATCCATGGCTCAGTTCACACAAGGATCATCTATCCTTCAACAGGGGTCCATGGGTCCACAGACTCAAGGATCCTCACTGTTTCAGCAAGGATCATGTATCCTTCAACAAGGGTCCATGGTCCACAAACTCAAGGATCCTCATACTTCCAGCAAGGATCATCTATCCTTCAACCGGGGTCCATGGGTCAAATAGATCAAGGATCCTCAACTCTCCCACAAGGATCATCCAATCTTCAACCAGGGTCCTCTAGGTTGTATCACCAAGGATCCTATAATTCCCAACCTCAAGGATCCTTCTTTCAGAATCAAGGATCCACAGGAGTTCAACATCAACGATCCTCCGAAGTCCATGAAGGAGATATAATCCCCATGCAAACCATAGCTTCTGGAGGACCAACTCCTATTGCAGGCTCCTCTTATCCCAGCTACTCATCCGGGATGCCTACCTTCACCCAGCAAAAAGGTAACCCGTATGATCCTATATCCTTTAACGCTAACCGTGGTCCTGTGCAGGATGCATGTATCAACCAAGCTATGGCCAAGGAGCTACAGAAGCTCAAGGATATGATATCCAGTGTTCCCGGCGTGATACGACCAATTCCCGAGATACCTGAGGGGAGTCAAAAGTTATCCAGATTTGCTCCACCTATCTGTGATGCTGAAATCCCGAAGCGATTCCAAACCCCCAACATGAAGACTTACGACGGAACCACTGATCCTGAAGAACATGTGGCACAATACAGAGAAAGGATGGAGATCAACCCTATCCCGGAGAGACTCAAGGAAGCTTGCTTGTGCAAAGGCTTCGGATCTACACTCAAAGGATCAGCATTAAAATGGCTCCTAAGTCTTCCTCCCTTTTCAGTTACTTCTTTTTCACATTTAGTTAACTTGTTCAACAACCAATTTTCCTGTAGTAGGAAATTTGAGAAGTTGAATAGTGATTTATACCGAGTTATCCAACCTAGTGATAAATCCCTTAGGGATTTTGTTACGAGGTTCGGCAGGGAAGCTCTAGAAATCCTAATCTTGACATGGCTACTGCTGTTGAAGCATTCAAGATGGGACTTCAGAGGGGCTCCCCCTTTTATGATGATCTTGTGATGACTCCTTGCAGGTCTCTAGATGAAGTAAGAAACAGGGCACTCAGATTCATACGGTTGGAAGATGATAAGAGGATCCAGGATCGTCTGGGGAATCAAACAAAACAAGAATTCTCTGACAAGAAGCAAGGATTCTCGTTCAAGAACAACAACTCAAAGCCCTACTCCAAATTCAACAATCAAAACGTTCGAGCTGTTGAAGAAGAGGATGATGATGATGACTACCCCAGCATTTCAGAATATTATTTCTCTGTGGATACCCATGGCTTGATTTGTGCCATGATGGATCTAGGAGAAAAGGCAAGGTGGCCCCGAAAGAATGAGAAGACAACCACCTTCAAAGACAAGTCTAAATGGTGTGCTTTCCACGAAGATTTTGGCCACATGACAGACGAGTGCATTGGCTTAAAGAGGGAAATCGGATACCTCCTGAGCAAGGGCCACTTCAAAGAGCTCTTGGGAAAGAAGAAATCCAAGATCCAGGATCCTGAAGATCTTCCACAGAAAGCAACATCACCACCACCAGATGCTCACGTGATCAACTTCGTCTCTAGAGACTACGACATATATCAAACTTCTTATCCTAAAGAAGAATTCAAGTTGGATGGTGAAAGAAGACCACTCATCCCTACTACTCGAATAACTGAGAAGAAAATCTTCTTCGATTCGAGTATCCGGGATCCTCACCAGGATAACCTAGATGTGCGAATGGTCAATTTCATCTCTGGAGGATCAGACATATGTGGAACTTCCTACTTCGCAGCAAAAAGGCTCGACAAAGAGATCAAGCTGGATAACGGAGACCGACCAATAGTATCCACCACCTTGACAACAGACAAAATGATCTTCTTTGATGAGGAATATAAATCAAGCATCCGGGATCCTCATCATGACGGTTTGATTGTTACTGTGTTTATTGCTAACCATTATGTACGCAGGATCCTTGTCAATGGTGGAAGCTCGGTCAACATCATCCAACATGATGTCCTTCAGAAGATGAACATCCCAGACTCAGAAATCATCCCGAGGACGTTGGTATTAGTCGGCTTCAGTGGGGAAACCAAGAAGACATTGGGGGACATCAAACTCCCAATATACATTGAAGGGTTAAACTCATACCAAAAATTTTGTGTTATAGATAACCTTTCTTGTTGCAATGTTATTTTAGGTCGGCCTTGGTTACATGGAATGAAGGCGGTGGCTTCTACTTACCACCAATGCATTAAACTCCCAACTCCTTGGGGAGTAGTGAGGATAGACGGTGACCAGGTGGAGGCCAAGAATTATTACTTTTCATCAATGAAGCCGACAGCCAAGCAAACTATAGCATAGCAACCACAGCAACATCCTAGGGACGTGCTGGAAGCTCAGGAGAAGGACCTAAAGGAAGTATCCTTAGACCCAGAGGATCCAGATGTGAAAGTGTTCCTAGGATCCAGTATCCCCAGAGAAATTGAGGAGGATATGATATCCTTCCTAAAGCGAAGAAAATACACATTTGCCTTCAAACATTCAGACATGACAGGTATTTCAAAGGAGGTAATCACTCATAAGCTCGGCCTTGATTTATCTATTAAACCCGTCCATCAGAAGCGAAGGAAATTCGCTCTTGAGAGGAACAAGATCATACAAGAAGAAGTTGAAAAACTTCTTAAGGCCGGTATGATCAGAGAGGTTCAGTATCCTTGATGGTTGGCTAATGTGGTTGTGGTTTCAAAAAAGAATGGAAAGTGGAGGGTATGCGTTGATTTTACAGATTTAAACAAGGCATATCCCAAGGATCCTTTCCCATTACCACAAATAGACTCCATGGTGGATGCAATGGCAGGACATGAAATGCTTACCTTCATGGATGCTTCCTCTGGATTTCAACAAATTCAAATGGAACCATCTGATCAAGAGATTACCGCATTCATGACTCCTACCGGCATATATTATTATATTACTATGACTTTTGGACTAAGAAATGCAGTGGCAACATATCAAAGACTGGTCAACATGATGTTCAAGGATCAGTTGGGCAAAACCATGGAAGTCTATATAGACGACATGGTGGTGAAATCAAAAAAGGCGGAGGATCTTGAAGAAGCTTTCAATATCCTTGACCAGTATAACATGAAACTGAACCCGTCAAAATGCCACTTTGGTGTTAAGGCTGGAAAGTTCTTGGGATATATGGTGATTAAAACTAGAATTGAAGCAAGCCCAGAACAAATTGAAGCCATAATCAACCTAAAGTCGCCTGCAAATGCCAAGGATGTCCAAAGGCTCACGGGAAGAATAGCCGCTCTCAACAGATTCATCTCAAGGTCCTCCGAGAAATGCAAAGACTTCTATGAAAATCTTAGAAAGAATAAGAAGTTTGAATGGACGGAAAAGCATGAGGCTGCACTCAAAGCCTTGAAGGATTACTTATCCTCAGCTCCAGCTCTGATGAAGCCTGTGGATGGAGAATCCTTATATTTATATCTAGCGGTTTCGGGTAATGCAGTAAGTGTCGTCCTCGTCAAGGATAATGAAGGTGAACACCACCCCATTTATTATGTAAGTAAGAATCTTTTAGACGCAGAAGTCAGGTATTCTCATTTTGAAAAGTTAATTTTCGCACTCATTATGGCTTCTACTAAATTAAGACATTATTTTGAGACTCATACTATTATTTTCAGAACTAATTATCCTGTTAAGAATGTTCTTAGAAAGCCAGAATTGTCAGGTAGGTTGGCTAAGTGGGCTGTGAAGCTGAGTGCATATGACATTCAATATGAGCCTAGAACAGCTATCAAATCACAGGCACTAGCAGACTTTGTGGCTGATTTCAGCAGTGACATGCAAAAGGAAGCTGATTTAGAAGTACATCACCTAGAAGAAACCAAGGATCCTTGGATACTCTTCACAGATGGAGCATCCAACGTAAGAGGAACAGGATTGGGCATACTACTGAAATCGCCACAGGGGGACATAATACCCCAGTCCATTGCATGTGCATTTCAAGCCACCAACAATGAGGCAGAGTATGAAGCGCTCATCGCAGGTTTACTTTTAGCCAAAAGCATGAGGATCAGGTATCTTCAAGTTTATATGGATTCTTTACTTATAACTAACCACTTTAACGGCTCTTATACCGTAAAAGGTGAGAATATGATCAAATATTTAGAAATTGTGAAGGAATTAGCAAAATCCTTCGAATTTTTTAGTATAGTATAGGTACCAAGGGAAGAAAATGTTGGGGCATATGCCTTAGCAAATTTAGCCTCATCCTTGAAAATTCCAGAAGATACGAAGATCCCACTCATCCATATACTCTTGCCAGCAATAGGAGAACAGGAAGTTGGGGAAATAACAACTGACAAACAGATCGTACTTTGGGATCCATTATTCTCAGCTAGCCAAGTATCCTAGATCCTCCCAATTAAGAAGTACATTCAAACAAGGGAAATCCCAGCTCCGGAGAATCACAAATCCTTCAAACTCAAGGTATCAAAATATATTTTGTTAAATGATATATTATACAGCAAATCTCTTACAGGTCCATACTTGAGATGCATTGAGGATCCTGAAATCTAATAGGTGCTCAAAGACTTTCACGAAGGTGATTGTGGTAATCACACTGGAGGTAGAGCTTTGTTTTCTAGAATTCTGAGAAAAGGATACTTCTGGCCAACAATGAAGAGAGACTCCATGGAGTATTCAAAGAAGTGTGATGCTTGTCAAAGGCATGCAAACATCCTTCAGCAACCAGCAGAACCTATGTATCATATATCCTCATCATGGCCTTTCATGAAGTGGGGCATGGATATCGTGGGTAAACTACCTAAGGCACCAGGAGGAAAAGTATTCATGCTTGCAATGACTGATTACTTTTCAAAGTGGATAGAGGCAGAAGCTTTTGTTCAAGTACGCGAAAAAGAGGTGATATCTTTCATTAAAAGAAATATTATTACTAGATTTGGTATCCCTTCAGAAATTATTTGTGACCATGGTTCCCAGTTTATCGGGAAAAGAACCACTAACTTTTGTGACAGCTGGGGCATCAAGATGATTACCTCTACTCCAGTGCATCCTCAAGCTAATGCCCAAGCAGAGTCAAGAAACAAGATCATCATCAACAACTTGAAAAAGAAGCTAGGATCCAAAAAAGGAAAGTGGCCTTAGGATCTATCTTATGTTCTTTGGGCTGCTGACAGGACAACACCCAAATATGCAAAGGGCCAAACACCCTTCCATTAGTATTTGGGTCAGAAGCAGTTATCCCTACAGAAATGATGGTGCTAACAGCCAGAACAAGCATCCGTGATCCTAAGGTCAATGAAGAAATCCTGCTTGAAGACTTGGATACTGTTGAAGAACTCAGATACCTAGCCAATATCAGAATGGCAGCTTATCAACAAAGGGTAGCTGGGGCATACAACAAAAATATAAGGATCAGAAGATTTCAAGAAGGAGATTTAGTTTTGAGGAAAGCCTTCCAAAACACAACCAATTCGGCAGATGGAAAGCTAGCGCCCAAGTGGGAAGGCCCTTATCTGATCGAGTCGGAAGCAGGAAAAGGGGCATATCATTTGCTCACTATGGAAGGCAACAGGTTGCCAAGAGCATGGAATGCTATCCACCCCAAGAAATACGTTTTCTGATCAGGATCATGTATCATCTAAGAATCAAGTATCCTTAAAGGATCAATGATCCTAAAATCAGTAATATTTACCTAATCATTAATTCATTTTTATTTTTGCTTATTTAAGGATAACATATTCTTAACACTTGTGTCTTCCAAGTTTTAAGTAACAATGCAGGATGATTAGTAAGATATTCAATAGCCAAGAGGTTGGCCACCTCTCCTTTATATTTAAGGTACTTTACTATTTTCCTTAGCCTAGCCCATGATTGGATATGACCATCGATGGTCATATCCCCTAAGGTTTAAAGGTTTTCGCCTTTATTATAAATTAGAGTTTCTACACTCTCGCCTGGAGTGCACGCTATCCAACGTATAGTCGGGGGTAGCGGGACCAGTTCACGGGCTTGTCCCCAGTACACGGGCTTGTCCCCAGTTGCACGGGCTTGTCCCCAGTTTCATGGGCTTGTCCCCAGTTTATTATCTGGGCTTGTCCCCAGCTTAACAGGTTTAATCCCACTTGACATTATGAGTTGTTTGTAACAGATTTTCTAAGTTCATTGTGAAGTCAAAACTTATGGATTCAAAATCCTTAAATTTCTTCTACAAGGATCGCCGAAGGTTCAATAGTTACGGTAACTTAGGTCTACTTAGACCTTGTGGTATGATTTCTACTTATTCATATTGGTTTGTCTAGGATCCTTATATATCTTTTGGTTTAAAGATTTAACATCTTTGAATTATTTCTATTAAGATATTCTATCCTAAAAAAATTTTATTTTTCTAAGGATATTGTATCCAGAAATTTCTATAATCACTTTTTCTTAGGGATATTCTATCCTAAACATTTTACTCAGAATTATTCCTTAAAATTCTTAATAAGAATAAGATTATATCAAATAAATTTTCAAAATAACAACAACGCAAATAGTCAAAAGATTTAGATTATCATTAATATAAGTCACTTGGACTTATCCAAAATCTTTAATCCGGATTTCACCATACAAAAGATGGACCATCCACCCGGGTTAAACAGGTTTTGCTAATCGTTTTTAAGTGCAGGAAAATAAAAGTCAGAGGCACCAAAGGCTTCATCCCCACAAACAGAGGATCCATCCACCTTCGGTACCCCTGAAAATTGTCTTGAGGATCAGTGATCCTTAAAACCTACTTACTATTGTTTATTACAAACCAAATTATCCTTAAATAGAAAAACATCAACACAAACAAAAAAGTGGACTCGGGCCTTATCTTTTATATCCTTCATCGCCCACTTATGTTGCGTCTTCACCCTCTGCAGCACCTTCTCCTTCACCGGCTTCAGCCACCTCCTTGACACCACAACTCCCAGTCTCATTTTCCTCAGCCATCTCCTCATCATCTTCGCCACTAAGAGCCTCCAGGTTAGACTTCCACTTTTCACGTCCCAGGTCGTCTTATCGAAAGCAGGGTCACCGGCCTCCTTCGCCATCTTGATCTGTGCTTGGAACACGGACCTAGCGGCCCACATCTTGGCCTCGTCTGTAGCTTGCTTCACCGCTTCTTGGTGCTGGGTCTCCGCTAAGGATAGCTGATCCTCCAACTGTTTTTTGTCTTTGGAAAGTTGGATCATGGCTTTGTCCTTGGCAACCACGGCTTTCCCTAGTCCTGACAGCTTCTCACTCATCTGACTGACAACCTTTTCATAATGCTCTTTGAAAGCATTCATAGCCTTCAACCAATGAGAAGAATAACTTACGAGGATATTGGATCCTTAAAATCGATATTACAGGATACAGGATACCTACATTAAGGACCATGTCATAGTGAGTTTCGGGATCAGATGACCTCTTCCTCTTGGATGCAGCAGACTTGGCTCTGGTCGTTGCAGTCTTAGGCTCGGAACTGGTTGCTGCCGTCAAGGCTTCTTTCTTGATGTCCGAAGAGGTGACCATACAATCAATGTCTTCTAAGGAAAACTTGCTAGCTGACTTCTGAGACTTCTTGGCGCCTACAAAGGTTAAGTAAACAGATAAGTATTTCTTCTAATTCTATTTACCTTAAAATTACAATAATAAACTTACTTGACATACTGGAACCCGAGGAGATATCACAGAAAGCTTCAACAAAGCGGGCTTGAAAAGTTCTAACCTCGGTATCCAGTGCAAGGAACCGTTTTGTTTTTTCTTCTGTACCAGGTAACTTACCCAAAAAAGCAAAGTTGTCCACTGCAAACAAAAAGAAGATTCGGAATTAAAATTAAAGTATCAAGGATCCTACTATTTTCTAAGGATCCAGGATCCTACCATTTCTAACCACTTTGAAGGAAGGTCAATTCCCCCAGGTATGGAGTCACGTTTTACAAATAAAAATTGGTTCCTCCAGAAGAGATCGTTTAAAGTCACTTTCAAGATCGGATGGGGTTGTCGAGGCTTGGATTTCAAGATGAAGCGGGCAGGCCCGTGGGTAGTAAGGGTGTACAGATGTGAAAGTTCTGGGAGACCGAAGTCGATCTTTTGTTCCTCGATGATTCTTTCTATAGTGCTGAGAACTCGCCACACCATAGGCATCGCCTAAATATAGGATATGGCACGTGGAATCGAAAAAGCTTTGGGTAAAGGCAGGGTATGGATAGCGATAACCAATCAAGAAAGGACAAGCGGGCATACAAACCCAGGTCTGAGAGTAAATGTCGCATCGGATTCCGGCATCGTATGGACGGAACACTGTTCCCGAAGGAAACAATGTTCGGAGTTCATCTATTTCGGGATCTGTTAGCTTGCAGATTTCAATAGAAGGGTTTGCTATAAAGTATTGTGGTTGCGTCTCAGATAACCCATATTCATCGGACGCTTGGTCGGAGTGACGCAAAGGGGAAGAAGAAGACGAAACAGTAGACATTATTCAGAGACAAAGAAAATAAGAAAAGAAAGAGATGGATACCTGATGCGTCGCTTGGATATGTGATTATAAGCAAGATATAGGGCGGCATATATAGGCGGTTATGATTATCTCAGGGTCCAAATGTTAAATATGTCTGGCAAACCGTCCCATCATCCAGTTTTCGCAGAAGTTTGAAATTCAAAATGACAGTTGTGTTCCACTATCACCCGCCATTTTGGGGGAAATTGTTAGGACTGATATTTTCTCTACTGAGGATATATTATCCTTGAAGATATGTCTGGATCAGTTATCCTCCCGAAGAGCTCCAGAACCATGTCGAAGATCAAGGATCCTCAGAGGTTAGTATTGTTAACAATTGTTTCATGTGTGTAGGTTAATGTTCAACAGAAGTAACGGTTATGTGACTTGGTACACCTTAAATATCGCAACTTGGAAGTTACCAACACGTGGTCAATGGACGTTGGAAGACTAGTGGGATAGTGGCGAATAGATAGGACTTATTGTTGTATTGGTTTTCTATATATCGAGATAAGATCGATTAGATAACTCATTGTATTCACACACACTCAGAGTTGAACTCACTATTCTCTCTGTACACATTAGCAATTCTTGTAACATCGATCTAATTTCCACAACCTTTGTAACCCATTTTTTGATATTAATAAACCGGTGATCGACGAGTTGTCATCACCCGGGGTTTTTTTCTTTTGATCTGGACAAGGTCAAAAGGTTTTTCCTCGCAACAAATCACTGTGTTTACTCCATTTTTGTTCATATAATTGTTATTGCCATCGTAGAACTAGACCTCACATTAACATATTTGGATATGTTATCCTTAGCTGATTTTTATCTAAAACAACAGACATGTTTATTAGAATGATAAAAGAGTAAAGAGAGAAAAGAAGGATACCTGCTGAACGGCCAGATATGTGATTATAATGGATTATCGGGATCACATATATAGGCGGTTATAATTAATTTTGAGGGTTTGATAATAATGACCCCTGGCATATGTCTAATCGTTTAATCTTTTTGCAGGGATTTCAAATTTCAAAATGCCAGCTGTAAAGCATAAACACCCGCCATTTTGGGGGCAATTGTTAGGGCATGAATTTTATGCTGAGGATCCATTATCCTTGACTGTCTTATGGATAAGTTATCCTGGAGATATGTCTCAAGTTACAAAGGATCGAGGATCCTCGCTATTATTTGTTTACTAATGATTATATTTGAATGGTGATGTGTTAGCTAGTTATAACGACTATATGACTGAGTCTACCTCAAAGTTCGCTACTGGAAGCTCCCAGCACGTGGTCAATGAATGATGAAAGAGTTGTGGAAGAGTGGCGGATTAATAGGGAATATTGTTAGCTAATATTTTCTTTATAATATCGAGATAACGATCAATTAGATATCACTTGTATTCTCACACACTAGAGTAGAACTCATAATTCTCTCTACACACTAGCATTCATTGTAATATTGATCATTATCTCCAAAACACTTGTAACCTTTTTGTGATTAATAAATTGGTGATTGACGAGTTGTCATCACCCGGGGTTTTTTTCCTTTGATCTAAACAAGATCAAGGGGTTTTTCCTCGCAACAAATCACGGTGTTCATCTCAATTTTGTTCATATAATCGTTATTATCATCATAGCACTATACATCACAACTACGGATTTGGATATATTATCCTTAGCTGATTTTTGTCCAAAACACCCACTATCAAGACCCATTAAGAATTGCATTAATTTTATTAGATGGTTAAAGTCATTAAACTGTTTTGAAGCATTACGGGTACAAGTAGATAATTGTAAAATCTGATCTAGCTGTTTCCACATTTATTCAACTTGTGATAGTATTCAGACACAGACTGATTATTTTGGCTAAACATATTAATTTTTTTATACAAGTTAAAAACAACTGAACCATCGACTTTATCATATGTTTCTTTAAGTTCTTTCCACAGATCTGAAGCTAAACTAGAATAAACTAGTCCAAGTATAACTCTTCAGGCACATAATTTAAAAACCAAGTAAGTACCACATAATTACATCTGTCCCATTGTTTAGCAAGTACCTGATCAGTAGTAGATTTAACACATGACCCATCAATAGATCCGATTTTATTTTTAACTTGTAAAGTAAGATTCATTGCATTAGACCATACTTTGTATTTCTCTGTTCCTTTTAGTTTTATACTAGCAATTGTTAGACTACTAGAATCGCTTGGATGGAGATATAGAGGATCACTTGCCTCTAACTTACTAATAAGAGTATTATTATTATTATAATTATAATAATTATTATTATTATTATCACCCTTGTTGATTAAACAATAAAATCAAACAAGAATGATTCAACAAGAGCAGACACAATCAACAGCACACAAATGATGCACAAACAAACTTAGAAAGCCTAAATCACCACAAGACCAGGCTATAAATCCTCTAGTATCAACCTAAATATATGCATACACAATTATTAGATATGACAAGAAAGAAAAAAATTCAGAAGGATCTCACCCAGGGGCGCCCAAGTTAGGGTATTCCTTCCAAGAGTCAAGACTTGCAACCTTCACTTAGGGTTACAAATCTTGACAGGAGATATGCATGAAAAATGGAGACCAGCGACAAATTTACACATGAGTCAGCACTTGAACTTCTTTCAAGATCGTCACAAAAAATCCCCAAATTAGGGTTTCAACAAGAAACCCTAAATTCTGCAGTAATCACTCAATCGAAAGCGAACTCCCAAGAATTAGAGCACTAAGGCTCTGATACCATGTCAAAATTGGATATCAGTAACACCAAACCAATTCAATTATCTTCGACTTAACGCAACAGAATACAAACCTTCAATTACAATCAAGACCACAACGATCTGAACACCTCTACACAATCTAACAGATTAACAATTCATAAACACAATGAATCTAACCCTAGATCGTGTACAAAAAACTAGAGAGAAAACCAAAAAGTATAAACTGAGCATATGTATATATTTTTTGTTAAAAATCAACTATCTAACCTCTATTAATATAGCCTTGAGTTTTGACGTAGAACAAAAATATTAGCCGACCCCGAAACAACCTCAAGGCCTTGCTATCTTCAAATATGGGTCCAGCTCCAATTCAGCCCACAAGCATCCAAAGTCATCCAAGTCCAAAAGAGTAGAATGCAAATATGATCCAGATTTCCAAAAGCCTATTAGAGACCAAGTTCCAATCAGTACTTCCAAACATACATAAAGAAAAAAATAACAAGTTATAATAAACAATTATTAACTAACACAAAAATATTAAATTGAACATATTACCATGTAATATTTCAACAGAATGCGATATGTATTATCTTGCTTAAATTTAACACACACATCATACACATTTAACGCAGTCAATATGTAAGAAGAAGAAAATAAAGATAAAAAACCATTCCAAATCCTACAAACTTTAAGGGTACTTTAACTACATATTAGAACTTATTGTAGCTTATGCATTAATACTTTATAAAGTTATTTTGGTTTTTAGCTAGTTTTTAGCTTAGAACACGAACCGAAGAAGCTTTATATAAAGTTTTAGTTTTTAGCTTTTTACTCTATTATCTAGCATTTTATATAAATAGAAAGTTCAACTACCAACTTAAAAAACTTTCAGTTTCGAATCTAAACCCCAAACTCCCAACTAACAGCTTCTTCTTTGAGCTCTTGCTTCAAACTACAACTAATTTATCAAAATTGAAACACTATTACAAACAACCCCACCATACTTTCTCAGCTAAGGAATTTTTGAAAGTCTTATGATGCAGGAGCATCGAGAATCTTTTTTATTATTAGTTTATCTTTTATTATTTTACGTTTATCTCGTTTCCATGTTTATCTTATATTCTTTTTGTATAACTAGGGTGCTAGGGTTTCTTTGTTATTCAGTTTTTGATTGAGTTTTAATATAAAGAACATTGTTCTTGGAACTTCTGTTCGATTTATCGTCTTTTGATTAATCATGAGTCTCTCGAGCCATTGATCGCATCCGAAACTGCATCAGTTGGTATCAGAGCTTTTGGTTCTCAAATGTTCGACATGGAGATGAATACTTTCTCGCTCGTAGATTCGCCGACAGAGGCAACGAAAGGAGGGTTTTCTATTCGTGTGCTCGTGGTGAAGATCGACGTCCTATTCGCAGATTCGTCGACCGAGGCAGCGGTGGAGTCTATTCCAACCCACGGGATCTTAAGATTAAAAGACTCCGACAACGAGTACATGACCTCGAGTTACGGCACGAGATTAGGCGACTCAAGCAACGGATCCAAGATCTTAAGGCATCATCAACTTGGAAGGAAACGGAAACGGAACAACCCGTCGAGGACGAGTTAACCGGGGATGAGGAGCATCCTCCCAGTGGTGACACTATCTATAACTTTCTGCCCGTGTATGACGATTACCGGGACGAGGATTGGTATTCTTGGATGTATGGTGACTCTTTGGACAGGAGGATGACTGAATACACGAGAATGTCTCCTAGCATATTTTTTGATTTCTTGAAGGAGGAAACGATGGTTAAAGGTGGTAATTGTGAGGCTAATGATGGTGTTACATCCACGGTTAATGATACGTTATTTCCATCTATTGGGCCGCATAATGAATTGGAAATTTCTACGATAATTAAGGTAACTGAAGATATGGTATCTCAATCTTTTAATTTCAAAATTCAAGGTGAAGATATTAATGATGGTTTTAGTCCAAAGTTTTCGCCAATTGCTGAATATTATTTTCTATTGTATCAATTATATAATAATATTGATATACATGAAAAAGGAAATGGTGCATTAATTATGGAGTGCTTTCATGCACCTCACGTTAATAAAATCAACAATGAGGGTGAGAAACCACCACCTCAAAGGGATAATGATATGATGGAATCTCCTCCTAAATGGGATTTTCAAGATGAAGAGATAAGGATTGAGTATTGGTTAGATAATTCAAACAACTTCAGTGAGTTAACACCAGTTTTATCAAGCATTATTAAAAGCACAAATGATGATCAGTTTCCGTTCATTAGTTCGATTCATATCAAAACAGAAATAGGGATATATGTGGTTACTAAAAGTGGTATTGTGGTGAATAACGGCGGTAACATGTTTGCTTCCAGTAAAGATTGGAAGACTAGAGGTGGTACAAGTCAAGGTCCGGAAGACACGACCCATGAAATCGAATTGTGTAGTTGGGTCATGGTGATAATAAATGATGAGCGGATTCACATTCCCTTCTATCCAGGCGGTGTATGTTCAAAGCCGCGTGAGACGATTTGTGAAGTTGAATTGGCTGGACAACTCGTTCCGGTAACAATAAATAGGAGTCGGGTTGATGTTCCAAGTTTATTTTACAAGTTGCTACATGTAAAAAAAAGGACCCGATCTTTTCGATGTTCTCAAGACTCGAGGACGAGTCTTTTTCGAAGACGGGGAGAAGGAGGTAGAGAGACTCGACAACCCAATAGACTCCGGTGGTACATATTTCGAGCAGGGTGCGACGTACTATGAAGTTGAGCTCTTTGGGTGGATCATGGTGGTAACGATTATGAATCGAGTTGACATTCCTTTTGATCCAGGAGGCTTTGTTTTAAAAGCAAAACTCGAGGACGAGTTTTTTTCGAAGAGTGGGAGTATGATGCAGGAGCATCGAGAATCTTTTTTATTATTAGTTTATCTTTTATTATTTTACGTTTATCTCGTTTCCATGTTTATCCCATTTTCTTTTTGTATAACTAGGGTGCTAGGGTTTCTTTGTTATTCAGTTTTTGATTGAGTTTTAATATAAAGAACATTGTTCCTGGAACTTCGGTTCGATTTATTGTCTTTTGATTAATCATGAGTCTCTCGAGCCATTAATTGCATCCGAAACTGCATCATCTTATTTGTTTATTTTGCATTTAGCCTCTAAAATGTTTATATTTTTCATTTTCTTTTTCATCGTTTAACGTTCAAAATACATTATTACACTTTTGTAACTAACCCTAAGACATAATTTAAAATAAGTCAAATTGGATAATAATTCAAACTATCACCCATTGGCCGAAAACAATCCATACAATCAATTACCAATTGTCCTAACTTTCACTGTCATTGTCATTTTTGACAATCCAGGTAGCATAATCAGTATAGATTACATCTGATTTTAACTCAGTTTTCCTCACAATGATGATTATGAATTAAATAAGAAGACACAAGCAAAATCGTGTGAAAATGAAATACAAATCTAATTTAAATTCATAATAATTATACTAATGGAAAAAAAAGCCCGTACTGATCAAATTATCCGTATGAACTATTATCGACCCATTTTTCATATTTTGGTTTATCAAACTCCATTTACCTAAATAATGATTGTTGTAACACCCTATTATAAACTAAGTAATTGTTGAATTCAACTCTTTAAATATTAATCACTAAATTCAAATTTAATCTGTTAAATTTTTTTTTTGAACGACCAACTAAGTAACGCCGGGTACTTCGTACGCGACCCTCATTGGCTAAAGGTAGACTGAGCCGGCCACTAGTCCGGACGGACGGAGCCCCACTAGCGGTCCACCTATTGAGGGATTCACCAGATAAAACCCGACCCCCACGCCCGTCAAATGGCACGACAGCGAGGAGCCGGTAAAACCGGGTGAGATTAGGACTCGAACCCTGGCTAGCCAGACTCATCCCCCATATCTCTCATATAAACTGGTGATAGTGAGATTTGAACCTCCTACCTCTCACTAGTAAAGTGAGTGCTCTACTATTGAGCCACATCCTTAAATAAACAAATCAAATCTTTTTCCTTAAATAAAAATATGAAATGTGTTTGGTAGAATTGGTAATTAATTTTAAAAACCAAATTGAACATACTGCAAGCAACAACTACTTGCAACAATAAAAGAATGCTTTAATTGAAGGTTGAATACAAACAAGTAGAACAATTAGTTTAGGTCCACCAACTGGTGGTTAGAGTTAGCCTTCCACAATCCCCAATTTCAAGCAATCATTTCTTAATTAAATCACCCAATTTAAGCAACACCCAATTCGATTCCAAAGGTTTCTACAAACACCTTCAATTCTTTTCTTTATATCATTCATTATTTGATTCCCAATTTCAATTACAATTTGGTCCACACGTGGCAATGGTAGGTCTTAGTCTTTCATAATTAACAATCAATAATCGTACTGTCCATATGTTTATTATTTTTTTGCATAAAATGAGCTGGATAATCTTGTTTTTATAGTTTGCATCCTATCCAATTATTGCAATTTTCATTCATTGTTTATTTGGAGATGGTCATTGTTCAATGATTAGTTGGGTTGGTAAATTTGTTTTTTCTATAAATATTTTTTTATTTAATATGATAAGGAATATACATACATACGCATACATCTATATATATAAATATACATATCTTGTTCATATCCATTTTTGTCTCCTATTTAGGAAGAATTTGTTTCTGTTTCTTTGGTCTTGTCTTCAAATTTGCTCCAGATCACATGTACCAGTTTTATTCGGTAATCTAGCTGACCCATGATCTTAATTCATCAACAAAAGTTTGCTAATTTTTATTTTGGAATTTATGAATAAAACATGTTTTTTATTACAAGTTATGTTTTTGTTAATACACAAAGATATTCTTTGCAAATTTAGATGAATAATAGGGTTTATTTAATTTTGTTTTTTTTTTTATTGTTGATTTAGGTATTGCCACCAACAAATGAAATTTTGAGTGGTTGTGATTAATTTCTTGAAATTAAAGATGGCTACTTACTATCCAAGTTCATATCTTTCTACCCAACAAGTTAATTCTTATCAAGAATCTTCTTGTCCTCCTATTGATCATAATATGTACCAAAACCATGACGCGCCCGACCCTTCTTTCTTGGATCTTTTGTCCGGTCAGCCGTCAAACCCTCAAAATCTTGTAAGAGTGGAGAGTCATCAAGAACTGTCTTTAAGTCTTGGAATGCAAGTAACTTCTTCAATGGATATGCAACCTTTCCAATATAATTACTTGAATCCACATATTCAAGGTTCTAGTGATCATGGCTCTAGAAGTGATAAACTCGAAAACGTAGACTTTTTGTCGTTTGACCGCCCCATGGACAATGTTCAATGCTCGGTTTCGGGTACATATCAAATCCCAACTGGGATTGTGCCAAGAATTTACAATTCAAGATATTTGAAACCGGCACAAGAATTGCTAGAAGAGGTAGCTAACATTCATGAAGCTATGAGGCAGCTAAAGATGAATAAACGCAAAAATTTAAACAAATCTGATGGGAATTATTCAAGAGTCGAGCTTCAGTCTGCCCCTCTCGAGTCTGCCACGAGTTCATCTGCTGATCAACTTTCGGCTTCGGAGAAAAACGAGCTTCAATACAAGATCACCAAATTGTTTTCTTTGTTGGACGAGGTACAATAATGTTTCACTAAATGTTCGTATCTTTAATTTTGAAATGTTTCTTGAAAGTGTTTATCAAGATTAAAAGTTTATTAAACATAGCCATTTAAAAAACTAAAAATGAAAAAGTAACTAAATGAGGGCCAGCACGCCCGTTTGTGGCCCGTTTGTCCGTAAGGACATGATGTTCTCAAAAGTACCAATTGTTCTATGGGCAGGCGTCCATCGGATGCCACCTTGGCGCTTATGAACACCAAAAACGACCTTTTAACGGACGCTCTTGTGGGTAAAAGATCACGCCATTGTCAAAAAAAAAATATTTCTATTAATAATATATATATAGTTGATACCTACAAGAAAGTTACAAAAGTATTACGTAGTATATTTGATGGAAAGTACGTAGTGTTACATTTAAATACTGATGTGCAGATATTTTAACCATTCATCCTTTTATCTATATATTTTCTTCAAGTTTAAGTAACTTATAACATAATTAATCAGTTTCTGAATGGATGTTCAAAATACCCAGTATCATCCTATTAAGTAGAATATTGAATTTACTGGATGCATATGAATTAATGGTTGTATAATGCGTTGTAGGTGGATAGAAGATACCGAGAATACTGCCAACAACTAAGAATCGTTGAGGGATCCTTAGACATTGTGACGGGTTACGGGGTTGCTAGAACATACACATCACTTGCTCATCATACAATTTCTCGACACTTTCGCTGCTTGCGCGATGCAATAAATGCTCAAATTCAAGTGAGCCGACAAAGTCTTGGCGAGCAAGATGATTCCTCAGACCGAGCTTTACCTCGTCTTCGTAATGTGGAAAAACAGCTTAGGCAACAACGAACCTTAAATCCACTTGGCGTGATGCGTCATTCTTGGAGACCGCAAAGAGGGTTGCCGGAAGGCTCGGTCTCGATTCTTCGTGCTTGGCTTTTTGAGCATTTTCTTAACCCGTATGCGCTTTTAATGCCTTTTTCTAAGTTTACACTACGCTACATAATTAAAAGTAGAGGTGTAAAAATAGAACGGGTTGGGTAAATTATTTTTGGGCATTTAGGCCGGTGTGGCAAAAACTAATACATGACGTGTCACATTTTCGTATATTAATAATAGACTAGTGACATGTTCATGCATTAATAAGAACATACTTTAGACAAATTTTAATATTTTCTTAACTGATTTTATTCATGTTGCTATGTTTAGTTACCCGAAAGATTCAGAGAAGATCATGCTAGCAAGACAAACAGGCCTCACTAGAAGCCAGGTATATATATATATATATATATTGATAAGCGAGTTGTATATATTTTCTTCATATTTAAGTTTAACTTGTTATAAATCGAGTTTTATATATGCGCGTATCAGATTGCGAATTGGTTTATAAATGCTCGTGTGCGTCTTTGGAAACCGATGGTTGAAGACATGTACAAAGAAGAGTTTCGCGATGAAGAGTTGAATAGTAGATCTTCACCGGAACAAGCTGGGAAAGCTGCAATTGGTCAGTCATCTTCTTCGGAAGACAAACTGAAAGAGCTGCAGAAAAACTCCAATCTTGATTTTAGAAATGATTTGGAAGTGAATGTATTTATGGGACAAAGGCATATCGATCTGGTGGACCAATATAGGTTCGATGATCCCCAGTTGTTACCTGACTTTGTTGTGCAATAAAAAGCGCCTGTACTACTTTACAAAACTGAGCAATTACGACCTGAAATACATGCACTTCAACACGAAAATGAACGTAAACGCATTCTTTACTCGAACTTGTGAATTCCGGTGGTCTTTTGGTTGGAAACTTAGATTTTTTTTTTTTTTGTTTGGAGGTTAGCATGTATTATGTAAAGATATACCATACAATTTCAAATTATGTAATAAAGCAATAATTTTTTTATATTTACAAACTAGACAGGTGCCCGCACGATTCAGCGGGAAACAAAGACCGCTAGTAATGGTTCGGTTTCAATTTTTAACACTTTGGTTTCGGTTTTCGATAACAAAAAACCGTTTCTAATGTTTGGCTCACTGTTTAACTTAAAAACGATCAAAAACAGATCACAAACACCGCCACGTAAAATGTTATTTCTTTTTAACTAAAAAAATTATAGCAATACCATACTCAAATTAAAGATGATAAAATGCTTATTTTTATGGTGAAATTCTTTTAAAGAAATATAAGCGTGTGAAAAATTTATGACTATTTAAAAATCATAGGTGGAAGTTAGGCTAAAAAAGAAATTTAAAAGAATATATTGTTAAAAGTTAAATTGATAAGGTTGTAACTATTTATAAAAGATTGGCCAAGTTTAAGTATTTTAACATATTTTATATTCAACAACTTTGCACCTACACTACATGCTTTGTTGGGTGTACATCATGCATTGAATGATATATATTACTTAAAAACTTAATAATGTATTAATTTGCTCATAAGTGATATATATATATTTTTTGATTTGTTGGGTATGAATGAATGTTTTCTTGTAAACAAAAAAAATACAAGTGTAATTCTTGTTTGTAGGGCCGTCCAAATTGCTCGCCTCTCAAACTCGCTCGTCGCTCGCTCGAAAATTGCTCGCTCGTTTTTTCGCTCGATTGTAAACGAGCCGCTCTGCTCGGTTCGGTTTTTAAACGAGCCAAGCAACGAGCAACGGTCCGCTCAGTTCGGTTTGGCTCGAATATTTTTAGTTTATATATATATATATATATATACATATATATATATATATATGAAAATTTATATAATTAGTTTTATAAATACCTTTCTATTTGTATTCAAAAAGTCCATTATACACTAAAAAAAATTAAATTAAATTAGAAAATATAAAAGATATTAGATCTTATCCCCTCCCCACAATCCAAACCTTATCTCTTTCACAAGTTCACAACCAATTACCAAAAGTTCAAAACTCTCACTACTCCAGTACTCCCGTCAATATCACGCACAGCCACTCTGGCCTTAGACCACCGCGCCACTGCCACTCCTCACGGCCTCTGAGCCTCCTGTACATCTCGTCTCCTTCATTTTTTCAGGTATCCTTCATTTTTTTGGGATTTGGTTTTGATTTTAGCAATAATATATGTTAACTGATAAGAATTATGTCTTTATTAAGTTCAATGTGGGTTTAATTTTGTTTGAAAAACCCCTAAAATAATATATTGCCAAGTTTTTCAATTTCATTTTGTTTTTACACAGTGGGCTTAAAACCCATATTGGGGAAGCATGATCATGAACAGTTGACTTTGAACCTAACTCATTTTGTTTCAATTTCATTTCATTTTGTTTTTACACAGTGCCATATAGTTTTTACTTTGAACCTAACTTTATGTGTTATTTTTGTAGAATGGCTTCTCAAAAAGAGTCAAATCATGTTGATTTAAGTGATGGAGAGAGCATTCGCCTCGAGTCAGAGTCAGATGAGGATATGGACAATGAAGCGTCCGAAGATGTAGGTTCAAAGCGAAAGAATCAAAGTATTGTGCATCTACACTTTAAAGACATTGACGGTATGTACATAGGACAAAAGGTTAAAAAAAATCAGTGCATTCATTGTAGGCATACTTTTGTGAAAAGCCCTTCAAGCACCACCTCAAGTATGAAGCGGCACCTCCGAGATTGTGCATTATACTTGAAAACTCAAGGTAAAAAGAAGGGTTTCATTAATTTTGTGGTGATAGTAAAATGGGTTCCTCAGTATTTGAGTTAAATGAGGATTATGACCAAATGAAATGTCGAGAAATGATTGCAAAAATGATTATTATGCATGAGTTACCTTTTTCTATTGTAGAATATCATTGGTTTAATCAGTTATTAGAGTATATCAATCATCTATTTCAAAAAGTTAGTAGGACAACAATCACAAGAGATTGTATAAGAGTGGTGGAAAAAGAAAAAGAGAAGATAAAAAAGATGTTGAAAAAGGTGAGTATGATATCACTTACTAGCGATTGTTGGACATCAAACCAAACAGTTGGTTACATGTGTTTAACAGCTCACTTTGTTGATTGTGATTGGAAATTGAAGAAATGCATTATTAGTTTCAATGAACTTTCACCACCCCATAGTGGCGAGGTTATATCTGATGCTATCATGGAATGTCTTTTGAAGTGGGGTATTCAAGACAAGATAGGTACCATTACTTTAGACAATGCATCTAACAATGATAGGGCCGCATCTATTTTGATGAACAATTTACAAGTTAAAGGAAGATTGCATTTTGAAGGATTGTTTTTTCATGTTAGATATTGTGCACACATTCTAAACTTAGTAGTACAAGATGGTTTAGGTACTATTGACTCGTGTATATCAAATATTAGAGAATGTGTGAAGTACTTGAAAAAGACTCCTGGTCGTTTATTGAGGTTTGGTGAAATAGCTATGTCTCTTGGTATCAACACTAGACGTTCTCTTAGCACCGATGTAAAAACTAGGTGGAATTCAACGCATCGGATGCTTGATTCGGCTGTTCACTACAAACGAGCTTTTGAAGGTTATGCATTGAGAGATTCCAACTTTATATGGTGCCCCACAAATGATGAATGGACTTGGGCCGAAAAAGTTTGCAAGTTATTAGAAGTTTTTTTGAGAGCTACTAATTTATTTTCAGGTACAAATCATCATCATCATCATCGTACTCAGTATATCCCACCAATAGCAATGCTATGGTAGGGTCTGAGGAGGGTAAGATGTAGACAACCTTACCTCTACCCCATAGGGATAGAGAGGCTGCTTCCGATGAGACCCCCGGCTCGATAGTAGTTTTGCATCAAGCCTTGGACATAAGGCACATAGCACTCAATCATCGGGACACCGGCTGATTGGTGCATGTGCCCTTGTCTTTCGGCTATCAACGCCACCACATGATGCCTGAATAACCTTCCCCCACTTTTAACGTTATTTTCACGAGATTAGTAAAATAACGTCAAAATTAGTGCAATTTTACTTTTGCCCACCCGAGAGTTCACACATATATACATTATATGCGTGCACCGCCAGCAGGGCAATTTTTAAACTTGCCAACTTCAAATATCTAACTTTAAACTTGTTCAGGTACAAATATCTAACTTTAAACTTGTTTAGTGTGGAGATTTTAATGTTACTAGATGTTTGTATAAAACTACTAATTTTTTTTTCAGGTTCAACATATCCAACTTCAAATATGTTTCTTACAGAAATTTATAAAGTGAAAATAGAGATATGTAATGCTTTTATATCAGATGATGCTTTCTTGGAGAAAATGAGTATACCCATGTATGAAAAGTTTGAGAAGTATTGGGGAGAAATTGGGGTGCTTATGTCAATTGCTTCTATTTTAGATCCTCGTTATAAGATGTTGTCAGTCAAATGGACTTTTAAAAGGTTGTATCCAAAAGATGAATGTGAGAGTCAAGTTGAAGATGTGATGGCTAAGTTAAAATCTCTTTTTAAAAAGTACTCTCATGCATATATCTCAACCAAGGCTGCCACGGGTTGCTCAAAAACGTCAACATCTAGCGAACATACTCCAGATGAAGACGATTTTCTTGCTTTTCTCAAATCAAGACCTGTTGAAACCGGACAAAAATCTATACTTGAGATATATTTGGAAGAGCCAAATGAAAAATGTGTGGAGTCACAATATGATGTGCTAAAATGGTGGAGTCAACATTGTAGCAAGTATCCGGTTTTAAGCAAGATGGCTAAAGAGATTTTTTGCATTCTGATCACAACTGTTGCTTCAGAATCAGCCTTTAGTGCCGGGGGACGCATATTGGATGATTATCGAAGCTCTCTTTCAAAAGATATGGTGGAACTTCTTGGTTGTGGAAGTGATTGGTTAAAGGCCGGCTCAAAAGCAACAATAAAAACATTGGAAGTAAGTTTAAATTACATTATACGTCATTATTTATTCTTATACATTGTGCACTAACGTTCTTAGTTGCTTATAATGTATAGCAATCTGCAAAGGAAGAAGAAAAGTTGGATATTGAAGTGTTGATTCCAGACGAATGTACTGGCAATTGAAAAAAAAGGTATATTTTGACATGTTTTGTCAAATATATTTGCCATGTTTTTTTAATTTGATTTGATTATGTGATACAAGCCTTTATTATAATATATATTGTTCATTTTTCACTATTTGACCCGTTTGACGTATTGTAATTAGTTGTGTTTAACTGGTTGGAATAACAGGTTATATCTATCGGTCTAAACTTTGAAGGGGATTTTGTTGATGAAGATGCTGATAGCCCGCTTGAATTTAAACATGTTTTTTTTGGGATTCTGTTGATGAAGGCGCTGATAACCCACTTGAACTTAAACATGTTTATTTGAGCGAAACAATTTTACATTTGTATATGTTGAACTTGTTATGTATGTTGGTTGAATGGAAATGGTATTATTATGGTAGCAATTTAAATTGATTATTTAAACTGAGTGAAACCGAGCAAAACCGAGCCGCTCGGTTGTAAACCAAGCGAGTTCGAGCAAGGTTTTTTCGCTCGTTTTCTTATATTCGAACCGAACCGAGCCGCTCGGTTTCAATTCGAGCCGAGTTCGAGCAGAGGCTCGCTCGGTTCGGCTCGGTTCGTGAACAACCCTACTTGTTTGTATGTTAATGATTTTGATTGATTTGTAATCTGTAAGATAACACGTACATGAGACAAAGAGAGACATATATATATATGAACTACATTTAGAAATGACATTAAGATAATGAAATTGTGATAAGTTTTATTAATTTATATGACATGTATTATATTAATTTCGCCTACCACGTGTTACTGTACTAACGGTTTATACAATTTTTTCTATTAAAACAGGATGAGAGGAAATATCTTTTACTAAAATGGATGATTTGAAAATATTATTAAAATAAATATTTTTTTAAATACTCTAGCTTATCACTCTTAATCTTATTGGGTCATTGATAAAACAAGTTTTATAATTAAGAAAACTAAAGAAAAGGCTTCTAATAAATATTTAAGATTTTATTGTACTGTTATATTTTTTTTATCAAAAGTTATTATTTTAAATATTTTTAATTCACGACACTGTAAACTAAGTTATTAATTTGTTGCTACTTTTATTCTTTTATATTTCGTTCTAAGTTTTATATAGTAATAATAACGATATCTTGATTTCTTTATATTTATATATTAACTAAATTTAGAAATGACATTAAGATAATGAAATTGTGATAAGTTTTATTAATTTATATGACATGTATTATATTAATTTCGCCTACCACGTGTTACTTTTATAACGGTTTATACAATTTTTCTTTTATCAAAACAAGATGAGAGAAAATATCTTTTACTAAAATGGGTGATTTGAAAAATATTATCAAAATAAATATTTTTCTTAAATACTCTAGCTTATCACTCCTAATCTTATTGGGTTATTGATAAACCAAGTTTTATAATTAAGAAAAACTAAAGAAAAAGCTTCTAATAAATTTTTAAGATTTTAGTGTACTGTTAATTTTTTTATCAAAAGTTATTATTTTAAATATTTTTTAATTCACATCACTGTACCCTAAGTTATTACTTTATTGTTAATTTTATTCTTTTACTAGGTTAGATATCCGCGTACAACACGGGTTTAACAAATTTAATTATGTAAACGTTTGAAATATAAATAATAAAAAATCTTGATAAACAAATTTGAGTATTAAATATAAAATGTACAAACATACATTTCGGTTAAATAATATTTTTTTTTAATAATACATTTATCACAAAACATACAAATTATTAAGTGATCGAACAAAAAATAAATGCTTGTTAAAAATTTAAGTTGAATAATAAATACAATAATGCATAATCAACCCAAGTCTAGAATATTGAATTAGTTGGTCTTCTAAAATGGAACCGTACTTCGTCCCTTAAAAGTTGGTGCAATTTTTAGATCTGTTTGACAATGGAAGATTTTCTGGGCATTCTTCACACGCTTGGGTTTTGCGTTGTTGTTAGGTAGTGCGGGCCTATAAATAAAATAGCAAGAATTCTCTTGGAGATGTTCTTCAAACTTGGGAAAGTAAGGTTTGAACACGCTTACTTCATTCCTGAAAATTTAACCTAGTTGTGATAGCTGAATATTAGATAAATAAAAAAGAATGTTAAATATTTACAGGGCCGTCTCAACGTACCCGGATGCCTAAACCGAGACAAAATTTTAAGGCCCTTTTGAATAACGATTTTTTACTTTCCTTAATTTTTAACCCAAAACCATATCAGACATATAAATCTAACTGCATGCCATAAATGTTAAATAAATAAAACTAAATTGTTTAAATCACAAGATGAAGGGATTATTGTTGCCAACTGAGTATTCTTTACTATTTTTATTTACTTTTATAATACTAAATTCTTAAACTTATGGTGGCCCTAGGAATGTGGAGGCTCAAGGCTGTTGCCTTACTTGGTTGACCCTAGAGCCGGCATTGAATATTTAGCTCATCATCATTAAAAATCATTTCAATTTACCAAATTTCGTTAGCACATTTGTTGTTTGGTTTTATCTGTTATCTCTCAATTTAATCAAAAAACTTTTTTGGCTCCATTACGCATTAGAGACATTTATAGAAGAATTAATTACATAATTTGTTGTGTATGATAATTAATAAAATATTACAAAATATGATGATCAATGCAGAAAAACAGAAAACATACTTGGATTGTAAAAACGTTTTACCAAAAGATGCGAAAGAGTTAATCCTATATGTTTTCGTCATCAAGTTATGGTATTTATAACATTATAGAATTATGAATCATTTAATGAGTTAATCGGTAATTTGGAAAGGGAACAATTATTTTGAGTATGAATCAGTCAATTTATTTTTAAAGGATTACATGTAATTTAAAAAAAATATCCTTAACTTGATTAAAATGTCAAAAATATACAGTTAACATTAATACTTGAAATTTAAAATTCAAACATAATATGAGGTGTAATTAGCAATATTTAAATCTTTGTTGAATTTTTTTAATTTAGAGAAGTATAATTATGACGTAGATTACGAAAATAACATAATTAGAAATTTATGTTTAAATAAGTAAGATATATTGTACGTTTAAATTAGTTGACTCTAATTAATAAGTAGAATAACAAAATACTAAATTATAATAGCTAGTTATATATGATATATATTCTGTTAATTGGGTCGGGTATGGATATGAACCGAGTTTGTAAAATGAGTGTGGTGGGAGGCGGGAAATTAAGAAGAATGGTGGGCTAGATAGAGGACACGTGACATAAGGAAACTTTTATTATTAATTAGTATAGATATTTCGTTCAAAGTTTTATATAGTAATAATAAAGATATCTTGATTTCTTTATATTATTTTGTGTAAAACAAATTAAGTTATTAATACAATACATTTTGAACATGTTTAAAAAAAATTGAATATGGACTTTAGGGGGGAGGGGTGGTGGATGTGGTGGCATCACTCATCACACACCCCACCCAATTAAAATGGGCCACCTCACCAACCTCAAATCCACCACATTTTGATGGAATTTGGTAGGGGTGGTGGTGTGGTGTGGTGTGATGGACAGCTCATCCGGCCACTTTCACCGGACCTTTTTCTGGCAAATTTTCCGGCCATCTTCATCCCAAACACCAACCAACCACCAAACACCAATCTTTCATCTCTCTAGATTCATTCATACATACACACCCCTCACTCTCCATTCTTTTGATCACCAACCAACCACCAACCTTTTCCGGCCACCTTCATCCTTTTTCCGGCCAAACACCAACCAACAAACCACCAGATCTGTGCCCGACGACACAACCAACCACCAGATCCGTTCATCACCGTAGCTCCGGCAAGAAAAAAATCACCGGAATGGACCTTTTTCCGGCCAAACACCAATTTTCCGGCCATTTTTTCCGGCCAAACACTCTCCCTTCCAACGGCTCCTCTCCTCCAACGTTCCATTTCCTCGATTTCTACCCCATCACTTGCGTGATGTCCATCACGCAACCCACCCATCACTTGCGTGATAAACCACCGGCGGCGATGTGGGGTGAAGCCATCACGCGTGATGGGCCTTCATCACGCGGTGCCCCGTCCCCCCCTTATTATTATTTGAACACACCGTTTTTGTGAAGTTGAATTTATATAAACATGGCAAACATAATTGATTGTGAAAAATGTGTTATATGTATAGTAAACTATATGGATGTTGCTGTGTCGTTAAGGTACGAACCAAACAGATTCTAACCAAACAATAGTAACATTATTCGTTTTTTGTCATAGCACTTTTGGTTTTTTTTTCTTTCTATTGATATAACAAGTGTTAGTAACGTAGAGATCTTAATGGATTATCAAATTTCCCGTCAGCTATATTTTGTTAGTTATTTTTGTATATGTCATTATGAAAAAAGTGTTATTTTGGAAATACTGAACACTAAAAAGGGAATATTTTAATTGGGTAAAATTAAAATACAAAAGACAATAAAAATGAGAAGAGTGAGAAGTAATCCAGTCTATTGTCTTAGATTTGAAAAGCTTAGATTAATTTAATAAATAAAAATTGATGGAAAGGGCATGAAGGTAATAACCCACCTTTGTTGACTTTCTCTTTCCACATGCAAGGCACATGTCAATTCCTCAATCATTTTAAAATGTCCATAACTTTTTCATACGACATTATTTTTTTTTAAATCACCATAATAATAAGCATTTTTTTATCGTTTAATATGTGTATCATATTGTTATATAAAAATAAAAAAAATTAATGGGTTTTTTTAATTGTGTTTTTTGTGGTTCATTGTGTAATATGTTGTTTCCATTGTGTTTTGCATTTCAAATCATTGTGTTATATATATTCACTATTGTGTCTTACATTTTAGGTCATTGTGTTATAAGTACTCACCATTGTGTATTACGTTTTAGGTCATTGTGTTATACGTATTCACCATTGTGTTAAGTTTCAAGTTATTGTGTAACATGTATTAATCATTGTGTTTTATGTATTAGATAACTGTTGTTATTTCTCATTATTTTTACATATTATTATTACACAACGGTGTTATTAGTATTTAAAAAAATATAATGATGAGTTGAAAGACACAATGACGAAAAAAGACACAACGATAAGCGAAAAGACACAATGGTGTGCGAAAAGACACAATGACGAAAAAAGACGCAATGATAAGCGAAAAGACACAATGGTGTGCGAAAAGACACAATGACGAAAAAAGACATAATGGTAAGCGAAAAGACACAATGGTGTGCGAAAAGACACGATGGTGTGCGAAAAGACACAATGACGTAATTTTTGTTTTAAATTTTATATAACAAAATCATACTCATATTAAAGATAAAAAACGCTTGTTATTACGATTAATTTTTTTTAATATCATACGAAAAAGTTATAGACGTTCTAAAATAATGGGGGTATTAACATGTTCCTTGCATGTGGAGAGAGAAAATGTGTACAATTACCTCTATACCCCTTTTCTTTTGGTCCCCACTTGACACATGTCAATTATTTATGGCTTCTCACACTTCTCATTTTTGTTACCCTTTGTTAAATAACTTGACCCTAATTTAATTATCATACTTTTTTTTTACTATATTCTGTATACATATACAAATGTGATGCATTTTTTAACTATGTATTAATCTCTCCGATCATCCTTTCCAATATGGTGTAGTTTAGGAAATTTTGGTTTTTCAATGGAGACTCAAGTTTAATCCCCACTTACAACATTTTTGAGGGGACATGGTGGCTTAATGAAGGAAGTCTGGGATCTTTGTGATCTCCAGTTCGATTCTGAGGGTGTCCGGGTTTTACCAGCAGTGGGCTTTCGGGCGGGCGGGTTTCCCCCGGAACTGGAGATCACTTGGAGGCGCTTCAGGGTTCCGGTTGGGCCAGATGGCGGTGACCTTTTACCATTGGATCACCCCATGCACAGTACCTAGACATTTTATGTTTGTTGGCCGTAAAAATATTAATTTCTCCAATCTCCCATCTTCAATCTTTTTTCTGTAGAATTATATTTTTAAATTTTGTGTTCTGCCTTTTAAAGTTTGTTGAACAACCCAAAAAAAAATTAAACATATAAAATATATATAAAATTAAAAATATAAAATACTTTTTTAAAAAACAAAAAGTATTTAAAAAATTTACCAGTGCGTTTGTATCAGAGTTATTAAACATTTAAAACTTTCCTTTTATTTAATATTATGATCCAACTAAATAAAATAGGGTGTTGCTAAACGTATCCCCCCTCTTCATTTTTACTAAACGTACCCCCTCTTTCAAGTTTTACGTTAATACGATCTAAACATTTATATTTATTTTTTGTCATTTTTATAATCATTATTATATAAAAAATTATTATTTAAATAGATTTTCTTTTCCTTTTTTATTTTGCATATTAAAATTTTATTTCGTTTTTTAAATAACAAGAATAGTTTATGTAAAAAGTGTTTTTTAATTAAAAAGAAAAAGGTATTTTTTTCTGTAAGTGTTTTAATACTTTTAGGATGTCTTTTTCTTTTTAATAATTTTAGAGATTGCTTACGTTAAAAAAGAAACACATTGTATTTTCCATCAATAAAATAGATTAAACAGCATAAGACTTGATCAACAAGTTGGTTCTTGTAAGGCCCCGAACCCGGTAGCCCTACTTTAGCGTCGGATTTACTCATAAACACAGTTCTTACAATCAGAGTTAATTAAAACTTTCGTGGAAACGTTAACTTAAATCAATCGTTACAACACATTAGATCTTTTCTTTGATACCATAACACAAAACATCTTATTTAAAACATCATTTCTTTCGTCTTCAGATGCCAGCCGTTCAATCCCTGCCATGTGCCATCCTTATGCTAGCTCTTTGGTCAGATCACCTACATGCATACTAAAAGTCAGCTACGCTGAGTGAGTTCTAGTTAATCAAGCAACTTATCATACAACCAGTACATGCATTATATACGTATCCTAGGACACATAATCCACTATCTGACCTGCGCACCTTACCACTTAACCTCTTATTTACCCCTACAGCTTAGCCACCTTAATAACGAATAACGTTATGCCACTTTAACACCTTATTAACGAATAACGTTATGTCACTTTAATAACGAAGTCACGTATAGGCTTACCCTATCACGTACTACCGTCATGCCACTAACACCCTTACTAGACCCTTTCTACTTCTATCACGCCCTGCCTCTACTTGTCTACAACAAACTATATATCATTACATCATTTACATAATAATCAAGTTACACCACAACATTTACACACTAATAACCACTTGGGGATCATTCCCGAATGACGGTACACGCAATATCCGAAGATCGTTCGCACACTGACTAACGATACCTTCCAGTCTACACGTGCAATATCCGAAGATCGTTCACGCACCAACAGACATCCATTCATAACATATATAAATATATCACATCAAACATTATAGCATACACTTACTACTTAAGGTAAGTGTATTCACACTTCATATAACAAATCACAAAATATATTAACAGAAAAAGTAAGGAAATGAAAGGAGAAAATTCCATCCCACATTGGTGGAGGAAGAAAAATGAGAGCCTTCCACCATGGTATAAATAGGATTTTAAGTCCATGTCCCACATCGCTAAATTACAAAACTAGTGAGCTCTTTATAAGAAAGAAAACTCATATGTTAATGTTCTTATAAAACATATCACACCTAGTGGTCCTAGCGGAGGGTGCGAAGCACCCGAACGCGCACGGGCTCGGGCGAAGTGCGATGGGCGCAATGTGGCGCTTTGATGGCGCACTTTGCACTTCGCACGCCCGCATCGCCACGAGCCGCTTAAGGGCCCGCCTTAGTATTTTTTTTGGGAATTAAGATTTTTAAAAATCATTCCATCGCGATACGCGACGGGTTTAGATTAGTCTCATTGCGTAGCGATGAAGTGTAACATTATCCAAGTATATGGCAGCGTAGCGATACGCGATGAGCTGATATAGCTACCCATCGCGTACCGCGACGTGGAGGTTACGCAGAGGACACTTAGCCTGCTACGTGGCGTGCCTCGTAGCGGGCCTAGGGCTGACTCGGCTTAGCTATGAGATTCTTCGCGATACGCGACACCTTTCTATTTATGGCCATCGCGTATCGCAATGGGGTCCAAAAGCTGCTATAAATAGATTCAGAACGGGACATTCATTCCTTGCTCAAAATCCTCTTTTCTCTCTGAATTTTCACACACATACACATAATATTAAGAGTATAATATAATACCCAAGTATCGTAACGATACCCGATTGAAAGAAATATACACGAATCCGAAAGCTCTGCCTGTTAAGGTAAGACATTGTGCCATCGTGTAAAGTTTCTACTCTCGTGATTATCGTTATGATTATTGGTTTTATACTAATCTAGAGATACTACATTGTGTTTATCCTAGATGCTTAATACCAAGAGGCGTTTTCTTTAATTGTAAACCTGCAAGGTGAGACATTCGAGTTTTTGTACCACTCACATTTACGTGAGACAACTGTTTTTCCGATACTGTCATGATAATTTCAAAACCTATAAAACTCATGACAGATGGTCTAAATGTTTTCAAATATATTTTTAAAGTATTTTAAATACATTACAGTGATTTAGTCTCTGTAGACTTACGGGATGGTTACTACTGGTATTGTGGGGTTTTGTATACAAGGCTTGCCTACTGGGCTATTACACGTTACTTATTGGACAAGTGTTAGCCAATAAATAATATGACCACAGTCATAGATACGGTCGAGTGACAAGCTTTCGGTAATTTGTAAGCAGGCAAGTGTAAAAACATCTTAATGCTGTAAATGTAAAATGTGTCATTTACAAATGAATGTACTCACTAGTATTTTTGCTGATCAAATATTTTAAACATGTTTCAGGTGACTTGTTAGAGACAAAGGAATGATGCCTGCGGGCTTCCAGCTTAAATAAGTGGCTTGTCACCAGAATAAAGAAACGTGTTTTGTAAATTAGGGTTTATCCCTATAAAGTTTATGTTTGTATCAAAATGGGTTAAATTCCCAATTTATAATAAAAATAAACATGGTGTTTTTATAACTCTGATCATTTTTCCTAACTACGGTTCTGATGAAATATTCTGCTGCAAAATAATTTAATAAACACCGATACCACCAATCAATGTTCACGGCTTCCCTCCCATGGTATAGGGGTCGGGGGCTGTGACACTTCACATCGAGTATGCACAAAACCCCGAAAACATAACAAGTAAGTGGGGCTAGAAACTCACCTGAATGCGGTTACACTCACAGTTATTGGTTACTCCTTTCTTGAGATGTGCACGGCTAACTGTATAACAATTACACATATCGATTAATTATCACTACCCATATCACGTTTTAAGTCTAATTATAACCCACAACGAACGGGGGTCCGGGGGCAGCGCCCCTGGTAGCGGGGTCTAGGGGCGACAGCTCCTAGCAGGGTCCAAGGGGCAGAGCCCCTGGCTGGGTCGATTAACTGTCTTAACACATTTCCACTAGGATTTTAAATTATTATTTTAATCACTATCTCATTCTCTATAACGAATTAAGCCTAATTCGTTATCAGATCACAGTCTAATTCGTTATCTAGCACATGATCTGATTCGTTATCTTTTCCTTAGCTGATTCGTTATCTTTTCCTTTGCTGATTCGTTATTCCAGTTCGTCATTTTTCATAACGAATTGGACCTTTATAAAGAACTGGTCCTTTAACGAACTGAACCCTTAACGAACTGGGGGTTCATTCGTTAGTTCTTCCTTAACGAACTACTTAACGAACTGGAGTTAGTTCGTCATCTTTCTCCTTAACGAATTGGATACGAACTAAGGCTAGTTCGTTAAGCTTTCGTTAGCGAATCACGTTGACGAATTACTTCTTATTCGTTAACTCTCTGTTAACGAATTAACTCTAGTTTGTTAACTTCCCGTTAACGAATTAGGGTTATGTCAGAATGTCAGACTATTCTGACATCCTCGTACAAACATTCTCCGGCGCCGCCGTTGCCGGAATAACGGGATCTCGCCGGAAAAGCGAGATCTCGCTTATTTCACCACCATTTTCACCGTTTTTCGTCTCGTTCAATCCAGATCTGAGCTAGGGTGATCCCTAAGCTCATCTTAGGTTCGGTTTATTCCCGATTCCACCCGGATCTTGTGACTTTAATGGTTTAACGGTGTCGGCTCGTCGTTTCGTGACTAAATCTAACGGGTTTGAGTTCAAACAACATCATACTATCATTACCTTGGATTGGGATCAGTTTTCTTCTTGGTTTCAGCTAGAGAGAGAAAGTAGGATGAGAGAGAGAGATAAGTGTGTGTTTTGGTGGTGTATGGAATATGTGAAATGAAAGGATTAAAGGGTGATTTAAGGCTTAAATATTATGGATCATGAGCTTGAGCCCACGGTCCATCTTCCTTCCTTATTAACCCAAGTCCTTAACCCATATCCATTACCCAACACTAGCCCGACCCATACTAACTCCTACTTTATTTATTATTTCTTCGCTAACCCGAGTAAACTTTCTCACCAATAATAATTAATATAATTAATATTATTTTTAGAAATTTCGGGATGTTACAGTTCTTTTCTCATGTGACATTAATTTCATGCATTCAAACTTATCAGAATTTATTTAAATGATCTTTTTGTTGGGTGTGAGACATATGATAAGATAAATATAAACAAAACGTTTTATCGTTTTTATAAATACGTTATATCAATATTCTCAAAAATCACTTTTTATAATGATAAATATTATTATTATTATTATTATTATTATTATTATTATTATTATAAAGAACAATAAACACAAGATAGAAAATAAAAAATTAAACTTTATAGTATTATCTGATATTTTAACGGAGACTTGAAATGACTAAACATATTAGAGGGTAGTAATACGTCAAATAAAATTATTGAAGGAACTGAAAGTCTAGGGGGGGGGGCATGACAAGTACACAAGAGAGGTACGTTTAGCATAACCCTTTATTATTTTGTTAGAAACTCCTTTCTTAGCTTTTTCCAAAATATATTTGTTTAAATATAGAACCTTTTTTTATTTAATATGATTAGGAGTGATAGCATGGAGTTTTCAAGTAAATACATATTTTAGTAAATAAGTTTCAAATCACCCATTTTGATAACTAATTTTTCCTTTTCATCTATTTTGGTAACAAAAAAACTCAGGGTTTATAGATCCCATAAAGTTTTTAGCAATGCAGTATATTTAGAGTTCTTTAGCCACTGATATTTTTTTAGGTAAATTGGTTATCGTTAAGGACACATGGGCGTACGCCGCTTTAAGGGAGCGAGTTCGGTCGAACCCGTACAAAATTTTGTTTTAGTGTTGTAACAACTCGGGTTTTAATTTATTATTTTTTTAACTGTTACCTGACCCGTTTTATAATCAAGAAATTTTTTTTATAAAAATTATCGCGCCTATCGGGTGTTTAATATTTCATTGATAATTGTTTATTATATTTGTTTATTAAGTATAAATTAACTTTGAACTATATACAATATATACCCTTAACACTTTAATTGTCTTTCTTATCCATACCCAAACTACAGGGACCAATCTGCAATTTAGTTAAACATTATATCATTTTATAATCAGAACCGAACCCGTATCCAAGACCCAAACCAGGACCCGAACCCACAAATCCGCGACCCGTTTTGTTTCTTGAACCTTAATTGTCGCATTATTCTTGGAATTTATCATTTATGATCGTTTAAAGGCTTATTTTGAACCTGCACCGACGTTCTAATTTAACTTTAGGATGCGATATTGATCTTGTTTACATATTAACAAACCGGGTATAACTCATAAATCATAACATATTAAAATACTATTATAATTCAATTAATTCTCCCTGTGCGATCGACATAGCAGCGCCAACAAACCCTCAAACGCAATTGGATTATTACGAACTGTTCGTCGGGTTCCCGTTCATCGTCTTTGCCGTCACTGCCGTTCTTCGTAAACCACCAACTCGTCACCGATGGTAATTGATTCATGCTTCCTGGTCGGTTTAACCTATCTTACAATAACCCTAAACTTAATTGAACGAACTTAAGGTGGATTGGTCGATTTTACGAATTAAGGTTTATGTCAATTTGGGGGCTAGGCCGTTTATGCATATAATAATTCTTTTTCAACTAATACCCAGTAGTCATCCAAGAGCAGATGGCTTGAATGCTTGTGTGTTCTAGGTGACTCGGCTGCCGGAGTGGGTTCCAGTCCCGGCAGCCCGAGCTTTTAGTTTTTTTTATTTCTTTTTAATTGTTGTAATTTGTTAAGGTTTATAAAATCAATATTAATTATTAATAAACATTTTTTTATCAAAACCGACATCTTGGAGTTATGTTTCTTGTTAAGCCTCGTTAAAAGCTTTTGTTTTCGTGTCTATATATATATATATAGGTATGTATTATAAGTATATTTTTAATAATAATAAATGCTATTCTATTAAAACCCGAACTCCATTATTGACGTGTTTCATCGTTAATCATTTTTACAAATTTCTTTTATATATATATATATATATGTGTGTGTGTTTGTTTGTGTGTGTCTATTATTCTTTTTTAACAAATATATAATAAAATGTATTAAACGTGTTAAATGAATTAACTTATTTCCACCATTAAATCTCGTTATAAACTCAAGATAAATATTTATTAAATACTTCCTCCGTTCCATTATAAGTGTCCACATTTCCTTTTTTATTCGTCCCATTATAAGTGTCCACTTTAAAAATTTATTATCCAATTTCCAAGTTTACCCTTAAACACACACAACTAACATTAATAAATAATATTAATGAGCCCACTTTTCAATGACATTATTGTCATTTGGTAAGGAAAAAAAGTAATCATTCAATCCACCTTAAACACACACAACTAACATTAATAAATAATATTGATGAACCCACTTTTCAATGACATTATTGTCATTTGGTAAGAAAATAAAAGTAATCATTCAATCCACCTTAAACTTTGTGTTTTTCAAACATTGACACTTATAATGGGACAGGGAGAGTATTATTATGTGTATTACTACATATTATAATTATTTATTAAAATAGTTATATAATTTTATTTTATTTATTCTAGTAATTATAAATATATTTTATGTTAATATTTTTATATAAATTATTAATTATTAAAGTTGATTATATAAATAATAAAAAGTAATGTTTCTTATAAATAATAATTAATGACTTTACTCTTTACAATAGTAATTATTATAGAAACCAATCGTTCAACATCCATAATATTATAAACCTCATCATAACTCAAATCTCATCGAAATCTTAATTCATTAAATCAAGTTATATCATTTATAATTAACTCTTGAAATAATATTATTTAATTAGAAATATTTGACGATATATCCCGAAGGGTTTATATTTCCCATATCATCCTATGTCTTTTGTTCCTCTTATCAGGTGAGTATCTCACTCCCCTTTTTAACTCATTTTTATTGTTTTGGGGACATATGCGTTCGTAAATATTTTAATATTATTTAATACTCAAACTTGGAACTGTTAGTCTTGTGTGTGTAACAATTTATACCTAACGTGTTATATGCTTATATACTTTACTTGGATACATGTCGGAGAGGTCCAACATATTCGCAGACTAGTATGATCATACCCCCGCCGTGTTAGCCATCGTTCAGTTCATCTGACACCGAGATTACCGACAACATTATTTACTTGCTCATTGGTTAAAGTGTTTATCTCACTTGACACAGTTTTCTCTTTTATATTATTATATAGTGTCTTAAATCTGGTTTTTTACTCACCCAACTTAGTGTTGACAAAATTATTGTATTTTTAACGTATATGCAGGTTACCGTATGATATGATTAGCCAGATTTGTTGAAGAAATTTAGGATTGCAGGATAGAGAAGAAGATACAAGAATTAAACTTTGGATTTTGTTTTACTTGCTTTTCTTTCTAAATTATGTAATTTGTCTTCTTTGATGTACTTGATTATTTAATTAAAATATAATAGATATTGTCATTTTTAGTACCTTGAGAGCTGTGAGAAATCAGCTCACGTTCCAGCATTTTCACAGTAGGTTTGGGTGTGACAGATTGGTATCAGAGCCGAATGTTTAAGATAGGTCGTTAGTGGTGCCTTAGTAACATGCTTAGGAGCCCCATACATGCTTATTTGTTTACCAGATATGTTCTACTTGATTGTTTATAGCTTACGTAATTACTTGCTAGATTAAGTACTTATTTAATTGTTTATTTATATTGTCATGCACACACAACTCCGAAACTATGTTTCACCTTCAAAATATTTTTATAACTCAGAGACAATGTCTTACTCTCAAATATTTTACGACTCAACTCAAAATATTTTTATTTAATGTTAGTTAATTGTTTTTCATTATCGGAAAATTCTTTGAGAATTTCGTAGCTTTGTTTTTGCTCTTTTTCACTTAAAACTAGGGAGTGTGACAAGATTACCCGCCATAGTGAAAATTGTTAATACAACCAACACTTTAAGCGTTTAACGTAATCGGCTAAACGGTTACACTCTTTATTGTGTTTTATTGATTTTTAAAATGTCTAATCGGGTCTAAAACCCATGGGACGCCATTAACACGTCAACTGTACATTTGCACAATTTGTTATATTTGCGATATTTTGTTGGAACATTATCATCCGTGGCGATACACGAGATGTTTCAACTACTTATGCTTGAGTTCATTTAATCGTTACTTAGTTTGGTCGGTTAGATCGTCATGTAACGCTCATGGGCCGACAAACTCAACTGATTTGTTAATTCGTTAATTAAGTTGGGTCATTCAAATTGCCATGTAACATTTATGGGAGGACAACTCACATACTCCCTCCATCCCATTATAAGTGTCTTAGTTTGACTTTTCAAGTCTTTGTTTTACAAACTTGACCGTAAATATTTTTTTTCGTGTCATATAATACTTGATGAAATTTATATCAATGTAAAATACATTTAAAACCCAATCCATTAATATATTTTACATCAAGTATTATATAACACAAACAAAAATATTGTTGGTCAAAGTTAAACAAGAAAGACTTGAAAAATCAAATTATGACACTTATAATGGGACGGAGGGAGTATTTGTTTTGGTTTTGGTATGCTAATAAGTTGGGGAAACAAAATGCCATGGAAGCTCATTGGAAACCCAACACAACGAAGAACATTCGTTATTTGTTTAATTGTTTGGTTATTTGATTTTATACGAAGCGATTTATGATTTGATTTAATTATTTAGTTATTCTATTATTTAACTATGCAATTAATCAATTTCTTACTTACTAAATCATTTTTGAATCGAGATCTATTGATTCGATCTATTTATACACTTAAAACAATTTTTATTCTCTTGATAGGATACAAATCCTTCATTCATCAAGACTCGGTTATCACGAGCCAATCAAAACAATTTATACTATATTATAAAATTAATTTTCACATATTCATCTTATCACGTTATTATATTATCAAAATATCAAGTAATTTTAGATAATATTATTGCACAATTTAATAATCGAAATGACTTTGTTATACTCATGATATCATATACATAAACTATTAAACATATTCAGGTATTCAACCTCAAATTTTAATTTGTTAAAACATATCAAACTTTAATAAAACTCATTCACTCATCAAATTAACTCATTGAATATCAATTTAGATTCTAACTTATCCTTAAGTTATGAATAAACACTAGCTTAACATATTTCAAAAATTCATTTTTCCTTAATAGTTCATACGAAGTTTACACAACTCATCAATCATTTCTTGAAAAATCACGTCATTATTAATCATAGTATGTTTTAAACAAGAAATCCATGTAATCAAAATTAAACAATTGTTTTCCATGACCATTTTATGGTCACTCGCATGGTAACTCCAATTCAAAAAGTTAAAAACCATCAACTCAATCTTGTTCTTTAAACTAATTGTTGGTAATTTTGATTCATTTACCCATACTTATTCTCATAACAATGACAATAACAAACGCAAGTCTAAACACTATATGTTGTTAATCAAATTAACAATTAATCTCAACAAAATCATAGAGTTTCAAACAAGAAACCTTGCGTCAAAATTCACTCGTTCACTTGTTATGCTTCACTTGCCATTTTCACCATATCATTTTGTACCCAATGTAATCATTCGGTAATCTTGTTAATACTCGCCCCGTACCACAAGACGTTCCACAACGGTCTATGCCGTCTAATTCTAAAACCCATGCTACGACGTTTAATCAAATTTTATACCTTGCTACCTGTAATTGCTACAACTATGGAAATCCTAATCACCTACGCCATGTGTGTTCTCGATCCAATCATGTTCATTAAGTTCAAAATTTTCAAACATATTCTATTAAACCTCACTTTGCAACCTAACCAAAATATTTCAATTCAATCAACTTCATTTATTCAAATTTTTATAGATCTAATTAATCAGGAGGCTGGACGTGACGATTGAATACCAAGCAAAACATAGCGGAAATAGGGTAACAATTTTATATTAAGACACTAGGTCAATGTTACGATCAAATGTCTAATACAATTACAAAGCTGGAAATTCAACTACCATCAAATTAGGTGAAACTTTTCTACTATCCATCATGGCTTCTTTGGGTTAAGCTCTACGGTTCGACATAAGTCTTCTAAAAGGATCTTCTATCTCCAAGCGAGCTCTTGTCTAAGACTCTAAATATCCATATCCGAATAAGAAGTACCTGAACACATGCTTAAAACAATTGGGTCAACTAAAAAGTTGGTGAGTTCATGAGTTTAAGTTATGAAAACATTTAAATAAAAATGATCTAAATAGTATGGTGCACATTAAGCAAGTTCACAATCAAACATGTGTCCACGACCTGTGAACATCTAAAATATATATACCCCTTACCCATACCCCTTATTGTTGTGGGTCAAATTTACTTATGTCTGTCAACATAAGATACAAAAATGCGCAAATATATGTCACAAGATAACCATTTATCATTCAGTGGGAGGTCGTCCATGATATAGGCCCACTGTGTGCGGGGGTCTCTCAGATAGTACTACCAATATATCCCGTGGCTCCTAATGGAGTTAATGATTGTGCTACAAAGTCGGGGATTGTTTTAGCAGCTATATTGGTCTTGATTAATAATACACCAATTAGTTTAAAAACATATAGAAGCATGTATCCATCCAAAAATTTAAGAAAAAGGGTAGTGCATGAACTCACCTTGGCCTATGCGTGAAGATACAAATAATAAATAAATCTTGTATGCTATGCCAAAGACGTGTCCAAATGACCTAAATCCATATACCATGTTACTAAAAAAATACGCGTGATATGATATGTGCTCGTGACCTAAATCGTATAGTTAATGCCTAAGGTTGTTTTGGATTGTAGTTAAGGTTCATGCCCGATTGATATAGATCTAAGCATATATATAATATATATAATGTAGTTCAGTTAATTATGATAACAATAATACCTTTGTGTCTTAGTTTCGATTATACAATTGGTCGTATAATTGTTAACGGTTCGATTGTACCAAAAAAAGGTGTTCGTATGAATTTATATATATATCTATATACTTATTAATGCTTAATGCATAGGCTTTTAAAATAATATGATTTTGGATCAGGATAGTATATGAAGTATAATTTTAAAATATTGACAAAAACTAGCGCCTTTGTAATGAGGTTATGTCAAAGTTTAACAATAAGTGTATAGCTTTTGATATTAAAAATAATCAATAATTTTTCTCTGATTATACAACGTTAAAATTAAATATCTTAGGTTTAAGTATTCGGTAAATTTTACATGGTTCAAAGCATGTGTTTTCAATTGTCGGTTCGGTTATCTACACTAGAATTAAATGACATAAAAATATGCAACCGAAACTGATGGGCTTAGCGTTGGTTTCGGGTTTTAATGCATTAATATTAGTTTTTGAAATGGGATTAATTCTTATATGCCTTTGTTATCTAATTCATACTAAGTAACTTTTATAATGTGTGTAATATTAATATATTAGGAAATATGTATATGAAAAGTCATAATAGTTACAAGAAAATAGTTTTACGTGGTCGTGCATGTTGTAAAGGTTTTACATGCACATGTCCCGGAAAGAAACGTTTATAGGAGGTATACTCATGATTTATGTAAAGGGTTGACTCGAGCAATGTTCATAGGGTTACTTTGCTGTAATTATAGTGGTTCAAAGTTGTTGGCTACGATGGATATCATATGTGCCTAATTTGTGTATAAAACTCAAAAATTAATGCTGCAAAAGTATATTTTTGGTTCGGTTTTGTGTACCTTGAGTTTGGCCTGAATATATGCACGAGTGGATGACTTCAAGGATGTCTAGAGACCTGTGATAAATTTGGACATGATGGCACATCGAGTTCCAGCTAAACTGATTGTATAACTCGCTTGTTTTGTAAGTGAAATCAAAGGAAATGGTTGCGGTTTTTGGTTTACCTTTCATGTGAATCAATCTAAGGACTTGGTTAGGGGCTGGAATATAAATAATTATCTTCTGTGAACTTAGCTGGTGAATGATCAGAACCGAGATCAAATAAATAATCCAGAAAACTTGCAATATGTGACTAGGGATTGTGTTGCCTAACTGTAAGATGAAGGGACGATCTTGATGGGTCTAATTACGGTTGTTGTAGGTCGAGGATTCAAGCATAAGGGGCTGTAATATTCGATCAATGATGGCTGCTGGTATCTTTCTACAGCAAAAAAACAGACTGCTTAGGAGGTTCACGAATAAGTTTTGTTCTTGGTTGCTAAAATGTTGTGGATTGATGATCTTGTTGTGGTTCTTCTTTGGACAGATTAATGGGCTACTGGAATAGATTTTTGGGGTTTAATGGCTGGAGCAAGAGAGTAATCAGGAGAGTGTTGAGAGGGATATTAAACCAGGGGTTATTTGCTTGATTCTTATAGGAAATTTCTTAAGACTTGCAAAGTCTATTCATGAATAGTGATTGGAGACTGGAAGATCTATGCCTACAACCAAATCAATCCAAATCTAGGGAAGTAGGGGCTGACTTTGAGAAGATATCCGTATAATTTGGAAGGATTGTGTTTAGATTTGCTACAGGGATTATATTAGGAGTTACAAGTAAGGAGATTTTATAGATTATGAAAGATACTTAGAAGAAGTTTGACATTTGCAAAATCTCCTGGAGATTGTGTAGAGGATTTAGAGATTTGGGAAAGATTTTTGGGTTAAGCAAGATTTGAGCTAGATTTGCACTTTAAAGAAAAATAAATAAAAGAAAAAGAAGGATCAGGAGAGATATACATATTGTTGGAGATTTTATGGTGTTTTATAGGTAATTAAATAAAGTAAATACATATATAATGGAAGGCTTTATTAATTCGACATGTTTTAGAGTTAGGATATCTATTTTTCTGGTTTTCAAAATTTAGATGTTTGTATAGGCATAATAATCTGATGTGTGTATATCTGGAAGTGCACATATGGTCCGGCATGCTTTCAAAGTTTGCATTTTATTCTATAGTAATTATAGGCATATGGTTATTATTATATGTGAACATAAATACATCTTTATATATGTGTGTAAAACTTTATATATAGAGATATACGATTGTTTATTTACATGTTAAGCTTGTGAGTGCATGTAGGCTACGATCAAGGAGGAAGAAAATTCGTTAGGTATGAGAATTATTCATTTATACATTTCAAATATTTTACATAAAAAGTATATATGAATATACTAGTTTTAATAACTTTATAAAACTAGTTATCTAAGACAATAGATTACAATAAGGCGTCCTCAAATTATACATATACATGGATAACTAAATAATGGTGATTAGTTCGCTAAGTGATAAGTAGTGTGTGCGTAATTACATATTTAGATTATTAATTGTGCAATGATTAATTCGTGGACCATGTAATACTCATATATTTAGGTAATACTTATATATATCTAGGTTATTAGTAATTTATTGGCTCTATAATCTCGTGTCTTATTCAACAAAGTGTGTTAGGCTCGGTTTGTAAACTTGGGATCGAATTTAATTATGTTTGAATTTGTTGGATCATTATTTTAATGGCTCTGGTATACTTTGTAGGGTTGTTGTTTATCACCATATCATAGCATCTAACACAAGTCAAACTAAAATAACTAATAAATAAAAGATGAGAGAAAGGAAAAAAAAAATTGGCCCTATAATTGGGGTTGTTACATTGCATCTCTATTGTAATTGGATCCTTTTTATTATAATACTATCTGAGACCTCACTGAATCTATTTCCATGTTTTAAACCAAACAACGAACTAAAAACAAATATGGTTATTGGGTTTAATTGGGTTGGGCTTTAAACTTTAGTTGAGCTTTAATTGGTTTGAACTTTTAATTTGGTTAGGTTTTAAACAACATTATATTTTTTTATGAGTAACGAAATACGAAAACCAACAATATATATATATATATATATATATATATATATATATATATATATATATAGGTTTAAGTTCAAGAAAGAAATCAAATTATTGCATATATATATATATATATATATATATATATGTTTAAGTTCAAGAAAGAAATCAAATTATTGCAAGAAATGAAAGAAATGAATATGAGCCACTAGTTTATTTTAGGTTTTAAATATTTAAAATTAAATAAAAAAGTTGTAAATGCAACAATAAATGCATTTTCTCTCTCCAATTAATACAACTAATATAACCATAATAAATCTCTCTCTAATTAATATATCTAACTAATTTAACTACAATAATTAAAAAGATAAAAATACTACTTTAGTTCTATTTTTTATTTACACATTCTTTATTTTATTCAACATAAAGACAATTTATTCATATAATAATATTTTTTATATTAAAAAAATATTTTTTACTCAATTTATTAGCATGTTTTTTAACACTAAATATCAAAACATAATATATATTTTTTTTCAAATGATATGTCTATAAAAATTATTGTCATAAATAATAATAAAAAAATATCATACAAATGTGTCCATTAAATGTAAACAATAAATATACAACCTATACAAAGTTATATTACCTAAACTTGTTTTGAGCGATAAAAACGTACAACATACAAAAAGCCTACAACTTACACATGTAATTCGATATCAACAATTATATAAACTACACAAAGTATACATATCCTACACATGCGTAGGTTATATGTTTTTCGTATGTAGGTTATATGTTTTTTTATTCTTAGAACAAGTGTTAGTTATATATTTTGTGTAGGTTGTATATTTTTTTTGACATTTAATGCAAACAAGTGTAAGATAGTTTTTTATATTATTCATCACAATGTAACTACGTGTTAATGGATATTGATATGTTGAGTTTGAAGAAATTGGTATTGAATAAAAAGAAATTAATTTATTAATAAATTGTATTTGTGTAAGATAAAATTTTCGTGTGTAGGTTATATTTTTACGTGTGTAGGTTATATGTTTTTCGTGTGTAGGTTATATGTTGTCTTATTCTTAGAACAAATATAGATTATACGTTTTTGTGTAAGTTGTATGTTTTTTGTTAATTTTTAATGCAAACACATGTAAAATAGTTTTTGGTATTATTCATTATAATGTAAATATGTTTTGATGGATATTAATATATTGAGGTGGAAGAAATTAGTTTTGGATAGAAAGAAATTTTAATGTATGAATAAATTATACTTGTGTAAGATAAAAATTTAAGACACAAAATATAAGTTATAAAAATAAATGAGTTTTTAATATTATCTAATTATAATAATTTAATTAGTTATATAAATTAAATATATATGTAATATGGTTTATTAGTTATATTAATTGAAGAAAGAGAACAACTAATATTTTCTTTATTTAGCTTTAAGCATTTAAAACTTAAAACAAAACTAGTGGTCCATATTCATTTATCACATTTCTTGCAATAATATCATTTCTCTCTTGAACCATCCCCTATATATATATATATATATATATATATATATATATATGTTTAAGTTCAATAAAGAAATCAAATTATTGCAAGAAATGATATAAATGAATATGAGCCACTAGTTTTATTTTAGGTTTTAAATATTTAAAAATAAATAAAAAAATATGTAAATACAACAATAAATACACTCTCTCTATCCAATTAATGTAACTAATATAACCATAATAAATCTCTCTCTAATTAATATACATAACTAATTTAACTATAATAATTAAAAAGATAAAAACACTACTTTAGTTTTATTTTTTATTTACACATTCTTTATTTTATTCAACATAAATACAATTCATTCATATAATACTATTCTTTATATTAAAAAAAAATAATTTCCACTAAATTTATTAGCATGTTTTTTAACACAAAATATCAAAACATAATATATATTTTTTTTCAATTGGTATGCCAATAAAAATTATTGTCATAAATAATAATAAAAAATATCATACAAATGTGTCCATTAAATATAAACAATAAATATACAACCTACACAAAGTTATTTAACATACACTTGTTTTGAGCGATAAAAACGTACAACATATAAAAAGCATATAACTTACATATGTAATTCGACATCAACAATTATATAAACATCACAAAGATACACATATCCTACACATGCGTAGGTTATATGTTTTTCGTATATAGGTTATATGTTTTTTTTATTCTTAGAACAAGTGTAAGTTATATGTTTTTGTGTAGGTTGTATATTTTTTATTGACATTTAATGCAAACATGTGTAAGATAGTTTTTTGTAATATTCATCACAATGTAACTACGTGTTGATGAATATTGATATGTTGAGTTTGAAGAAATTGGTTTTGAATAAAAAGAAATTCATGAATGAATAAATTGTATTTGTGTAAAATAAAATTTTCGTGTGTAGGTTATATGTTTTTCGTGTGTAGGCTATATGTTTTCATATGCGTGTGTATTTCATTGATGATAAATTTTGTGTGTAGGTTATATGTTTTTCATGTGTAGGTTATATGTTGTCTTATTCTTTGAACGTGTGTAGATTATACGTTTTTGTGTAGGTTGCATGTTTTTTTAATGCAAACACATGTAAAATAGTTTTTTGGTATTATTCATTATAATGTAAGTATGTTTTGATGGATATTAATATATTTAGTTGGAAGAAATTAGTTTTAGATACAAAGAAATTTTAATGTATGAATAAATTATACTTGTGTATGATAAAAATTCAAGACATAAAAAATAAGTTATAAAAATAAATGAGTTCTTAATATTTTTCAATTATTATAATTTAATTAGTTATATTAATTAAGTAGATAAGTATTATGGTTTATTAGTTATATTAATTGAAGACAGAGAATGATTAATACTTTCTTTATTTAGCTTTAAGCATTTAAAACTTAAAACAAAACTAGTGGCCCATATTCATTTCTTGCATTTCTTGTTATAATATTATATCTCTCTTGAACCATCCCCTATATATATATATTTACAGTGTATATATATATATATATATATTTACAGTATATATATAAGTCGTTTTTGTTTACACATGTTTAATAAAGGGTGTCATATGTGGGTAACCATCCCCACATATATATATATATATATATATATATATATATATTTACAGTATCGACGAAAAGTTATGGGGTAGCGGGGGCTACCCTTGCCAAGCCTACAGGTTTGCCCCTGAAACAAATCATAAACGAGTAAGCGGATTATGTTATTTTTTATATTAAAGAGGTTCGCGGGTCGACTGGTTTAAATAAGTGGGTTAAAAGGTTACCCACATATGATACCCTTTATTAAACATGTGTAAACAAAAACGACTTATTAACTAATCATGCTAGATATATTAATCCAAATTTTGATCACTTTCATGTTTATATGCACTTTTTTTTCTTTTTTTTAAACGACTAAATTTTTGCATTCTACAGAATTTGAATCATAATTTAGTATATTTTAAAATGTTCACTACTTGTTTAAAAATTGAAGAAAACAATCCACATTATATAAAATCACAAGTTTTATTCCCCGTATTACGGGGGTTGTTTTACATTATTCGTTTATTATATATATATACATATAGAGAGTATGGTTCAAATAAAAAGGTGTGAGAAGGCTTTAAAATAAAGTACACCACCTAAATAAGACACTATAATATGTAAATAGAAAACTATACGGTGTTTAGAAACTACTAATATAAACCACTAGATCCTAGATCCAAGGGTCTAGATCTCTTCTTATGCTTCTCACAAAATTATTGTTTTTTACATTAACCCTACCCTATATATATATATAGAGGGTATATATATATATATATTGGATTTTAATTTTATATATTGTACAAAGTTAATAATAAACTTAGTGTTTGATGATGAAAGGGTTTCACAAATAAATGAGATGTTATAACCCGGTATAAAAGCTATTTGGGTTTGGTGAGACCCATGACCCGCTTATTTTTGTTACTATAAATTTTTTTTTTATTTATAAATAATATATATGTTTTTTTTAAGAAATCATATATTAATTTTTAGTATATCTCTAGTTTATAAGATTTTCATATTAAATATTTGGTGAGATTAATTTTTAATTTGATGAGATTTTATAACCCGTTTAAGAAGTATCTGGGTTTGGTGAGACCCTTACCCGTGAATTCGGATCAAATGCATGAAAAACCTCTATATACAAATAATGCAACCTGGTGACTTGAGAGAATGTAGGGAGTAACCAGAAAGCTTTTGAGGGGTTTGCTTATATATATTACTAGTTTGATCCTCCCGTGTTACGGGAGTTTATTCAAGTTTTTATTTATTAATGTAGTTTTTTTTAATTTAATAGATATATATTAGTTTGATATTATATTTTTTAGCGTTTGGGTTTTTTCAATTGAGATATGTATGTTTTTTAGTTTTTTAACGAACAAACATAAATAAACACGGACATGCTGATTTTTTAAATGAACAAACATGAATACAAATATTTGTCTAATGAAAAAGGGGACATTGATGTAGTTGATGATGTTGGGTAGTATCGAAAGTTAACCGGCGAAGGAGATGATAGACCAAAAACAGAGAACATGTAAAAGAGATAAATTAAATTAGGGTTTAACGATGAAAGTGTTTAACAATAAATGAGATCTTATAACCCATTTAAGGGTTATTAGGGTTTGGTAAGACGATAACCCGTGAAAATTATTCTTTGATGATAAGGGGTTATTTCATAAATAAATGAGATGTTATAACCCGTTTAAGAGTTATCCGGATTTGGTGAGACCCATGACCTGCAAAAATTATTGTATGATTACAAAAGAATTTCACAAATAAATGAGATGTTATAACCCATTTAAAGACTATCCAAGTTTGGTAAGACCCATACCCGCTAATTCGGGTCAAATGCATGATAAGCCTCCATTTAAAAATCATGCAATCTGGTGGCTCTAGAGAATAGGGGGAGCAAACTAAGAGTGGCACGTAGGATTTCATGGTAGACAATTATATAGATAGTTAGATAAACTATAGATTATAGATAGATTATATAATAAAAACTGACGGTTTAAAAAAAATGGTCATGTGTTCGTGATTGTCAAATAGGTGTTCCTGATAATTAGTTGTGCTTAATCTTCCGCAACAAGTTCAATAATTTGTTCGATCATCAATGCAAGTCAAATTGTCTTTAATCAATTGAGAAGATGGATAGCTTTGATAATAGATCAGCCAATAAGCTCGTTAGATTTGTGCACACGGAGTTTGCTATGTGAAAAAACAAATAATGATAATAATAATAACCAGGTTTGAAACCCGCCGCATTGCAACGGCAAACACGGTCGGTATCGGTTAAGTTCGTAACGACACCTACACTAAATCAAAAGAATATATGTGAAGCCCCAGTTAACGTACAACTTATGATCAAAGCGGCACATACACGATTGATATCGGTTAGGTTTGTACCAGTACCGACGCTAAATTAGCAAAATAAATTAGTAAACGTATAGTGTTTGATACAATAAATAATATATGTAAAACGACGTTTAATTTATTGGCAAAATACGAGCTTTGTGGCGGAAATTTAGTGGGTATCAAAAGGTTCGTCATGGTACTGGAACTAAACCCAAAAATTAATTTCGAAAAATTAACATATTTAAAAAAAACATACAAAACTCGGTCGTTACAGCGGCGAGTCGACACACATCCGGGTGGTACCGTTTAGGTTTGTTATCATACCAGAAGTAAACAAAAAAAATAATTTCATTATTGGCTAGGTTCGTTATGGTACCTAAACTAAAGAAACAAAAAAAATAATTTCATTATCGGCTATGTTCGTTACTGTACCAAAACTAAAGAAACAAAAACACATGCATTACGTATTTAGTTGGTATTGCTTAAGTTCGTTACGATACCGAAAATAAATCTTAAACTTAATTTCCTCAAAACGAAAGAACCTATTCCCACCAATATTAAAACAATAATAGATACTAAGGGGCTGTTTGTTTACATCTGAATGAAATCATTCAGATGTAAACATCTGATTCATTCAGATTTCGGACTGTTTAGTTCCAAACAGAAAAACATCTGAATGGTTAAAATTATGTCTGAATCATTCAGACTTGTTGTTGTTGCTGAATGGGACAGAGGCTCATTCAGATCTGAATGAACCAAACAGCCCCTAAGATAGATAATAAAAAAAATATTACTTATACATAGCATGAGTAAAGGCTCATTCAGATCTGAGTGAACCAAACAGCCCCTAAATAATAAAAAATATTACTTATACATAGCATGGGATTCGAACCCTGGAAACCATAAACCCAAAGAATCAATCAAAATCAACATCTTCCAACCTACTATGCTAACATAATTGTTAGAAAAATGAAACTAAATAATAAATACTAAACAAATAGATTTCTATAAAAAACTTGTGACACCAACCATTGATCTTTATCTATATATATATAATAATAACAACACACTTCACATATATATGGACTACCTAATGAGATCTACCAAAGTTGTTAGGCAACCTTGTGGAACTATTGGAGGACATTCAGCGGTCAATCTAATTATACTATTAAACCAATAGGCTTTAAGTCCATTTTCCTCCTTTCTATTGGTTGTTGATTAAACTTTTCATATATATCAATGACTTCTCTAATTTTCATCTTAATAAAATAAATCAATAATAAATTTAAATAAGTTTTATCAATTCTCTTAAATTATTCTCTTTCATCTTTCATTTAATATTTAATTTTGAATTTGAATTTTGAATCTTTTATAATTACGTTTCAACTTAATAATTATAATTAATATTTAATTACGATTTCTTTATTATGTATACTATAACTATAATTATCTTTTAAAACTAATTTTATTTTATTATTTTTGATTGATTTCATTCACAAACTTTGTTTCTTTCCATCAAGTTTAATGTTTTTTAAATAATAGATAATATATAATTTAGATAATTAATTTCTTTATTATGTATACTATAACTATAATTATCTTTTAAAATTAATATTATTGTATTATTTTTGACTGATTTCATTCATAAGCTTTGTTTCTTCCCACAAGGTTTAATGTTTTTTAGATAATAGATAATATATAATTTAGATAATTAATTGATATTTCATCAGTAGAATTTGGTTTGTACCATTCACGTAAAATTTAGGAAAGAATCACCCCTTTGATTAAGGAAATTGTTTAATTACGGAATTTCTATATTTGAATTAATTATTTTATATTATTTGATTATTTAATTAACTATTTGATTAACCATCATTAAGCTTTACTATAATTACGGATGTTGACCCATTGACTTATTATTGTTTACCCATTGTCTTACAAATCCAATGTTTAAAATTTGTATGAGTCAATATGTTAATTAATTATTATTTTACATAAATGTTACATAAATATAAAATTAGAACCAATTGATTAGAACCAATTAATTAATTAGAATATGTTACAATATTTAAATTATTAATGGCTACAAATGTTGACAATTCTAAATTTAGCAACTATTGATTTAAATATATGGTACTAATTTTAAATATTTTAATTGATTATATTGGTTTTGATAATTAGTGTTCAATTATATTAAAATTGTGTAATAAATAATTATATTATGTTGAGTATTTTTATAACTTTCGATCATATGATTCAGTAGTTCATTATATCAGAATTTATTATAAGTTTATATATTAGATACATGGTTGTTTTATAAATTAATTTTTTACATTATTCATATGATTCAGTAGTTTATTATATCAGAATTTAATATAATTTTATATATTAAATACATGGTTATTTTATAAATCATATGATTCATGGTTATTTTTATAACTTATATTTTTACATTAATAAGTTTATTCCATATGTTTAAATATAGTTAACATTTAAATAATATTACATTTATAATAATCTAATTTTGGAACATTACATTTTAGTAATTCAAAATTTGAAAATCCATTAATCATGGTTCCCTACTTTTCATAAATTTAATTTAAGTTTTTTGAAATTCCCTAATTTTTTATAGATAAATTAATTCCTTGTATACCTTCCTTCTAAAACCCAGTCTAACATATTTCAATCCGTATAAATACTTAATTTTGATACGGCAATTCTTACACTATCAAACCATCTTTAGCAAAAACCATTATCTTTGTGTGTAAGGTTTTCATTTTGTGTTGTGTTTATATCGTCCATTTTTATATTCATTTTTTGGCTTAAAAGTGTTATTGTTCCTAAATGAATGTTTTGTTTATTTTAATTTGTAATTCTAAAAAAAATTCTACACATGATTTATATTATTCATTATTGGTCAAATTCAAGCCTATGTACGGAAGTCATGCATTCCCAAGCATGGTGTTTTATATCAATTACAATTATTTTTGTTTTATGTTTTTGTTTGTATTTATATTAATAATTATATGATTTTTTCTTATAATCTCTTTAGGTTATATATCAAAATCGAAAATTCAATGGAGATATTCATGGTTTTCCGGTAACGCGATTCAAAATTTTCGGTTGTAAATTCTAACATCAATTTTACATTTTTTCACATGATTCAAATCTTCCATACTTTGTAATTTATTAATTATGTGATATTAATATGTAATTTTATCATTTCAGGTTATTGTCCCAACTTGATATAGCTAATTAATTTCATGGATTGAGGATTGTTTGATAAGATGTCTTTTATTTTTGTTTAATATTAATGTATATTTCTGTTAGTATTCATGTATTTATTTATTTTTCACAGTTTATGTACTCCAATTGATTATTAGTTAATCCGGAAATGAAATTTAGTTAATTATTCTATAAGACATTAAATTATTAGTAAGATAATCAATCTTATATTGTTGTTGGTCAAAGTCCAATTAATTTACCAATGTCAACGCAATATAAAAAGTTATTATACTTTCCAATATTATCTAATGTTACATTTTTAGATTTATACACATTTAATATGGCATTTTAGAAACCAATTTCCCCCCTTCAAATGTCACACACACACACACACACATATATATATATATCAAAATTCAATTCTCATCATTTATATGAAATTTACAAAAATATGTTATAGAGTTTAAATTTCACATTTTGTTAAAAAATATCTTTGTCAAATCCAATTTAATATATTTTCATGATTTTCATTATTGGTCAAACTTTATTTAATATATTTTCATGATTTTAATTACATAAATACAATAATAAAGTTTCCATGATTTTCATTTATTTTCGCATTTCCATGATTTTTATTATTGGTCATATTATCTACATACTATTTCCTATTAATATTAAATGTACTTTATTAATATAACCGTCTATTAAGCATAACAAATTTATACCATATTAAATGCGCAATTTGAAAAATATAAAAGATGTTTATAGTTTTCAATCTAATCAAACTTTACCTTTACCTTTTATTTATTTTAACTATATATTATTTAGTTAGTCAACTAAAAGAAAATGGAAAGTTTTTGAATTTTGAATTCTAAAAAAATATTTAATGCAGTTGATTATGGAAAATTAATTCAGATTCCTTGATAAGTTATGAAATTTGACCATCAATTTAGTCTTACATAAATTTCAAGATTTATAGAAATATATCGGTGGGTTAGATACTTTTACATAAATGAATTTCTGATCATCTATGTCGATTCAAAGTTAGCCGATAGTCTTTATATCCAGTTGAGTAAATTGTGTTATTGTTGTTTCCTGTGTAATATTTCTAATTTTCATGTCTTTAATATATCTGTAGACACCAAATATAAATAACCTACAATAACAACTTATGTTGTCATTTTAAATGACATGTATTTGTTTGAAAATTTAAATATTTCTACCCGTGTCGTACACGGGTTAATAACCTAGTTGGTTATACAGCATTATGAGATGTTTAATCATCTTAATAGTTTTAATCACTTTCCTAACCTTTTGAGATTTTGACATATTTACTAGGTGAAGTCGAAGTCCAGACTAGTGGAAGACCTTCTCAATGAGTTCATGAGATCGCTATTTTACCAATGGACACCATCACCACTATATTTAGGATGACAAAATCGTTGTCACAACGATGTCTTCATCCGTTGCTACTGAGATAACATACTCCATTATTAACTCTCTTCAACCTATCATTGACTCTCATTTTCAATTTATAATTTTTTTTGCATTGCTGTTTAAAAAGGACCTTCAACTTGTTGTTGAGCTTATCAGAATTGCATTTGATTGCAATGAGAGTGGTTAATGAAAATAGAGCTAAACTGGCCCATGCTGTTTGTCTAATTATGATTATATATATTAAAAAACAGATTTTACTATTCAACTTAGTTGGTAGTTTTATTGCACAGCTTACAACTAGGTAATGCGTGAGGAGGTTTACATCATCATATTCTATTCTGTGTAATAACCCAAATATCACCACGATCTCCTCTACCTCCTGAATGGCCACCACTTACTTCCTCTTCCATCTGAAACGATAATTATCGGTGACTGGATAACGAACTTGAAACTTGTAGGGCTCGATGTATCCAGATAGATTTATGGTTTTAGGTATGATTTATTGTTGAAATCTAATCGTTTTCATCCTTTTCTCCGTCAAAGTGGCGGCAGTAGTTGCAAACCCCATTACTTAGGGTTTTAGAAATGATCTCATCTTCTTATATTCTGTTTAGGATTTTTAATCACCAGATTGTGCAAAGTAATTTTTAATTAAGGTTTTCGCTATAACCCCAATATTTAGGACATCGTTGGTTCTAAATAGTCCAGATCATAGGTTCATGATTTAGTGTAGAGGATGAGTTCCACTTATAGGTTCATGATCATAGGTTTATCAAACACTTTTTCTTAGAGCTTAGAAGTATTTACATGCATCTCATGTCTTATTGTTTTCTCAAATATATTCTGATTTTGATTTTTTTAGTTGTGTACCAGAGAACCTCATGTTCAATTGTCTCAAAAAGCACTAAACACAGCTGAATGAAGAAAGCATGTTACCGAACTTGCCATTTTTTCGGATAAAGATGATAGCTTTTAGGGAGCACAGATTGACTTAGGAGATGATTATGAATTTTTACTTTGATGATAGAGGATGGCCACACTAGCTATGAAATTGATATGTTCCCTATTAGAGGTTGGTAATTGTTAACCAAATTTATTATATACTATTATATTTATTGATTTACAATTCATCTTTATTTTTGTGCTTTTGTTTGTTAACGTGTTGTTGCCGGAACCAAATCACCATTTTTTTTTAAATGGCTAAATTTTTATTTGTTAAATTAAATATGTATAAATGAACAAGAGGTTTTTGTGATTCAGCCTGACCCATTACCTAATTATATCCGTTGTGTAGATTTTTGTGAAATTAAAATTAGTATTTTAAGATTATGAATATTTGTATGTTTTTATAGGAACTGGGTTTTGTTGTGACAAATTGAGGCAACGAATAATGATTTGAGTAAGTGTCATATATTAATTTTGTTTAACATGTGTTTGTATAGCCTTATAATTTTGTTTTAACATTTGTGTGTTTAACCTTTTTGGTTGTTCTCTAGGTCCAGAATCTACATGCTTTAGTATTGTTGTACCAACTCCGGTTTTTATATAATATATTAAATACCAATACCCGACTTGTTTTTGTTTTCGGGAAATTTCTAATCAACAAAACATCACGTTTATCGAGTTAATAATAATTTACTATTATTGTTTATTATATTTATTTATATTATCAAGATAACTTTCAAATATGTACACTTTTAACCATAAACTATAGTTTAACCCTATTTTGTATCCATATCTAAACTCAAGGGACTAAAGTGCAAAATCTGCTAATTATTATAACCAACCCATTTACCCAAAACGTAAACCCGTATCCGGACCCATAAACCCTAACCCATTTATATGTTGCACCTTAATCTTCGTCTTATTTTTGGAATTAATCGCATCAGATCTTTCCTAATGCTTAAACAAGCTGCACCGACAATTTAGTTATAGAATTGCGATCAATTTGAGATCGTTTACGAGAATATCAAAACCCGTTCATACCAATATAACGATAGACCATTAACAGATCAATATAATATAATTAACTCCCACTGCATCCTCTCCATGATCTCACGACCTTAAGACCTAAGTTTAATTTCATTATATCAGTATGCATGTATCAATTTTGTTCATGTTCTTGGCTGACGACACCTGCTTGCTGTTCATTATCAGTTAACCAGTATTTCAGGTAAGCATTTTATGTAACATGTTCGTTGTTCATCCTATAACATTAACCCCATGGTTAATTAAACAAACAAACAATGGCTTGATCATTTTTAATTATTAGGGTTTATATGGGTTTAGGGATGAACTTTGTAATGTTTATAATATATTGTTTTCAATCTTAAACTAACTGACACATCCAGATTAGTTGGCTGGGTGTGTGTTTGTGTGTGTTATGCCTTGGGCCGCTGGTACACCTGGGTTCGAGTCCCAACAGCCTACTTTATACTATTTTATTTTTAGTTAATTGTGTTTAAGGTTTAAATGATTTATTAATCAATATTAGATAAAAAAAATAAATATATTTTTATCAAACTGGCATCTTAAAGTTTACGTTTCTTGTAAATTAATCTCGTTTCAAGCTTTCGTATATGTATGTGTGTGTATATATACACTAGTTTTTATCCCCCGTATTACGGGGGTTGTGTTTCTTTTTCGTGTATAATATTCATATTTTTTTACATTTTAATTTTATTTATTATAAAAAAAATTAATAATACACTTAGGGTTTAAATATGAAATAGTTTCACAAATAACTAACATGTTATAACCCGTTTAAAAACTACAGGTTTGGTGAAACCCATGACCCGCTTATAATTTTATTATAAAATTGTTTCTTATTATAAATAATATATTTTTCTTAAAAGATTTAATAATAATATTTAGTATATCCCTATTTTATAGGATTTGCATATCAAATACATGGTAAGATTTATTTTTATAATAATGAGATGTTATAACCCGTTTAAGGTTATCTGGGTATGGTGAGATCCATACCGTGAATTCAGGTAAAATGCATGAGAAATCTTCAGTTACAAATAAAACCATATGGTGGCTTGAGTAAATGTAAGAAACAATTATAGAGCTTTTAAATGTTTTGTTTATTTACGGGGATTGTTTTATATTATTTGTTTCTAATATTTATTTATTTTTTGAATTTTTGTTTTTTTATTGTATGAAAGATAATAACACACACACACACACACACACACACACACACACACACACACACACACACACATATATATATATATATATATATATATATATGTGCCGTGGACCTTTTGAATAGGGTTCAGAAAGTTGTGTATAGTAACTTATCAGCCCATAAGAATCAAAACTTTGTTTTTAGTCGGATTGGGTTTGCTATCCAAAAGGGGGGTTGCGGCGCAGCTTGTTGTCCGCTTACCTGCCACTTCATTGTAAATCGTTTGGATGTTTCTATAAAATATAAAAGTTGATTTTATTTAAAAATATATATATATATACTAGTAGGTACCCGCGCGATGCTGCAGTGACGATAATTCTTATTAATTTAGTATATTACAAAAGTTTGCTATGGTAAGTAATTGTTTTTATTTTTTTGATTTTTTTTTTGTTAGTTTTATTCTCTTGAAGTGGATGAGTAGTTTTAATGTCATATCAATAGAACTATTTGTATTAAAAAAAATAAATTTATGATGAAAGTGTAACTCATATAACCTATGAATAAAAAAAATAACAAAGTCCAATAGATCGCTACATTTAGTACCACAAAGGGATATTGTTAACTCTGACCGTTGACCTCATTATTGACTTTATGGCCAACTGTTACCAAAAGGTCAAAATAAACCTTTCACTTATTATTCAGATAAAACATCCATTAGAAAAACTTTTTCCAGAACCCTAAACGGACCTAGAGTTTCATATGAGACAAAAATGCACAAAAAGCATAATAATCAAGTTATTGCTTTAAAACCTGCAACAAAATAGTTTTGAACCTATGCAAGTTAAAAAGAAACATGTTTGCAATTAGAATAAAAAAAATCCAGCCCACAAACTTTGGAAACTTCCATCACTTTGGTGTCTTTGCTAGGTAGAGATTTCAGTTTATTATTACTCATCACATTAACAATCCAATCCCAAACCAAAATATACACAATACAGTGAAAGCATTGACTACCATGTAACTTACTCTACTCTTCAGGTATACATTTTCTTTTCACAGTTTTATCTTCCTGTTTTATAACAACCTTACTGTTATGCCCAAATTGCCCCTGATTTTCTATTCTTGTATGCTATTTCTTTGCAGCAGCCGGTTAGCATTAGCAATTGCAGGTTATTAGAGGATCTTCCTAGTCATCAAATGACTATAGTAATGAAAATTTTCATGCCTTTTTGCTTCTGCACAAGCCCCAATCTGCAAGAACAAGCAACTTTTAAGGGTCAGGTTGGGGTCGGGTCAGACCGGGCCATTTAGAAGACCTCAATTCATTCAGGTCACAACGGGTCGTTTTTCAAAATGTCAATATAGTTACGAGTGAGAATGTGTTCTGTCAAGACGGCTTCGGGTCAAAACAGACCACTTTGTAAGGGTCAATTTGGCTCAGGTTGAGATACGATTGGGTTAAAGTGGGCCATTCTTAAGCCTATATCTGTAAAATAAATAAGGGCTCAAGACAGCTTCGGGTCAAAACAGACTACTTTGTAAGGGTCAATTTGGCTCAGGTCGAGACACGATTGGGTTAAAGTGGGCCATTCTTAAGCCTATATCTGTAAAATAAATAAGGGCTCAAATCAACAATAAAAGACGCATAAAGAGGTAAAATATAAAATAGACAGCAATTATTTTTTTAATGCATCAAGCACCCATTGTATTATTAACAAAGTATCAAAGTTTCATTTCTATTAAAACTTGTTTCTAACCAATCACTTGATTTTAGAAATTTGTTATGACAAAGAATTATAACATTATATATATATTACAAAACAATATTCAAACATTCACAAGCAACTATTTGCTTTGAGGTATATCATTTTGTCAAAATTTAATTTTTTTTAATTAAAGAAATTACCATTGGGTCAACATTCATCATGATTGAAGGATGCTTCAAGACCTTCTCAAATTAGAGCCTTTTTTTAGAGTCTTTCATTAAACGATGGATATTTTCAAATCATATTATATTATAGGAAAATGGCAAAACACATTAAAATACATATCATAACTCACGTGCTTTCATTCATTTATATTCGTGAATGTAAATTTATTTAAATTTGTTTATGCTTATTAGTTTACATTTCTTTAATTTCTTTATTTTACATTCCTTGATATATTCAGTTAAATTTTCTTGACCCATAACAGTTTAGTTAAGTTCTAGTAACTTCTTAGGCCCAACATACTCGGTTGAAAGTTGAAACTTGGGTTAAAATTTATTTTTAGTCATGAAGACCCCCTTGGTATGATTGTCCGTGTTCAATTATTTATTTAGTTAAAGTTAAAAGAAGAAACACGAATATGCTCCATTCGTGTTTGTTGTTTCATTTGCAAACTACAAGCCAACATCCAACGATTATTTTCAATGCTTAAAACGTGTTTTCAAAAAGTTCGATTATTGTTGAACAAATATACAACTTTTTATAACCATATTAGACAAACGTAATGCTAATATATTATTATGGTTCAAAATGACTAACCTTTATAAACATTTGATGTGAATGTGATGCAATGCAACGTTGACTCTCAACATATCGCTGAAAAAATAATAATTATGATAATAAGATAATATTAACTGATGGCGGAGACCCAGCCGGCTAAAGTCCAGCAGATAACCAGCCCAGCCAAGATTTGCTCTTGATTTATTACTTTGAATTTGCTCCTGATTTATTGCTTTTACTTATTTTGTTGATTTTTATTTCTTATTTTGGAGACTTTCCTTTGTTCTTTTTCTCCATATAATTGGATTCATATGTTTGGTGTAAGACTCAGTTTTGGTGTTTTTTTTAGTACCAATTAATAAAATTGATCTTGGTTGGTTTCTCTTGGTTTATTAACGTTGTAGTGAGACTGCATCATTAACAATTAGTAAATGTTATAAAGGTCCTAATAAATTAAACATACCGATAACTCACTTGCAAGCAACATGGATCAAACTGATCAAACGTAGGCCTGCCACTTGTCTGAAACAACAAATATAGAACCGAAAATTAGTTGCAACACCTTTAAATAAGTAAAAAAAAGTTAAAAAGCTATTACATTGTAGATAACTTCAACAAACCTGTAGAAGCAATGGAAATGTACTTCAGTCTGTATTTAAAAAGCTATTTCTCGCATTCTTTGGAATTAGTTGGAAGAATTCTAACAGTAACTGCTACAACCGTCGTCATATGAACTGACTATCAGAGAGGTGAAATTGTAGGTTGCTTTATGTATATCTCGTCAAGGGAAAACAAACGATAAAGGTGAAAAAGAAAATAAAAGTAATAAAATGTGTTACAATTGAATTAAACTTAAGTCACAGAAACAAAGGTGTTACCATCAAATCTGGTTCATCAATGGAGAAATGCATACCAATCATTCACAGAATTAGCCGATTTTGCTCTGTAAATATTCCGCTAGAGCGCCCTCTCTCTCTCTCTATTTTTACATAAACATGTTCAATTCAAATCATAATTAGCAATTAACAAATATAGTTAAAAATTTAACCTTTAGTAATTGGATTTGGCCCGAGTAGCCTACGAGAATCACCGAATTTTGTACTTGAAAAACAACATTTTAGAAATTGGGCAGCAAATCAAACCTGAAATCTTTTAAACCGTTAAATCAAACCTTAGAAGTTATAAGCACCACTTAAATAACATCTTCAAATCAACCCATTGAACACCTGCTTCTTGATTTAGGAGAGAGAGAATAAACTTGTGAGGTTTTAATTTGAAAACCCTGGTAGGGATGCTTTTAAGAGAATTGGGTTTTTTTTGAATTTTGAATCAGCTATAGATGGGAGGATACGCGAGATATGTTCATGTTTGGATAATATGCATTACAAACTTGTACACTATGTATTAAGAGTGGTAAAACTTTTATTTTTAAGAGGTTTTTTTTGTTAAATGACTGTTTTGCCCTTTCTATATGTATTATAATATAGTGTGTGTGTATATATATATATATATGATTTGATGATAAATTGTTTCACAAATAACTGAGATGTTATAACTAGGTTTATAGGCTATATGTGTTTGATAAGATCCAAGACCTGTTTATTTTTTTTACTATAAAATTGGTTTTTTAATTATAAATAATATATATCATTTTTAAATAAATCATATATTAATTTTTAATATATCCCTACTTTTTTTATGATTTTTATATCAAATATTTGGTGAGATTAGTTTTTAATTTAATGAGATGTTATAATCCGTTTAAAAATATATTGGTTTGATTAGACCCATACCCATGATTTCGGGTCAAATGCATGAGAAACCTTCATTTTAAATCAAGGAAATCTGGTGACTCCTAAAAAAAGGGGAGTGACCACATCACGACACGTAGGATTTTTGAGTCTTCGTTTATATATATTATATTATATAATGTATGTATTGTAAGTATATATTGATAATTAACTTTAATTTATTAAAACCCGACACCATCATTGAGGATTCCGGACGTTGAACGTTTTTACCAACTTTTATCTTTATTATATATGTATTATTTGTTTTTAAACAAAAATTATAATAAACGTGTTATAATGGTTAACTATATTTTTACATCTAATAGTTGTTAAAACGATTTAAAATAAACTATTTGTTTCTATTATAACTTACCACATATAATATAAATATTTAAACATTTATTTGCTTATATTATTTATTAATACGATACATATTATATTAAATTAGTTACGCATATTATTAAAATAATTTATTTATTTATATATTCATAAACATTTATTATTATATTATATATCAACTCGTATTTAATTATTCAAATTAATTAGTTATAAATTCAATCATATGATTATTATATTAGTTTAACGGTATTTTATAAATAATAAAAGTAATGTTTCTTATGATTTAACGATAGACAATCATATTCTTTTTACAATAACTGTAACATTAGACAATCATATTCTTTTTACAATAACTGTAAATTTGCTAATTTACTAATACATGTGTGTTTGTTTTACCGTGTCTACCATTTTCTTCAAGTTAGGACGGCCGAATGCCTCAATATTAGTCCAAAAATCAAAGATTTGAACAAATTGATACCGGATATACTTAGCCATCAATGCTGTGAATTTTTAAACTGGTGCATGGAGATTTGGTCAAAGTCAACAGGGGCGAAATTGGTAATCTTATCTGGATGGAGATCTCATTTAGACTATAAAACCATACATAACTATTATTTGTAGCTTCCCTGCATACTTGCACAACTATGCATAGGCAAAAGGCAGCCACATTTTGTATAATGTAAAATAGGCCTGTTAAGGCTCCACTGCACAAGTTTTTTGAAATACGCACAACTTATATTATGGTGTAACAACTAAAGGCAGTGTTAATGCATGTGATGGTATTGTGAACTTAAAAATCCTTTTGTAATCGCTACTGATCTTAACACTTATACTGCAGTTCTCATCATAACCCGTGCAATGCGCGGGTGATGAAACCTAGTTGTATATATTTATTGATCAGATTATCCACCATTTTGTTGCTACTTTTCTTGAATTTGTTAGATGTTGGTACTTCATCGTTTAATTTGTAATTCTTAGGTAAACGAGGATTACACATTGAGGTTGGGAGTTTAAAGCGGACCCTGGACGAGAATTGGTCGAAACGTTGATGATTCAACGAAGATTTTCTTCTAGATACCCGCACCACCCAAAACGGTCCGCTACGATGTTAGCCACCATAGAATGATGATGACGTGTAATTTCCTTGCGTCAAAATTTCCCACATTGGACTACCACTCAAAGGGATGTCGATTCGCAACAACCCTCGCTAACGTCATTTAATGGCTGCATCATTACCACACGTGCTGAATACTAACAGTGGACCACAAATTGAATGCATAGCGGTCTGCTACTGACATATCTTGATCATAACACTAAATTGGCCTAATTAAGCCATTTTGACGATGATTTTGCATTTTGGACCTTTAAATGACTTTTGGAGCTTGGATTCGTCTGATTGGAACTTTGGATCGAGTTTGAAGCTTTCTGCAGAAAACTAGAGCAGTTTTTCTTTGGTTATAATATAATTTTAGTGAGCTAATAACTTTGTTAAACTCTTGTCACAACTTAAAGAAATAAACAAAAATAATTAATAGTTTAGGGTTAGAGATGACACAATCAGATTTATGTTCAAGTGAATTTTAACTAATTCATGCTATGTCCTACCCTAAATCCATCAATTGAGAGTTTTCTTTAATATTTTTTCCGTAAACGATAGAGATCACCAATACAAACGTCACACACTTCAAAGGAAGTGATCACTATATTCAGTAAACACACTGATGTGTGCCACTAACTATGCATGTTTTGCATATACATTTTATATCATTTTTATACACTTTTCACCATTATTGAGGGGATAACAGTATCTAAAATGTTCCTAATTGTTAAATACAAGTTTTTAGCCCTCAAGAATAGAGGAGAGAAGAACGTGCGTAAAAAAGGTGAAGACTTGAAGATTTTAGGTGATTAGGAATTGGCTTGACTCCCTCAACACACCTCTGCCTATCACTTTAGGCGTCAAAGAGTCAGGATAAACTTAAGTCAAAGCCAAAAAGTCACTCAGATGATGGGCATGGCCATGTCAAACAGAAGGCAAAACTCATAAGATGACAAGACCGATAAGAAGGGCAAACAATTATGACATACGTCACCAGAAGGACAGGCACAAGCATGCCTCCCTAGGTGAGGGCTTGCCTACTGACTACATAAGACAAAAAATGTGTACTATGATTCTTGTTGGGAAGCGCACCTGGCACAAGGGAAATGCATGCCGTTCCTCACTAAGCACAACTGTGCTCATCTCTCCCAGGCCCATACAAATAGGTCATGAAAATTGTGCCATCCAGAGACCGTAGTAGTAGGATTCTCTACAGCTCTGCTCTCTCCGAAGTTCCTCCAAAAAGGGTGGAACTCTCCTTTATTGCCTAAATAACAGTAGCTTAGATTGTTTACTTTTCATTCAAGGGAAGAAGGTGTTCATTTTAGAATCACTGGTTATTGGTTTGATACACTAAGAATCACTTGCTGATAATTGTCATATAGTTGTATCTGCTTAACATTTTATTTTACTTCGGATTTGTTGAAATTTGTTTAATATTATACTCCTCCGTTCTCTTGGTTTGAAAAACATAAAGTTCAAGGTAGATTGAATGACAATTTTTTGCTTACCAAATGACAATAATGCCCTTGGAAATTGGGTCCATCAATATTGTTTATTAATGCTAGATGTGTATGTTTAAGGGTAAACTTGGAAATTGACTAATAAATTTTGAAAGGTGAGTCCCCTGAGGGTGTCGTGAGGTATACCTTAGGAAAATCCCACCTCTTGGATGGGATGGTGGGGGCAAACCTCATCAAGGACGATGAGTCCAAAGGGGGGTGTTTGTAACATCCTAGGCAAATCCACATCGGCCGTGGACAAGAGAGATCCTTTGTTCATAAGTAAATGTCATGTCTCTTAAATCACCAACGCGTTTTGGGCTTAACGATAGTGGACGAGAGGGGAGCTCCACAGTTAAGCGTGCTCAGCTGTAAGTTGTAGTAGGATGGGTGACCTTCTGGGAAATCTCCAGCTGGGCAACCAAAAACATATCCGTGAGCTTTTCGTGGGTAGAGCAGACAATATTGGTGGTGCGAGGGGCCGGATGTTACAAGTGGAATCAGAGCCACTCTTTTGTCGTTCGGGATGGTGCGGCAACCTAATAAGAGACGATGTGTCCCCTGGGTGTCGTGAGGTACACCTTAGGCAAATCCCACATCCTGGATGGGATGGTGGGGTAAACCTCATCAAGGACGATGAGTCCAGGGGGGGGGGGGTTGTAACATCCTAGGCAAATCCCACATCAGCGGTGGACAAGAGAGATTCTTGGTTCATACGTAAATGTCCCGCCTCTTAAATCACCAACGCGTTTTGGGCTTAACGGTAGTGGACAAGAGGAGAGCTCCACAGTTAAGCGTGCTCAGCTTGAAGTAGTAGCAGGATGGGTGACCTCCTAGGAAGTCTCCACCTGGGCAACCAAAAACAAATTCATGAGCTATATGTGGGCAAAGCGGACAATATTGGTGGTGCGAGGGGATGCCACAAGTGGTATTAGAGCCACTCTTGTGCCGTTCGGGATGGTGGGGGCAAACCTTATTAGAGACGGTGTGTCCCCGGGGGTGTCATGAGGAACACCTTAGGCAAATCCCACATCCTGTATGGGATGGTGGGGCAAACCTCATCAAGGACGATGAGTCCAGGGGGGGGGGGGTGTTTGTAACATCCTAGATGAATCTCACATCAGCCGTGGACAAGAGAGATATAAGTAAATGTCTGACCTCTTAAATCACCAACGCGTTTTGGGCTACACGGTAATGGACGAGAGGAGATCTCCACAGTTAAGCGTGCTCAGCTGGAAGTTGTAGTAGGATGGGTGACCTTCTAAGAAGTCTCCACCTGGGCAACCAAAAGCAAATCCGTGAGCTCTTGTGGGCAAAACAGACAAATTGGTGGTGTGAGGGGCCGGATGTCAGAAGTGGTATCAGAGCCACTCTTGTGCCGTTCAGGATGGTGGGGCAAACCTCATCAGAGACGGTGAGTCCTCAGGGGTGTCATGAGGTACACCTTAGGCAAATCCCACATTCTGGATGGGATGGCGGGCGAAACTCATCGAGCGCGATGAGTCCAAAGGGGGTTGGGGGTGTTTGTACTATCCTAGACGAATCTCACATCGGCCATGGACAAGAGAGATCCTTGGTTTATATGTAAATGTCCGGCCTCTTAAATCACCAACGCGTTTTGGGCTAAACGGTAGTGGACAAGAGGAGATCTCCACAGTTAAGCGTGCTCAACTGGAAGTTGTAGCAGGAAGGATGACCTTCTGGGAAGTCTCCACCTGCGCAACCAAAAACAAACACGTGAGCTCTTCGTGGGTAGATAGGACAATATTGGGGGTGCGAGGGGCCGGATGTTACAAAGATTCAAGGCTAAACCGTTCGTGACCATCTACGTGAGTAGGGATGTGTTTGTAAACAAGAATTTTTGGTATTTTGAATCCTTACATTGGAACTAGAGTTGATTCGGTTAATTAATATTTTATGTGTTGTTTATGCATTCAACCGTTTTTTGTAATTGAATGTTTTGTGTTTTATTAGTTTATTAATTTGTGGTCATCAACTTTCACGATAAAGTTCTTAGAGTCATTGACCCGTTTTTATTTATCCATTAAATCACTATACTTATGAGATCTTAAAACTAGTAATCAATTAGGTTATTGTTTATCCTAACCAATTGTTCGGATTAAGTTCTGTCAATCAGTAAGGTCAAATATGTAGTCCTTTTATCATAGGTGTAATCAAACAAGTTTTCCAAATGAGTTAATCTATTGGTGTAGTTGCTTCACAACATGAAACCTGGAGTTTGATTAATTTTCTCAAACTGTTTTACAACTAAATTATTTTTAAACCGCTTGACATCGTTTTCCAACCCTATTTAATTAATCAATACAACATGACCATGAATTGCACTTTCCACTGATTCCCTATGGATTCGACACCTTACTTGCCTTTTCTAGTAAAGGTAATTTTATAAATGTTTTTGATTGACCTTTCAACATCGATCAAAATGGCTCTGTTGCCAGGGAATCAACGCGCAAAGTCCTAGTTTTGTTTAGTTTTTAGTTTTGTTATTATCGTTATTTTCGTTGAATTTATGCGGGGTGTTTGTGCTTTTGTGTGTGCAAGTAATCTTATAGGTTAATGCAGACAAGATATTCCTGTGAGAAAGAGCGCTACAGTTTGATCTAGAGATTAAGAAACAACAAAGAGAAATCGAGCAGCTCAGAAACCCACTTTAAGTCGAAAACAAGAAACCAAAACCGAAAAACCAAAGGAAGAAAACATGAGCAACAGACATAATCAAGACCCAATGTTTCTTGCAACTTAAACCAAGACCAACCACCGAATAAAAGACCAACCACAGCATCAAGGGCAACCGATCCCTCCAAATATCCCAAAACCAAACCAAAACCTGAGTGTTAACCGTAACATAAACCAAGTAAACCACGAAGAGGGAAACCGAAATCACAGAAGGCAATTAAACTTTGATGATAACCGATCAACACGGTCTGAACCACCAAACCGACAAGGATCGTTTCGGGTCGCGGAAGAAGTGAATGAATTTAATCCGGGTAATGTGAGAGTGGAGGATTGGAACATAGAGAATGATTGGGATGCCGGGCATGAAAATGATGAAGACTTTGAGGATAATAATGGATACCAGTATTATCAGAGAGATCAATAACAATACCCGTAGAATAATCAAGCACCAAATTAGAATCGCCAACAGATAAGCAACTGAGAAATAGACAAGCACTGAGACATCAGGTCACCAAGAGCCACATGTTCCATTTTATGAGTTTGATTATGGGGTCTCGAGAGATTTTATCCCACCACCGGTTCAGGGGTTCAAAGCCACTTCATTCCACAAGTTGCCACAAACCATCTACTGATCATTATTCCGGTTAGAGATAGGAAAACATTCTCGGTGAGATAGAGCAGTTTTACCGGATTCCCCACATTTCACGGAAAGGCCATAGAAGAACCCTACTTACACTTGAGTGATTTTAATTCTATATGTGGTACTATCTCAAGTCAAGGGTTTACCGCGGATGAAGTGAAGATGGCTATGTTCCAGTTCAGTTTGAAGGGTGCAGCACAACCGTGGTTTCTATCATTACCTTCAGCTAGTATTTATACGTGGCGGGATTTGGCACAATGCTTTTTGGATGAGTATTACACTCCACAACGAACCACATAACCCCGAACACCCATCTGAAACTATCAACAACATACAGGTGAAACTTCTTATGAAGCTTTTTAGAGATTTAAATTGTTGTTGAGGACTTGTCCTCACCATGGAATGGCCTTTTGGGAGTTAGTAAAGGCATTCTAGGATGGTCTTTCTAATGATGATGTTTGAGACCTCCAAGCCACTACTAACGGATCTTCTCTCGTGAATGGTGAAAATGTGGGCTGGAGGCATCTTGAAAGACACGCAATCAACTCGAAACGCCAAGCTTAGTCGTACCTGATGGTAAAGAGGTCGGTCGTGAAAGCAGTGGAGAATAATGATACTGAGGACCGAATGACTACACTGGAGAGGAAAATAGAACAGTTAATGGCAACAGGTACTAAAGAGAGTCAGTCAGGAAATATATACTCGACTTATGAACAACGTGGGCAGTTAGGGCATGACGTGTCAGGTTGTGCGCCAACATATGATGAAGAAGAGGTGAATTATATTCAAGGTGAGCAGTGATACAACAACAAGAACTCAAAAACTTACCACTTTGGCCTTAGAAGCCACCCAAACTTCAGTTATGGAAATCGAAACACCCAACATAACCCAAACTTTCAGGGCAGTTCTCATCAAACTGGATACCAATCGAATCAAAGGGAATATGGGAATGGCTCGAGTTATAATCAGAGTGGTTATAACCAAGGAAATTCTGGGGATAAAAAAGGGGAATCAATCAAGGATGTCATGGTTTTCTTGAAACAAATTAAGGCAGATCACGAGGCTCAAAATAAATGTGTGAATAAGATATTAGAGCTCCAAGAAAAAGCTAATGCCTCAAGGGATAAACAGGTGAGTCAGCTCACTGAAAAGGTGGCGAGTTTGAAAAGACATCCATCTAAGCTACCGAGTAATACTTTGAAGAACCCCATCCATCACGGTAGCAGTACATCAAATAGAAAAAAATGCACATGTTAGTGCCATCACCATTGAATATGAGGTGGTGAATCACACAGTTAAAGAATTTGAAACGGGGGCACTACTTATTCCCATTCAGATTCGTAAGTTCAAGACCACCAAGGAGTTAGTTGATTATGGTGCAACTATAAGTGTTCTATCGGGGAGTGTGTATGACCGGTTTGACTTCGAGCCTTTACAGGAAGTTGACACCACCTTGGTGTTAGTTGATTTTACATGAAGACGGCCGCGCGGGAAGTTGGTTGGTGTTGCGGTAAAGGTTGGTGATTTTTTCTACCTTGAAGACTTTCTTGTTCTTGATTATGCACCCACTGAGAATGAAGGAGAACCCCAGGTGATATTGGGGATACCGTTTTTGGCGACATCAAATGCCTAGACTAACGGCCGAGACGGAACAGTTTGCATGACCTTTGGTAAACGTAAGTTAATACTAAATATATTTTCAATTTCATATGATTATTCTTTTGAAAATAAATATTCTAGGTCATGTTCTACTAACATGTGTCTTTCTCATGTAAGTGAGGATAACACCAAAAAGGAGAATAGTGTTGTTTATGACAAGTCTAAGCGTGAGAAAGAGAAGGAAGAGTTGAATACGGTAGAAATTCAAAGCGGGGAGCTTGATAGTTCAACAAATGATACAAATATAGTGATGTAAGTGGTTGTCGATGACGAGAAGGATGCAACAAGAAAAAAAACCACCAAAAAAGGAGAAGGCAAAGAAACCACCCAGATTCGAGAATGAACAAAGGTGGTTAGCATGTTTTGGGCCAAGGTGGTAGGGATTAGAGCTACCATTGTGCTGGAGAAGTATATGAAGTGAGATGGAGGAAGCTAAGTACTCCATTCAACCACCATAACCACCAAAACAGGTAAAGGTCCGACTGAATACCTTAACAAAAACTTTGCGTTGACCGGGCGGCAACCCGGATTTTATGTTTGGTTTCTATTTATTCAAGTTTCGTGTATTTTTAATCGCTTGTCTCAAGTGTACACCATAGCAAAGATCAAGTTTGGGGAAGCCACAAGACTAGTTGGAGTTCAGAGTTTCCGGTACGAAAGATATCTAGTGAACGGATTCTCGGGTTCTTTTGCTATGGTTGATTCAAATACGTGTATATTTTGTTGTACTTAAAACTTTGTGGGTGTAGTTTCCTATAAACCCTCACGAGACCTTACTCGTCCGCCTGGGTTACCGGGAGGGTTTAAAGGGCTTGTTGCGTATGCTAAATGCAATCGTGATTTCTACAAAAGTGATTTAGGTCTTTTAACATTTTTACCCGTTTAACAAATTCTATTATAAAATATATCTAACTCGACTTGATAAATAAAATTAACAATTTTTCACACGGTATTAAAATACCTATTCTAATGGTTGTGAGAAGCATGCTTCTACACTTTTGAGATTTTGTAGTGTGACACCCCGCACTTTCACGACAACACCGTTAACCCAAACTCTGTTATCTTACACGTCATGCATGACATTTACATGAGTCAATAAAGAGTCACACACATGAGTTAGTCAGTACGCGTTGGTGATTAATGTCGAATCAGATTTGCTTAAATAATTCGGATATAATTGTATGTGCTAGATGATTTTAAGTGTTATACGATTTAGTAGATTATGCTCGCTTAACTCGCTATTAGGTATTATATAAAAATAATGTCTCAAGCATATGTTTATAATATTATCTGTGTGAAATTACGTGCTAAATGATTATGTGTTTAGTTTATAGCTTGTTTCATGAAAAGGCTATCGATTGCGCGTGATTTGTATGTTTTCGGCTGTTATAAGATAGTTTTAACAAAGATATCAACGAGACTTTATTTTTACTAACTTGGGTTAGTATTTTAGTCATAATGGTTAGTTAAAATCCAGTTCGTTGTAAACAAAAATAAATGTTTTATAAATGTTTTTGATTGACCTTTCGACATCGACCAAAATGGCTCTGTTGCAAGGGAATCAACGCGCAAAGTCCTAGTTTTGTTTAGTTTTTAGTTTTGTTGTTATCGTTCTTTTCGTTGAATTTATGCGGGGTGTTTGTGCTTTTGTGTGTGTAGGTAATCTTATAGGTTAATGCAGACAAGATATTCCTGTGAGAAAGAGCGCTACAGTTTGATCTAGAGATTGAGAAACAACAAAGAGAAATCGAGCAGCTCAGAAACCCACTTTAAGTCGAAAACCAGAAACCAAAACCGAAAAACCAAAGGAAGAAAACATGAGCAATAGACATAATCAAGACCCAATGTTTCTTGCAACTTAAACCAAGACCAACCACCGAATAAAAGACCAACCACAGCATCAAGGGCAACCGATCCCTCCAAATATCCCAAAACCAAACCAAAACCTGAGTGTTAACCGTAACATAAACCAAGTAAACCACGAAGAGGGAAACCGAAATCACAGAAGGCAATTAAACTTTGATGATAACCGATCAACACGGTCTGAACCACCAAACCGACAAGGATCGTTTCGGGTCGCGGAAGAAGTGAATGAATTTAATCCGGGTAATGTGAGAGTGGAGGATTGGAACATAGAGAATGATTGGGATGCCGGGCATGAAAATGATGAAGACTTTGAGGATAATAATGGATACCAGTATTATCAGAGAGATCAATAAAATACCCGTAGAATAATCAAGCACCAAATTAGAATCGCCAACAGATAAGCAACTGAGAAATAGACAAGCACTGAGACATCAGGTCACCAAGAGCCACATGTTCCATTTTACGAGTTTGATTATGGGGTCCCGAGAGATTTTATCCCACCACCGGTTCAGGGGTTCAAAGCCACTTCATTCCACAAGTTGCCACAAACCATCTACCGCTCATTATTCCGGTTAGAGATAGGAAAACATTCTTGGTGAGACAGAGCAGTTTTACCGGATTACCCACTTTTCACGGAAAGGCCATAGAAGTTAAGAGAACCATGAAACAAATATTTGTTGCGCAATCTGCTGAACTGTTTGTACCTATCTGCAATGATTGAATTATTATGAGGTTTGTATGTATGAGAAAATATAATAAAAATTGTTTGAGAAGCCTAATTCTTTTATGCTACTGTGGTATATTTTGTATAATTTATCCTTAAGTTTTACTTAGTGAATAAAATCTGTTTGTACATGCCATAATCTGTCTCGTGAACTGAATGATCATAAGTTGAGTTGTATGATGAATATTTGGTTTATTTGCCATTATATGATGTGTGGATACATGTTAAGACTTTTTGGTACAGTTGACATTACTTATTATCACCAAAGAGTCATTGTGTCAAGTTTGTGTTTGTGTGTGAGCCCATGCACGCAGGTGAATAGATTGCAACAACTAGCTTAAGGGAGACACATGGCAGGATGAGAAGAGACTGACATATGAAGATATGTTATGTTGTTTGATATTACATGTGATGTTATGTTTTAAAAAGACAAGTTATGAACGTTTGTAATGAATGATTTACTTTTAAAGTTATTCCGTGAAAGTTTTAATTAACTATGATATTTAGAACTGTGTTTATGAGTAAATCCAACGTCCAATGTACGGCACCGGTAATACGGCCTTACAACACATGCCTTAATACCCAGGCCTGTCCGATTCTTTTAATTAAGTGTTTACCGTTTATATATATATATATATATCATATAATTACATTAAAAATCACTATACTTTCTATCTTGTCTAATTAAATAATACCTTTTATACCTTAATTATTATATTTTCTCTCTCTTCTACTCACAATAACATTCAAAAGATACTAAAAATTTATACCGTATGTACAATGAGTCATCAAATTTAATTTTCACATATAACATTTTCTCTCTCCTTTACTCTCAACCACTCATAACCATGCCATATAATTTACAAACCTCCCGCCCTCACATTATTTTAGGGAACCGATTGAGAATGCTCTTGTTACCTTTCCTTTTAATCACAACTAGTACCCGCGTGATGCGCTGGGTAGGTGACAAAGGAAGAATCCGTAAACGATTTCAGGAATATCTGAAAATCGTATACGAAAAACTAACCAACCACATCAAAACATGAGTCTGAGCACCAGAACCTGAACTTTGTAAAACTAAATAGATCAAGAATTCTACACAAAATTCTTACAAAATTCTACACAAAATCGTATACGAAAAACTAACCAACCACATCAAAACATGAGTCTGAGCACCAGAACCTGAACTTTGTAAAACTAAATAGATCAAGAATTCTACACAAAATTCTTACAACACTCAGACCTTTATTTAAGTATAAAATGATCAAAATAAAAGTCTTCCAAACCTCATCACACGAACTCATGACGGTTTCCAATCTAATATCCTCCAACTGCTGAAGATCCAACTGAACCTTGGGTCGAGCCACCCACCATCTACCTTCATCTTCTTCTCAAACTCTGAGAACCGACGCCACACATCATCCGCTACCACCATTATCTCCCTTTTATCACCATCTCCCTCTATCACAATTTCCTAAACGGATTGGTCATTATAAGATATTAAGATCACTTGTCTCGCATACATGTAATGTATTCATCAAGTTCTTACAACAGGTTATAAAATTACACTCTTCTTTTATCAGATTCAGAATCAAACATAATTCAAATACCACAACCTAACCCAACCCAACCCAAATTGAACAGACAATTCATTTCCAAATTGAAAATGTAAACATTAAAGTTAATAGAAAAATCAATAATATGACATAATAGATATGAATATTTATTCTTTGATCATCATTTATAGAACTGCTTATATATTCTCCATTAGCTTGTTACTAACAGAAGTGGATTAAAAAAAAACAATATAACACTAATTTCAGAAAATTATATCATATGTAAAAAGTACATGGAAAGCACATACTAAGTCAGATGTATGACCTTCATAATGAGCCGGCTGCACATTTAACAATAATTAGTAATTAGTTAGACCAAACTAAATTATACATTTGAAAATTAAGCTAAACTAAATGGTTTCAAACCTTAATTGTTACACCACAAATCATTATGCTTGGTCGATTGAAACGCCCCATTCCCCATTGCCATAATCCTACCTGGCATCTAATAATGCCAAAGTTTAAGCAAATTAATCATGATTGAATAAGCCTTCTATCTTACAATTTTCAGTTACAGTCAGACACACTGTGACCTAATTGTAGAGCGTTATGAATTGTGATACTTTAGTAGTCTGTATACAAAGAACCCGCACATGGGTGGTTACTGACAATATACATTTTCTTACTCACTTCAAGCCTACAATCAGTTAATAAACTATCTCACTACCACATATTCATGCACATTGGCATGTAAACCAAAATCATGCCACTTTTGTACATATGTTCATTTTTTATGGTTTTGAATTTGCAGCCATCCCAAAACCACATGACTAAAACCGCCTTCCAAAATGTAAATCAAATAAATGGTTAGGTTGCCATGCCAAACGTAAGAGCATAATCAAAGTCTAGACCACCGCTAAATCATGTCACTTTTGTTCATATGTTCATTTTTTATGGTTTTGAATTTGCAGCCATCCCAAAACCACATGACTAAAACCGCCTTCCAAAATGTAAATCAAATAAATGGTTGCGTCATAGGTTGCCATGCCAAACGTAGGAGCATAATCAAAGTCTAGACCACCGCTAAAGACGGCCGAAAATCACTCCCGTGAACAACCAACATAAAAACCATAACCATTAAATCAATGAAGATTTAAACAACAAACTAAAAACAATGCAAAACCACCAGCCACCGCCATAGCCGGCCAGAAATGGCTCGGTTCACATATTAAATTGTAAGGTACAACCATATTAATACAACTTACAAAGTAAAGAAGCACATATAAGTGAAAATGTGTGTTGGCCATATCTGTCACACCCCATCTTAGGGCTAGGTGTGTGACCAACAGTTGGTACCGGTTTTGTAAATATATCAGAGTTTATTTTAGCGAAAGACTTTTCATTATTTAAAATAAAATATTTATATACTTTTGAAACCATTATTAATAAAATATAATTTCTTTTGTTAAAAAAAACTTCTCGGGAAGTCTTTTAATTTTATAATAAATATCAATATATTTTTGAAATGACAATTTAATTGTAAACTTTTATTTATAAATAAGATTATTATTTTATTTAGAAAGCTTACCGGATAAATACCCGAGTGTCAAATTTATAAACCTCGTTTAATTTTACAAATCATATTGTTTACATTCTTTTAATAATTCAAAACAATGAGCCATCTCTACCTTGCGAACATCCACTTCATGAACGGCTCCAATTCTTGATACTTTAATTTCCTGAAATTTTAGAAAATACGTCAGCGATATGCTAGTGAACACGCTGACGCTAAAAATATTTTTCTTTTACTTTGGTACCCCTCGAGGGTTACGCAAGCCTCGACCCATCTTGGCTTAGGAATAACAAAGTTATAATACTATTTACAAACTCAAGTCTCTACCTAAGTACCCCAGCAAACACCGCATCATTCAACTTAGTTAAGTACCATTCGTATACGCATGGTCGTGCTCCCCACAGGAAAGCGTAGTACGACCAAGTATGGTGCGATGCGCACACCGCGTAGTACCACATGTGTAAGGATCCAGACAAATGTACACGACAGCCCGAGGGATATGCTTTTACTTTTGAATATAAATGTTTTAGAGACACGTAGTCCCATGTAAACCTTTTTCATATAACACGTTTGACTTGTTTTAAAACAAATTGTAAAGTTTGGGGCGTATTCACCCTTTTGATTTGGATCGGCTTCAATACACCGTCCGAGGGTCTTTCCCGTTGCTATCTCGTACCTTTAGTACAAGTATAAACTTTTCTTTTGGATTAGCTTCAATACACTGTCCGAGGGTCTTTCCCTCTTCTTGTTATCTCGCACCTATAGTACGAGTATAACTTTTTGTTAGTCGGATATACAATCCGGCTTAAAACCTCTAGTCTCTTATGTAAAATCTTTACCTCGATTTTAGTTTCTTTATGAACCTTTAGTTCAATACATCTTTTCTTTATTTTAAACCTTTAGTTTAAAATATTATTTCTTTATTTTCCTTTTCAAGTTAAAACTCTTTCTTTTAACTTATTTACTTTTCTTTTCTTTTAGAAGATAAACTTCTAGTTTAAATTGTTTTTCTTTTTCTTAAACTCTACGTTTCTTCTTCATTAAGAAACGTATTCTTTTCTTCTCTTGTTACTTAACAATAATAACTTAAATAATATTATCAACTATAAGTATTTTCTACTTTATCTTTTCCTTTTATTTTATAATATGTTTGAACCTATAGTCCAAATCATATATCTTTTATTCTCATATTCGGACCTTTAGTCTGTCATGTTTTCTTTTATAAAATCTACGCTTTTCCAAAACTTATACTTATATATATATATATATATATATATATTCATTTACTTATTGTTATGTAAAGTATCTTTAATTAATTCTTTTATCTTTATTTATTAATAAGGATTATTTTATTTGTTTCTTTATTCTTTCTCTTTTTATTATTATTTAAAATCTATTTAAATAATGATAGTTATATTTATATCTTTCTCTTTATATAATTTCTTCCTTTATTTGTTTTTGTATATTTTCGAGGTATAGACTATACCCTTAACTAGGGTCTAAGCCTTTGTTATTTTATTAATATTTTATTCAAGCATTATGCCTACCTTGTTTGGCTTATTATTTTCTAAACTCACGGGTAGCACTTCGACGTTGGCACATATATCGAGAATCTTGATCAACACCTCCTTGGCACGCAAATCGTGGTACGCCGGTCTTGAAGTCTCGTCGGCACGCACTTCGAGGCGGGTCGTCGGGTCGTCTTGGGTCAGCACGTACTTTGAGGCGAAATGTCGGGTCGTCTCGGATCGGCACGTACTTCGAGGCGTAAGGTCGGGTGGGTTGGGTAAACTAGATCTACTCTTTAGAAATTCAGCAATGAGCTTAGAAGTTATTCTTTAAACTGATTTTTGGAAATGTATAACCTTCCAACTCGGATGAGATTAAAATACCTAAATTATGATTTAATATGATGGATGGGTTGGGTAATGTTGTTGAAACTTGAAATATTTTTTTAGTATTAGTTAAAACAGACCCGTTCAGCTTGATTTCATTACAACATTACAAGAGTACAATTTTAACCGGTTTTTTGCCCGTTTAGTCTCTTATCTAACTCATGACCCATTTTTATTCTTTTATTACCCGCTTGGTTGTGGTAGATTGGCTTGCTGGAAAGTAGCAAAACATATACTGATGCGAAAGTTACTCGGTATCTTCTTTGGTTAGGTCATGACACTAAACATTGCAATGCAGGACACTAACACAAAATTGGGCTTCGGTGACACACAAAAATCGTCACTGTAGGTAGTTAGTGACGCTTTGTTTTCCACTAAATATGTCACCAAAGGTCGCGCCATTGTAGATGTTGTTTGGCGACACACAAAAAATCGTGACTGTCGCATATAAAAGTCGGTCACCGTAGAGTATAGGTGTCACTATAGACCAATGATTTTTGTTTCAGTTTTATCAAATAATGTCATTATAAACCCTTTCAGTGACACATGTTTTTTTGGGTTAGTGGCAATATATCAACAAGTGGTCACATGAATTTTTTTTTAATTTGACGTTTTGCTTGAAATTAGTCACATTACACTATGTTCAGTGTGACTATTGGTTGGTATTTGATCACAATTAGAAACCAAGTTGTTAATCTAAGTTGTGACTATTGCATAGCTTTTAGTGACGTAACACAAATGGAAATGTGACCTAAAACGTTTAATATAAACTTGTCTTATTTTAAATGTCACTGTTGTGTATCCTTTAATCACACTAACTTTGAAAATTTCTTGTTACATTTCCATTTAGTGACATATATTACGTAGTTACATGACGCTAACACACTTGTTGTCACATTATTATTAAATAAATGTGAGTTTTTATGTATTTTAGTGACAAATAATTTTGAACGGTATGACTATATGTAGTTAGTTATCACACAATTGTTAATCTAAGTTGTGACTATTACATACCTTCTAGTGACACAACAACAATGAAAATGTGACCTAAAACGTTTAATATAAACTTGTCTTATTTAAGTGTCACTGTTGTGTATCCTTTAGTCACATTAACTTTGAAAATTTCTTGTTACATTTCCATTTAGTTACATATATTACATAGTTACATGACCCTAACACACTTGTTGTCACACTATTATTAAATAAATGTGTGTTTTTATGTATTTTAGTGACAAATAATTTTGAACGGTGTGACTATATGTAGTTAGTTATCACACAATTGTTAATCTAAGTTGTGACTATTACATACCTTCTAGTGACATAACACCAATGAAATGTGACCTAAAACGTTTAATATAAACTTGTCTTATTTTAAGTGTCACTGTTGTGTATCCTTTAGTCACATTAACTTTAAAAATTTCTTGTTACATTTCCATTTAGTTACATATATTACATAGTTACATGACCCTAACACACTTGTTGTCACACTATTATTAAATAAATGTGAGTTTTTATGTATTTTAATGACAAATAATTTGAACGGTGTGACTGTATGTAGTTAGTTATCACACAATTGTTAATCTAAGTTGTGACTATTACATACCTTCAAGTGACATAGAACCAATGAAAATGTGACTTAAAACGTTTAATATAAACTTGTCTTATTTTAAGTGTCAATGTTGTGTATCCTTTAGTCACATTAACTTTGAAAATTTCTTATTACATTTCTATTTAGTGACATTTATTACATAGTTACATGACCCTAACACACTTGTTGTCACACTATTATTAAATAAATGTGAGTTTTTATGTATTTTAGTGATAAATAATTTTGAATAGTGTGACTATATGTAGTTAGTTATCACACAATCATTAATCTAAGTTGTGACTATTACATACCTTCTAGTGACATAAGATAAATGAAAATGTGACCTAAAACGTGTAATATAAACTAGTCTTATTTTAAGTATCACTGTTGTGTATCCTTTAGTTACACTAACTTTGAATATTTCTTGTTATATTCCCATTTAGTGACATATATTACGTAGTTACATGACTCTAACACACTTGTTGTCACACTATTATTAAATAAATGTGAGTTTTTATGTATTTTAGTGACAAATAGTTTTGAACAGTGTGACTATATGTAGTTAGTTATCACACAATTGTTAATCTAAGTTGTGACTATTACATACCTTCTAGTGACATCTCTTAGTTTAAGTGTCACTGTTGTGTATCTTTCAATGACACTATCTTTGAATATTCGTTGTTACATTTCCCTTTAGTGACATATATTATGTAGTTACGTGACCCTATAACATTCTTGTAGTCACAGTCTTTTCTAAAGACTGTGACTGTTTATGGGATGTAGACACAAATGTTTATGTAGGCAGTGCTTATATGTAGTTAGTTATCACACAATTGTTAACACAAAATTACCAATATATACCTTTTAGTGACACTTGTAGTGACTCTCTTTAATGAATATGACCACATATATATATATATATATATATATATATGTTATACACAAAATTATTTAGTAAAATGTGACTATATATAGTTTATAATCACCCAAATGTAATCTTTTAGTGACATATGATAATTTAAAATGTGATCAAAAATGAATTATAATCACATGAATCTGATTGCAATTCACATTTAGCGACATTTGCGAAATAAGTATAATAATGGAGAAAATATAAATGAAACGATACAAAAATATTATTAAAATAAAATGAAATTCTTCTACATATATATAAATTTTAAACCGTGGTAATTACAAATATGCATCCTAATCTAAATCTCACTAGTTGAATTAATTAAGCCGGCTTAGCAGTTGCATTCGTACTACTCCTGGTGAACTTCGATTTAAGATTATTCAACTGGACATATTCTGCTGGTCCTTTTGTTTTTTGGTGTTTTTTTAACTTTGAATATTTCGGTTGATTCCGCTGTTAACCATCAACATGTTTAGTAGTTGTCCCGTTCATAAAGTCGTTGACCTACTAATTTTCAATTTGTTGATCATCCTGTGTCAACACCATTTAAAAAGGAAAAAAAACACCTAAGTTGTTTGAAATAGTTTAATAATTTAAAGACCATTATAGAAAGTAATTACATAAACTCACATCAATAATGCATAGATCCTTTGGCCCAGGAACAAAACTGCCAACTGCATCCTCGACTGTTCACGCATCAGGGATTTCATGAGGTAAAAATGTTGCATCTTGTATCGATCGGTCAAGCGACACTTTGTAGCAGTCGTCTTGGATTGGAACATTGTGACATGTTTGTAAACCTTCGAACAAGTAAATCCTACCAGAAGAGACAATGTTTCTCTTGGACACATTTGATAGTCGACACTTGATAGTTTATAATAATTTTTGTCATTATATCATTAGGAAAAAAAGAAAAAAAAATACAAAGGCATATTTGTAAAAGTACATACCCGTTCTCCTTTTGGTGAAGGAGTATTTACTGGCACATGTGAGCTTTCGCGTTCTTTTTGACGGTTTTGGAAGATTCTTAAATAACATTTTATAATTCCCACAATTAATTAATGAAGATTGTATATTACTGAATTATTCAAAGAATAACTTACTTGATTGACTTTCTCATGTGTACAATGTTTCCTTTTGACTGTAACAGAAGTGGCTTGGTCATTCTTACCGGACAAAGTTGTAGTTTCTTTCAGTTGGCATCCACCTGATTGACTAGGAGACTGATTTCAAGGACTTGTCTCATTGCCCTGATCAAATACTCATATTTAAAGTACAATGTTATAATATAATTGAATTTATCAAAATAATATTAAAATAAAATAATAAGTTACTAGAGTTATGTTAACCTTTGTGGTCTGTTTCAGTTGAAGTATATGATCAGTAACAGTGTTGTCATTCTTTCACACCGAATATGCAGTTTGATGATTCTGGGACCCACTTGAATGAGTCGGAGACTGCTTTTCATGAGTTGTCCCAATGTCCTAATCAGATTAGCATGTTTAAAGTACAATGGATTAACTAATTTATATTTATAAAAATATTATAAGAGTGAAAACATATGTTACTGGAGTTAAGCTATCATTACCAGGTTGTTTCCGATTTCAGATCACTGTGTTGTTAGGTGCAGCCTCATTGTTTTGCAATTCAGTTGAATGATTTGTTGAATTGACCTGATCAAAGAAGCATTTAAACTACAATCTTTATATAGACAGATTCACTTACTTGCGGTTGATTCGGTTTTGTCCCCACCTGAATTCCCTAAATAGCAAGGCTGGATAGTAACTCTCTCATGTCAGCTTGTTGTTTATCAAGCGCGTTTTTCATTAACACAAGTTCTTCACCTTGTTTCTGTCTTTCTTGTCTCTCTTTTTCCTTTTCGTCTCTCTCGCATTGGACCATAAGTTGAAGTTCCTTTACTTGTTCCGTCGTCGATCCTCTAACTCGTCGTGGACCGTAAAGATATATAGAAGACTTTACTCCAGTTCCTACCCCTCTTACGCAACCACATTTTTCCTGGCCAAAGACCAGTGTCATGGCATCCTTGCCTTGATCAACCTTCAACTCCCCAGCATTGATTTTTTTTTTTCATTTTCCAGCTACACAAAATATTATGTAAAATCATTCAACTTCAAGTAATATGTGAAATAATTCAACTTTAGCAAGATGATATGAATAATTTAAAGACAGTCTCCCGAACTCACTAGTTGTTGTGCGAGCGTTTTATCCTCCTCATCTTCTATTTCACCATCTTTATTTTGAAGGGCTTTATACCACATCAGACACCGGGAGGGAGGTACATCTTTCTCAACTTTGTTGTTTGCAAGCTTGTTATAATTTATAAGAAATGTGCATTAGTATTAAATCACATAATATTTTTTTAAGTCCTACACATCTATTCAAGGAATTTTTAAAGAATAAAACATTTACCATTTTTTCTTCAAGAGTAGCATATCCACCTCTTCCCAACCAGTGGTTGTAACGTGACTTCGCACGAGCTTCCTTCCTTAAGTCCGACGAATCCTTCATGAATATTAAATCTCACATATGTCCATTCTTAATTAATTTTTATAAATATGAAAATATGAAAAATGATGAAATTATATATCTTGATAATAATTAGATGATCGACCTCTACCTTGAATTTGTCAGATTGTGCATACGCGATAAAGCTGTCCCAGTGATCTTGGTTAAGGATTATTGTCCGAAACCGTCTTGGAATTTTAGCTAACTTCTCTGGTTTTCCAAGGTTGGGGTGTATGTCCCGTTTATATACCCTACTTCTAAAGCTTATTAAGAGCAAACCGAGACGAGTCATTACAAATTTTCTTTTGTCTTCGTCTACTTTGTAATAACGTTGAAATAACAATTACAATTAGAATGGAATACAATGTATGCAAACAAATAATTGATCAGACTTTTACCGTAATCTCTCCACAACTTATCCCTTAGTTCTTTGGATGCTTCCTTCCATGTAACAACACTGAAATTCACTTTCTCCCTGACCAGATCTCCTAAGAAACTCAGGAATTCTGATATGTACTTTCCACTCAACCTGCCATACGCATCGAACTTGACTTTATGTTTTTTCCCACCAGAATTTGTGTAGGCACTTTGCATCTTTGGCTGTCTGGGTATAACAAAGTCCAATTGGGGATAATAGAGTCCAATTGGGTATAACAAAGTCCATTTGGGGATAATAGAGTCCAAGTGGGTATAACAAAAAGTCCAATTGGGTATATAAAAAGTCCAATTGGGGATAATAGAGTCCAATTGGGGATAACATTGTCCAATTGTGGATAATAGAGTCCAATTGAGTATAATAGAGTCCAATTGGGATAACATAGTCCAATTAGGGATAACAGATTCCAATGGGGTATAACAGAGTCCAATTAGGGATAACAGATTCCAATGGGGTATAACATAGTTCAATTGGGGAAAACAAAGTCCGATTGGGACAATAAAGTCCTAATGGGTATAACAGAGTCCAATTGGAGATAACAAAGTCCAATTGGGGGATATAAAAAATCTCTAATGGGGATAACAGAGTCCAATTAATTGGGTTTAACAAAGTTCAATTGGGGATAATAGAGTCCAATTGGGGATAACAATGTCCAATTGGGGATAATAGAGTCCAAATGGGTATAACAAAGTCCAATTAGGGATAACAAAGGGTATAACAGAGTCCAATGGGGATAACAGAGTCCAATTGGACTTTGTTATCCCTAATTGGACTTTGTTATACCCATTTGGACTTTATTATCCCTAATCGGACTCTATCATCCCTAATCAGACTCTACCATCCCCAATTGGACTCTATTATCCCCATTTATGCTTGTTCATTTAATAAATTTTAACTACTATGTTTTTGTTTAACTTGTTTTAGTTATTAAAATTCGAAACCTCTGTTATATAATACTAGGGGTGGCAATCTTGACCCAAACCATTTTAAATGGGTCAATTTGGGTTGTTTTAAAAATCATATGGATTGGTTTGGGTCATAGATTTTAATAAGATGGGTCAAAATGGTTCACTTGAATTCCACCTTCTTATTTTCGAGTCAAAATGGGTTGATAAATTTAAAGAGATGGGTCGATGTGGGTTAGTGTCTCAAGGAAAAAGAATGTTCGGGTTGAAACGGGTTTAGATTGAAACGAGTTCGAATTTAGATTGGAACAAGTTCGGTTTAGATTTTGGCTCGGATTAGGTTTCGAGCCAACACGGGTTTTCGCACTGAAAGGGTTGGGTTTTGGTTTCTTATGTTTCTTTTTGGTCGATTTCGGTTTTTGTTTCATTTTTATCGGTTTGTTCAGTTTCGTTTATGTTCGGTTTCAGTTTTTTAGTTTCGTTTTGATTAATTTTTCCGGTTTCAATCAATTTGGTTCATTTTTGGTTTTTTGTTTCGTTTTCATCCACTTTTTGGTTTCGGCTCATTCCTCAATTGTTTTTTTAACGAGGACAACGGAGGAAACATTTTAGTTTTTTTTTTACTTTTTTCGTTTTTGATTTATATTTTGTATTTTGCGTTATGTTTTTACTATTAAATTTTTTGAATTTTGTTCTAAGGAGTTTTCTGTTAAGATTAAAAACCCACAAAAAATATTCAAAAATAATAATAAAAAATCATAACTCAAAATATAAATCTAAAATAAAAAAATTATAAAAAAACTAAAACGTTTCCTCCGTTGTCCACATTAAAACAAAAAAATAAAAAAAAACTCGACCCGAAACCCGTTTTGACCCGTTCCGATCTTGACCCATTGGGACCCGGACCCGTTTTCACTCGAACCTATTGACCCCGACCCGTTCTGACCCGAACCATAACAACCCATTCTTTAATTGACCCGTTTCGACCCTAACCCGTTTAGACCCTAACTCGTTCCGACCCATGACCCGTTTCGACCCAACCCAACCCATTTGCCACCTCTAATACGACTATATGTCCTTGCCAACACAGACAAGGCCCGTTCGGTTCGTTTACAACCCTAATCCCCAATTGGATTTTCTAATACCCAAACCCATCTCATTAACAATTTATAAACACATCACACGTAGGTTCCAAATCTAAACCTATGTGGGAAATACAAAGTAAGGTATGTATTATTTCCTTCTTTTTGATTAGTATAATAATTATGTTGTTCGATTAGTTGAAAAGAATAATTACTTGTTTGGTTTAATTATGAGTAGAATAATTATGTTGTTCGATTAGTTGAAAAGAAAGTAACTATAGAACTTCATACCTAAATAAATTATGTGAATTTGTTTAGGATGGTGATTTCAAAGATGGACAAGTTTTGGATGGCAACGAATAGAAACAGAAATGTTTATATGGATGGAGTTCTAAGTTTTATAGATTATGCAGTTAGCAATTTAAAGAAATCGAGCAATAAGCCAATAAAAAAAATTCCGTGTCCATGTCAGACTTGTTTAAACCACATATTGTTAGTGCACGGTTTTGTCGTCTCGAGTCTTTGTAACTTATCGATTGAAATTTATTATTATTTTAATGCAAGGGGTATATGGAAAATAAATCCCATTCGTTATGTAAAGGCTCATTCGTTAAGGATGTTTAACGAATGATCCCCTTCGTTATTTGTACAGTCCGTTCGTTAAGGATGTTTAATGAATGAAACTTAGTTCGTTATGTATGTATCCTATTCATCATGGCATGTTGACGAATTGGGGTATAGTGAATGAGTCATTCGCAATACCTTTCGTTTAACTTGTGTAAAGTCAACGAATGGAGCCTATTCGTTACGGGATGTGTAACGAATGTGGTCCATCGTCTATATAAGGTTGTGTTGCCTTAGTTAATTTAAGTATTAATTAAGATATTACAGAACCTCTGCTAATTTATTCTCTCGTCAATTACTTCGTTAATCTTATTACTATTATCATACTATTACTTAATTAAAGGCATATCCTATTACTTGATCCTTACTGAATTAAAAGCATATCCTATTACTATTCAAGTTCTAATTAACCTAACAAGTGAATATGTGTTGATTGGATCCGGGTGGAATTTTACAAGTGGTATCAGAGCTAATCGAGGGTTAGATTGCTCTTAGTTAAGGTAAATTGATAAAGGATTTGGTGGTTATTGATTAAATATTGGTTTAAAGTTTGTTTTATCAAATTTGATCGAATTAACATTCTGATATGTTAATTGAGGATTGAATTGGGTTGAATTGTATTCGGTTTGGATTGAGTAAGGTATATTGGTTTGAATTGAGTTATTGTGAATGTTTGAGATGATTTTGGTTCGGATATGAGTTTGTACGAAATAGGAGATAATCTTGTTTGAGTTTGTGGATTTCGGTATTTAGTGATTAAATTTGAGGTTTACGGATTAGGATATGTGTTTGCGAGATGTTTACGAGTATAGATGCCACAATTAGGTTGTAATACATAAGTTTAATTTGGGTTTTGGAAAATTTAGAACATGGAAATTTCTCAGATTTCTGGAAATCTTGGCTTGAATATTTGAAGATTTGAAGATTGCCTTGATTCGTTATGACTCATTCGTTATGCACGTGTTTTCATTCGTGATCAGTCTCTAACTGATTCGTGACACGTGTAAAGTTACAACTGAATAACAAACTAATTCATGCTCATTGTAGCTAATTCGTGCTTACTCATTTGCTACACATTCATCACTGATTCGTTAACCATTCGTCATTGATTCGTCATTATGATTTGTCTTTGATTCGTTCATTGATTCGTCATTCTAATTCGACATTGATTTGTCCTTTGATTCGCCTTTGATTCGTCACTCATTTTCCTAAGTCAATTCGTTACTAATTCGTTAAGATTACTGTTCCTGATTCATCATCCATACATCACTTAATTCGTTAAGAATACTGTTCCTGATTCGTCATCTATACATCACTTAATTCGTTAAGAATACTGTTCCTGATTCGTTATTAAAGTTTCACTTTAAACCCTAAAGTTTGAATTTTGTTTAAATTTAACCTTGAGTTTACTTAAAATGATTGGTTTTTATGCATTAGCATCTCAGAACGTACTGATGCAACAAATGTTACACCTTGATGCGGAAATTGGATCTCATTCGAAATGTCCTCATTTGATGAAATTTAGCGACTTTGCTAAATGGGAACCACGTTTTCGAGCACAACTTGGTTCTGTGCATCCTGATTGTTCCCAATGTCTTGATGAGGTGTATACAGTTCCAATGATTTGTTATGCAACTATGGGTTTTACCCCCAAAAGCTTTTTCTCAATACTCGCAAGAGGAAAAAAAGCTTTAGAGATTGAGACTAAAGCATACTCTACCTTGACTATGGCATTACCTGACAACATATTTCATCAAGATGGGAGTATTAAGATATATGCTTCATTGTTTCAACACATTAAGATGAGAAGCATGGGAAACACAGAAGAAAGAAAGAAAGTAATGTTGAAGTTTCAATTTCGAAACTTTAATTTATTAAAAGGTGAGACTGTTGAAGAGATGCTCACTCAGTTTAATCATTTAATAGCTAAAATGAACAAACTGAATATGGAACCTAATGAACTTCATAAGATTGATACAGTAAAGAATGCTTTACGTGGTTCATATTCAACCTTTCTAATGGTGTTGAAAGAAAACAACTATTTCAAGAATGAAGACCTAACAGCTTCAGTATTCATGCAAAAAGTGGAAGACCGAGAATATGATCTGAAATGTCAGAATTCTTCTAAGGAAACTCAAGATCCTACTCTTTATGGAGGTTGTATGCCATTGAATAGCACTGCAACTTCGATTACTGCATTTCTTACTCAAAGTGCACCAGAGGAATCAACTGCTTATAGTGATCCTTATGTATGCTTCATGGCTTCCGGTTTTACTAATAATTCTGGGGGATCTGCTTCTACCAATAACTTCACCAATAGCTTCACTACACCGCCATATGTTAATATGAAAGAAGCTGAACAGAACTTTTCGTGTCTTTGTGCATTCATGACATCATATGAAAATCTGGTTGGTAGTAAGATTGCTACAAGTGAGCTGACTGATGAAGACTATGGCCAAATTGATCCTGATGATTTGGAATTGATGGATCTCAAATGGAACATGGCCATGATTGTTCGAAAGGTGAAGAAGTTTATGCAAAGAACTGGTAAAGACCTACCATCTCTGAACAAACGAGTTGGTTTTGATAAGTTAATGATCAAGTGTTACAATTGTCAAGAATTTGGTTACTTTGCCAAAGAATGTGATAAGCCGAAGAAAGAATATAATGGGCTGCGAAACCAAGACAGGAATCCTGGAAAGAAGGTTAGTGATTCTTCTGACAAGCCTTTTGGTGGTAATTTGACTAAAGCTTCGGGATCACAAGCTCTTCTCTCTATTGAAGGAACTGATTGGACTTAAAGACTGCTGTGCAATAATAATCAAGCAAATTTGGCTATGTTCGATCTGAATGAAAGATTTCAAGATGCAAGTGGAAACGAATTGTCTTCTCACAATGAGACAGAATCGGATTCTGATGATTCATGTCAAATGCAACCAACTTCTTTTGCATGCATGGCTAAGATTGACGAGGTTAGTTCTTCTTCTTCTGCTAAATTATCTGAAAATGTGCCTTGTTCTGTATGAGAAACTTTTGAGCCTTAGTTAGAGTCATTGAACGAACATAATGACTTATTAGTAAAAGAAATTGCTTCAATCAAGGATACATATAGACAATCACTAGAATCATAAATGATGTCTAGGGAGAAAATAGAAGCTATGTCTATAAGTAACCATGAATTGAAAGCTGAATTGTCTGTCAAAATGACAATTAATGATCAACAATTTCAAGAGATTTTGAAACATTGAACCAAGATAACAGTACTTGATCATGAGGTTCTTGATTTGAAAAGCAAGTTGGGCAAGTTTCAAAATTTTTCGTTTTTGCTAAATGAAATCATTGATGTGATTGGTAAGAAAAAAGATTCAAAGAAAGGTGTAGGTTTTGTTGAAGTAAAACCACCATTTCATAATGATTATACTTCAAATCCGTTGGCGGATAGAAAAGAAATTGTTAATGAACCTGTTGTTGAAGAAAAATCTAAATTGGTTAAAAATGACATTGTTAATGCCCGATCTTCATCTCAAAAACCTCATATTCAAATCAACAAGATCTTTGTTGCAAATGTTGATAACGTAATAATTAAGGATGTATTTGAACCTGAAGTTGTGCACAAAAACCAGGACATTCCAAGTTCAAATCACATTTTATGTGAACATCATGAGCTTAAGGAGGCTGTGTATGGTTCAAATGCATCTCAATTGATAAAGGAGAAACCTATTAGGGTTAAGGCTAAGAAATCAGAAAAGCCAAAGATTTTGATGAGGATTAGCAAAGTATTCACCGAGAAAGACATTTTGCTTAATCTTATCAAGCCTGAATTGATAGAAAGTGTCTTTCAAAATGAAACTTCCAATATACAAGATCTTGAACATAAGTTTGTGAATTCCAAAACATAAAATGCAACAGATCCCTTGATAAAAGCCAAAAAATTAAAATCTGCTAAAAATGTTCAATATGTTAAATCAAATGGAAACGACACTTTACAGAGTTTTTCAAACTGTTCAAACCTTGATTTCTACATAAAAAAATAATCTGTGACATTTGATGATTTGGACAAAACTTCCATTCCTGGTGTGTTTCATCAGCCTTATGTTGCACAAGTTTCTGCTAAACCACAACGTGAGCATGTTGACATGAGAACGTGTTTTCTATGTGGTGAACAAGGTCATGTAGTCAGAAATTTTGGACTGAAGAAATCACAAAATCTTCATCCATTTATCAAGGAACAAACCAAACCCGTTCCTGTGATTAAGGAGATTTTGAAAAGACCGATGTCTTTTAATGTTGAATCCCATATCATGTTTTCGGATGGGAATCCTTACAAGGTGAGTCGTGCTAATGAAATTTCAAGTAACTTAAAGCCCAAATTTGTTCCTATGGAACCTATTTGCAAGAATGTGAATACGAATGTTGTTCAATCTGCATACTTGAAACGAAAGTTGAAATGACCCGTGACTTACTCACAAGCGGCCAAACCACATTTGGATTCACTCAACATTAAAACTTCAAGTGAAACTAAAGAGGTGCCCAAGACTGAGGCCTGGGCTGCCTTTTTGAATTAATCATTTTTCATTTGTATGCAGAGTTCATCCAAGACTATTTATGGTGAAAACTGGATAATGGATAGTGGGTGCTCCTTGCATATTACCAGCAACATTAACCTCTTATCAAATTTCAAGAATATAGAATGAGGGTATGCCGCTTTTGCGGGTAATTCGGGTGGAATGATTACTAAATAAAAAGATGTGTCAAATGGGCATATCACCTTTGAAAAGGTTAATTATTGTGACAAAAGGGATCACAATTTGTTAAGCGTATTGCAAATCTGTGATAAGAAATATACCACAGTATTTAATGATAAGGAGTGTATAATCCTGAAACCGGGATACGTCATTCCCGAAGATATGGTAGTTATGCGATCTCCTCGATCTAACGATATTTATGTTTTAAATATGACTTCTAAGGTATCTACTTATGTTGAAACATGTTTTGTCACTTAGGAAACAGAGAAAGACTCGATTTCGTGGCACAGACGGATGGGTCATATTCACGTCAGAAAGATGAATTATCTTCTGGCTAATGAATTAGTTGATGGTGTTTCCTTGAAACATTTTAAACTAACTGACCACTGTGTTGCTTGAAAAAAGGGCAAACAGAATAAGTCACACTCTTCTAAGTTAATTAATACCATTGTTACTCCGTTGGAACGACTTCATATGGATTTGTTTGGTCCTGTGAGTCGTGCGAGTATTGCTGGTGATTGGTACTCTTTAGTTGTCACTAATTACTATTCAAGATACTCTTGGATATTATTTGAGTTCGAAAGATCAAACACCCATTCTGGTACAAATTCTAATCACGAAGATCGAATCACTGTATAAATTAAAAGTGAGACGTATTCGAAGTGATAACGGTACAGAGTTCAAAAATACTGTATTGGGTTTCTTTTGCATTCAGAAAGGAATTCATCGAGAATACAGTGCTCCAAATGTACCTTAACATAATAGGGTTGCAGAAAGAAAGAATCGAACACTGATTGAAGCTGCACGAACAATGCTAGCAGATTCTAAGCTTCCTGTTCAATTCTGGAACGAGGTTGTGAATACTGCTTGCTATACGCTTAACCGTGTTCTGACTGTGAAAAGGCTACAAAAGACAAGCTATGAACTTTTGAACAAGAGAAAGCCTAATTTAAGTATTTGGAGCCATTTGGTCATTTGAAAGCCTGATACATCTAATGTGATTTCTATCTCGTCGAATGATGGTCATTTTGTATATTCCTCCTCAGCTCCATTTCCAGAAACACATGAGATTGGTGAATCATCTCATGATGCTGAGGAGAATCTAACTAATTTAACTGACAATGTTGTTGTGTTTTAGAATCCTACTCTTCGGATTCATACTTATCATCCACGGGACAACATCATTGATGATCTTGATGTGGGTGTGCAAACACGTCATCAGATTTCTACAACAAATGATGCTAATATATTGTGCGCGTATGCCGATATGCACACAACGGGAATCATGAATCTCACAAAGTACACTTGCTTTCTATCTCAAATGGAACCAACGAATGTTCTTATGGCACTTGAAGATCCATCTTGGGTAGAAGCGATGCAAGAAGAGTTGCAACAGTTTCATCGACTGGGTGTTTGGGATCTCATTGACAAACCCGTTAGAGTGAAGAAACCAATTCCAACAAAATGGGTATTTATGTGCAAGAAAGACGATCGTTGGGTTATCGTAAGAAACAAAGCACGATTGGTTGTTCAAAGTTTTCATCAACAAGAAGGTATCGATTACACGAAAGTATATGCTCCAGTTGCACGATTAGAGGCTATACGGATATTTTTGGCTTATGCGGCTTTCAAAAACATTAAGGTTTATCAAATGGATGTCAAGAGTGCGTTTCACAATGGGGAACTTCATGAAGAGGTGTTTATATTGCAGCCTCCTGGTTTTGAAGATCCGGATTATCCGGACTGTGTTTACCGATTAAACAAGGCCCTTTATGGTCTACACCAAGCCCAAGAGCTTGGTACGACACACTTGCTGACCATCTTAACGATAATGGCTTCAAACGAGGAATTGTGGACTGCACTCTCTTTTACAAGAATGTTGGGGAAGATTTGCTCCTTGTCCTATATGTCGATGACATCATATTTGGTTCTACAAACGAAAAGATGTGTAAGGATTTTTAGAAGTCAATGTAGATGAATTTCGAGATGAGCTCGATGGGGGAGATGAATTTCTTCATAGGGTTGCAGGTTCATTAGTCTGACCCTGGAATTTTCATACATCAGATGAAATATGTGAATGATGTCTTGAGTCGATTCAAGATAACTTCCGAAAACATCCCTTCTACTCCTCTACCCATGGTTCACAATTTGTCACCAGACGAATTGGAGGATACCGTTGATCCTACTATATACCGAGCTATGACAGGTTTTTTAATGTATCTAACTGCTTCTTGTCTTGATATCGTGTTTACTATTTATTTGTTTGTCAGGTATCAATCGAGTCCCCGAGTGACTCATCTAGCGGCGGTTAAATGTATAATTCACTATTTGAGGGGTAATCCTGACACCGGGTTATGGTATCCCAAGGACGATAGCTTTGATCTCACTAAGTTTTCCGATTCTGATTATGGAGGATCCAAAATCAACTTCAAATCTACTACAACGGGTTGTCAATTTTTAGGAAGCCGACTTGTTTCCTGGCAGTGTAAGAAGCAGCCAACGGTCTTCACTTCAACCACGGAAACAGAGTATGTGGCAGCCTCGAGTTGCTGTTCACAGGTTCTTTGGATCCAGCAACACTTGCGGGATTACGGTTTGAAGTTTCTTACTACTCTCATTTTTATTGATAACTATGCTACTATTAGTATCACCAAAAACCCCGTGCAACATTCAAAGACTAAGAATATCGATATTCGATATCATTTTATACGTGATTGCTTTGAAAAGAAAGTAATGATATTGAGAAAGTGCACACCGATTTTCAGTAAGCTGATCTGTTTAACAAAGCATTTGACAAAACGCGTTTTAACTTTTTGCTGGTTTAAACGGATTAAAAAACTCTTGTTGCTATCCTTAAACAAGGATAATTATCTTTATTTTGTTTTGTTTATTTTCTTTCACTTATTTCTATGTTTTGGGCTTTGGGGGTGAAAATGAAAAATACAAAAATATTGTGATTTTTGTTTGTATAGAGAAAAACCGAAAATATTAAAAATTTAGAAAAACCAAAAACATTAAAAATTTTGAAAAACCTAAAACGTTGAAAATTTGAAAAATAAAAAATATTGTGTTTTTGTTTGAATAGAAAAATCTGAAAAGCCAAAAAGACTGTGCTTTTGTATGTACAGAGAAAAACCAAAAATATTTTTGCACTCTGTCGCTTAAAATTATGCAAATTACTCAGATTTGAAGGACATATACGTGTATATATTTGGTCCTGATATTTATGTAGATTTTTAGGATAGCCTTTTACCTGATAGAAAGTACTTGGGGGAGATTGTTGTGCAGTTTATTTAATTCTCTCGCTGAAAATTATGTCGGTTATTTAAGTTTGTGGAACGTCCTTGCATGTTTTGGTCCTGTTATCCACTTGTAGATTTATAGGATAGCCACTAATCTATGGATTGAAAGTGACTGAGGCGATTGAATTTTTTTATGCTCCTCAAAAATGAGTTTTGAAGCAAAAAGAGAAAATGATAGTACATTGATCATTTGGTCCCATATCCAGAAAGAAATAGGTTTAAAAGGCTGTGTGCTTAATTGCATTGGTGCATTGATAGGTCTTAAACAAGCTGTTAAGGTAAAGTATGTAATATAAACGTAAAGAAACACCATTGAAAGAGGTGTTAGTGTAACACCCCGGCCCGAAAGGGCTGACGTGTCACAATAATATGGTTTCTGAACAAAAGACATAATTTTATATATTTACTTGTCAAAAGTATAATACATTAGATAAAAAAAACTTAAAGTTAATTTACACTAGCGTTTAGTAAGACACTGATGTTTTATTCCTCGATCTTAATCCCGCCCAAAGTAACTTGTGGACCTGTATGCAAAAATATAAATAACGGAATGAGCCGAATGCTCAGTACGGAATAATAGGCTTAAAAGAATTAATGTTTAATGCAACGAAATTTAGATTGAACTTACGATAATTTATACGATGCAAAATAACTTTATTAAATAAATTAAATCGTACCATATGGATATACCCATGAGCGAACATAAAACGTGACAATTTACTGGTAGCTACTCCTGCATATTTATCATATAAGATTGCGAGTTGGCATACCCGTTATCCATCTCCTTAATATTAATCCTAGGATCGATCCATACGCCTCCTAATAGCCATATGTACCACACTTGTACTTAAGAGACGCCGTGAACTGATCTCACCGTCACGGGTGGTGCATATGTTGTCGATGCCGCAACAACATGCTCGTGGGACACTCCACGAGAAGCGGCACTCAGGGTATCGGAATACAAATGATCTTGTTCACATAACTCATAGTAAATATATTATCGTAACATATATCCAAACATGCGATAATAAATACAATAAACATAATCTACCGCATGATGGCAAACTAAATTCAATACCATAGTCAGAATAGGAATTAAGTGGAAAGTCGCTTGAACCGATGATTTAATGACACGAGGAGTTTTTCAAGTATATGAAATTAATGGGTTTAGAACAAATGAATATGAAAGCCATAAGGAGTGGGGGTAAGAATCCGTACCATTAATGTTCCAAAGAAATGCTAACTTGTTTATGAGAGTTCAAGATTATCTACATAAAAGTTACATTTTATTTAGAATTATATTTGAAATTTCACGGTTGGCTCATTTAATAAGTACATACTACGCATGTGATTAAATTTTAAAGATAGTCTATTTAATATAATTAGTATCATTGACCATATTAAGTTTAATCGTCAAAATTTGAATTCTTCTGAATATTTTAAAACTTTATATGCATTAAAAATCATTTTTAATATTTATTTAAACTAATGTGTAGGAAGACCAAACTTCATTGGTTCATTCAACTATATATCCTTTTAAAATAAAAACATCTAAAAAAGTTTTCACACTATTATAAAATGAAGCTCTTGATTAAAGTAAAGAGACTGTATATTATTATATATTTTAGGAACTACTAAGTAAGTCAAACTTACGTTTAGATAAAAGATAAATCACATATATTCAAAATTTTACATAATAATACTTTTGTATAAGTTTAAATGAAGACATTGGGTGAACAATTCAATACAAATAATAAAATATTAATCATGTCATCTTTTACATATAAAGGGAAGAGAACTGAAAAACATTGATTCTCATATTATATTGCTAATTATTATTTGTAATAGTTACTTTATCAAAATTTATAAAAGGAAATAAACTCATTTAGGTTCACATGCATGTAAAGTAAGTTCATATTCTTTCATGACATACATATAAATATAATTTATCAAAAGGTGGATTAATCATAAATGTAACTTGAAATTTTCATGGTTCTTGTTAAAGTATAAAATGGAATTAGAAAGTATGGTTTACAAACTCCTGCCATGACTAAGATGGGTTTATGTGTTTGCCAATTAAACTAAGTTTCTATTAGTAATTTTTTAACCATACTAAGAATATTATATTAAAGTTACCCTTGCTACGTCTTTTTCAAGACTTCGGCGGTAAACGAGTAAGTTGATCGGAAAACTGTTTTGAGTTTTACAAGAGTTCCTGTACGTGATGAAGTGACCCAATATTATCAATAAGGTGAAGATAGTTAAAGGTAGTTAACAAGTTGGTGTTACCTTACGTTTAAGTTTAAGGACGGTAGTGATAAAGAGAAAGTTTGTCGGTTAACGTCGGTTCCGCTGTGATGTCGCGCGATAGTTCAAAGGTGGTGGGGGTTTGGCTATGGAGTGAAGAAGGTGAGTTAAGGAATTGTTTCGTTGTTTGGGTTCATGTCGCTTCACCGCAAAAGTGAACGGCTGCCGGAAGTTAACATCGAAAGGGTTGAATTAGTGTTGGAGGTGTGAGTATTAAAGATGTGGATACATGTATTTATATAAACGATTTCCTTCGCAGCGAAGAAAAGGGTTACCAAGTTGATAAGTTTGAATCTGGACAAATATATTTGTATTTGTTTGATTGTTTCTATCTCAAACTTGACTTTTAAGTTCTAATATTATCCGATTGTTTATGTGTTCTTTTAGTCATCATTTGCTTTTGCTTTTCCTTACTTTACATTTTTTTGTTGAATTACGCTTAACTTTACTTTCAATAACAAAAGTTTATTTTTATGGTTTTGTTTTATTATTATTGTTAAGTTTATGATTATATTACTTATTTTATGTCTTTTCTAGAAAATGATTTTTCATAAATGGGTCGCTACAGTTAGTCTCTACCAAAAATCTCGGTAATGATGGCAGAAATATAATAGTTTATCATACTCAAGTCTTATGTTTGTCTTATCTCCAGAAACAAAATGTCTGAATAAAAGGCATTCGGGTTCTGGAAAATGTGCTTTATGCTGCTTAATCATCTGGGTATTCATAAGTATGAATATTTCAAAAGCTTTTAGAGCAAACCCAAAGTCATTAAACTTAATCACTACTATACATCGTACAACTTGAATTACTGACTTGATCTAAATCCGTTTTTAGTCATATATTGTTCCTTCCTTGTGTGCGTCTCAATACCAATAAGAAACGGACCCCAGGGGACACAATGTATGTAAGCCTACAGATGTACTTGTGCATACTCATTCCCAGTAAAGGAATCTTGGTGCATCAATCAAAAATATCTATAAAAATTCTAAATTTTGATCGGCAACATAATGGTTTAAGTCAAGTTAGGGTGATACCGTAAAAATCAAATTAACATTGAACCGAAATTAGAGGCTAATAGTTTATGATATTCTGTGCTTTAATTGAACATTTAATCATATCACAAAAATACTTGAAAGTTTGTCATAATATTTAAGTGGACAACAATATCAATGACCGACTTAACATCAGTCATAATAACGCTGAAATATAAAACTGGGATGGAAGAGCAATTTGGTCAATATGATTCTCTGCTTAAACTCACAAAAATATGTATTGCTTTCGGAAAATAGGTTTTATTATTAAAATATTCGAAATTCAAAAATATTTTATTTTCTATTTTATTTTCTGCTTTATTTTTTGTTTTTCTGATTTAAGGGTAAATATTAGAAAAGAAAATACCAAAAAGATTATTATTTATTCATTTAAATATTATTTAATTCATTTAAATTATTTGATTTTAAGTCATGTGTTTTTTAATGTAAAACACGTTAAGATATTGCATCTTACTCCGCCGGGTAAGTTCGTAAGGTAAAGTTCATCGGGACACGGGTTTTGATGCATTATTTAATTCTTTTAAATTTAATTTGAAAAGGATTTTAATTTTAAATAATTATCCATTCGCTATCTATCTGGATAACGAATGAGGGTTATTTGGTTAACGACTTAGTCCAAATTCGTCATCATTAATTCGATTCCACTACTCAGTAACGAATGACTGTTGGGCCTAGATTAGATTGGTTTGCACTTAGCCTATGTGTGTGTTTGGGCCGCGTATGTAAACCGCGATCCCTTGGGATCTAGGTGGGCTTTTGGTTGTTATTGGGCTAGTGTATTGGTTCCCTATATATAGAATGCATTGTATAGGGTTTAGGGTTGTTCATCGAGTTGTTTGTTTTGGCCGTCTAAGTGCTTTACTAGACGGGTTTGTAATCACCGTGCTTAAGCACCCGACGTATAATAATACGTGTGTTTTGGAGCAACTATTTTGTTACTTGTTTGTGTTCTTTTGTGTTCTTGAATCACCTAGTATTGGAATTCCGCACCGATACTTGGTTTGTTGATATCATAATTGTAGTGATTCAGATTCGGGACTTAAAATTGGTATCAGAGCCTTTGACCTATTCATGCTCGTTATTGTGATATCAAGGATTCAAGATATTGATTTTTGGTGGTTGCGTTTGTTTTCCGGTGAAAAGGTGACCGGAGAAGAGAGACCTATTTTGGGAGAAGATTGGCTTTGGTTTGGAAAATAAATCAAATCCCATTTTTCTCGGAAGTTTGTTACATTAAAGATCTTGCCGATTGTGTGGTTCTCGGCCATTACTATCAGTTCTCGGCTAAACTGTTGACTTCTCAGTCAACGACTTGAGTTCTCTATCAAGAATTAAAGATCTCGGCCGAGTTCTTGGCTAATCTTAGTTCTCGGCTGAGTTTTATAGTTCTCGGTCAAGATTACTAGTTCTTGGTCAAGATTACTAGTTCTCGGTCAAGATTAGTAGTTCTCGGTCAAGATTATTAGTTCTCAGTCAAAGATTTGTGTTCTCGGTTAAAGATTTGTGTTCTCAGTCAAATCTCAGGTTCTCGGTCAACACTTTTAGCCAGTTCTCGGTCAACTCTTGGTCAACGACATTTTGCTCTCGGCCCAGTAATCTGTAACGTTGTTGGGCCTGATCAGTTTAAGTTTGGGCTTCTTACTTGGATCATAAGACATTTTGGACTTAAAAATAACTTTTAAAATGGATCAACTAACAAACCCAATCATGTGACCCCATAATAATAAAACGATCAAAGAAGCAGTCGTTTATCCAAACAAATGTAATCACAGAATCGGTTTCAAAACTAAAATCCAAAGATCCGATCGAGAGGTTACCTCTCCTGCACCAACAGTCAAGTGTATAAATCCAAGTGAATCCTTTACTTGAACCGACAACTTCTGGTTTCTAGGGTTTGTAACAAGCATACTGAAATCCTGCCATAAAGCGAAGATCATCAAATATTAATAACGAACTTCATATAGATATAAAAGACGCAAAATAATGAATATCAAGGTGATGAATATCTCACTTGATTCCATATTGGCTTGCCCTAATGGTAATGGTTCAACCAACTCCTAACTCCATCAAGAATTGGACTCCATAATGGGGACCACCACTCGTATACCCCGTCTCATGTCCCATGAGGGGTTTAGTGAATGGAAATTTCGCTTTGAGAAATACGTTAAGATGAAAGATCCCAAAGTTTGGAGAAGCATTGTTAGGGGGCCTCAAAAAATTACCTATCAATGTGACAACTCAACTGAGATTGTTGTTAAGCCTGTTTCCATGTATGATGATGACTTTGCTAAAGTTGAGGAAGATGAAAAGGCTCTTTCAACTCTAACCATGGCACTCTCACCTGAGATTGCCCTTGGCTTTAGAGAACTACAATCTGCTAGAGAGTTATGGGAGGCGTTGATTGAGGTGTATGAGGGAAACAAAGACATGAAAAGGAGTCGCCAAGACTTGATGCGACAAAAGTTCAACATGTTTAATCATGTTTTGGGGGGAAAGTTGGAAACTCAACTCCAAAGGTTCATAGCACTTGTGACTGAAATGAGATCAACAAGTATTTACCTAGCAACCTCAAAGATAAACAATAAGCTGGTCAACTCGTTGCCAAATAGTTGGGATATGAATGTTGCTGTCATCAAGAAGACTAAAGATCTCAACCGAATGTCTGTCTCTGAGATGATGGCTACTATCAAGGCATTTGATATGGATGACAAGAAACGTGCAATAAATCATGCGAACTCCTATAGTGCAGTACAATATTGCTTCCAACAATGCTCTTATTTCTCAAGACAGTTTCTCCATGTTTAAAGTTACTCAGCAACTTCCACCATAAGGAAACTTTCAAAGTTTAAACCTTTGCAAGGGCAATCATCCTTCACTCCTCCTCAACCTGCTCCAGCTTTCTTCACCAAGTCTGCTCAATCGTCATCCTCTGGCACTGATCTGGGTCAGAACTCCAGTAAGATTCCCTCTATTCCGAAGGAGACTCAGGAAAACATAGCTCTAATGGCGGGATTCATGAACTGTTACAATGCATTTCTAGCTGGAGACTTGGTCCAACCTGTAGTTGCTGCTGAACTCGATCAGATTCATCATGATGATGTTGAGGAAATGGACATCTCTTGGCAGATCGGCATGGTGGTTTTTCGTGCTAAGAAGTTCACTAAGAGGACAGGCAGAAACAACTGGAATATGCCTAATAATCAAAAGGTGGGTTTTAAAAAGGATACTCTGAGATGCTACAACTGTCACCAGCAGGATCATTTTGCTCGTGAGTGTACTAACCCAGCAAAGGAAGGAAACACAGAACTGGCACTGGTTCCAGTGGGTAATGCTAGAGGTGAGGCCAGAAGTAGTTCAGAAAATGGTGAAAGGGGTTTGGTTGCTCAACAATTCTCTTGGGATGATCAGATTGCTGCTCTCAACATTGGAAATCAGACTGCGAACTTCGCTAATGTTGAAGACACCGAAAAAGAGAATGCTGCTGAGGAGCAAGTCAAGGAACTTCAATTCGCATATATGGCTTTCACCTCTCCCAACTCATCTGAGGTAAGTTTTCAACCTTGTTCTCTAGATTGTGTTGAGAAGATAGTGTTATATAAGCTCCATAATGATAACTTAATTAGAGAAATGGAAAGAATAAAATCTGAAAATTTCAAACTTATGAAAAATGAAAAAGGCTTTCTTGATAAGATAAAAGCAAATCAAAAGGATTTCTCAAAGCTTAAGTCTGAATTTAGTTTAAAATGTTGTCATTACCTAGATGCCAAACAAGAAAGCGTTGAACTAACTGCTAAACTGGAAGCCTCCAAGTTAGAAATTTTAAATCTAACTAGCAAATTTTAAAGGGCTGAACTTGATATTAAAAAATTCGATGCCTCCAGTGAAGTAGTTAACTCAATGATTGAAAATCAATTATGGTGGAAAGAAAACGAGGGTGAAGGCATAGTATATAGTCAAGTTCCCCCACCCTATAATCAAAATTATGTTAGTATTCCTGTTACCAAAGAACAGGAAGAAAAGATAAAAGGGATGAAGTACGGCAAGCAATATTAATGTGGTGAAACTAGTTCTGTGAATGCTAGTGCATCTACTTCAGGAGTGAATGATTCTAAAGTTTTTGCTTCGTGTGCAGAAAAAGTAATTGTGAAGGAATGGACTGATGAGGACAAAGACCCTTGTTTTGAATTTAATAATGACTTTGTTTATGATGTTTCTTTAAAACTACATGTTTTGATTTATGTTTTTCCGACTGTTTGTGTAGGCTTTGTTTCAAAGAGCAAGGATTCTTGTGTGGTTGATTCTGTTAAAACTTTGAATTCTGATAATTTGGTTTTAAATAATATTAAAAATTCAAAAAATTCCAACAAATACTTACCACCTAAATTTGTTAAAGAGGGACGCTCTAATGAAAAACAAGGTGACAAGTTCAAAATTGTAAAACATGGTCCTCGCAATTTTAAGCAAACTGGTCCACACAACCAGTCCAGAAGAGGAGCTGCCTAAAATGATTTCTACATAAAACGTCAAACGTGTTTTAACTGTGGCACTCCTGGTCATATTGTCAGAAACTGTCCACATCGTTCATATGCTCCTTATTATGGATTCTATCAGAGGAATATGCCTTTTATGCCTCATAATTCGTACAGGCAAAGATTCAGGCATAATCAGGCTAATCCCTTTGACGATGATTGGAACCGCAACAAGTCAGGCAGGTCTAGTCCTAGTCTGACCAAGCCTGACATGTTTCGCAATAGGGTTAGAAAGTGTGCTTCGGTTTCAAAAACGAACACACATTTTAAACTGAAGCGGATAGAAAAGACAAAATCGCGTCTCTCTAGTCCAAAAACACTGGAGATGCAGCAAACCATTCGCACTTATAATGCCAAATCCTACAATGGTAGACATAAAATGGTTGCCCAAATCTCCGGTGAAAGAGCCTGCAAGCCAAATGTTTGATGATCAAAAGGATATGTCATGGCAACCCGTGACAACTTTAGATGAATCAGGTTTACCCAGTGTAACTATGGACTGGGTACCAAAATATAACTAATCCCGCGCTTTGTGCAGGGACAACTATGGATGAATATTATCAGACCTTGGTATGTTGATAGTGGTTGTTCCATGCACATGACATGAGACATTTCCCAACTTCATGACATCAAACATTCAATGTTGGGTATGTGTCCTTTGCAGGAGGAGAGAAGGGGAAGATTACTCAGAAGGGTACTGTAAGTAACGGTGTTCTAAAATTCAAAAATATTAATTTTGTTCCAGAACTGAAGCACAGTTTGTTGAGCGTTTTTCAAATCTGTGATAAAGACTTTTCAGCTCACTTTACTAAGAAAGAGTGCTTAATATTGAAACCTGGTATAATTATACCAGAAGACTGGATTCTTGTTCGATCACAAAGAAAAGATAATGCTTACGTGATCGACATGAACAAAAATGTTCCTAATGAAATAACATGTTTGTTTTCAAAAGTGTCGGAACACAATGCTATGCTTTGGCATCATTGTCTTGGTCATGCTAATACAAAAAACTTAAACCGTCTTGCTAAAAATGATTTGGTACGTGGTTTACCCATTAAAGATTTTGTTACTGTTGAAAAATGCGTGGCCTGTGCTTTGGGTAAACATCATCGAAAAACACAAAAACCGAAATTGATCAACTCCATTTCATCAGTTTTTCAATTGTTACATATGGATCATTTCGGCCCAGTTCGTGTTTTGAGTCTCTCACGCAGCTCTTACTGTCTTTTTATTACTAATGACTACTCACGTTTCACTTGGGTGTTTTTCTTGTCAAATAAGAGTGAAATTGCAGATTTGATCAAGAAGTTCGTGGTGCTCATGGAGAACCAACTGAATTTGAAGCTGAAGGGAATACGTTGGGATAATGGCACTGAATTCAAGAATGCGTCTTTAAATCATTTATGTTCAGAAAACGGGGTGATGCGTCAGAATAGCTCAGTGCAGACACCACAACAAAATGGTGTGGCTGAAAGGATAAACATAACTCTTATCGAAGCAGCAAGGACTATGTTGTGTGATTCCAAGCTGCCATTGTTCTTCTGGGTAGAACCTGTTAATACGGCATATTATGTTCAGAATCGGGTGATAATCAACAAATCTAAGACGAAAACTCCATATGAGATTGTTTATGGTCACAAACCTACTGTTGCACATTTCAGAGCATTTGCTTGTCCTTGCACTTTACTGAACCTAGAGTCTACTCCAAAATTTGGGGCCACAGCTGATGCTTGTTACTTTGTTGGCTATGCGGGTAATACAACATACAGAGTCTACAATAAGTTAACCAAGCAGATTATAGAGTCCTGTGAAGTTCGTTGGTTGGAAGAAAACGAGACAGATGCTCGTGTTGGTCCAGACTGGTTATTCGACTACAATGAACTATTCAAACCGTTCAACATGCTTCCTGTCACCAACTCAAACATCTCAGGTGAAACTTCCGTAGACATTGTGAAAGAAGATTAAAATGCCGTGTCTCATATATCTCTAGTTCTGGATGATGATTTGACATAACCAATAGATGTCACTCCATCCATGCCTGTAAATCAACCAGAACCCGTCACAACTCCATCATCTTCTCCAACTCCATCAGAAAATACTTCATCAGTTGAGGGGGAGATTCCTATTCGTCAGATTATAAGGAGCACACTCTTTCTTGATGTTATTCCAGATGAATAAGTCGCCGGTACCTCGTACTCACACAGTACAACGACCTCTGGATGGAAGAACCCTCTTACTGATATTGATGAGAATTTTTCAAACTTACACTCTACCTATGATGTTTCCGTTCACTCCATTCCATCGAGGATTCAAAAAAATCATCCAGTTGAGAGTGTCATCGGTCCTCTAGAAACAGGTGTGTCCACCATAAGTCAGACGAGACACATCAACAAATGTTTATTTTCCTGTTTCATTTCCCAAATTGAGCCAAAGACGGTAGAAATGGCACTTCAAGAACCAAGTTGGGTTGACGCTATGCATGAACAGTTGAATCAGTTTGATAAGTTGAAGGTGTGGAGATTGGTTGAGTTGCCGGCAGGAAAGAAAGCTCTTGACACGAGATGGGTATTCTGAAACAAACAAGATGACACAGGGGTTATTGTTAGAAACAATGCACAGTTGGTAGTTCGTGGTTTTCATCAAGTTGAGGGATTAGATTAAACTAGAAGTTTACGCTCCAGTGGCTAGACTTGAGGCAATCAGAATCTCTCTGGCCTACGCGTCATTCATGGGATTCACTGTATATCAGATGGATGTCAAGACATCGTTTCTGTATGGGGAAGTCAAAGAAGAGATCTACGTGGATCAACCACCGGGTTTTGTTGATTCCAAGAAACCGAATCACGTTTAAAACTTAGACAAGGCGTTATACGGGTTACATCAGGCTCCTCGGGTATGGTATGCTACATTAACCACACATCTTCAAGATCATGGCTACAAGCGAGGAACCATTGATCAAACCTTGTTCCGAAAAACTGTCGGAAAGGATTTGATTGTAGTCCAGATCTATGTAGATGACATTATTTTCGGATCCACCAGTGTTGAGTTGTGCACAGAATTTGAAGAAGTAATGAAGAAAAGATTTGAAATGAGCTCGTTGGGTGAGATGACAACATTTCTAGGGCTACGGGTTCGCCAAAGCTCGGCATGAATTTTATTGCATCAAGGGAAGTATGTTGAGGATATGCTCGCAAAATTTTAGTTTCAAGATTCCAAGAGTGCTAACACTCCCATGGCGGAAAGTCCTTTACTGTCATCTGATCCGGAAGGAAGTCCCGTAGATCAAACATACTATCGATCAATGATCGGGTCTCTGATGTACCTCACTGTCAGTCGTCCTGACATCATGTTTGCAATATGCCAGTGTGCTCGTTTCCAGGCTAATCCTAAACTCTCTCATTTAACAATTGTTAAACGTATTTTTAGATATCTGAAGGGACAACCGAAGTTAGGTCTTTGGTATCCCAAACAATCAGAAGTTGATCTGTATGTTTTTGCTGACAACAATTATGGTGGAGATGACAATGACAGGAAATCCACATCTGCCGGATGCCAGTTCTTAGGAGATCGTCTCATTTCTTGGCAGTGTAAGAAACAACAAACGATGTCCACCTCCACCGCCGAGGCGGAGTATGTTGCTGCATCAGCTTGCTACTTTCAGGTTATCTAGATGTAAAACCAGCTCTTGGATTACGGTTTGGAATTTCTTGATACTCCAATTATTTGTGATAATGATGCTTCCATTGCAATTGTGAAAAATCCTGTTCAACCGAAAATTGGTTCATCTTGAACAATTATTTGTGATAATGATGCTTCGATATTAAAATTCATTTTATTTGTGACTGTTATGACCGAAAATTGGTTCATCTTGAACAAGTTCACACTGATAACAATGTGGCATACTTATTTACAAAACCGGTCGGAACAGCCAAATTTAATGTGCTTGTGAGTTTTCTTAAAATGCTTTGTTTCGAGGATTGAGTCTTTTTGAGAATAAATTTATACATATTTGTTTAACTTGCATAAATTTAGAGGGAGAAAAATGAAAAAGTCAAAAATAGTGTGCGTGCGTTGTTTTCTTTGAAAAACCAAAAAGTCAAATATAGTGTGTGTGCGCGTTGTTTTCTTTATTTAAAAAAAGGGTTTGCTTTTCAAGATTCACTATCGCTTAGAATTATGTCGGTTGCTCAAGTTTGAAGGACATATACTTGTATATGGTTGGTCCAATGTTCTACTCGTAGACTCACAGGATAGCCATTTACCTAAAGGCTGAAAGTATCCGGGGCGATTGTGATGTGTTTTATGTTTTTTATTCTTTCACTTAAAATTATGTAGGTAACTCTGAGCTGGAAGGACATGTATCTTCATACATGTTTGGTCCGGTTAACCACTTGTGGTCATACAGGATAGCCATTTACTTGAAAGCTTAACGTGACCGGGGTGACTGAATTCTTAATACACGTGTTTTCTGTAACTCCTTGGGAAATGATATTACTATTCAGTTAATAGCTTTTCAGAAGCTTCAAAATATTTTAAAAATGAAAATTGATCCAACCTTTGGAAAATGATAGGTAAATTGTTTTTGTGTGCCTAACGGGTGAAGTTATTAAGCTTTAAAGGCTCTAGAACAGTCATTGATCTGTATGGTAGCTTTCCATGATGCGTAAAAGTTGAAGTGATATACACTAAATTTGCTAAACTTACTGTGGAGAGTCATTTTGAAGAAATGTGCATGTCTCCATATACATCTCTCCGAAGGATAGGCAGAAAAAAAATTACCCAGTCATACACGAGCCCGTTAGTGTCTTGATCACCAAAAATATTGTGTTATTAAATTATTGATAAAAGAAAAGGTACAAAAGAGTTTATTTTATCTTATTAAAATCTTTGTCTTAAATGTTTTAAAAGCTTCGAGGGTCAAACTAGAACTACAGAGATGAGGGTACACAAGTAAGTCCTGTCATGTCTCGAATGAAAGGCATGTAAGTCCACTGGCTTGTAAGTCCAATGTTCAACCTTAAAGCTTAAATTATTGCTCGTTTATCTATAAAAACCTTTTGATCAAACACTAGGGAGTTGGAGTCAAATTGGGGTGATCTTGGGAAAGCCAAATACGCTTTGAGAAGAGATAAGAGGCATCAGAAGTCCATGAGTGATGTCCATCTAAGCTTTATGCCGAACTGAACTTAACTCATATCACTGATGCAATGAAAATCATGCTAAGTTTGTTATACCTGCTATCAACCTGTTTCTTTATGTCATAATAATGCTGAACATGAATCCTAGTGACAGCCTCTTAAACAATATGATTCCATGTTCGGATCTTCTCATAAAAGGTGGCGTTTTTACAAAAACTGAAATTTGATCCCAAATTGACAAAATTCAAGGGGGTTCTTTTGTACGTTAATCTTATTTGTATTCCTTTTATTAATTTTATTTTATTTTATTTTGTTAGTTTTTTTCTCGAAACTACTCTCCTCGGAACATGTGTTTTGACTGGGTCCTTTTAAATGTATTTTGTTTAAAAAATTGGTATTGGGGTGGATGTCGTTTATACGGGTTAACGTGTTTTTGGGCTGACTAATTGTTTTGGGCTTGTTTAGGGGTTCTCGGCCCACGTATGTTGGGGGTATAAGTTGCCCCCAACCTCCATTATTGTTCTCAATTCTTTCAAAACCCTCCATCTCTCTCAAACCATCTTGCCTGCCGAGAACTGTCTTCTACATAATCTAGTCACATTCAGCTGTTATTACTATTCGTGTTTGTTAAATCACAGGTAAATGAGCAAAGGCTCAAGCTAATGTTTTTGTGAGATTTGTGTTCTTAATGTATTTTCCAGATAAGTAGTTTGATAATACAGACGAACGAAGCAACATGGGATTAGTGATTGATGATCTCGATTAGATGTATCAGGGTTAATTGTTGGAAATTTCAAATGAGTCTGTTGCAGGTTTCATGAAGTTTTCGGCTATCTTGGAGAAGACGACACACATTCCAAGAAGAAACCCAAAGGGTTCTCTGTCCCCAGCTGTCAAGGAGTTCTCAGTTGACTTTCTTTGACCGAGATCTCCTAACCTTGACCGAGAACTCATGTTCTTGGTTGACTATTGTTGACCGTAAACGCTTGATTTGGCCGAGAACTCATGTTCTCGGACAACCTGGACAAAGAACATTTGATTTTGACAGAGAACATATATTATTGACCGAGATCACCCATGTGGACAAGAAACTCACTGTTAGGCCTGATTTACTTGCATTATGTTTATCTTTGATCTTATGAAATGTTGGGCCTGATCATTATTCTTATGGTCCAATCAATGAGATCATATGCTTAAAAATTAACTTGACTAACTTACTTTAAAAATAATAACTATAGTCAAGTTTATATTTACTAACTTGACTCGTTTGGTGCAGTAATGGCTGATCATGCCCCGTTAAAGTTTGTGGACACACATAACATGGCTGGACACTTATTTGATCCACTGTTAGCTCAAAAGGAGTTCAAATCTATGATAGTCGGCCTCAACACTTGCAGGATTTCTCATGCATTACGAGAAAACCCTGTAATATGCAGTAATATGATCACTGATTTTTGTAATAATGCCTCAATCAATCCATGAGGTCCAGATGGAGTTATGTCGATAGACTCCAAAGTACAAAAGAAGCCAGTTGTCGTCACAGTGGCCATTATAAGGGAGGTGCTTTCGTTTGGTGATCAACCTGATTACCCGACCGAATACTCTACTACTGGTGTTTCTGAGATTCTCACCAGGATGGGTTATGAGGGTACTTATCCTCAAGCAATCAAGAAGTTATTTCACCCATACTGGAGGTTTTTGATACACACGTTCTTCACATGCGTGTCGGGAAGAAAGAGGGGGGGGGGGGGTCTAACGAGATAAGTCATACTCAGGTGTCTGCTATTGTTGCTCTGATCATGGATTGGAATTACAACTACTCCAAGTTTGTTTTCAATGAGATGATGAGAAATCTGAAAGGGAAGAAGAAAGAAATGTTTCTCATGTATCCAAGATTTCTACAGATGATTTTCGACTCACACTACACCGACCTCGTCAGATCTGTTGATACTTTAGATATGAAGTCAATGAGACACAACTCGTTTGGGTTAATGAAACAGTCCAGGAAATGATCCAAAATAGTCTATCAAGACCTTCATGCTCTTGAAAAATTTGGCAAATTTGCCGAAGCAGAAGCTGCTCCTGCTGTTGCTCAAGTGGCTGAAGAACATGCAGCGCCAGATCAAAGGCGTGTTGCTACTTTTGAGATCTCTGATGATGAAGATGAAGAGATGGAACACCGAGACACCGCTAATGCTCTTACTGCTGAGCAACTAGCAGATTTTGAGACATTTAAAGAATTGCTACAGTCGACTGCATTGAAGCCTCCTCAATCAGTTGTTGTATATGAAGAAAATGATGATATCCCCGAGGAACCAGCCGCAGATATCATTCCACGCAAACGAAGGAAGAAAGATCCGAGAACCGGCGTGCTGGTCAGTGAAGATGAAACAACCACATCGTCGAAAACAACAAGCCCATGGCAAGAATCTCATCAACATGAGTCGATTACTCCTGAGACTCATGTTGATCCAAGCCCATTCACTGCTGAGACTCAAACTCAAGATCAGATCCTTGACGATATAGCTCATGAGTTCGAGTTTGAGACTGACATTCAGCATACTGATGCTCCCTCTGACTCATTTGGCCCAGTAAATCAAGGTCAGTCAAGTTCTGGTGTTTCTGATAAAGTTGCTCAGATTCATGCCATGCAAGAAAACTTACTACAAAACAAAGGCAAGGGTATTGTGCTTGAAGATGCTCCAGTTGATGTACAAGCTCTTCAACGTCGAGTATTTGAACTCGAATAAGACTCAGTCGTTAAAGATGTACGCATTCAATAATTGGAAGCCAGTAACACTGATAAAGACTCCAAGATTAAAGAGCTTCAATCCAACATGGGAGAATTAACTGATATCTACCTAGACCTCCAACAGAAACTCGTTCAGAAGGTTGGAAATGAATTCAAGAGCAGTTCTGATGTAATGTCAAAGATGCCCAACGATGATCAAGGCGTTAGCTCTACTTTTCATTCCGTTGAAAACATAGATGATTATGAAACGCTAAAACAGTATATGTCTGCACCTCCAATCACCAAAGAAAAATCAGACAGAGTTCAAAAGAAGCTACTGGTGATGAAAAACTCCAATCAAAATGTTGAATCATCTGATCACCCAGATAGGTTCGTTGTCACCTTTTCCAGAGAGGTTCTCAGATAAATACGGGGATCGATCTGGTGTTGTGTCATGGGGTTTTGATGCGGAGAAGAACATGTGGTGGGTCAAACGAAAGTCCATTACTACCGATTACTATAATAAGATGAAAGATTTCGGATCCTGGACTAAGGTGGATCTCAGTGACTTGATAAACTCTCCATTTCACAACCCAACTAATGACAAGCGTGGCAGAGATTTTGGAACTTTTGGAGAAGTCAAGTTGACAGGGGCTTTCCGAATATGTCAACTGCAGAATCTTTTTTAAAGAAAGCAAAGGGGGTCAAGGATCCAAGGACGGGAAAGACAATGGTCAACGTTATGTGGCCTGCTACAAACAAGGCCACTCATATTCATGTTCCTAAAGTTATTCCCGATGGTACTCTATATGACATGAGATTCTGGATGTTTGATAGTGAGACTGCCACCATTGTTATACTTTTGAAGAAGGGCAAAGGGCAGTACAGATTTATTGATCCAAGAGATTTGCTAAATCTAGGTGAGAAAGAAATCAAGACTCTCAGTACATTCCAGATAATAGCTGACCCGATCTTTGAAACGGCTGCTAAAGAATACACGAGCATGGTCGCTTCTATTATTAGGTGCAAGTTTTGGGCTGGTGCATGGAAAGATGCTGACATTGATTACATGGAGCATGATTGAAGACCAAGCTAAAAACCAAGGGGGAGATTGTTGGGCTTAGATTAGATTGGTTTGTAATTAGTCTATGTGTGTGTTTGGGTCGCGTATGTAAACCGAGATCCCTTGGGATCTCGATGGGCTTTTGGTTGTTATTGGGCTAGTGTATTGGTTCCCTATATATAGAATGCATTGTATAGGGTTTAGGGTTGTTCATCGAGTTGTTTGTTTTGGTCGTCTAAGTGCTTTAATAGACGGGTTTGTAATCATCGTGCTTAAGCACCCGACGTATAATAATAAGTGTGTTTTGAAGCAACTATTGTGTTACTTGTTTGTGTTCTTTTGTGTTCTTGAATCACCTAGTATTGGAATTCCGCAACAATACTTGGTTTGTTGATATCATAATTGTAGTGATCCAGATTCAGGACTTACAATGACCTCATTCGTTATCTGATTGATAACGAATGAAGCATGAAATTACTTTAATTCGTTATGATTATTCATGTATTACTAATTCGTTACTGGTGTCTACGAATGAGGTAACGAATTAGCTCATTCGTTAATTTTGAATTAACGAAATGGCTTATTCGTTGTCTTGGAATGCGTGAAAGTTTGTCATATATAATGAATAGGTTTAGAACGAATCATCTCATTCGTTCACATCACTATTCATCTTCCCTAACAAACCTTTGGCAAAATTTTTAAGAAATCTCGAACTCCATTAAACTCAGTTTTGAACGTCATCTTATACTCAGAAGGTAATTGCGATCAAAACGTAATAAATTTCGTCAAAAACCATTAACATTTCAAGGGTTAATTAGTAGATTATCGTTTCGGTTTTTAACTTATCAACATAACTATAATTAAACCAAGTTTTTACCAAAAAGGTTGTAATGAATCGGTTATCGAGGGTATTGCGAGCTCATTCATGCTCAATCTTAGAAATTTCATCGTCTAACATGGTTTAATTGAATATGATAGTGCATGTTGACTATCAGAGTTCATCTCAATTTTGACTTTGACTTAGGATAGTCAAAGTTGATAATTATTGGTGGCGTTTCGTTATAGATTTAACGAATGGAAACCCATTCGTGTTCAAATTCCACTTGTTAAGTTTATGATAGCGAATCAACTGTTTCGTTTGTTTTAATAAAGAATGACCTCAGACTCGTTATGGTTAATTCGTTACCCTTCCATTAGTGATTCGTTATGGTTAATTTTCTTTAATTATTTATAACGAATTAAGCAATTCGTTATAGAGAATGACCTCATTCGTTATAAAGAATGAACAAAGAAAATAACGAATGGCACTTTGAATTAAAAACAAAATTTTTTATTACTTATTAAATAATTTATTAATGATCGTTTTTACTAATTCTAGGGTTTATGTATTCTCAGATATGGCAGATGAAAATGTCCAGGATGCTCCCATAGCTGATTAGTAACAAGTTCAACAACCACAAGAACCTGAACTCCCGATGTTGCCATTTGATAAAAAAGCACAACATCTGTGCTTTCGTTCAAGATAATTTTGCTGACGAGGACATATTTCGAGATATTATTGCTTTTATCCAACGACCTCAGATAGGTTATGCTGTTTCTGCTGATACAACGGTCCACTTCAGCGTTGTTCGACCGTTTTAGAATTCGGCTCGTTATGTTGAGTCTGAAAACCATATCGTCGCCGAAGTCAACAAGAAGCCGGTAATTTGGGGTTATCAAACGGGTGTTGCGTTTTGTGGACAATATGGAAAACCCGTGTGAGTTTGATAGGTCATTGATTCGGGGGTTATTTCGTTGTGTATTCTATGCGGGTGACATTGAATGTTCCTAGTATAACAAGGCTTACTTGTACGCCTCGTACAAGTATCTCCTACATGTTCTTATACATAGCCTTGGGGAGACGCAAGGGTGGATTCGACGAATGTCGGATAATGTTGCAATCGACATTCGTAGCTCTGATTTTGAACAAACCGTTCAACTTATCTGAGCTGATCTTCTATCATCTTAAGGAAAACTGCTTGGTCAAAAACTGATGCAGTAAATTCCTGATGTATCCACGATTCGTGAAGTTGATCATTCAGGACTTGATTCTTGTTTTGGATATTGATATGACATTGAGAGACGATGTGCTGAAGTTGGAGCACATGAACGCAGATACGATGATGAGGATGAAGTCCTATATGCAGGAGACGCCGAGGACCAAACGTTTGATTATGAGTATGTTATTATTGTTATTATTGTTGTGCATTCAATTGGTTTAGATTTACGTTGATCAAAACGATTAGTTTGTCAGTTGCTATAATAATTGCTCATAGGACTGTTTTGACTAGTTGAATTCAATGAAGCATGCAATTGCCCTTAGTTGAGTCACACTGGTATGGATGTTGATAACCAGTGTCGTGTGTTAGTGATTGTTGGTGCCTAATGTTTAGGTCGTTAGTCAGTCCGTGTTAACCATTGATAGTTAATATGTTAGGTTGCTTGAGATTATGGTTCGTGTGCATTTTTGAACCCCGGGTGTGATTTGCTTTTATTAATGCTTGAATTTGTTTAAGTGATAATCATATTGAAACTTAATCTCATTTACTTGTATGATCAGCACTACCAACCAATTACTTCATAATATTAGAAATTAGTTACACGATTACATTGACCACATACTCCTTGTGTTCGACACCCTACTTACCCTAGCTTGCTTAGGTGATTAGGAATTTGATTTAAATGTTTTTGACTAGATAGTGACAGTCTAGCATCACGGGGTCATGGTGTTGGTCCTGAATGTGGTGGTCATGGGGGGGGGGGGCTGGTTCTGAACATGCTCATGCTACTGAGGCTGCCAAACAACTCCAGGAACCACAGAGAAACGTTACCCAAGTTTGGGAACTCCGTAGCATTTTTCATACGTTTCACTGTATTTTTATCTAAACTCCTCGCCTTTTTTACATGCATGCCACAGACGGAATCCAGGTTGAGAAAACCTAACTTGCGCCCGATGGCTGTAATAAAAGATCCACAAATAATCTCACCATCCTGCCTTTTCCTATGAAGAGTATCAAAATAAGAAGCCACACACCATGCAAGGTTGCAATTAACCAAATTCAATAAACAATATAAGTAAAATAGATCAAGTGAGGTGCACCACTCCCTATCATTCCCAAGACCAGTTTTAGCGCACGCGATGACCTTGTGTAGGTATCGATGAAGAGGATCTATAATCGAACTCAACCTAGCCTTTATCTTAAATGGGCCGGTACCAATCTGACCCTAAAACTGTGTCACAGTTTGGTCATTCTCCACAAATATACCCTCCTCGAACTCCGGACAAAGAATATGCTCCTCTGTGTACAAACCAGATTCAATAGCAAACTCAGGTAATGTCATCCCATGATCCTTGCCAGATAAAAAGAACATCACGCTGTTATCTGCATGCATGTAAGGCCCCGATCCTGGTGCCCTACATTCGCGTTGGATTTACACAAAAACACAGTTCTAAATATCAGAGTTAATTTAAACTTTCGCGGAATAGTATAATAAAGGTCAACCATCCATTACAACATTCATAACTTGTCTTATTAAAACATAACATAAAATATATCACCAAAACATCATGACAAGTCTTCAGATGCCAGCCTCTTCAGATCATGCCACGCGTCCCCCTCAAGCTAGTTGTCTCAGTCTATTCACCTGCGTGCATACTAAAACTCAGCTACGTAGAGTGAGTTCTAGTTAATCAGGAAACATACAATACATTCACATACTTACATACATACGTATCCGAAGATACATATACATACTTAGCATGTTACCTTTTTTTCGTTCGTACATATACATATACTTTCTTTCTTTCATACTTTCAATATACATTCTTTCATATCGTCACACTTTCATACTTTCATAATACATACATAACTATCTTTACCATCTCAGATATTAGTAGGGCCTGGTCCATTTCTTCACTATCTTAGATATTATTAAGGTTTGGTCCCTTTCTTCTCTATCTCAGATATTATTAGGGTCTGGTCACTTTCTTCTCTATCTCAGATATTATTAGGGTCTGGCCCATTCTATCTCAGATATTAGTAGGGTCTGGAACCCTTCTTTCCTTTCAACCATTCATACATATCTTTACACATACATTTAACTATATAATTCATACATACTAATAATCATTCATTTATCATCCATACATTGGCCATAACTCACCTCCCCTGGCGATGCGTGCAATATCCGAAGATCGTTCACACACCCCGACCAAAGGTGGCGGAACATGCCGGGGTGCAACCGATTGCCCAAATACACAAGACACTATTTAAAGTGACAATATTTAATCAACTCATTTTATTTCATAAATCAATAAACAACACATCTCGTTCATATAAACAAATTTGAAAACAAGTAGCAATCATATTGTTCGTTTTACTAATACCCTAATAGTCTTGGTAATGTTTTTCGTCAAGTAATCGAGTCAACAAAAGTTAAACCTGTAACATTTCATAAAATAAAGTTTGTCAACACAAAGGATGGTGAGAAATTCATAAATTTGAGCATATAAGTATATAATAATAAAAAGCCACAAAACTTGTATACAAAACAATAAATAAAAGCAACAATATGGATAATATGAGATCTCTAATACATTAGCGACACCTGCCATAAGAGAATACCAGATGGTTCAGGATTTTAATATGAGATCGTTAATAAGAATACATTAACGGCACCGTCTATAAGAGAATACCAAATAGATTCGGATTTCATGAGGTCGTTAATAAGAACACATTAACGGCACCGTGCTATAAGAGAATACCAGATAGTTCACAGATTTATAAATCAACCAACCAAAAGCGGTAAACACATAAGCACATAAGAATGTAAGCATAGAACACCAAATCGAGCATTTATTTACGTAAAGTATACAATCACGTTTGTGGGTTTAATATTCTAGTAAATAAAACATTTAGTTTGATAAGTTTGAAATATCACCCCAAAATGAAAAATGGAAAACAGTGTATGAAAGTATTCACCTCGATTGATGAACCAAGAAATAAATAGATAAATGAATGAATCTCGAACGGTAAACGAACAGATCCGACTTGAAACGATAACCTTAACTATAATAAATAATATAATATATATTAATGAACTTGAAACCATAATGAAATTATAGTTGAAATCGTAAATGAAATCCTTAACGAGGGGTTCGGTTCTATAATAGTTACCGGATAACTTGTTAACGTGCTTGAACTTATACTTAGTTGATTATCAAAGAAAATGATATCGTATTAATGAGCTTTAAATGATTACAAATATTAAATAGAAACTAACCGCGTTTAAATCTATATTAACGAGTTTGGTTTTTTAAACGAGTTTAACGATATTATAATATTATAATAATGGTAATACCAAATAAAATGATAATCATAATAATAATAATATTAATTATAATAATAATACTTATAATAATCTTTTGAAATAGTATTCAGAATAATAATAATAATAATAGATTTGTTAATAATAATAATAATAATAATAATAATAATAATAATAATAATAATAATAATAATAATAATAATAATAATAATAATAATAATAATAATAATAATAATAATAATAATAATCGTTAAAATAATGAGTTTTATATATTTAAATAGTTTTATACTAATTATACGACTTTTTACAACGATAACACAAAATCGGTTTTAACGTGGGACTCGAACTCGGGTCTTAACGAGACGACTCAACAATCAAATCCCGAAATAGAATAAGTTAACAATCCAATTCCATATTTTATATAACAAATTAAAACAAAACTTTTCTCCAATATAAAACAACTCCATACCCATTCAACCCGTTTCAAAGTATATAACCAACAATATAACCGATTATTAACGATTTAAATCTGACAATCGATATACGAAAACTGATAGTACTAAAACCTAAATTAATTTACATATTAGATGTTCACGAGTCGTGACTCTATACCGGGAAGGAACCGAGCCGAAACCACCGGAGACGAAGAAAAGAAACTGCCGGAGAGAGAGTGAGAGAGAGAGACGGAGAGAGAGAGAGAGATAGACAGAGAGCGAGAGTGCGAGAGAGATAAAGACGGAGAGAGAACTGGGAGAGAGGTAGACGGAGAGAGTGAGAGAGAAGGAGAAGCGGTGCACGGCGGTTTCTCCGGTCGCCGAAAAAGCGTCCAGGTGAGGGAACAGGGGGGGCGACTGTGATGGGGTTACCGGGAAGACAAGAAGGGAAAAGGGGAAGTGGCCGGAGGTGATAGGGTCGAAGAAGATGGTGTTGCAGGGTGGCCGGAGGTAGGCTGTCGCCAGAGTTTGTCCACCGGAAAACCGAAAGAGGGGAGAGAACGAGGGGGTTCGGTGGTCGATTAGAGGGTTATATAGGCCAAAGGTGTCGGTTAGGGGTCGCAATGGGTGGTTATAATGGTTAACTAGTGTTGGCCGGAGTTCCTCGCTGGAGCTCGCCGATCGCCGAAAAACGGCGCCGGAACAAACGAAAGAGAAAGAGAGAGCGGCTGTGGTGTTTATGATGTTAGGTTTAGGTTTTTTTGTTTATATATATATACATATATATATATATATATATATATATCACATATTTTCAAAAACACCCCCCTTAAGTTTCAATCAAGTTTAAATACGAATTTAAAGATTCTTTTAACTTGTAACGACTTTACGCTAATTAGTTTGAACTTATGTTTTTCTTAACAACACTATATTATGACAAACATCGGTTTATTTAAGATCGAGGTCTATAATATTATTATATAATAATTAAATAAGGTTCTAAAAAAATGTTGAGTCGGTTTTACGAAATAAAAGTTTACAAAACTAATACAACTCGAGACCCGAATTTGATAAATGTCACAGAATCCCCAACTTTTTGGAAATTTCATCCCGAAATTAAAATAAATTTGAAAAAAAAGTAATTATTAACGAATATTGTCTTTAGTAAGATAATTACATGAACAAATTTCGTCAAATCCTTGCATGACTCGAAAAACGCTACAAATGAGAAACATAATAAAGGCACTTATATATAGGATGTATTGGCGGCGTATCCAACTTGCCCCTATCATGATTCGCATTTCTATCGTTTTTTTCTGCCATATATTCTCGGGTCTAAGTAATCGCACACAATGGTACTAGCTATGACTTCCATACGGGAATTTCGATAATTAATTGTGCACCCAAAATTATTTAGATCGTCGTATGGTCCACATGGCTCGTCCATTGTGTGGTTTAAGAGACATATTTATTTTGAAATATTTAACATAAATGTGTAAATAAATTTCTTGAATTTTACCAATATTCACAAAACAGTACTAGTGGTTGAAAATTTCGGGATTGACTTTTTAATAAGTAGGAAAATGGGATACATAAATGAAACAATTTACAGTCTTAGAATATAACCAAGGCGGAAATAACAATTTTGGTTTAGATAAGTAAAAACGATCGAATAAAAAAAATCTAGGGTAGACAATATGAAATGAGATTTGAAGTCAAAAGTCATCAAGATAATTGTCAAGTCTATACATTGAGGCACTAAATAACACCGATAAAAGGAAATGAGAAATCCAATCTATGAAAACGAGAATCCATAGAGTGAAAAAAAAAAAAGAAAAATCCGATAAGTGTAAAGGAGAAAACCCAATTGGGGAGTACATGAGGTCGGGATAAATAACGTTACACCTTAATAATAGCGTACGATGAGTTTCACACGTGAACAAACTTGAGGTTATAAGTATTTGAGGATATGATTACATGAAATCATGAGAATGAGGTGAGTTTCTTTGGGGTGACGCATGCGTGTATCAACATAAATAAAATAGCATTTGATTAACCAAAACAATCGATGAAATGTGATAAAACATGACTACGGCCACTATTGTGAAACCAATTATATAATCGTCATTATAATAACTGTTTCTAATAGCGCCAAAACTTGTAGACAGCCACACATAGGCCGTTAATAATCTCATCAAATGAAAAAAATTCGCAGTAATTGTGGGACTCGAATTAATGTCGAAATATGTAAATCGTGTGTCATATAGAATGAAATTGAAAAATGAAGTCTTTAAGTAAGGCCGTTCATTCGTTCCCATAAAATGAATATATTAATAATATAACCTCGCAATAACGCGTAGCTAGAGAAAAGTTTTTCTCAATATCGAAAGTAAATCTTGTAAGCCAAATTGTTAAAGAAATTTGTATACATAAGGCCGTTGTGATAAGGATAAATTATGAAGAAATGATGCTTATGAGGATAGGGGGTAATAGTTCGCGTAAATCGTTATTGAACAAAAACTCATGACACAAAGTCTAGTATATATGGGGTATTTATAAACGCGTCCCAAAAAGATTTACAAGGTCATGATCATTGCGTTTATGCAAGATAAGGAAAGTTGTAATTTATTACTAAATAAATCCCGCATTCAGCATTCAAAATGAAACCTCGTATTTATAAAGTTTTTAAGAGATTTATCACCTTAGGTGACAATATTAAAAATCTTGAAATCACACATATAATCGTTTTACAACCTTTGAAAATAAATCCTCATAATCAATTTTTTTTGTCATGACAATACCATATATATATATATATATACATATTTTTAGAGTTTATAATTTAAAAGTGATTATTTGAACACATAAGGTTGTTATAAATACACTAGTTGTATATATATAACTAAAAAAATTAGGGAAAAATGAAACTTGCATGCGTAGGGAGGGGTTTCAGGCTTCGTACGGTGAATGGTTTGGAAATTGTAAGGCCCCGGTCCCGGTAGCCCTATTTAGCGTCGGATTTACTCATAAACACAGTTCTTACAAATCAGAGTTAATTAAAACTTTCACGGAATATAAAACTTTAACCTTTAATTACAAAACATTTATTCTTTTCTTTAAAACCAACTTAAAACATCATATTTTAAACATCGTTTCTTCCATCTTCAGATGCTAGCCGTTCAATCCATGCCATGTGCCATCCTCAAGCTAGTTCTTTAATCTGCTCACCTGCGTGCATACTAAAAGTCAGCTATGCTGAGTGAGTTCTAGTTAATCAGGCGACATACAATACATACACATATCTTACATACATACATATCTTAACCTTATATAAATATCCATAAGAGGAATGTCACATAATATCTATTAAAAGAACTATTACTATCACCCCTACTATTTATATCTCCATAGAAGGACACTCTCTCTATATATATATATTCTCCATCAAAAGGAAAATCCTATATACTTCCATAGAAGGAACACTATGCTTTCCATTAAAGGAACACTATGCTTTCCATCAAAGGAACACTGGGCTTTCCATTAAAGGAACACTATGCTTTCTATCAAAGGAGCACTATGCTTTCCATCAAAGGAACACGATGCTTTCCATCAAAGGAACACTCTATATATTATCCGTAGAGGGAACTCTATATATAAGTTATCATTTAATATCCATATAAGAGGACGATCATCACTATTCTTGGCATTACGTACAATATCCGAAGATCGTTCACGTATCGACAAGCAATCATCCTTACACTACATGAAATATTCATATCTTTATTATTAACCTGACAATACGCGCAATATCCGATGATCGTTCGCTTACCGACAAACAATCATTCATATCTATTACATATCATATATAGTATACACTTACCACTTAAGGTAAGTGTATTAACTAATCACATTGAGTATGCACACAGCCCCGAAAAACATAACAAGGAATGGGGCTAGAAACTCACCTGAATCCTGCTTCGTTCTCCGTTTATCGAAATCCCTTTCTTTAAATGTGCACGACTAACTGTATAACAATTACACGTATCAATTTAACTATCACTACCCATAATGTGTTTCTAGTTTAATTATTGCCCTCAACGAACGGGGGCCCGGGGGCAGCGCCCCTGGCAGCGGGGTTCTAGGGGCGGCAGCCCCTGGCGGGGTCCAAGGTCAGCTTGGAAAAATTTTATTTCCATTAACTGTCTTAACGCATTTTCTATTAGGATTTTAATTTATTTTCTAATTCGCTAACCCATTCTTCATAACGAATTAAGTCTGATTCGCTATCCGATTCGTTACCTTAAATGTAAGCGAACATACATGTTAGGCGAACTTAACTTAAGCAAACCTAAGTTAAGCGAACCTAACATTCAGCAAACTTGGATTCTGGCGAACTTATCAGTAGCGAACTTGTAGGTAGCGAAGTTAACCACAGGTGAACTTGCTGCAGCGAAGTTGATCACCAGCGAAGTTGATCACCAGCGAACTTAGTCATCAGCGAACTTAATCACCAGCGAACTTAGTCCGCGGTGAACTTAACCAACAAGCTCGCTGTAGCGAGCTGCTGCTGCCCGGGTTCATCTTATCATCCAAAACACGAATTTCGTGCCTTTAATTCGATTACTATGGTTCGGCCTTAGCCCCACCCGTTTCCTAGATTGATTGCGGCCCAAACTTGACCCGAATGAATCATAAGGTTTGATCTTTTAAGCTAAAACGTTCCAACTAGGTTCAAGGGTTCATTTAATCGAGCCGTTTCCATTTTCGGGTTCATTACACTCATGTTTATTATCAATTCTACAACGTGTATTATATAATGTAGTATAATTAAAAATGTCGTGAGAAGTTTAAATAATTTAAAATTTTGAAGTCCTTAATAAACGGAATAGTTATAAAAATAAAATTTTATAAAATTTTTGTACAAGGACCTTAAAGACAATTTAAAGTTTATACAATAGGAAAATTTACTTGAAAAGTTGAGGTGAAATTTATCATAAAACTTTCTTAATATGATGAAATTCATATAATAAGAATTTTGTATGTAAATAGACTTAATGAAAATAAATGGCATATTAAAAATAATTACGAATAGATCAAACTAGCTATATATATATATATACACTTTTAACTTATATCGAAGAGATCATAATGAACGGAATTTGTAATAAAAATCATTGCGAAATCAAAATAAGAAATTGGCGTAAAACTTTGCGATATAAAATCGAGATATACAAGAATTATTAACAAATAAATATAAAAAAAAAATATATATAACATTTATAGATGAAGACTTGTGATAAGAATTTATAACAAAATAAAGGAAAAATGGTTTAAATTCTTGAAACGTAATAATAATGTTTTAAGATTTAAAGACGGAAAAATCGTGCATGAACCACCATGACTTGATATTCCGACACTAAAACCTTTTTACAAAAATACCTTGTTGGAGTCTAAACATGTGCACGTACCACCGCGTCTTTTTCATGTTTTCGACTCAAATAACGATTGTAACAAAAAAATAAATCGGGGTACAACGTCTTGTCAAAACACTAGTCCACGTACCACCGTGATTCTATTGTTTTAACACCAAAAAGAATTAGGATGGCTAGCGGAACGCTCGCATTCTACTACTTAAAGTGGTCATCTCATATGTGATAATCTCTAAGGAGATTTGAAACAACGGGATCCAAGTTAAGCTCGTGATCCATAAAATACAATAAAAACTAATGTTTTTGCGTTTTAAGGTAAGGATACATTGGAGTACTATGAAAGTGTGTGCATGTGTATATTTATAATTTGATGAAATAAATAAGTATATAAATAAACAAGTGTATTGAACAATTAAGTAGGGTAAACACGTATAGGCAACACGTATAACGACCCTAAAGTAAAGACTATACTAGGTCGTTACGTCTAACCACCTATCCTATAGTATTGTGGCTCTGATACCAATCTGTCACATCCCGACCAAAGGCAACGGAACAAGTCGGGGTGCAACCGATTGCCCAAATACACAAGACACTATTTAAAGTGACAATATTTAATCAACTCATTTTATTTCATAAATCAATAAACAACACATCTCGTTCATATAAACAAATTTGAAAACAAGTAGAAATCATATTGTTCGTTTTACTAATACCCTAATAGTCTTGGTAACGTTTTTCATCAAGTCCTCGAGTCAACAAAAGTTAAACCTGTAACATTTCATAAAATAAAGTTTGTCAACACAAAGGTTGGTGAACAATTCATAAGTTTGAGCATATAAGTATATAATAATAAAAAGCCACAAAACTTGTATACAAAACAATAAATAAAAGCAACAATATGGATAATATGAGATCGTTAACACATTAGCGACACCTGCCATAAGAGAATACCAGATGGTTCAGGATTTTTATATGAGGTCGTTAATAAGAATACATTAACGACACCGTCTATAAGAGAATACCAAATAGATTCGGATTTCATGAGGTCGTTAATAAGAATACATTAACGGCACCGTGCTATAAGAGAATACCAGATAGTTCACGGATATATGAATCAACCAACCAAAAGCGGTAAACACATAAGCACATAAGCATGTAAGCATAGAACACCAAATCGAGCATTTATTTACGTAAAGTATACAATCACGTTTGTGGGTTTAAAATTCTAGTAAATAAAGCATTTAGTTTGATAAGTATGAAATTTCACCCCAAAACGAAAGATGGAAAATGGGGTATGAAAGTACTCACCTCGATTGATGAACCAAGAAATAAATAGATAAATGAATGAAGCTCGAACGGTAAACGAACAGATCCGACTTGAAACGATAAACACCTTAACTACGATAAATAATATTACATATAATTAAACTATAGTTGAAATTGTAAATGAAATCCTTAACGGAGGTAGGCTGTCGCCGGAGTTTGTCCGCAAGAAAACCGAAAGAGAGGAGAGAACGAGGGGGGTTTCGGTGGTCGATTAGAGGGTTATATACTCCAAAGGTGTCGGTTAGGGGTCACGTGGGTGGTTATAATGGTGAACTAGTGTTGGCCAGAGTTCCTCGCCGGAGCTCGACGGTCGCTGGAAAACGGTGCCGGAACAAACGAAAGAGAAAGAGAGAGCGGCTGTGGTGTTTATGATGTTAGGTTTAGGTTTTTTTTTGTTTATATATATATATATTAAATATTTTCAAAAACACCCCCTTAAGTTTCAATCAAGTTTAAAGGTTCTTATAACTTGTAATGACTTTACGCTAATCAGTTTGAACTTATGTTTTTCTTAACAACACTATATTATGACAAACATCGATTTATTTAAGATCGAGGTCTATAATAATATTATATAATAATTAAATAAGGTTAAAAAAAATATTGAGTCGGTTTTACAAAATAAAAGTTTACAAAACTAATACAACTCGAGACCCGAATTTAACAAATGTCACATTAGTCCTGTTACATTCACCGTTAATGGTTATTCCTTTCTTTAGCTGTGCACGACTAACTGTATAACAATTGCACATATCAATCAACTATCACTACCCATATCGTATTCCTACTTTATTATAACCCTCAATGAACGGGGGTCCGGGGGCAGCGCCCCTAGCAGCAGGGTTCTAGGGGCGGTAGCCCCTAGCGGGGTTTAAGGGGCAGAGCCCCTGGCTGGGGTTAAGCCATTTATTGTTAACTCATTAACCATTTAAGGTATGTTTTATCAATTAATAAAGTTCAACGGCCTCTATGTAATTAAACCATTTATTTTAAGTCTAGGGACCTTTCTGTCATTCTTTTAAATTCTAATTCATTGTCAGTTCGTTAATGAATGGACTATTATAACGAATTGACCTTTATAACGAATTGACCTTTATAACGAATGAGGTTTCATTCGTCATTTCCCCTTAACGAATGTAGCTAATTCGTTATTCTTCCTTAAAGAATTGGCACAGCGAAAGGCATAACGAATGAAGCTCATTCATTATTTTTCAGTAAAGAATTGCTTAACGAATTCGTTACACGCGCCTAGGGTTTTGGGCATCTGACAGAATGTCAGATGTCCTTTCATCGTATTCTCCATTCTTCGGCGCCGTCATCACCGGCAAAGCGAGATCTCACCCATTTTCGTTATCACCGTTTTTCGTCCCGTTCAATCCGGATCTGAGCTAGGTTGACCCTAATCTCGTCTTTCAATCGGTTAATACCCGATTCCATCCTGATCTTGTGACTTTAACGGTTGAGGGTGTTGGTTTGTCGTTTCGCGACTAGATCTAGAGGGTTTGAATCTATACGAGATCATAACATCATTACCTCGGATCGATGCTCGGTTTCCTCCTTGTGTTCGGTTAGAGAAAGAGAGAAAGAGAGAGAGAGAGAGAGAGAGAGAGGGCTTAAGCGTGTGTTTTGGGTGGTGTATGGAATGGATGAGAATGAATGAATTAAGGAAGAAATATGGGTTATATATGATGGGTCATGGGTCTAAGCCCATGGGCCTTCCTTCCTCCTTACGAATCCAAGTCCATTACCAATATCTATTTAAACCAACACAAGCCCAACTCAAAAAGATAAATATTATTATTTTATAACCGTAACAAGAAACGAGATGTTACAATGCATATTGTTTGGAGGGGTAAAACAAAACTTGGACAAAAACTCTAAAGTAAGCTTTAGAGTTTACTTGGGATTCTAGCAAGATCTATAAGATGTCTCCATGGTGTACCCACACCTATAATCCCCTCGGCCCTCTCAATCTCTCCTACATCTCGTAAAAGATCCCAATTGATCGAGATAGGGTTAGTCATGGATGGTTGGATTGGCTGGTTTGATCCAAAGATGTGTTCAAGATCAACTAACATAATTCCTGGGTTGTTAAAGAAGAAAAACGAATTGGAGATTGCAAATAAAGAGTTTGTTATGGAACTCCAAATCAGTGTTGCAGAAAAAAAGAAATTGAAGCATCAACTGATTTTGAGCTGGAGTTTCTTCATAATGCTTATAATTTCCATTGTTATGTATTAAAATTTGAGTTAGTGGCACGTTTATTTTTATATGTAATGGGTTTTATGTATGATGTAATGTGTTTCTAACTAATCTTAACCATTTTGATATAATGGTTTGAAACCTAATTTTCAATGTCATTTGCATTGTAGATTTTTTATATTTAAAGTTTATATTTGGCATAAAATTTCCCAATCAAATTAAAATACAACATATTGAAAAAAGTTGATAGACAACATTATTAAAATACAACATACATATCATACATCATCCTAAGTCTTGATAATCAGTTTGACGTTGTGTTTGCAGATCTGTAAACGTTTTTACGAGCAGCCGATACAAGTCTTCCCAACCTCTTACCATTTCATGTCTGTAATGTTTCCAATAAGATATAATTGTCGGCATCGGGTATATCCCTTCGAACTTAACAACTACAAAATGGCAATCTCGACATTTAGAATGGCAATGGCAGCATGATCTAGGGTTTCTTGAGGACGATGTAACAATGGAAATATTGTAGAATTGTTACGTTCATTTATTGATAATGCGTGAATGATCACCCCATACCTATTAGCGTTCATAAAAGCCGTGGACGGCATATCCATCCAGCGTTCTCGTGGAGCCATTCCATAGCTTGACCAATGCAAGGTATTAAATACTCTATTACAACGAACGCCACCGAATACATGGATGTACACATTCCAATTACTCGTACCATCTTGTATAAGTTCATTTCGTATATGGATCCAATCATCTTCAGGACGACCGAGAGCAACAGCCGTAGAACAAAATCCACAATTTCCATCAGGAGCAACAGCTTGTATATGTGAAACAAATGGTTGAAGAATGTAGTGAACTTGCTCTTAATACTTGTGATCGTAACGTCTCACCTGAGAAACTGGCACATAACTATGACTTTCATTATCTTGGCTACATTTGTAGAAGGATTTGTGTGATGGTTGTCTATATAAGTCATGTCTTATAACAAACTGAAAAGAACCCCATCAGGCATTTTCCTCGGATGTCCTGTTTACGGATCTTTTGCTCTTCATTGTACACGGATTTGATGTCTAAGGCCCCGTTACCGGTGCCTCACTTTGGACGTTGGATTTACTCCTAAACACAGTTCTATATATCAGATTTAATTAAAACTTTCACGGAATATAAAACTCCAATAAACGTTTCATATCATTTCAACAACTTGTCTTAAACAAACATCTTTTGCCTTTCATAAATAAACATCATTCATAATTATTTCATAAGTCTTCGGATGCCAGCTTCTTATTCACTTGCCATCTGTCCTCCTCAAGCTAGCTGCCTCATCCTACTCACCTGCGTGCATATTAAAAGTCAGCTACGCTTAGTGAGTTCTAGTTAATTAGGCAACATATCTTTCATTCACATACTTACGTAATTAAATATCAGAAGATACATAACTTCATCCTTACTTACTTACATACTTACATACATACATGCATACATTCATTCTTTCTTTCATTCTTATATACATACATTCTTTCACTCATTCATATATGTTTTAAAGATCATTCCGCCCTATAACCTTCGCAATATTATTAGGGTATGTCCCCTATATTAGCCGATATTATTAGGGTCGGTTCCCCACATTCGCCGATATTATTAGGGTCGGTTCCCCGTATTCGCCGATATTATTAGGGTCGGTTTCCTACATTTGCCGATGTTATTATGGTCGGTTCCCTACATTCGCCTATATTATTAGGGTCGGTTCCCTCTTTTAACCATACCTTCCATTCCTCATATAACCATACATAACTTTCTTTATATAATCGTACTTTCGTACATACTCTTTTCATTACGTACTTTCATACATACATATTACATACTGGGCATACTACATATTACTTTCCTTGTCGATACGTGCAATATCCGAAGATCGTTCACGCACCGACAAGCATTCATTCATAACATTCATTCATATTATCACATTAATCATTATAGCATACACTTACCATTTAAGGTAAGTGTATTAACGTTCACATTTAGTATGCACACAGCCCAGAAAACATAACAGGAAATGAGGCTAGAAACTCACTTGTCTCCTGTTCCTTTCTGAGTTTATTGTGATCCCCTTCTTTAATTAAGCACGGCTAACTGTATATTAATTAGATGTATCAATTATCTAATCCTATACTCTTCACTTAAGTTTCACCAGGAATGGTTAAGTCTAGTCTATTCTAATTGAATGCTACATTTCCATTTGAATACACTTGTATTCGAATACTCGAATACTCTTGTATTCGAATACCTTTGTTAGTCGAACACCTTTGTATTCAAGTACATATTTGTATTCAAGGAATTGTATGCGATTGACCATGTATTCGAATAGAAAGTCTTGTATTCTAATGACAGTGTATGCGAATGATAATGTATTCGAATGAAATTGTATTCGAATACAATTGTATTCGAATATAACTTTTTTTTCTGTCTTTCTTCCTTCCTTTCTTTCCTTTCTTTCATTCAAATACATCCTTTCTTTCGAATACACCCTTTCATTCGAATACACCCACTGATGGGTTATTATCACCATTTTTTACGCTTTTTCACCTCATGTCTAACATCCTTTCGCATAGTTAAGTGCCATATAACCTTCCAAACGTTCTATTTTCCCTCCTAGGCCAAGATATAGATTGTTTATCAATAAAGTTCAAACCTTTATTGATTTCAAACTCATTTTAACTAGATCTAGGGTTTCTAAGTGAACCGTATATACTAACGAGTTCATTAAATCCACTTTTAGCATCAAGTTTACATATTTAGGGTATAATAATACCTGATTTACTATCCTACCAAGTTTCATGCAAAACCGACTTCGTTTACCCGTCGTTTTCACGAACCGAACACTACTCGTTTTACCCGAAACAAACCAACTAACCCGATATATCATCCTACCAATTTTCATGCAAATCCGTACACGGAAAATACTTTTTTAACAAAAACGTACCTTTAATGTTTATAATCAATATCACTCGAATAGACCGAAACCATATCAAACGAACTCGGAATTGAGTGATTCAAGTGGCCACGGAACCGTCTCGCCCCTATCTAAAGACCCATAAGCGCACCTTCGCCGGAAACTGCCACTACAGTCGCCGGAATCTTCATTTTTGAGCTGCTACGGTATATAGATAAAAACCGGACTTCCCGAACTCTGACGAAGATCTAATCGGTGAAAATCTTCATTTATATTCCATGAACACTCAGTAAAAATTTGAGAACGATGACGGTTAGATCTCCAGGAATCTTTGTGTCTTTGTGGGTGGTTTTCTCAAAAACGGTAATTGGAGAAGTGTCTGTTTTTGATGGTGTGGGCTATGGTGTAGAGATGTGTGAAAATGGAAAGGATTAGGGTTTTAAGGGGTATTTATACTCTCTTAAGCCCATAGACCTTAGGCCCATCTTTTCTTTTTGGTCCATAATTAATTCCATCTAATTAGCCTACTTATCCTTTCATCCTTATTATTTTATTAATTCTCTACTAACTCAAGTAAACGTTTCCACCAATTTCTATAAATAATATATATTAAATATCATTTTTAGAAATTTCAGGATGTTACAAGTCTACCCACTTTATAAGAGATTTCATCCTCGAAACCTGCTTAGCCCTCGTAAAAGGAATACTTCATGTACTCACATCCTTTCTTTAGTTTCCTGACATACCGGTTTATCCTTTGTCTTACAATCTACGAGTGACCTTAATTGGTTTTAGCTTTCTTAGGTAGCTTGTCCATGAAGTCTTCGATGACGCGCTTCCTTGTCTAGACTTTGCAAGTGTAAATCACTCCCACAAGCATGCTCTTTTTTTTCTTATCCTTTAAATAGAAGCATTGCACTTACTATCATTGCCCTTAGCACTGAATGACCATTCCATCCAATTGCAACCTTTAGCTAATATACTGCTTTACCATACGTTCAAAACATATTAATTCCAAAAAGGAAACCTTTCCAGATTCTCCTTAAGGATTAGTTCTTGAAATCCCTTTGGTCTATTCATTAAGATAGAACACTTCTTGCAATTCTTGGGCACATCCATTGCATAACTTGTCGGAGAACTCCATAAGTCACCATTTAAACCTTCTTTCATTCTCAGATCTGCATTAACACATAGGGTTCATGAGTTATAGATGTCTAAGGTATTTGATCATGAAGTCCATGAGGATACATTTCTCTTTTCTTAACTAATCAAGCCGCATATCAGGTTGCCTGATGCATCATAACTATTTATATTAACCGACTTCTTTTCCAGGCATGCTTTGACATTCATGTGGACATTTATAATACCGTTTTGTCTTTATTGTTCTAGATGACCTCCCTCTCATGATCATATAATTATCCGTCACAACAATAATCCTTCGTGTTAAAAACCAATTCAAATAAACGTGAGTCTAAACCATATCTACGCTTTCCTTGCATGTCTTTCCATCTATTGTCCTTGGTTTATTGTATCCTCTTGTTGCATTACTGCCGGTTTCACCTTCGTAACACTTGTTCTTTTCCATGTAGGCAAATTATCCTATTCTTCCAAAACTGTTACATACCATGAACCCATCTTCATTTGACTTCTACTTAAGAGTTTCACCTTCATCAGCATTTGCCTTCATTGTAATCAAATTCCTTCCTTTCGAAACCCCGATGTAAAACGACTATTTATGTAATGACACAATTGACAATGGCACTCCATGACTTGTCACAATCTTGCTAATGAACTCCTTAACTAACATTTCCGCTGAGATAGCTTCTCGTATTGGTATAAAGTGAGCACCTTTGTTCAAACGGTCCACAATCACCCAGATAGTGTCATGGTTTCTAGTTGTACACGATAGCTAAGTTATGAAATCCATGGTGATGAGTTCCCATCTCCATTCTGGTGTTTCTAATGGTTGTTCCTTTCCATGCAGCTTCTAATGTTCTACCTTGACATGCAAGCAAGTCAAGTACTTAATGACATATCATATCACTTGCGTCTTCCATACTCGGCCACTAGTAGTCTATCTACAAGTCTTGATACATCTTGGTGGATCTTGCATGTCTAACGAATCCACCTACGACCAACTCTGATTCTCACATCATAAGTATTATCTTTCAAATCTCTATGTAACCCGATAGTTCATCCTTTTTCATCTTGCTTTCATTCTTTATAACTTCTAACTGTGCCTCGTGGATCTTTCTCATGCAATCCAAAGTACTAACTAATTTATACGACTTAATTGTCGTGATAACTTCTCCACCTTTACGACTTAGTGCGCCAGTGACCTCGTGAGCCTCAACGGGATAATATTTGTTTTCACAATCACATTTCTTTATCATCCTTACTCATCTTCTTGCATCGTATTCCGTTCTTTCTGCTTGAAGAGATATCCATGTATCAATGGTACACCTTGAAAACCTAGCATACAATTACTCTTTCTTCAGCGTCTCCAACACTTCTCTCAAGTGTTCCGCATGATCGGACTTATTCCATGAATATTTCATGATTATCATCAACAAAAGCAATGTCAAATTTGTCCACGATCGATGACACATCCTATTCATCATAACCATATATGTTGCTTGAGCATTCGTCTATCCATGATATCATGAGAAGCTCGTAGTATTCATATCGCGTCTGATATGTTGTCTCAGGGATGTCTGCATCTTTCACTTTCAACTGATGATAGCCTAATCTGAGGTCTATTTGCGATGTCCAACTCGCACCTTGCATTTGATCAAACAAATAATCCATTTTTGTCAACGAATATCTATTCTTCATAGTAAGCTTGTTCAACTAGCAGTAATCTATACACATCCCCATACTTCTGTCTTTCTCCTTCACGAACATCATTGGTTCACCCCGCAGGGAAACACTCTACATTAACGCACCTTTGTCGAGGAGTTCTTGCAGTTTGGACATTAACTCTTTCATCTCCGACAGCGCCAGACGGTAAGGTGCTCTCGCGACGGGTCGTGCTCCTGGTATTACTCCTATCTAGAATTCTACCCCTGGAAGGTCCTCTGGGAACACTTATGGATAGTCACACCCTACAGGAACATCTTTCCTTTCTTTCGTCTCGGTCGTAGCTTTGACAACGTACGCCAAGCAGAAACTGCATCCTTGCCTTAACAAACATTTGGCTTTTATCATCGAAATGACGTTAGGCCCTGAACTTTCCTTAATACCATAAACCGTCACTGTAATGCCATCCAAAGACTTCAACCTAATCAACTTACTCCAACATGCTATATGAGCCTTAAACTCAAACAACAAATCCATTCCCAAACGACATCGAACTATCTTAAGGTCAAACATAAAGAGGAGCAAGGAACTCACGTCCCTTTAGTTCTAACTTACAATTTTTAACCATTCACCTACTTTAACGAAAGTATCACTAGTGGTCTCTTCCATAAAGTCTCAGGTACACAACTACATTCTTCTGAGCGTCTTCATCCATAGTTGCTACACTATGTAGTCTCATTCTTTCATTCCTTTTCAATTAGGATGCCTCGCCCGTCCTTGTCGATCATCTCTACTTTCTCATCATTCGCTTCGTTACGATCCCAGCAAGTTCCTTTATGGAGTTAACTATTGCAGACATACTACATGTCCTGACTCATTCTAGTTGGCTTATCTCTGTTTCTTTCATGATGCTTCCATTTGGACTTCACAGTTCGGGTTGCCTTTGATGCTTTAAAAAATATTGTGGCATTGTAGTGTGAAAATATTACGCAACTCCCTTGGTGTGCATGACTACAAGCTCCAAGCGTGATCCTTATTCATTACTTCCTAAAGTCGAAGTCCTATTGCTTTCGTATATCGCTTTGTCACACCTTCTTCAAAAAGGTGTCTAGTTGGCACGTGTCTTACCATAGCGTCCAGTACGACCTCCTCGCGCTTGTCCCTTTGTATCATTCATCTATATTATCTCTAAGGGAACACAAACGTTATCACTCTAGCAATTATTTAGCACATGATTCGTAAGGTAAGTAGTTAATGATAGTGGTCAAGTGTAATTAACTCCTTACATTACTCCTGAAGCTCTACATACTTCCCTTTAAGATTTCACTTGTGCTAGTTCCCTACATTCGCCGATGTTATTAGGGTCGGTTCCCTACATTCGCCGATATTATTAGGGTCGGTTCCCTTTTTTAACCATACCTTCCATTCCTCATATAACCATACATAACATTTTTTTATATAATCATACTTTCGTACATACTCTTTTCATTACGTACTTTCATACATACATATTACATACTGGGCATACTACATATTACTTTCCCTGTCGATACGTGCAATATCCGAAGATCGTTCATGTACCGACAAGCATTCATTCATAACATTCATACATATTATCACAATAATCATTATATCATACACTTACCATTTAAAGTAAGTGCATTAACGTTCACATTGAGTATGCACACAGCCCCAAAAACAAAACAAGAAATGGGGCTAGAAACTCACATGTTTCCTGTTCCTTTCTGAATTTATTGTGATCCCCTTCTTTAATTGAGCACGGCTAACTGTATATATTAATTAGATGTATCAATTATCTAATCCTATACTCTTCATTTAAGTTTCATCAGAAATAGATATGTCTGGTCTATTCTAATTGAATGCTCCATTTCCATTCGTATACACTTGTATTTGAATACACTTTTTATTCGGATACTCTTGTACTAGAATACACTTGTATTCGAATACATTTGTATTCGAATATCTTTGTTATTCGAACACCTTTGTATTCAAGTACATATTTGTGTTCAAGGACATTGTATGCGATTGACCATGTATTCGAATGGAAAGCCTTGTATTCTAATGATAGTGTATGAGAATGACAATGTATTCGAATGCAATTGTATTCGAATACAACTTATTTTTTTTGTCTTTCTTCCTTTCTTTCTTTCCTTTCTTTCATTTGAATACATCCTTTCCTTCGAATACACCCTTTCATTCGAATACACCCACTGATGGGTTATTATCACCATTTTTTACGTTTTTTCACCTCATGTCTAACATCCATTTGCATAGTTAAGTGCCATATAACCTTCCAAACGTTCTCTTTTCCCTCCTAGGCCAAGATCTAGAGTTTTTTTATCAATAAAGTTCAAACCGTTTTTGATTTCAAACTCATTTTAACTAGATCTAGGGTTTCTAAGTGAACCGTATACACTAACGAGTTCATTAAGTCCACTTTTAACATCAATTACATTTTTAAGGTATAACAATACCCGATTTACTATCCTACAAAGTTTCATGCAAAACCGAATTCGTTTACCCATTTTTTTCACGAACCGAACACTACTCGTTTTACCTAAAATGAACCAACTAACCCGTTTACTATCAAGTTCATTACTTTATCAATAATCATGACCCGATCTATCATCCTACCAATTTTCATGTAAATCCTTACATGAAAAGTAAACCTTTTTAACAAAAACGTACTTTTGATGTTTATAATCAAATCACTCAAATAGACCAAAACCATATCAACAAACTCGGAATTGAGTGATTCAAGAGGCCACAAAACTGTCTCTCCCCGGTATACAAACACATCAGCTCGCCTTTGCCGGAAACCGCTACTACAGTCGCCGGAACAGCTGAACAGTCGCTGGAATCTTCATCTTTGAGCTGCTACGGTTTTGCTGATATAAACTAGACTTCCCGACCTCTTATCGAAGATATAATTAGTAGAAATCTTCATTTATATTGCGTGAACACTCAGTTAAAATTTGAGACCGATCCGACGGTTGGATCTCCTGGAATCTTTGTGTCTTTATGGGTGGTTTTCTCAAAAACAGGAATTGAAGAAGTGTGTGTTTTTTATGGTGTAGGCTATGGTGTAGAGATGTGTGAAAATGGAAAGGATTGGGGTTTTGAGGGGTATTTATACTCCTTTAAGCCCATGGACCTTAGGCCCATCTTTCCTCTTTGGTCCATAATTAATTCCATCTAATTAACCTACTTATCCTTCCATCCTTATTATTTTATTAATTCTCTACTGACTCAAGTAAACTTTTCCACCAATTTCTATAAATAATATATATTAAATATCATTTTTAGAAATTTTGGGATGTTACATGATGCAGGTCACATTTCTTTCATCCTTAGACTTTAAATTACATAAAATGTCACATGGTGGCGCTTGATGCTAGACTGTCGCTATTTAGTAAAAAAAAAATTAATATCAGTTCCTAATCACCTAAGCAAGCTAGGGTAAGTAGGGTGTCGAACCACAAGGAGTATGTGGTCAGTGTAACATGCAACCAATTTTTAATATTAAGAACTGAACGTCAAAAGGGCTAATCACACTAGCAAACAATTTTGGTTTTAATATTAAACAAGAAATTAAACAACTTTCAAAAATTAAAAAGACAAATCACACCTGGGTTTCAATTATGAAAATACACAGTAATTTATGTTCATTTAATAGATAAATTTCCAATGATCAAATCAGATTGACTAACTAGGCAAACCTTAGGCATCAATAATCGCTAACACACGGCACTAGTTATCAAACAGTCCATGCCAGTGTGACTCAACTAAGGGAAATTGTATGCTTCATCATATTCAAACTAGTCAAAACAACCCTATAAGCAATTATCATAGCAACTGGCAAACTAATCGTTCTGATCGAAATAAACCTAAACCGACTGAGTGCACAGTAATACCAAACATCAATGCTCATAGATTGATCATAAACAATTACAAAATCATTCGTTCTTAAAGACATGAGAAAACTAAAGAATACAAACTCTACATCCCGGGTAAGACTCGAGTAGACTAGCCACTCACGATGATGATTTGGTCTTCACTTGTTGTTTGGTAGGCCATGATCCTCAATATTGATTGGAAGGTGGAAAAAAATATTCTTTTTGCTTTTCTTTCTTCGTGACCTTCTGATCTCCTATTATCGTTGTCTCCCTTGCGTGAATGCTCCCCAAAGAATATATGTTCCCTAGTCTTTCTTTTTCCTCGAGCAATAAACTCCATCCCAAACAAGCCCACGTCGATAGCCTAATTCAAAGCTTGTCCAGGCCCTACTTTTCTTTCTTGTGGATTTGTGTCATGATCCCATAAATTTAATTCTCTTTTTTATTTGTTTACTCCCAAAAAAAAAAAGAAACATGCATATGAATCACAAATTTTAAATCAAATGTTAGCACATTATTTTCTTTTCGTAACCTTACTCCTAAATTTATAGTAACAGATATAATTTAATTTCTAAGTTGAAGCACATTATTATTATTATTATTATTATTATTATTATTATTATTATTATCTCATTTACTCGTTAAGCAACTCAATACAATAAGACTTCGAAGTAACAGTGTTTGATAAACGAAAACCACTAAAGTACATGATATTAGATATTATAAACGCGTTATTTTACCCACACATGACATCCCCACACTTATCATTTGCTTGCCCTCAAGCAAACTCTAATGTAAATATCAGCCTCCGTCATAGGTATGTCATTTATCTCCATTAATACTAGTAAGCTTTAAGGTCATACCCAGTTTCCCAAACTGACACTTTCTAGATTGACAACCCACAATTAAAATTAAATGATACTATAAAAACAATAGAGCCGCCCAGACGAGTGTACTTTGTTTCCGGTTAAGGCATACATATTCAACCCCCTTACACTATCAACACTCCCCTCGGTTTAATATCTGGACTAGCAAAAGATGTGCTAGTATATGTCCCTGCCCTCAAATACCAAATATGAGTCACAACTTAATAAGCTTAAAGGTCAGTTTTATCTCCACCCATTACCCATCGGTTGCATAAAGACTCGGACTAAGGTTTTGTTGAGTCATAGGTTGAGTGCGGATTAGGCATATTTAGTGACTAATGTGGATGAAACCCAGTTTAACAAATACATACACAACTAATCAAAAACAAACAAACTGCTAATTACATAACTAAATATAAACATGCTCCTTTTTGGATTTTTGCTGAATTTTCCAAATTTTTTTTACTACTGATAAACAATACATTGAAACGAAAATATATACAACTCTGACATTCACATATTTACAACTCTATCGAGACATACGTACATTGTGTACTATGCTCTACAACTGACTATAAACAACTCGATAACGAACTGGATTTCGTCACACGGGGTTAAAATAAAATGAAGACCAAGGATGAAATGGTGTGTAATTTTCGGTTTAGAAAAATAAAAAGGAATAAGGTCCAAACGGGCTTCTAGGGGGGATAATGTTGGGCAAGGATTTTTATTTAGTGTGGGGGGGTGTATGTACGGGTTTTCTAAAGTCCTAATCTCCATACAGGTGGTGGTATTAAGATCTCGTTAAGCATATGACAAGCAAGTTCTAATTCTGTAAAACATACCGGTTTCCCTCAATAAATGATAAGACATGTTTTATATTTATTATATAATATGTGTATTAAGTATAGGGGGCATATCACAATGTGTCTGGAATTATGGGATGCCTATATGAAACATGTATACCCGTCCCCTTGACTCGTTATCCCCGCCTAAACGACCCCATTTTGCAACTTCTCTTTTTGAAAAAAAATTGGTAGAAAAACTATTAAGAATCTGAAAAACCAACCATGACCAACCTATAACTTGGCATTAATGACAATAATTAACAGTTAATAACTTTGTTTTCCGAACACTCTTTGAGGTACTATCGGGCTAAAAATTTTAAATTTTCTCCCATCCCCACACTTGAGGTTTACATTGTCCTAAAAATTTTAACTGTGTCTAGTAGGGTTTATTCATGGATTATGGTAGAATAACTTGTTTAGTATTGGATTTAGATGTAAACAACATGCTGATTGGACTAAAAATACGTCTTTATGTGACTGTAAGTTGGTTTTAATGACATAATTTGAAGTTGTTATTAATTCCCTGATGTATTATGTCGAGTCTAGTTTCCAGGGAATCTAAGTTTGTAATTTTTGGACATGTGGAAGTCAGTTTTTATGAATTTATAAATTGGTTGCGCAGTTCTGATTCGGGAAGCCTTTTTATAGACTGATTTGTTAATAGCATATCTCACAAACGACAAGACCAATTGAATTGATTTCACCTCTAGAAGTTAATAAATAGAATTAGAAATCTAACCCAAGGTCTTGCATTAATTGGATTAACCATGTAATGGGACTAGTCAAGAACGTTTTGTTGCGCCTGATAATGACTGTTGTGTACCTACTGTGTTAATTGAATTCTTGTGATAAAATCGTACATGCTAAATATATAATAAAACTATTTCCCGAAACCAATCTTACGTGTGTTTCTGTGGTAAAATTTTGGTGGTTTATCTACATGTTATGAATAGTGAAATAGAGTAATCTTGGCGTGCTAAATTCTGTCTCTGAATCTTAGCTGCTGAATTCTTGTTGGAATGTGAAAAGTTGGTTGTTTGATCAATGTTTGAGTTGTGTTTGACATATATGCTATTGCAATTGATGATTTAATGAAAATATATCATAGTGACTTTAAATACCATACTTGATCACACCCGTAACTTATCACTAACGTGTTGTTGAGTCGCACTTGTTTCACAAATATAACACGAACATACCTCATCCATAACTTTGATCTGTCGAGTCTAGAGACTCACTCATGGTTCAAAACACTTAGAAATCTCATTGCTGTTTTAGAGCACTAGTGTGGATCTACTTTACGCACGCCTTTTTTCTTGGACTTCAGTAACTTCGCAAACAGTGAGTTTCACGGCCCCTTTTACCATTTAACATTTTATTAGGGGGAGATAACATACTCTAAACACTATAGATTTTTTTTACTATGTATATATATCACTTGTAAGACTAAGTGGCAACAAACCAACTATGTCCTTCAGAAAAAATCAAGCCGGCTAATATTGGATAATAGCGGGTCAGTGTTGAGTAATAATACTGGGTTTGACAAACCCCACACGACTCTAAACTCGACTGTAGGTCGAGTGGGTGTAATTTTTGGCTAACACATTATCATGGTCGTGGTTGACATGGTGGCAAGGCAAACGTATAATCAGTCAGCTTCGATGTCGAACACTTAGTGATACATGCTTGATTGGTTAGCTACCTATTGATATATATATATATATATATATATATATATATATATATATATATATATATTTCAATAACTAAATCTGGTAACGCTAAAACGCAACAATTATGTTACTTAAACTTGTGAACTCACCAACCTTGTGTCGACACTTTTAGTATGTTTATCTCAGGTAGCCGATGCGGGCGCACGGTTTAGGACATGCATGCAAAATTCTCATATGTTTAGATAGATTTTAACTTTATCATATCAATTGTTGGTTTAAGTCGTCCTGTGTTGACACAACAATTTACATTACTGTTTACGCCTTCACATTTATTTCAGACTTGTATGTTTTGTTTGTTTTAAAAACACTTTAGTAATGATGTTTGATATAACTAATGACTAGGAGTCAGTTCACACTCTCTAACGGTAAAATTCCGTTAGTGGATTTTGAGGGTGTGACAAAGTTGAACTGGTGACTAGACTAGAAGTTGAAGCCAAATTCAACTTATTATCAAAAAGGGTGCATAATGAAGAAAAGATAACTACCAAACACAAGATACAAAGAGAAATAAAAGACAATAAAGAGAAGGAGAAGGACGATAGAGAAAGAAAGAGGTTGGCAGATTAAGCAAGAGCTAGAGCAGAAAAGGAGAAGAAGAATGTTCTTGATGATGATCAAGAAAAATTGCATGAAAGACTTATGACTGCAAGGGGTGCTTATGCTGACCTTGAAAAATTATTAGGAACTCAGTGAAAGAAGCTCTATGACTTGGAATTAAACAAATATAAAGAGTTGAAGGCTAAAAAAAATTGATGATTCAAAAAATATTCCCTCCTCTGCTGGTCAAACTGAATCATTACCAAAATCAAATGCATCTGAACAAGGTGGAAATGAAACGCCTTGGGAATATGAAGAGAAAATAAATATTTTAATGCAAATTAAGTTGAAGAAGGGGATGCCTATGGGAGTTTTTGACAACCTTGCAATGTCTCAACTGAAGGAATTATTTGAAAGAGAGATGGAGTTATTCAATGAGGTAAGCTGAAAAAGGCTAAATCCATGCACAAACAACCTAGTTATCCCAAATTCATTCTTAAAAGGCCCGTGTACCATGAGCCCCAGTCACCTTCAAAAGATCAGATGGATATAGAAACTATTGACATGATTCAAACTCTATCAAAGGAGGGGTTGATTAGCTGTCATTGATGATTAGAAGTAAAGCTGATATAATCAAAATGTATGAATCAAGGGGGCCTGTAAGAATACCACAATTTGAAAGACACTCTTTATGGGCTTCTACACCAAGGGTTCCCATTCCAAACACCAGGTCTACTTTGTAGAGAGAACAACGTGCACCATCAAATGTGGACTTATCAAATAAGACCAAGACTCTAAAGGTAATCATGAAAAGTGGCATGTAGAAGACAATTATATTCAGAGATGACTTCAGGGAATTGAACATGGAGTAACTGACAGAACTGCAGACCTGCATCTTTATGATTATCAACAAAGTGGCAGGTTTGCTGGTTCACAAAGGAATGACTTGTCCAAATATTTAAAAGATCAAGCAAGGGCATGATTTCCTTTTTTAAACAAGAAAAGGAAGTTGGAGTACACTGAAGCAAAGAAGAGGAAGAGATAGAAAGGCTGAGTGACATAAGGATGGCAAGCATTTCCTTTGACAAATCCAAAAAGACTTGTAAATCCTTATGCAAATATGAAGGAATGTATCAACTTGAGGAGAAGAATGAGCAGACCTAATTCAGAAGTACAAAGGAATGGAAGGATTGCAAGAATAAGCGATGAAAAGAAAACTGATAGCTTCATCTTAAGAAATTATGAAAGTCTTGCCCTGGCTTATAGAATATGACTATGAGTTGGAATTCTCCATGTGGATTATCTTAATGACATTAAATAATGGGAACTTCTAGAAGACCATCCTTACCATGTGGAGATATCAATGTTCCAACAATGGGCATCATTTGGGAGAATGGAGAGAATAACATAGGAAAGAATAAGATCAAGGAGCTGAACCTGATGGTAATCAAGATTTAATTGTACTTTTTGATTATGTTTTTGACGTATTTTGTTTTGACGTGTAATGCCCTTGAGGTTGAATTTAAATATGTAATCTTTTTCTTTCAAGTAATGTAATTTATTGCTTTTAAGGATTTGATGTGTATTTTTGAAACAGGTGTATGTAATCTGGATGTGTTTTGGTGCATCTGAGTTTGTTCCAATCTAGGGGGAGATTGTTGGACCTAAAAGATGATCAAGGAAGATTGGAATCTTCTCAACCTCCTCAGAAATATGCTAAGTATAGAATTCGATCAAACTAGGCACTTCGAGCAAGCTTCACACTTATTCAAGAAAGGTATCTTATTCGAGTAAGGTTATCTTCAATCGTGCAAGGCTTGCTTTAGAGCACACTAAATACTTATCGAAGCTTAAACCAAGTATTTTGGTGGGTGGTCGAGCAAGGATTCAATAAATAGGATCTCAAGCATGCTTGTTAGAAGTTAAAGGAATTATTATAAGTACTTCTACAAGAAAAGTTCAACCTTGAGGAAGCTACAGTACCCGAGCATACTATGTTTTATGGAATAAGTCTTAGAACAAAAGGTTGAAGAGATCAAGATTAACAATTTTGCTCGTGGGATATTCCCGAGCAAAGTTGAGTTATATCATGAAGACTAAAGTCCGATTGCAAATATTTTCTTATGAAAATATTCTAAGTAAAAGCGTGTCACACCCCGCCTTGGCGGAATCACGAGGGGTGACGAATATGGTTGTCAAAGCATATGATTATTTCAAACACAAACACACAAATTGGATACATAGTTAAAATTCAGAGTATACATCCCAAAATCAACATTTAAGTCTCAAAAATTTTTTTAAAAGACATTGTTTCTAAGATTTTGCCCATATGACCCAAGGCATGGGTTATACAAGTAAAATTCTCCAAAATGTGTATCCAACACTTGTGTGCATGATATCTTACGACGCTTTCCTCTTGAGTGATTGTGCTTTAAGTACCTGAAAAACATACTTTGAAATGTCAACGTAATGTTTGTGAGTTCACAGGTTTTAGCGTATATAAGTTTGTAAGACCTCTTAGTATGAAAATGCTTCCACGTATACGATAAGCAAAAACAAGTAATGATTGACCTATCGTAAGCTAGTAAAGAGTACGATAAATATGAGCTACATGAGGCATAACCAAACCAAGAAACAGATGTTTCACCCCTCACTCGTACCTCACGAGCAACGAGTAGACAATATGCAATCATTCGACCATACGGATCGGCAGTTAGAGCGGCTAACCATGATTGGGGGTGTCAAACCCAATAGTACTATTCACAGAATCTTTGGCTAATACATAGCTAATGGTTATAAATAAACGATATGGGGACTTTATGGATCCAAACGATAACTCATGTAAACATAAAGGTCGGATCTTGTTCCTAATTAATGTATAAAAACGAGTATTTGTATGTTTTTCCCCAAGTTTATAAAAGTTTAAAACTAAAGGGGCCGTGAAACTCACCTTTGAGTTTTTGCGCGAAATAGTTAGCGAATATCGAAAACGAACGTGAGACTTCTCCTAACCGCGACCTAACCAGTTACGGTTACTTAGAATCCCAAAGTACAATATCAACATACAAGTTGATCTTGTATAAAGTCCACCCAACATGTTAGACTCGATAGTGTATGCGTGTATTGTTGATGTATATCCCGATGAACCGTTGGTGATTTGTTTATGTGGTTTATCGTACATTTATGTTTTGGATAAATATATATAAGGTAATATATACTATTCACGTTATTATTAGTCCCTAAGTTCTCGTGTATGCTTCATATTGGGTTTAGATGACTTAGAATTAGTATTCATTATTTTATGTGTTCACAGATTCTTCACAGATTCTATAATATTTTGGGGTACGAAGTTACCGTATTTTCTGGTATCAAACGACCTTCTTTTGACTTGAAATTTTTATCACATAATCTCTAATGTATTAGGTTTCTAAATAACTATTATCCATAATTTTTGGAGGTGTTTAAGATGTCCAAACACATTTATTAGTACACAAGGGTCGTACAGCGAATATTATTGATTGTGGAAAAACCTTTATTTGACTGACCTAAACCTATTTTCATGAAATGTGTGAGTACAAAATTTAAAAATAAGACACAGAGGTATCGTTTGCAAAAGGAATCATGTCATTTGGACTTAATATGACTGAGTTATGGGTTCTTGAGTAAGAGTCAAATCTGTTAACAAACTGACAGTTTTGACACGTATTTTTGTAAAGTCCGTTTCGGGTATCAAAACTCGTCCAAATCGCATTAAACCGGTTGGGTTGGAAGCTAGACTCTTAGTAGTATATTTTAGACTCAAGAAGCATGATTTTTGGTTAAGTATTGACTGAGATATGACCTCGTGAATCCAAGTTCTAAAAACTGCTAACAACCTGTCTATCTCTAGTTGTACTTGGGAGACATTTTTACACATTTCCTAGGTGTGTAACCACTCTATCCTATGGTTAATGATTTATAATCTTTGTTGAACATTATGTTTAAAATAATATTGGCCTTTTGTTCCAGATCCTTAACAAATTTTATGTGGTGATTACGAGTCTCGGGTTCTTGGTTTTATTTTTGTCCATAGTTCTCGATTTTCTTATACATGTTTCTTTGTAGATCTTGGTTTTACCCATGATCCTTGGTTAGTCCTTGTTATTATAAATTTGTTTACACACCATAAATAACATAAGTTGGTTATTTTCTCATATTTAAAAATAAGATGAACACACCACTTTTGTAAGTTTAAAACAAGTCACGCTTAGATCTTTAGTAGTATTTTATGGTTTACCAAAAATGTTACTCTTTTACTAACAAATCGAGTGAAAGACTTGTATTAAATATATCTTCTATATAAACATTTTAATATGCCATGATTTAGAGAAGATGTTTGTTTAGAGAAAATAAGGTTTTAGTTACTAGTTTGTGTTCATTCATCTTTTAGTCTAATACTTTGGGTGGTTCATTATACAAGCTTTCAAGACTTGTATATATAATAATAAAAGAATAAAGTATTATAGTGTAGAGGCTCACTTAGGTAAAGGATTGAGGAGAAAATAAAAATAAAAAGAAGAAATCTTTAGCTCCTAGCACCACTCTAGCTTCCTTTTACTTGAATCATCATCTCTAACACTTGTAGGCTTGAGGTTCTTGTAGATTTAAACTTGTTTCTTGAAAGATGCTTGCCTAAAAGGTGATAATGAATGTGGATAGGATGGTGGTGTCTGGGATCGGTTTCAAGGGAAGTGAGAGAGATATTGTGTTACTTACAATTGTAAGATTGTGTTAGATATATTTAAGATGTGTTGCGCTAATAGGAACATGTCTCCTAACAACTTTTATGGGAAAATGGAGAGTGAAAGTAAGGCAGGGGTCCCCTTTTGATGTGTTATTCCAGGGGCATTGGGTGGGGTCTTGGGATTTAGTTTTGTTTCATTATAAGTGTGGTTTAGTTCTAGTTAGAGTTGTTTATAAAATCACATGTTTATTTAGTCAACTTGATGAAGCAATGTGTTAACTACACACAAAAAAAGTATGAAAGGTGGGGTGTCTCCATGTGGTTCGGCCAAGATATTGTCTAGCATATGGTTTATATATATATATATATCATCAACTTCTTAATATACTATTAATATATGCATAATATTTAGCTCACAAACAATTATTTGGTTTATGGTGTTGTCGTATCTTATTCATCTAGGATTAGAATTGTTAGTTTACATTAACTAATAGTTTAATAATACTCGTATGTTATATCTACACCCTCGTTTAAACGTGATAATTTAATACAAAGTCTTATCTTAAAATTATATCATCATGAATCTTTAAGTTCTTGTATTTGAGTCTACAATATAAGGCTTATATGTTGGACTATTGCCCTCTGCTTTGGTTTATAAAAATTGGTACCGATGTTCGGGTTTGTCGGGTTAACTTGCATATGTGTAGTAGTAATTTCTAAATTTTCACAACGTATGATAACCGTATGTATGGATTCACTAGACTTTATATGACTTAGTTAATGCAATTTAATATAAATAGAAACTCATAAAATGTAAGTGCGTTTAGGCATGTACGGATATTGACCTGAAAATTTGCGGTTGTCACATTCTCCCCACGATAGAAGAATTTCGTCTCGAAATTCGGTTCATGTCATTCGGAAATAACGACTTTTCGAACAAAGAGGGGTACTTTTTCTTCATTTAATCTTCACGTTCCCAAGTGAAATCGGGACCTCGTTTTGAATTCCATCGTACTTTAACCAGCTTAGTACGATTACGCCTATGTTTCTGGATTTTCCAATCTTCAATGCTTACAGGTTCTTCGACAAAATGAAGTTTGTGGTCAATCCTGACCTCGTCGGGTGGTATGATAAGTGTTTCATCAGTTAAACGCTTTTTCAGACTAAACACGTGAAATGTTTCGTGAATATCACTAAGTTATTGCGGCAATTTTAATTTATAAGCAACGGGACCTATTCTGTCTAAAATTTCAAATGGTCTAATATACCTAGGATTGAGCTTCCCACCCTTGCCAAACCTAGCAACACCTTTCCAAGGCGATACTTTAAGAAGAACTTTATCACCGACGTCGAATTCTAACGTTTTACGTCTATTATCGGCATAACTTTTCTGACAATCCCTTGCAGCTTTAATACGAACTCTGATTTGAAATTTTCTATCAGTTGTCTCTTGAATGATCTTGGGCCCAGTGATGTATTTCTCGCCAACCTCTGCCCAACAAAGTGGCGATCGACACTTTCTACCCTAAAGTGCCTCAAAAGGTGCAGCCTTAATGCTAGTGTGATAGTTGTTATTATAAGAGAATTCAGCTAGTGGCAGATGATTATCCCAATTACCACCAAAGTCCATCACACAAGCACGTAGCATATCTTTCAAGGTTTGTATGGTTCTTTCACTCTGACCATCTGTTTGTGGGTGATAGGCTGTACTCATATCCAATCGAGTACCCAACGCTTTTTGTAACGACTTCCGAAACGTTGAGGTGAAACAACTGTCTCTATCAGAGATAATGGAAATTGGTACACCATGCTTAGACACGACTTCTTTGATGTAGATTCTCGCGAGTTTCTCTGTCTTGTCAGTTTCTTGAATTGGAAGAAAATGAGCAGATTTGTCAGGCAGTCGACTATTACCCAAATGGTGTCATGATTGTTTCTCGTCTTATGTAGTTTTGTAATGAAACCCATAGAGATCTGTTCCCATTTCCACTGCGGTATTTCTGGCTGTTGAAGGAGTCTGGACGGTTTCTGATATTCAGCCTTGACCTTCGAGCATGTTAGGCATTTACTAACATAGATGGCAATATCACCTTTCATGTTAGGCCACCAATAAAACTCCTTGAGGTCTTTGTACATCTTGTCAGAACCAGGATGAATTGAGTATTTAGACTTGTGAGCCTCATTTAAGACTAGCTCACGTAACCCTCCAGTGTGTGGTACCCAAATTCTATTCGAATAGTAGAGTTTCATCGGATTTGGGTTCCAGTTGCCTATCCATACCTCGAAGGTTTTCACCTTTTAGGTTTACGGCTTTTAGCGCTTCTTGTTGTGCATTACGAATTTGAGTGGTGAGGCTTGTATGTATGGTCATTCCCAATGCACGAACTCGAAGTGTCTTAACTCTTTCTTTGCGGCTCAAGGCATCAGTCACGACGTTTGCCTTACCCGGATGATAACGAATCTCACAATCGTAATCATTAAGCAATTCAACCCAACGACATTGTCGCATGTTTAATTCTTTTTTATCAGATATGTGCTGCAAGCTTTTGTGATCCGTAAATACAGTACACCTTGTACCATAGAGAGAGTGTCGCCAAATCTTGAGTGCAAATACGACGGCTCCTAATTCCAAATCATGAGTCATGTAATTTTTCTCGTGCACCTTTAATTGTCACGAGGCATAGGTGATAACTTTATCTTTTTTGCATCAACACGCATCCCAAGCCTTGATGAGACGCATCACAGAAGACGACAAAATTTTTGTTTTAGTAGTTGAAAAAGCTGACTCTTGTTTTTCTCGTCAATCAAATTTATTATCCTTTGGTGTCAAAGCAGTTAATGCTTGGGCTATCTTGGAAAAATTTTCAATGAATCGACGGTAGTACCCAGCTAATCCGAAAAACTAGCGCACCTCGGTTGGAGTCTTTGGTGCTTCCCAATTTTTAATTGCCTCGATCTTGGCAGGATCCACGTGTATGCCATTCTCATTGATTACGTGTCCGAGAAATTGGACTTCTCGGATCCAGAACTCACACTTTGAGAACTTGGCGTACAACTTTTCGTTTTTGAGTAGTTCTAGGATTAGTTTCAAATGTTGTTCATGTTCCTCCTTAGTTTGTGAATATATGAGGATGTCATCGATGAAAACAATCACAAACTTGTCTAAATAAGGTTTACAAAACCCTATTCATGAGATCCATGAAAACAGCAGGCGCATTTGTTAAGTCAAAGGGCATGACTAAGAATTCATAATGGCTGTAACGAGTTCGGAATGCAGTCTTGGGAATGTCTTCCTCTTGAATCCTCAATTGATGTTATCCAGACCGTAGGTCTATCTTTGAGTAGAAGCTAGAACCTTGTAGTTGATCAAATAAGTCGTCAATTCTAGGAAGTGGATACCGGTTCTTAATGAGTTTATTTAATTCCCGATAATCGATTCACATCCTAAAAGTTCCATATTTTTTCTTCACGAACAAGACCGGAGCTCCCCACAGAAACTCGGTCTTATAAAACCATTATCTAATAATTCTTTCAATTGGTTGGATAGTTCTTGCAACTCTGATGGTGCTAATCGATATGGAGATCGAGCGATTGTGCGGCTCCCGACACCAAATCAATTCGGAACTCAACTTGTCTTAGCGGTGGTAACCCTGGCAAGTCTTCGGGGAAGACCTTAGGGTAATCCCTAACGATAGGTATGTCTTCAATTCGTCGCTCCTTGGGTTCCCTATCTACAACATGTGCTAAAAATTCATGGTATCCTTTGCGTAAAAACTTTCGGGCCTTCATGCACTTTATCAGTTGTAACTTGGTGCCACTCTTCTCGCTATGAATCAAGAGGGTCTCTCCATTTGGGAGTGGGATGCGTATTATCTTCCCGAAACTCACAATCTCCGCATGGTTCTTTGATAACCATTCCATGCCAACGACGATATCGAAACATCAGAGTTCTACGGGTAACAAGTCTATGCTAAACGAATGACCTTCGAAAAGTAAATTATACCCTTGGAAAACCTCATCGCTTTCAATTGGCTTACCATCAGCTAATTCAATTGTATAGTTGGTTTTATTTTCGTGCCTTAATATTAAGCAAAGATTTAAAATATTTTGACACAAAACTCAAATCGGCACCTGTGTCGAATAATATAGAGGCATAGTGATTGTTTACTAGGAACGTACCCGTGACAGTATTAGGGTCTTGGCGAGCGTCACCAGCTCCTATCACAAATGCCCTACCACGAACTTGGTTGTTATTTTTCAGATTTGGGCAGTCTTTCTTGAAGTGCTTAGGGTCTCCACATTCATAACATCCTTGTTTGACCCTATCAACATTCTAATCTGCAGTGACATTGACCCTACAAGTTGTAGCTTGATGACCTAACTTCTTGCACTTCTCACATTGTGTGCACCTCCCCACGTGATGGTAAGGCCACCAGCTACACTTAGGTAGGGTATCGCCATAAGCCCTTGGTTCCACAACATTAGTGGCAAAAGCCTTGACAGTTTCTTGCTTCCTATTATTCGGTTTCTTAGACCTGTTGCTCATTTTACCAAAATGCTTCCTCTTTTCCCCAGATTTGTTATCATACTCCTTTTTACCAAAAAGTCCATCATGGATGGCGTCATCTCTTAGATTGTTAGCTAGGGTGATGGCATTCTTCGTGGTTGTAGGATTTGATGAAGTCACCATACCACGAATTTGAGGTGCGAGACCCCAGAGGAAGCGTTCAATCTTCTTGATTTCAGGAGTGACCATGTGGGGCACAAGAGTTGAAAGTTCATTGAAGCGATCATTGTACCCAACTAGATCATCACCAATCATTGTCAAACTCCAGAGATCGGCTTCCAACTTTTGGAGCTCATTTCGGGGGCAGTACTCCTCGAGCATCATGGTTTTTAGTTGTTCTCACGAAAGCTGGTATGCCACATCTAATCCGAGAGTTTTAACTTGAGAGTTCCACCATGCAAGCGCTTTGTCTTCAAGAGTGAAGGTGGTATATATAACCATGTCGGCGTCAGGGCAGTTGTTAATCTTTAGAACTGACTCAGTTTTCTCAATCCATCTTAGCAATCCAATTGCACCCTCAGTGCCGCAAAAGGTTCGAGGGTGGCAAGACAAAAAGGTCTTATAGGAACACCCTTTGTGATTGCTTCCAGTATCTGCGTTACCAAGGCTAATAGTTTAGTCAAGTTGCAATCATGATCAGTTAATTCTCTCACTTAACGCTTGAGTTTTATGTTTTAATTTACCTTCAGGCCTACCACTGGTAGTGCGACTTCCTGAACCTCCGCCATTTGATGCGCGGTTCGCCTCGAGTTGTGCAATAGCCGTAGCCACCCGGTGAGCAACAAGCTGTTCAATGTCCTCGTGGCTCATAGTGTTGTTTTCCCTAGTGTTTTGTCGTGTTACTTTATTTCGAGGAGGCATGTTTTCTTTCTAATAACAAAAGATAAAAAGAATATGACGTACATATAATGGTAATGTCAACACATGTGCAAAAGAATATAATCAAACACAACAATCATTTAATCATAAAGCATAGCATACATAGTCAATCCAACAAAGTACATCGTTTCCAAAATAGGATACATAATAGGTGGGTTCATATGACCACATCAGTACTAAGTTTTCAGCTTCATAAAATCTTACGGGGGCACAACCCGCCCGTACTAGGTTTACTGATAAAAACGGGAATACATGCAGAAAAGAACAACAAGCCCTGCAACCGCTGCACTGATCCTGGCTACTAGCTCATTCCTCATATTAAGCTCCTTAGTAGTCGCGATCCTATGACGAAGAACATGAACAAACTGCTAGTTAAAATCCCCTTGACTCTCCAACCTCCTCATATCCCTCTGCAAGATCCTCACACGATCCCCCATAGCACTCAACCCGCGGCCATAGTCATGATGCATCTGGCGTGTCGAGTGCCTCAAGTCTCCAATGTTGTCAAATGCCTGATCCAAACGGTCCTTGTGTACGCTGGTGCGAGCAACCAAAGTAGGGACTGTCATCTCTATCGGCTCCCCAGTTAGGGGTAGCAGTGAGGCAGAACGAGAAGACTCTCCACACTCATAAATAGATGGTATGCCATCCAAGTCTCTCCAACGAGCAAGTGTGCGCGGCATCCATGGAATGGTCTTGATATGAGTGCGGTCAGGGCGTCTCCTGCTAGGCGGCTCCTCATCAGATGAACGAGAGGCTAACTTCCTCTTAGCCTAAAGTCGAGTGGTTTTCTTGGGCGCCATCATCCTTAGAGGACCTCTGCTTTTCTTGCGGTAATAGTATGCTTGCTCCCCTGGAGCTAATGGAGGAGGGTAAAACTGCAAAAACGCACTCGTCGTCGAGGTCGGTGAGTCGGCTCATGGGCATAGTCATCAGAGACGATAGGGGCATCAAGGGCAAATGGGGCGGCAGGGGCATCAGGGTGAACTAGTAAAACAGGGTCAATAGGGATATTAGGGACAATCGGGTCATCAAAGGCATCAGGGGCATCGACATGCTCATCATCCTCGGAGGGCTCCACCTCATCCTCAGTCATGGGGTGGGGCTCGGGCTGCTCGGAAGACAAGTAATGCTCAGAGGGATCAGTGGTAGAGTGATACTCAGTCGACTCATCCTCGGAATCCGTGATCTCAATCGGGTGACAGCAAGAAGACATGCTGCGACAACAATATCCGTACCAAATAATGAAGGTAAGATGCATGCGACTATACAAATAAGTAAGTATGCACGAGTAGATGTAAAAACATTTCATGGTAATCTACATGCAACATGTGTGTAACGACTAAGCACAAGTAGCGGAAAACAATTTCGAAAGGATACTTGATTTTTTTTTCTTTTTATAAATGATTTAACAAGCCACGTATTTATGAAAACATTTTTGAAGAGTCATTTAGTTATAGACCAGTTTCATTTAGACTCCTAGTTCGCTATAACCAATGGCTCTGATACCAATCCGTCACACCCCGCCTTGGCGGAATCACGAGGGGTGACGAATGTGGTTGTCAAAGCATATGATTATTGCAAACACAAACACACAAATTGGATACGTAGTTAAAATTCAGAGTTTACATCCCAAAATCAACGTTTAAGTCTCAAAACATTTATTAACATACATTGTTTCTAAGATGTTGCCCATATGACCCAAGGCATGGGTTATACAAGTAAAATCCTCCAAAATGTGTATCCAACACTTGTGTGCATGATATCCTACGACGCTTTCTACTTGAGTGATTGTGCTTTAATTAGCTGAAAAACATACTTTGAAATGTCAACGTAATGTTGGTGAGTTCAAAGGTTTTAGCGTTTACAAGTTTGTAAGACCTCTTAGTATGAAAATGCTTCCACGTATACGATAAGAAAAAACAAGTAACGATTGACCTATCATTAGCTAGCAAAGAATACGATAAATATGAACTACATGAGACATAACCAAACCAAGACACAGGTGTTTCACCCCTCATTCGTACCTCACGAGCAACTAGTAGACACTATGCAATCATTTGACCATACGGATCGGCAGTTAGAGCGACTAACCATGATTGGGGGTGTCAAGCCCAATAGTACTATTCACAGAATCTCTGGCTAATACATAGCTAATGGTTATAAATAAACGATATGGGGACTTTATGGATCCAAACTATAACTCATGTAAACATAAAGGTCGGATCTTGTTCCTCTTTAACGTATAAAAACGAGTATTTGTATGTTTTTCCCCAAGTTTATAATAGTTTAAAACTAAAGGGGCCGTGAAACTCACCTTTGAGTTTTTTTGCGAAATAGTTAGAGAATATCGAAAACAAGCGTGAGACTTCTCCTAACCGCGACCTAATCAGTTACGGTTACTTAGAATCTCATAGTACAATATCAACATACAAGTTGATCTTGTATAAAGTCCACCCAACATGTTAGACTCGATGGTGTATGTGTGTATTGTTGATGTATATCCCGATGAACCATTGATGATTTGTTTATGTGGTTTATCGTACATTTATATAAGGTAATATATACTACTCACGCTATTATTAGTCCCTAAGTTCTCGTGTATGCTTCATATTGGGTTTAGATGACTTAGAATTAGTATTCATTATTTTATGTGTTCACAGATTCTTCACAGATTCTATAATATTTTGGGGTACGAAATTACCGTATTTTCTGGAATCAAACGACCTTCTTTTGACTTGAAATTTTTATCACATAATCTCTAATGTATTAGGTTTCCAAATAACTATTATCCATAATTTTTGGAGGTGTTTAAGATGTCCAAACACATTTATTAGTACACAAGGGTCGTACAGAGAATATTATTGATAGTTTGTGGAAAAACCTTTATTTGACTGACCTAAACCTATTTTCATGAAACGTGTGAGTACAAAATTTAAAACTAAGACACAAAGGTATCGTTTGAAAAAGGAGTCATGTCATTTGGACTTAATATGACTGAGTTATGGGTTCTTGAGTAAGAGTCAAATCTGTTAACAAACTGACAGTTTTGACACGTATTTTTGTAAAGTCCGTTTCGGGTATCAAAACTCGTCCAAATCGCATTAAACCGGTTGGGTTGGAAGCTAGACTCTTAGTAGTATATGTTAGACTCAGAAGCATGATTTTTGGTTAAGTATTGACTGAGATATGACCTCGTGAATCCAAGTTCTAAAAACTGCCAACAACCTGTCTATCTCTAGTTGTACTTGTGAGACATTTTTACACATTTCCTATGTGAGTAACCACTTTATCCTATGGTTAATGAATTATAATCTTTTTTTAACATTATGTTTAAAATAATATTGGCCTTTTGTTCCAGATCCTTAACAACTTTTATGTGGTGATTACGAGTCTCGGTTTCTTGGTTTTGTTTTTGTCCATAGTTCTCGATTTTCTTATTCATGTTTCTTTGTAGATCTTGGTTTTAACCATGTTCCTTGGTTTGTCCTTCTTATTATAAATTTGTTTACACACCATAAATAACATAAGTTGGTTATTTTCTCATATTTAAAAATAAGATGAACACACCATTTTTGTTAGTTCAAAACAAGTCACGCTTAGATCTTTAGTATTATTTTATGGTTTACCAAAAATGTTACTCTTTTACTAATAAATCGTATGAAAGACTTGTATTAAATATATCTTCTATATAAACATTTTAATATGCCATGATTTAGAGAAGATGTTTGTTTAGAGAAAATAAGGTTTTAGTTACTAGATTGTGTTTATTCATCTATTAGTCTAATACTTTGGGTGGTTCATTATACAAGCTTTCAAGACTTGTATTTATAATAATAAAAGAATAAAGAATTAGATTGTAGAGGCTCACTTAGGTAAAGGATAGAGGAGAAAATAAAAATAATAAGAAGAAATCTTGAGCTCCTAGCACCACTCTAGCTTCCTTTTACTTGAATCATCATCTCTAACACTTGTAGGCTTGAGGTTCTTGTAGATTTAAACTTGTTTCTTGAAAGATTCTTGCATAAAAGGTGATAATGAATGTGGATAGGATGGTGGTGTCTGGGATCGGTTCCAAGGGAAGTGAGAGAGATATTGTGTTACTTCCAATTGTAAGATTGTGTTAGATATATTGAAGAAGTGTTGCACTAATAGGAACATGTCTCCTAACAACTTTTATGGGAAAATGGAGAGTGAAAGCAAGGGAGGGGTCCCCTTTTGATGTGTTATTCCAAGAGCATGGCATGGGGGTTTGGGAATTAGTTTTGTTTTATTATAAGTGTGGTTTTGTTCTAGTTAGAGTAGTTTATAAAATCACATGTTTATTTAGTCAACTTGATGAAGCAATATGTTAACTACACACAAAAAATGTATGAAAGGTGGGGTGTCTCCATGTGGTTCGGCCAAGATATTGTCTAGCATATGGTTTTATATATATATATATATATATATATATATATATATATATATATATATTATCAACTTCTTAATATACTATTAATATATGCATAATATTTAGCTCACAAATAATTATTCGGTTTATGGTGTTACCGTATCTTATTCATCTAGGATTAGAATTGTTAGTTTACATCTACTAGTAGTTTAATAATACTCGTATGTTATATCTACACCCTCGTTTAAACATGATAATTTAATACAAAGTCTTGTCTTAAAATTATATCATCATGAATCTTTAAGTTCTTGTATTTGAGTCTACAATATAAGGCTTATATGTTGTACTATTGCACACTGCTTTGGTTTATAATAATTGGTACCGATGTTCGGGTTTGTCGGGTTAACTTGCATATGTGTAGTAGTAATTTCTAAAATTTCACAACGTATGATAACCGTATGTATGGATTCACTAGGCTTTATTTGACTTTGTTAATGCAATTTAAGACAAATAGAAACTCATAAAATGTAAGTGCGTTTAGGCATGTACGGATATTGACCTGAAAATTGGCGGTTGTCACAAAGCGTTCTCGAATGAATGTTTAAGCATACTCAAGGATTACAAGGTTTGCTCGAGAAAGACAAAAGCTTACTCGAAGAGCTACTTGACACTTGTAATAATTTAGAATATGTTTTATCAATGATTAGGGTTTCTAGAAGGTGTCAGGTGTGGCTATAAAAGGAAATACTAGGTCACATTTATGACATCGGCTGGCTACACACTTTTCTAAGCATACATAACATTTGTACGGAAAAGCAGCAGCACCTGACATTCTACCTGAAACCCTAAAAGATATTTACTATTGTATTTCGCTGAATATTATGAATGGAAATCTTTCGAGGTTATAGTGTGTTTGTCAACTTTGTGTTATTAAGAAACATCCTGATTGTTATTGATTCTGCCAGTTTTAATCTAGTGGTTTTCACATAGTTATTTTGTAATCCTTCTTATCCATTATGTGTGTGGGTTATGATTTCATAAATTGGTCATTACACTATAAATTGAACTAAGCCATATACGTATTGCATCAAGCTCCAAGAGCCTGGTATGATGAGTTGTCAAACCATCTTCTTGCAAATGGTTTCGATAGGGGAGCCATTTACAAGACCTTAATCTAAAAGTAGAAAGGAAAAGATTTACTTATATTCCAAGTATATGTTGATGTCATTATCTTTGGTTTTACCAATGAAAACATGTGTAAGGAGTTTGAAGGTGTTATGAAGTCAAAGTACAGCATGAGCTCAATGGGAGAGATGAATTTCTTCCTTGGATTGCAAGTTCAACAGAAAATGGATGGAATATTCATTAATCAATCCAAATATGTTCAAGACATCTTGACCAAGGTCAAATGTCATGATGTGAAGACAACTTCAACACCTATGGACACACATGAGAAGATGATTCCAGATGAAAAAGGGGAGCATGCAGACCAACATGAATGTAGAGCCTGGATTGGATCATTGATGTACCTAACCGCCTCAATATATGATATTATGTTTGTTGTGTGTGCTTGTGCAAGATTCCAAGCTAATCCCAAGGTTTCTCATATGTTTGCTGTTAAAAGGATCTTCAGATATCTGAAGGGAAAGCCAGACTTGGGTATTTGGTATCCAAAGAATAGATCATTTGATCTACTTGCATACACAGATAGTGACTATGATGATGTAATTTGAGCAGGAAGTCAACTTCTGGTGGTTGTCAGTTCTTGGGAAATAGGCTAGTGTCATGTTAATGCAAGAAGCCAACTACAATGTCCATTCAACTGCTGAAGCTGAATACATTGTTGCTTCTACCTGCTCTGCTCAAGTCCTATGAATTGAAAATCAAATGCTGGATTATGGCATGAATTTAATAAACACTCCCATACTCATTGATAATACTGCTATAATGTTTATTGTTAGGAACCCTGTGCAACATTCAAAGACCAAGCGTATTGAAAATTGACACCATTTCATCAGAGATTGCAACGAGAAAGGATTAATAGAAATGAAAAGAGTTGAAACTAGTGACAACTTGGCAGACCTGTTCACTAAGCCACTAGATAAAACTAGATTCAATTTTCTGTTAAAAGTTTTAGGCATAATCAACTCTGATTAAGTTTAATTAAGGATAATGTATTCTCATTGTGCTAACTGACTATTTCTAGCAAGGTCATGAGTGCTAACAGACTATTTCAAGAAAGGTATCTTATTCGAGTAAGATTCAAGAATTTTTCTAAGTGTTAAGCTTCGAGCAAGCTACACTTCGTTGAGCAAAGTTGTTCTTCAGTCAAGCAAAGTTTGTGTTAGAGCATACTCTTAGTTTATCCAAGCTTAAGCCAAGTTTACAAGTAATTTGGTGGGTCGAGCAAAGATACAATAAGAAGATCTCAAGCATACTAGTGAGAAGTGTTAGAGCATTTTGTCTATCACTAGGTCTTGGATTAGTTAAACAAGTTGTTAATGTTAGATATTGTTAGTGGTGTATAAGTTTGGTCATACGTATATGACTTATACGGGCGTATAAGTCTTATACGCTACACCCAACTTATACGGCCTATTCAATATTAGTATAAATAGGAGTTTTCATGTCATATCTTGTAATCTTGAGAGAGAGAGAAAGAGTTCTTGCAAATCACTTGTATTTACATGTCAAATGAATATTAGTGAGTTTTTGTGTAAGTTGCCATGTGTTTATCTCTTTGATTAGTGTTTCCACCCATTGATCGTATAGTAAACATAACGTGATTACGATCCATCTAACGAATTTTCAATTGGTATCAGAGCATCGGTTCGTGTTTACTACTGCATCAAACACATCAATTCGATCCATGTTTGAAGATTTCATCGTCAAAGTCATACCCGTTCATATAATCTTTAATTATTCTTGTGTTTATAGATCAATTTCCAATTAATTGTGGAATTATGTTCGTGATCACCTAAGAATTGTTTTTGCAAGAGTTATTCATCAATTCTATCAAGATTCAAGTGTTTTAGATTTTTTTCTTGGTTACCGTTTGTTACAGTTATGTTGACGTACAAGTTTTTTATGGGTTTAATTCTCCGTATAAGAAAAAAAAATGCAGCGTGCAAGTGGGTTGCCGCTTAAGTCCACACATTTGTCAATCAAAAAGTGGAAATTAGAAACTGTGTAAGGGAAGAGTCAAATATGACGGCATAGAGTTAACTTTACAATCACACGAGTAGCTGCGTATTGATTGAAGGAATTACAAATTCACATTAAAACTAGTTGCCGCATAAGGTAATTTGTTTAGTCAATAATCACGGCTGTTTGAAATTGAATTTTACACTGTTGGTTTGCCGCATAACCGTGATTGATATTGTGTTCATGATTAGTCAAACTTGACGGCAGATTGATGGTTGAATGTTACGATTGATAGTGGCCGTATATGTGTTTATACGCTGATTTTATTTTGGCCTTATAAGGTTTGTTTGCAATTGGACGCATAAGGTGGTTAAAGATATACGGCTTGATTGAGTAAAATTTTACTCCTACGTATTGCCGCATACTGATTGATATTGATGTATAGGTGTGGGTGGTCAACAATAAACGACTGATGCAATTTGTATTGAGTTGACTTAACTACGAATAGTTCTTGATCTAATTGCCGCATACACATTATTGGATATTGCGATACTTATGAGCGGCTAATTTGAAAACCAAACAGCCAACTTAAAGTCAACTTTGTCAAGCGCTTTGTTGAACCGTGTATCACAATCAAGTGGCCGCATAAGTCAATTACTATAGCCATTTTTGATCTTGTACGTGAATCCGTATAAGCTTATACATAGAATACTAATTCACTGAAAACATTTGTACCGTATAAGATTGGTGACGTATGTGTTCATCCGTATAAGTTGGTTACACGTTGAATGCTTTTAGTTTGCGTGGATTTTTACGTATAAGTTGAGTTATCCGCTACATCTGGTTTTCAGCATAAGTTGTCGGCGTATAAGCTGGTTTTGTTACTTACACACTCTTGAATCATATTCGTGCTAGTTTTCTTGATTTACGTGAGAAAATGGGATTTTCAAGTTCGTTTATCGTTGAAGAAGCATTACGAAGAGATAGAAGGCAAGTTTTGAAAAGAGAATTTGATGAGTTTGATATAATGACTGGTGGATCATTTGATCGATTAGTCAAAAGATATTGCAAGCTTGTGAACGAAATGAAGCATGTCGGGATTGAGAAACGAGAGTTAGACTACATTGACAGGTTGGCAGATACGCTTGTTGAGACGTCACCTGAAGTTTGGGGTACATTTGTTATATCGGTTCAATATGACCCCAACACATACAAGCTCTCTCAATTCAACAAGAAGATAAAAGATCATGAGTTGTCTACAAATAGTGTAAAAACTGAAGAACCATCATTACCAAAACTTGAAAACACTCCATAATTCGATGATGATGGTGATTCAGAATATGACGAAAATTTGGTTTTAGAATCATTATTGGAGTTAAAAGTTGAATACAAAGCCGGATAAGCTAAATCTTGTGGAAAATGTGACGAGTACAAAAGGTTAATAACTTACACTATCTCGTTACTAGATGAGCTTGATCGAGATAAGGAAGCTTATGATCAACTTCAAAAACGCGAAAAGTCACTTTTGATGAAGGTTGATCAAAATGAGAAAACAATAAACAGTTTCATTACCGAAAATGCCGCACTTAAACAGGAACTACAACTGTTAAGCATGAGCTAGTTAATAAGGTTGCATTCTTTCATGGTACGACATCTGAGAGAACGAAGGAAATCCAATACAGAAATCAACTCAATAAGGATTTATTTGTTCAAAAAGACAAACGTAAATGAACTAAGAAATCTTCTTGGTACAAGAATAGTTCTAAGTTTGCTTACATTCCAAAATCAGATGTGGACAACCAAGATGTTCTGAAAACAGAAAAACAAAAATTTCAAAATTCAAAATCCAAAATTACGAGCTCAAACGTCACATCAAGTATTCCAAAGGGTCCTTCGAAAAAAATGTTCAGAAGAAAAGACGACACCGTTAAAAATGTTTCTATGAAGCCAAATGTTGAGGTTGTTGATTTATAAGATTGTAATGAAAAGAAATTTGAAAAGGTGAATTTTTATGTGAAAATATTCACTTCAAAGTTATATCATTGGATCGTTAAGAAAAAGGACTCATCCGATCAAGTTGATGCTGAAAAAGGCATATTCGTCAACTCCAAAAGTTCTATAAAATTCAATGGTTATACATGTCAATTCTGAAAGCTTAAGGAGGAGTGTGTTAGACTATCAAGACGATAGGGGGAGATGACTTGAAGTTCGAGTTTGTTAGTCTAAGCAATTTCCGTGGGGGAGTCTATTGGAGCATAAACGTCTACTGCTTAGACTCCAAGACCAAGCAATATCCTAGGGGGAGACTATTTGAGCATTTTGTCTATCTCTAGATCTTGGATTAGTTAAACGAGTTGTTAATGTTAGATATTGTTAGTGTCATAAAAGTTTGGTCAAACGTATAAGACTTATACAGGAGTAAAAGTTTTATAAGCTACACCCAACTTATACGGCCTATTCAATATTAGTATAAAGAGGAGCTTTCTTGTCATATCTTGTAATCTTGAGAGAGAGAGAGAGTTCTTGCAAATCACTTGAACTTACATGTCAGATAAATATTAGTGAGTTTTTCTGTGAGTTGCCATATGCTTATCTCTTGATTAGTGTTTCCGCCATTGATCATCATATAGTATAAATTACGTGATTACGATCCGTCTAACGAAATTTCAAGAAGTTAAAAGGATTGTTTATGAGGACTTCTACGAGCAAAGTTAATCTTGAGCAACCTAAAGTACCCGAGTATACTATGTTTGATGGAATAAGTCTTGTGACAAAGGTTGAAGAGACCATGAAGAACTAGTTTGCTCGTGGGATATTTTTGAGAAAATTTGGGTTATATCATGAGGATTGAAGCTTGCTTGAAGAATATTTTCTTTGTAAAATATTCCAAGTAAAAGTTTACTCGAAGGAATGTTCCAAGCACAATTTGGATTACCAGGTCTGGTCGACAGAGATAAAAGTTTACTCGAAGACCTGTTTAACACTTATAATTATTTTGAATATGTTTGGATACGCTATACAATGATTAGGGTTTCTAGAAGGAATGTCAGGGGGTATATAACAGAATACTAGGTTACATTTATGAGAACGGACGATTAAACACTTTTCTAGACATACTGATTATTTTGTACAGAAAGGCGTCTCACCTGACATTCTACCTGAAACCCTAGAGCATTTCCAATTGTATTTGTCTGAATATTCTAATGGAATTTTTTTAGTTAATTGTGTGATTGTCATTTAAGTGTTCTTATATATTAAGCAACAACTTGATTCTAGTTGATTCCGCCGACTATTATCAAGGGGCTTTCACATATTATAATTTCGTAATCAGTCTTGTCAATTGGGTTATTTGTGTTACGAGAATTATGGTCCTGACATTAGTTCTTGCTCGGGGCTTGCTCTTTATCTTTATTCATCTTTTCTTTCATAATTTTTCTCGGTCATATTGAAATGGTCTGTAGTGAAGAAAGGAATCCCCTCCTCATTATTGTTCGTGGTGTACATGTCGAGGAATTCTTCAGCAATAATATCTTCCATCTCAATATCATCAAAATGAGTATCCCCAGCTAGAACACTTTAAACTACACCCACATATGCCTCAACCTCAATCTCTTTATCTTCCCTTTTCTCCAACTCCTCCACATCCTCCTTGTTAATGTTAAACAAAATGGCGATTTGTTCTTTTGAAAGACAATGATCAACAAATCGCCTTATTCATTGTCATCTACATTTGCTTGACTCTGTTTACGCCAATTCATATCAATAAATAGAATGGTCTTCACTTTCAACAAGTTCACATGTTGTACCTCATTTGAGTCTTTAAACACAATCACTACTTTACCACTCGACTCCCCTGAGCAGGAATTGGACCAGATGTTTAGGCACCTGATTGCTTATCAAAACGGCCCACCTCAATCTATGTCCTTCAACTTTTTTAAAAAATTGTCTTTGAACTAAAGTTGTAGGATCAGAAACCCTTGCTCTTTTATCTTCCCCCCCTATGAGAAGCAACCATTTTCTTGAATGCTACATTCCCTTGGTGCAAGGCTTTCATGGCTTGTATCATTTTCCCTTGATCTTCTTGCATTGCATCTTAATAATGGCGATCTACATTCATATGATTTTCTTGCAAATGTAGGAGATTCAACAAGTAGATCATCTGTTTTTGTACAGGTTAGTTAAGAAAGCTTGTAGGAATCAGCATGATCAGACATTGAGGCCGATTGAATTGCAACAATGGAGTAGGAATCCCAACGGTTCCAACAGACACCGTGGGTCTTGTAGCAGGTACTTGAAATGGAAGAGGAATAGGAGTATGTATCTGTTGAAGGCTCGGTTGTGGAAAGGAAGAGAACCTCGGATCAATAGATGCAGTTGTAACAAAAGTAACAACTGGAGTAGCTTGAGCTGTTGTTGGTGGAGGATCTTGACTTCTTGTACGTTTTGGAGCATGAGCAGTAGGAACAACAACTTCAGACACAACTGGTTCAGGATTTTCACGAATCACAACCCCTGAACTTCTTTTTTTTTCGCCTCTTTTTCTTTAGCTCATTAGTAGCCACCTATATACATTTAGCCTTACGCTTTCATGCTTCATCATCATTACCACCATCAACACCATCATCACCACCATCATTACCACCAGCACCACCACCACAATCTTCTTTTTCGGAGTCAGAATCATCATGAATCCAACGATCTTTCAGTGGTGGATTGTAAATAACATTCGGAATAATCAAATGGCCTAACAAGCGTTTCTAAGGCGGCTTTGTTTCTTTTGTCTTGCCCCTATAAACCATTATCCGCTTCATTGTATCTTCGTTCATCATATTAAAAATGATTACATCTTGCAAGTTCAACGGATCTTTGGCAGACTCGGCACCAGCTTGTTGATAATCATCAGAAGAAATCATAGATACATCAAAACTTTATTGCGCTTGTTTATGAAGTTCTCCTTTAAATGGAAAAAATATCATCTTTGAAAAGTTGAACCGTTTGTTCAACACATGCTCCACCATCACTGATTGTATCATTATTCTACACTAGTCAAAACCACTACGTTATCCTACAAGATATTGAATCACCAGATGTAAAAGATACTTGTACAGCTCACAAAGAGAGGCTTTATTGTATTAAGAGTTGTACAAGTTGCCGTTGTATCTCAGTCTTCTAAACAATCCTTGTATTAACTCCTTGTCATAAGTATACACATAGTTGTTACCACCGATCAACAATGTTTGACAACTATGTTTCCCGAATCTGCTGGAGAGTGATAATGATCTTATGCCATTGAAAATTAGAAACAATATGGTTATGTGTAGATACGAATCGATATGTCTCCCAAAAAGGTCGAAGAATACTGTAGAAAGCTGGAAGATTAGTCAAAATGGCTCGATAGATTCTTGATTGGCGTAGAAAATTGATACCTCCAAAGAAAGTAGTTCAATCAGAGAAATTTTGCTCAAGGAATGCTACCCAGTTTTGCTCACGTCCCGCAAACCATCAAGTAGCAAAAGCTTGTTCTTCTTGTTGTTCAAGTTCATGGGCAGGTTGTTGAATTCGTATGATTTGTGCCTGCTGAACCACAAATTTAACAAGTTGAAATGGGCGAATGGATTTGAGAAAGGGCTAACAATAGCGAATGAGTTTGAATTGGGAGAATGGGGCAAACTAAACCGATTAACACCCTAAACCTATCAACACAATATCGATATATGATCGTCATGACCAACATACCAATTAATTTCATTAGTAAACAAGTGACTAGAGTCAATTAATCAATTAAAGGTTCGGTTAGAATTTTAACGTCAAAGTTCAGAATTCAAGTCCAAATAACAATCAAAGTGTAATAATTCATATCATTACACCTATCAATTATGATGATGTTCAAAAATAGATGATTAAAAACACAGAGATTCACAATTTTTTTCAGTAGATGATTATCATTGTTTCATCCTCAAACCTGAATTACTAATTCCTCCATATATTGTTATGATGATGGCTCCAAGGAATGGTAACCTGTATGAATTAAAGATGAAGGATGCAATTTCTAGGGGTGGAACTTGTTTTGTTTCAAAAGCCACTGAAAATGAGACCAAATTGTGGCACATAAAGCTTTGTTATGTTAATCTAAAGAACATGAACAAACTTGTTAAGGGTGAACATGTAATTGGTTTACCTACAAGGGAGTTCAAGCTAGATGACAAATGCATTTCATGTCAAAAGGGTAAGCAACATTGTTGGTGCATAATGTCAATAGTTCATAGTCTAGTGTCTGTAATCGAGTCTGTAATGTTAATTATGTTTTATATATGTCTTAAGCGAAGTTACTGACAAGTTCGCTGTTTAGGCGAACTTGTTAGTCAAGCGAAGTTATGGACAACTTCGCCTGAACATGCCAGGCGAAGTTGTCGTGTATTTATATACCCAGGTTACGGCTTGGTTTTGAGTCGAGTTCCACTCAGTTGTTCGTGTTAGTTTGTTCGAGTTGTTACGAGAGCTATAACGTGTGTCTGTAATAGTGATATCGTATCACGTGTTTGAGTTATTATATAACGTGTGTTCGGTTCGTGTGTTCGTGTGATTCGTGTTCTATACTCGTAACGATCTACGCAGGGATTCCGCACCTGAGTAGATCGAGATATCTCGTGCGATCCATCCAGGGAACCTACAATTGGTATCAGATCAGAGGCAATGAAGATACTCAGAGGCAATTCTTCCCGGGTCATAACATGTATATCACCTTAGACCCGGAAGCGAGCGGTGTTGAGGATTACCGCGAGATAATCACATTCCTCATTCGCTTGAGGATATTCCACGCTATCACTACGACTCTGCCGATTTCCTTACCCAATATCGAGGATTTCTGGCAGACTGTGGAATACGATTGCCGCGTTGAGCACCCGGTTATGCGAGCAACCGTCAACAATCAAGAGGTTCAGTTCTCATCTGAACAAATACGGGTGGCTTTACGGTTCGGTGAGAAGACTAGGGATGACCCTACAGAGTTTGTGGCTCCGTTCCGTGATGGAGCGTTTCTCCGAATGGGCTATTCTGGTCCATTAGGTGATACTCAGAGAAGGAAGGGTTTCCTACTCGATCAGTGGCGCTTCCTCATGCACGTAATGATTGTCTGCATGTCAGGGAGGAAGGCGGGCACTGACGGGATGGGTGCGACCATGCAGTCCGCAATGACTGCTCTGACTTATAACAAACGTTATAGCTTCAGTCAGATGGTCTTTTATGAGATCGATAGGCAGAGGAGAGCGATGGCTCGTGAAAGGTTCATCATGTATCCAAGATTCATTCAGATGATCTTGAATCATGTTGCTCCCACGTTGCCTCAAAGACGTCCAATACGATACGTGGAGAGTGTGAGCAAACGGATCTTTGCTCAATGCCGGACTTCGAGTGCGAGAAGCAAGCCTGAGCTGCGTCCGAGGCATACTCCACTGTTTGGGTATTTAATCAACCCGGAGTTGTTCCTACTACTGGGGATGAGTTCAGAGACCCTCAACCACGACAGGCAGGAGCAACTCGAGATGTACCTGCTGTGCCTGTTGTATCGGCTGAGGAGGATGTAGACCTTGATGCTGCATTTGGCGGCCAAGGATTCTTCGACATGGACCGGTTTGATCCACAAGAAGAGGTGCAGGTCTCTGCTGCACAGGTTAGGGAAGTGAATGTTACTAGAGCAGCTACGACGGTGGCTGACTCAGATCTTGATGCTGTAATGAATGAAGCTAGACGGATGTTGGTGACTCGAGAGAGGACGGTTGGGAAGAGAAAGAGGACAGTTGATGATAGTGAGTCAGTGGAAGAAGAAGAAGATATTCACAAACTGATCAGACGTTCAAGACGGGAAAGGACAGGTGCATGTATGGGAGCTGGAGAGACTTCAAGAGTTGTACGTTTCGCTCCGCCCGCACTGTCAGGTATGTCGATTGTTCCTACATCACTACAGGTCACATGTTTAAGCGCCGCGGATGTTCCCGTGGTGGCTACATCAGCTTTCGGCATCTCATCCATCACACTACAGATGACGACTCCAGAGATTGTATCGTTTCCGCCTCCAACGCTTACTCCGTCGGAGGTTGTTGCACAATTTGTAGAGTCCACAGTCGTTGCAACTGCAGGGTTGTCGGTCACGATACCACCTGCGGTTACGTCCACAGCTGCTTCTGATGTCCCGGTTTCATTCGAAATCCCTGCTGAGTATACTCAAGACACATCTCACATGAGGTTTGATTTCGATGCAACCCTCTCAGAATCGGAGAGAATAGCTGCACTTGAGCGGGTCGTGGCAGAACAATCAAGGGTGAATCTTGTCCAGACCCAGGCTATTCAACGCCTAGTAGCAGAAAATCAACTACAGTCGTCCCTCCTGGTTGAACATGGGAGAATTATAGATGCTATGAAGGAGTTCTTGGCATCTCAGGGGGAGACAGGCTGTAAAGGCGACGTGTTAAGGACAAAGAAGAGAAATGATAGAGACGATGATCCCAATGCATCGAAAGGTGCAGGTGGTGAGTTGCCAAGAACTACTCAAGCTCTTGGGACTTCCACAGCTGAGGGGGAGTCTGCAGGTGCGGCTGGCAGTTCTGGTGGTGATGAGGTGGTGATGGTTGATGATGAAGAAATGGGAGATGATGTGATTGATGCTTTGAAAGAATTAGATGATGATATGTTTAGTGATGATGTGTTGTTTGATGATGATGTGCTGCCAATTGAGGAGATTGAAAAGATTGGTGCTGAAATAGTGATTGAAGATGATGTTGAAGAGGGTGAAATAGTTGAGGAGAATGTTGAACACGAGATCCCTGAAGTTGAAAAGTCAGATGTATGTCAAGACACAGGAGGTGATGATACAGAATGGGAGGAGCAGCCTAGATGGAAGGAAGGCTATGCTCATTGGTTTATCAAAACTAAGAAGCCTGCTGTTCCAACCATGTTCAAGAAAAGTTATAATATCAAAGGCTATGCTGAATCAAAGAAAGGAATTATCTGTTGGCTATATGATGAACAGTTAAAAGTGTTCGTGGTGAAAAGATATGATGGGATCCAATACTTTAAGAGGACGTTGAGATCTCTCAATACATTGCCTGAATGTGAGGTGAAGGATTTGGCTAGATTGGGGTTGATTAATAGAAGTGACGACAACATGGCCAGAGTTATTGGGAAGATCGTGTGGAAAGAAAGTATTAAAGAAAAGAAGTTTGAGTTATTAAAGCCACAGAAGGGAAAGCTAGTGGAAGATAAAGAAAGGGGAATGAGAGCAGATGGCAAGCCTTGGATGGTAATGAAGTACAAACCGATTCGGTGTCTTAAAGATGTGCCGATGAAGACAATGCCCAAGGATGTGTTAAAGAACCTTAAATGGTGGTATGTTGATTGCCAGACTGCTGAAGCCGTGATGGAAGACGAAGACGAACAGGAAGTGCTAAGAGTGTATGATCCGATGCATCTTGTTAATTTATCGAAAGCTGATCTGCAGGTGTTAAATGAAAAGAAGATATTTTATATTCCTGCTTGGAAAGACGAAGCGAGGAAATATCAGCGAGTAGTCACGGTATGTGTGAGAGAAGGAGTACATGCATGAAGACAAAGAGATTGAAGGTTACAAGACACGTGCTTGAAGATCAAGACATGAAGCTACTGCCAAGGGGGAGTCTGTTGGTGCATAATGTCAGTAGTTCATAGTCTAGTGTCTGTAATCGAGTCTGTAATGTTAATTATGTTTTATATATGTCTTAAGCGAAGTTACTGACAAGTTCGCTGTTTAGGTGAACTTGTTAGTCAAGCGAAGTTATGGACAACTTCGCCTGAACATGCCAGGCGAAGTTGTCGTGTATTTATATACCTAGGTTACGGCTTGGTTTTGAGTCGAGTTCCAATCAGTTGTTCGTGTTAGTTTGTTCGAGTTGTTACGAGAGCTGTAACGTGTGTCTGTAATAGTGATATCGTATCACGTGTTTGAGTTATTATATAACGTGTGTTAGGTTCGTGTGTTCGTGTGATTCGTGTTCTATACTCGTAACGATCTACGCAGGGATTCCGCACCTGAGTAGATCGAGATATCTCGTGCGATCCATCCAGGGAACCTACAAACATAAGTCCTCACACAAAGCAAAACTTGTGAATTCAATGACAACATACTGGAATTGCTTCACATGGATCTTTTTGGTCATGTGAGTGTTGCTAGTATAGGAAAGAAGAGATATTGCTTAGTGATAATTGATGACTTTTCAAGATAGACATGGGTTTATTTCTTGAAGGGTGAAGATTATGAGAAGTGACAATGGAACTGAGTTCAAAATGGGGTAATGGATAAGTTTTGCAATTCAAAAGGAATACTACAACAATTCAGTGCCCCTAGAACTCCTGAACAAAATGGAGTTGCAGAGAGAAGAAATAAAACACTCATTGAGGCTGCAAGGACCATCTTAGCAGATTTTTTTCTACCTGTTACTTTTTGGGCAGAAGCCATCAATACAGCCTGCTATGTTCAGAACATGGTCCTTCTCAACAAAAGTCATGACAAGACTCCTTATGAAATCTTGTTTAAAAAGAAGCCCTACATCAAGTTTCTCAAACCTTTTGGTTGAAGTGCTCACTTTTGAATACCAAGGACTATCTCAACAAGTTTCAATCAAAATCATTGGATTGTTTCTTTGTTGGATATTCAACACACTCAAAAGCTTATAGACTCTATGTTAAAGATTATTTGAGTGTGATTGAGTCCTCTGATGTAAAATTCAATGAAAATCAATTTAATACTGTAGATGGAGCATCTTGGCTATTTGACCTTGAGAAATTAATCAAGTCTTTCAAGATTTATCATGAAGAATTTGATGAAACTTTTTACAAGACAAGTATCCATGTGGAAAATTCTGCAAAGAAAATTGATTTGGACAAACTGTGGTCCAAGGTTGCTGGTAAGAGGACTGAATATAGATTTATTAAGGAAGGATCCCTCAAATTCTGAATCAGAATAAGATCAAGATCAAGAACATGTTATTCAAGACAATCAAGAAGTTCAAGATGATCATGCATTGAATGAAGAAGATCCTGGCAACCAACAAGTACAGAGTCAATAACAAGCAGACAGAGAAGCAAGATTTGAAACTTTGTTTCAAAACTTGAACATTGGAAATAATCTTGCATCTTCTTCACAACAGTCTACTGAAGAAGCTCCCGAATTCCATGATGCAACAACATATTTGATCATTGATGAACCTGATCTCAATGATACAAACCTTGACTCAAATGTGTCTATAGATCATGTTGTGCGAACTTCCTATGTTGAAAGAAACCATCCACCTGAAAACATCATTGGGGACATCAATGAAAGAGTAACCAGAGGTGCATCTGAATCTGCAAACATCTATTTGTACTCCTGCTTTCTATCCCAGTTGAACCAAAGAACATTGTTCAAGCTTTAAAAGACAATAGTTGGGTAGAATCAATGCAAGAGGAGTTGGCTCACTTCAGGGATCTGCAAGTGTGGGAACTTATAGATAAGCCAAGAGGTAAGTATGCTAGTGGTACCAAATGGGTTTTCAGGAATAAGAGGGATGAGAGAGGCACTGCTATAAAGAACAAGGTCAGACTAGTTGCACTAGGATGCCTACAAGAGGAAGGAATTGACTTTGAGTAAGTCTTTGCACCAGTAGAAAGGCTAGAAGCTATCAGATTTTTTCTAGCCTATGTTGCTTCTAAAAATATTAAAGTGTTTCAGTTGGATGTTAAATCTGCCTTTCTAAATGGGAAGATTTGAGAGGAGGTGTATGTGGCTCAACCTCCAGGCTTTGAGGACCCTGATTTTCCAAATAGAGTCTATAAATTGAACAAAGCTCTATATGGTTTACATCAAGCTCCAAGGGCTTGGTATGACGAGTTATCAAATCACTTGCTTGTTAATGGCTTTCAGAGGGGAGCTATTGATAAGACCCTTTTCTACAAAAGGAGATGAAAAGATTTACTCCTTCTACAAGTTTATGTAGATGACATCATCTTTGGATCTACAAATGAACAAATGTGCCTTGAATTTGAAAAAGTCATGAAATCAAAATACTGCATGAGCTCCATGGGTGAAATGAATTTCTTTCCGATTCTGCAAGTCAGCAAAAGAAGGATGGCATATTCATTTGCCAGTCGAAGTATGTGCAGGACATTCTGAATAAGTTCACGTGTCAATATCTCAAGACTGCTTCAACTCCAAATGAACATGAATGAAAAGATGATTGTAGATGAAAAGGGTGAGCCTATTGATGAGCATGAGTATAGAGAAAAGATTGGTTCACTAATGTATATCACTGCTTCTAGACCAGATATTATGTTTTCTGTATGTGTATGTGCAAGATTCCAATCATCTCAAAAGGTGTCTCACATGACTCTTGTCAAGCGGATCGTTAGATACTTGAAAGGCAAACCTGATTTAGGGATATGGTATCCAAAGAACCATTCCTTTGATCTAATTGCTTATACTGACAGTGATTAAGATGGTTGCAATATGAGTAGGAAGTCAACATCTGGTGGATGTCAATTTTTGGGTGACAGGCTAGTGTCTTGGAAGTGAAAGAAGCAAACTACAGTGTCCATCTCAACTGCTGAAGCTGGGTATATTGCTGCATCTTCCTGCTGCGCACAGGTTCTTTGGATTCAGAACCAATTGTTGGATTATGATTTGAATTTCTTAAACACCCCTATTGTCATTGATAATACTGTTGTACTGTTTATTGTTAGGAATCCAGTCCAACACTCTAAGACCAATCACATTGAAATCAGACATCATTTCATTAGAGATTGTAATGAGAAAGGTTTGATTGAAATGAAAAGAGTTGACACTAGTGACAACTTGGCTGACCTATTCACCAAGCCACTAGATAAATCCAAATTCAACTTTCTCTTGAAAGCATTGGGTCTGATCAACTCTGATGTGGTCTGATTAATAATGGGTGCTCTTTGTGCTAACTGATTATCTTTAATGGTCTTGAGAGTGAAAGTTGTGCTTATTTGCATATTTGACTAATTTGTGCTTTAGATGATTATGTGTGACTTATGTGTTTATGATGCTTAAGTTTGCTTAAAATCAGTAAATGTGTGTGATATCAGGATAAGTGAGTTTTAAATTTGATTTGAAATGATAAATCTATATGTTTATCTGATATTGTTAATTGCTTGGATAATTTGATCTGATAATATGTTTAGGATAGGATAACCTTTGCATAATCTATCTTTGATGTACATTATGTGAAGTCTACTTGTTTTTTAATATGTCATTAATGATCTGATTATTCCTGAATATGTTACTATTGCTTGTGTCAAAACAGAGCTTTTGTGTCAAACTTGTGTGCTCCATTGATTATTTTGCAAAAGAAGTTTTTCCAAAAGAATGTTTGGACAAAATGAGCAAATTGTTTGATGTTGAGACATGATAAGATTATTCAGTTCAAGCTTTTAAAGAAGCTTAAAAGGTTTTAAGTGAAAATTGACCCAACCTCTTGGGAAATGATAGTACATTGGTTATTTATGCTGATCATATGGATTTAATAGGCTAAAAAGACAATCAGTTAGTCATTAATATGTATGGTTGTTTTCCATGATGTGTAAAATCTGAGGTAATATAAACATAATGAAAATACGAATCTTAATGTGCAGATAAATTGTTATCTATGTATGTTTCAAGATAAATCTCTCCGGACGATAGGCAGAAAAGTGACTACCCAGTACACGATCCTGTTGGTATTTGGACATCAAAATGATTCATTTTATACATATGACAAAGAACAAATGTGGACAATGTTTATTTTTATCAACCAAAAATTGAGATGTTCACAAATTTTATGAAAATGCAAATATGAGGGTTAATACTAGAACTACAGGGGTGGAGGCGATAATATAAGTCCTTGAAACATTCCGCATGAAAGGCATGTAAGTCCGACTTGCGTAGCATGTAAGTCCAATGTTCAACCTCAATATGTTTGAAGTTTTGAAAAGAAAAATTTTAATCAATTTAACTCATCTGTCATAAAAATATTACCAAATATCAGTGGGTTGAAATCAAATTGGGGTGATATGGGGAAAAGCCAAATAAGCTTTAAGAAGAGATATGAGGCATCATAGCACATTTAGTGTTGTCCATTTTTGAATTATGCTAAATAATTGAACCTTAAAACATATCACCAATAAGCAATGAAAATCATGTTAAGTCTAGACCTGCTGTTAACTTGTTTAATATGTTATAATAATGCTGAGAATGAAGTATTGAGTGGCAACTTAACCAATATGATCCCATGTTGAGATCTTTTCAAAAGGAAATGAAGAGAAACATAACTGAAATTTGATCTCTTAATGGACCATTTGCTATTAAACATTAAATTTTAATGATAAATCTATGTAAAAAATGGTTTAAAGCAAAAACAGTTGCATTTTAACCTTGAAAAGGTCTGAATCTATCAATACTAGCAAGCTTTAATGAACTTTGAACCTTCTAGCACACTTAGATGTCTTACAGGTTGTTTAAACTCATTCTAGCAAGCTTTACACTTAAAGGTTTGAATATGTTGATTCTAGCAAGCTTTTATGATCTCTGAACTATTCTAGCAAACTTAGATGTTTTATGGGATGTTTAGGTCATTCTAGCAAGCTTGATGTTTGAATATGTTGATCTAGCAAGCTTTGATTTGTTTAAACTATACTAGCAAACTTAGTTGTTTTATAGGATGTTTGACTCATTCGAGCAAGCTTTACATTTGAATATGTTTGAATATGTGATTTCTAGCAAGCTTTGATGTTTTGAACTATTCTAGCAAACTTCGTTGTTTTGATTGAATGTTTAAGATATTCGAGCAAGCTTGATGATTATTTGTACTTAAATGAATTATTCATGTATTATCGGGTAGACTTTGATAAATTTATGCTTTTGAGTAAACTTGGTTGTTTAGAAACTTATGTTTGTTTAGCACACTTGATCGTTATGAGATACATGTCTGAATGTGCTTTACATGTCTGTTTCGAGTAAACTTTGATGTTTTATTTGAAATTTGTATTTGTCTAGCATACTTCATGATGTTGGTGTTATTTTCTGAAATTACAAGGGTTTACTACTAACTTTGTTTACCGAGCAAACTTTATGTTTATGGCACACTTGTAAAATGATGAATCATTCCAAGTGTTTTCCTAGCATACTTGTAAACTTTAGAAAATTTCCCAACAAACTTTACTTTCCGGGTACACTTTGTGTTTAGAGCATACTTGTACATCAATGGATAAATGTCTACTCTAGCACACTTTGCACTCTTAAAGCTTTCTCGTGCACACATTTGTTTTAAAGTGTACTTGAATGAATTTTTGTTGATTTATTAAGAAATCAGGTAAGGTTTTGGAATATTCAGATATTCGAGCAAGGTTGACTATTAGAAATAACTCTAAGTTATTATTTGAGGATTCTTTATTGATTCCTAGCAAGGCTGCCTATATGATGAATTATACTTGATTATTTGTCTTGTGATTTATTTCTTGAGCAATCACGTATATTCAAGTAAGCATCCTTCAAGAATCCACTTAGTGTTATTTTTAAATCCTTTAAAATTTGAATGCTTCTGGAACGAGCAAGCTTTGCAAATTTATATTACCCAGAAAACTTTCAAAATACACCATTTCAAGCTTTGTAAACATAAACATAATTGAGCAAGCTTTATGCTAAGATATTTTAAAATTGAATGTTTGGCACTATTCATGAACAAAACAACAAAATGCAATTAAAACACACTTTCAAAAAGGCAACCTTGCTTGTTCATCTCGTTCCAGAATCTCAAACGTTTAACTAAATCCCTACACTAAATTTGCCAGCCCTCACATTCCGAATTGGTAAGCATCAACTGATTGTTTTCCGACACTGATTATATGGAATTGGGTTGTTAATTTTCATCTTAACTAACTTTGCTATTTTTATGTGTAGGTTAAAATTTTTTCGAAGAACAGGTTCATAAAGAAATTCATTTCTTCTTTAAATTGTTACTTATTTACATGTCAAAGTTGTGAACTTTTTGACTAATTTCAACTTTGAAAGTGCTTTTGGTGTTTGACAGCTATGGCAGAACCAACGTATCCTTTAAAGAAAAAGCATAATATGTGCGCACTGCTTCAGATTACTCGTGATAATCAACCGGTGGCGTTGATGATACGGTGGTTACAAATATCAAACTTACGATTCTCTTTGACAGAGTGCCCTGTAACTTATAGAAATCACCAATTGATTTCTGGCACACTGCCCAACTTTATGATGATACTGGAGGAAAGAGGATCGAGGCTACCGTTGCTCGTCAAGAGATTGTAATAACTGAGCAACTGATCCGGCCAAGCCTACAGTTAATTGATGCATTTGAAGCCCCAATTCACTTTTCCACAAATCGTTTACTGACAATCTTTCAAAGGCTTCCATTGTGATGTCCATGAGGGACAATTAAAAAAGGGCATGTTCCCTAACTTGTATCGTTTCTTAATACACCATATAGTACAAGGTTATGCACCGAGGTAAGGCTCTTAGACATTAATGAGCCGTGATCTTGCAAATACCACAGTGACGGTTGTATTTATGCAACCATTCAACTTTTTGAAGATGATTTCGATGGTTTGACTGCAAACTTGAGGAAACCTAATAAGACAAATTTTTGTTTACCCAAGGTTCTTGCAGATTATATTCAACCAAGTTCTACAAGATTTGCCAAGAATTGGCACTACACATCTGTTGCAGGACCCAAATGTGTATAAAAGGATTGCTATGTTGGCATCCACAAGCCACTTTTATCCTGATGCTGAGTTTGATGTGTTACCATGGTTGTATAACCATGATTTGGAGATAATGGCGATTCTAGAGTCACCTCATGTTACGTCTGAAGAGGAAGAGGTGAGTGAGGAGGAGAGTGATGAAGAATCTGATGATGATAATGCAGGAGATAATGGAGATGATGCGGGTAATGGAGGAGGCTGTTGAAGAGAATGTTGATGTTGCTGCACAGGGGGAGAACCAACCCATACATACACCACCAACTTCACCAAATAGCCCACTCCAAACCCAAACCAATGAACCATACATCCCATCCCCACCATCATCACCATTTAACCAATACCAAAGCCCACCACAAACACATATACCTACCCAATCACCTACCCTAACCCAAACCCCACCTCAAACTCATACCCGTAGCTCACACCAAATCTTAAACCAATCATTAACACAAACCCAAACCCAAACCCTAATCCAAGCCAAGACCAAGCCAATTATGAACCATATATACCACAAACCATCCCACCTAATAAACCTACCAAACACTCAATATCAATCCCCTACCCAAACCCAAACCACTGACCAACCAACATTTGAAATTACCCATATCTTCACACCAGTTATCCAAACCATAAACCCATTACCCTCCACAAGCACAAATGTCATTGAAAGCGCAACACATGAACTCATCCCAACTCAAACCCACACAACCATTCCTGACCCTTTTTCAGACACTCCTTCCCGATCCCCTTCCCCTGGTGTTTCTTTGTTTAGCAGATATATGGATGTGGAGATTTAGAACACTAGATTGAAAATGAAGAATGATGAATTGATAAGAAAATGCTGACTTGAAATTCTTATTGGCACAGGCACAAAACCGGATTCAAACCCTGGAGACTGAGGTTAAGAAGACCTCAGCTATACCAAAACAGGGGGAGAATCCTCCTATGGTCGATATTGTTAGTGATGAGGTTGTGAGAGAGGGTGTAGTGGAAGAGAACATATTGAAAAATTTATGTGATCTATATGGAGGTAGTGAAAGTGAGAGTAGTGAGGAAAGGACAGATGATGGTGGCTATGAAGGTGATGAATCTGATGGGGGAGAGCAGGAATATGATGTGAATGATATAAATATTAAGAAGGTGGTTGAAAAGGAGGTTGTTGCAGATATGAGTGTGAATGTGGATGAAACTGAAACTAAAAATATTGTGATGACTGAGGCCATAGCTACTTATGCTATTGGTACTGAGCTACAAACTGAAGCAATTATTGATGATGGAGAAGGAACAGAAGAAATTGTGTTGACTGATGAGAATGTTGAGAAAGTGGTGGATAAGGAGATGGAGGATTCAATGGATCAAATTGAAAATTTTCCCAGTGAACCAGAAATGGTGAGGGAAACTGAAGAGGATAAGAGGAAGGATAAAGGGAAAGCAGTTGAAAATGAAGAATGATGATTTGATAAGAAAATGCTGACTTGAAATTCTTATTGGCACAGGCACAAAACCGGATTCAAACCCTGGAGGCTGAGGTTAAGAAGACCTCAGCTATACCAAAACAGGGGCAGAATCCTCCTATGGTCGATATTGTTAGTGATGAGGTTGTGAGAGAGGGTGTAGTGGAAGAGAACATATTGAAAAATTTATGTGATCTATATGGAGGTAGTGAAAATGAGAGTAGTGAGGAAAGGACAGATGATGGTGGCTATGAAGGTGATGAATCTGACGGGGGAGAGCAGGAATATGATGTGAAATGATATAAATATTAAGAAGGTGGTTGAAAAGGAGGTTGTTGCAGATATGAGTGTGAAGGTGGATGAAACTGAAACTAAAAATATTGTGATGACTGAGGCCATAGCTACTGATGCTATTGGTACTGAGCTACAAACTGAAGCAATTATTGATGATGGAGAAGGAACAGAAGAAATTGTGTTGACTGATGAGAATGTTGAGAAAGTGGTGGATGAGGAGATGGAGGATTCAATGGATCAAATTGAAAATTTTCCCAGTGAACCAGAAATGGTGAGGGAAACTGAAGAGGACAAGAGGAAGGATAAAGGGAAAGCAGTTGCTGAAAGTGAAAAGCAACTACATCCATTAAACACTCAAAATGAAAAATCAATGGATGATATATTGGATGTGGATGAAAATGATGAACAAGCTGCCAAAAGGCATGCTGATACTTTAAATGAAATATCAGAGAGAGAAAGAATTGCAAAATCTTTGACAGATAAGGAGTTTGAGGAGCAGAAACTATTGTTAGAAGAGGCTGAGATTCAGAAAAATCTAAATGAAGAGGGGGAGCTTGATCAAGAATTAACCAGTAGTTAACCCGTCCGGTTGACGGGAATATAAACTTTGAAATGTGATGAATACATTAATTTGGTAACAAATGCGCCAGTTTGGTTACTTCCAATATCAACTTAGAAATGTGATTTAGAAATGCATGATGCACCAACTTATGTCAACTTGTGTTTGGGAGTATAATACATTATAGTACTTACAATTTTTTAGATATAAAAAATAAATTACTTCAATGAAGGAAATAGGCCCAAACATTGGAAATGAAAACGTAATAAAGGTTATAAGTAACATTCGTATTGCATGAAAGTCTTTTAGGTTTTAGTGATATACCAAACTTAAAAAGGTACATACATTAAATTAAAAAAAGAGTACGTACTATTAACACTCAACAATTCATGAGTATCACGCAACCAAGTAGATATAATAAACAAGCTCTACTTCAAACCAAGAACATGCTCGACCCATGCAAACAGATGTTAATTACTTAATTTACAGAGTGTTATATGACCGCATTTAAATTGCTACTAAAAGAGCAAATATTGCAAAAAAAAAAAATTAACCTGGAGCGAACCCACTCACACATATTACCAACTGGAAATAAATATTATTCATCCAATAATTAGAGTTATTTGAACAAATATCTTACAATATACTACTTTAATAATATTGATATCTTAATCTTATAAAGGTAAAATCTTTACCTTTTTTAACATTTTAAAGTTAGTTTTAAAGTCAAATTTAAAGAGTTCAACTTCACTACTGAGATAAAATCGATAAGCATATTATATCTTTTTTTAACTATCTATGACAGTGATCATTTAAGCACAAAAGTAATATAAACTTAACATAAGCTTATATTTACAAAGTCAAAAGTTGTCATTGTTTATAGATGAAGTTGGATATGCAGAGTAATAATAGGCTTGTTTAAACAATTGGTTATAACTGGTCAAGTGGCTCGGTTAAAACCAGGCAAACGGATTGGTTTTAGCGTGAGTTAAAAAATAAAGCACATACTAATATACGTTTTTAAGCCAACACCACTAACTTTTCCCAATTTATTACCAACAGGCCATGTGCCAATAAAATTGAAAAGTATCAATTTGCCCAAGAATAATAACCAACTTTCTTAGAAATTAACTTAACCTATTCAAACTTCTCACTGAACTCGGTCAATCATGCTACCTTCTTCATTCTTTTTATTTAACTACTAAATAAAGCAAACTAAAATACTAGATAATGACCCATAACCCATGACTCGCACTTGATACTTGATTCCAGAACCCGCACCTCGTTGACCTGTCAAAATTAACCCAAAACTACCATCCATTATACAAAACAAAGAATAAACAATTTTGACATGGTATGTATATATAAACAATAATGGAAGTAGAGAGTATAAAATAAACAAATAAACATACCTGGTTTTTTTCAGCTTTGTATGCTAAAGGCTCGGAATTCAGTCGTAATTTGCCAGTAGTCTGATTTGTAGTAGAGATTTAAAATATACAGAAAACAATTCTGAAATAAAATGAAAATCAAAATAATATAAGAAATTCGCACCTGCCATCTAGAGCTGGAATATGCACAAATTAGAGGATAATTCAATTCAGTCCACTTAAAAACTAAGCCAAACTGATAACCCGAAACACAAACACATAACATAAATCTAAAGCAATAGCAATAGCAACAAAACTGCTTAAACTATGTTTAAAAAGTTTAAGAATACCACTATAGAAGTAATCATATTCTTTTCACTAATTTTATCATGCTTTTGCTTCTTAGTGCCGGCTTTCAGACCCTTGCCAAGGAAGGCTGCAGTCACATAAATACAACAATGTCAGCGGAAAATTTTAAAAAGTTTTAAAAATCAAATAATAAAAAATGTTTTTATATTCAACTTTCTTCTCATGAAATACATGAGCACATAACCAAAAGACAACATATCATCCCTCCTACTTTGCTCTACAATTATAGCAAGAAAACATTTGTTGTGACATAAAACAACTCATTTCCACTCAAATTTTTCCTTAAATCAATTCCAATACCTATATGGGGTATGCTTGTGTGTCTGAGTATCTTCATACTTCATTTACAAGACCATTATCGGTAATGTAAACCCCTTTCAATACATGATTTGCCTTTCGTTTCAATATCTTTTAGTTGTGACAGAAACTTATATTAATGGAAAACTTTAAAATGTGGCAGAAACTTATACTAACGGAAAAGGAGTATTTTAGCTCACCTCAAAGCTTTTGAGCTTCCCCGATTATATATAAAGCAAGTATCGTCTTTCCTGATGCTCCGTGCCCATAATTGTCAACAATTTTTCCATATAACGTAAACTTAAAGAGTAAAACTTACAAACCAAAAAGATTAAATAATATAATATGTATCATTATACCTTTGGTAGTCCTCCAATTCCAAAGGCAAGATCAAGCTTTAACGAACCAGTGGATATTACGAGTTTGACTTATACACTGAGAAACTGATGCAAGAACTGCATAGAAACCGGTAAATAAAAGAAGATAACTAACTCATCAGTATATTAAAATCAAGTTATCAACTTAAATGCCAAGATTAAGAGTGTTTATGTAATCAAAACAATAATGTAAACCAAATGCAGAAAAGAATATCACCTCAGGCTCACTGCTATTTGAATTGCAAATGGTTGTATACTTTAAAATATAACTTTATTTCATAAAAAAACCTGTGCAACTATGATTGTAAATCCCTCTTTATCCATCACTGTAGATTTTTAATTACTGCAACCAAAACACAAAATAAAATAGTTATCAACCGGAATTGAAAATTGGAATCAAGTAACTGAATGTTTTAAACATGTAAACTCATACCTGAGTGTTTACATGATGATCTTCACATATGTGAACGAAAAATCCATTATGCCAAATACAAACTCCATCATCTTCACCTAATTAAAGAAGAAGATGAGCAACATAAAATTGTAACCTAAGATATCACTAAAGCGAAAAAAAAAACTTCAAAAAACCGAAAACAAACAATACGAATATGTAAATTAATTCTTAAAAACAACACCATGTAATCGTATCAAAACCAAACATTGAAATTCATCTATCATTCAAACAATATCAAAACCGAACCTGGTATCTGAATGGCCGACATACGCGTAATCTTCCTTTATAACCGCTTAGGTTCGATTTCGTAGATTAGAGAGTGAAGGGCCGGATCGATTGAAGGAATCAGAGCAATACAATAATCTTCTTTGTCGATTGAGGATACTCATCATCGTATCTGTGATATGATAGGTTTTAGATGACGGTGTGGGGAGAAAAATAAGGGGAACTTAACTGCAGGAGCGTACCGAGTGAGATTGCAAAACTGCCATGAAAACTGTTGTTTAAGTGGTCATGATTTCTTATTAGAGAATTTATAGGGCTTAGATTTAAGGAAAAATCAGTTGTAGTCTTCCTCACTCTTCTCTGGCCATATAATATATAATTGAGAGCTTGATCAAGTTAAAACAAAATGAAGAGGTTGATAACTCCCTTGTTGTGGTCATTTTAATTTTGAAAAAGTTTGAACGAGAGGCACCAACTTCGACCACTGCTGAAAACATTACTGAAGAATCCAATAAGCAGTTGGTGACTGATGAAGCTGGAGAGCCAATAATCAAACTTTATCTAAGAAATGGTTATAATATGCTGAAAAAGTGGTTGAAAAGGATGCTTGGGAAAAGTCTGATAATGATAAATTTGGAAAGAAATACACAAGGAAGAGGAGTAGATATGATGGCAGAGATGATGATGAAGATGAACCTCATAGGAAGAGGATTGACAAGTCTGATAAGCCTGAATACTTTGTGGAAAGTCCAAAAGAGAAGGAAAGCCCTGTTGAGGTTGTTCCTATTCAAATTGTTGTGCCTGATGAGTTTGTAAATGAGCCGAGGATTGAGGCTCTTGATGAATTTTCTGATGAAGCTGATGTTATTGTTGACTCCCCTAATGTTGATATGACTGATGAACATAGGGAGAATATACAGACCATGTTGGATAATGCAAGGAGGAATGACCCAAGAATCATGGGATTGATCAAACATGGATACAAGTTTGAAACCCTGGCTCCAATGACTGATGAGGAGCTGTAGAAGTTGATTGATGGTGAGGCGGAGGATATTAAAAGAAAGTGGAGAAAAAGAACCGTGACTCACAAAAGTTTAGAGCTTACTTGAGAATACATGGGTTCTCTGAAAAGAAGCTGAGCCACATGAAGTTCAGTGAGCTGGAAGATGCCTACCATGTTACTATTGAGGCTGTTAAATAGGATGAGTTAGAGAGGATAAAGAAAGCTGGCAACCAAGCTGAAAGACTTGAAAGGCTTTATGCCAAATTTGATGGAAAGTGCAAGCTGTTGATTAATCATGGATTCTCTTTTGAACTGGTTGTCAGTCTAACCAGGGATCAGGTTAAAGTTCATCATGAAAGACTATTAAGAAAGGTTAAATTACAAGAAGCAACAAAAAGACCTAGAATAATGACCCTTGCTGAGAAGGAGAAGAAGCAATGGGAGGATGAACAGTTGAAACTCTTTAAAGGTATCAGGAAGCTAGGGGGAACTGAAGAAACTAAAAGCATGAGCAGATCCGAAAAACTCTCCTTGTGCCAGTCTGAAAAGAAAAAGCATGATAATGAAAAAGCTGAGTCATCAAAAGCTTCCAAGTTTCCTCCTTTTGTAATTGTGAAACATGAACCAGTTCAACACCTTGAGCCAATGGATGATGAGAACAAGATCAAGACCCTTAAAGGCTTGATGCTTAGCAAAGGGATGGCTGAAGGTGTATTTGACAACCTTGGAAAGGGTCAACTAAAGGAATTATTTTATGAACAAAAGGTTGAATGGGAAAGACCGGAGGCTGAATAGCGGAAACTCTTACAATTCCAGTGTGGACCAAGGGGGGGACGTATTGAAAATCAAAGATATGTCCCTGCAGATGAGGAACTAATGGAAATGATTACAACCTTGGCAAGGTAAGGAGAAAACTATTTGCAACTTATTTTATTGTCAAAGGAGAAAATAACAGATAAGTTTGAAAAAGCTGGGCATGTGAGGGCCAATATTCCTAAGAAGAAAATTGCTTCTAGGCCCTCAGCTGTAAGTGTCCCAATTCCCACCACTAGAGCCTCTCATCAAAGACAACAAAGGCCACCTTTTGATGTGGACCTACCAAAGAGGCTGTACTTTAATTCACAGTCTGAAACACTAAAAATAATTATGTCTAGTGGTGATTTGAAGGAGGTGATATTCAGAGATGATTTCTTGCAGTTCAAGAGGGAGTAGCTGGTTGAGATGGCAACTATGAATCTGTATGACTACTATGAAAGACATAGGTTTGCTGGAAGACAACGAAATGATTTTTCTAAACATCTCAAGGACCAGGCTACAAAGGGGTTCCCCATGCTTAACAAGAAAAGAAAATTGGAACTCTCACAGTTTGAAAGAAACAAGAGGTTGAAGAGGATGAGGTAGATCAAGTATACTGAAGAGACATTCAAGGCAAAGAACAAAAGAAAGAACCCTCTTTTAACTAAGATGGAATGTATTAATATGAGGCTGCAGATGACAAGGCCAAATTGTGAAGTCCAGATAAATGGAAGGATTGCTAGCGTTGACATTGATGATAAAGATGGATCCTTCATTCTCAGAAACTCTGATGGACGGGCCTTGGGCATCATAAAGGAGGCCACTGACTTATAATATCTGCATGTGGAGGATCTAAATGATATAATCAGATGGACTGTGCCCTCTAATAATCCTAACCACAGACATTTATTCATCTTCAAGGAAAGTGCCGCATCAGTCAAGTTGGCTAGAAGACAAGAAGCCTCAAGCTCAAGGAGATAAGATTACTTTTATAGCTTAGGTTTACTTTGTATTGTCAACGGGACATAATTTCCAACTTGTAATATTTGTTTTGATTATGATATGTAATTTCATTTTAAATTGATGTGTCTTTTGGCTAAGTGTATGTAACCTTAGAGGTGTTTTGTACAGCTAAGGTTGTTCCAATCTAGGGGGGAGATTGTTGGGAAAAGAATAAAGGATAAAAAATGATTGAAAACTTTTCAACCTCTCTAGAAGCTGTTAAGTATGGACACCGAGCAAGCTCAGACCTCCCAGCAAGGTTTTACTTATCCTAGCAAGGTATTTTGCTTTCCCAGCAAGGTTATCTTTAGAATCCTCTTAAGTGTTAAACCGAGCAAGGTTCACTTTGTCTAGCAAGGTAGTTCTTCAAGTCAAGCAAGGTTAGTTTTCTTAGCAAACCCATGGCTAAAACCAAGCTAAAACCAAATCTAGCAAGGTTTATTCTTAATAAACAATGTTACCAGCAAGCTTGAAGAAAGTTAATCAAGAAACATCTTAAGGACTTCTACCGAGCAAGGTTCAACTCTTAGCAAAGCTACAGTGTTACCAGCACACTTTAGTTTACTCAATAAGTTACATTAACAAAGAGCAGAAGGGATTTCTGAAGAACAAGTTTTCTAGTGGGACTATATCGAGCAAAGTTTGATATACTCAAGAGGTTGAAGTCTTCTAGGTGAATATTTTCTTTGGAAAATATTCTTTGTAAATTCTGCCCGGAGAACTGTTTCTATGCACACTTCATGGTTACCAGGTCTTCTCGACAAAGATACATGCTGCAAAGCTTGCCCGAAGATCTGTTTTACACTTACCATATATTGTAAGAGCTTTAATTATGTACGAATGATTAGGATTTCCAAAAAGTGGAATGTCAGGTGTCAGGGTAGACCTATAAAAGGAATATTTTAGGGCACGCCTAAGAGACACAACCTAGACCTTACACCTAACTATGATTTGACGGCTGACATATTCCTGTACGGATATCTGCCTAAAATCCAAACATTCCATTTTGAAACCCTAATTGATTTCCGATTGTTTCTGGCATTATTCTAATGGAAATCTTTTGAGTTACAGTGTATGTTTGTTGCATTTTTGTCTAGTGAGCAACATTTTAGTGTGTTAGTGTTTCCGTCATTAATACTCTATTGTTCTTTCCTAAAATAGCAAGTCGTTAACCTTCTTGTCGACACTATATGTGTGGGTTACGACAATGAGATATTGAGTGATTGAGCGATATATTCGGGACCGACATATCACTCTTCACATGTTGGTTTTTGTTTAACACTACTGCAGCTATGTTTAAACTTAAACTGAATACAAAAAAAAAAAAAAAAAAAAAAAACTAGCTGCATTATGTGAATTGCGGCTTCCTACACTAAAAATGGATTTTTGGTATATTCGATCTGTTCAAACATGTATTAGTAATCATTTGGATATGTGTCCAACTAGAGCTTGCTACAAGATGTTCTACCCCGAGAGAAAATCAGATATGCATAGATTAGTGTATGAAAGTTATAACACATGTTTTCATCAACTAAGAATGAATAGGGCAACTTTCGTGACACTTTGTAATATGTTAGAGAGGGATGGAATGTTGAAAGTGTCTAAGTATCTCCAACTAGATAAATAAGTTGCAGTTTTCCTATATGTTTTGGCACACCTTATGAAGAATTGAGTGGCGAAGTTTCAGTTTCGCTAATTTGGAGAGACTATAAGCAAACATTTAACAATGTGTTAAATGCTGTTATACGATTTGAAAGTGAATTTTTTAATAAGCCGGAGCCAATACCAAAATTATCAACAAATGAAAGATGGAAATGGTTAAAGGGATGATTAGGAGCATTAGACGGGACACATATAAGTGCACCAGATATCGTAATCGATAAGAAGTTATATCAACTAATGTACTTGTTTCTTACACCCCGGACATGCAGTTCATTTACGTATTACCATGCTGGCAAGGATCTATTGTATGTGGCAGAATACGTCGTAGTTCTATGATTTGATAGAACGGATTGCAAGTTCCTGAAAATAACCACAGTCTTGTTGATTTTTGGTACCATTATGAGGAAAGGGATTCCTTGCACCATTCTGAGGTCAAAGTTATCATATGAATTGTTAGTACATAGATGTCTAATGCTAGGGTCTTGGTTTATTTTGAGTTGTAAACAGTTTGGAATCTGTTTTGTTATGTCATGGCGCATAAGTCCATATGCAGCGCATATGTACATATACGGAACATAACTTATACGACGTATATGACATATCCGTCGTATATGTGCTACGGAAGTCTATAAATACTAGATTACGTGTTTCATTAAGAAGTTATTCATTCGAGAGTACTTTAGCTGACAAATTGAAATATCGATATTGTACTGAACTGTTTGCTAATTAATATAAGTGAAGAGATTAAAAGTATAACTTGTGTTTATTCCAGCTCATTATTAATTCCGCACAAGTTCTCGGTTGTTATATCGATCATACTCGTCAATAGCACGACGTCTTTTCAAGTGGTATACGAGCTTTGGCTCATTTTCTACTTGGGAGAACACAAGTATCACCACTTATCATCGGGTTTTCAATAAAAATAGAAAAATTCACTGTAAAAAATCAACCAAATTGTCACAAGAGTCACATTACTAGTTATCATCAAACCTACCAAGTTTCAAACTCTTACAAAGTGTTTTGCGGCTTCAAAGTTTCAAGAATGAGTTACGGCGTACATGTTTTGAGAACGGGTATATTATCCGGCGCATAAGTCTTATAACGCATAAGTGTTTCAGCGTATAAGTGACTTATCCGTTGTTTGTGACTTATACGTTACTTGACTCTTATCCGCTGCTAGGACTTATCCTCTTGAAGATATATGTTTTCCAAGTCATATACAGGGTTGAATACTTATCCGTTGAAGAAAACTTATATGGACATAAGACATATCAATAGAGATTGTTTTTCAGAAAAATGGAGGACATGAATGCTTTAGTGTCTCAAGCATCTGGCTTGCTTCTCAGTTTTAGTTTGGAGAATGAGATGGGTACTTCCAACAAGCCTCCAAAGCTTCTCCAGATGAAGGACTATCCTTCATGGTCCGATAAGTTCAAAACCTATGTTCTAGCTTTGATCTACGATACTTGGATTGTTGTTGAAGAAAAATGTATAATTCCCAAGAATGAGAATGGAGCAAGTTGTTGTTTATCTCAATTGCTGATGGAGATCAAGCTACTTTTCAGTGGGAAAAGAAGATGTTGAACCTTTTCCAACAATCAATCAAGAATGAGATATTTCAATTGTTTCAACATAATGGATCATGCTATTCCATTTCTCAAGCATTGTTGAACAAGGTTAGAGGGAATCCGAACATGAGAAAGTGTAAAATGGTCCTCCTAAAGAAAGAGTTTGATATCTTTACCATGGTAAAGGGAGAATCTTTTGCTCAACTGATTGAAAGATACTGTCGTCCGGTGAATATTATGAAGCGCTCGGGAATTGAAAAGCCTGACTACGAGTACATTGATAAGTTGGTTGATGCTTTACCTGAGAAGTTGGATACCTTCATCATGATCCAACAAGCCAATCTTGTTGTATATGCATGTCTTAACTTGGCAAGGCCCATAGAGAAATTGGAAGCACAAGAGTTGGAACTTAGGAAGAAACAGAAAATGAAGAGTTCGATTGCTTCACAAGATATTGGGCTTTATTTCAAAAGTTCTCAATCTGTTGTGCCACATTACCCAAAAATCCAAACAACTTATTGTACTGAGAACATGGGAGCTGCACTGGTTGGAAGTCAACAAAGTTTTTCTCAAAGTCCTCAATCTTCAAGTAGTTACTCAAGCAAAATGACATCTAAGCAAAAATCTCACGATTCTAGCTACAAAACCCAGAACCCTTATGTAATTAACTGTAACATTGCTGTGAACACCGAAAACACTAATGATCTTACTCCTGACAATGTCAAAGAACATATGGCATTTTTGGGATCGATGTTAGAGTCTTATGAGTGCCTAATTGCTGGAAGAATAGACAACTTTATCATGACAAAGGAAGATTATGATCAAATTGATCCCAAAGAAATGGAGATGCTAGACATTAGACGGTGCATGGCTAGTGTTATAAGAGGTGCTCAAAGGTTTAAGGAGATTACTGGAAGAAATTGCGTTGACGATAATGCATCTAAGATTGTGTTTGAGAAGTCGAAGGTAAGATGCTTTAAATAAGGGAAAAGAGCATTTCAAAAGAGAATGCACAAACAAGAAAGTTGCTGATAATGGGTCAAATCCATTTGGTAGAGACTATACCAAGCAAGCAATCTACCACAAAAATTCCTCGACTCAAAGTGATCCTTTTATAAACAAGAAATCAAGTGAAGCCTCTACTTCTCAAAGGGCATGTCATGCTTCACAAGTGGATGAAGGTTTTAACCGGAACAACTATTTTCAAGCTAATATTGCTGAGGTAGAAAAGACTAAAGAAGAGAAGAATGCTAAGGGTGTGATAGCTGAGATAATTGTGAAAGATGTGGATAAAGAAAAAATGGTTTGTGGGGATGAAAACATGATTGAGTAATCAAATGACGCTGAAGAAGAATCTTTACCACGCACTTATAACAAGATTCATCTTATTCCTCCTAATTTCTTTTTAACTATCATTCCACATGATATTATTGAAAATTTTGCAGGATGGTTTAATGGTAAGGAATTGCCTCATGGAAAGATAGAGAATTTGTTGAGGATGATGACGAAGTTGTGGCTAAAGATTCTCAAGCTGATGAATCTGGAAAAGTTGTTGAAAGGACTGAACATGCTCAATATGCGTTGATGGGAAATCAGGTAATTTCTCAATCTAATGTGTTTATTTGTGAGAAATGTGAATTACCATGTGATGAGTGTGAGTTTAAAAATATAGAAATTAAGACTCTTAAAACAAGTTATGATGCTATATTTCAAAATTTTAAAAGAGTAAAGAAGCTCATGATAAATTGCAAAAGTGTGAAAAGAGCTTGTGAAATAAGATTTTACAAGATGAGAAAACTGTCTTAATGCTTAAACACGCTGTTGAAGTTACATATTGCTATCAATAGACACATTGATGAAAATGCCTCCCTAAAAAAGTTACAGTCAATTAAGATTGAAACTAAGAAAGTGGACTTGAAACTAAAATGTTATGTTTGGTTATATATTTAGACCAACACGTCGAATCATTACGCGTTTATAATACATTGGTTCTTCACCAAGGGCAGATGGCTTGAAGACCAAGGCATGTGGACTAGTATAAATAGATGATTAGGTAATTTGATCTAGTCATGTGTTTTTATCAGAGAGTTTTCCCTCGGAGAAGAGCTCTCACTGGCAATGTTGTAAAAGTAGGTTTCCAAATCCGAGTACTTACCGAGTACTTGCTACAAGATATACCGTCGAGGAGAGTTTCTTTAATTCCGCCTAGTTTCTAAGAACTTATTAAAGGCGGTCAACCTCTGTCAGAATCGCATCTAGTCGGTGAACTTGAGCCGATTTTGGCTTAAAAAATAAAGCACAACTCGTATATCTTTAATATTAAAAAATAAATATCATTTTTTTTTACTAAATTACAAACAATTTTTAGAACAATTTATTATTTAAAAATGTATTTCTCTTATTTATATTGATCTTTACTTATTTTATTATAAATATTAGTAAATCTATGATATTTGACATATATATAATATCCAAAAATTAATTTTCTATTTATTTACAATGTCCGAGTACTCCCCGAGTACTCCGAGTACACCCAACTCCCCAGTCGGCCGACTAGGGTCCGGCAAGCGACTTTTGCAACCTTGCTCCCTAGGTGGCCGAACGTTTCCGATTATGATGTATTTATGTATGTATGTATGTATGTATGTATGTATGAGTGTTCTTCATGCGAATCATTCGGTTAATGAAATCATACTACTACATCTATCTATTTATGTTTCGATTTGGTTTAAGACAAAAAGAGTTGCATTTTTACCTTGAAATGGTCTGAATATGACAAGTCTAGCAAGCTTTAATGAACTTTGACCTTTCTAGCAAACTTAGGCATTTTCTAGGATTCTTAAGTCTTTCTAGCAAGCTTTAAAGAACTTTGAACTTTTTATCATACTTAGGTGTCTTCTAGGATTTTTAAGTCTTTCTAGCTGATTGGTTATGTAAATTCGAGCAAGTTTGATGTTTGTAAACTATTCTAGGAAACTTAGTCGTTTTATAGAATGTTTAACTCATTTGGTCAAGCTTTACATTTGAATATGTTTGAATATGTTGATTCTAGCAATCTTGAACTCTAGCAAACTTAGTTGTTTTATAGATTGTTTAGGTCATACCAGCAATCTTGATGGATGAATATGTGATTACTAGCAAGATTTGATATTGTTAAGCTATTCTAGCAAACTTTGCTGATTTAATTGACTGTTTGAGATATCCAAGCAAGCTTGATGATTATTTGTGATCAAATGATTTATTATCGGGTATACTATGATGAATTAATACTTTCAAGTAAACCTAGATGTTTAGAAAGTTAGGTTTGTCTAGCACACTTGATAATTATGTGATACATGTCTATTTCGGGTACACTTTGTGTTTAGAGCATAGTTTTATATCATAGGATAAATAAGTCTTCTCTAGCACACTTTGCACTTTTGAATTATTTTCGGGCACACATTTGTATTAAAATGAACTTGAATGAATATTTGTTAACTTTTATAAGATTTCAGGCAAGATTTGTGATGTTCAAATATTCGAGCAAGGTTGACAATTAGAAATACTTCTAAGTTGTTCTTTTTGGGTTTTATATATTGATTCCTAGCAAGGTTGCATATTTGATGATTTATACTTGATTATTTGTCTTGTGATTTATTTCTCGAGCAATCTTGTATTTCGAGTAAGCTTCCTTCATTTTATTAACTTAGAATTATTTTTATTTATCTTTATAACATCTGAGAAACTTTGGAACGAGCAAGCTTTGCAAATAGACAATTACCCAGCAAGCTTTGAAATATAAACCTTTCCTAGCATGCTTTGTATAAAGAAAACATAATCGAGCAAGCTTTATGCTAATATATTTTAAAATTGATTTTTTAGAACTAATTATGAACAAAACAACCAAATTCATTTAAAACACACTTTCAAAAGGTATATAAGAGGGACAACTTTCACACTTCACTTCTCTCTCGAACCACTATTGCATTATTCCCGCTACTCTCGTTCAAGAATCCTAATAGTTTCTCAAAATTCCCTACCCTTATTTGCCAGCCCATTTAATCTAACTCGGTTATTAATTTGTCGAAGCACAGATATGGCGAGTGTTCCTACATATCCATTTGAAAAGAAAAACACAATATGTGTGCTCTTTTACAAGTAACTGATGATAACCGCTCAGTTGAGCAAATTATAAGGTGGTTACAACTGTCAAATATATGCTTTGCCCTTACGGAAAGTCCAGTCATTTACAGGAATCATCAATTGGACTTTTGGCACTCTGCCGAACTACACGATGATGCAGGAGGTAGGCGAATAGAGGCTACCGTGGCTCGACATGAGATAACAATCACTAAAAAAACTTATAAGGGCTAGCCTGCAACTTCAAGATGTCGTGGAGAAGCCTATTCACACTAACACTGAACGACTATTAAAGATATTCCAAACCACTATGGGATATCAGGGTGACGTCCACGAGTGGCAATTCAAAAGGGGATGTTCCCACATATGTACCGACATTTAATACATCACATTGTACAAGGTTTTGGACCAAGGAAAGGGTCATGGACTCTGATGAGTCATGATCTTGCTAATGCCACAGTGGCTGCCATCTTCATACATCCATTTAACTTCTCAAAGATGATATTTGATGGCCTAGCTGCAAACTTGAGGAAGGATGATATGGATAAATTCTTGGTGTATCCATGATTTCTGCAGATAATCTTCCATCAAGTATTACCTGAGTTTCAAAATTTCGGAACAACACATATTTTGCAAGATCCTAATGTCTACAAAAGGATAGCAAAGTTGGCATCAACAAGCCGATTTAACCCAGATGTGGAGTTTGATCTTTTGCCATGGCTTGTGGACAACAATTTGGTTATTATTCCTGTCCTAGATCTGTGTTCTGAAGAGGATGATGAGAGTGATGATGAGTTTAATGATGATTCTAATGATGGTGATGATAGAGGTGCAAGAGATGATGATCAAGATGACGGGGGAATGTTGAAGAAATTTTGATTGATGAGGTTGTTGATGATGCACAGGCATAGGGGGAGAATTTAAACCAGCCCTTACCAACACCACCAGCCACACCAATTAACCCACCCCAACAAACACCATCCCTACCACCACAAAATGAAACATTCATCCCGTCCCCACCTCAAACCCAAACCCAAAGCCCAACACATGACCTATCTTTTCATTAACCTTACATTCCAAAACACATTCCAGCCCACCTAATTAATCTACCAAATACACCTTATCAATCCCCAACCCAAACCGATGACCAACCAACCTTTGAAGTTATCCATACCAAAAAATCCTTACTACCAACCCAAAACATAAATCCAATACCCTCAACAAGCACTTCTCAAAGCCCAAGTCCACCCATGAACCATTCCAAACCCAAACTTATACATTCTCAGATCCACCAACCCGATCCCCTTACCCTAGTGCTTCTCTATTTAGCAGATATTTGGATGTGGCTGTAGAAAACACTTTATTGAAGAAGGTAAATGACAATCTTAAAAATGAGAATGATGAGTTAAAATCCTAGTTGGCACTTGCACTATCCAAAATTTAAACCTTGAAGGCTGAGATTAAGAAGACCTCAGCTATACCAACATAGGGGGAGAATTTCTCAGTTGTAAGTATTGTGGTTGATGAAGTGGTGAGAGAAGAGGGTGATTAGGAAAATGTATTAAAAAATCTTTTTAATTTGTATGAAAGTGAAGAGGATGATGATGATAGTGGTGAAAGAAGAATTGATGATCATGAGTATGATGCAGATGAATCTTATGTAGGAGAGCAGGAGTATGATGTAGAGGATGTGATAACAAGTAAGAAGAATGTGGATGAGGAGGTAGTTGAGAAGGAGATGGATGCTTATGTGAATGTGGAAGATATGCAGACTAAAAATATTTTAACCAATGAAGCCATAGAAAACGATGCTATTGGCACTGAAACACAAACAGATGTTGTGATTGACGAAGGAGGAGATACTGAAGAGGTGGTATTGACTAAGGAAGATATTATTGATGAAACTTCCAAGAAGGTTGATGATAAAGATGAGGAGATGAGGGACTTGATTGACAAAATTGAAAATTTTCCAGTGAACCTGAAGAGGTGAGGGAATCTGAGGAAGAAAGGAGGAGCAGAGCAAAAAAAAATCCATTGCTGAGAATGAAGAGCAAGTGGAAACTGTAAACAAATCAATTGATAATGTATTGGAAAAAGATGAAACTGAAGAACAAGCTGCCAAAAGGCATGCTGATATTTTAAATGAGATGATGGAGAGGGAGAGGATTGCTAGATCCTTGACTGAAGAGGAGTTTATAAAATAAGAAACTCTAATGGAATAGGCTCATATTACAAAAACATTGAATGAAGAAGGAGAAATTGAACAAGAAGTCATTGAGGGGCTGATAAAATTGAAAGAAATTGAAGAGGTTGATAATACCTTAGCCCTTGTCATGTATCAGTTCTAACAAGCTCAACCTAATGCTACCACTACTGATAATATTAATGAAGATTCAAACAAGCAGTTGGTAACTGATGATGCTGGTGAGCCCATTATTGGAAAACTATCAAAGAAATGGGTTAAATATGCAGAAAAGATGGCAGAGGAAGAGAAGAATGAATGGGCAAAAGATGATAAAGATGGTAAATTCAGAAAGAAATATACCAGGAGAAGATGTAGGTATGATGGAAGAGATTATAGTGATGATGAACCAGAAAAGAAGAAGGCTAAAAAGTCTGATGAGCCAGAATATTTTGTAGATAGCCCCAAAGAAAAGGAAAGCCATGTTTAGGCTATTCCTTTACAAGTGGTCAAGCCAGACGATTTTGTCAATGAACCAAGAATTGAAGCCCTGGATTACCTGTCTGATGAAGCTGATAACATTGTTAACTCCCCAAACGTTGAAATGACAGATCAACATAGGGAGAATATACAGTCCATGTTAAATGAAGCAAGTGAGGAAAAGAGGAATCATCCTATTATTATGGGATTGATAAATCATGGTTACAAGTTTGAATCCCTGGCTCAATTAATTGATGAAGAGCTGCAGGAGATATTGGACGGTGAAGTGAGAGATATTAAGAGAATAATGGAAAAACAAGAATTGAGATTTCTTAAAATAGCGGACATACCTGAAAATGCATGGATTGTCTGATAAAGACTTGAGTAAGATGAAGTTTGATGAGCTTGAAAAAGCATATTTGACTACTGTTGAAACTGTGGAGAAAGAAGAGTTGGAGAGGTTAAGAAAAGAGACAAACCAGAAGGAAAAGATTGAAAGATTATTCAAGAAATATGGTGTAAAATTGAAGTTTTTAATTGATCATGGAGTATCCTTGGAAGTTGCTGATACTCTCACAAAGGAACAAGTAGAAGCCCAGTTAAGAAAATTTTCAAAGAAAGATGAGTCTGACAAAGCTACCAAAACTGGCAAGAGACCAAGGGTTGTCAATCTAGCTGAAAAGGAGAAGGTTGAGAAAAAGAAGAAATGGGAGGATGAACAGCTGAAACTTCTTGACAGGCTAATGGAAGCTAGGGGGAGTGAATGAGACCCAAGGGATGAGCAGAAGTGAAAGATTAGCCTTATATCAGTTTGAACTGAAGAAAATTGAACAACATAAAGTTGAAACATCAAAAGCACCCAAGATTCCCAATGTTGTATATGTTAAACATGAACCAGTTGAATACTTAGAGCCATGGGATGTTGAGAACAAAATCAAGACCTTAAAAGGCTTGATGATCAGTAAAGGGATGGCTGGAAGTGTGTTTGATAACCTGGGAAAAGGTCAACTAAAGCAGATGTTTTATGAACAAAAAATTGAACGGGAAAGATTAGAAGCTGAACAGAGAGATCCAAGAAATTTTGATTATGGACCAAGGGGAGTAAGATTTATCCCTGCTGGTCAACTTGGTTATGAGAGAATAATGGGTATGATAACTATACTATCCAGAGAGGAGGTGAAAATTTCCTTGATTTGATGATGATGCAAGTGGAGATGGTATTTGCCATGTCTGAGAAAAGATTTGGGAATGTGAGGGCCACTAACCCTAAGAAGACAACTACTTCTAGGCCGACAACTACTTCTAGGCCCTCAACTGTAAGTGTCCCAATTCCTACTACCAGAGCTGCACACCAGAGACAACAAAGGCCACCATCTGACGTGGACCTACCCAAAAAGCTATTCTTTGCTACTCTAACTGATACTTTGAAGGTGATTAAAAAGAGTGGAGAATTGAAGGAAATTATATTCAAATACCACTTTACAGATTTCAAAACAGAACAACTGGCTGAGATGGCAACTATGGAACTGTTTGATTATCATAACAGACATAGGTTTCAGGCAATCAAAAAAACGAATTATCAAAACATCGCAAAAATGAAGCCAGGAAGGGATTTCCCATGTTGAATAATAAGAGGAAGAGGAAATTCTCTGAAATGAAATAAACAAAAGACCGAAAAGGATGAGGCAGATAAGGTATCCTGAAATTGGCTACATGTTAAAAATGAAGAACAAAAACCCTATGGCGAATATGATGGAGTGTATCAACATGAGAAGGCAGATGACAAGGCATAACTATGAAGTCCAGAGGAATGGGAGGATTGCAAGTATTGACTATCAAGAACAAGATGAATCTTACATTCTCAGAAACTTCAATGGACTTGACTTGGGCATCATAAAGAAGGACAGATTTGACATTCCTGCATGATGATTACTTGGGAGATATATACAAGTGGACTCTGCCACCTAATTATTCTCATCAACCGGAATTATTTCAGTTTAAAGAAAGAGCTGCAAGTGTAAGCTTGGATAGAAGACAAAAGGCCACAAGCTCAAGAAGATAAGACTATTTTTCTAGCTTGGGTTTACTTTGTAATGTCCATGGGACAGAATTTCCAACTTTCTAATATTCTTTTGATTATGTAATGTAATTTGATTTTGAGATTTGATGTGTATTTTAGCTAAGTGTATGTAACCTTAGAGGTGTTTTGGTACAACTGAGGTTGTTCCAATCTAGGAGAAGATTGTTGAGATGAGAAAAGTGCTAAAAGGTGACTGGAAACTTCTCAACCTCCCTAGAAACTGCTAAGTATGGACTCCGAGCAAGCTTAGACCTCCCAGCAAGGTTTTACTTATTCGAGCAGGGTATTTTGTTTTCCGGGCAAGGTTATCTTCTTGAAGTCCTCTTAAGTGATGATCCGAGCAAGGTTCACTTTGTCTAGCAAGGTAGTTCTTCAAGTCAAGCAATGTTTGCTTTCCTAGCAAACCCTTGGCTAAAACCAAGCTAAAGTCAAATCTAGCAAGGTTTATTCATAATAAACCGTGTTCCAAGCTAGGATGAAGAAAGTTGATAAGGAAACAAGTTAAAGACTTCAACTGAGCAAGGTTCAACTCCTAGCAAAGCTATAGTGTTACAAACACACTTTGAATTGCTGAATAAGTTATTATTAACAAAGGTGTTGTTTGTTTTACCTCAAAAGCACTTATGCACCTCTTTTGTCTGCACTGAGAAGAGGACGCACAGACGTTGGGCTCTTCAGTGTGTTTGTTTTTTCGAAGACGTTTCATTAAAAAATGTATGCGCGTCCTCTTCTCCTAGAAGCATTGTTCAAACCATTTCTCACCTCTTCTCCTATTTTTCTTATTTTTTCATCAGGTTCCTTCTCCTCTCAAACCCTAGCTCCACCCTCCACTCCTCCACCTGCCTCCTCCACCCTCCACTGCCGACCACCCTCTCCACCGTCGGCCACCCTCCACCGCCGCCGCATCTCTCTCCACCACAGATCCGCCGCCAATTTTTCTCTCCAACAGGTTTGCTCCTCCTGTCACCCCCTCTCCCCACCTCCGACGCCGCCCTACGCCACCGCCCTCCATCCACCTCCAGCGTCGACCTCCACCCCCACTCACTTCCCGTCACCTCTCTCCGCACCTCCGGCGCCACCCTCTCCACTCCCACCTCCGGCCCCTGCATTCCAGCCCCATATTATTGTTATTATTATTAAGAATTATATTTATATAATAAAAATGACATTTTGATGAGTTACCATGCATTTTGATGATTACCATTAGTTTGTTCGGTTCAGTTTGTTTAAAAACACTCTGTTTTATTTTATCAGTCGGCAGACGTTAAAAATAAACAGTCTACTTCTTGCCGACTGTAGAGGTTTGGTCCACCTCTTTTGCTACAGATGCCTGCAGATGTGGTCCGCAAATTGCAGTCGTTTTACCTCTTAAAAACAAACAACAACAAATAGTTGAAAGGATTCCTGAAGAACAAGTTTAGTGGGATTATATCGAGAAACGTTTGATATATTCAAGAGGATTGAAGTCTACTAGGAGAATATTTTCTTTGATAATATTCTAAGTAAAGTCTGCTCGGAGAACTGTTTACCAGCACACTTTATGGTTACCAAGTCTGCTCGACAATGATACTTGCTGCAAAGCTTGCCCGAAGACTTGTTTTACACTTAGCATTTATTGTATTAACTTTTATTATGTACGAATGATTAGGGTTTCCAGATATGGAATGACAGCTGTCAGGGCAGGCCTCTAAAAGGAATAATTTAGGGCACGCCTAACAAACCTTTTGACAGACAAGGAAAACAACCTGATATTGAGTGTTACGGCTGTTATTATCACGTACGAACAAAACATTCCATTTTGAAACCCTAATCGATTTCCTTTTGTATTTGACATATTATATTTCAATGGAAATCTTTTAAGTTACTGTGTGTGTTTGTTACATTTGTGTCTTGTTAGCAACATTTAGTGTGTTAGTGATTCCGCCATTAATACTCTATTGTTCTTTCCTAATTTAGGAAGTCGTTAACCTTCTTGTCGACACTAATAGTGTGGGTTACGACATAATGATTGAGCGATATAATCGGGACCGACACTAGTGGTACCTCACCGCACAACTTTATGGGCATGAGAACTTGTTCTCATGTGGTGAACGTGGTCATATTGCATGTCAATGTGGATCTAGGGTAACTAAAAGCATTTAACCGAGGAACAATCATACTAAGGTTCCTTTGGTTAAACAAATCCTTAAAAGACAACCACCAAAAGTTAAGCTTGATGATACTCATATCGTGTTTCATAATGTGAATCCACGTAAGGTGGTTCATAATAATGTAAACGGAGTTAATGTAAAGAACAGATCGATTGAACCCGCCCAACCAATTTGTCAAAATAAGGATTCAAATGTGATTAAAGATGCCTATCTTTGACGAATGTCAAAGAAACAAATGACATATGCTCAAGTGCATCAATCACAATTCAAATCTAAAATTATTGCGACTGGAAAAAGAAACAAAAGAGGTTCCCGAGATAGAGGTCTGGACAGTCTTTTGAACTAATCCTTTACCTTGATGTGCAGAGTTCGTCCAAGACTATTTATGTCGATAAATGGATAATGGATACTGGATGTTCTTGACACATTACTGGCAACCTTGATCTTCTTACGAATGTTGAAGACACTCAAGGAGGGTATGTAGTGTTTGCTGGTAATCAAGGTGGGATGATCACTAAGGAAGGTGAAGTCTCAAATGGAAGTATTACATTTGAGCGGGTAAATTATTGTGATAAAGTGTTTCCAATCTGTTAAGTGTGGCACCGATTTATGATAACAAATTTACCACTTTGTTCATTGACAATGAATGTGTAATCCTTAAACCGGGTTATGTTTGAAACATTTTTTTGTCTCGAAAGCAACCAAGAAAGTCTCAATCTTGTGGCATAGGCGTATGGGTTATCTTCATGTTTGTAAGATGAATCACTTAATGGAAAATGATTTGGTGGACGTTGTTTCACTAAAACATTTCAAATTGACCGATCATTATGTTGTTTGCAAGAAGGGTAAACAAAAGAAGAATTTGCACTCGTTGAAGCAAATTAATTCAATTGATACTCCTTTGAAACGTCTTAATATGGATTTATTTGGTCCAGTGAACCATTCGAATATTGCGGGAGATTGGTATTGTTTAGTTTTACCCGTAGACTATTCAAGGTATTCATTGGTGTTATTTATGAGTTCCAAAGACCAGACACTGATTCTCGTGCAGAATTTGATCACCAAAATAAAATTACTTTACAAACAAAAAGTTAGACGAATTCGAAGCGATAATGGCACAGAGTTCAAGAACAATATTTTAGACTGTATTCAAAAAGGAATCCATCGGGAATATAGTTATCCGTATGTGCCACAACAGAATGGTGTAGCTGAGAGAAAAAATCGAACATTGATTGAAGCAGCAAGAATAATGTTGGCGGATTCAAAGCTTCCAGTTCAATCTTGGAACGAAGCTATGAACACCGCTTTCTCTACGCTTAATGGTGTTCTAACGGTCAAAAACCTCAAGAAGACGAGTTACGAGCTGCTCAAAAACCGTAAGCCTAACTTATGATTCCTCGAACCATTTGGGTGTCCTTGTACTATGCTTACACGCGAGGCGGGTAAATTTGACGAAAAGCCGATTGAAGCCTATTTTCTTGGTTATGCGTCACCTAAGAAACGTGTCTTTAATTTTTCTCTTGGGTGTGCAGAGGAATGGTATCATGTTGACTGTCAAAGATACACTACACCACATGGATGATTGATTATGAGAGTTATTTAAGTCATTTGTTCCATCGGTTGAGGTACCAACCGAATACTTGGTTCATGCATATTTGGAATAACAACCATTTTCTATACGAAGATCTTCTATTTATGAGAATAATGTGGTACATGATCAACCTAAGACATCCGATGATGTTTCTAATTCTTCAGATGATGCTGATTTTGAAGATTCTTCATATGCTCCATTGATTGATACTCAAGTTGCTAATGTATGTGAAGATAACGTATTGTATGCATAGGCTGACATGCATTCTTCAGGAATCATGAGCATCACCCGATACATTTTATTTTTATCTCAAGTTGAGCTGACAAGTGTTCCTATGGCAATTCAAGATTTTTCGTGGTTAGAAGCACTGCAAAAGAGTTGCAGCAGTTTGTGCGACTAGGTGTTTGGGATCTCATTCATAAACCGGATCGGGTTAAAAAGCCTATCCCGGCAAAATGGGTTTTTAAATGTGTTGGGATGAGAAGACCAAAGGAAGATTGGAATCTTCTCAACCTCTCTGAAAATGGCTAAGTATGGAAACCGAGCAAGCTCGGGCATCCCAGCAAGCTTTTACTTAACCTAGCAAGGTATTTTGCTTTCCCAGCAAGGTTACCTTCTAGAATTCCTCTTAGGTGATAAACCGAGCAAGGTTCACTTTTTCTAGCAAGGTTGTTCTTCTAAGTCAAGCAAGGTTTGTTTCCTAGCAAACTCTTGACTAAGCATAGCTAGAACCAAGTCTTTTGGTAAATCTAGCGAGGATTATTCATAATAAACAGTGCTCCCAGGAAGCTTGAAGGAAGTTGATAAAGAAATTACTTAAGGACTTCTAACGAGCAAGGTTCAAATCATAGCAAGCTACAGTATTACCAGCACACTTAAGTTTGTTCAATAAGTTAAATTAACAAAGGTTGAAGGGATTTCTGAAGAACAAGTTTGCTCGTAGGACTGTTATCGAGCAAAGTTTGATATAGTCAAGAGGATTGAAGTCTGCTAGGTGAATATTTTTGAAGGAAAATATTAAGTAAAGTTTGCCCGGAGAACTGTTCCCCAGCACACTTATGGTTTCCGGGTCTGCTCGATATTGACAAATGCTGCAAATCTTGCTCGAAGAGCTGTTTTACAGTTAGCATTTATTATAATACATTTGAATATGACTGTATTAATCATTAGGGTTTCTAAAAGTGGAATGTTAGATGTCAGGGCTAGGCCTATAAAAGGAATATTTTAGGGCGCGCCTATGACACACCTGACAACTGCGAATATTGTGATTCTAATAGAAGACTCACTCCTGTACATAAATCTGCTAAAGGTCCTGATATTCCACCTGTATACCCTAATTGATTTTCATTTGTATCTTTCGTAATATTAATGGAAATCTTTTGAATTATTGTGTATATTTGTTACTTTAGTGTTGAGTGTGCAACAATTAGAGTGTTAGTGATTCCGCCATTAATACTCTAGTGTTTTTTACAAAAAAGTATCGTCGTTAACCTTCTTGTCGACACTTTGGTGTGGGTTACGACAGTGATTTAGTGAGCTATCCAGGTGAGAGAGAGGGACCGACAAGTGGTATTAGATCCAGATTGTTTATGCTATTATTGTGAAGAACTGTTGCTGAATATTGCTGATTTTGAACATGAAGGGTGACGTCAGCTGACAATTGTTACATTGGTTTGTGACGTCAGCTGCACTGTTTTTCATTTTTACCAGATCAACAATATTTGTGAGGTTTAAAAGTGCCTTCTTACTCAGATCTTCATTAGAATTCTTATTTTTTTTATTATAGATCTTGCTATAATCCATCCAGATATATCAAATATGAGGTTTTTGACCACATCTCTGATTATTTTTCCAAAAGTGTATAAGTTTTCAAGTTTGTTAAATTTCTTTCTTATTTTTAAAAATATTTCAAAAATACCAAAAAGATGTCTGGTTCTATGGACAAGCAAAAGGTGTCTACTAATAAGATACCCAAATTGTATGGACAGGAGAACTACATCAAATGGAAGGTGTTGTTCAAAGCTGCCTTTTGTTACAATGATGTTGAGATATGGAACTCTATCAAGAACGGGCCCTATGTGCCAGATGGAACAGGATACAAATGAAACTGTTGAGGTTCGAATGAAAAAGAAGGATGACAGGGCATTAGCTATGCTAAAGCTGGGCTTGTCATGGGAAATCTTAACCAATGTGGCTCATCACACAACTGTTGCAATGATTGATGCCATTGTTGAAATGTTCGAAGGTAACACCGAGTTGAAGAACATTAAGAAGGATATATTGAACTCTGATCTTGATCATTTCAAATTCAGAGAAGGTGAAAAGCTAAGGTCTGTGCTGCAGAGGTTTGTGGAAATTATGAGTGAAATCAGAACAATTGATCTAGCAATCACTGATTATGATTTGACCAAGAAGTTATTGTCATCTCTTTCTGGTGAATTGTACACTGCTAGCAAATTCATCAAAGAAAAGGAAAATTTCCCTCAGTTGAAGCTAGATGATGTCATTTACTTTCTACAAGTAGCTGAACATGAGATGATCGAAAATAACATGATCAAAAAAGATAGACCAAGCTTTCAGGTGACCAATGTTCTCATAGCACCCGTGGAAAATTTATCCACAAAGAATCAACAACAGGTTCCCATCATTGAAGAGCCAAGTGATTACGGTGGTGACACACCAAGGATTTTTGTTGCTGGAAATGTAAACAATCATGGTGGACAATCCAGGTTTAATGTCCAATTGATTGATGATCATGATACATCATCTATGTCCAGTGGACATGCTCCTATTGGTGGTGGAAATATCAATCAAGGAATTGAGTTTCAAACCTTATTCTCAATGTTTACTGAGTCATACAAAGTCTTTGTGGCCAAGAATCTGATTCACACCAGTGTGGTCCAAGAGGATTTAGAGCAAATTGATGCAAATGACTTAGAAGACATGGATTTGAAATGGCAAGCTGCTATGCTAGCCTTGAGAAGAAAAAGATTGTTTAATAGAACAAGAAGATCCCTTGTGTCTGGTCCTAATGACACGATAGGATTTGATAAATCAAAGGCAATTTGCTACAACTATCAACAGCCAGAGCACTTTGCAAGGGAATGCAATCAACTACGAAACTTTCAAAACAATCAGTTTGCTAAACCAAGAAACCAGTACAGTACTAGAACCAGAACCAGAATAAGGGCCAGCAGAGAAATTTCAATAACAACTACAACAACCAACAACCACATAATCACCAGCAAGTTATTACCCAACATCAGAATTTTCAAAGAAATAATCAGAACCCTCTTCAAGCTCCTATAAACCCTAACAGAAACAATGTCAACCAACCAAGAAACCAAGTAATGTTGCATTAGCAGCACATCAAGAAGGTAATTATGATTGGAACAAAGTGAGATTGAAAAAAGAAAATGTAGCAATCATGGCTAAAATGGATAATGAAGTTGAATCTTCTTCATCTCAAGTACATTCAAATATCTCAAAGCTTGAATTACTTGAATTGAATGAATCTCTGAGAATGACAGTTGGTAAGCTACAAAAGGAATGTTTTAATAAACAAAGTATGATAAATGTGTATGAGGCAAGTTACATGACTAATGAAGAAAGAATCAGAAGTCTAGAACAAGATTCTATGGACAACTATATGGTACAGTCTAGATATGTCACTTAAATAGAAGGGTTGAAGTAGATGTTTCTTGACGAGAAATTGAGGAACACTACACTTCAAGTTGAGAATGATTCTTGAAAAATTTAGTTTCAACAGGAAACATTTGTGGAAAGCTAAATAAGATCAAGGAGGAAGATAAGTACAAATTTGTTCCTCAACCTTTCAATGGCAATTACTCATTAAAGGTTGATAAGGATAATAGAGAGGCTTACCTTGATCAGCTTAGAGAAGTTTTTAAGGAAAAGAAAGATTTCATTTAGAGATATGAGTTGGTTGAAGTAAGTGACAAGGGTGAGTTTGTGATGAAGGAAGAGAAGAGTGGTGAAAATTCTGTTGGTATATAAGTATCTAAAGATGATTTTGATAAAGATTGTTTGAACAAAGATGATTTTAAGTGACTCAAGTGATCAATGTTCAAGTAAAAATGGTTCAAAGGATGAGAGAAAAGGCAAGTCAAGTCCACCAAGAAAGATTCCTACATTGCCAAAGATCATACCCAAGATGAGAAAACATCATGAATAGATGAGAAGGAAACATGTGTCATTTGACATATGTGGTGGACGAAAGGGTAAAATATAATGCAGTAAGTCTCCAAGAAAAGAAGCATTAAAGGAGAAAAAGGTTAAGAACAAGAAGAAGACTAATTGTTGTTTATCTCAATTGGTCAAGCCTTACATTTGAATATGTTTGAATATGTTGATTCTAGCAATCTTGAACTCTAGCAAACTTAGTTGTTTTATAGATTGTTTAGGTCATACCAGCAATCTTGATGGATGAATATGTGATTACTAGCAAGATTTGATATTGTTAAGCTATTCTAGCAAACTTTGCTGATTTAATTGACTGTTTGAGATATCCAAGCAAGCTTGATGATTATTTGTGATCAAATGATTTATTATCGGGTGTACTATGATGAATTAATACTTTCAAGTAAACCTAGATGTTTAGAAAGTTAGGTTTGTCTAGCACACTTGATAATTATGTGACACATGTCTATTTCGGGTACACTTTGTGTTTAGAGCATAGTTTTATATCATAGGATAAATAAGTCTTCTCTAGAACACTTTGCACTTTTGAATTATTTTCGGGCACACATTTGTATTAAAATGAACTTGAATGAATATTTGTTAACTTTTATAAGATTTCGGGCAAGATTTGTGATGTTCAAATATTCGAGCAAGGTTGACAATTAGAAATACTTCTAAGTTGTTCTTTTTGGGTTTTATATATTGATTCCTAGCAAGGTTGCATATTTGATGATTTATACTTGATTATTTGTTTTGTGATTTATTTCTCGAGCAATCTTGTATTTCGAGTAAGCTTCCTTCATTTTATTAACTTAGAATTATTTTTATTTTTCTTTATAACATCTGAGAAACTTTGGAACGAGCAAGCTTTGCAAATAGACAATTACCCAGCAAGCTTTGAAATATAAACCTTTCCTAGCATGCTTTGTATAAAGAAAACATAATCGAGCAAGCTTTATGCTAAGATATTTTAAAATTGATTTTTTAGAACTAATTATGAACAAAACAACCAAATTCATTTAAAACACACTTTCAAAAGGTATATAAGAGGGACAACTTTCATACTTCACTTCTCTCTCCAACCACTATTGCATTATTCCCGCTACTCTCGTTCAAGAATCCTAATAGTTTCTCAAAATTCCCTACCCTTATTTGCCAGCCCATTTAATCTAACTCGGTTATTAATTTGTCGAAGCACAGATATGGCGAGTGTTCCTACATATCCATTTGAAAAAAAAAACACAATATGTGTGCTCTTTTACAAGTAACCGATGATAACTGCTCAGTGGAGCAAATTATAAGGTGGTTACAACTGAAATAATATATGCTTTGCCCTTATGGAAAGTCCAGTCATTTACAGGAATCATCAATTGGACTTTTGGCACTCTGCCGAACTACACGATGATGCAGGAGGTAGGCGAATAGAGGCTACCGTGGCTCGACATGAGATAACAATCACTGAAGAACTTATAAGGGCAAGCCTGCAACTTCAAGATGTCGTGGAGAACCCTATTCACACTAACACTGAACGACTATTAAAGATATTCCAAACCACTATGGGATATCAGGGTGACGTCCACGAGGGGCAATTCAAAAGGGGATGTTCCCACATATGTACCGACATTTAATACATCACATTGTACAAGGTTTTGGACCAAGGAAAGGCTCATGGACTCCGATGAGTCATGATCTTGCTAATGCCACAGTGGCTGTCATCTTCATACATCCATTTAACTTCTCAAAGATGATATTTGATGGCTTAGCTGGAAACTTGAGGAAGGATGACAAGGATAAATTCTTGGTGTATCCAGGATTTCTGTAGATAATCTTCCATCAAGTATTACCTGAGTTTCCAACTTTCGGAACAACACATATTTTGCAAGATCCTAATGTCTACAAAAGGATAGCAAAGTTGGCATCAACAAGCCGATTTAACACTGATGTGGAGTTTGATCTTTTGCCATGGCTTGTGGACAACAATTTGGCTATCATGTCTGCCGATTTAACCCTGATGTGAAGCCTGGCCATATGTCTTTTGATATTGGCGATTAAGCCTTTAATAATGATTGGTATTGGTGACTATGCAGTCTGGTGGACAGTCACAAATATTAATTACGGACTAAGTCTTTTTGATAAATTTTACCAGTCAGTTGGGTCCCTCGGTACCACTGAAATCTATCGGTTTACACGATGTAAATATTTAACCGAACACTCCCGACGCGGGGGATTCACGTTACCAGATGCATTGACATACGGTGGGGGGGGAGTTTTATTCATGGCATTATTGGTATTTGGTATGGTTTTAGGGTTTCCAGTGACATTAACAGTCGGTAGAGTATTATTATTGTTGGTAGCAGTATTAGTATTCACAGGGGTAGTAACATTTGCGGTTGTATTAGCATTTAATGGGGCAGTAGTACCCGTAGCTGTATTAGTATTCGGCGGAGGTGTAGTATTAGTGGTCGTATTGGTGCTCGACGGTTGAATAACGGTTGTATTTGCATGAATACCAGTAGTGACCTGCACTACTATAGTCGAAATCACTGCTTGTAATTGTCGGACAATCATCTCGGCCACTTCCGCCTCAGATACAGTGTTAGCTTTATTCGGGGCCATTCCATAAAAATAATAAAATATATTTTATTAGTACCATATCCACCATAACAATTACATTACCAAGATAATCAATAATCATACACACACAACTGTGCCAAAGCACACATTTGTATTACACATAACTGCTACTATACATATGTATCCAAAATTTGCGCATGGGCTTAACCTTGTAAGGGCCAACGCTTGTATACGCGTACCAAAATTTGTCAATAGGTGACGTAGAGACTTAACCCAGTAAGGGCCAGTTCTTGTGATAATAGTAACTCAAAAACAACTTCCATGTCAGCGCAACATGCTTCTACAAAATGTTGATAGGATATTAAAAGACTATGTAAAACAGAACCATACTATCCGTGTTTCTATTTATCCATATGTATATAATATAACAACCACATAACAACAACCGGTAAGGCTGTAATAACCGCTATGCAAATCCCCAGCTGGGTCATCACCCGATCCAAGCGCCAATGTTGTATATACCAAACGTTGCCCTGCATCTCATGTGTGTCTTGGTTGATGTTTTTTGTCGATACCGAGTGTTCCATTATATGGTCAGTTAACAGTAGAGGTGACAAATGGGTTGGGTTGGGTCGAACGAGTCATGGGTTGAAATGAGTCATGGGTCAAAACGAGTATGAGTCAAAATGAGTTTGGGTCAAAACGAGTCAATTAAAAATAGGGTTGTTTTGGTTTGGGTCAAAATAGGTTAGGGTCAAACCGGGTTTCGATTTTTTTTTTTCGAACGAGAATAACGGCGGAAACATTTTGTTTTTTTAGATTTTTCGTTTTTTACTTATATTTTAAGTTATGATTTTTTTAATTATTTTTTTTGAATTTTTTTTTGAGGGGTTTTCTATTAAGATCAAAAACCCCAAAAAGAAATATTCAAAAATAATAATAAAAAATTATAACTTAAAATATAAATCATAAACAAAAAAAGTAAAAACATTAAAATGTTTCATACGTTGTCCTCGTTCCATAAAAAAGAACATCTAGAATCGAACTGAAACCGAAAGAATCGACGAAAATGAAACAAAGAAACAAAAAGCCAAAACCGGACCACATCATTCGAAATCGAAAAAATCAATCAAAACGAAACTAAAAGAATTCAAACCGAACAAAAACAAAATTTAAAAAACGAACACAAACGAGTCCGGAATCGACTAGAAAGAAACAAAAGAAACCAAAACCCAACACGTCACGGGTGAAAACTCGTGTTGACTTGAAACCTGAACCGAATTTGTTCCGATCTGAAACCCGTTTCGTGCCGAAACCTATCTTCTACGAAAACCCGTTCCGATCCGCAACCTGTCACATTTCCTTAGGACACTAACCCACATCGACCCATTTCTTTGAACTTGTCGACCCATTTTGACCCTAAAATAAAAAGGATAGAATTTCAAATGACTCATTTTGACCAATTTATTTAAAACCTTCTACCCAAACCAACTCATTTAAATTTTAAAACAACTCAAATTGACTCATTTGAAAGGGTTTGGGTCAAGATTGCCACCCCTAGTTAACAGTCATAACCATGTTGAATCAGAATAAAAGGGTGTCTCCTGGACTGGTGCAGGTATACCCCATGCAGGGATAGGTATCTTAATACCCTGGAGACGCGAAGTTTCTCCCCTATGATATGCCGATCGAGGTGGGGAAAAGATGTGCTCATGTGGATGTACACTCATACGGGATGTCTGACGGATCATATGAGTGCGTGTGGATACTGGAGTATGGTGTGCAAGTGGAGTAGTGGATCTAGGAGGTCTCATAGGGTAATGATAAACATTAGTGGCTTGATCTCATGCCTAGATGATTCCCTAGGGGATAACTATCACATCGGTATCCAGATAAATCAGGCTGGTCCGTAGGTATCTCACGTGGAACCACTACATCCCCTAAGTTTTCATATACTTCCTCTTCCTTTGGTTCCTCTTCTAGTTCTTCTTCCGGATCTTATTCTTCCTCGTGCAGTACCGTTACCTCATAAGATGCACGATCAGTAGATCTTGACATAATTCTGCACAAGGGTAAGTAATAAGAATAGTATTTTTCAATAATATTAATCACAATTAGATACGTACATGAATTCATACACATTAGCAAAGATAATCATTTATATGTGTATATATAATTAATATTATATTATATAGACATATGTTGTTTTTCCCTATTTGAATGTGCATAGATTTCTTCCCGAATCATCTCATACAAGCAAGTCCGTGATTACGTTCTCGACCATAATAACCCATTTGCCTATTCGAGTTCATCCCGAAAGTCATCGGTATATATTATTAAATATTATTTATTCCCAGAGCTAATCGAGCCTACAGTTATATATTAGGGTATCCTAAGGGACATCCTAATTCTTTATAACCAATGGCTCTGATACCAACTTGTGTCACACCCTGACTAGGTAAATGCGGAAGCGTAATACGGGAAAGTGACAGACAACTCTTGTATCAACCACATTGTTTATAAAGAAAATTAACAAACTAATTTTCCTCATGTTACATCGTTTTGTACTATGTCTAAAGACTAAGTGAAATACACATAACCGGTTCTTCAGCCTGTTTATTCTTTAATGGTATACTTGCATCTATCTGCGTAATGTCAGTCTCAAACTCTAGCACAAAGCACATAAGCTTGTTTTTCCAACTTTAGTTCACCTAAAAGCATGTTAAAATGGGTCAAACACGAATAGCTGGTGAGTTTCATAAGTTTGTACGGAATCGTTATACGTAATCATAGTATTCACAGTATGTATGTATGTATGTATGTACGTACGTACGTATGTATGTATGTATGTATGTATGTATGTATGTATGTATGTTTGTATGTATGAGTGTTTTTCATGCGAATCATTCGGTTAATGAAATCATACTACTACATATATCTATTTGTGTTTTGATTTGGTTTAAGACAAAAAGAGTTGCATTTTTACCTTGAAATGGTCTGAATATGACAAGTCTAGCAAGCTTTAATGAACTTTGAACTTTCTAGCAAACTTAGGTGTTTTCTAAGATTTTTAAGTCTTTCTAGCAAGCTTTAAAGAACTTTGAACTTTCTATCAAACTTAGGTGTCTTCTAGGATTTTTAAGTCTTTCTAGCTGATTGGTTATGTAAATTCGAGCAAGTTTGATGTTTGTAAACTATTCTAGCAAACTTAGTCGTTTAATAGAATGTTTGACTCATTCGGGCAAGCTTTACATTTTAATATGTTTGAATATGTTGATTCTAGCAAGCTTGAACTCTAGCAAACTTAGTTGTTTTAGAGATTGTTTAGGTCATTCCAGCAAGCTTGATGGATGAGAATGTGATTACTAGCAAATTTGATATTGTTAAGCTATTCTAGCAAACTTTGCTGATTTAATTGACTGTTTGAGATATCCAAGCAAGCTTGATGATTATTTGTGATCAAATGATTTATTATCGGGAATACTATGATGAATGAATACTTTCAAGTAAACCTAGATGTTTAGAAAGTTAGGTTTGTCTAGCACACTTGATAATTATGTGATACATGTCTATTTCGGGTACACTTTGTGTTTAGAGCATAGTTTTATATCATAGGATAAATAAGTCTTCTCTAGCACACTTTACACTTTTGAATTATTTTCGGGCACACATTTGTATTAAAATGAACTTGAATGAATATTTGTTAACTTTTATAAGATTTCGGGCAAGATTTGTGATGTTCAAATATTCGAGAAAGGTTGACAATTTGAAATACTTCTAAGTTGTTCTTTTTGGGTTTTATATATTGATTCCTAGCAAGATTGCATATTTGATGATTTATACTTGATTATCTGTCTTGTGATTGATTTCTCGAGCAATCTTGTATTTCGAGTAAGCTTCCTTCATTTTATTCACTTAGAATTATTTTAATTTATCTTTATAACATCTGAGAAACTTTGGAACGAGCAAGCTTTGCAAATAGACAATTACCTAGCAAGCTTTGAAACATAAACCTTTCCTAGCATGCTTTGTATAAAGAAAACATAATCGAGCAAGCTTTATGCTAAGATATTTTAAAATTGATTTTTTTAGAACTAATCATGAGCAAAACGACCAAATTCATTTAAAACACACTTTCAAAAGGTATATAAGAGGGACAACTTTCACACTTCACTTCTCTCTCCAACCACTATTGCATTATTTCTGCTACTCTCGTTCAAGAATCCTAATAGTTTCTCAAAATTCCCTACCCTAATTTGCCAGCCCACTTAATCTAACTCGGTTATTAATTTTTCGAAGCACAGATATGGCGAGTGTTCCGACATATCCATTTGAAAAAAAAACACAATATGTGTGCTCTTTTACAAGTAACCGATGATAACCGCTCAGTGGAGCAAATTATAAGGTGGGTACAACTATCAAATATATGCTTTGCCCTTACGGAATGTCTAGTCACTTACAGGAATCTTCAGTTGGACTTTGGGCACTCTGCCGAACTACACGATGATGCAGGAGGTAGGCGAATAGAGGCTACCGTGGCTCGACATGAGATAACAATCACTGAAGAACTTATAAGGGCAAGCCTGCAACTTCAAGATGTCGTGGAGAACCCTATTCACACTAACACTGAACGACTATTAAAGATATTCCAAACCACTATGGGATATCAGGGTGACGTCCATGAGGGCAATTCAAAAAGGGGATGTTCCCACATATGTACCGACATTTAATACATCACATTGTACAAGGTTTTGGACCAAGGAAAGGCTCATGGACTCTGATGAGTCATGATCTTGCTAATGCCACAGTGGCTGCCATCTTCATACATCCATTTAACTTCTCAAAGATGATATTTGATGGCCTAGCTGCAAACTTGAGGAAGGATGATATGGATAAATTCTTGGTTTATCCATGATTTCTGCAGATAATCTTCCATCAAGTATTACCTGAGTTTCCAAATTTCGGAACAACACATATTTTGCAAGATCCTAATGTCTACAAAAGGGTAGCAAAGTTGGCATCAACAAGCCGATTTAACCCAGATGTGGAGTTTGATCTTTTGCCATGGCTTGTGGACAACAATTTGGTTATTATTCCTGTCCTTGATCTGTGTTCTGAAGAGGATGATGAGAGTGATGATGAGTTTGATGATGATTCTGATGATGGTGATGATAAATGTAACACCCCGTAACCGCAGCGGAAACGTAAACGGGATGCGACAGACACCTCTGATATCAACCATATTGTTTATAAAGAAAACCGAATGCATTAATATACTTCAAAATTACATTATCTCATCTTTCATTACCGTCTAGGTGATACACACATCATACAATACGGTTCATAATTCTATCTGCTATAATGTATCCTAACGTCCAGCACGCAAACCTTACACACATCAAGCACTTAGCACGTAATCAATCACTTTATCTTAGTTGTACCTGAAAAGCATGTGAGAAAACGGGTCAACTACGAATAGTTGGTGAGTTTCACAATTCGAGTAAACCATGATAAATCATTATCATAAAATAATATTATTATCGATGTAATTATGCTGAGCCCACAAGTGAGAACTCTGTTAATCCCAAAACATATCGATTAACCTCCGGGAACTCTGTTACCCCAGAATACTTCCAATAACCTCTGGGAACTCTGTTACCCCAGCAACACATTTAATAACCTCTGGGAACTCTGTTACCCCAGCAACACATTTAATAACCTCTTGGAACTCGGTTACCCCAGAACACATTTAATAACCTCTGGGAACTCGGTTACCCCAGAAACACATTTAATAACCTCTGGGAACTCGGTTACCCCAGAACACATTTAATAACCTCTGGGAACTCGGTTACCCCAGAACACTGTTTCGGGCCTTACACTGTTAGCAACTCAGACAATTACCATCTTAATTCATTACCGTACGATTCCCGTACAATAAACATTATATAAATACGTTCATTTCCATGCGATCAGCATGTACTTAAACACTTTGATAAAAAAAAACATACTTTCCGCCCCAGGAAAATATTTAAAACAGTTCAGTAAAAAGGGGCTCGTGAAAACTCACCTTAGCACATGCAAGCAGGTAACAACAATCATTATCAATTAACACGTCCAATCTGTAATATGATCCCTACGATCGTTATTATACAATTATTGGTTATATAATCTTTAACCTTATCAATCGGTACATCTGGGGACACTGTTAACCCAGTACTGTACCTGTTCCGGGGGCAATGTTAACCCAGAAATACTTCTCCGGACTCAGATTGTGATGTCGTTTAGAGTTCCATGGTCACAATTTTTATTAGTCGTTTTCTCGTTTTGCGTGCCTAGCACGAATATCCGTTTTATGTTTCAAAAATGAGTTTGGTCACACACGACCCGAAAATAGTTGTTGTCGGATAATTTAATTTAAAATGTGAAATTATAGCTCGGTTTAGACGTCCCGATTGGCCGCGGGACCCGTTTCCGTCTTTGGCGTACCGGAAACTGTTAAAATAGGTTAAAATTTCTCAAATCGTCCGAATTATTTTCGGATGATTTATTTTTACTTGTTTAACTCATTTATATGAAAATAGTTCATTTTTAGGGTTTTTATACACCAGTCAGCTCGCTTAAGCGAACTTCACCGGTTTACGCGTTTTAATTTTAAAAGTTTGATAATTAGCACGATTAATTATCCGTTTACTCTCGGATCTTGAAATTTTGCACAAATCACTTTTTAACAGTAAGGAATTTTATAAAAATATTTCCAGAATTAATTTTTATATTTAACATTTATTTATCTATTTTTAAACGTCATTTAAACACCAAATATGCCGAAAATACCAAATGACTTTAGAAAAATCCCAAATTTTTCTGAGATGACTCTTGCCAGCCATATAGTTCCCAGTAATTTTTACAGAACCAAAAACTCTTTTTTCATGCCATTTTCTCCAAAACCGAGCTAGAAAAACCCTAGAACTCCTTTTACCGAAAAGCCTACTTAGACTTCTCCAATGGACCTGAAATTTTGTGTGTGACTTTTATATGTTATAAAAAGCTTATCTAAATTTTTCCAGAATTTTGCATGATGTTTAGCTATTTTTCACCATTTTTAACCAAAACCGAGCATTAAATTCACCAAATATTCATCCTTTATCCAAAAATTACCAAAAATTCACAGAACTCATCTTTTCATGTGTTTAACACCTCTGCAAAATTTCATGACCTAACTCTAAAGCATCAATAATCTGTCCAAATTTCCAAAAACGGAACATAACCGAATATACCTTTCGTTTTCCGCCACTACAAGCTACAAACTCATCTTTCCGCCTTATCTACCACTAAATACAGAGCCTACAAACAACATACCACAATACCAAGCAAGTTACACTCACGATCAAGCCATTTCTTTCATGGTTACGGTTATGATAATAAAACAAAGATTTTAACCGTAAAAATTCGTTTTTGACTCTTTTAACTCCTTTCTTTGACCAAGATCCCTTGTATAACTTGTATACATCACTGGATCATGCAAGAATCGGTTTCATCTCGGGTTTTCACCCCTTTTTCACTTGAAACCTCATTTTCTCAAGATCATGGAATCAAAACTATGAATCAACCATTAAAACCATGTTTTTACCTTATGATTCTTGTTAAAAATCAAGGATTTGGATGAAGGTTGAAGGGTGTTGAGAGGATTTTGGAGTTGGGAGCTTAGAAAAAAGAAAATGTAATGTGTGTGTGTGAGACTATGGACCGATCGGTCCATTGTAAGGTGGGGGGGGGCCCACAACTCCAACCATGGCCACACATTTGGATTGTGTAATCCAGATAACATTGTGGATAATCTGGTTCAGTTCGTTTTTCGGTTAAACGCTTAAATCGGCTTAAAACGAGGCTAAAACGGTCGTTTTTCAGCTTAAAATAAAATTTATATAAAACCGATTTAAAAACTTAAACCATGACATTTATTAACTTAAAACGTCATATTATTAGTTATTACGCAACTTTTTCGGCTTGATCGATCGTCTCTTGCTCGGTTTGGTATTAAAGGTTTCGTTTAACGTACCGACGTACTATTAAATCGAAATCCTTTTTCTGTGCTATAATCCACTTATCCCGAAGCTTTAATACTTCGTAACATCACTAAATATCATATATCTCGTCTATAATTGAACCCTCGATTCATTCGGGTTTCAATAACTATCGATCGTTTGATCGCATAATCAATACGGTGAATTATATATTCACGTACAATCAATACTATGAACCATGTATTCTCGTGTAATTACCATGGTAACTCATGTTCCCGACATTACTTATGACGTAACTAATGTCTACCGGTTAGGGTATACCTGGTTTCGTCGGAATCGTTACATTCTCCCCCCGTTAAGAAATTTCGTCCTCGAAGTTTTACACGCCCACAATCTCCCTTCGAGAGAAAGGTGGGGGGTTTTTCCTTCAGAATTCACCCTCGCGTTACTAAGTATAATCTGGTCCTCGCTGTGAATTTCCACTTAATCTTAATTAATAACGCTTGGTATGTCCAAACTGTTTAGTTTTCCCGTCTACTATCTTTACGGAATTAATTATGATATCAAGCATGTCCTCTATGAGTACCTTTATTACTAGTGCTCTCGTTGCCTAATCGCTTTGGCACTTTTCAATCCGTATACATGGCAAAATATCATGTATAGTTACTTAGCCCCTGGAGTACTTTAATTGATAGACTAAATGACCTATCATGGAGATAGTTCTCATGGGGTCCAATATATTAAGAAGTTATTTTCAGTTTTGCCAAACCTCACATCACTTCTCTCTAAGGTGATGCCTTAAAATGCCTTGTCACCTCTATTTAGTGACAATGGTTTCCTTTGAACGTTGACATAAATCCTTTGCCAATCCTCGCGCTACTTTCGACTTCTCTTAAACATTATAAACCCGATTGGTTGATTCTCGGATCAATTCAAGTCTTATGGCTCGATCGACGCTCATTTTCAATTTAACAAATTGGTGATAATCACTTCACCCATAGAAAGCTTCAAGCTCTCAGTGTTTCCTTCCCCGTCTTCCAATATTGGGAGTAGGATGACTATTTCGATCTGAGATCATTGAAAATGGTACTCCACGACGAGATACCATTTCACCATTAGGAATTTGGGCGAGAATTCATTGTGGTAAACGTCATAGATTGGAATGAAATGCGAGGATGGGTTAATCGATCCGCGATTACCCAATTGTCCTCATGCCTTTGATATATCTTGGGAATTTGCGTCCCGAAATCCATTGTAATTTATTCCCACTATCATTGGCGAATTTTTTTGTCGTTGCGGCGTTCCCTAGGGTTTTCGGTGTGCAGCCTTATCTCTTGCATAACTCAATATTCACCAATACACGTAACCATATCTTTCTCCAAACTCGGCCGTTAATAAAATCCTTTCAGATATTCGTATCATCAATAGTCTAATCCGATCCCGGATGTATGGAATATTTCGATCTATGCGCTTCGTCCATGATTACTTCACGAAGGTCATGGAGGGTCGGGATCCAAACCCGATCTTTGAAATAGAGAATTTCGTCCACGCGCTGTTCGAAATTTTTCTCGTTGCCGTAAAGTTCCTCCTTTTCCAATTGTTCCTCTTTCAACGTCTCACGTTGAGCGACTCAAATCAGGTCCGAAAGATTCGACTGGACTATCATCCCCAGTGCTCGCACTCGCAATGGCTTAACCCGATCTTTCCTACTCAAGGCATCGGCTACGACGTTAGCCTTGTCGGGGTGATAACGGATGTCACAGTCATAATCGCTTAACAACTCGACCCCTCTTTCGTTGAATATGAGACTGTGGTCTCTTATCATCTATAAAATTTGTACATTTGCGTTGTAAAAAGGATTATGAGTTGGGTAATGCTAGAAATTCTTCAATAAACCGCTGATAATCTCCGGCTAGTCCTAAAAATTGGCGCATTCCCTAAGGCGCCTTGGGTGACTGCCAATTTTAATGGTTTCTATCTTATTTGGATCTATGTGAAATCCTTGTTGCTTTACAACATGACCAAGGAATTATGCCTTCTTTATTCAAAATCACATTTCGAAAACCTTGCGTACAACTCCTCTTGCTTTAACACTTCCACAATTTTCCTTAACCGTCGTTCGTGCTCTTCTTTACATTGCGAATATATCAAAATATATTAATGAATTTTATGAAAAATTTGTCAAAATAAAGTTTACAGACTCGGTTCATGAGTTCCATGAATGCTGCCGGCGCATTTGTTAGCCCGAAAGGCATAACTAAAAATTTATAATGGCCGTAGCGAGTCCGAAACACTGTTGTTGCAACGTCCTCCTCTTGGATTTCTCATTTGGTGATAACTATATCTAAGATCAATTTTCTAAAAATAAATCGCCCCTTGCAGTTGATTAAACAGATCATTCACTTCGAAGAAGTGAGTACCTACTCTTGATCGTCACTTTATTCAATTCTCCCTAATCAATACATATCCTAACACTTCCGTCCTTCATTTCCCAAATAACACTGGTGCACCCCATGGTGACTAACTAGGTCGTATAAAACCTTATCCAATAATTCTTGCATTTCAGTTGGTGTAAGTCGGTAAGATGCTTTAGCAACAGGGCCAGCTTGAGGTATTAAATTGATTCAGAATTTGACATGTCGGGTTGGCGGTAATCCAGAAAGTTCTTCTGGGAAAACTTGTGGAAATTCGCGTACCACCGGGATATCTTCTGTATGTTTTCTTTTAAATACTTTGGCAATCGCGTTTGTTAAATACACCACGTCTTCCTGTCGTAAATATTATAATATCTCAAGATGAGATTAGAGTGGTAACATAATACTGTACACTTTTCTCTGTATCTAATCGCTTGATCGACCGAAAGAGTGCTTCTAATCATCTTCTTGTCCTATTTGATCTCAGCTTCATGTTGAGTTAGCCAATCCACGTTAACTATTACGTCACAACTTCTTAACTTTACTGGTCGTAGGTTAATAAGGGAAGGTTAATCGTTCAGAATAATAGGACAATTCCGAACAATTTAATTAACCATTAGGGATTTACCGTTAGCGATTTTACCGTATGGGGTTCTATAGTTTCACTAATCGGTATTTTTCCAATTGGTAGGTGGTTAGCAGGAACTAACTTCTATCGACGACCGTAAAAATATCACTGAAGCCTATTGATTTAAAATTACAACGTACTTAGTACCACCTTTGGATCATGACGTGTTTTATTCGGATTACTCGCAAAAGCACGGCTCCTTGCTTGATCAGAGGTTGATGCTTGTCATGAGGTTCATCTTCCAACGACACCTTGGTTCACTTTGGGCAATTTCTCTTGAAACGTTCTGTACTGCCACATTCCTAACAAGTACAACTGTTTGGCATAATTTGATTTCCTTTGGATGGATTCGGAGTGGTTGTACACGAATGGGTTGGGGTTGTCGGTTCACATGGCTTCACTTGGTTCTACAATTGTGGCATTACGTCCATCTTTACTACACCTGTGGCCTACTATCACTTGACATTCTTCTTCCCGCCGATAACCATATTTTCCACATTTAGGGAAGGACCCTTTATGCGGTTCATGTTTTCACACCAGAACTAGTCTTAGTATAATTCTGGGTTGTAGGACATACCTACTTATTCAAAGCCTATCTTGCACTGTACCTTTATCATTTCTCTTCTTTATTACTCGACGTCTCACCTAACGTCCTTCCAGTCCACTTCCCATAGAGTGAAATATATCAATGCTGGCTTGTGACACAACCCTTTCAAGGTTGTATATTTTACAGGATTGACTATACTCTTTATCGATGGAGTTAGTCCCCAATATAGCGCTCACTTCGCTTAGTTTCAAGAGTAATTAGCCATGTTACCAGGCATGACAATTCCTTCAAACGATTAGCGTGTTCCAAGTGAATCAGCGCACAACATTTCTACCTTTCATAGCTCAGTTTCCAATCTCTGAACTTAATTACTCGAATAAAAGTGTTCTAGCCTAAGAATTTTAAATTCCGACCATAACATCTGAGTAACAATTTTCTAACTATAATTTTGTACCATCGTGTTCCATCACGATACAACATAATCTACCAACATATCTGTAGCATGTTTCACTACACAATGTTCTAGACTCATACCAATATCCTTAACTAATTCGATCTTTTCTATCCACTCGCTAATCTATTCCTCCCTTTACCATCAGCAAACTATTAATAATCCCCTTAACACAACCGATAAACATATCCTTCATACCGGATCTAATTCATTACGACTACTATTCATGTTTAGTATATAACTAATACTTGTAGTCATAATAGTATTCGGTGGGACATTATCACTCTTAGTAATACCACTAAGAATTGAAATATTCATAATCATGTGATTGCTCGATCTATAATTCTGCGTTCACATTTGCATCAACACTAGCAGTGATCTGTGATACTACATCCGGTATCATCATCTGCTATCCTTGAGCAATCAACTAAATCATATCAATCTCCATCATTGGAGTTACTCTTTTTATGTCATACTGCCGTACTCATCCCGTACGCAGTAATCAATACTAATCTCACCATATAACTCGTTACCAGCTCAATCATAACAACAGGTACACATACACACCAAATATTATCATATATATTACCCATACCGGCATCTAGTATATATGTCCCACAAATATAATAACATATAGACTTAACCTGACGTCGGTTAACGTCTAAATATGGTTCATAACCCTTGTCACCATCTGACATATAGATCTTCTCAACAAAGATCAATGTTTAATATGCTTGATTTCAATATCCGTCTGCATGTCAGCATAACCGATACATGCTCACCGTGAGCACCAAATGATTACGTACCACAGAGTTATAATGTCCGTGTCTATTCGTATTTCCGGTATACGCGGTATACCACCTACGAACGAAAAATCAATTATGCTATAATGATTCCAACACCTCTTTGTGTATGGGTAATCATTCTATTCGAGCATACATGGGCGTAGGCATCTAACGGATATAAGGATAACATAGGGAGTTGCAAGGTTCAAGGTAATCGCGCAACATGGGTTGCCTTCAAATATTATTAATTACTATTATGGGAATCTCTATCACTTGCTCAGTCAATGTCCTCAGGCGTTCTAGGTTCGTTGCAATCGGTAATCCTCGATCTGGAGGTGGTATGGCTCATATGTTTAAGAGTGAGAAATACATATGTATTTCTATATATTATTTTATCTGCTCATTTATTCTCAAATTTATTATCATTATTATTGTACTTTATTTTATTTTATCTTATTTATTTATTTATTTATTTATTTACCTTAATGGAATAAGAATGGGTTCAGGTACGGATCCGTCCGTACGTGAGGGTCGACGGTTCGGGTGAGCATCTGGGGTTATTAGAATACACGGTATCGGTGTTGGTAGGGTAAGGAACTTATCAATTTTGGTTGGGAGTGACGGTTACTAGATATTTCTGGTTAATGTCAAACGGGAGATCTAACTTGGTACTATCATAACTATGACCCGATAAGTCAGACTCATTATCAACCGATGCTCTAGAGATCTCAGCATCTCCGGTACTTTTATTATTTTATCCCCCCGGTTCCTCATCGGGTCCTATTTCTCAATACTTGTACCCACAAGATATGTACATATATATATATACACATTAGCACGTATAAATAATACTATATACTTTACACATATGTTGCCATTTTTACCTATTAATGTACCCCGTGACTTCCCCTGAATTCCCTCGTGCGGACAAGTCTGTTATTATGTTCCGGACCATAATAACCCACTTGTCCATCCAAGTTCATCCAGCTCTCGTCACTATAAATTATTAGTTGATATTCAGATCCTATAATACCTGAACTACTGGTTATATTTTAGGTATCTTTTAAAGACATCCTAATTCTTTTATAACCAATGGCTCTGATACCAAGTTCTGTAACATCCCGTAACCGCAGCGGAAACGTAAACGGGATGCGACAGACACCTCTGATATCAACCACATTGTTTATAAAGAAAACCGAATGCACTAATATACTTCAAAATTACATTATCTCATCTTTCATTACCGTCTAGGTGATACACACATCATACAATACGGTTCATAATTCTATCTGCTATAATGTATCCTAACGTCCAGCACGCAAACCTTACACACATCAAGCACTTAGCACGTAATCAATCACTTTATCTTAGTTGTACCTGAAAAGCATGTGAGAAAACGGGTCAACTACGAATAGTTGGTGATTTTCACAATTCGAGTAAACCATGATAAATCATTATCATAAAATAATATTATTATCGATGTAATTATGCTGAGCCCACAAGTGAGAACTTTGTTAATCCCAAAACATATCGATTAACCTCCGGGAACTCTGTTACCCCAGAATACTTCCAATAACCTCTGGGAACTCTGTTACCCCAGCAACACATTAAATAACCTCTGGGAACTCTGTTACCCCAGAAACACATTTAATAACCTCTGGGAACTCGGTTACCCCAGAACACATTTAATAACCTCTGGGAACTCGGTTACCCCAGAAACACATTTAATAACCTCTGGGAACTCGGTTACCCCAGAACACATTTAATAACCTCTGGGAACTCGGTTACCCCAGAACACTGTTTCGGGCCTTACACTGTTAGCAACTCAGACAATTACCATCTTAATTCATTACCGTACGATTCCCGTACAATAAACATTATATAAATACGTTCATTTCCATGCGATCAACATGTACTTAAACACTTTGATAAAAAAAAAACATGCTTTCCGCCCCGGGAAAATATTTAAAACAGTTCAGTAAAAAGGGGCTCGTGAAAACTCACCTTAGCACATGCAAGCAGGTAACAAAAATCATTATCAATTAACACGTCCAATCTGTAATATGATCCCTACGATCGTTATTATACAATTATTGGTTATATAATCTTTAACCTTATCAATCGGTACATCTGGGGACACTGTTAACCCAGTACTGTACCTGTTCCGGGGGCAATGTTAACCCAGAAATACTTCTCCAGACTCAGATTGTGATGTCGTTTAGAGTTCCATGGTCACAATTTTTATTAGTCGTTTTCTCGTTTTGCGTGCCTAGCACGAATATCCGTTTTATGTTTCAAAAATGAGTTTGGTCACACACGACCCGAAAATAGTGGTTGTCGGATAATTTAATTTAAAATGTGAAATTATAGCTCGGTTTAGACGTCCCGATTGGCCGCGGGACCCGTTTCCGTCTTTGGCGTACCGGAAACTGTTAAAATAGGTTAAAATTTCTCAAATCATCCGAATTATTTTCGGATGATTTATTTTTACTTGTTTAACTCATTTATATGAAAATAGTTCATTTTTAGGGTTTTTATACACCAGTCAGCTCGCTTAAGCGAACTTCACCGGTTTACGCGTTTTAATTTTAAAAGTTTGATAATTAGCACGATTAATTATCCGTTTACTCTCGGATCTTGAAATTTTGCACAAATCACTTTTTAACAGTAAGGAATTTTATAAAAATATTTCCAGAATTAATTTTTATATTTAACATTTATTTATCTATTTTTAAACGTCATTTAAACACCAAATATGCCGAAAATACCAAATGACTTTAGAAAAATCCCAAATTTTTCTGAGATGACTCTTGCCATCCATATAGTTCCCAGTAATTTTTACAGAACCAAAAACTCATTTTTCATGCCATTTTCACCAAAACCGAGCTAGAAAAACCCTAAAACTCGTTTTACCGAAAAGCCTACTTAGACTTCTCCAATGGACCTGAAATTTTGTGTGTGACTTTTATATGTTATAAAAAGCTTATCTAAATTTTTCCAGAATTTTGCATGATGTTTAGCTATTTTTCACCATTTTTAGCCAAAACCGAGTATTAAATTCACCAAATATTCATCCTTTATCCAAAAATTACCAAAAATTCACAGAACTCATCTTTTCATGTGTTTAACACCTCTGTAAAATTTCATGACCTAACTCTAAAGAATCAATATTCTGTCCAAATTTCCAAAAACCAAACATAACCGAATATACCTTTCGTTTTCCGCCACTACAAGCTACAAACTCATCTTTCCGCCTTATCTACCACTAAATACAGAGCCTACAAACAACATACCACAATACCAAGCAAGTTACACTCACGATCAAGCCATTTCTTTCATGGTTATGGTTATGATACTAAAACAAAGATTTTAACCGTAAAAATTCGTTTTTGCCTCTTTTAACTCCTTTCTTGGACCAAGATCCCTTGTATAACTTGTATACATCACTTGATCATGCAAGAATCGGTTTCATCTCGGGTTTTCACCCCTTCACTTGAAACCTCATTTTCTCAAGATCATGGAATCAAAACTATGACTCAACCATTAAAACCATGTTTTTACCTTATGATTCTTGTTAAAAATCAAGGATTTGGATGAAGGTTGAAGGGTGTTGAGAGGATTTTGGAGTTGGGAGCTTAGAAAAAAGAAAATGTAATGTGTGTGTGTGAGACTATGGACCGATCGGTCCATTGTAAGGTGGGGGGGCCCACAACTCCAACCATGGCCACACATTTGGATTGTGTAATCCAGATAACGTTGTGGATAATCTGGTTCAGTTCGTTTTTCGGTTAAACGCTTAAATCGGCTTAAAACGAGGCTAAAACGGTCGTTTTTCGGCTTAAAATAAAATTTATATAAAACCGATTTAAAAACTTAAACCATGACATTTATTAACTTAAAACGTCATATTATTAGTTATTACGCATCTTTTTCGGCTTGATCGATCGTCTCTTGCTCGGTTTGGTATTAAAGGTTTCGTTTAACGTACCGACGTACTATTAAATCGAAATCCTTTTTCTGTGCTATAATCCACTTATCCCGAAGCTTTAATACTTCGTAACATCACTAAATATCATATATCTCGTCTATAATTGAACCCTCGATTCATTCGGGTTTCAATAACTATCGATCGTTTGATCGCATAATCAATACGGTGAATTATATATTCACGTACAATCAATACTATGAACCATGTATTCTCGTATAATTACCATGGTAACTCATGTTCCCGACATTACATATGACGTAACTAACGTCTACCGGTTAGGGTATACCTGGTTTCGTCGGAATCGTTACAATAGATGTGCAAGAGATGATGATCATGGTGACGGGGGAATGTTGAAGAAATTTTGATTGATGAGGTTGTTGATGATGCACAGGCACAGGGGGAGAATTTAAACCAGCCCTTACCAACACCACCAGCCACACCAATTAACCAACCCCAACAAACACCATCCCCACCACCACAAAATGAAACATTCATCCCGTCCCCACCTCAAACCCAAACCTTAAGCCCAACACATGACCTATCTTTTCATTAACCTTACATTCCAAAACACATTCCAGCCCACCTAATTAATCTACCAAATACACCTTATCAATCCTCAACCCAAACCGATGACCAACCAACCTTTGAAGTATCCATACCCAAATATCCTTACTACCAACCCAAAACATAAATCCAATACCCTCAACAAGCACTTCTCAAAGCCCAAGTCCTACCCATGAACCATTCCAAACCCAAACTTATACATTCTCAGATCCACCAACCCGATCCCTTACCCTGGTGCTTCTCTATTTAGCAGATATTTGGATGTGGCTGTAGAAAACACTTTATTGAAGAAGGTAAATGAAAATCTTAAAAATGAGAATGATGAGTTAAAATCCTAGTTGGCACTTGCACTATCCAAAATTTAAACCCTGAAGGCTGAGCTTGAGAAGACCTCAGCTATACCAACATAGGGGGAGAATTTCTCAGTTGCAAGTATTGTGGTTGATGAAGTGGTGAGAGAAGAGGGTGATTAGGAAAATGTATTAAAAAATCTTTGTAATTTGTATGAAAGTGAAGAGGATGATGATGATAGTGGTGAAAGAAGAATTGATGATCATGAGTATGATGCAGATGAATCTTATATAGGAGAGCAGGAGTATGATGTAGAGGATGTGATAACAAGTAAGAAGAATGTGGATGAGGAGGTAGTTGAGAAGGAGATGGATGCTTATGTGAATGTGGAATATATGCAGACTAAAAATATTTTAACCAATGAAGCCATAGAAAACGATGCTATTGGCACTGAAACACAAACAGATGTTGTGATTGACGAAGGAGGAGATACTGAAGAGGTGGTATTGACTGAGGAAGATATTATTGATGAAACTTCCAAGAAGGTTGATGATAAAGATGAGGAGATGAGGGACTTGATTGAGAAAATTGAAAATTTTCCTAGTGAACCTGAAGAGGTGAGGGAATCTGAGGAAGAAAGGAGGAGCAGAGCAAAACAAAAATCCATTGCTGAGAATGAAGAGCAAGTGGAAACTGTAAACAAATCAATTGATAATGTATTGGAAAAAGATGAAACTGAAGAACAAGTTGCCAAAAGGCATGCTGATATTTTAAATGAGATGATGGAGAGGGAGAGGATTGCTAGATCCTTGACTGAAGAGGAGTTTATAAAATAAGAAACTCTAATGGAATAGGCTCATATTACAAAAACATTGAATGAAGAAGGAGAAATTGAACAAGAAGTCATTGAGGGGCTGATAAAATTGAAAGAAATTGAAGAGGTTGATAATACCTTAGCCCTTGTCATGTATCAGTTCTAACAAGCTTAACCTAATGCTACCACTACTGATAATATTAATGAAGATTCAAACAAGCAGTTGGTAACTGATGATGCTGGTGAGCCCATTATTGGAAAACTATCAAAGAAATGGGTTAAATATGCAGAAAAGATGGCAGAGGAAGAGAAGAATGAATGGGCAAAAGATGATAAAGATGGTAAATTCAGAAAGAAATATACCAGGAGAAGATGTAGGTATGATGGAAGAGATTATAGTGATGATGAACCAGAAAAGAAGAAGGCTAAAAAGTCTGATGAGCCAGAATATTTTGTAGATAGCCCCAAAGAAAAGGAAAGCCATGTTCAGGCTATTCCTTTACAAGTGGTCAAGCCAGACGATTTTGTCAATGAACCAAGAATTAAAGCCCTGGATTACCTGTCTGATGAAGCTGATAACATTGTTAACTCCCCAAACGTTGAAATGACAGATCAACATAGGGAGAATATACAGTCCATGTTAAATGAAGCAAGTGAGGAAAGGAGGAATCATCCTATAATTATGGGATTGATAAATCATGGTTACAAGTTTGAATCCCTGGCTCAATTAATTGATTTAGAGCTGCAGGAGATATTGGACGGTGAAGTGAGAGATATTAAGAGGATAATGGAAAATCAAGAATTGAGATTTCTTAAAATAGCGGACATACCTGAAAATGCATGGATTGTCTGATAAAGACTTGAGTAAGATGAAGTTTGATGAGCTTGAAAAAGCATATTTGACTACTGTTGAAACTGTGGAGAAAGAAGAGTTGGAGAGGTTAAGAAAAGAGACAAACCAGAAGGAAAAGATTGAAAGATTATTCAAGAAATATGGTGTAAAATTGAAGTTTTTAATTGATCATGGAGTATCCTTGGAAGTTGCTGATACTCTCACAAAGGAACAAGTAGAAGCCCAGTTAAGAAAATTTTCAAAGAAAGATGAGTCTGACAAAGCTACCAAAACTGGCAAGAGACCAAGGGTTGTCAATCTAGCTGAAAATGAGAAGGTTGAGAAAAAGAAGAAATGGGAGGATGAACAGCTGAAACTTCTTGACAGGCTAATGGAAGCTAGGGGGAGTGAATGAGACCCAAGGGATGAGCAGAAGTGAAAGATTAGCCTTATATCAGTTTGAACTGAAGAAAATTGAACAACATAAAGTTGAAACATCAAAAGCACCCAAGATTCCCAATGTTGTATATGTTAAACATGAACCAGTTGAATACTTAGAGCCATGGGATGTTGAGAACAAAATCAAGACCTTAAAAGGCTTGATGATCAGTAAAGGGATGGCTGGAAGTGTGTTTGATAACCTGGGAAAAGGTCAACTAAAGCAGATGTTTTATGAACAAAAAATTGAACGGGAAAGATTAGAAGCTGAACAGAGAGATCCAAGAAATTTCGATTATGGACCAAGGGGAGTAAGATTTATCCCTGCTGGTCAACTTGGTTATGAGAGAATAATGGGTATGATAACTATACTATCCAGAGAGGAGGTGAAAATTTCCTTGATTTGATGATGATGCAAGTGGAGATGGTATTTGCCATGTCTGAGAAAAGATTTGGGAATGTGAGGGCCACTAACCCTAAGAAGACAACTACTTCTAGGCCGACAACTACTTCTAGGCCCTCAACTGTAAGTGTCCCAATTCCTACTACCAGAGCTGCACACCAGAGACAACAAAGGCCACCATCTGATGTGGACCTACCCAAAAAGCTATTCTTTGATTCTCTAACTGATACTTTGAAGGTGATTAAAAAGAGTGGAGAATTGAAGGAAATTATATTCAAATACCACTTTACAGATTTCAAAACAGAACAACTGGCTGAGATGGCAACTATGGAACTGTTTGATTATCATAACAGACATAGGTTTTGTAACGATTCCGGCAAATTCAGGTATACCCTAGCCGGAATATACTATTTACGTGTTATTCAATACTGAATATATGAGTTATAATGTGGTTATACGAGTATATGAGATTCACAGTACGAATTATACCCGAATAAACAACTAGTCGTATCGGAATTACGATTAATCGATGAACGGTTATTGAAACCCGAACGAATCGGGAATTACATTATGGACAAAATATATAATGTTTAGTGATGTTTACGAAGTATTAAAGCTTCGGGATAAGTGAATTATAGCACAGAAAAAGGATTTCGACTTATTAGTACGTCGGTACGATAAACGAAACCTTTAACATCAAACCAAGCAAGAGACGATCGATCAAACCGAAAAAGATGCACAATTACCGACAATACGATGTGTTAAGTCAATAAACGTCATGGTTTAAGTTTTTAAAGTTTTTAAATCAGTTTTATATAAATTTCATTTTTAAGCCGAAAAACAACCGTTTTGGCCTCGTTTTGAGCGGAATTAAACGTTTAACCGAAAAACGAACTGAACCAGATTATCCACAACATTATCCGGATTACGCAATCCGAATATGTGGCCATGGTTGGAGATGTGGGCCCCCCCACCCACTTAACATGGACCGATCGGTCCATGCTAGGCACACACACACTTCACTTTTCTTTTTTCCACATAATTTCTCCCAATATCCTCTCAACCTCTTCATCATCCATCCAAAACCCAAGCTTTTTAGGCAAAAACTCAAGGTATAAACATGATTTTAATGGTTGATTCTTAGTTTTGATTCCATAATCTTGAGAAAATGAGGTTTCAAATGAAAAATGGGTGAAGACCCGAGATGAAACCGATTCTTGGAGGATCAAGGGATTTATACAAGTTATACAAAGGATCTTGGTCCAAGAAAGTAGCTAAAAGAGTCAAAAACGAATTTTTACGGTCAAAATCTTTGTTTTGATGTTTTAATCGAAACCATGAAAGAAATGGCTTGATTGTGGGTATAACTTGCTTGGTGTGGTGTTGATGTGCTTGTAAGTGTTGTATCTTGTGGCTAGCAAAGGCTAGAAACCAAGATCTTTGCGATCTAACGCTAGAAAACACAAGATAGTTCGGTTTTCGTGTGATTTAGTTATTTTGGACAGATTGTGGTAGGCTTAGATTTGGGTCATGAAATTTCACAGAGATGATGAAAATATGAGATCTGTGAAATTTTGGTAATTTTTGGATAAAGGATGAATATTTGGTGAATTTAATGCTCGGTTTTGGCTAAAAATGGTGAAAAATAGCTAAACATCATGAAAAATTCTGGAAAATTTAAGATAAGATTTTTATAACATATAAAAGTCACACACAAAATTTCAGGTTCATTGGAGAAGTCTAAGTAGGCTTTTCGGTAAAACGAGTTCTAGGGATTTCTAGCTCGGTTTTGGTAAAAATGGCATGAAAAATGAGTTTTTGGTTCTGGAAAAATTACAGTGAACTATGTGGGTGACAGGGGTCATCCCAGAAAAATTTGGGATTTTTCGAAGGTCGTTTGGTATTTTCGACATATTTGGTGTTTAAATGACGTTTAAAAATGGTTAAATAAATCTTAGATACAAAAATTAATTCTGGAAAAATTTTATAAAATTTCTTACTGTCAAAATATGTTTTGTACAAAATTTCAAGGTCCAAGACTAAACGGATATTTGTTTGTGCTAATTGGAACTTAAAAACAAACTTTTAAAGCTTAAAACGAGTAAACCGGCAAAGTTCGCCTAAGCGAGCTGACTGGTGCATAAAAACCTTAAAAATGGACTATGTTCATGAAACTAAGTTAATCAAGTAAAAATAAATCATCCGAAAATAATTCGGATGATTTGGGTAATTTTACCCGATTTAACCGTTTCCGGTGTATTAAAGGCGGAAACGGGCCCCGCGGCCAAACGGGGTGTCTAACCGAGCCCTACTTTCACCACTTTAATGAAAATATCAATAATGACTATTTTCGGGACGTGTGTGGTCAAACTCATTTTTGAAAACATAAAGATGAATAACCGTGCTAAGCACGCAAAACGAGAAAACAAACTATCGGTAGTTTTGACTAAAGAACTCTAAGTGATATCACAATCTAAGTCCTGAGAAGTGTATCGGGGTTAACATCGTCCCCGGATCGCGTACGGTACTGGGTTAACAGTGTCCCCGGACGTACCGGTTAACACGAATTTAAGTTATATTAATAGAAATTGCGTAGTAATGACTTAGGGATCGTATTACAGATCCGGGCCGGTAGCTGTTCACGGTATTACACCTCTGCTCACCAACAAGGTGAGTTTTCACGAGCCCCTTTTTATTGAACTGTTTTAAATATTTTCCCGGGGCGGAAAGCATGTTTCTATCCAAAGTGTTTAAGTACATGCTAATCGCATGGAAACGATTGTATTTATATAATGTTTATTGTACGGAAATCGTACGGTAATGTATTAAGATGGTAATTAACTGAGTTGCTAATATTGTAAGGCCCGAAACAGTGTTCTGGGGTACCCGAGTTCCCAGAGGTTATTAAATGTGTTTCTGGGGTAACAGAGTTCCCAGAGGTTATTAAATGTGTTTCTGGGGTAACAGAGTTCCCAGGGGTATTTGAAAATATTCTGGGGTAACAGAGTTCCCGGAGGTTAATCTTTATGTTTTAGGGTTAATAGAGTTTTCAATTGTGAACTCTGTATAATTACATCACTTACTTATGATTTTTATAATGATTTGTCATGGTTTATTTAAATTAGTGAAACTCACCAACTATTCGTAGTTGACCCGTTTTCTTTACATGCTTTCTAGGTACACTCAAATCGGAATGAGTGATATGTGTTCGATGCTGTGTGCTATTTGTGGAAGTCTAGAGATCTATATTTTGCATTAAATATGATAATGTATTATCGGTAACACTTATGTGATAACGCTTAGATGGTTATGAAACTCAGAACAATGTAATACGTTTAAATTAATGCAGTGGTGTTTTCTTTATAAACAATGCTGTTGATATCAGATGTCTGTTGCATCCCGTGTACGTTTTCGCTGCGGTTACGGGGTGTTACAGAACTTGGTATCAGAGCCATTGGTTATAAAGAAGTAGGATGTCTTTAAAAAAAACCTAAAATATAACCAGTAGCTCAAGTATTATAGGATCTGAATATCAACTAAATATATATTGTGACGAGATCGGGATGAACTTGGATGGACAAGTGGGTTATTATGGTCCGGAACATAATAACAGACTTGTCTGCACGAGGGAATTCAGGGAAAGTCACGAGGGATTTTAATAGGTAAAATTGGCAACATACGTGCAAATATGTGATAATATTGTTATGTGGTCAAGTTGTATAAGTAAGTGCATATTAATTTGATTATGATTTACACTATGGAAAGAACTATATGTTTGTTAACTTGTGTGCAGGTAAAATGTCAAGAACCCCCAGTGTGTCGATTGAGGAGGACCCAGAGGAGGTCAGCTCCGGGGACTCCGGGAGCCCACTTGTAGCATCTAGCACCGAGCCTTCCGAGGCTAGCTTTAGGAGTTCCGGCCAGTCCTCCCCAGCTAGGATTGCCAGATCCCCGACCCCACCCGCACCACAGGTCGCTCCTGCACCCCCTGGATTCGGACCCCGCCTCACGGCGCGGATCAGTATCCCACCTGTCCGACCTATCTCGCCCCCACCCAGACCTGCTACACGCAGGGGCGAGTCCTCCAGCTCTCGTCCCGAGCCTGCGACTCTACCTGTGTGGGGTCTCCCGAGACAGGAATGGGACGCGGCGGCCTGGCTCCGAACGCTCACCGAACAGGTGAACGAGCACTCCGCCGCCCTGACGGTGGGAGTCCAGAGGAGGATGTACTTGGATGATTGCATACTGGATCATCAGTATGCGATTGCCTAGCTGAAGATTGAGTGCTCATACTCCCAATGGATGCTTGACCGGATGGAGAGTCGAGTTCGGATTATGATGGCTGTGTTAGTGGTGTTGGTGGCAATGTTGGTGGGGTTGGTTTACCACCGTGTTTAGTTGTTTTGGGTTGGGGATTGACAGGGACCATTTGTTTTTGATACTCTGTGTAAGCAGTTAGTGGTGATGCTAACATGGATTGAATCTTGTTTAGTTATAAAACAACCACTGGCCCTTAGGGTGGATCTCTTTTGGGGCATATCAGTATAGATACTTTTGGGTATCATTCAAGCACTGACCCGTTGCGGGTTATGTCGAGATGATGCCGACATAGGCCCTATGTAGGAAAACTTATCTAATGTAATAGTGACAGGAAAGTAATATGAACGGATGTTTGTGTAATATGTACTAACGTTTATTAATGAATGGAATGTTCGTTGTGTTTTATGATTGGAATTTGTATTCATTATATATATTTTCTTGATGTTGTGTAGAATGGCACCAAAACGTTCAGCCCAATTGTCGGAAGTGGACGTGAGCCGTCTGATTGCTCGCCAGTTGGAGGCGGCGATACCAGATATAGTATCGCGCATCGCCGCCAGTATTAACAACTCGACCAATCCAACCCCTCCGAGTAATCAAACGACCACCAATAATGACGGGGAACGAAATACTAATCCTCCGCAGAATGAAAACACGATTCCGAGTAATGACGCACCGCCTAGGGTGGTCGTTACTGATAGTAATGGCCCTATACCTACGGTAGAGACAAACCGTACTGAACCGATTCGTGCATCCAGGGGATGTTCGATCAAGGACTTTATGTTGTGCAAACCTCTAGAGTTTAGCGGGTCTGAAGGACCAAATGGGTTGGTTAAGTGGATCGAGAAAATAGAATCCGTGGTAAATATCAGCAACTGCCCCGAGGATTGTGTTGTTAAGTATGCTGCCTGCACATTCACGGACCATGCCTTGACATGGTAGAACACGATAGTGCAGACTCGCGGTCAGGCGACGACAAACCGCATGACCTGGACAGAGCTCAAGGCTCTTGTATTGGAACATTTCTGCCCGAGAAACGAATTGCAGAAATTAGAAAATGAATTGTGGAATCTGGAGATGCAGGGGGCGGACCACTTGGGTTATACGAACCGGTTTAATGAGTTGGCGCGATTGGTACCATGGTTGGTCACCCCAGAGTCGAAGAGGGTGGAGCGTTATATTTGGGGACTAACTCCAGTAGTAAGGAGTATAGTCAATTCTGGGGGACACCAGACGTATGAGGGTGCGGTGACGCAAGCTGGTATCGTCACGTATGATTTCGGAAGAAGCGGGTCACTAAAGGTGGCAGGAGAGTCCGCTGGGGGGAAGCGGAGTTCACATGACCATAGGACCCAGGAAAAGCAGCAAGGTAAACGTGCTAGACCCACTGCCCAGAACTACGCCATGACTAGTTCGGGCGGAAGGCAAGAACCGCAGAAGGGAACGTTTCCTAAGTGTGGGAAATGTGGTTACCACCATGGTGGCGTGTGCAAAGCGGTGGTGTGCCACCGGTGTGGCAGGATTGGACACTACGCACCAAATTGTAAGACAAATATGAACAACCTGAACCGACAACCGCAACCTATCCGTGCGCAGCCATTTAAGACCCAACCAGCCCGACAGCAGAACCCGCAAGGAAACCAAATGGTGACCACCAGCCGTGCTTGCTATGAATGCGGCAGCACGGATCACTTTAAAAGACACTGTCCGAAACTGAACCAGGGAGGAAACGGGGGGCAACCCGCGGGTCAGGCATCGTCGTCCAATCCGGCGCGAGGCCGAGCATTCGTGATTGGGGCGAACGAGGCACGCCAGGACCCCAGCGTAGTGACAGGTACATTCCTCGTCTCTGATCATTACGCTTCTGTATTATTTGATACAGGTGCCGATAGAAGTTTTGTCTCCGTTAGATTCCTTTCGATAGCAAACCTTCCTATTGGTGAAACCATAGAACCTTACACCGTAGAAGTCGCTAACGGTAAAACCATGATAGTTAATCAGATAGTTCGGAATTGCCCTTTTATTCTGAACGAACAATCCTTTCTGATTGACTTGTTACCGGTAGAATTGGGTAGTTTTGACGTGATAGTGGGAATGGATTGGTTAGCACGTAACTGGGTAGAAATAAACTGTGAAAAGAAAATCGTCAAGATCCGGGTGTCGGATGACGAGGAGGTATTAGTGCAAGGAGAAAAATCCGGCACCATGATACCATTTATATCCCACCTCCGTCAGGGATGTGTGGCGTATCTAGCGAGCCTGACGGCCACTGATTCTGAGGAAAAACGGGTGGACGATATCCCCGTGGTACGCGAATTTCCACTAGTTTTCCCAGAGGAACTTCCTGGATTACCGCCAACCCGACAGGTCGAATTCAGAATCGATCTGTTACCTCAAGCGGGCCCTGTTGCTAAGGCACCTTACCGACTTGCACCATCTGAGATGCAAGAATTATCCAATCAGTTGCAAGAATTGTTGGATAAAGGATTTATTCGTCCTAGTTATTCCCCGTGGGGTGCACCGGTACTATTCGTGAAAAAGAAGGACGGAAGCCTTAGAATGTGCATTGATTACAGGGAGCTGAACAAGTTGACAATCAAAAATAGGTATCCTCTTCCCCGAATCGATGATCTGTTCGACCAGCTACAAGGTGCGAACTACTTCTCAAAAATAGATCTTAGATCGGGATACCATCAGGTTAGAATCCAGGAGGAGGATATCCCAAAAACCGCATTCCGGACTCGCTACGGCCATTACGAGTTCTTAGTGATGCTCTTCGGGCTAACAAATGCGCTAGCAGTATTCATGGATCTCATGAATCGAGTCTGTAAACCCTACCACGATAAATTCGTCATCGTGTTTATTGACGATATTTTGATTTACTCGAAAAGTAAAGAAGAGCACGAGCAACACTTGAGATTAATTTTAGAGCTTCTAAATCAGGAGAAGTTGTTTGCAAAATTCTCCAAGTGTAACTTCTGGTTACAAGAAGTGCATTTCCTTGGACACGTTATAAACCATCAAGGAATACACGTTGATCCAAATAAGGTTGAAGCAGTTAAGAGTTGGCAAGCGCCTAAATCGCCAAAGGAAATCCGCCAATTCTTAGGCTTAGCTGGATACTATCGTCGATTTATAGAGAACTTTTCCAGCATCGCCCAACCTTTAACCCTCCTGACTCAAAAGGATCGAAGGTATGATTGGGGTGAAGAGCAGGAAACGGCATTTCAGACGCTAAAACAAAAATTGTGCCAAGCGCCGATCTTAAGTCTCCCCGACGGAGACGATGGTTTTGTCGTGTATTGTGACGCATCCCGGAGAGGGTTAGGATGCGTGTTGATGCAAAATAATAAGGTCATAGCCTATGCTTCTCGACAGTTAAAAATACACGAGAAAAATTACACCACTCATGACTTAGAACTGGGAGCAGTTATCTTCGCACTTAAAATCTGGAGACATTATCTCTACGGTACAAAGTGCACCATCTTCACCGATTATAAAAGTTTGCAACACATATTCGATCAGAAAGAACTGAATATGAGACAACAAAGATGGGTCGAATTATTAAGCGACTATGACTGTGACATCCGTTATCACCCCGGCAAGGATAACGTCGTAGCCGATGCCTTGAGTAGGAAGGATCGGGTGAAGCCATTGCGAGTGCGAGCGCTGGGGATGATAGTCCAGTCGAACCATTCGGATTTGATTCGAGTCGCTCAACGCGAGGCGTTGAAAGAGGAACAATTGGAAAAAGAGGGACTTTACGGTAACGATAAGAATTTCGAACAGCGCGTGGACAAAATTCTCTATCTCAAAAATCGGATTTGGATCCCGACCCTCCATGACCTTCGTGAATTAATCATGGACGAAGCGCATAAATCGAAATATTCCATACATCCGGGATCGGATAAGATGTACCAGGATGTGAAGGAGTTCTACTGGTGGCCGGGTATGAAAAAGGATATAGCCACATACGTCGGCAAGTGTACGACGTGTGCGAGGGTTAAGGCGGAGCACCAGAAACCTTCGGGAATGTTACAACAACCGGAAATTCCCGAATGGAAGTGGGAGCAGATCACGATGGATTTTGTGACACACCTCCCCAAGACGTCCCGAGGACATGATGCAATTTGGGTAGTCGTGGATCGATTAACCAAATCGGCACATTTTTTCCCGATTAGAAATAATTATAACACTGAGAGACTTGCGCAGATTTATATAAATGAAATTGTGTCCCGTCATGGAATACCCATCTCAATCATCTCCGATCGGGATAGCCATTTCACCTCCAAACTTTCGCAAGCTGTCCAAGAAGCGCTGGGAACGCGTATTGATCTAAGCACAGCTTACCACCCTCAGACCGACGGTCAGTCTGAGAGGACCATCCAAACCTTGGAGGATTTGCTTCGTGCATGCGTACTGGATTTTAAGGGAAATTGGGATCAACATCTCCCTCTCGTTGAATTTTCCTATAATAACAGTTATCATAGCAGTATAAAGGCAGCGCCTTACGAAGCATTGTATGGTCGGAAATGTCGATCACCACTCTGCTGGACTGAAGTGGGCGACACACAGGTTATTAGATCAGATCTGGTCCAGGAAACGACCAGCAAAATTCTTGAAATTAAGAACAATCTGAAGGCCGCACGGGATCGGCAGAAGAGTTATGCCGATACCCGTAGAAAACCATTATCATTCGAGAAAGGTGATAAAGTGTATTTGAAAGTATCACCGTGGAAGGGTGTGGTTAGATTTGGAAAGGCGGGGAAGTTAGCCCCTAGATATATTGGACCATTCGATATTACTGCGAAAATCGGTCCTGTAGCATACCGATTAGAACTGCCTGATGAACTGAGTGCAGTTCACAACGTATTTCACGTGTCAAACTTGAAAAGGTGTCTGTCGGATGAGACATCGGTGTTACCTTTAGAGGGTGTCCAAATAAATGATAAGCTCAACATTGTAGTGGAGCCCATAGAAATAGTAGACGGGAAAATCAAGCAACTTAGACACAATAAGATCTCGTTGATCAAAGTTAGATGGAATTCGCAACGAGGCCCAGAATATACATGGGAACGAAAGGACGAATTTAAGAAGAAATACCCCCACCTATTTCCTCAAAAGGAAGTAGTTGACGCGTAAAATTTCGAGGACGAAATTTTTATAACAGGGGGAGAATGTAACGATTCCGGCAAATTCAGGTATACCCTAGCCGGAATATACTATTTACGTGTTATTCAATACTGAATATATGAATTATAATGTGGTTATACGAGTATATGAGATTCACAGTACGAATTATACCCGAATAAACAACTAGTCGTATCGGAATTACGATTAATCGATGAACGGTTATTGAAACCCGAACGAATCGGGAATTACATTATGGACAAAATATATAATGTTTAGTGATGTTTACGAAGTATTAAAGCTTCGGGATAAGTGAATTATAGCACAGAAAAAGGATTTCGACTTATTAGTACGTCGGTACGATAAACGAAACCTTTAACATCAAACCAAGCAAGAGACGATCGATCAAACCGAAAAAGATGCACAATTACCGACAATACGATGTGTTAAGTCAATAAACGTCATGGTTTAAGTTTTTAAAGTTTTTAAATCAGTTTTATATAAATTTCATTTTTAAGCCGAAAAACAACCGTTTTGGCCTCGTTTTGAGCGGAATTAAACGTTTAACCGAAAAACGAACTGAACCAGATTATCCACAACATTATCCGGATTACGCAATCCGAATATGTGGCCATGGTTGGAGATGTGGGCCCCCCCACCCACTTAACATGGACCGATCGGTCCATGCTAGGCACACACACACTTCACTTTTCTTTTTTCCACATAATTTCTCCCAATATCCTCTAAACCTCTTCATCATCCATCCAAAACCCAAGCTTTTTAGGCAAAAACTCAAGGTATAAACATGATTTTAATGGTTGATTCTTAGTTTTGATTCCATAATCTTGAGAAAATGAGGTTTCAAATGAAAAATGGGTGAAGACCCGAGATGAAACCGATTCTTGGAGGATCAAGGGATGTATACAAGTTATACAAAGGATCTTGGTCCAAGAAAGTAGCTAAAAGAGTCAAAAACGAATTTATACGGTCAAAATCTTTGTTTTGATGTTTTAATCGAAACCATGAAAGAAATGGCTTGATTGTGGGTATAACTTGCTTGGTGTGGTGTTGATGTGCTTGTAAGTGTTGTATCTAGTGGCTAGCAAAGGCTAGAAACCAAGATCTTTGCGGTCTAACGCTAGAAAACACAAGATAGTTCGGTTTTCGTGTGATTTAGTTATTTTGGACAGATTGTGGTAGGCTTAGAGTTGGGTCATGAAATTTCACAGAGATGATCTACACATGAAAATATGAGATCTGTGAAATTTTGGTAATTTTTGGATAAAGGATGAATATTTGGTGAATTTAATGCTCGGTTTTGGCTAAAAATGGTGAAAAATAGCTAAACATCATGAAAAATTCTGGAAAATTTAAGAAAAGCTTTTTATAACATATAAAAGTCACACACAAAATTTTAGGTTCATTGGAGAAGTCTAAGTAGGCTTTTCGGTAAAACGAGTTCTAGGGATTTCTAGCTAGGTTTTGGTAAAAATGGCATGAAAAATGAGTTTTTGGTTCTGGAAAAATTACAGTGAACTATGTGGGTGACAGGGGTCATCCCAGAAAAATTTGGGATTTTTCGAAGGTCGTTTGGTATTTTCGACATATTTGGTGTTTAAATGACGTTTAAAAATGGTTAAATAAATCTTAGATACAAAAATTAATTCTAGAAAAATTTTATAAAATTTCTTACTGTCAAAATATGTTTTGTACAAAATTTCAAGGTCCAAGACTAAACGGATATTTGTTTGTGCTAATTGGAACTTAAAAACAAACTTTTAAAGCTTAAAACGAGTAAACCGGCTAAGTTCGCCTAAGCGAGCTGACTGGTGCATAAAAACCTTAAAAATGGACTATGTTCATGAAACTAAGTTAATCAAGTAAAAATAAATCATCCGAAAATAATTCGGATGATTTGGGTAATTTTACCCTATTTAACCGTTTCCGGTGTATTAAAGGCGGAAACGGGCCCCGCGGCCAAACGGGGTATCTAACCGAGCCCTAATTTCACTACTTTAATGAAAATATCAATAATGACTATTTTCGGGACGTTTGTGGTCAAACTCATTTTTGAAAACATAAAGACGAATAACCGTGCTAAGCACGCAAAACGAGAAAACAAACTATCGGTAGTTTTGACTAAAGAACTCTAAGTGATATCGCAATCTAAGTCCTGAGAAGTGTATCGGGGTTAACATCATCCCCGGATCGCGTACGGTACTGGGTTAACAGTGTCCCCCGACGTACTGGTTAACACGAATTTAAGTTATATTAATAGAAATTGCGTAGTAATGACTTAGGGATCGTATTACAGATCCGGGCCGGTAGCTGTTCACGGTATTACACCTCTGCTCACCAACAAGGTGAGTTTTCATGAGCCCCTTTTTATTGAACTGTTTTAAATATTTTCCCGGGGCGGAAAGCATGTTTCTATCCAAAGTGTTTAAGTACATGCTAATCGCATGGAAACGAATGTATTTATATAATGTTTATTGTACGGAAATCGTATGGTAATGTATTAAGATGGTAATTAACTGAGTTGCTAATATTGTAAGGCCCGAAACAGTGTTCTGGGGTAACCGAGTTCCCAGAGGTTATTAAATGTGTTTCTTGGGTAACAGAGTTCCCAGGGGTATTTGAAAATATTCTGGGGTAACAGAGTTCCCGGAGGTTAATCGTTATGTTTTAGGGTTAATAGAGTTTTCAATTGTGAACTCAGTATAATTACATCACTTACTTATGATTTTTATAATGATTTGTCATGGTTTATTTAAATTAGTGAAACTCACCAACTATTCGTAGTTGACCCGTTTTCTTTACATGCTTTCTAGGTACACTCAAATCGGAATGAGTGATATGTGTTCGATGCTGTGTGCTATTTGTGGAAGTCTAGAGATCTATATTTTGCATTAAATATGATAATGTATTATCGGTAACACTTATGTGATAACGCTTAGATGGTTATGAAACTCAGAACAATGTAATACGTTTAAATTAATGTAGTGGTGTTTTCTTTATAAACAATGTTGTTGATATCAGATGTGTCTGTTGCATCCCGTGTACGTTTCCGCTGCGGTTACGGGGTGTTACAGGTTTGCAGGCTGTCAAAAAAATGAATTATCAAAACATCGCAAAAATGAAGCCAGGAAGGGATTTCCCATGTTGAATAATAAGAGGAAGAGGGAATTCTCTGAAATGAAATAAACAAAAGACCGAAAAGGATGAGGCAGATAAGGTATCCTGAAATTGGCTACATGTCAAAAATGAAGAACAAAAACCCTATGGCGAATATGATGGAGTGTATCAACATGAGAAGGCAGATGACAAGGCATAACTATGAAGTCCAGAGGAATGGGAGGATTGCAAGTATTGACTATCAAGAACAAGATGAATCTTACATTCTCAGAAACTTCAATGGACTTGACTTGGGCATCATAAAGAAGGACAGATTTGACATTCCTGCATGATGATTACTTGGGAGATATATACAAGTGGACTCTGCCACCTAATTATCCTCATCAACCAGAATTATTTCAGTTTAAAGAAAGAGCTGCAAGTGTAAGCTTGGATAGAAGACAAGAGGCCACAAGCTCAAGAAGATAAGACTTTTTTCTAGCTTGGGTTTACTTTGTAATGTCCATGGGACAGAATTTCCAACTTTCTAATATTCTTTTGATTATGTAATGTAATTTGATTTTGAGATTTCATGTGTATTTTAGCTAAGTGTATGTAACCTTAGAGGTGTTTTGGTACAACTGAGGTTGTTCCAATCTAGGGGAAGATTGTTGAGATGAGAAAAGTGCTAAAAGGTGACTGGAAACTTCTCAACCTCCCTAGAAACTGCTAAGTATGGACTCCGAGCAAGCTTAGACCTCCCAGCAAGGTTTTACTTATTCGAGCAAGGTATTTTGTTTTCCGGGCAAGGTTATCTTCTTGAAGTCCTCTTAAGTGATGATCCGAGCAAGGTTCACTTTGTCTAGCAAGGTAGTTCTTCAAGTCAAGCAATGTTTGCTTTCCTAGCAAACCCTTGGCTAAAACCAAGATAAAGTCAAATCTAGCAAGGTTTATTCATAATAAACCGTGTTCCAAGCTAGGATGAAGAAAGTTGATAAGGAAACAAGTTAAAGACTTCAACTGAGCAAGGTTCAACTCCTAGCAAAGCTATAGTGTTACAAACACACTTTGAATTGCTGAATAAGTTATTATTAACAAAGGTGTTTTTTGTTTTTCCTCAAAAGCACTTCTGCACCTCTTTTGTCTGCACTGAGAAGAGGACGCGCAGACGTTGGGCTCTTCAGTGTGTTTGTTTTTCCAAAGACGTTTCATTAAAAAATGTATGCGCGTCCTCTTCTCCTAGAAGCATTGTTCAAACCATTTCTCACCTCTTCTCCTCTTTTTCTTATTTTTTCATCAGGTTCCTTCTCCTCTCAAACCCTAGCTCCACCCTCCACTCCTCCACCTGCCACCTCCACCCTCCACTGCCGACCACCCTCTCCACCGTCGGCCACCCTCCACCGCCGGCCACCCTCCACCGCCGCCGCATCTCTCTCCACCACAGATCCGCCGCCAATTTTTCTCTCCAACAGGTTTGCTCCTCCTGTCACCCCCTCTCCCCACCTCCGACGCCGCCCTACGCCACCGCCCTCCATCCACCTCCAGCGTCGACCTCCACCCCCACTCACTTCCCGTCACCTCTCTCCGCACCTCCGGCGCCACCCTCTCCACTCCCACCTCCGGCCCCTGCATTCCAGCCCCATATTATTATTATTATTATTATTATTATTAAGAATTATATTTATATAATAAAAATGACATTTTGATGAGTTACCATGCATTTTGATGATTACCATTAGTTTGTTCGGTTCAGTTTGTTTAAAAACACTCTGTTTTATTTAATCAGTCGGAAGACGTTAAAAATAAACAGTCTACTTCTTGCAGACTGTAGAGGTTTGGTCCACCTCTTTTGCTACAGATGCCTGCAGATGTGGTCCGCAAATTGCAGACGTTTTACCTCTTAAAAACAAACAACAACAAAGAGTTGAAAGGATTCCTGAAGAACAAGTTTAGTGGGATTATATCGAGAAACGTTTGATATAATCAAGAGGATTGAAGTCTACTAGGAGAATATTTTCTTTGAAAATATTCTAAGTAAAGTCTGCTCGGAGAACTGTTTACCAGCACACTTTATGGTTACCAAGTCTGCTCGACAATGATACTTGCTGCAAAGCTTGCCCGAAGACTTGTTTTACACTTAGCATTTATTGTATTAACTTTTATTATGTACGAATGATTAGGGTTTCCAGATATGGAATGACAGCTGTCAGGGCAGGCCTATAAAAGGAATAATTTAGGGCACGCCTAACAAACCTTTTGACAGACAAGGAAAACAACCTGATATTGAGTGTTACGGCTGTCATTATCACGTACGAACAAAACATTCCATTTTGAAACCCTAATCGATTTCCTTTTGTATTTGACATATTATATATCAATGGAAATCTTTTAAGTTACTGTGTGTGTTTGTTACATTTGTGTCTTGTTAGCAACATTTAGTGTGTTAGTGATTCCGCCATTAAAACTCTATTGTTCTTTCCTAATTTAGGAAGTCGTTAATCTTCTTGTCGACACTAATAGTGTGGGTTACGACATAATGATTGAGCGATATAATCGGGACCGACACTAGTGGTACCTCACCGCACAACTTTATGGGCATGAGAACTTGTTCTCATGTGGTGAACGTGGTCATATTGCATGTCAATGTGGATCTAGGGTAACTAAAAGCATTTAACCGAGGAACAATCACACTAAGGTTCCTTTGGTTAAACAAATCCTTAAAAGACAACCACCAAAAGTTAAGCTTGATGATACTCATATCGTGTTTCATAATGTGAATCCACGTAAGGTGGTTCATAATAATGTAAACGGAGTTAATGTAAAGAACAGATCGATGGAACCCGCCCAACCAATTTGTCAAAATAAGGATTCAAATGTGATTAAAGATGCCTATCTTTGACGAATGTCAAAGAAACAAATGACATATGCTCAAGTGCATCAATCACAATTCAAATCTAAAATTATTGCGACTGGAAAAAGAAACAAAAGAGGTTCCCGAGATAGAGGTCTGGACAGTCTTTTGAACTAATCCTTTTACCTTGATGTGCAGAGTTCGTCCAAGACTATTTATGTCGATAAATGGATAATGGATACTGGATGTTCTTGACACATTACTGGTAACCTTGATCTTCTTACGAATGTTGAAGACACTCAAGGAGGGTATGTAGTGTTTGCTGGTAATCAAGGTGGGATGATCACTAAGGAAGGTGAAGTCTCAAATGGAAGTATTACATTTGAGCGGGTAAATAATTGTGATAAAGTGTTTCCAATCTGTTAAGTGTGGCACCGATTTATGATAACAAATTTACCACTTTGTTCATTGACAATGAATGTGTAATCCTTAAACCGGGTTATGTTTGAAACATTTTTTTGTCTCGAAAGCAACCAAGAAAGTCTCAATCTTATGGCATAGGCGTATGGGTTATCTTCATGTTTGTAAGATGAATCACTTAATGGAAAATGATTTGGTGGACGTTGTTTCACTAAAACATTTCAAATTGACCGATCATTATGTTGTTTGCAAGAAGGGTAAACAAAAGAAGAATTTGCACTCGTTGAAGCAAATTAATTCAATTGATACTCCTTTGAAACGTCTTAATATGGATTTATTTGGTCCAGTGAACCATCGAATATTGCGGGAGATTGGTATTGTTTAGTTTTACCCGTAGACTATTCAAGGTATTCATTGGTGTTATTTATGAGTTCCAAAGACCAGACACTGATTCTCGTGCAGAATTTGATCACCAAAATAAAATTACTTTACAAACAAAAAGTTAGACGAATTCGAAGCGATAATGGCACAGAGTTCAAGAACAATATTTTAGTCTGTATTCAAAAAGGAATCCATCGGGAATATAGTTATCCGTATGTGCCACAACAGAATGGTGTAGCTGAGAGAAAAAATCGAACATTGATTGAAGCAGCAAGAATAATGTTGGCGGATTCAAAGCTTCCAGTTCAATCTTGGAACGAAGCTATGAACACCGCTTTCTCTACGCTTAATGGTGTTCTAACGGTCAAAAACCTCAAGAAGACGAGTTACGAGCTGCTCAAAAACCGTAAGCCTAACTTATGATTCCTCGAACCATTTGGGTGTCCTTGTACTATGCTTACACGCGAGGCGGGTAAATTTGACGAAAAGCCGATTGAAGCCTATTTTCTTGGTTATGCGTCACCTAAGAAACGTGTCTTTAATTTTTCTCTTGGGTGTGCAGAGGAATGGTATCATGTTGACTGTCAAAGATACACTACACCACATGGATGATTGATTATGAGAGTTATTTAAGTCGTTTGTTCCATCGGTTGAGGTACCAACCGAATACTTGGTTCATGCATATTTGGAATAACAACCATTTTCTATACGAAGATCTTCTATTTATGAGAATAATGTGGTACATGATCAACCTAAGACATCCGATGATGTTTCTAATTCTTCAGATGATGCTGATTTTGAAGATTCTTCATATGCTCCATTGATTGATACTCAAGTTACTAATGTATGTGAAGATAACATATTGTATGCATAGGCTGACATGCATTCTTCAGGAATCATGAGCATCACCCGATACATTTTCTTTTTATCTCAAGTTGAGCTGACAAGTGTTCCTATGGCAATTCAAGATTTTTCGTGGTTAGAAGCACTGCAAAAGAGTTGCAGCAGTTTGTGCGACTAGGTGTTTGGGATCTCATTCATAAAACCGGATCGGGTTAAAAAGCCTATCCCGGCAAAATGGGTTTTTAAATGTGTTGGGATGAGAAGACCAAAGGAAGATTGGAATCTTCTCAACCTCTCTGAAAATGGCTAAGTATGGAAACCGAGCAAGCTCGGGCATCCCAACAAGCTTTTACTTAACCTAACAAGGTATTTTGCTTTCCCAGCAAGGTTACCTTCTAGAATTCCTCTTAGGTGATAAACTGAGCAAGGTTCACTTTTTCTAGCAAGGTTGTTCTTCTAAGTCAAGCAAGGTTTATTTCCTAGCAAACTCTTGACTAAGCATAGCTAGAACCAAGTCTTTTGGTAAATCTAGCGAGGATTATTCATAATAAACAGTGGTTCCAGTAAGCTTGAAGGAAGTTGATAAAGAAATTACTTAAGGACTTCTAACGAGCAAGGTTCAAATCATAGCAAGCTACAGTATTACCAGCACACTTAAGTTTGTTCAATAAGTTAAATTAACAAAGGATGAAGGGATTTCTGAAGAACAAGTTTGCTCGTAGGACTGTTATCGAGCAAAGTTTGATATAGTCAAGAGGATTGAAGTCTGCTAGATGAATATTTTTGAAGGAAAATATTAAATAAAGTTTGCCCGGAGAACTGTTCCCTAGCACACTTATGGTTTCCGGGTCTGCTCGATATTGACAAATGCTGCAAATATTGCTCGAAGAGCTGTTTTACAGTTAGCATTTATTATAACAAGTTTGAATATGACTGTATTAATCATTAGGGTTTCTAAAAGTGGAATGTTAGATGTCAGGGCTAGGCCTATAAAAGGAATATTTTAGGGCGCGCCTATGACACACCTGACAACTGCGAATATTGTGATTCTAATAGAAGACTCACTCCTGTACATAAATCTGCTAAAGGTCCTGATATTCCACCTGTATACCCTAATTGATTTTCATTTGTATCTTTCGTAATATTAATGGAAATCTTTTGAATTATTGTGTATATTTGTTACTTTAGTGTTGAGTGTGCAACAAATAGAGTGTTAGTGATTCCGCCATTAATACTCTAGTGTTCTTTACAAAATAGTATCGTCGTTAACCTTCTTGTCGACACTTTGGTGTGGGTTACGACAGTGATTTAGTGAGCTATCCAGGTGAGAGAGAGGGACCGACAAGTGGTATTAGATCCAGATTGTTTATGCTATTATTGTGAAGAACTGTTGCTGAATATTGCTGATTTTGAACATGAAGGGTGACGTCAGCTGACAATTGTTACATTGGTTTGTGACGTCAGCTGCACTGTTTTTCATTTTTACCAGATCTACAATATTTGTGAGATTTAAAAGTGCCTTCTTACTCAGATCTTCATTAGAATTCTTATTTTTTTATTATAGATCTTGCTATAATCCATCCAGATATATCAGATATGAGGTTTTTGACCACATCTCTGATTATTTTTCCAAAAGTGTATAAGTTTTCAAGTTTGTTAAATTTCTTTCTTATTTTTCAAAATATTTCAAAAATACCAAAAAGATGTCTGGTTCTATGGACAAGCAAAAGGTGTCTACTAATAAGATACCCAGATTGTATGGACAGGAGAACTACATCAAATGGAAGGTGTTGTTCAAAGTTGCCTTTTGTTACAATGATGTTGAGATGTGGAACTCTATCAAGAACGGGCCCTATGTGCCAGATGGAACAGGATACAATCAAACTGTTGAGGTTCGAATGAAAAAGAAGGATGACAGGGCATTAGCTATGCTAAAGCTAGGCTTGTCATGGGAAATCTTAACCAATGTGGCTCATCACACAACTGTTGCAATGATTGATGCCATTGTTGAAATGTTCGAAGGTAACACCGAGTTGAAGAACATTAAGAAGGATAGATTGAAGTCTGATCTTGATCATTTCAAATTCAGAGAAGGTGAAAAGCTAAGGTCTGTGCTGCAGAGGTTTGTGGAAATTATGAGTGAAATCAGAACAATTGATCTAGCAATCACTGATTATGATTTGACCAAGAAGTTATTGTCATCTCTTTCTGGTGAATTGTACACTGCTACCAAATTCATCAAAGAAAAGGAAAATTTCCCTCAGTTGAAGCTAGATGATGTCATTTACTTTCTACAAGTAGCTAAACATGAGATGATCGAAAATAACATGATCAAAAAAGATAGACCAAGCTTTCAGGTGACCAATGTTCTCATAGCACCCGTGGAAAATTTGTCCACAAAGAATCAACAACAGGTTCCCATCATTGAAGAGCCAAGTGATTACGGTGGTGACACACCAAGGATTTTTGTTGCTGGAAATGTAAACAATCATGGTGGACAATCCAGGTTTAATGTCCAATTGATTGATGATCATGATACATCATCTATGTCCAGTGGACATGCTCCTATTGGTGGTGGAAATATCAATCAAGGAATTGAGTTTCAAACCTTATTCTCAATGTTTACTGAGTCATACAAAGTCTTTGTGGCCAAGAATCTGATTCACACCAGTGTGGTCCAAGAGGATTTAGAGCAAATTGATGCAAATGACTTAGAAGACATGGATTTGAAATGGCAAGCTGCTATGCTAGCCTTGAGAAGAAAAAGATTGTTTAATAGAACAAGAAGATCCCTTGTGTCTGGTCCTAATGACACGATAGGATTTGATAAATCAAAGGCAATTTGCTACAACTATCAACAGCCAGAGCACTTTGCAAGGGAATGCAATCAACTACGAAACTTTCAAAACAATCAGTTTGCTAAACCAAGAAACCAGTACAGTACTAGAACCAGAACCAGAATAAGGGCCAGCAGAGAAATTTCAATAACAACAACCAACAACCACATAATCACCAGCAAGTTATTACCCAACATCAGAATTTTCAAAGAAATAATCAGAATCCTCTTCAAGCTCCTATAAACCCTAACAGAAACAATGTCAACCAACCAAGAAACCAAGTAATGTTGCATTAGCAGCACATCAAGAAGGTAATTATGATTGGAACAAAGTGAGATTGAAAAAAGAAAATGTAGCAATCATGGCTAAAATGGATAATGAAGTTGAATCTTCTTCATCTCAAGTACATTCAAATATCTCAATGCTTGAATTACTTGAATTGAATGAATCTCTGAGAATGACAGTTGGTAAGCTACAAAAGGAATGTTTTAATAAACAAAGTATGATAAATGTGTATGAGGCAAGTTACATGATTAATGAAGAAAGAATCAGAAGTCTAGAACAAGATTGTATGGACAACTATATGGTACAATCTAGATATGTCACTTAAATAGAAGGGTTGAAGTAGATGTTTCTTGACGAGAAATTGAAGAACACTACACTTCAAGTTGAGAATGATTCTTGAAAAATTTAGTTTCAACAGGAAACATTTGTGGAAAGCTAAATAAGATCAAGGAGGAAGATAAGTACAAAGTTGTTCCTCAACCTTTCAATGGCAATTACTCATTAAAGGTTGATAAGGATAAGAGAGAGGCTTACCTTGATCAGCTTAGAGAAGTTTTTAAGGAAAAGAAAGATTTCATTTAGAGATATGAGTTGGTTGAAGTAAGTGACAAGGGTGAGTTTGTGATGAAGGAAGAGAAGAGTGGTGAAAATTCTGTTGGTATACAAGTATCTAAAGATGATTTTGATAAAGATTGTTTGAACAAAGATGATTTTAAGTGACTAAAGTGATCAATGTTCAAGTAAAAATGGTTCAAAGGATGAGAGAAAAGGCAAGTCAAGTCCACCAAGAAAGATTCCTACATTGCCAAAGATCATACCCAAGATGAGAAAACATCATGAATAGATGAGAAGGAAACATGTGTCATTTGACATATGTGATGGATCGAAAGGGTAAAATATAATGCAGTAAGTCTCCAAGAAAAGAAGCATTAAAGGAGAAAAAGGTTAAGAACAAGAAGAAGACTAAAGAAACTTTTAATAGTGATCAGTTTATTCCTGTATACCTTGTTTTCTCAAATCAATAACTATTTGATATTGGAGAAGTGGAGAGTACGGAAGAGTATCTCAGGAGACAGTCAAGATACAAAGATGAGAAACATGACACTCCTATCAGATTGGAGGAGATCAAGTTTGTGTAAAGCATTGTAAGAGAAGAGACCAAAATTGTACAATTTGTGCCATTCAACATAAACTTCTGTGGTTTGATTGCTCATTAGAAAGCCATTGGGGTTGATCCACCCAGGCCAAGTGAAAGATACAAATTGAGAAACTCAAGTGATAAGTTCAAAGGTGAAGTTAGGTGTAAAATCTGTGATGTCTATGGTCATCACACTGATTCCTGCCATGAAAAATTCATTCCTGAACCATTTCATGTTCCTGACACAATTAAATATGGACAAGAAAAGATACAATGATTATTTGAACAAGGGAACCGGAATTGTTGATGAACCAGAAACAAGTGGCACAAAAAGAAGTACTATCATGAGTAAGATTACTCAAAAGAAAGAAAAGAAAGTCGTTGAAGAGAAAAAGGCTCAAAAGATTAAACAACCTACCAAAATAAATCCTGATAAGGCTGTTAAGAATGTGAAACCTGTTGATCATGGGTAGTTAATAGATGGTGAAGAAAAAGTCAAGAGAGATGGTTAAAAGAAAGAAATCAAGAGAGTTGAATGGAGACGAAAAATTTCTGTTAAAGCATGTTTTTGAACCTTAAGGATTTCTTTGGAAACCAAGAAATGAAGCAAAAGTGACATGTGAAACATTAGTGACAAATGTAAAGAGAGAGTATGTTGTTGAGGAATGCACAAGCTTAGTTCCATATGTGAACAGATCATATAAAACTGGCTATAAATAAGATGTTTCTGATGCATCTTGTGAGATTGTTTATGAAAGCCCTAAACCCAATGCAACAACTGATAATAATGATGATGATTTGCAAGCTGTTTCAGCTTGTGTTTCATCCCTTAACTGATCCTTTTATTTGATTTATGCAATAACAGTACACACCAATCAATGATGTACGGTATATGGACCGTGGATGTTCTAGGCACATGACTTGTGACAAGAGGTCACTAGTGAACTATGAAGAGAAGTTTGAAGGACCAGTTGCATTTGGGAGTGATGAAAATGGAGAGAAGATTGTGGGGAAAGGTATTCTAACCAATGGAAAAGTGTCATTTGACAATGTGTTTTATGTGGAAGGATTGCAATATAACCTTTTAAGCATCTCACACATGTGTGATAAAGGTTATAAGGTTGGATTAGATGACTCTCATTGTTTCATCCTCAAACCTATATTTGTGATTCCTCCAGATATGATTATTATGATGGCTCCTAGAAATGGAAACTTGTGTGAATTGAAGATGAAGGATGCAGTTTCTAGGGGTGGAACTTGTTTTGTGTCAAAGGCCACTGAAAATGAAACCAAATTGGGGCACAGAAAGCTTTGTCATGTTAATTTAAAGAGCATGAACAAACTTGTTAAAGGTGAACATGTAATTGGCTTACTTACAAGGGAGTTCAAGCTTGATGACAAATGCATTTCATGTCAAAAGGGTAAGCAGCATAAGTCATCACACAAAGCAACACTTGTGAACTCAATTGAAAATGTACTGGAATTGCTTCATATGGATCTCTTTGGTCATGTGAGTGTTCCTGGTATAGGGAAGAAAAGGTATTGCTTGGTGATCATTGATTATTTTTCAAGATACATTTGGGCTTATTTTATAAATTCCAAGGATGATGTTGCTGAATTGATCAAGGGTTGTGTAACAAGGATTGAGAACCAACTAGATGTGAAGGTGAAAGTGATGAGAAGTGACAATGGTACTGAGTTCAAGAATGGAGTAATGACTGAATTATGTCTTGCAAAAGGAATTTTACAACAATTCAGTTCTCTTAGAACTCCAGAACAAAATGGTGTAGCTAAAAGAAGAAACAGAACACTCATTGAAGCTGCAAGAACCATGTTAGCATATGCTTACTTACCTGTTACATTTTGGGCATAAGCTATCAACACTACTTGTTATGTTCAGAACAGGGTTCTTCTCAACAATAGCCAAGACAAGACTCCTTATGCGTTTTTGTTCAATAGAAAACCCTGCATCAAGTTTCTCAAGCCTTTTAGATGCAAGTGCTCATTATTGAACACTAAGGACTACTTGAACAAGTTTCAATCAAAATCATTAGATAGTTTCTTTGTTGGATACTCCACACACTTAATGGCTTATAGAGTATATGTGAAGGAAGACTTGAGTGTGATTGAATCTTCTGATGTGATATTCAAAGAAAACTAGCTCAATACAGTTGATGGAGCATCCTGGTTATTTGATCTGGAGAAGTTAATCAAGTCTTTCAAGATTTATCCAGAATACTTTGATGAAACTTTGTATAGAACAAGTGTCTAAGAAGAAAAATGAAGATTGATTTGGACATGTTGTGGTCAAAGATGGCTGACAAAAATGCTTCTGATCATGAAGAACAAGTTGAGCAAAATGACAGTCTTGAGCAACCACCTGTTCATGAAGATCCAATCATAAATGATGAGCAAACTAATGATCAAACTGATCAAGAGCAAGCGGTCAACAATGAAGGAAAACCTAATTACCTGTTTGTTCAAGAACAAGATGAAAGACAACCACACTTTGAAACTTTATTTCAAAGTTTGAACATTGAAAACAATGTTGCTTCAACTTCACAAAAGTTTGTTGAATATTCAACTGAATTTCATGGTGCAAATCCATATTTGATCTTTGAGGAACCTGATCTCAATGATACAAATCTTGATTCTAATGTGTCTACCGATTTAATTGTGCAAACTTCCTATGTTGAAATAAATCATCCACCTAAAAACATCACTGGGGACATTAATGAAAGAGTTACAGGAAGTGCATCTGAATCTACAAACATCTATTTGTAATCATGCTTCCTATCCCAAGTTGAACCCAAGAACATTGTTCAAGACTTAAAAGACAATAGTTGGGTGGGCAATGCAAGAGGAGTTGGCTCAATTCAGAGATCTGCAAGTGTGGGAACTTGTAGATAAGCCAAAAAATAAGTATGCCACTGAACCAAATAGGTTTTTAAGAACAAGATGGATGAAAGAGGGATTGTTATAAAGAACAAAGCAAGACTAGTTGCCCTAGATTGCTTACATGAAGAAAGTATTGACTTTGAGGAAGTGTTTGCACCGGTAGCAAGGCTAGAGGCTATCATAATCTTTCTAGCTTATGTTGCTTCAAAGAATATTAAAGTATTTCAACTGGATGTTAAATCTGCCTCTATAAATGAAAACATTGAAGAGGAGGTGTATGTGGCTCAACCTCCAGGCTTTGAGGATCCCGAGTTTCCAAATAGAGTCAACAATTTAAACAAACCTCTATATGGACTTCATCAAGCTCCAAGATCTTGGTATGATGAGTTATCAAACCACTTGCTTGTTAATGTCTTTCAAAGGGGAGCAATTGCCTAGACCCTCTTCTACAAGAGGAGAGGAAGAGATTTACTCCTTCTACAAGTTTATGTAAATGATATCATCTCTGGGTCTACCAATGAAAAAATGTGCTTGGAAATTGAAGAAGTCATGAAATCAAAATACTACATGAGCTCTATGGGTAAAATGAATTTCTTTCTGGGATTGCAAGTTCAAAAAAAGAAGGATGGTATATTCGCTTGTCAATCAAAGTAAGTGTAGGATGTTCTGAACAAGTTCAAATGTCAAGATCTCAAGACTACTTCAACTCCAACGGATACTCATGAAAAGATGATTGCTAATGAAAAGGGCTAGCCTGTTGATGAACATGAATACAGAGCAAAGATTGGATCACTGATGTATCTAACTGCTTTAAGGCCAGATATTATGTTTGCTCTGTGTGTGTGCAAGATTCCAATCAACTTCAAAGATATCTCACATGACTGCTGTCAAGAGGATTTTCAGATACTTGAAAGGGAAACCTGATTTGGGGATATGGTATCCAAAGAATCATCCCTTTGATCTGATTGCTTATACTTACGGTGACTATGATGGATGCAACATGAGTAGAAAGTCTACATCTAGTAGATGTCAATTTCTTGGAGACAGACTTGTGTCATGGCAATACAAGAAGCAAACTATTTTGTCTATCCCAACTGCTGAAGCTGAGTACATTGTTGCATCTGCCTGCTGTGCACAAGTCCTTTGGATTCAGAATCAACAACTGGACTATGGTTTAAATTTCTTGAACACTCCTATCCTTATTGACAATACTGTTGGATTGTTCATTGTAAGTAACCCAGTCCAACACTCTAAGACCAAGCACATTGAGATCAGACATCATTTCATTAGAGATTGTAGTGAGAAAGGACTGATTGAAATGAAAAGAGTTGACACTAGTGACAACTTGGCAGACCAATTCACCAAGACACTAGATAAAACCAAATTCCATTTTCTCCTGAAAGCATTGGGAATGATCAACTATAATGAGATTTGATTAATGATGTGTACTGACTGTGATAACTGACTATCTTTAATGGTCTTGTGAGTGAAAGTAGAGATTGTATGCATGTTTAACTGATATGTGCTTTGAATGATCATTTGTGTGACTTATGTGTTTATGATGCTTAAGTTGCTTATATTCAGTGAATGTGTGTGTTAATTGATATGTGCTTTGAATGATCCTTTGTGTGACTTATGTGTTTATGATGCTTAAGTTGCTTATATTCAGTGAATGTGTGTGATATCTTGATAAGTGTGTTTGAATGTGCTTTGAAATGATAAATTTGTGTGCTTATCTGATATTCTTGATTACTTGGATAATTTGAATTGATTTTGTGATTAATATAGGATAGCCTTTGCATAATCTGTCTTGGATGTACATTATGTTATGTCTACTTGTTTTAAAAGTGTCAAAACTGAGTTTATTGTGTCAAACTTGCATGCTCAAATTTGACAAGGTGAGCAAGTTGTATGGTGCTGAGATATGATAAGATTAATCAGTTCAAAGATTTGTAGAAGCTTAAAAGGTTTTTAATGAAAATTGATCCAACCTTTTGGGAAATGATAGTACATTGGTTATTTATACTAACATATGGATTTAATAGGCTAAAAAAACAATTAGTGCAATCATTAATATATATGGTTGTTTTCCATGATGTGTAAAAATTGAGGTGATATAACATAGCGAAAATGCTAATCTTAATGTGGAGATACATTGTTGAATATACATGTTTCAAGATAAATCTCTCCGAATGATAGGCAGAAATGTGATTACCCAGTCATACACGAGCCTGTTGGTATTTGGTCACCAAAAATGAAACATTTTATACATATGACAAAGAACAAATGTGAGAAAAATTTTATTATCAACCAAAAGTAGAAATGTTCACAAATTTTGAGAAAAATGCAAACATGAGGGTTATATATAGAACTACAGAGATGTGGGCACAAATATAAGTCTTGTCACATCTTGAATGAAAGGCATGTAAGTCCGTATTGCTTGGCATGTAAGTCCGACGTTCAATCTCAATATGTTTGAAAGTTTAAAAAGAATATCCATAAAAATATATACGTTTTGTCATACAAAATATTTTGACCAAATATTAGGGGGTTGAAGTCAAATTGCGGTGATATGGGGAAAACCAAATAAGCTTTGAGAAGAGATATATGACAACATAGCACAATAAATGTAATCCACTTTTTAATTATGCATATTAATTGAACATTAATCATATCACAAAAATAATATTCATGTTAAGTCTAGACCTGCTGTTAACCTGTCTGATATGTCATAATAACGCTGAGAATGAAGTATTGAGAGGTGACTTAAAAAATATGATCCCATGTTGAGATCTTTTCAGAAAATGAGTGAAAAGAAATAACTGAAATTTGATCTCTTAATACACCATTTGCTCCTAAATCTTGAACTTTAATGATAAAACTGTGTAAAAAATGGTTTAAGACAAAAAGAGTTGCATTTTAACCTTGAAAATGTTTGTATATGTTCCTTCAAGCAAGCTTTAATGATTTTTGAACTTTCTATCAAACTTAGATGTTTTGATAGGATGTTTAACTCATTCGAGCAAGCTTAATACTTGAATATGTCTGAATATGTTATCTCTAGCAAGCTTTAATGTTTTTGAACTATTCTAGCAAACTTAGTTGTTTTGATTGAATGTTTAAGATATTCGAGAAAGCTTGATGATTATCTTTACTCAAATGAATTATTCATGTATTATCAGGTAGACTTTGATAATCTTAAACTTTCGAGTAAACTTGGATGTTTAGAAAGTTGTTTTTATCTAGCACACTTGATAATTATGTGATGCATTCATGAATATTTTTTACATGTCTATTTCGAGTAAACTTAAGTGTTTTAGTTGAAATTTGTATTTGTCTAGCATACTTCATAGTTTTGGTGTTATTTTCTGAAATTACAAGGGTTTTCAAGTAAACTTTATTTACCGAGCAAAGTTCATGCTTAGAGCACACTTGTCAAATGGTGATTCATTCCAAGTGTTCTCCCAACATACTTGTTAACTTCAGAAAATTCCCAGCAAACTTTACTTTTCGGGTAAACTCTGTGTTTAGAGCATTCTTGTATATCAAAGGATAACAAGTCCTCTCTAGCACATTTTACAATCCTGAAGTATTTTCGGACATACTTTTGTTAAAGTATACTTGAATGAATATTTATTAATTTTACATGTATATCGGGTAAGGTTTGTGAAATTTAGATATTCGAGCAAGGCTAACAATTAGAAATATCTCTAGGTTATTATTTGTGGATTCTTTATTGATTCCTAGCAAGGTTGCCTATTTGATGCATTATACTTGATTTTTTGTCTTGTGATTTATTTCTCGAGCAATCTTATATTCGAGTAAGCTTCTTTCATCTAATCCACTTAGTGTTATATTTAATTACTTTAAATATCTGAACAATTTCTAGAACGAGCAAGCTTTGCAAATGACCTTTACCTAGCAAGCTTTGTAATTAGAACTTTACCTAGCAAGCTTTGTAAAATAAACTTTAACAAGCAAGCTTTATGCTAATACATTTAAAAATGAAATTTTGTCACTATTCATGAACAAAACGACAAAATGCATTTAAAAACCCACTTTCAAAAGGTATATAAGTAGGACTTAGAGAAAATTTATATTTCACACTTCTCTCTCTTCTCACTATTACATTATTGCCTGTATACTCGTTCGAGAATCTCAATCGTTCATCAAAATTTCCTAACCTAAATTTGTCATCCCACTAATTCCGACTCGGTAAGCACCAATTGACTGTTTTTCGACACTCATTATACGAAACTGGGGCTTTAATTTTCATCTTAACTAACATCTCTGTTTTTCCATGTAGGTTTACAATTTGTCGAAGCACAGGTTCATAAAAGAAAATCCTTTCTTTCTTCTTTAAATTGTGACTTAAAACATGTCAAATTTGTGAACTTTATGACTAATATTTACTTTGAATATGTTTTTGTATTTGTTTGAACAGTTATGGCGACGTATCTGTTTGAAAAGAAACACATAATGTGTGCGCTGCTCCAAGTAACTATTGATAATCAACCTGTTGAACTGATGATCAGATGGCTTCAAAGATCAAATCTCAGATTTTCGTTGACAGAGTGCCCGGTCATATAGCGAAATCATCAAATTGATTTCTAGCATTCAGCACGGGTGATTGATGATGCATGAGGTAGGCGTATAGAGGCTATAGTGGCACAGCATGAGATTGTTATCACTGAACAATTAATCAGGGCCAGTCTACACAGTATAGAGGCTATTTGATAATGTTAAAAACTCAATACATTTTTCTACTGACCCGGTTGCTGAGGATATTCCAGGAGACTATGGGATATAAGGGTGACGTCTATGAGGGACAATTCAAAAAAGGCATGTTCCTTAACCTTTACAGGTTCTTGATACACCACATTGTTCAGCGTTTTACACCCAGTAAGGGGTCTTGGACGTTCATGAGTTGGGAGATTGCCAACGCCACAGTGGCTGCTATCTTCAGATAACCATTCAATTTTTCAAATATGATATTCGAAGGCTTGGCTGCAAATTTGAGAAAGGCGGAGAAAGACAAATTCTTGGTTTATCTGAGATTCTTGCAGATCATCTTCCATTGGGTGTTACCTGATTTGCCAACCATGGGCATTACTCATACATTGCAATATCCAAATGTTTATAAGAGGATAGAAAAGTTGGCTGCAACAAGAAACTTCAACACGGATGTTGATTATGATGTACTTCTGTGGTTAGTGAATCACGATTTGGAGATAATGGTTGTACTAGAATCACCACATGTGACTTCTGAGCAGGAGGAGAGTGAGAATGAATATGATGATCCTGATGATGGAAATGATGGAGGTGATGATGGATATGATGGAGGTGATTATGGAGGTGATGGTGAACATGATGGAGGAGGGGATGCTGCAATTGTTGAAGAAGGCATTAATGCTGAGACTCAGGGGGAGAAGCAACCCATTCCAACACCACTAACCTCACACCAAAACCAGTCACTAAAACAACCCATATCACCACACCAAACCATATCCCCACCCCAATACCAAGACAATGAACCATATATCCCATCCCTACCAACATCACCACTATATAAAACCCAAACCCATTCCCAAATTCAAAAGCTAGAACAAACCCAACCACAAACCCCAAGCCTACCTCAAACCCAAATCCTAAACCAACCCTTAACCCAAACCCAAGACTAGCCTATCCATGAACCATATATTCCTTAATATGTCCCAGCCCACCTAATAAATCAGGCAAACACACCATACCAATCTCCAATCCAATCACATACCACTGACAAACCCCACATACCAACCTTTTAAATTATCCACACTTACACACCTTAACCTTTAATCCAAAACCCAAACACATTACCCTATACAAGCACAAATATCTTTGAAATCCCACCCCATGAACCTATCCAACCCCAAACCAACATCCCATTCTCATTACCATCTACACCTACCAGTTCCCATTCCCCTGGTGCCTATCTTTTCCAAAGACACTTGGGTGTTTTGACTAAAATGTTGACTTAAGAAGAAATAATGAGGAATTGATGACAAGGAATGCGTAGTTGGAATCCCTGTTGGCATAGGCATAACAAAGGATTCAAACCCTTGAAATTGAGGTTGAGAAGACCTCAACTGTACCAAAACAGGGGGAGAATCCACCTGTAGTCAATGTATAAGGGATGATGTTATGGAGGAGGATACTTGTTTGATGAGGGAGGATACTTTGAAAATTTTATGTGACATGTATGGAAGTAGTGATGATGAGAGTGATGTGGGGAGGATTGAGGAAGATGGATATGAGGGTGATGAATCTGATGGGGGTGAGCATGGCATATGATGTAAATGATGAGATGATAAAGAAGGAGGTGGAGAAGGTGATTGAGAAGGAGGTTGAGGCTAATGAGAATGTGTCTGATAAGGAAACTGAAGATATATTAACTGAAGAGATAGCAACTAATGCTATAGCTACTGAACCACAACCTGATATGATCATTGACGAGGGTGGAGATACTGAGGAGATAGTGTTAACAGATGAAAATGTTGATAAAACTATAGATGTGGAGATGAAAGATTTATTTGCTGAGATTGATAATTTTCCCAGTGAACCAGTTGTGGTGAGGGAAACTAATGAGGAGGAAAGGAGGAAAGCAAAGGGGAAATCAGTTGCTGAAAATGATGATCAGCTGCAACCCCTGAAAACTCAAAAGACAAAATTCATTGATAATATCTTGGAAATTGATGAAAGTGCTGAACAAGCTGCCAAAAGGCATGATAACATTCTGGATGAGATGATACAAAGAGAAAGGATTATAAGATCCTTGACTGATAAGGAAATCGAACATCAGAAAATTTTATTGGTGGAGGCTGAAATTAATAAAAATTTGAATGAAGAGGGGGAGTTGGATCAGGAAGTCATTGAAAGTCTTATCAAACTTAAACAAATTGAAGAAGTTGACAACTCCCTGGCCCTAGTCATTATTGATTACAGAAGTCTAAAAAAGAGGGAACAATCCCAACAACTGCTAAACATATTGATGATGATTTAAATAAGCAGTTGGAAACTGAAGTTGTTGGCCAGTCAATAACCAAAATTATGTATGAAAAAAGGGTAAAATATGCTAAAGATTTGTCAAACAAGAAGGATAGTTGGGACAGGGAAGAAGAAGAAAAATTTGGAAAGAAATATCAGAGAAAGAGGAAGAGGGGAGATAAAACCTACATGTCTCTTTTGCATTAACCTTCACAAAAGAAGAAGAGTCCACTTCCTGAAAGTCCAATATTTGCAATACCTCTTCAAGTGGTCAGACCTGATAAAGTTGAAGTTGAACCTGAGGTCGATGAACCCAAAATCAATGCCCTTGATATCCTATCTGAACCTGGTGATGATGAAACTGTTAATTCCCCAGATTTTGATATGACTGATGAACATAGGGAAAATCTTCAGATTATGTTGGATGAAGCAAAAAAGAATGATCCAAAGATTTTGGGGCTGATAAATCATGGTTACAAGTTTGAAACTCTGGCTCCCATGTCTGATGAGGAGTTGCAGAAGTTATTAGAAGAAGTGGAGGATTTGAAAAAAGGATGGAGAAGAAAAATAGAGATTCTCAGAAGTTCATGGCTTATTTGAGATTACATGGACATTCTGAAAACAGCTAAGCCATATGAAGTTTGGAAAGTTGGAAAACGCTTACAATGCCGCAGTTGAAGCTGTAAAAAGAGATGAGCTGGAGAGGATGAAGAATGCTGGTACCCAACAACAAAAACTTGAAAGATTATACACAAATTATGGAGGAAAGTGTAAATTGTTGATTGATCATGGATTTATAATTAAACTTGTTGATAGTCTGAGCAAGGAACATGTCGAAACACACTTCAAAATAATATCAAGGAAATTACAATTTGAAGTAACAACAAAAGGGCAAGAATTATGACTCTTACTGAGAAGGAGAAGATGCAGTGGGAAGATGAACAGATAAGATATTTGAAAGGTTGATGGAGGCAAGAGGCAGAGGAGATGAAACTAAAAGTTTGAACAAAGGTGAAAAATTGGCCATGTATAAGTCTAAAAAGGAAAATTTTGTTCATGAAAAGGTTGAATCATCGAAGGCTCCTCCATTAGTGTTTGTGAAGGATGAGCCAGTTGAATATATTGAGCCATGGGAAGATGAAAACAAGATCAATACCCTCAAAGGCTTGATGCTTAGTAAAAGAATGGCTGAAGGAGTGTTTGACAACCTTGGTAAAAGTCAACTAAAAGACTTATTCTATACTGAAAAGGTTGAGTGGGAGAAGCTTGAGGCTGAACAGAGGAAGTTACTACAATTCCAGTGTGGACCCACGGGAGAACCTATTCATGAGCAACTATCTGTCCATGCGGGTACAACTGATGAGGAGATCATGGGAATGATTACTTTAGCCAAGGAAGGAGAAAACTATCTGGATCTAGTAATGATGCCAAGGAGAAAATAATTGAAATAATTTTGAAGTCTGGGCATGTGAGAGTCCCTATTCCCAAGAAGAAGCATACTTCTAGGCTCTCAATTGTAAGCGTTCCAATACGAACCACTAGAGCTTCTCAACATAGACAACAAAGGCCACCTTCTAAAATGGACTTACCAAAGAGGCTGTACTTTGATGCGAAAACTGAATCTTTTAAAGTTGTAATGAATAGTGGTGATTTGAAGCAAATTGTGTTTAAAGATGATTTCATGGATTTCAAGAAGGTGTAATTAGTCGAGATGGCAACTCTGAACTTGTATGACTATCACAACTGGAAAAGGTTTGCAGGAAGACAACAAAATGAATATCAAAACATCTCAGAGATCAAGCAAGGAAAGGGTTCCCAATGTTAAATAAGAAGAGAAAGCTGGAACTTTCTGCTTTTGAAAAGAAGAAGAGGCAGAGGAGGTTGCTGGATAAAAGACTCACTGAAGCTTCCTACCATAAGAAGACAAAGCACCACAACCCTCTTGCCAATATGATGGAGTGCTTGAACATGAGGCGGCAGATGACAAGGCCCCATCATGAAGTCCAAAGGAATAGAAGGATTACACAAATTGTCTTTGAACCTAAAGATGAGTCCTTCATTCTTAGAAATACAGATGGACTGGCCTTGGGCATCATCATCAAGGAAGACACTGATCTGGAATTTCTGCATGTAGAGGATCTAGAGGATATAATAAGATGGACTCTACCCTCTCAGCATCCTCACCACAGACAGTTATTCTTATTCAAAGAAAGAGCCGAAGCGGTAAGGTAAGAAAGAAGGATGGATGCCTCAAGCTCAATAAGAATAGACTATTTTAAGCTTAGGCTTATTTTGTAATGTCCTTGGGACAGGATTTTCCAACTTTTAATATTTTTCATTATGATATGTAATTTCCTTCTTTTGAAAACTGATGTGCATTTTGGCTAAATGTATGTAACGTTAGAGTTGTTTTGGTACAGCTGAGGTTGTTCCAATCTAGGGGAGATTGTTGGGATGAGAAAAGTCCAAAAGAAGATTGGAACCTTCTAGATTTCCTCTTAAGTGATAAACCGAGCAAGGTTCACTTTGTCTAGCAAGGTTGTTCTTCTAAGTCAAGCAAGGTTTGTTTCCTAGCAAACTCTTGACTAAGCAAAGCTAAAACCAAGTCTTTTGGTAAATCTAGCAAGGATTATTCATAATAAATACTGGTCCTAGCAAGCTTGAAGGAAGTTGATCAAGAAATTACTTAAGGACTTCTAACGAGCCAGGTTCAACTCATAGCAAGCTACAGTGTCACCAGCACACTTAAGTTTGTTCAATAATTTAAATTAACAAAGGTTGGGATTTCTGAAGAACAAGTTTGCTCGTAGGACTGTTATCGAGCAAAGTTGGATATAGTCAAGAGGATTGAAGTCTGCTAGGTGAATATTTTCTAAGGAAAATATTCTAAGTAATGTTTTCCCGAAGAACTGTTCCCAGCACACTTATGGTTACCAGATCTGCTCGATAATGAAAAATGTTGTAAAACATACCTGAAGACCTGTTTTACACTTAGCATTTATTGAAATACATTTGAATATGATTGTATTAATCATTAGGGTTTCTAAAAGTGGAATGTTAGATGTCAGGGCTAGGCTTAAAAAATGAATATTTTAGGGAACGCCTATGACACACCTGACACCTGCGAATATTGTGATTCTAAAGGCAGAGTCACTCCTGTACGAAAATCTGCTAAAGTTCCTGACATTCCACCTTTATACCCTAATTGATTTTCATTTGTATATTTCGTAATAATAAAGGAAATCTTTTGAGTTATTGTGTGTGTTTGTTACTTTAGTGTTCAGTGTGCAACAATTAGAGTGTTAGTGATTCCGCCATTAATACTCTAGTGTTCTTTACAAAATAGTAGCTTCGTTAACCTTCTTGTCGACACTTCGGTGTGGGTTACGAAAGTTATTTAGTGTGTTATCCTAGTGAGAGAGACAGACCGACAAAATGTGAAAAGGATGATCGTGTATTTATCGTCAGAAATAAAACACGGTTGGTTGTGCAAGAATTCAATCAGCAAGAAGGCGCGGATTACACAAAAGTATATGCTCTTGTTGCGAGACTGGAGGTTATACGTATTTTTCTAGCCTATGCAGTCTTTAAAAATTTCAATGTTTATCAAATGGACGTTAAGAGTGCATTTCTTAACGGGGAACTTCATGAAGAGGTGTATGTGAAGCAGCCTCCTGGTTTTGAAGATTATGACTATCCCAAGTGTGTTTACCAATCAAACAAGGCTCTATATAGTCTTCACCAAGCCCCGTGAGCTTGGTATAACGCACTTGCTGACCATCAGATCGACCCTGGCTTCAAACGAAGGATTGTTGATTGTACTCTCTTTTACAAGACAGTTGAAGATGATTTGCTCCTTGTCCAGATTTATGTCGACGACATCATATTTGGCTCCACAAATGATACGTTATGTAAGGACTTCAAGAAGTCGATGCAAAAAAAGTTCGAGATGAGCTTGCTGGGAGAAATGAGTTTCTTTTGGGGGTTGCAGGTTCATCAGTCTGATGACGGGATCTTTATCCATCAGACAAAATATGTGAACGATATAATGAGTCGATTCAAGATGACTTGGAGGATACCGTTGATCCGACCTTTACCGAGCGACTATTGGTTCTTTAATGTACTTAATTGCATCCTGTCCCGATATATACTGTTCGTTGTTTTGTCTTTGTGCCAGGTATCAAGCGTGTCCTTAAGTGACTCATCTGAGCAGTTTTGAAGTGTATTTTTGACTATCTGAGGGGCAATCCGGACATGGGTTATGGTATCCTAAGGATGATTGTTTCGATATTACCGCTTTCTCATATTTTGACTATGAAGGATGCAAGATCAACTTTAAGTCAACGACGGTAGGTTATCAGTTCTTAGGAAACCGGCTTGTTTCCTGGCAGTGTAAGAAGTAGGCAATGGTCTCTACTTCAAACGCCGAATCCGAATACATGGCAGCCTCGAGCCAGCAACATCTATGAGATTATGGTTTGAAGCTTTTTGCTACCCCAATTTTTATTGATAACTCTGCTGCGATAAGTATCACCAACAACCCCGTGCACCACTCTAATACTAAACATATTGAAATTGGATATCATTTTATCCGTGATTGCTATGATAAAAAATTAATTGATATTGAAAAAGCTTGGTTTAAATGGTTTAAAATCATATGTTGATATCCCAAAGCTGGAGTAATCATTTTTTCTGCTGTTTTTGTACAATTTTGTTTGTTAATTTTTCTTTCTTTAATATTTCTATTAGTACATAAAATGTCTATTGCTTTGATCTTGTAATAGTAGTGTTTAGAATGTTTTGTAATGTGAACTCATGAGAGTACTTACACGGCGTATAAGTCATATAAGGTGCCTAAACTATGCTCCGTATAACCCAATTATACGGCGTATATCTCCCAAACTCACCTATATATATAGGTTGTTTGGCTTTGAATATAGATTTTTTTTTGTCCAACTTGTACTTGTTCTATACTTTTCATATCATATTGTACTTCACTAACATTGAGATATATGAGAAATAGAGAGAATATAATAAGAAATCTAGTTGTTTTCAATCACGTTTAGGGATTCCGCACCTTCACGTTGATTCTAGATATAGATCTACGTCTTGTTCACGTCACGACATGGTCTTACATGTGGTATTAGAGCTTTGGTGCTCGATATCGGGAGAAAATACAAGAACTACTCATTTCACGTCAAGAATCGATCTATTTCTAAATTCGTTAAAAGTTCTTTCTAGATTTGTTAAAGTCAAATTACGTCCAAAATCTCAGCGATTGTTCGTTTTTGTTTATAAATCAAGTCTGGAAAGTCTCTTTGTATTTCGAGTTCGTTTACTTCCTTAAACATCAAAATTCGTTAAAAATGCGAAAATTTGGCATGTTCCAAAATCAAAACTGATTGCACCAAAGTGTTCGTTTCGATATTGGGAACATTTCTGGAAATTTTCGTATGATTTCGAGCTCGTTTGATAAGTCAAACGTCAAAAAACGTAAAATATTTTTTGTTCGTTGTACTTATACGGCGTATAAGTGGGTTATAAGACTTATACGTTGGACTTATACGTTGGACTTATACGCTGCTAAGGTGTTATATGTTGCAAAGGACTTATACGTTGCTAAGGACTTATACGCTGCCAACAAACTATAAGTTGCCAAGGAAATATACGTTTCTGAGGACTTATATGCTCGAACTTATACGCTGGGAAAACAAAAGTTTGAAAATTTTCAAAATGGAATTTTCGAGTTTGTTACGTTAAAGCTACATCATAAAGAAACATAATGCAAGTTTTGAAGAAAGAATTTGATGATTTTTAGATGATGACTGGAGAATGGTTTGATCACATAATCAAAAGATATTTCAAGCTTGTGAGTGAAATGAAACATATCAGAATTGAGAGACGTGAGTTCGAATGCATTGACAAGTTAGCCGATACACTCGTTGACACTTCACATGAAGTTTGGGATATATTTATTACGTAAATACAATCAGACCCCAACACATACAATCTCTTTAACTTTATCCAGAATATAGAGTATCATGAATTGTCTTTCCAAAAAAATTGTAAAGTTGATGTTTGTGAAAGTCTAGAAAAGTGTGCTCATTATGTTCTGAAATCAAAACAGATTCATGAGTTATTTGAAGATTGTGAAAAGGTTATAAAGTTTGATGATGAGATTGATGTTCTTATTAACGAATCTGAAAAGTCTGAAATGATTGATAAAATTGTTTAAAAGAGTGTAAAACCTGAAGAACCGTCATTACCAGAAATTGAAAACACTCCAAAGTTCGATGATAATAGTGATTCAGAATATGATGAAGATTTGGTTTCAGAGTCATTGTTTCAATTTTCTAATGGTAATATGAAGTTGAAGTTCAAGAAGATGAAAGTTGAAGATAAAGCCAAGGAAGCTAAATTTTGTGAAAATTGTGAGTTACTATATAAAGAATGTTTAGAAAAATACGTGGAGAATAAAATGTTAAAAACTAACACCGATTCTTTAGTAAATGATCTTAAACATGTTAAAGAAGATTATGATAAACTTCAAAAATGCGAAAAGGCACTTTGGGAAAAGAATAATCAAAATGAGAAAAACAATATACAAATGCTGCAATTAAACAAGAACAACAAACTGTTAAAATTGAGACTAAAAGAGTTGATTTGAAGCTTAACAGTTACAAAGAAGCATCTTTTATCCTAGACTATATTCATCCCAAACTGATCGGTAAAGATGAGTTAACAGGGGATGTTGTTTATTGATATAATGATCATGGTGTGGGGTATACGCATGAGCATGTTAATTAGGTTGAATTCGTACATGGTACGACATCTGAGAGCGAGAAAGAAATCCAGTATCGAAATCAATTCAATAAGGATTTATTTATTTAAAAAGATAAATGTAAACAAACTGTGGAACCTTCTTGTTATAAGAATAGTTCCAAGTTTGCTTACATTCCAAAATAAGATGTTGTTACATCTAAATTCAACCAATATATTCTTAAAATAGAATAACCAAAATTTAAAAAAATTAAAATCTAAAAATACGAGCTGAAACGTCAAATGAATTATTTCAAAAGAAACGATGATACCAATAAAAATGTTTTGGGGAAACCAAAAGTTGTTGAGATTGTTGATTTGAAAGATTGTGATGTAAAAAGGTTTGAAATTTTGAAATTTTATGTGAAAAGATCCAAGTCAAAGTTATATCACTAGATCATCAAAAAAAGGACTCATCCAATCAAGTTTGTGTTGAAAAAGAGTCATGTTCTGAAGGTTCGGGTAACAATGTCATATCAGTCAAATCCAACAGTTCAGAAAATTCAACGGTTTTACATGTCAATTCTGGATGTTCAGATGGAAAGAGTTCGGATTTAATGAATATGCCTAAAGATTCTGAAAATGTTGAGATTTTTGAAAATGTCAAAAGATCCAAGATCCAAGATCAAGAGGCTTGAATTTCTTTGGTTCTTAAACTATGTGTGAAGGGGCTCCCAAAAATTCAAAGCATCTATCATTGGAGCATGGTTGTGCTAAACTTTGTCAAATAATTGGAAATATGAATGGAGCTCATTACGGTATCATCAGACATGAGAAGCTTGAGGAGGAGTTTGTTAGACTATCAAGACTTGAGGGGGGACATTATTGAAGATGACTCAATGATCGAAGTTTTGAGAACCTAGTCTAAGCAATATCCGAAGGGGAGTATGTTGAAACATCAACATCCACTGCTTAGACACCAAGACCAAGCAATATCCAATGGGGAGTCTGTTAGTACATAAAATGTCTATTGATTTGATCTAGTAAGTCATGTATTAGAACAATAGTGTTTGGAATTTTTTGTAATGTTGTGAACTCATGAGAGTACTTATACGGCATATAAGTCTTATACGGCGCATAAGTTAACGTCGTATAACCCCTTTATACGGCGTATAAGTCCCAAACTCACCTATATAAATAGGTTGTTTGGCATTTGAGTTTAGCGTTATTTTTCCAACTTGTACTTGTTCATATCGCAAAATTTTCAGAAAATATTGTTATATGGTTTATGTGGGCAGCAATACCAATGATTGACTTAACACCAGTCATAATACAGCCGAAACATAAAAATGTGATGGAAGGACAATTGGTCAATATAATTCCCTACTCACCCTCACAAAAGATGTGCCTTTTCAGTTTGTAAATATTTGAAAGTTTATCATTCACAAGTTTGAGTCTTTACTGCTTTTGTTAAAACCAAACATATTTTTCTTTCTGATTTATTTTCCACTCTTGATGTTGGAATACTATATGTTGTTAAAAATCTGTTGGGAATGATAGATTGAGTTGATGTTTCTAAATCATAAAAGTGTTTTGAAAAGCTGAAATATCATTTGTTTATACAAGGTCAATAATTTGGACTTGGTAACACAATAACTTTTTTAAAAAAGGGTCATTAACTTTTTTTGAAAAGCTAAGTTATTATGTTTTAACCAAGGTCAATAACTCGGACTTGGTCAAACACATGGGTGTGAATGTTCGGTTTTGGAAAATACTGAAAATTGTCGTTGTACAACATATAAATTTAAGACTTATACGCCGCATAAGCTAGTGCTTATACGACGCATATGTCTAGAAACTTACACGACGTATATCTTTTGATCTTATACGACGTATATGTGTGACTATATAAACATCATCTTTCATGCAGTATATCACAAACATTTCATTATCCCTTACACGCTGCAAAATTCTCTCATTTGAAAAGTTGTTTTTGGGCCGTTATACTGCTCAAAATTTGTTTGCTTGGTGATTCATACACCACGTATACAGAAAAAGGTATAAATTTTTTCTTGACATGATTGATTATATTAACAAGTGTTGAAGACAACGACAACTACATCATTATAAGTCCTAAACATCTTGAATGAAAGGCATGCAAGTCCGAACTGCGTGGCATGTAAGTCTAACGTTCAACCTCAAAAGTTTGAAGTTTTCAAATGTTATATTTATTACAAAACTAAAAATATTTAAGTTTTTTCATTTAAAGATATTTTGACCAAATATCAGGGGGTTGAAGTAAATTTGGGGTGATATGGAGAAAACCAAATAAGCTTTGAGAAGAGATATGTGGCATCATAGTGCATTCATTTATGAATTATGCAAAAAATTGAACCTTAATCATATCACAAAAGTAATGAAATTCATGCTAAATATATACCTTTTGCTAACCTGCCTAATTTGTCAAAATAAGGCTGAGAATGAAATAATGAAAGGTGATCTAGTCAATATGATCCCATGTTGAGATATTTCCATAAAAGGAAAAGTTTTTAAATGAAAGACTGAAATTTGATCTCAAAATAAACCATTAGTTCTTAAACTTTTGATCTCCAAAGAAAAATTGTTGCTGTAGTTTGAAGTTTAAGTCAATGAGTTAAAACAATAGCAAATCTGTTTCAAAATGTCATATAAATTGGTGATTTGACTATTCTGATTATGTTTAATGAATACTAAGTGCCTTTAAGTATATTTGTGTGAAAACTATGTTTTCGAGTACACTTGTATGTTTCGAGTATACTTGTGACTTTTATTGATGATTTATTACTTTGGAGTAAACTTGATGTATTAACTATAATGTTATGTCTTTGAGTATGCTTGACTAATTTTTTTGTGAAAGACAAGTGTTTCCGGGTACACTTTGTTGTATCGAGTACACTTTATGCTTCGAGTACACTTTTATGTTATGAATTTATGAACAAAGTGTTTTCAAGCATAGTTAATGAGTTTGAAGGTTATCGAGTAATCTTGATTAATTTCGGGCAAACTTTGTCCTTCGAGTATACCTGGTAGTATATCTATGAACAAAGTTGACTCTTTAATTGATTAAGTTGATTTTCAAGTAAAGTCATATTCTAGCATAGTTTGACATTTATGAATATTTCTATGTTAGTTTATTGAGAACTTTATTGATCTCGAGCAAAGTAGTCTACTTGAACAAATATACTTGATTGTGATGCTTGTGATTAATTTCTCGAGCAATCTTGTATATTCGAGTATACTTCTTTAAGTTTTTTACTTAGTGTATTTCTGATAAAATATCCAAGTTTTACACCCTCGTCTTAGGCCTGGGCGTGCGACTAACAGTTGGTACCACATTTGTAAATAAATCATAGTTAGCGGATTAAAACGGAAAATATATTTAGCATGAATTAAAATATTATAATTTCCAATAAAAAAACGGGATTATGAAATACCCGTTAATGAAAACAAAAGGTTACTTGTTTATATTAAACCACCATTACCTAATTTTAATGTTTAAACACAATGATCTGAGCCATCAGATCGCCTACTTCATTTCGATGCTTCAAGCGGCAATCCTTCATTACTTGTAAAATGTTTAGAAAATACGTCAGGAACAGCAACACATACTGGTGAATAAGCTGACGCATAAAATATTTTCTTTTACTTGATTACCCCCCAGAGACATAACTTAGGTCCGGCCCATCGTGGCTTAGGAATAATCAAGTTTTAAAACAAAACACAATTATAAACTTAAGTTCTACAAACCACTCAGCAAACACCGCAGCATTCGACATTACTTTGGTACCATCAGTATACATATGATCACTCTCACTCGGACGTAACTTAGGTCCGGCCCATCGTGGCGGAGGAAAATAACCAGATGTGGCGCGGTGTGCCCACCAACTTTTTACCACATATGTAAGGATCCAAAAAAACGTACACGACAGTCTGAGGGCCAATGATTACTTTTGTTTATAATGTTTTAGAGATACACAGTCTCATGTAATTCATTTTATTTATTTGACTCGATTAAACAAGTTTATAAAGTTGGGCGTATTCACCTTTCTTGAAAAGATCAGCTACACTGATCGTTTCTTCCTTTTTTTTCTATCTCGCACCTATAGTACGAGTATAACCTTTTATTTGTACCGGATCTTTAATTCGGTTTAAAAACTTTAGTCTCTTTTGTATAATCTTTACCTCGATTGTATTTACTTTATGAACCTTTCGTTCAAAACATCTTTTCTTTATTTAAACCTTTAGTTTAAAATTTACTTTCTTTCTTTTATAAGTTAAATCTTTGGTTTTACTTATTTACCTTTCTTTAGACACTACGTTTCTTCTTCTTGAAGATACGTATACTTTATTTCTTTATTATTATCTAAAAATCATTTAAATAATAATTACACTTTATCTAACAAATAATTATTTTCATATAATTATCTTTTATATACTTTCTTTGTTTTATTTTCTTTTTGTTTATTTTCGAGGTATCGAGTATATCCTCGACTTAGGGTTTTAAGCCTTGATATTTTATTATTATTTTATTCGAGCATTATGCCTACCTTTCTTGGCTTATAATACCCCTAGATACTTCGGTAGCATTTCGACGCCTTCTTGTTTTCTCAAGCTTCTTGATCAACACTTTCCTTTGCACGCGAATCGAGGCACACCTATCTTCACAACACGTCGGCACTCTTATTGAGGCGGGTCGTTGTGTCCTCTCGGGATGGCTTGGCCTTCAATATAACATCGTAGGTGAGTGGCACGGTCTTCGAGGAACATCGGTGTTTGGTATGGAAATCGAAGAAACTTGGCACATTTTACGAGGTAGAGTGAGAATGTGAGTTGTGGGATTTGTGTGGTGAATGAGAGGGCTGGACGGACCTATTTATAGGCTGTTTACGAGGACCAATCGCGATACGCGATGGTCCTAAGGACACCCGTCGCGTATTGCGATGTAGGGTGATGAGACGCCTGGTAGGCTTGCCATGTGGCAGACGCAGTGCTACGTGGTGACACGTGGCGGACGTTGTGCCAGGTGTGGACGCGTGGCGGGACACGTGTACGGCTTGTCAGACCACGTCATCGTGATACACGATGACATTGGGTCCAAACCGTCGTGTATCGCGATCGGCAGCAGAAACATAATTTTCATTTTCAACCCTAGAGTATAGAACTTATCATTTTGGTACTTTTCATTGAAACTTGGCACTTTTGGTCCAAAACTTTCATGATGTTACTCCTCCCCACCTTGGAATAAATCTCGTCATTGAGATTCTTTAGAACAAGTGGGGATACATTTTCTTCATTTCGGATTCGAGTTCCGAAGTATACTCGAGGCCTCTTTGTGACTCCCACTTTACTTTGACCAATTTTAGTGTTCCTCTCTTTAGTTTCTTTGTTTTCGAATCTTCAATTTGTATTGGTCGTTCTACGAATTTTATATTTTCATTTATTTCGACGTCTTTTAAAGGCATAGACAAAGATTCATCGGCTAGACACTTTTGCAAATTAGAGACGTGGAATACATCGTGTATCCCGCTCATTTCTTCAGGTAGTCGCAAATGGTATGTGACGGTACCAATTCGCTCATGTATTTCAAAAGGTCCAACGAAACGTGGACTTAACTTTCCTTTATTGCCGAAGCGAACAACACCCTTCCAAGGCTAAACTTTCAATAAGACTCTATCGCCTGTATTGAATTCTAACGGCTTACGACGGACATCGGCCTAACTCTTTTGGCGGTCTCGCGCAGTCTTAAGCCGTTCACGGATTTGCAACACCTTGTCAGTGGTTTCTTGGACTATCTCTGGTCCAGACATTTGATTATCTCCGGTTTCAGACCAACATACCGGCGTTCTACATTTACGGCCATACAATGCTTCGAACGTGTGACTTGAATACTTGTGTGATAACTATTATTATTTGAAAATTCCATTAGAGGAAGATGTCGTCCCAACTTCTGCCTAGGTCAATCACACAAGCGCGGGGCATATCTTCAAGCGTTTGTATTTTCCTTTCGCTTTGCCCATAGGTTTAAGGATGATAGGCGGTGCTAAGGTTCAACTTTGTGCCTAACGTTTGTTGAAAACTTTTCCAAAAATGAGACATAAAACGACTGTCTCAAGCAGAAATGATAGACAGAGGCACTCCATGTAAAGCAATGATGTTGTTCACATAGACTACAAAAACTATAATCTATAAAACTTAAGTTGGCACCCGAATCAAACAAAACTCTAGCATATGTGTTGTTAACTAGGAACGTACCGGTGATGGTTTCCGGCATGTCGGCCGCTTTCTATGTATCGAGTATGAAGACTCTTGCATTGCCCTTCTTTGCATCATTCCTTTGGCCACTTCCTCCCGCACCACCAGTAGCTGGTTTGTTTTTGGGGCACTCAAAGCATAGGTGACCCATTTCCTTGCAATTATATCAAGTCATCGTCTTCTTCCAACAATCGACTGTTGTGTGGCCGGGTTTGTGACATGAGTTGGAAACAGTGGTGGTCGAAGATGGAGCAAAGTGGCTGCGACCTTTGTGGTATTTCTTACAAGTCTTACATTGAGTGTAGTTAGAATTGAATCCGGTTTTGCGTTGGTCTACACTCTTGCCCTTGAAGCGGGCATTTCCTCCTTTCTTGTGGTCGCTTGATGGCACCACCTTCTTATCTTCCTCCTTGTTGTGGATCATACCATTCCTTAAGTAACCAACTAATTCCATGGTGGAGTCAGCGGTTTGTGGTAGGTGAGACCTTACCATGTCACGGATTTCCCGCGTGAGTCCCCATATATAACGTGTTACTTTGCTAGACTCAGGGGTTACCATACGGGGCACAAGACGACAATATTAATGGAACTTAGTGTTATATTCTCGAAGATTAGTTCCTACGACTCTATGATTGAGGAATTTTGATTGGATTTGATCAGTTTCATGCATCGGGCAAAAATTCACCAGCATCATTTCCTTGAACTACTCCCACATTATATTGTATAAAACTTACCTTCCCTTGCTCATGACAAGATTATCCCACCACTTCAGTGCTTCACCTTTGAACATTTGGGCAGAATATTGAATTATCACTTGCTTAGAACACTTGCTTATTATTACGATCGACTCCATCTCTTCTAACCATCTTACAGTCGCAATGGCGCCCTTGTCGCCATAGAATTCTTTCGTTCCAAAGTTTTTAAAATCCTAAAACGAACAAATTTCAATTTTCATTTTCTTAAACTTTTGTTTAATACCACCATCAGCATTGGACTTGTGTGCGCTCCCTTCGATATGAGATGGTTTAGGGCGGGGTTTAATGGATTTTCGAGATGGTTCAACGGAGTTGGATTGCCTAGGTTGAGTTCTAATTTGGGATTCAGCTCTTACGGCTTCTTTTATTATCTTTTGGATTTGGTTCATATACTTTTCGGGTATTTGTTCTTTTTCATTTTTTTAGCTTTTTGGTTTTTTGCTTCCTTTCGAGAAGCTTCAGCGTTATTTTGGTTTGACATGCTGAAATTTAAATTACATTCTTTTCTTAATCACACATTTCATTTATTCATTTATTAAACACACACACACACATTTATATATATATAAATATATATATTATTACATCACACATTTATATATACATTATTACTTGATGTATATATTTCCCTATCCTTATTTTAACACACAACATTACAACACTCATTTCAAGATCAACAAAATCACTTAACCTTATTCTTAGTCCTTCATGAACTTTTTCACCATTTTGGTCATCTTGTTGCATTTACGAAGAAGCTTATCTCCTATCTTCTTCTTATTGGCTCCATCAACAGCTACCTTCTTTCTTAGATCATCGGTTCCGTGCAAGGCCCTATCAAGATGCTCTTCGTGAGATTGTGGGGTCTCATTTGGGTATCCATACCGAGGTGGTGGGTAACGATATCCCATCATAACAATGTCATAGTGGTTCTTGGGATATGGTGACGAGGTAACGTTAGACGGATAGTTGAAGAAGGCTTCAACTGCTTCATTTTGTTGGCGGATCTCGTTTGATTGTTCTTCGACTGACGGAATCTTGCCTTGATTCGGTGGGAAACTTGGTGGTGACTTGTTTTTGAGTTCTTGATGGTATTGCACGTAAGCGTCTACTGAACCATAGCTTGGACTTTTGTGGAAGAATGGTTGTAAACATCCTTGATTTGGCGGACAGTCACAACTTATTGGTTCCTCCGTTGGAGTCGTTATGGTTGTAGTGATTTCCTCATCAGGTTCTTCTCAGGTTCTTCTTCCTCTTCAGGATATTCCTCCTCTTCGGGGTCTTCTTCCTCCATCAACTTGGCAGTCTCATTCACTATAGGATGTTGACGATAACTATCGTATGGTAGCATAACTCTCATCTTCGGCTTTTGAGACGGTCCTTTATATGAGTTGGGATGAGAATCAACTGAATTGAAAGCAAAAGTTCCACTATGAAATATTCTTTGGTCGGAGTGGCATTGCATCCAGTCAGACGAATCGGACTTGTTTTGTCCTTGATTTGCTTGTTGGATGGGAATGCATATGACGGATGAGGATTGGGTGGTTGATATGTTGGGATGTCAGACGGATGATACGCCGGGATGTCAGACGGATGATAAATCGGTATGCTTGATGGATGATAACTTGAATGTGCTGGTGCTTCATACTCTTGCCTTGGTAGATCATCGGGTATGTTGATAGGTAGTTGCTAAGTTTCAGGGAGGTACACCGGTGTGGGTCGTTCGATTGGATGATCTTGATTGAAGAAGTCTTCATAGTAATCCCTACTCATATTGTTTTTTGGCATGGGATCGGGACATCCGACTCTTCTTGCTTCTCGCATGAATCCTTCGATCACTTTCTTGAAATACATCTAAGGGTGGTTTAGATTGAGAAGGGATAGAAAAGGTTTACCTATCTATCTTAAATTTAAACAAGTAATAACAAATGTTTTTCTTATTCACTTGGATCGAATCTTAGGTATTATCAATCAATACCTAATTTCTAAAATCGATGGCTCTGATACCAACCTGTCACACCCCTGTCTCGGACCTGGGCGTGCGACCAACAGTTGGTACCACATTTGTAAATAAATCAGAGTTAGCGGATTAAAGCGAAAATTATATTTAGCGTGGATTAAAATATTATATATACCAATTAAAAGACGAGATTATAAAATACCCGTTAATGTTTTACAAAAGGTTACTTGTGTATATTAAACCACCATTAAATAATTTTAATGTTTAAACAAAATGATTTGAGCCATCAGATCGCCTACTTCACTTCGATGCTTCATGCGGCTATCCTTCATTACCTGTAAAATGTTTAGAAAATACGTCAGCAACACATGCTGGTGCAACATATGCTGGTGAATAAGTTGACGCATAAAATATTTTATTTTACTTGATTACCCGTCGAGACATATGTAACACCCCAACCCGGAACGGGCTGACGTGTCACTATTACAGATATCAAATCAACCTAAGTCACATTATTAAACCGAAATGAATTAACTTTTAAAAGCTTGAACTTCATTATCCTCTCTCATCACTAATATTCCTGAGTCCCGGATTACCTGAAAACAAAATAAGAAAAACAAAACAAGAAAATATGGTTGAGCCAAAAATTGCCCAGTAACGGAAAGAACAATAGTACATGTAAAGACGGACATACGTAAAGAAAATATACATACTGAGCTGAAACTGAACTAAGTTGACACAAAAAAAAACGATTCTAATATAAACTCGGAACCAACTCCAAATCAGAAACAAACGCTTACCAAAAATACAATACACGATCGGAACATAATCAGAGGTATACATATAAACATATTAAAACATATCTGAACTATAACAGAAGCATATACAGATACTAAACTACACGAATTGTGATATAATAATAATATATCGTGTAAACAGAAACACCCAGAGCCAGAAACATATAACATATAACTTGTAACATATAACGTGTGACGTGTAACATATAACGTGTAACATATAACTGAACTAGGATCGATCCATACGCCCCTAACGGCCAAAGTACTACCAAAGTACTAGTTAGAGACGCTGTGAACTTTTAAAACACATTGTCACGAAAAGTGTGTGCTCGGGTAACATAGTACTAAACTAAAAACATTTAACTAAAATATATTATATAAAATAACTGAACTCAAAATATAACTGACACGTAACAAAAATCCGTACTACAAAGTAACGGAATAGAGTTGATACTATAGGTAACCGAAAACAGAAACCGTAACAAAGTAATGGAATATAATTTATACTATGAGTGAAAGAAACCAGAAGCCCTACATTAATATCCGATAAGTAAGCGAAATAATTATAAATTGTCCTTAACTAGACACGAGAGCCTACAAATCCGACATATTATCAATTTTAGACTTACTAGGTTCATTAGTATTAATTGAACAAATGAGTTTCCGGCAACATGAACTTTAGGACCTTCAATTACGTGTTTGATGTTTCATATATATATATATATATATATATTACTGATTTAAAGACACTTTTTTACAACTTTTTTTTAAAAAAATATGTCATTCATATAACCATTTTATTCTATAAAATATTTTTTATCATGAAACTACTAGGCCATAGTTAAACATATAAAATTCAAATAAACTCACATGTGAGTTCACAAGAAAATAAACCAAATTTATTGTATATCTCAATGCATGCATACATGCACCACCTACTATTGCTAATTACTAGGGGGAAAATTAAAAGGACTTTTGTTTACCATCATCTCCAACCAACATAACAGTGTGCTTGGAAGCCATGAGTATAACATAAATTAAAACGGTTTGAAGAAAACTTATCTGCAAATTCTTACAACCAACCGTGTGTGTTAACCATGGAACGACTCGGTATCAAGATGTTAATATAATTTAGTTGAAACGTCATTTTTTTATGTGTATACAATTGACCGGATCATAAATTTCAATTGCCGGAAACGACTTAATCTTCATCAAAGATAAAATAAGTCTCTAAAATTAAACAGAACAAATACGAACGATTACCTTGATAGCCGAACAGAACAAATTAAGGACTACGGCGGTGGCGTATGCGTTCAGTCGCGGCCGGATTTACGATGGTGGTTTGAGTAAAAAAAAAAGCGGTGGTAACCGGTAGGGTTTCGTAAGTTGGGGTTTTATACGTCTTCAAGGATAACGCACAAAACTTATTTTGACAAAATTTCCGTTGGGTTTGTTACGGTGGATTAGTTTGAAAAAGAAAAGTTGATGTTATTTGAATCAATATACTATATAGTTTAACATTAACTTAATTTAATACTTAAAATATGTGCGTTTCTACTATATATATATATATATATATATATATATATAATAATAATAATAATAATAATAATAATTGAGATAATATCAAACTGGAGTTTCTAACGAGAATTTAAAAAAATCAAATCCAATTTCATGTAATTCCGTAACAACTTTAATGATTATCTATTATCTTAAAATTCAGGTTATTACACATAACTTAGGTCTGACCCATCGTGGCTTAGGAATAATCGAGTTTTTAAACAAAACACAATTATAAACTTAAGTTCTACAAACCACACAGCAAACACTGCAACGTTCGACATTACTTTGGTACCATCAGTATACACATGATCACTCTCACTCGGATGTAACTTAGGTCCGGCCCATCGTGGCAGAGGCAAATGACCTGGTGTGACGCAATGTGCCCACCCATATGTAAGGATACAAACAAACGTACACGACAGCCTAAGGGCCAGTGATTACTTTTGTTTATAATATTTTAGAGATACGTGATCTCATATAATTCATTTCATTTATTTGACTCGATTAAACAAGTTTATAAAGTTGGGCGTATTCACCTTTCTTGAAAAGTTCAACTTCAATGAAACTGATCAGTTCTTCCTTTCTTTGCTATCTCGCACCTATAGTACGAGTATAACCTTTTATTAGTTACGGATCTTTAATCCAGTTTAAAACCTTTAGACTCTTTTGTATAACCTTTACCTCGATTAAATTTTCCTTATGAACCATTAGTTCAAAACATCTTTTCTTTATTTAAACATTTAGTTTAAAATTTACTTTCTTTCTTTTATAAGTTAAACCTTTGGTTTTACTTATTTACCTTTCTTTAGACACTACGTTTCTTCTTCTTGAAGAAACGTATACTTTATTTCTTTATTATTATCTAAAAATCATTTAAATAATAATTATCCTTTATCTGACAAATAATTATTTTCAAATAATTATCTTTTATATTCTTTCTTTGTTTTACTTTCTTTTTGTTTATTTTCGAGGTATCGAGTATATCCTCAACTTAGGGTTTTAAGCCTTGATATTTTATTATTATTTTATTCGAGCATTATGCCTACCTTTCTTGGCTTATAATACCCCGAGATACTTCGGCAGCACTTAAAACGCCTTCTTGTTTTCTCAAGCTTCTTGATCAACACTTTCCTTTGCACGCGAATCGAGGCACACCTATCTACACAACACATCGGCACGCTTATCAAGGCGGGTCGTCGGGTCCTCTCGGGATGGCTAGGCATTCAATATAACATCGTCGGTGAGTGGCACGAATTTCGTGAAAACGTCAGGTTTTGGTACGGAAATCGAGGAAACTTGGCACGTTTTACGAGGTAGAGAGAATGAGATATCTAGAGTGAGAAAGTGAGTTGTGGGATTTGTGTGGTTAATGAGTGAGATGGATGGCCCTATTTGTAGGCTGTTTCTGGAGAACCCATCGCGATACGCGATGGTCCCAAGGACACCCGTCGCGTATCGCGACGTAGGGTGATGACACGCCTGGTAGGCTTGCCATGTAGTGACACGTGGCAGACACAGTGCCACGTGACACGTGGAGGACGTTGTGCCACGTGTGGACACGTGGCGGGACACGTGTCCGGCTTGTCAGACCATGTCATCATGATACGCGATGACGTTGGTTCCAAACCATCGCGTATTGCGATTGGCAGCAGAAAAAAAATTTTCATTTTCAATCCTGGAGTTTAGAACTTATCATTTTTGGTCCTTTTTCATTGAAACTTGGCACTTTTGGTCCGAAATTTTCATGATGTTACACCAAGAGCGAGTATACTTCTTTTCGAGTATACTTAACATTCGAGCAAACTTTGTGTTTGAAAATTTGAAAAATAGGTTTTTGGCAGTACACATGTACTAAAAGACAAAAAGCATTTTAAACCACTTTTAAACAAAAAGGGTATAGTATAAAAAGGGGACTTAAAAAACTTTCATTCACTTTTCCCTCTTTACACTATTACACTCTACTCATTTCCTAGATATTGAACCGGTTCTTGCCTAATCGCTCTTAATATTATCATCTACTATAATTCCGACTTGGTAAGCTTTAATTTATTGATTTCCGACACTCGATAACTTGGTTTAGGATTTTAGTTTTCATGTTTACTAACGTCTATGTTTTATGTGTAGGTTAGGTTCTCAATTGTCAAAGAACATGTTCATAAAGATTATCTTGTTATGCTTTCTTCTTCAATTATTTTTACATGCATGTTCAAAATATGTTCAATTGACTAATGTTTACTTTGAATGTGTGTTTTTCGTGTGTGCACAACAATGGCGTATAAAATTTGAGCCAAAACATAAAATGTGTGCTTTTCTCCAAATTACAGAGGATAATCAACCGTTGGAGCTTATGATTAACTGGTTGAATCAATCGAATATGCAGTTTGCTTTGACAGAGAGTACTATCATTTACAAAAATCAACACATCGATTATGGGGCTCTGCACACTTCGTTGATGATGTGAATGGACAAAGACTAGAAGAAACTGTGCTTGGTCGTGAAATCAAAATAACATAGCAGCTTATCCGCAAAAACATACACTTGAATGATGAATTTGTTGAACAACTTTCATATTCACATCAAAGGTTGTTGAGGGTCTTTCAAGAGACCATGGGCTACCAGGGAAACATTAATGAAGGACAATTCTAGAAGGGAATGTCTCCGCTTATCTAACGATTTTTAATCCACCATGTAATTCAGAGTATGTCACTAAGAAGGCGAACATAGACGTTATTATGCAGGAAGTTGGCAACAACTACCGTGGCCATTTTATATGATCAACCATTCATATTTTCGCGGATGATATTTGAGGGAATGGTGATAATTCAAGGAATACAGAAGTAGATAAATTCTTTATGTACTTCAATGGGTTACTTCCAAATTTACCTAAAATTGGTGCAACACATGTTCTCCAAGACCCAAATGTGTACAATAGAATCAACCGATTGGGAATAATAAGTTGGTTCAATTCGGAACTGGAATTTGATAACCTACCCTGGTTGGTGAATGAGAACATTGAAATTATGGAGGTTCCTACATCACCTGTGGTGAGAAGTGATGTGGAGAGTGGTGATGAAGAGAATGACGAGGATGATGAAAGTGATTCTGATGATGACAATGGTGATGACCTTGGTGATGGGTTGGTTGTTGAAAAAAATGGGGATGATGTGCAAGCACAAGGTTATGTTGAAATTGTTTATAATGCTGTAGTAGAAGATGTGATCCAACATGTAACAAATTTAACACCACCCATATCTAAATAGCAAACCCATGAACCATATATTCCTTCCCCACCACACTCAAATCCATGAACCAATAATTTCAGACCCAATTCCGAATGAACCATAAGTCCTAGAATTCCTTAAATCCCACCAAATAAACCAACCTGATTCCCCAATTCAATCCCAATCACATTCCTAGGACAATGCCCAACCAGACTATTCCACATCATCATCATCCGCAAAACCAAGCTAAACTCCTGTTGTCCAAACCCAAAACCCTTTACCACATCAAAGCTCACCTATTATCCAAAGTCCAATCCATCAAACTCAAACCTAAACCTAAACTTCCCAAACCTCTGAACCTGAACAGTTTACGTTTAGTTGCGCCTGATAATGACTGTTGTGTACCTACTATGTTAATTGAATTCTTGTGATAAAATCGTACATGCTAAATATATAATAAAACTTTTTCCCGAAACCTATCTTACGTGTGTTTATGTGGTAAAATTTTGGTGGTTTATCTGCGTGTTATGAATCGTGAAATAGAGTAATCTTGGCGTGCTAAATTCTGTCTCGGAAACTTAGCTGCTGAATTCTTGTTGGAATGTGAAAAGTTGATTGTTTGATCAATGTTTAAGTTGTGTTTGAAATATATGCTCTTGTAATTGATGATGTACTGAAAATATATCGTAGTGACATTAAATACCATACTTGATCACACCCGTAACTTATCACCAACGTGTTGTTGAGTCGCACTTGTTACATAAATATAACACGAACATATCTCATGCATAACTTTGATGTGTCGAGGCTAGAGACTCACTCATGGTGCAAAACACTTAGAAATCTCATTGTTGTTTTAGAGCACTAGTGTGGATCTACTTTACGCATGCTTTTTTTCTCGGACTTCAGTAACTTCGCAAACAGTGAGTTTCACGGCCCCTTTTACCTTTTAACATTTTATTAGGGGAGATAACATACTCCAAACACTATAGATTTTTTTTACTATGTATATATATCACTTGTAAGACTAAGTGGCGAAAAACCAACGAAGTCCTTCAAAAAAATCAAACCGGTTAATATTGGATAATAGAGGGTCAGTGTTAAGTAGTAATACTGGGTTTGACAAACCCCACACGACTCTAAACTCGACTATAGGTCTAGTCGGTGTAATTTTTGGCTAACACATTACCATGATCGTGGTTGACACGGTGGCAAGGCACACGTATAATCAATCAGCTTCGGTGTCGAACACTTAGTGATACATGCTTGATAGGTTAGCTACCTATTGATATATATATATATATATGAATAACTAAATCTGGTAACTCTAAAATGCAACAATTATTTTACTTAAACCTGTGAACTCACCAACCTTGTGCTGACATTTTAGTATGTTTATCTCAGGTAGCCGAGGCGGGCGCGTGGTTTAGGACATGCATGCAAAATTCTCATATGTTTTAGATTGCTTATAACTTTATCATATCAACTGTTGGTTTAAGTCGTCCTGTATTGATGCAACAATTCCCATTACTGTTTACGCTTCCGCATTTATTTCAGACTTGTATGTTTTGTTTGTTTTAAAAAAACTATAGTAATGATGTTTAATATAACTAATGACTAGGAGTCAGTTCACACTCTCTAACGGTAAAATTCCGTTAGTGGATTTTGTGGGGTGACAGATTGATATCTGATCCATTGGTTATAGCGAACTAGAATTGCATTCATACTAGACTATAACCGCAACGACCCATTAGTTATGATCTTACGCAATACATATATTATATTATTTATTCATTTTCTTTATTTCTTTTTCCTCATTCACTCGTATACCCATAAACCATACATGACCTATTCTGTAGGGATGTCAACACCATCATCATCATCCATTCCGGTGTCCCACACCCCATGAAAGGAACAGAATATTTCCAAACCATCACCACCTCGAGCAGGCCTAGCACAAGCAGCCCTCACACCAAAGGGGCACTGTCCACCTAGAGTCGCACACGAGAGCAGTATATTTACCGTGAGGAAGTTCCCCCACTACCCACCTCTGGCGGTCCTATGTCCTTCCACACACTACCACCCCTAACCCTTCAGATGGAGCGCGTTTTCGCAACTTTCGTCTCCTGTATGGATCATGAAATTAACATCATGCACTCAACGAGGGTTAAGGTTACTGTGTTACTAGGGTAAGGAGGGGAGGCAAGGAAGAGAATTTCATACCTGACCGACGCAATGAAGGAAACTCAAGATGCACATGTCCATCTAATGAGGTTAGTACTCAAGATGCAATCAGAAATCTTAGACTTGAATGAAGAAGTTAGAGATGCAAGAGGAAATGCAGCGGTAGCTTTCTTTTCTTTCCTAACTTTTATTACATGTATAGTGTATTGTATATGAAACCGTTTGTTCATGTCTAACATTGTATGCTGTGTTTTTAAGGAGATGGCTGGAAGAAACGCTGGACGTGGTCACGGTAACATCAACAAGAGCAGCATAACTCCAAGCCTTACTAAACGACCACGCAACGGCAGCTCTGGCTACTCACGTTCAAAATCAAGCCGGAGGTCCAGCAGTCTGTACCTTCAAGAAATTCCTGGATTGTAAACCCAACTCGTTTAAGGGCACTAAGGGAGCCATAGGATTCAGCCCATGAACCATATATTCGTTGGGCTGAAAAAGCTAAGTCAGCCTCTGAAATGTGTAATTGCCCACCAGCCAGCAGAGTCAAGTTTGCTGCTGGCATGCTGCAGGATTCAGCTCTCACCTGGTGGGATTCCAATGTGCATATACTTGGATTGGATTTGGCTAATTCCATGAACTAGGACGAATTCAAGAACATGATGAAGGTAGAGTATTGTCCTAGGGAGGAGATCTCGAAGCTGGAATCAGAATTTTGTACCTTAAAGATGGTGGGCTCTAAAATTGAAGCCTACACCACCCGTTCTCACGAACTGGCGGTGATGTGCCCGCGGATGTTAGAGCCACTGAGTAAAAGAATTGAGATGTACATTGATGGTTTAGTGCCCCAGATTCAGGGTATGGTGATGTCCTCCAAACAGAACACCATACAGCAGGTGATTTGAATAGCCCACAAGGTGACAGATCAAGCAGTGGCCTAATGTGTGTTACCCATGACAACTCGGGTAACAACAACAATAACAACTCTGGGAATGGAAAAAGGAAGTTTGCCAATATGAGATCATCATCATCGAACACTCCACCACAACAACACCACCGTAAACCCGAACCCACCCGGAACTTCAATAATCAGGGTTTCAACAACAACAACAGTGGCGAACGAGGTTCGAGTAGCTATGCTGGAAAGTACCCAAAGTGAAACAAGTGTAACTATCACCATTCTGGCTCATGCCACCGGATCAAAAGTCAGCGATGGGGTAAATTGGGTCATCGGGCCAAGGACTGTAGAGGGGAACTCACGGGTAAGAGCGCTCCTAAACAGTCTGTAACTACGAAAGGGTGCTTTGAGTGTTGCCAGGAGGGTCATTTCAAGAAGGACTGTCCTTAACTGAAACAAAATGAGGGAAATGGAGGCAACAACAATAACGGAGGCGGTGCTAGAGGTAGAGCCTTCGTCATTGGATCAGGCCAGGCCCGAATCAATCCAAACGTGGTTACCGGTAAGTTTCCCGTAAACGACTGTTTTGCTTCTATTTTGTTTGACACCGGAGCTGAAAGGAGTTTTGTGTGGAAAAACTTTAGTAAAGTGTTAGGCTTAATCTCGACACCGTTAGGTGCTAAGTTTCTTGTTGAAACAACACATGTACTAGCGGGATGTAAGTTGAAACTGTCGGGCCATACCTTCGATATCGGCCTCATACCCTTTACACTTGGTAGTTCCGACATTGTTGTCGGCATGGATTGGCTATCCGAGAATAGAGTTGAGGTATTATGCAATGATAAAATAGTTCGTATCACTACTCCTTCTAGTGAAACCATCTCCATACAGGGCGAGAAAAATGGCATGACTACTGGCATCATCACACTCATAAAGGCGTAGAAATATTTACGAAAGTGTCATTCCGGCGATTTTAACTCATGTTATTGGGAAAGCCGCGGAGGAGAAGTGGATCGAAGACATACAGATTGTGCGGGATTTTCCGGAAGTCTTCCTGGAAGATTTTCCAGGACTCCCACCGATTCGACAAGTCGAGTTCCAAATCGACTTAACCCCCGATGCTGCACCCATTGCACGAGCCCAATACCGGCTCCCACCGGCGGAGCTTCAGGAATTTTCCACTCAATTACAAGACTAATTGGGTAAATGTTTAATCCGACCCAGCTCATCACCATGGGGAGCCCCTGTCCTATTTGTTCGAAAGAAAGACGGGACTTTCCGCATGTGCATCGACTATCGGGAGCTGAACAAGATGACGGTCAAGAACCGTTATCCCTTACCCCGAATTGATGATCTATTCGACCAGCTTCAGGGATCGAGTTACTACTCGAGATTGATCTGAGATCTGGATACCGCCAATTAAGAGTGCGCGAAGAAGATATTTCAAAGACGATATTCCGAAATCAGTACAATCACTATGAGTTTTCAGTTTTGCCCTTGGCCTTAACCAATGCACCAGCCGTATTCATGGACGTCATGAATAGAGTATGCAAGGCGTATCTCGACAAATTTTTTATTGTTTTTATTGACGATATTTTCATCTACTCCAAAAACAAATCCGACGATGAAGAACACCTAAGGTTAATCCTAGAATTACTAAAAAGGGGACAATTTTACGCTAAGCTCTCTAAATGCGAATTTTGGCTTCACGAAGTTCACTTCTTAGGACATGTGATCAATGAGAGTGGTATCCATGTTGATCCAGGCAAGGTAGAGGCCATAAAAAACTGGGAAGCACCTAAGACTCTGACTGAGGTACGGCAATTCCTAGGACTGGCTGGCTACTACTGACGTTTCATCGTGGGATTTTCAAAAATTGTTCAACCCCTCACAACACTGACACACAAGGGTACTAAATACAAGTTGGGTGACTCGCATGAATCTGCCTTCCAACTTTTGAAAACAAAGCTCTGTAGCGCGCCTATCCTAGCCCTACCCTAGGGAACAGAAAATTTTAGAGTACATTGTGATGCATCGATACAGGGTCTCGGCTGCGTGCTAATGCAACTTGAGAAAGTTATAGCCTATGCCTCTCGACAACTACGGGTGCAAGAGAAGAACTATAAGACCCATGACTTGGAACTCGGAGCTGTAGTGTTTGCCCTTAATATATGGGGACATTACTTGTACGATACCAAGTTTACCATTTACACCGACCACAAGAGTCTCCAACATATCTACGATCAAAAGTAGTTGAACATGCGACAGAGTCGTTGGGTCGAGCTACTTAAGGACTTTGATTGTGCTATCAAGTACCACTCGGGCAAGGCCAATGTATTGGATGACGCTCTTAGCATAAAGGAAACCCTTAAGCCTAGACGAGTGCGAGCATTACAACTCACGATTCATTCCAAGTTACCTGATCAGATTCGTGATGCTCAACTCGAAGCCTTGAAAGACCAAAACCTCCCATCAGAATTCATGCGGGGCATGGATTAGCAACTAGAAACCAAATCGGACGGGGTCCGATGTTCGAAAACCTTTGGAATTCCAAGTGGATGACAAGGTTTTACTGAAAGTCTCAACTTGGAAGGGTGTAGTTCGTTTTGGGAAGCGAAACAAACTCAATTCATGATACGTTGGGCCATTTCGAATAACCTAACGTATTGGTCCGGTAGCGTACCGATTGAAATTATCAGCAGAGCTCAATGGTATACATAATGTTTTTCATGTATCCAACTTGTAGAAATGCCTTTCTGACGAAACACTAGCAGTTCCTTTGGGTGAATTGCAAGTTGATGAACAGTTACGCTTTATAGAAGAACCAGTCGAAATCATGGATTGGCAAACCAAAAGAATCAAACACAACAAGATTCCCATCATTAAAGTTCGTTGGAACTCGGGACGTGGACCAGAGTTCACGTGGGAACCCAAGGATCAAATGATGAAAAAGTACCCACACCTTTTTAAAGGGTTAACCAAGCGCCGAAAACCACGAATGCTGACAAACCATCAGATAACACCGGAGGCATGAATTAAATTTCGGGACGAAATTTCTTTCAACAGGGGGTGATGTGACAAACTGAAAAAAAAATTTGCCATTTTCAGGCAGCCACCGCGACATGACACAAATTTTTGGGACGAAAATTCTTTCAACAAGGGAATGATGTGACACTCGTCAATTTCAGGTTAACCCCGTTAACCCGAACTCCGTAATTCAAACTCAAGTTCACATGAACTATGTCATTCCAATTAACGCATTCCTCATTGCATTTAATTAAGGTTTAAATTTAATGTGTCAATTATTAAACAAATAGTCATTCGGAGTTTCACCGAACCGCATACGAGTAGACTCAAAACATTGGTGAACAAACAATAATTAATCTGAACAAGTATTTGGTATAAATACGTATTATGATGTAATAATATATGTTTATATGTGACTACGTGCTTGCATGTGTAACAAGTGTGCTACATGTTATTTTGATGATTACGTACAACTCCGACAAATGATGAATAATGTTTAACAAAAGGAGAAGTACTTTATGAATTAGTATTAGAGGGACTAGTAACATTATATCATGGAGGAAATAAACTAAATTGTCTAGAATTAAGTTAACTAGATGATTAGGGTGTAAATTGTGTAACATGTTAATATATCTAAAATATTTAAACAACTTATTATCCCAACCCTAATCCCCCACCCCTTTCCCACGGCTGTCACCCCCCTCCCCTCTCCACTTTCGGCCGGACACCACACACACACACACACACACAAAAGTTGTTTTCAAGCTTATTTGAAGGATCCAAGGTGCTAACTAGGTAATTAACATTCTCTCTAGACTTTCCATTGATTTATTTGCAATATTTAATTATTTTAATCAAAACCCTAAATATCAAAATTGATTAATGGTGATGAGTTAGGGTTTATTTGTGCACTTGTTGATAAATATAAGTGAATCGATTACTAGTTATATTGTAATTGATTGTCAATTGCATGTTTGTTTGAAACTGAACTTTTATGTAAACCCTAGATATGCATGAAAAGTGAAATTGAAGAGCATTTTTTATTTAGTATGTGTCTAGTAGGGTTTATTCATGGATTATGGTAGAATAACTTATTTAGTATTGGATTTAGATGTAAACAGCATGCTGATTGGACTAAAAATACGTCTTTATGTCACTGTAAGTTGGTTTTAATGACGTAATTTAAAGTGGTTATTAATTCCCTGATGTATTATGTCGAGTCTGGTTTCCAGGGAATCTAAGTTTGTAATTTTTGGACATGTGGAAATCACTTTTTAGGAATTTATAAATTGGTTGTGCAGTTCTGATTCTGGAAGCCTTTTTATAGACTGATTTGTTAATAGCATATCACACAAACGACAAGACTAATTGAATTGATTCACCTCTGGAAGTTAATAAATTGAATTTTAAATCTAACCCAAGGTCATGCATTAATTGGATTAACCATGTAATGGGACTAGTCAAGAACGTTTTGTTGCGCCTGATAATGACTTATGTGTACCTACTATGTTAATTGAATTCTTGTGATAAAATCGTACATGCTAAATATATAATAAAACTATTTCCCAAAACCTATCTTACGTGTGTTTATGTGGTAAAATTTTGGTGGTTTATCTGCGTGTTATGAATCATGAAATAGAGTAATCTTGGCGTGCTAAATTCTGTCTCGGAAACTTAGCTGCTGAATTCTTGTTGGAATGTGAAAAGTTGATTGTTTGATCATTGTTTGAGTTGTTTTTGAAATATATGCTCTTGTAATTGATGATGTACTGAAAATATATCGTAGTGACATTAAATACCATACTTGATCACACCCGTAACTTATCACCAACGTGTTGTTGAGTTGCACTTGTTTCACAAATATAACACGAACATACCTCATGCATAACTTTGTTATGTCGAGTCTAGAGACTCACTCATGGTTCAAAACACTTAGAAATCTCATTGCAGTTTTGGAGCACTAGTGTGGATCTACTTTACGCATGCTTTTTTTCTTGGACTTCAGTAACTTCGCAAACAGTGAGTTTAACGGCCCCTTTTACCTTTTAACATTTTATTAGGGGGAGATAACATACTCAAAACACTATAGATTTATTTTACTATGTATATATATCACTTGTAAGACTAAGTGGCAAAAAACCAACTAAGTCCTTCAGAAAAAATCAAGCCGGTTAATATTGGATAATATCGGGTCAGTGTTAAGTAGTAATACTGGGTTTGACAAACCCCACACGTCTCTAAACTCGACTGTAGGTCGAGTGGGTGTAATTTTTGGCTAACACATTACCATGGTCGTGGTTGACACGGTAGCAAGGCACACGTATAATCAATCAGCTTCGGTGTCGAACACTTAGTGATACATGCTTGATAGGTTAGCTACCTATTGATATATATATATATATATATATTTGAATAACTAAATCTGGTAACTCTAAAACGCAACAATTATTTTACTTAAACCTGTGAACTCACCAACCTTGTGCTTACATTTTAGTTTGTTTATCTCAGGTAGCCAAGGCGGGCGCGTGGTTTAGGACATGCATGTAAAATTCTCATATGTTTTAGATTTCTTTTAACTTTATCATATCAACTGTTGGTTTAAGTCGTCCTTTATTGACGCAACAATTCACATTACTGTTTACGCTTCCGCATTTATTTCAGACTTGTATGTTTTGTTTGTTTTAAAAAAACTTTAGTATTGATGTTTGATATAACTAATGACTAGGAGTCAGTTCACACTCTCTAACGGTAAAAGTCCGTTAGTGGATTTTGAGGGTGTGACAAAGTTGAATTGGTGACTAGACTAGAAGTTGAAGCCAAATTCAACTTATTATCAAAAAGGGTGCATAATGAAGAATAGATAACTGCCAAACACAAGATACAAAGAGAAATAAAAGACAATAAAGAGAAGGAGAAGGACGATAGAGAAAGAAAGAGGTTGGCATATTAAGCAAGAGCTAGAGCAGAAAAGGAGAAGAAGAATGTTCTTGATGTTGATCAAGAAAAATTGCATGAAAGACTTATGACTGCAAGGGGTGCTTATGCTGACCTTGAAAAATTATTAGGAACTAAGTGAAAGAAGCTCTATGACTTGGAACTAAACAAATATAATGAGTTGAAGGCTCAAAAAAAATTGATGATTCAAAAACAATTCCCTCCTCTGCTGGTCAAACTGAATCATTACCAAAATCAAATGCATCTGAACAAGGTGGAAATGAAACGCCTTGGGAAGATGAAGAGAAAATAAATATTTTGATGCAAATTAAGTTGAAGAAGGGGATGCCTATGGGAGTTTTTGACAACATTGGAAAGTCTCAACTGAAGGAATTATTTGAAAGAGAGATGGAGTTATTCAATGAGGTGAGCTGAAAAGGCTAAATCCATGCACAAACAACCCAGTCGTCCCAAATTCATTCTTAAAAGGCCCGTGTACCATGAGCCCCAGTCACCATCAAAAGATCAGATGGACAAAGAAACTATTGACATGATTCAAACTCTATCAAAGGAAGGGGTTGATTAGCTGTCATTGATGATTAGAAGTAAAGATCATATAATCAAAATGTATGAATCAAGGAGGCCTGTAAGAATACCACAATTTGAAAGACACTCTTTAAGGGCTTCTACACCAAGGGTTCCCATTCCAAACACCAGGTCTACTTTGCATAGAGAACAACGTGCACCATCAAATGTGGACTTACCAAAGAAGACCAAGACTCTAAAGGTAATCATGAAAAGTGGCATGTTGAAGACAATTATATTCAGGGATGACTCCAGGGAATTGAACATGGAGTAACTGACAGAACTGCAGACCTGCATGTTTATGATTATCAACAAAGTGACATGTTTGCTGGTTCACAAAGGAATGACTTGTCCAAATATTTAAAAGATCAAGCAAGGGCATGATTTCCTTTGTTAAACAAGAAAAGGAAGTTGGAGTACACTGAAGTAGAGAAGAGGAAGAGACAGAAAGGCTGAGTGACATAAGGATGGCAAGCATTTCCTTTGACAAAACCAAAAAAAACTTGTAAATCCTTATGCAAATATGAAGGAATGTATCAACATGAGGAGAAGAATGAGCAGACCTAATCAGAAGTACAAAGGAATGGAAGGATTGCAAGAATAAGCGATGAAAAGAAAACTGATAGCTTCATCTTGAGAAATTATGAAGTCTTGCCCTGGCTTATAGAATATGACTATGAGTTGAAATTTCCCCATGTGGATGATCTTAATTACATTAAACAATGGGAACCTCAAGAAGACCATCCTTACCATATGAAGATATCAATGTTCCAACAATGGGCATCATTTGGGAGAATGGAGAGAATAACATAGGAAAGAAGAAGATCAAGGAGCTGAACCCGATGGTAATAAAGATTTACTTGTACTTTTTGATTATGTTTTTGACGTATTTTGTTTTAATGTGTAATGCCCTTGATGTTGAATTTAAATATGTAATCTTTTTCTTTCAAGTAATGTAATTTATTGCTTTTAAAGATTTGATGTGTATTTTTGAAACAAGTGTATGTAATCTGGATGTGTTTTGGTGCATCTGAGTTTGTTCCAATCTAGGGGAGATTGTTGGACCTAAAAGATGATCAAGGAAGATTGGAATCTTCTCAACCTCCTCAGAAATATGCTAAGTACAGAATTCGAGCAAACTAGGCACTTCGAGCAAGCTTCACACATATTCCAGAAAGGTATCTTATTCGAGTAAAGTTATCTTCTGGAATTCTTCTAAGTGTTAGGTTCGAGCACACTACACCTCATCAAGTAAGGTTGCTCTTCAATTGAGCAAGGCTTGCTTTAGAGCACACTATTGACTTATCCAAGCTTAAACCAAGTATTTTGGTGGGTGGTCGAGCAAGGATTCAATAAATAGGATCTCAAGAATGCTTGTTAGAAGTTAAAGGAATTATTATAAGTACTTCTACAAGCAAAGTTCAACCTTGAGCAAGCTACAGTACCCGAGCATACTATGTTTTATGAAATAAGTCTTAGAACAAAAGGATGAGGGGATCAAGATGAACAATTTTGCTCGTGGGATATTCCAGAACAAAGTTGAGTTATATCATAAAGATTAAAGTCCGATTGACAAATATTTTCTTATGAAAATATTCTAATTAAAAGCGTGTCACACCCCGCCTTGGCGGAATCACGAGGGGTGACGAATGTGGTTGTCAAAGCATATGATTATTGCAAACACAAACACACAAATTGGATACATAGTTAAAATTCAGAGTATACATCCCAAAATCAACGTTTAAGTGTCAAAACATTTATTAAAAGACATTGTTTATGAGATTTTGCCTATATGACCCAAGGCATGGGTTATACAAGTAAAATCCTCCAATATGTGTATCCAACACTTGTGAGCATGATATCCTACGACGCTTTCCACTTGAGTGATTGTGCTTTAAGTACCTAAAAAACATACTTTGAAATGTCAACGTAATGTTGGTGAGTTCACAAGTTTTAGCGTTTATAAGTTTGTAAGACCTCTTAGTATGAAAATGCTTCCACTTATACGATAAGCAAAAACAAGTAACGATTGACCTATCGTAAGCTAGCAAAGAATACGATAAATATGAAATACATGAGGCATAACTAAACCAGGACACAGGTGTTTCACCCCTCACTCGTACCTCACGAGCAACGAGTAGACACTATGCAATCATTCGACCATACGGATCGGCAGTTACAGCGACTAACCATGATTGGGGGTGTCAAACCCAATAGTTATAAATAAACGATATGGGGACTTTATGGATCCAAACGATAACTCATGTAAATATAAAGGTCGGATCTTGTTCCTCATTAATGTATAAAATAGAGTATTTGTATGTTTTTCCCCAAGTTTATAAAAGTTTAAAACTAAAGGGGCCATGAAACTCACCTTTGAGTTTTTGCGCGTTATAGTTAGCGAATATCGAAAACAAGTGTGAGACTTCTCCTAACCGCGACCTAACCAGTGATTGTTACTTAGAATCCCAAAGTACAATATCAACATACAAGTTGATCTTGTATAAAGTCCACCCAACATGTTAGACTCGATGGTGTATGTGTGTATTGTTGATGTATATCCCGATGAACCGTTGGTGATTTGTTTATGTGGTTTATCGCACATTTAAGTTTTGGATAAATATACAAACGTAATATATGCTATTCACGTTATTATTAGTCCCTAAGTTCTCGTGTATGCTTCATATTGTGTTTAGATGACTTAGAATTAGTATTCATTATTTTATGTGTTCACAGATTCTATAATATTTTGGGGTATGAAGTTACCGTATTTTCTGGTATCAAACGACCTTCTTTTGACTTGAAAGTTTTATCAAATAATCTCACATGTATTAGGTTTTGAAATAACTATTAACCATATTTTTTAGAAGTGTTTAAGATGTCCAAACACATTTATTAGTACACAAGGGTCGTACAACGAATATTATTGATAGTTTGTGGAAAAACCTTTATTTGACTGACCTAAACCTATTTTCATGAAACGTGTGAGTACAAAATTTAAACCTAAGACATAAAGGTATCTTTTGAAAAGGAATCATGTCATTTGGTCTTAATATGACTGAATTATGGGTTCTTGAGTAAGGGTCAAATATGTTAACAAACTGACAGTTTTGACATGTATTTTTGTAAAGTCTGTTTCGGGTATCAAAACTCATCCATATCGCGTTAAACCGGTTGGGTTGGAAACTAGACTCTTAGTAGTATATTTTAGACTCAAGAATCATGATTTTTGGTTAAATATTGACTGAGATATGACCTCGTGAATCCAAGTTCTAAAAATTGCCAACAACTTGTCTATCTCTAGTTGTACTTGGGAGAAATTTTTACACATTTCCTTGGTGTGTAACCACTTTATCATATGGTTAATGATTTATAATCTTTGTTTAACATTATGTTTAAAATAATATTGGCCTTGTTCCAGATCCTTAACAACTTTTATGTGGTGATTACGAGTCTCGGGTTCTTGGTTTTGTTTTTGTCCATAGTTCTCGATTTTCTTATACATGTTTCTTTGTAGATCTTCGTTTTACCCTTGTTCCTTGGTTAGTCCTTGTTATTATAAATTTGTTTACACACCATTAATAACATAAGTTGGTTATTTTCTCATATTTAAAAATAAGATGAACACACCACTTTTGTTAGTTCAAAACAAGTCACGCTTAGATCTTTAGTAGTATTTTATGGTTTACCAAAAATGTTACTCTTTTACTAACAAATCGTATGAAAGACCTTTATTAAATATATCTACTATATAAACATTTTAATATGCCATGATTTAGAGAAGATGTTTGTTTAGAGAAAATAAGGTCTTAGTTACTAGTTTGTGTTCATTCATATTTTAGTCCAATACTTTGGGTGGTTCATTATACAAGCTTTCAAGACTTGTATATATAATAATAAAAGAATAAAGAATTATAGTGTAGAAGCTCACTTAGGTAAAGGATTAAGGAGAAAATAAAAATAATAAGAAGAAATCTTGAGCTCCTAGCACCACTCTAGCTTCCTTTTACTTGAATCATCATCTCTAACACTTCTAGGCTTGAGGTTCTTGCAGATATAGACTAGTTTCTTGAAAGATGCTTGCATAAAAGGTGATAATGAATGTGGGTAGGATGATGGTGTTTGGGATCGGTTCCAAGGGAAGTGAGAGAGATATTGTGTTACTTCCAATTGTAAGATTGTGTTAGATATATTGAAGAAGTGTTGCACTAATAGGAACATGTCTCCTAACAACTTTTATGGGAAAATGGAAAGTGAAAGCAAGGCAGGGGGTCCCCTTTTGATGTGTTATTCCAGGGGCATGGGGTGGGGGCTTGGGAATTAGTTTTGTTTCATTATAAGTGTGGTTTAGTTCTAGTTAGAGTAGTATATAAAATCACATGTTTATTTAGTCAACTTGATGAAGCAATGTGTTAACTACACACAAAAAAAGTATGACAGGTGGGGTGTCTCCATGTGGTTCGGCCAAGATATTGTCTAGCATATGGTTTATATATATATATATATATATATATATATTATCAACTTCTTAATATACTATTAATATATGCATAATATTTAGCTCACAAACAATTATTCGGTTTATGGTGTTATCGTATCTTATTCATCTAGGATTAGAATTGTTTGTTTACATGTACTAGTAGTTTAATAATACTCGTATGTTATATCTACACCCTCGTTTAAACATGATAATTTAATACAAAGTCTTGTCTTAAAATTATATCATCATGAGTCTTCAAGTTCTTGTATTTGAGTCTACAATATAAGGCTTATATGTTGGACTATTGCACACTGCTTTGGTTTTTAAAAATTGGTACCGATGTTCGGGTTTGTCGGGTTAACTTGCCTATGTGTAGTAGTAATTTCTAAAATTTCACAACGTATGATAAACGTATGTACGGTTCACTTGACTTTATATGACTTAGTTAATGCAATTTAAGACAAATTGAAACTCATAATGTGTAAGTGCGTTTAGGCATGTACGGATATTGACCTGAAAATTGGCGGTTGTCACATTCTCACCACGATAAAAGAATTTCGTCCCGAAATTCGCTTCATGTCATCCTTAAGTAGCGACTTTTCGAACAAAGACGGGTACTTTTTTTTCATTTGATCTTCACGTTCCCAAGTGAAATCGGGACCGCGTTTTGAGTTCCATCGTACTTTAACCAGCTTAATACGATTACGCCTAAGTTTCTGAATTTTACAATCTTCAATGCTTACAGATTCTTCGACAAAATGAAGTTTGTGGTCAATCCTGACCTCGTCGGGTGGTATGATAAGTGTTTCATCGGCTAAACGCTTTTTCAGATTAGACACGTGAAAAGTTTCGTGAATATCACTAAGTTATTGCAGCAATTTTAATTTATAAGCAACGGGACCAATTTTGTCTAAAATTTCAAATGGTCCAATATACCTAGGATTGAGCTTTCCACGCTTGCCAAACCTAGCAACACCTTTCCAAGGCGATACTTTAAGAAGAACTTTATCACCTACGTCGAATTCTAACGGTTTACGTCTATTATCGGCATAACTTTTCTGACGATCCCTTGCAGCTTTAATACGATCTCTGATTTGAAATATTCTACCAGTTGTTTCTTGAATGATCTCGGGATCAGTGATGTATTTCTTGCCAAACTCTGCCCAACAAAGTGGCGATCGACACTTTCTACCATAAAGTGCCTCAAAAGGTGCAGCCTTAATGCTAGTGTGATAGCTGTTATTATAAGAGAATTCAGCTAGTGGTAGATGATTATCCCAATTACCACCAAAGTCCATCACACAAGCACGTAGCATATCTTCCAAGGTTTGTATGGTTCTTTCACTCTGACCATCTGTTTGTGGGTGATAGGCTGTACTCATATCCAATCGTGTACCCAACGCTTTTAGTAACGACTTCCAAAACGTTGAGGTGAAACAACTGTCTCTATCAGAGATGATGGAAGTTGGTACACCATGGTTTGACACAACTTCTTTGATGTAGATTCTCACGATTTTCTCTGTCTTGTCAGTTTCTTGAATCCGAAGAAAATGAGCAGATTTTGTCAAGTAGTCGACTATTACCCAAATGGTGTCATGATTGTTTCTTGTCTTAGGTAGTTTTGTAATGAAATCCATAGAGATCTGCTCCCATTTCCACTGCGGCGGTATTTCTGGCTGTTGAAGGAGTCCAGACGGTTTCTAATATTCAGCCTTGACCTTCGAGCATGTTAGGCATTTACCAACGTAGATGGCAATATCACCTTTCATGTTAGGCCACCAATAAAACTCCTTGAGGTCCTTGTACATCTTGTCAGAACCAGGATGAATTGATTATTTAGACTTGTGAGCCTCGTTTAAGACTAGCTCACGTAACCCTCCAGTGTGTGGTACCCAAATTCTGTTCGGATAGTAGAGTTTCATCGGATTTGGGTTCCAGTTGCCTATCCATCCCTCGAAGGTTTTCACCTTTAAGGTTTAGGGCTTTTAGCGCTTCTTGTTGTGCATTACAAATTTGAGTGGTGAGGCTCGTATGTATGGTCATTCCCAATGCACGAACTCGAAGTGTCTTAACTCTTTCTTTGCGGCTCAAGGCATCAGCCACGATGTTTTCCATACCCGGATGATAACGAATCTCACAATTGTAATCATTAAGCAATTCAACCCAACGACATTGTCGCATGTTTAATTCTTTTTGATCAAATATGTGCTGCAAGCTTTTGTGATCCGTAAATACAGTACACCTTGTACCATAGAGATAGTGTCGCCAAATCTTGAGTGCAAATACGACGGCTCCTAATTCAAAATCATGAGTTATGTAATTTTTCTCGTGCACCTTTAATTGTATCGAGGCATAGGTGATCACTTTATCTTTTTTGCATCAACACGCATCCCAAGACTTGATGAGACGCATCACAGAAGACGACAAAATTATTAGTACCTTCGGGAAGAGATAAAATCGGCGCGCTGCACAATTTTTGTTTTAGTAGTTGAAAAGCTGACTCTTGTTTTTCTCCTCAATCGTATTTATTATCCGTTTGTGTCAAAGCAGTTAATGCTTGGGCTATCTTGGAAAAAATTTCAATGAATCGACGGTAGTACCCAGCTAATCCTAAAAACTGGCGCACCTCGGTTGTTATCTTTGGTGCTTCCCAGTTTTTAATTGCCTCGATCTTGGCAGGATCCATGTGTATGCCATTCTCATTGATTACGTGTCCGAGAAATTGGACTTTTCGGATCCAGAATTCACACTTTGAGAACTTGGCGTACAACTTTTCGTTTTTGAGTAGTTCTAGGATTAGTTTCAAATGTTGTTCATGTTCCTCCTTAGTTTGTGAATATATGAGGATGACATCGATGAACACAATCAAAAACTTGTCTAAATAAGGTTTCAAACCCTATTCTTGAGATCCATGAAAACAGCAGGCGCATTTGTTAAGCCAAAGGGCATGACTAAGAATTCATAATCGCCGTAACGAGTTCGGAATGCACTCTTGGGAATGTCTTCCTCTTGAATCCTCAAATGATGGTATCCAGACCGTAGGTCGATCTTTGAGTAGAAGCTAGAACCTTTTAGTTGATCAAATAAGTCATCAATTCTAGGAAGTGGATACCAGTTCTTAATCGTGAGTTTATTTAATTCCCGATAATCGATACACATCCTAAAAGTTCCATCTTTTTTCTTCATGAACAAGATCGAAGCTCCGCACGGTGAGAAACTCGGTATTATAAAACCCTTATCTAATAATTCTTGCAATTGGTTGGATAGTTATTGTAACTCTGATGGTGCTAATCGATATGGAGATCGAGCGATTGTGCGGCTCCCGGCACCAAATCAATTCGGAACTCAACTTGTCTTGGCGGTGGTAACCCTGGCAAGTCTTCGGGGAAGACCTCAGGGTAATCCCTAACGATAGGTATGTCTTCAATTCTTCGCTCCTTGGGTTCCCTATCTACAACATGTGCTAAAAATGCATGGTATCCTTTGCGTAAAAACTTTCGGGCCTTCATGCAGTTTATCAATTGTAACTCGTTGCCACTCTTCTCGCCATGAATCAAGTGGGATGCGTATTGTCTTCCCGAAACTGACAATCTCCGCATGGTTATTTGATAACCAATCCATGCTAACGACGATATCAAAACTTCAGAGTTCTAAGGGTAATAAGTCTATGCTAAACGAATGACCTTCAAAAAGTAAATTACACCCTTGGAAAACCTCATCGCTTTCAATTATCTTACCATCAACTAATTCAATTGTATAGTTGGTTTAATTTTCGTGCCTTAATATTAAGCAAAGATTTAAAATCTTTTTGACACAAAACTCAAATCGTTCCATCTTTTTTCTTCATGAACAAGACTGAAGCTCCCCACGGTGAGAAACTCGGTATTATAAAACCCTTATCTAATAATTCTTGCAATTGGTTGGATAGTTATTGTAACTCTGATGGTGCTAATCGATATGGAGATCGAGCGATTGTGCGGCTCCAGGCACCAAATCAATTCGGAACTTAACTTGTCTTGGCGGTGGTAACCCTGGCAAGTCTTCGGGAAAGACCTCAGGGTAATCCCTAACGATAGGTATGTCTTCAATTCTTCGCTCCTTGGGTTCCCTATCTACAACATGTGCTAAAAATGCATGGTATCCTTTGCGTAAAAACATTCGGGCCTTCATGCAGTTTATCAATTGTAACTCGTTGCCACTCTTCTCGCCATGAATCAAGAGGGTCTCTCCATTTGCGAGTGGGATGCGTATTATCTTCCCGAAACTCACAATCTCCGCATGGTTCTTTGTTAACCAATCCATGCTAACGACGATATCAAAACTTCAGGGTTCTACGGGTAACAAGTCTATGCTAAACGAATGACCTTCAAAAAGTAAATTACACCCTTGGAAAACCTCATCGCTTTCAATTAGCTAACCATCAGCTAATTCAATTGTATAGTTGGTTTAATTTTCGTGCATTAATATTAAGCAAAGATTTAAAATCTTTTGACACGAAACTCTAATCGGCACCTATGTCGAATAATATAGAGGCATAGTGATTGTATACTAGGAACGTACCCGTGACAGTATTAGGGTCTTGGCGAGCGTCACCAGCTCCTATCACAAATGCCCTACCACGAGCTTGGTTGTTATTTTTCAGCTTTGGGCACTCTTTTTTGAAGTGCTTAGGGTCTCCACATTCATAACATCCTTGTTTGACCCTATCAACATTCTTATCTGCAGTGACATTGATCCTACAAGTTGTAGCTTGATGACCGAACTCCTTGCACATCTAACATTGTGTGCACCTCCCCACGTGATGGTAAGGCCACCGGCAACACTTAGGTAGGGTACCGCCATAAGCCCTTGGTTCCACAACATTAGTGGCAAAAGCCTTGACAGTTTCTTGTTTCCTATGATTCGGTTTCTTAGACCTGTTGCTCATTTTACCAAAATTCTTCCTCTTTTCACCAGATTTGTTATCATACTCCTTTTTACCATAAATTCCATCACGGATGGCGTCATCTCTTATCTTGTTAGCTAGGGTGATGGCACTCTTCGTGGTTGTAGGATTTGATGAAGTCACCATACCACGAATTTGAGGTGCGAGACCCCAGAGGTAGCGTTCAATCTTCTTGATTTCAGGAGTGACCATGTGGGGCACAGTAGTTGAAAGTTCATTGAAGCGATCATTGTACCCAACTAGATCATAACCAATCATTGTCAAACTCCAGAGCTCGGCTTCCAACTTTTGGAGCTCATTTCGGGGGCAGTACTCCTCGAGCATCATGGTTTTTAGTTGTTCCCACGAAAACTGGTATGCCACATCTAATCCGAGAGTTTTAACTTGAGTGTTCCACCATACGAGCGCTTTGTCTTCAAGAGTGTAGGTGGTATATATAACCATGTCGGCGTCAGGGCCGTTGCTAATCTTTAGAACTGACTCGGTTTTCTCAATCCATCTTAGCAATCCAAATGCACCCTCAGTGCCGCGAAAGGTTCGAGGGTGGCAAGGCAAAAAGGTCTTATAGGAATACCCTTTGTTATTGCTTCCAGTATCTGCGTTACCAAGGCTAACAGTTTAGTCAAGTTGCAATCATGATCAGTTAAATCTCTCACTTAACGCTTGAGTTTTCTGTTTTACTTTACCTTCAGGCCCACCACTGGTAGTGAGACTTCCTGAACCTCCGCCATTAGATGCGCGGTTCGCCTCGAGTTGTGCAATAACCGTAGCCACCCGCTGAGCAACATGCTGTTCAATGTCCTCGTGGCTCATAGGGTTGTTTTCCCTAGTGTTTTGTCGTGTTACATTCTTTCAAGGAGGCATGTTTTCTTTCTAATCACAAAAGATAAAAAGAATATGACATACATATAATGGTAATGTCAACACATATGCAAAAGAATATAATCAAACACAACAATCATCTAATCATAAACCATAGCATACATAGTCAATCCAACAAAGTACATCGTTTCCAAAATAGGATACATGATAGGTGGGTTCATATGACCATATCAGTACTAAGTTTTAAGCTACATAAAATCTTACGGGCACAACCCGCCCGTACTAGGTTTACTGATAAAAACGGGAATACATGTAGAAAAGAACAGCAAGCCCTGCAACCGCTGCACTGATCCTGGCTACTAGCTCAGTCCTCATAGTAAGCTCCTTAGTAGTCGCGATCATATGACGAAGCACATGGACAAACTGCTCGTTAAAATCCCCTTGACTCTCCAACCTCCTCACACGATCCCCCATAGCACTTAACCTGCGGTACTAGTATGTTTGCTCCCTTGGAGCTAATGGAGGAGGGGTAAGACTGCCAAAACGCACTTGTCGTCGGGGTCGGTAAGTTGGCTCATGGGCATAGTCATCAGAGACGATAGGGGCATCAGGGAAAAATGGGGCGGCAGGGGCATCCGGGTGAACTGGTAAAACAGGGTCAATAGGGATATCAGGGACAATCGGGTCATCAAAGGCATCTGGGGCATCGACATGCTCATCATCCTCGGAGGGCTCCGCCTCATCCTCAGTCATGGGGTGGGGCTCGGGCTGCTCGGAGGACAAGTAATGCTCAGAGGGATCAGTGGTAGAGTGATACTCAGTCGACTCATCCTTGGAATCCGTGATCTCAATCGGGTGACAGCTAGAAGACATGCTGCGGCAACAATATCCGTACAAAATTATGAAGGTATGATGCATGCGACTATACACATAAGTAAGTATGCACGAGTAGATGTAAAAACATTTCATGGTAATCTACATGCAACATGTGTGTAACGACTAAGCACAAGTAGCGAAAAACAATTTCGAAAGGATACTTGATTTTTTTTTCTTTTTAAAAATGCTTTAAAAAGCCCCGTATTTACGAAAACATTTTTGAAGAGTCATTTTGTTATAGACTAGTTTCATTTAGACTCCTAGTTCCCTATAACCAATGGCTCTGATACCAATCTGTCACACCCCGCCTTGGCAGAATCACGAGGGGTGACGAATGTTATTGTCAAAGCATATGATTATTGCAAAAACAAACACACAAATTGGATACATAGTTAAAATTTAGATTTTACATCCCAAAATCAACGTTTAAGTCTCAAAACATTTATTAAAAGACATTGTTTCTAAGATGTTGCCCATATGACCCAAGGCATAGGTTATACAAGTAAAATCCTCCAAAATGTGTATCCAACACTTGTGTGCATGATATCCTACGACGCTTTCTACTTGAGTGATTGTGCTTCAAGTACCTAAAAAACATACTTTGAAATGTCAACGTAATGTTGGTGAGTTCACAGGTTTTAGCGTTTACAAGTTTGTAAGACCTCTTAGTATGAAAATGCTTCCACGTATACGATAAGCAAAAACAAGTAACGATTGACCTATCGTAAACTAGCAAAGAATACGTTAAATATGAACTACATGAGGCATAACCAAACCAAGACACAGGTGTTTCACCCCTCACTCGTACCTCACGAGCAACAAGTAGACACTATGCAATCATTCGACCACACGGATCGGCAGTTAGAGCAACTAACCATGATTGGGGTTGTCAAGCCCAGTAGTACCATTCACAGAATCTCTGGCTAATACATAGCTAATGGTTATAAATAAACGATATGGGGACTTTCTGGATCCAAACGATAACTCGTGTAAACATAAAGGTCGGATCTTGTTCCTCATTAACGTATAAAAACGAGTATTCGAATGTTTTTCTCCAAGTTTATAAAAGTTTAAAACTAAAGGGGCCGTGAAACTCACCTTTGAGTTTTTGCGCGAAATAGTTAGCGAATATCGAAAACAAGCGTGAGACTTCTCCTAACCATGACCTAATCAGTTAGGGTTACTTAGAATCCCATAGTACAATATCAACATACAAGTTGATCTTGTATAAAGTCCACCCAATATGTTAGACTCGATGGTGTATGTTAGTATTTAAGATGTATATCCCGATGAACCGTTGGTGATTTGTTTATGTGGTTTATCATACATTTATGTTTTGGATAAATATATATATGGTAATATATAATATTCACGTTATTATTAGTCCCTAAGTGCTCGTGTATACTTCATATTGGGTTTAGATGATTTAGAATTAGTATTCATCATTTTATGTGTTCACAGATTCTTCACAGATTCTATATTATTTTGGGGTACGAAGTTACCATATTTTCTGGTATCAAACGACCTTTTTTTGACTTGAAATTTTTATCACATAATCTCACATTTATTAGGTTTCCAAATAACTATTATCCATAATTTTTGGAGCTGTTTAAGATGTCCAAACACATTTATTAGTACACAAGGCTTGTACAGCGAATATTATTGATAGTTTATGGAAAAACCTTTATTTGACTGACCTAAACCTATTTTCATGAACTTTAAAAGTAAGACACAAAGGTAACGTTTTCAAAAGGAATCATGTCATTTGGACTAAATATGACTGAGTTATGGGTTTTTGAGTAAGAGTCAAATCTGTTAAAAAACTGACAGTTTTGACACGTATTTTTGTGAAGTTCGTTTCGGGTATCAAAACTCGTCCAAATCGCATTAAACCGGTTGGGTTGGAAACTAGATTCTTATTAGTATATTTTAAACTCAATAAGCATGATTTTTTGTTAAGTATTGACTGAGATATGACCTCGTGAATCTAAGTTCTAAAAACTGCCAACAACCTGTCTATCTCTAGTTGTACTTGTGAGACATTTTTACACATTTCCTAGGTGTGTAACCACTTTATCCTATGGTTAATGATTTATAATCTTTGTTAAACATTATGTTTAAAATAATATTGGCCTTTTGTTCCAGATCCTTAACAACTTTTATGTGGTGATTACGAGTCTCGGGTTCTTGGTTTTATTTTTGTCCATAGTTCTCGATTTTCTTATACATGTTTTTTTGTAGATCTTGGTTTTACCCTTGTTCCTTGGTTAGTCCTTGTTATTATAAATTTTTTTACAAACCATAAATAACATAAGTTGGTTATTTTCTCATATTTAAAAATAAGATGAACACAACACTTTTGTTAGTTCAAAACAAGTCACGCTTAGATCTTTAGTAGTATTTTATGGTTTACCAAAAATGTTACTCTTTTACTAACAAATCGTATGAAAGACTTTTATTAAATATATCTACTATATAAACATTTTAATATGCCATGATTTAGAGAAGATGTTTGTTTAGAGAAAATAAGGTTTTAGTTACTAGTTTGTGTTCATTCATATTTTAGTCCAATACTTTGGGTGGTTCATTATACAAGCTTTCAAGACTTGTATATATAATAATAAAAGAATAAAGAATTATAGTGTAGAGGCTCACTTAGGTAAAGGATTAAGGAGAAAATAAAAATAATAAGAAGAAATCTTGAGCTCCTAGCACCACTCTAGCTTCCTTTTACTTGAATCATCATCTCTAACACTTCTAGGCTTGAGGTTCTTGCAGATATAAACTAGTTTCTTGAAAGATGCTTGCATAAAAGGTGATAATGAATGTGGGTAGGATGATGGTGTTTGGGATCGGTTCCAAGGGAAGGGAGAGAGATATTGTGTTACTTCCAATTGTAAGATTGTGTTAGATATATTGAAGAAGTGTTGCACTAATAGGAACATGTCTCCTAACAACTTTTATGGGAAAATGGAAAGTGAAAGCAAGGCAGGGGGTCCCCTTTTGATGTGTTATTCCAGGGGAATGGGGTGGGGGCTTGGGAATTAGTTTTGTTTCATTATAAGTGTGGTTTAGTTCTAGTTAGAGTAGTTTATAAAATCACATGTTTATTTAGTCAACTTGATGAAGCAATGTGTTAACTACACACAAAAAAAGTATGAAAGGTGGGGTGTCTCCATGTGGTTCGGCCAAGATATTGTCTAGCATAAGGTTTATATATATATATATATATATATATATATATATATTATCAACTTCTTAATATGCTATTAATATATGCATAATATTTAGTACACAAATAATTATTCGATTTATGGTGTTACCGTATCTTATTTATCTAGGATTAGAATTGTTAGTTTACATGTACTAGTAGTTTAATAATACTCGTATGTTATATCTACACCCTCGTTTAAACATGATAATTTAATACAAAGTCTTGTCTTAAAATTATATCATCATGATTCTTTAAGTTCTTGTATTTCAGTCTACAATATAAGGCTTATATGTTGGACTATTGCACACTTCTTTGGTTTATAAAAATTGGTACCGATGTTCGGGTTTGTCGGGTTAACTTGCATATGTGTAGTAGTACTTTCTAAAATTTCACAACGTATGACAACTGTATTTATGGATTCACTAGACTTTATTTGACTTAGTTAATGCAATTTAAGACAAAAAGAAACTCATAAAATGTAAGTGCGTTTAGGCATGTACGGATATTGACCTGAAAATTGGTGGTTGTCACAAAGCGTACTCGAATGAATGTTCAAGCATACTCAAGGATTACAAGTTTTGCTCGAGAAAGACAAAAGATTACTCGAAGAGCTACTTGACACTTGTAGTAATTTAGAATATGTTTTATCAATGATTAGGGTTTCTAGAAGGTGTCAGGTGTGGCTATAAAAGGGAATATTAGGTCACATTTATGACATCGGCTGGTTACACACTTTTCTAAGCATACATAATATTTGTACGGAAAAGAAGCCGCACCTGACATTCTACCTGAAACCCTAAAAGAAATTTACTTTTGTATTTCACTGAATATTATGAATGGAAATCTTTCGAGGTTATAGTGTGTTTGTCAACTTTGTGTTATTAAGAAACATCCTGATTGTTATTGATTCCGCCAGATTTAATCTAGTGGTTTTCACATAGTTATTTTGTAATCCTTCTTGTCCATTGTGTGTGTGGGTTATGATTTTATAAATATTAATCCTTTTATATTTCATAGAAACATCCAAACGATTTACAATGAAGTCGCAGGTAAGCGGGCAACAAGCTGTGCCGCAACCCCCTTTTGGATAGCAAACCCAATCCGACTAAAAACAAAGTTTTGATTCTTATGGGCTGATACGTTACTATACACAACTTTCTGAACCCTATTCAAAAGGTCCACGGCATCCGGAGCTAAGAAACCAAAAGTGTCAAAGGCGAAGGGGATAAACACGTGTTGATTCTCCAAACAACCTCTCTCGTGTTTAGCAACCTTGCCCGATGCCGCCTTCAATGCTACAAATTCAGTGTCCCTAATCCCAACAAGAGGGGACACTCCTGTGAGGTCGACACAAGCGTGTTTCCCCCCTACCCACCCAAAAACAAGTATATCGGCCGGTCGTAATGTAGATCTTCCTTCTTGAGGATCCGTAAGAAAGTTTACGGGGGCTTCCTTTTTAGCCAAAATTCCGGCTCGTTTAAGAACATCGCATAGAACATCCCTCACCAAATCATGCCTGTACGTAAACCCAGGCAACTCATTGCAGTGAACCGCATGCTTGCCAAAAGAATCCAAACAAACCTTACGGCAAACCGGGCACGGCTCATCTACCGGAAACAAATGGATCATTAACCGATACTTCAGGATGGCCCGGTAATCCAAAGCCGACATATGTTGGCCCAATCCTTCAATAGGGAGAACACTTAAGAAATCTTGAGCCCGAGGAGCCCGAAGACACTCAAACACCGGTTTCTGACGAGGGGATAAATCAAACTTCATTTCCAAACTCTTGATGATTCCACTATAAAGGGCACTCGCCAAAGCATGTTGGGCTTTAGGGGGGGCGGTGTCTTTATTAGAGAAACCGCTAATGTCAAAATCGGGAAGTGAAATGTGCAACCGATCTATCTCACTCCCATAATCGGAGTCAAACCCATCAATACCACAACCTCGAAGAATGTGGTCTTGTAATTCCCAAGATTGCGCCGTCGAGGCCACAAAGGCATAAGTAGAAACGTCTGAAGCTGAACATAAACCCAAACCTCCAAAATGAGTCGGAAGTGATGCCAACCTCCATTGAAAATATCCAAAGAAGGGACCACCACAAACCACGATGTCCTCAATCGCCCCCGAAGGCCATTGTCAAACACAGAAACTGCTTCCCCTGCATACACAGGTTGGCATGTTCTGAGACCAAACAACTTTCCAACTCCCATACATGAGCGGAGCAAAAGGAGCTCGCATTGAGGGTCCCGCAAATGCGCGAGATAGCTCATCAACTCCACAGCTCGCGTAGCCCTTTTCATAGCAAGTTCACTGATGAACCCGGCATCCCGGCTAACGGCTCCCCCGAGGAGTTTCACACCTAGCACCGGTCTTCCAATCTCATAGGGAAACACCCCCTCCTACACCTTAACTCCATTGCACGATGGCCAAAATACTTCAGTTTTCTTAATATTAAGTTCAAGGCCCAGGCGGCGACCCTCCGACCTGATAATATCTAAAGCTTTGGCAACCTCTTTAGAGTCCCCAATAATTGTATCATCATCTAGGTACCAAACATGAAAGAGAAGCTTACAGGAAGTCTAGACTAGATGAATAAGTGGGTGCAGAAGTAAGGCGAATAGAAGAGGTCCCAAAGGGTCCCCCTGCTGAACCCCAGTGGTGGACCAAATGTGGTCATCCCCCACATATAGCCTGGCCGGTTGCCCATATAAAAAGTTCACCCATAAGGAAATAGATGGACATCGGGCCCGAACCTCATTCAGAAGGACAGTCCTATCCACCAAGTTGAAGGCATTAGAAAAATCAATAGTAAGCATAGCCAATGACCCATCAGGATGGAACTTACTTAAAAACCTGTTCGCGCTATGAAGAACGGCCTCTAAACCACTAGGGACTCCCACCCCAAACTGAAAGTCGCACAAGTATTTAGTAATGTCTTTCCCAACACCCCTCATAGCCACCTTAGAGATCAATCTTCTTCAAATGGCACCTACGGCAATGGGTCTAATCCCATTGTCCAGTTTGAGCAACGGTGTGAGAGGAGCCGACGCAATGAACTCTGCCAAAACCCTTGGGCATCTCCCCCCCCCCCCAAACATAAATTAACCATCGCAGTAGTAGCCTTTAGTAACCCAACAGCGATCGGCGACCCCTCTCCACAAAATGCATCCAAAATATGTTGTGCCCTCAATCCATCTCGTCCGCATGACGTCCCTTTAGGGAAGGATTTAATGCATCCAAGCACACAATCCTCATCAACAACAAGAGGAGGCTCAGAAAGCAATGAAGCAGGCATAACCGGCGGGGGCAAATTGGGATGCTTAGCCACTAACGCTTTCAAAGTATCATTGCCGAAAGGTGCAACCCCTGAAATGCATAATACTTTAATGGCGGCAGTAAAATGCCCGTCCGCCACTTTTCGTAAACATTGTTTCACATTGGCGCATACCGCAACATCAACGTGCTTAGCGAGAGGCTCCCCATGACTCGAGTTCACCCCTATAGGTGTGGCAAAAAGGGATAAAATAAGCGCATCAAAACCATCCGTAGCACCCCAACATACTAGTGCTTGTTGAATACTCTGACATTTCAAAGACTTTCTATTACCGGACCTGCGCTCCTGACGTTTAGAAGGTCTGAAAACACGCAGCGTGCACCGCGGTAACAAGAAAAGTTTCACCCATGCCTCAACAGAGTCTGGCATAGCAACCACCTTACCCAGAGCCGCAGTTAACGCTTGAGCAAATGCCATACGACAACTATGAGGGATGCTCTTATCAGTTGTGATAGGAAGAGAGAAGACGCGGTCAAGGAGAACCTCATCCACCACTATCCCTCCCAAGGGAGAAACATCCCTCATAACATGTGGTTTATCAATCCCCACAATAAACTCCTCCATAGCTCCCACACCCTCGTTGTACTTGGTGTCTCCATCAGCATGATGACACGTCCGTTTAAGAGCATTTGGACGCATACACACCCCACATAGCCACTGGTCTGAGGCCTTAAAAGCCTCCCCAACCGAAATAAATAATTCACAATCCATGGAAATGGCGTCCCGTAGGATTCCTTTCCGCTCATCCGACGACAGATGAAGTCGTTTGATATGCGCCATTAACCGAGAGATCCCCCTTGACCCCTCCCGTCCATCCGGGCAACAATGGAACCCCCTAAAAGGACATGGCCAAACACCCACCGAACCCACACTATTTTCTAGGGTCTTAGACATAGCACCCTCATCAATTAATCCACCACGAGAAATGATGTCGAACCGACAACCATGTCCACCTCCCGTGCCCACCTCCCCCGATGGGGCTCCTTTGACAATCCGAGCCCTTTTCATAACCCCTCACAAAAAAAAGGCCAACAAACAAACTCGAGCTGAGTTTTGGGAGTAAAAACCCGAACTAAGAGGAGAAAGGAGAGCAACCGCCAGTTGCTCTCCCCTCCGTAAACCCAAAAAACCGATTAACTCATTGAGACATTTTATCGAACACCTGGCGGGCAGACCCAAAACCGAGGATTAAAGGAAAAATTGAAATAGCAGTAGGGGTGTGGTGAGGAAATGACGATGATATGACGAGGAGATGATGCTGGTTACTGATGTGTGACGACAGGTTGTTCTTTAGGCGAAGGTGTAGCAACGGTGGTAGAATAGAATATAAAGATCTATAAATTGGTCATTACCGTATAAATTGAACTAAGCCATATACGGATAGCATCAAGTTCCAAGAGCCTGGTATGATGAGTTGTCAAACCATCTTCTTGCAAATGGTTTCGATAGGGGAGCCATTTACAAGACCTAAATCTAAAAGTAGAAAGGAAAAGATTTACTTATATTTCAAGTATATGTTGATGTCATTATCTTTTATTTTACCAATGAAAACATGTGTAAGGAGTTTGAAGGTGTTATGATGTCAAAGTACAGCATGAGCTCAATGGGAGAGATGAATTTCTTCATTGGATTGCAAGTTCAGCAGAAAATGGATGGAATATTCATTAATCAATCCAAATATGTTCAAGACATCTTGACCAAGTTCAAATGTCATGATGTGAACACAACTTCAACACCTATGGACACACATGAGAAGATGATTCCAGATGAAAAAGGGGAGCCTGCAGACCAACATGAATATAGAGCCTGGATTGGACCATTGATGTTCCTAACTGCCTCAATATATGATATTATGTTTGCTGTGTGTGCTTGTGCAATATTCCAAGCTAATCCCAAGGTTTCTCATATATTTGCTCTTAAAAGGATCTTCAGATATCTGAAGGGAAAGCTAGACTTGGGTATTTGGTATCCAAAGAATAGATCATTTGATCTACTTACATACATAGATAGTGACTATGATGGATGTAATTTGAGCAGGAAGTCTACTTCTGGTGGTCGTCAGTTCTTGGGAAATAGGCTAGTGTCATGGTAATGCAAGAAGCCATCTACAATGTCCATTTCAACTGTTGAAGCTGAATACATTGCTGCTTCTACCTGCTCTGCTCAAGTCCTATGAATTCAAAATCAACTGCTGGATTATGGCATGAATTTAATAAACACTCCCATACTCATTGATAATACTGCTACAATGTTTATTGTTAGGAACCCTGTGCAACATTCAAAGACCAAGCGTATTGAAAATTGACACCATTTCATCAGAGATTGCAACGAGAAAGGATTAATAGAAATGAAAAAAGTTAAAACTAGTGACAACTTGGCAGACCTGTTCACTAAGCCACTAGATAAAACTAATTCAATTTTCTATTAAAAGCTTTAGGCATAATCAATTCTGATGAAGTTTATTTAAGGATGATGTATTCTCATTGTGCTAACTGACTATTTCTAGCAAGGTCATGAGTGCTAACAGACTATTTCAAGAACGGTATCTTATTCGAGTAAGATTCAAGAATTTTTCTAAGTGTTAAGCTTCGATCAAGCTACACTTCGTTGAGAAAACTTGTTCTTCAGTCAAGCTAGCTTATCCAAGCTTAAGCCAAGTTTACAAGTAATTTGGTGGGTCGAGCAAAGATACAATAAGAAAATCTAAGCATACTAGTGAGAAGTGTTAGAGCATTTTGTCTATCACTAGGTCTTGGATTAGTTAAACAAGTTGTTAATGTTAGTTATTGTTAGTGGCGTATAAGTTTGGTCAAACGTATAGACTTATACGGGCGTATAAGTCTTATACGCTACACCCAACTTATACGGCCTATTCAATATTAGAATAAATAGGAGTTTTCATGTCATATATTGTAATCTTGAGAGAGAGAGAGTGTGTTCTTGCAAATCACTTGTACTTACATGTCATATGAATATTAGTAAGTTTTTGTGTAAGTTGCCATGTATTTATCTCTTTGATTAGTGTTTCCGCCATTGATCATCGTATAGTAAACATAACGTGATTACGATCTATCTAACGAATTTTCAATTGGTATTAGAGCATCGGTTCGTGTTTACTACTGCATCAAACACATCAATTCGATCCATGTTTTAAGATTTCATAGTCAAAGTCATACCCGTTCATATAATCTTCAATTATTCTTGTGTTTATATATCAATTTCCAATTAATTGTGGAATTATGTTCGTGATCACCTAAGAATTGTTTTTGCAAGAGTTATTCATCAATTCTATCAAGATTCAAGTGTTTTAGATTTTTTTCTTGGTTACCGTTTGTTACAGTTATGTTGACGTACAAGTTTTTTCATGGGTTTAATCCTCCGTATAAGAAAAACAAAGTCAGCGTGTAAGACTTATACATGCGTATAAGTATTATAAGCTACACCCAACTTATCCTATTCAATATTAGTATAAAGAGGAGCTTTCATGTCATACCTTATAATATTGAGAGAGAAAGAGAGAGAGAGTTCTTGCAAATCACTTGTACTTACATGTCAGATAAATATTAGTGAGTTTTTCTGTGAGTTGCCATATGCTTATCTCTTTGATTAGTGTTTCCGCCATTGATCATCATATAGTATAAATTACGTGATTACGATCCGTCTAACGAAATTTCAAGAAGTTAAAAGGATTGTTTATGAGGTCTTCTACGAGCAAAGTTAATCTTGAGCAACCTAAAGTACCCGAGTATACTATGTTTGATGGAATAAGTCTTATGACAAAGGTTGAAGAGACCATGAAGAACTAGTTTGCTCGTGGGATATTTTTGAGAAAATTTGGGTTATATCATGAGGATTGAAGCTTGCTTGAAGAATATTTTCTTTGGAAAATATTCCAAGTAAAATTTTACTCGAAGGAATGTTCCAAGCACAATCGAGGATTACCAGGTCTGGTCGACAGAGATAAAAGTTTACTCGAAGACCTGTTTAACACTTATAATTTTTTTGAATACGTTTGGATACGTTATAAAATGATTAGGGGTTCTAAAAGGAATGTCAGAGGCTATATAACAGAATACTAGGTTACATTTATGAGAACGGATGACTAAACACTTTTCTAGACATACGGATTATTTTGTACAGAAAGGCGTCTCACCTGAGATTCTACCTGAAACCCTAGAGCATTTCCAATTGTATTTGTCTGAATATTCTAATGGAAATTTTTAGTTAATTGTGTGATTGTCATTTAAGTGTTCTTATATATTAAGCAACAAATTGATTCTAGTTTATTCCGCCGGCTATTATCAAGGGGCTTTCACATATTATAATTTCGTAATCATTTTTGTCAATTGGGTTTTTTGTGTTACGAGAATTATGGTCCTGACATTAGTTCTTGTTCGAGGCTTGACTAGCTCTTTATCTTTATTAATCTTTTCTTTCACATTTTTTCTCGGTCATATTGAAATGGTCTGTAGTGAAGAAAGGAATCCCCTCCTCATTATTGTTTGTGGTGTACATGTCGAGGAATTCTTCAGCAATAATATATTCCATCTCAATATCATCAAAATGAGTATCTCCGGCTAGAACACTTTAATCTACACCCACATATGCCTCAACCTCAACCTCTTTATCTTCCCTTTTCTCCAACTCCTCCACATCCTCCTTGTTAATGTTAAACAAAATGGCGATTTGTTCTTTTGAAAGACAATGATCAACAAAATCTCCTTATTCATTGTCATCTACATTTGCTTGACTCTGTTTATGCCAATTCATATCAATATCAAAAAGTTCACAGGTTGTACCTTATTTGAGTCTTTAAACACAATCACTACTTTACCACTCGACTCCCCTGAGCAGGAATTGGACCAGATGTTTAGGCACTTGATTGCTTATCAAAACGGCCCACCTCAGGATCATCATCATGATCTGTATCGTTCAACTTTTTTAAAACATCGTCTTTGCACTGAAGTTGTAGGATCAGAAACCCTTGCTCTTTTATCCTCTCCCCCTATGAGAAGCAACCATTTTCTTGAATGCTACATTCCCTTGGTGCAAGACTTTCATGGTTTGTATCATTTTCCCTTGATCTTCTTGCATTGCATCTTAATAATGGTGATCTACATTCATATGATTTTCTTGCAAATGTAGGAGATTCAACAAGTAGATCATCTTTTTTTGTACAGGTTAGTTAAGAAAGCTTGTAGGAATCAGCATGATCAGACATTGAGGCCGATTGAACTGCAACAAAGGAGTAGGAATCCCAACGGTTCCAACAGACACCGTGGGTCTTGTAGCAGGTACTTGAAATGGAAGAGGAATAGGAGTATGTATCTGTTGAAGGCTCGGTTGTGGAAGGAAGAGAACCTCGGATCAATAGATGCAGTTGTAACAGAAGTAACAACTGGAGTAGCTTGAGCTGTTGTTGGTGGAGGATCTTGACTTCTTGTACGTTTTGGAGCATGAGCAGTAGGAACAACAACTTCAGACACAACTGGTTCAGGATTTTCACGAATCACAACCCCTGAACTTCTTTTTTTTCGCCTCTTTTTCTTTAGCTCATTAGTAGCCACCTATATACATTTAGCCTTACGCTTTCATGCTTCATCATCATTACCACCATCAACACCATCATCACCACCATCATTACCACCAGCACCACCACCACAATCTTCTTTTTCAGAGTCAGAGTCATCATGAATCCAATGATCGTTCAGTGGTGGATTGTAATTAAAATTCGGATTAGTCAAATGACCTAACAAGCATTTCTAAGGCGGCTTTGTTTCTTTTGTCTGCCCCTATAAACCATTATCTGCTTCATTGTATCTTCGTTCATCATATTAAAAATGATTACATCTTGCAAGTTCAATGGATAATCATCTGAAGTTAATAATCATCTGAAGAAATCACGGATACATCAAAACTTTATTGCGCTTGTTTATGAAGTTCTCCTTCAAATGGAAAAAATATCAACTTTGAAAAGTTGAACTGTTTGTCAACACATGCGCCACCATCACTGATTGTATCATTATTCTACACTAGTCAAAACCACTATGTTATCCTCCAAGATATTGAATCACCAAATGTAAAAGATACTTCTACAGCTCACAAAGAGAGGCTTTATTGTATTAAGAGTTGTATAAGTTTCCGTTGTATCTCAGTCTTCTTAGTAATCCTTGTATTAACTCCTTGTCATAAGTATACACATAGTTGTTGCTACCGAACAACAATGTTTGACAACTATGTTTCCCGAATCTCCTGGAGAGTGATAATGATCTTATGCCATTGAAAATTAGAAACAATATGGTTATGTGTAGATACGAATCGAGATGTCTCCCAAAAAGGTCGAAGAATACTGTAGAAAGCTGGGAGATTAGTCAAAATGGCTCGATAGATTCTTGATTGGCGTAGAAAATTGATACCTCCTAAGAAAGTAGTTCAATCAGAGAAATTTTGCTCAAGGAATGGTACCCAGTTTTGCTCACGTCCCGCAAACCATCAAGTAGCAAAAGCTTGTTCTTCTTGTTGTTCAAGTTCATGAGCAGGTTGTTGAATTCGTATGATTTGTGCCTGCTGAACCACAAATTTAACAAGTTGAAATGGGCGAATGGATTTCCGAAAGGGCTACTAATAGCGAATGAGTTTGAATTGGGAGAATGGGCCAACTAAACCAATTAACACCCTAAACCTGTTAACACAATATCGATATATGATCGTCATGACCAACATACCAATTAATATCATTAGTAAACAAGTGACTATAGTCAATTAATCAATTAAAGGTTCGGTTAGGGTTTTAACGTCAAAGTTCATAATTGAAGTCCCAATAACAAACAAAGTGTAATAATTCATATCATTACACCTATCAATTATGATGATGTTCAAAAATAGATGATTAAACACACAGAGATTCACAATTTTTTATCAATAGATGATTCTCATTGTTTAATCCTCAAACCTGAATTAGTAATTCCTCCAGATATAATTATGATGATGGCTCCTAGGAATGGTAACCTGTATGAATTAAAGATGAAGGATGAAATTTCTAGGGGTGGAACTTGTTTTGTTTCAAAAGCCACTGAAAATGAGACCAAATTGTGGCACAAAAAGCTTTGTTATGTTAATCTAAAGAACATGAACAAACTTGTTAAGGGTGAACATGTAATTGGTTTACCTAAAAGGGAGTTCAAGCGAGATGACCAATGCATTTCATGTCAAAAGGGTAAGCAACATTAGTCCTCACACAAAGCAAAACTTGTGAATTCAATGACAACATACTGGAATTGCTTCACATGGATCTTTTTGGTCATGTGAGTGTTCCTAGTATAGGAAAGAAGAGATATTTCTTAGTGATAATTGATGACTTTTCAAGATAGACATGGGTTTATTTCTTGAATACCAAAGATGAGGCTGCTGAACTTATAAAAAATTTTGTGACAAGGATTGAGAATCAGTTGGATGGAAGGGTGAAGATTATGAGAAGTGACAATGGAACTGAGTTCAAAAATGGGGTAATGGATAAGTTTTGCAATTCAAAAGGAATACTACAACATTTCAGTGCCCCTAGAACTCCTGAACAAAATGGAGTTGCAGAGAGAAGAAATAGAACACTCATTGAGGCTGCAAGGACCATCTTAGCAGATGCTTTTCCACCTGTTTTTTTTGGGCAGAAGCCATCAATACAGCCTGCTATGTTCAGAACATGGTCATTTTCAACAAAATTCATGACAAGACTCCTTATTAAATCTTGTTTAAAAAGAAGCCCTACATCAAGTTTCTCAAACCTTTTGGTTGCAAGTGCTCACTTTTGAATACCAAGGACTATCTCAACAAGTTTCAATCAAAATCATTGGATTGTTTCTTTGTTGGATATTCAACACACTCAAAAGCTTATGGAGTCTATGTTAAAGATCATTTGAGTGTGATTGAGTCCTCTGATGTAATATTCAATGAAAATCAATTTAATACTGTAGATGGAGCATCTTGGCTATTTGACCTTGAGAAATTAATCAAGTCTTTCAAGATTTATCCTGAAGACTTTGATGAAACTTTTTACAAGACAAGTATCAATTTGGAAAATTCTGCAAAGAAAATTGATTTGGAAAAACTTTGGCCCAAGGTTGCTGGTAAGAGGACTGAATATAGATTTATTATGGAAGGATCCCTCAAATTCTGAACCAGAACAAGATCAAGATCAAGAACTTGTTATTCAAGACAATCAAGAAGTTCAAGATGATCATTCATTGAATGAAGAAGATCCTGGCAACCAACAACTACAGAATCAATAACAAACATCTATTTGTACTCCTGCTTTCTATCCCAAGTTGAACCAAAGAACATTCTTCAAGCTTTAAAAGACAATAGTTGGGTAGAATCAATGCAAGAGGAGTAGGCTCACTTCAGGGATCTGCAAGTGTGGGAACTTGTAGATAAGCCAAGAGGTAAGTATTCTAGTGGTACCAAATGGGTTTTCAGGAATAAGAGGGATGAGAGAGGCACTTCTATAGAGATCAAGGCCAAACTAGTTGCACTAGGATGCCTACAAGAGGAAGGAATTGACTTTGAGGAAGTCTTTGCACCAATAGAAAGGCTAGAAGCTATCAGATTTTTTCTAGCCTATGTTGCTTCTAAAAATATTAAAGTGTTTCAATTGGATTTTAAATCTGCCTTTCTTAATGGGAAGATTTAAGAGGAGGTGTATGTGGCTCAACCTCCAGGCTTTGAGGACACTGATTTTCCAAATAGAGTCTATAAATTGAACAAAGCTCTATAAACCTTACATCAAGCTCCAAGGGCTTGGTATGACGAGTTATCAAATCACTTGCTTGTTAATGGTTTTCATAGGGGAGCTATTGATAAGACCCTTTTCTACAAAAGGAGATGAAAAGATTTACTCCTTCTACAAGTTTATGTAGATGACATCATCTTTGGATCTACAAATGATCAAATGTGCCTTGAATTTGAAAAAGTCATGAAATCAAAATACTGCATGAGCTCCATGGGTGAAATGAATTTCTTTCTGGGTCTGCAAGTTCAGCAAAAGAAAGATGGCATATTCATTTGCCAGTCGAAGTATGTGTAGGACATTCTGAATAAGTTCAAGTGTCAAGATCTCAAGACTTCTTCAACTCCAAATGAACACGAATGAAAGATGATTGCAGATGAAAAGGGGGAGCCTGTTGATGAGCATGAGTATAGAGAAAAGATTGGTTCACTAATGTATATGACTGCTTCTAGACCAGATATTATTTTTTCTGTATGTGTATATGAAAGATTCCAATCATCTCAAAAGGTCTCTCACATGACTCCTGTCAAGAGGATCTTTAGATACTTGAAAGGCAAACCTGATTTAGGGATATGGTATCCAAAGAACCATTCCTTTGATCTAATTGCTTATACTGACAGTGGTTATGATGGCTGCAATATGAGTAGAAAGTCAACATCTGGTGGATGTCAATTTTTGGGTGACAGGCTAGTGTCTTGGAAGTGCAAGAAGCAAACTACAGTCTCCATCTCAACTGCTGAAGCTGGGTATATTGCTGCATCTGCCTGCTGTGCACAAGTCCTTTGGATTCAGAACCAATTGTTGGATTATGATTTGAATTTCTTAAACACCCCTATTGTCATTGATAATGCTGATGTACTATTTATTGTTAGGAATCCAGTCCAACACTCTAAGACCAATCACATTCAAATCAGACATCATTTCATTAGATATTGTAATGAGAAAGGTTTGATTGAAATGAAAAGAGTTGACACTAGTGGCAACTTAGCTGACCTATTCACCAAGCCACTAGATTAAACCAAATTCAACTTTCTCTTGAAAGCATTGGGTCTGATCAACTCTGATGAGGTCTGATTAATGATAGGTGCTCTTTGTGCTAACTGATTATCTTTAATGGTCTTGAGAGTGAAAGTTGTGCTTATTTGCATATTTGACTAATTTGGGCTTTAGATGATTATGTGTGACTTATGTGTTTATGATGCTTAAGTTTGCTTAAAATTAGTAAATGTGTGTGATATCAGGATAAGTGAGTTTTAAATTTGATTTGAAATGATAAATCTATATGTTTATCTGATATTGTTAATTTCTTGGATAATTTGATCTGATATATGTTTAGGATAGGATAACCTTTGCATAATTTGTCTTTGATTTACATTATGTGAAGTCTACTTGTTTTTTAATATGTCATTAATGATCTGATTATTCCTAAATATGTTACTATTGCTTGTGTCAAAACATAGCTTTTGTGTCAAACTTGTGTGCTCCATTGATTATTTTGCAAAAGAAGTTTTTCCAAAAAAATGTTTGGACTAAATGAGCAAATTGTATGATTTTGAGACATGATAAGATTATTTAGTTCAAGCTTTTAAAGAAGCTTAAAAGGTTTTAAGTGAAAATTGACCCAACCTTTTGGGAAATGATAGTACATTGGTTATTTATGTTGATCATATGGATTTAATATGCTAAAAAGACAATCAGTTAGTCATTAATATGTATGGTTGTTTTCCATGATGTGTAAAATCTGAGGTAATATAAACATAATGAAAATACGAATCTTAATGTGCAGATACATTGTTGTCTATGTATGTTTCAAGATAAATCTCTCCGGATGATAGGCAGAAAAGTGACTACCCAGTCATACACGATCCTGTTGGTATTTGGACTTCAAAATGATTCATTTTATACATATAACAAAGAACATATGTGGACAATGTTTATTTTTATCAACCAAAAACGGAGATGCTCACAAATTTTATGAAATGCAAATATGAGGGTTAATACTAGAACTACAGGGGTGGAAGCGATAATATAAGTCCTTGAAACATTCCGAATGAATGGCATGTAAATCCGACTTGCGTGGCATGTAAGTCCAACGTTTAACCTCAATATGTTTGAAGTTTTGAAAAGAAAGATTTTAATCAATTTAACTCATCTGTCATAAAAATATTACCAAATATCAGGGGTTGAAATCAAATTGGAGTGATCTGGGGAAAAGCCAAATAAGCTTTGAGAAGAGATATGAGGCATCATAGCACATTTAGTGTTGTCCATTTTTGAATTATTCTAAATAATTGAACCTTAAAACATATCACCAATAAGCAATGAAAATCATATTAAGTCTAGACCTACTGTTAACTTTTTTGATATGTCATAATAAAGATGAGAATGAAGTATTGAGTGGCAACTTAACCAATATGATCCCATGTTGAGATCTTTTCAAAAGGAAATGAAAGGAAACATAACTGAAATTTGATCTCTTAATGGACCATTTGCTATTAAACTTTAAATTTTAATGATAAATCTATGTAAAACATGGTTTAAAGAAAAAACAGTTGCATTTTAACCTTGAAAAGGTCTGAATCTGTCAATACTAGCAAGCTTTAATGAACTTTGAACCTTCTAGCACACTTAGATGTCTTAAAGGTTGTTTAAACTCATTATAGCAACTTTTATGATCTCTGAACTATTCTAGCAAACTTAGTTGTTTTATGGGATGTTTAGGTCATTCTACCAAGCTTGATGTTTGAATGTGTTGATCTAGCAAGCTTTGATTTTTTAAAACTATACTAGCAAACTTAGTTGTCTTATAGGATGTTTGACTCATTCGAGCAAGCTTTACATTTGAATATGTTTGAATATGTGATTTCTAGCAAGCTTTGATGTTTTGAACTATTCTAGCAAACTTTGTTGTTTTAATTGAATGTTTAAGATATTCGAGCAAGCTTGATGATTATTTGTACTTAAATTAATTATTCATGTGTTATCGGGTAGACTTTGATAAATTTATGCTTTTGAGTAAACTTGGTAGTTTAGAAACTTATTTTTGTTTAGCACACTAGATAGTTATGAGATACATGTCTGAATGTGCTTTACATGTCTGTTTCGAGTAAACTTTGATGTTTTATTTGAAATTTCTATTTTTCTAGCATACTTCATGATGTTGGTGTTATTTTCTGAAATTACAAGGGTTTACTACTAACTTTGTTTACCGAGCAAACTTTATGTTTAAGGCACACTTGTAAAATGATGAATCATTCCAAGTGTTTTCCCTGCATACTTTTAAACATTAGAAAATTTCCCAACAAACTTTACTTTCCGGGTACACTTTGTGTTTAGAGCATACTTGTACATCAATGGATAAATGTCTACTCTAGCACACTTTGCACTCTTAAAGCTTTCTCGGCCACACTTTTGTTTTAAAGTGTACTTGAATGATTTTTTGTTGATTTATTAAGAAATCGGGTAAGGTTTGGGAATATTCAGATATTCGAGCAAGGTTGACTATTAGAAATAACTCTAAGTTATTATTTGAGGATTCTTTATTGATTCCTAGGAAGGCTGCCTATATGATGAATTATACTTGATTATTTGTCTTGTGATTTATTTCTTGAGCAATCATGTATATTCAAGTAAGCTTCCTTCAAGAATCCACTTAGTGTTATTTTTAAATACTTTAAAATTTGAATAAGTCTGGAACGAGCAAGCTTTGTCAAAGTTGTGAACTTTTTGACTAATTTCAACTTTCAAAGTGTTTTTGGTGTTTGACAGCTATGGCAAGACCAACGTATCCTTTAAAGAAAAATCACAATATGTGCGCACTGCTTCAGATTACTCCTGATAATCAACCGGTGGCGTTGATGATACGGTGGTTACAAAGATCAAACTTACGATTCTCTTTGAAAGAGTGCCCTGTAATTTATAGAAATCACCAATTGATTTTTGGCACTCTGCCCAACTTTATGATGATACTGGAGGAAAGAGGATCGAGGCTACCTTTGCTCGTCAAGAGATTGTAATAACTGAGCAACTGATCCGGGCAAGCCTATAGTTAATTGATGCATTTGAAGCCCCAATTCACTTTTCCACAAATCGTTTACTGACAATCTTTCAAAAGCTTCCATTGTGATGTCCATGAGGGACAATTCAAAAAGGGCATGTTCCCTAACTTGTATCGTTTCTTAATACACCATATAGTACAAGGTTATGCACCGAGGTAAGGCTCTTGGACGTTAATGAGCCGTGATCATGCAAATACCACAGTGACGGTTGTATTTAGGCAACCATTCAAGTTTGACTGAAAACTTGAGGAAACCTAATAAGACAAATTTTGGTTTACCCAAGGTTCTTGCAGATTATATTCAACCAAGTTCTACAAGATTTGCCAACGATTGGCACTACACATCTGTTGCAGGACCCAAATGTGTATAAAAGGATTTCTAAGTTGGCATCCACAAGCCACTTTTATCCTGATGTTGAGTTTGATGTGTTACCATGGTTGTATAACCATGATTTGGAGATAATGGCGATTCTAGAGTCACCTCATGTGACGTCTGAGGAGGAAGATGTGAGTGAGGAGGACAGTGATGAAGAATCTGATGATGATAATGCAGGAGATAATGGAGATGATGCAGGTAATGGAGGAGGCTCTTGAAGAGAATGTTGATGCTGCTGCACAGGGGGAGAACCAACCCATACATACACCACCAACTTCACCAAATAGCCCACTACAAACCCAAACCAATGAACCATACATCCCATCCCCACCATCATCACCATTTAACCAATACCAAAGCCCACCTCAAACACATATCCCTACCCAATCACCTACCCAAACCCAAACCCCACCTCAAACTCATACCCGTAGCTCACCCCAAATCTTAAACCAACCATTAACACAAACCCAAACCCAAACCCTAATCCAAGCCCAAGACCAAGCCAATCATGAACCATATATACCACAAACCATCCCACCTAATAAACCTACCAAACACTCAATATCAATCCCCTACCCAAACCCAAACCACTGACCAACCAACTTTTGAAATTACCCATATCTTCACACCAGTTATCCAAACCATAAACCCATTACCCTCCACAAGCACAAATGTCATTGAAAGCCCAACACATGAACTCATCCCAAGTCAAAACCACACAACCACCCCTGACCCTTTTCAGACACTCCTTCCCGATCCCCTTCCCCTGGTGCTTCTTTGTTTAGCAGATATATGGATGTGGAGATTGAGAACACTAGATTGAAAATGAAGAATGATGAATTGAACACTAGATTGAGAACACTAGTAGTGAGGAAAGGACAAATGATGGTAGCTATGAAGGTGATGAATCTGATGGGGGAGAGTAGGAATATGATGTGAATGATATAAATATTGAGAAGGTGGTTGAAAAGGAGGTTGTTGCAGATATGAGTGTGAATGTGGATGAAACTGAAACTAAAAATATTGTGATGACTGAGGCCATAGCTACCAATGCTATTGGTACTGAGCCACAAACTGAGGCAATTATTGACGATGGAGAAGGAACAGAAGAAATTGTGTTGACTGATGAGAATGTTGAGAAAGTGGTGGATGAGGAGATGGAGGATTCAATGGATCAAATTGAAAATTTTCCCAGTGAACCAGAAATGGTGAGGGAAACTGAAGAAGATAAGAGGAAGGATAAGGGGAAAGCAGTTGCTGAAAGTGAAGAGCAACTACATCCATTAAACACTAAAAATGAAAAATCAATGGATGATATATTGGATGTGGATGAAAATGATGAAAAAGTTGCCAAAAGGCATGCTGATATTTTAAGTGAAATATTGGAGAGAGAAAGAATTGCAAAATCTTTGACAAATAAGGAGTTTGAGGAGCAGAAACTATTGTTAGAAGAGGCTGAGATTCAGAAAAATTTAAATGAAGAGGAGGGGCTTGATCAAGAAGTAACTAGTAGTTAACCCGTCCGGTTGACGGGAATATCAACTTAGAAATGTGATTTAGAAATGCATGATGCACCAACTTATGTCAACTTGTGTTTGGGAGTATAATACATTATAGTACTTACAAATTTTTAGATATAAAAATTAAATTACTTCAATGAAGGAAATAGGCCCACATATTGTGAATGAAAACGTAATAAAGGTTATAAGTTACATTCATATTTTGTATGTAAGTCTTTTAGGTATTAATGGTATTTTGTAAAACAAATAACGCATCACACATATGTTTAAACCGTAGTATATAATATACATATCTATAAAATCTTGATATACCAATCTTAAAAAGGTACATACATTAAATTAAAAAAAGAGTACGGACTATTAACACTCAACAATTCATGAGTATTGCGCGACCAAGTAGATATAATAAACAAACTCTACTTCAAACCAAGAACATGCTCGACCCATGCAAACAGATGTTAATTACTTAATTTACAGAGTGTTATGTGACTGCATTTAAATTGCTACTAAAAGAGCAAATATTGCAAAAAAAAGAAAATTAACCTGGAGCGAACCCACTCACACATATTACCAACTGGAAATAAATATTATTCATCCAATAATTAGAGTTATTTGAACAAATATCTTACAATATACTACTTTAATAATATTGATATTTTAATCTTATAAAGGTAAAATCTTTACCTTTTTTAACATTTTAAAGTCAGTTTTAAAGTCAAATGTTAAGAGTTCAACTTCACTACTGAGATAAAAACGATAAGCATATTATATCTTTTTTTAACCATCTATGACAATGATCATCTAAGCACAAAAGTAATATAACCTTAACATAAGCTTATATTTACAAAGTCAAAAGTTGACATTGTTTATAGATGAAGTTGGACATGCAGAGTAATAATAGGCTTATTTAAACAATTTGTTATAACTGGTCAAATGGCTCGGTTAAAACCAGGCAAACGGATTGGTTTTAGCGTGAGTTAAAAAATAAAGCACATACTAACATACGTTTTTAAGCCAACGCCACTAACTTTGCCCAATTTATTACCAACAGGCCCATGTGCCAATAAAATTGAAAAGTATCAATTTGCCCAAGAATAAAGCAAACTAAAATACTAGATAATGACCCATAACCCATGACTCGCACTTGATACTTGATTCCAGAACCTGCACCTCGTTGACCTGTCAAAATTAACCCAAAACTACCATCCATTATACAAAACAAAGAATAAACAATTTTGACATGGTATGTATATATAAACAATAATGGAAGTAGAGAGTATAAAATAAACAGATAAACATACCTGGGTTTTTTCCAGCTTTGTATGCTAAAGGCTCGGAATTCAGTCGTAATTTGCCAGTAGTCTGATTTGTAGTAGAGATTTAAAATTACATAAAACAATTCTGAAATAAACTGAAAATCAAAATAATATAAGAAATTCGCACCTGCCCTCTAGAGCTGGAATATACACAAATTAGAGGATAATTCAATTCAGTCCACTTAAAAACTAAGCCAAACTGATAACCCAAAACACAAACACATCACATAAATATATAGCAATAGCAATAGCAACAAAACTGCTTAAACTATGTTTAAAAAGTTTAAGAATACCACTATAGAAGTAATCATATTCTTTTCACTAATTTTATCATGCTTTTGCTTCTTAGTGCCGGCTTTCAGACCCTTGCCAAGGAGGCTGCAGTCACATAAATACAACAATGTCAGCGGAAAATTTTAAAAAGTTTTAAAAATCAAATAATAAAAAATGTTTTTATATTCAACTTTCTTCTCATGAAATACATGAGCACATAACCAAAAGACAACATATCATCCCTCCTACTTTGCTCTACAATTATAGCAAGAAAACATTTGTTGTGACATAAAACAACTCATTTCCACTCAAATTTTTCCTTAAATCAATTCCAATACCTATATGGGGTATGCTTGTGTGTCTGAGTATCTTCATACTTCATTTGCAAGACCATTATCGGTAATGTAAACCCGTTTTAATACATGATTTGCCTTCCGTTTCAATACCTTTTAGTTGTGACAGAAACTTAATTAATGGAAAACTTTAAAATGTGGCAGAAACTTATACTAACGGAAAAGGATTATTTTAGCTCACCTCAAAGCTTTTGAGCTTTCCTGATTATATATAAAGAAAGTATCGTCTTGCCTGATGCTTCGTGCCCATAATTGTCAACAATTTTTCGATGTAACGTAAACTTAAAGAGTAAAACTTACAAACCAAAAAGATTAAATAATATAATATGTATCATTATACCTTTGGTAGTCCTCCAATTCCAAAGGCAAGATCAAGCTTTAACGAACCAGTGGATATTACGAGTTTGACTTATACTCTGAGAAACTAGTGCAAGAATTGCATAGAAACCGGTAAATAAAAGAAGATAACTAACTCATCAGTATATTAAAATCAAGTTATCAACTTAAATGCCAAGATTAAGAGTGTTTATGTAATCAAAACAATAATGTAAACCAAATGCAGAAAAGAATATCACCTCAGGCTCACTGCTATTTGAATTGCAAATGGTTGTATACTTTAAAATATAACTTTATTTCATAAAAAAACCTGTGCAACTATGATTGTAAATCCCTCTTTATCCATCACTGTAGATTTTTAATTACTGCAACCAAAACACAAAATAAAATAGTTATCAACCGGAATTGAAAATTGGAATCAAGTAACTGAATGTTTTAAACATGTAAACTCATACCTGAGTGTTTACATGATGATCTTCACATATGTGAACGAAAAATCCATTATGCCAAATACAAACTCCATCATCTTCACCTAATTAAAGAAGAAGATGAGCAACATAAAATTGTAACCTAAGATATCACTAAAGCGAAAAAAAAAACTTCAAAAAACCGAAAACAAACAATACGAATATGTAAATTAATTCTTAAAAACAACACCATGTAATCGTATCAAAACCAAACATTGAAATTCATCTATCATTCAAACAATATCAAAACCGAACCTGGTATCTGAATGGCCGACATACGCGTAATCTTCCTTTATAACCGCTTAGGTTCGATTTCGTAGATTAGAGAGTGAAGGGCCGGATCGATTGAAGGAATCAGAGCAATACAATAATCTTCTTTGTCGATTGAGGATACTCATCATCATGTCTGTGATATGATAGGTTTTAGATGACGATGTGGGGAGAAAAATAAGGGGAACTTAACTGTAGGAGCGTAACGAGTGAGATTGCAAAACTGACATGAAAACTGTTGTTTAAGTGGTCATCTACGGTCATGATTTCTTATTAGAGAATTTATAGGGCTTAGATTTAAGGAAAAATCAGTTGTAGCCTTCCTCACTCTTCTCTGGCCATATAATATATAATTGAGAGCTTGATCAAGTTAAAACAAAATAAAGAGGTTGATAACTCCCTTGTTGTGGTCATTTTAATTTTGAAAATGTTTGAACGAGAGGCTCCAACTTCAACCATTGCTGAAAACATTACTGAAGAATCCGATAAGAAGTTGGTGACTGATGAAGCTGGAGAGCCAATAATCAAACTTTATCTAAGAATTGGTTATAATATGCTGAAAAAGTGGTTGAAAAGGATGCTTGGGAAAAGTCTGATGATGATAAATTTGGAAAGAAATACTCAAGGAAGAGGAGTAGATATGATGGCAGAGATGATGATGAAGATGAACCTCAGAGGAAGAGGACTGACAAGTCTGATAAGCCTGAATACTTTGTGGAAAGTCCAAAAGAGAAGGAAAGCCATGTTGAGGTTGTTCCTATTCAAATTGTTATGCCTGATGAGTTTGTATATGAGCCGAGGATTGAGGCTCTTGATGAATTTTCTGATGAAGCTGATGATATTGTTGACTCCCCTAATGTTGATATGACTGATGAACATAGGGAGAATATACATACCATATTGGATAATGCAAGGAGGAATGACCAAAGAATCATGGGATTGATCAAACATGGATATAAGTTTGAAACCATGGCTCCAATGACTGATGAGGTGCTGCGGGAGTTGATTGATGGTGAGGCGGAGGATATTAAAAGAAAGTGGAGAAAAAGAACCGTGACTCACAGAAGTTTAGGGATTACTTGAGAATACATGGGTTCTCTGAAAAGCAGCTGAGCCACATGAAGTTCAGTGAGCTGGAAGAAGCCTACCATGTTACTATTGAGGCTTATAAACGGGATGAGTTAGAGAGGATAAAGAAAGCTGGTAACCAAGCTGAAAGACTTGAAAGGCTTTATGCCAAATTTGATGGAAAGTGCAAGCTATTGATTGATCATGGATTCTCTTTTGAACTGGTTATCAATCTAACCAGGGATCAGGTTAAAGTTCATCATAAAAGACTATTAAGAAAGGTTAAATTTCAAGAACCAACAAAAAGACCTAGGATAATGACCCTTGTTGAGAAGGAGAAGAAGCAATGGGAGGATGAACAGTTGAAACTCTTTGAAAGGTATCAGGAAGCTAGGGGGAACTGAAGAAACTAAAAGCATGAGCAGATCCGAAAAACTCTCCTTGTACCAGTCTGAAAAGAAAAGGCATGATAATGAAAAAGCTGAGTCATCAAAAGCTTCCAAGTTTCCTCCTTTTGTAATTGTGAAACATAAACCAGTTGAACACCTTGAGCAATGGTTGATGAGAACAAGATCAAGACCCTTAAAGGCTTGATGCTTAGCAAAGGGATGGCTGAAGGTGTATTTGACAACCTTGGAAAGGGTCATCTAAAGGAATTATTTTATGAACCAAAGGTTGAATGAGAAAGACTGGAGGCTGAACAGCGGAAACTCTTACAATTCCAGTGTGGACCAAGGGGGAACGTATTGAAAATAAAAGTTATGTCCCTGCAGATAAGGAACTAATGGAAATGATTACAACCTTGGCAAGGAAAGGAGAAAAGTATTTGCAGCTTATTTTATTGTCAAAGGAGAAAATAATTGATATGTTTGAGAAAGCTGGGCATGTGAGGGCCAATATTCCTAAGAAGAAAATTGCTTCTAGGCCCTCAGCTGTATGTCTCCCAATTCCCACAACTAGAGCCTCTCATCAAAGACAACAAAGGCCACCTTTTGATGTGGACCTACCAAAGAGGCTGTACATTGATTCACAGTCTGAAACACTAAAAATAATCATGTCTAGTGGTGATTTGAAGGAGGTGATATTCAGAGATGATTTCTTGCAGTTCAAGAGGGAGTAGCTGGCTGAGATGGCAACTATGAATCCGTATGACTACTATGAAAGATATAGGTTTGCTGGAAGACAACTAAATGATTTTTCTAAACATCTCAAGGACCAGGCTACAAAGGGGTTCCCCATGCTTAACAAGAAAATAAAATTGGAACTCTCTCAGTTTGAAAAGAAACAAGAGGTTGAAGAGGATGAGAGAGATCAAGTATACTGAAGAGACATTCAAGGCAAAGAACAAAAGCAAGAACCCTCTTTTAACTATGATGGAATGTATTAATATGAGGCTGCAGATGACAAGGCCAAATTGTGAAGTCCAGATAAATGGAAGGATTGCTAGCGTTGACGTTGATGATAAAGATGGATCCTTCATTCTCAGAAACTCTAATCGACGGGCCTTGGGCATCATAAAGGAGGACACTGACTTATAATATCTGCATATGGAGGGTCTTGGTTTATTTTGAGTTGTAAACAGTTTGGAATGTGTTTTGTTATATCATGGCGCATAAGTCCATATGCAGCGCATATGTACATATACGACACATAACTTATACGACGTATATGACATATCCGCCGTATATGTGCTACGGAAGTCTATAAATACTAGATTACGTGTTTCATTAAGAAGTTGTTCATTCGAGAGTACTTTAGCTGACAAATTGTAATATCTATATTGTACTGAACTGTTTGCTAATTAATATAAGTGAAGAGATTAAAAGTATAACTTGTGTTTATTCCGTCTCATTATTAATTCCGCACAAGTTCTAGATTGTCATATCGATCATACTTGTCAATAGCACGACGTCTTTTCAAGTGGTATAAGAGCTTTGAATCATTTTCTACTTGGGAGAACACAAGTATCACCACTTATCATCGGGTTTTCAATAAAAATAGAAGAATTCACCGTCAAAATTTAACCAAATTGTCACAAGAGTCACATTACTAGTTATCATCAAACCTACCAAGTTTCAGACTCTTACAAAGTGTTTTGCGGCTTCAAAGTTTCAAGAATGAGTTATCGCGTACATGTTTTGAGAACGGGTATATTATCCGGTGCATAAGTCTCATAACGCATAAGTGTTTCAGCGTTAAGTGACTAATCCGTTGTTTGTGACTTATACGCTACTTGACTTTTATCCGCTGCTAGGACTTATCCTCTTGAAGATATATGTTTTCCAAGTCATATACAGGGTTGAATACTTATCCGTTGAAGAATACTTATATGGACATAAGACATATCAATAGAGATGGTTTTTGAGAAAAATGGAGAACATGAATGCTTTAGTGTCTCAAGCATCTGGCTTGCTTCTCAATTTTAGTTTGGAGAATGAGATGGGTACTTCCAACAACTCTCCAAAGCTTCTCAAGATGAAGGACTATCCTTCATGGGCCGACAAGTTCAAAACCTATGTTCTAGCTTTGAACTACGATACTTGGACTGTTGTTGAAGAAATATATATAATTCCTAAAAATGAGAATGGAGCAAGTTGTTGTTTATCTCAATTGCTGATGGAGATCAAGCTACTTTTCAGTGGAAAAGAAGATGTTGAACCTTTTCCAACATTCAATCAAGAATGAGATATTTCAATTGTTTCAACATAATGGATCATGCTATTCCATTTCGCAAGCATTGTTGAACAAGGATAGAGGGAATCCGAACATGAGAAAGTGTAAAATGGTCCTCCTAAAGAAAGGGTTTGATATCTTTACCATGGTAAACGGAGAAACTTTTGCTCAACTGATTGAAAGATATTGTCTTCCGGTGAATGAAATGAAGTGCTTGGGAATTGAAAAGCTTGACTACGAGTACATTGATAAGTTGGCTGATGCTTTACCTGAGAAGTGGGATACCTTCATGATGATCCAACAAGCCAATCTTGTTGCATATGCACGTCTTAACTTGGCAAGGCCCATAGAGAAATTGGAAGCACAAGAGTTGGAACTTAGGAAGAAACAGAAAATGAAGAGTTCAATTGCTTCACAATATATTGGGCTTTATTTCAAAAGTTCTCAATCTGTGGTGCCACATTACCCAAAAATCCAAACAACTTATTGTACTGAGAACATGGGAGCTGCACTAGTTGGAAGTCAACAAAGTTTTTCTCAAAGTCGTCAATTTTAAAGTAGTTACTCAAGCAAAATGACATCTAAGCAAAAATCTCACGATTCTAGCTCCAAAACCCAGAACCCTTATGTACTTAACTGTAACATTGTTTTGAACATCGAAAACACTAATGATCTTACTCCTGACAATGTTAAAGAACATATGGCATTTTTGGGATCGATGTTTGAGTCTTATGAGTGCCTAATTGCTGGAAGAATAGACAAATTTAACATGACAAAGGAAGATTATGATCAAATTGATCCCAAAGAAATGGAGATGCGAGACATTAGATGGTGCATGGCTAGTGTTATAAGAAGCGCTCAAAGGTTTAAGGAGATTTCTGGAAGAAATTGCGATGATGATTATGCATCCAAGCTTGTGTTTGAGAAGTCGAAGGTAAGATGCTTTAAATAAAAGGGAAAAGAGCATTTGAAAAGAGAATGCACAAACAAGAAAGTTGCTGATAATGGGTCAAATCCATTTGGTAGAGACTATACCAAGCAAGCAATCTACCACAAAAATTCCTCGACTCAAAGTGATCCTTTTATCACCAAGAAATCAAGTGAAGCCTCTACTTCTCAAAAGGCATGTCATGCTTCACAAGTGGATGAAGGTTTTAACCGGAACAACTATTTTCAAGCTAATATTGCTGAGGTAGTAAAGACTAAAGAAGAGAAGAATGCTAAGGGTGTGATAGCTAAGATAATTGTGAAAGATGTGGATAAAGAGAAAATGGTTTGTGGGGATGAAAACAAGATTGAGTAATCAAATGACCCTGAAGAAGAATCTTACCACGCACTTATAACAAGATTCATCTTATTCCTCTTAATTTCTTTTTAACTATCTTTCCACATGATATTATTGAAAATTTTGCAGGATGGTTTAATGGTGAGGAATTGCCTCATGGAAAGATAGAGAATTTGGTGAGGATGATGACGAAGTTTTGGCTAAAGATTCTCAAGCTGAAGAATCTGGAAAAGTTGTTGAAAGGACTGAACATGCTCAATATACGCTGATGGGAAATCAGGTAATTTCTCAATCTAATGTGTTTATTTGTGAGAAATGTGAATTATTATGTGATGAGTGTGAGTTTAAAAATATAGAAACTAAGACTCTTAGAACAAGTTATGATGCTATATTTCAAAATTTTAAAAGAGTAAAGAAGCTAATGATAAATTGCAAAAGTGTGAAAAGAGCTTGTGAATAGATTTTACAGGATGAGAACACTGTCTTAATGCTTAAACACGCTGTTGAAGTTACATATTGCTATCAATAGACATATTGATGAAAATTCCTCCCTAAAAAAGTTACAGTCAATTAAGATTGAAACTAAGAAAGTGGACTTGAAACTAAAATGTTATGTTAGGTTATATATTTTAGACCAACACGTCGAATCATTACGCGTTTATAATAAAAAAATTATTGAAGGACAAAAAGATGTTATAACGAGTAATTGAAGATGTTTAGGGTGAATTAAATGGGTTTAGTTATAATACATTCGTTCTTCACCAAGGGCAGATGGCTTAAAGACCAAGCCATGTGGACTAGTATAAATAGATGATTAGGTATTTTGATCTAGTCATGTGTTTTTATCAAAGAGTTTTCCCCCGGAGAAGAGCTCTCACTGGCAATGTTGTAAAAGTAGGTTTCCAAAGCCGAGTAGTTACCGAGTACTTGCTACAAGATATATCGTCGAGGCGAGTTTCTTTAATTCTGCCTAGTTGCTAAGAACTTATTAAAGGCGGTCAACCTCTGTCAGAATCGCATCTAGTCGGTGAACTTGAGCCGATTTTGGCTTAAAAAATAAAGCACAACTCGTATATCTTTAATATTAAAGAATAAATATCATTTTTTTAATAAATTACTAACAATTTTATGAACAATTTATTATTTAAAAATGTATTTCTCTTATTTATATTGATCTTTACTTATTTTATTATAAATATTAGTAAATCTATGATATTTGACATATATATAATATCCAAAAATTAATTTTCTATATATTTACAATGTCCGAGTACTCTCCGAGTACTCCCCGAGTACTCCGAGTACACCCAACTCCCCAGTCGGCCGACTAGGTTCCGGCTAGCGACTTTTGCAACCTTGCTCCCCAGGTGGCCGAACGTTTCTGATTATGTATGTATGTATGTATGTATGTATGTATGTATGTATGTATGTATGAGTGTTCTTCATGCGAATCATTCGGTTAATGAAATCATACTACTACATCTATCTATTTGTGTTTCGATTTCGTTTAAGAGAAAAAGAGTTGCATTTTTACCTTGAAATGGTCTGAATATGACAAGTCTAGCAAGCTTTAATGAACTTTGAACTTTCTAGCAAACTTATGCGTTTTCTAGGATTCTTAAGTCTTTTTAGCAAGCTTTAAAGAACTTTTAACTTTCTATTAAACTTAGGTGTCTTCTAGGATTTTTAAGTCTTTCTAGCTGATTGGTTTTGTAAATTCGAGCAAGTTTGATGTTTGTAAACTATTCAAGCAAACTTAGTCGTTTTATTGAATGTTTGACTCGTTCGAGCAAGATTTACATTTGAATATGTTTGAATATGTTGATTTTAGCAAGCTTAAACTCTAGCCAACTTAGTTGTTTTATAGATTGTTTAGGTCATTCCAGCAAGCTTGATGGATGAATATGTGATTACTAGCAAGATTTGATATTGTTAAGCTATTCTAGCAAACTGCTAATTTAATTGACTGTTTGAGATATCCAAGCAAGCATGATGATTATTTGTGAACAAATGATTTATTATCGGGTATACTATGATGAATTAATACTTTCAAATAAACCTAGATGTTTAGAAAGTTAGGTTTCTCTAGCACACTTGATAATTATGTGATACATGTCTATTTCGGGTACACTTTGTGTTTAGAGCATAGTTTTATATCATAGGATAAATAAGTCTTCTCTAGCACACTTTGCACTTTTGAATTATTTTCGGGCACACATTTGTATTAAAATGAACTTGAATGAATATTTGTTAACTTTTATAAGATTTCGAGCAAGGTTTGTGATGTTCAAATATTCGAGCAGGGTTGACAATTAGAAATACTTCTAAGTTGTTCTTTTTGGGTTTTATATATTGATTCCTAGCAAGGTTGCATATTTGATGATTTATACTTGATTATTTGTCTTGTCATTTATTTCTCGAGCAATCTTGTATTTCGAGTAAGCTTCCTTCATTTTATTCATACAGTATTATTTTTATTTATCTTTGTAACATCTGAGAAACTTTGGAACGAGCAAGCTTTGCAAATAGACAATTACCCAGCAAGCTTTGAAACATAAACCTTTCCTAGCATGCTTTGTGTAAAGAAAACATAATCGAGCAAGCTTTATGCTAAGATATTTTAAAATTGATTTTTTAGAACTAATCATGAACAAAACGACGAAATTCATTTAAAACACACTTTCAAAAGGTATATAAGAGGGATAACTTTCACACTTCTCTTCTCTCTTACCACTATTGCATTATTCCCGCTACTCTTGTTCAAGAATCCTAATAGTTTCTCAAAATTCCCTACCCTAATTTACCAGCCCACTTAATCTAACTCGGTTATTAATTTGTAGAATCACAGATATGGCGAGTGTTCCTACATATCCATTTGAAAAGAAAAACACAATATGTGTGCTCTTTTACAAGTAACTGATGATAACCGCTCAGTTGAGCAAATTATAAGGTGGTTACAACTGTCAAATATATGCTTTGCCCTTACGGAAAGTCCAGTCATTTACAGGAATCATCAATTGGACTATTGGCACTCTGCCGAACTACACGATGATGCAGGAGGTAGGCGAATAGAGGCTACCATGGCTCGACATGAGATAATAATCAGTGAAGAACTTAAAAGGGCAAGCCTGCAACTTCAAGATGTCGTGGAGAACCCTATTCACACTAACACTGAATGACTATTAAAGATATTCTAAACCACTCTGGGATATCAGGGTGACGTCCACGAGGGGCAATTCAAAAAGGGGATGTTCCCACATATGTACCGACATTTAATACATCACATTGTACAAGGTTTTGGACCAAGGAAAGGGTCATGGGCTCTGATGAGTTATGATCTTGCTAATGCCACAGTGGCTGTCATCTTCATACAAACATTTAACTTCTCAAAGATGATATTTGATGGCTTAGCTGCAAACTTAACGAAGTATGATAAGGATTAATTCTTGTTGTATCCAGGATTTTTGCAGATAATCTTTCATCAAGTATTACCTGAGTTTCCAACTTTCGGAACAACACATATTTTGCAAGATCCTAATGTCTACAAAAGGATAGCAAAGTTGGCATCAACAAGCCGATTTAACCCTGATGTGGAGTTTGATCTTTTTCCATGGATTGTGGACAAAAAGTTGTCTATCATGCCTCTCCCAGATCTGTGTTCTGAAGAGGATGATGAGAGTGATGATGAGTTTGATGATGATTCTGATGATGGTGATGATGGAGGTGCAGGAGATGATGATCAAGGTGATGGAGGAATGTTGAAGAAATTTTGATTGATGAGGTTGTTGATGATGCACAGGCACAGGGGGAGAATTTAAACTAGCCCTTACCAACACCACCAGCCACACCAATTAACCCACCCCAACAAACACCATCCCCACCACCACAAAATGAAACATTCATCCCATCCCCACCTCAAACCCAAACCCAAAGCCCAACACATGATCTGTCTTTTCATTAACCTTACATTCCAGAACACATTCCAGCCCACCTAATTAATCTACCAAATACACCTTATCAATCCCCAACTCAAACCGATGACCAACCAACCTATGAAGTTATCCATACCCAAAAATCCTTACTATCAACCCAAAACATAAATCCGCTACCCTCAACAAGCACTTCTCAAAGTCCAAGTCCTACCCATGAACCATTCCAAACCCAAACTTATCCATTCTCAGATCCACCAACCCGGTCCCCTTACCCTGGTGCTTCTCAATTTAGCAGATATTTGGATGTGGCTATAGAAAACACTGGATTGAAGAGGGTATGACAATCTTAAAAATGAGACTGGTGAGTTAAAATCCTAGTTGGCACTTGCACTATCCAAAATTTAAACCCTGAAGGCTGAGCTTGAGAAGACCTCAGGTATACCAACACAGGGGGAGAATTTCTCTGTTGCAAAAATTGTGGTTGATGAAGTGGATGATGATGATAGTGGTGAAAGAAGAATTGATGATCATGAGTATGATGCAGATGAATCTGATGTAGGAGAGCAGGAGTATGATGTAGAGGATGTGATAACAAGTAAGAAGAATGTGGATGAGGAGATAGTTGAGAAGGAGATGGATGTTGATGTAAATGTGGAAGATATGCAGACTAAAAATATTTTAACCACTGAAGCCATAGAAAACGATGCTATTGGCACTGAAACACAAACAAATGTTGTGATTGACAAAGGAGGAGATACTGAAGAGGTGGTTTTGACTGAGGAAGATATTATTGATGAAACTTCCAAGAAGGTTGATGATGAAGATGAGGAGATGAGGGACTTGATTGACCAAATTGAAAATTTTCCCAGTGAACCTGATGAGGTGAGGGAATCTGAGGAAGAAAGGAGGAGAAGAGCAAAACAAAAATCCATTGCTGAGAATGAAGAGCAAGTGGAAACTGTAAACAAATCAATTGATAATGTATTGGAAAAAGATGAAACTTAAGAACAAGCTGCCAAAAGGCATGCTGATATTTTAAATGAGATGATGGAGAGGGAGAGGATTGCTAGATCCTTGACAGAGGAGGAGTTTATACAATAAGAAACTCTAAGGGAATAGGCTCATATTACAAAAACATTGAATGAAGAAGGAGAAATTGAACAAGAAGTCATTGAGGGGCTGATAAAATTGAAAGAAATTGAAGAGGTTGATAATACCTTAGCCCTTGTCATGTATCAGTTCTAACAAGCCCAACTTAATGCTAACACTGCTGATAATATTAATGAAGATTCAAACAAGCAGTTGGTAACTGATGATGCTGGTGAGCCCATTATTGGAAAACTATCAAAGAAATTGGTTAAATATGCAGAAAAGATGGAAGAGGAAGAGAAGAATGAATGGGCAAAAGATGATAAAGATGGTAAATTCAGAAAGAAATATACCAGGAGAAGATGTAGGTATGATGAAAGAGATTATAGTGATGATGAACCAGAAAAGAAAAAGGCTAAAAACTCTGATGAGCCAGAATATTTTGTAGATAGCCCCAAAGAAAAGGAAAGCCATGTTTAGGCTATTCCTATACAAGTGGCCATGCCAGACGATTTTGTCAATGAACCAAGAATTGAAGCCCTGGATTACCTGTCTGATGAAGCTGATAACATTGCTAACTCCCCAACCGTTGAAATGACAGATCAACACAGGGAGAATATACAGTCCATGTTAAATGAAGCAAGTGAGGAAATGAGGAATCATCCTATAATTATGGTATTGATAAAGCATGGTTATAAGTGAAGTGAGAGATATTAAGAGGAGAATGGAAAAAAAAGAATTGAGATTCCTTGAAATAGCGGACATACCTGAAAATGCATGGATTGTCTGATAAAGACTTGAGTAAGATGAAGTTTGATGAGCTTGAAAAAGCATATTTGACTACTGTTGAAACTGTGGAGAAAGAAGAGTTGGAGAGGTTAAGAAAAGAGACAAACCAGAAGGAAAAGATTGAAAGATTATTCAAGAAATATGGTGGAAATGTGAAGTTTTTAATTGATCATGGAGTATCCTTGGAAGTTGCTGATAATCTCACAATGGAACAAGTAGAAGCCCAATTCAGAAAATTTTAAAGAAAGATGAGTCTGACAAAGCTACCAAAACTGCCAAGAGACCAAGGGTTGTCAATCTGGCTGAAAAGGAGAAGGTTGAGAAAAAGAAGAAATGGGAGGATGAACAACTGAAACTTCTTGACAGGCTAATGGAAGATAGGGGGATTGAATGAGACCCAAGGGATGAGCAGAAGTGAAAGATTAGCCTTATATCAGTTTGAACTGAATAAAATTGAACAAGATAAAGTTGAAACATCAAAAGAACCCAAGATTCCCAATGTTGTATATGTTAAACATGAACCAGTTGAACACTTAGAGCCATGGGATGTTGAGAACAAAATCAAGACCTTAAAAGGCTTGATGATGAGTAAAGGGATGGATGGAAGTGTGTTTGATAACCTGGGAAAAGGTCAACTAAAGCATTAGTTTTATGAACAAAAAATTGAACGGGAAAGATTAGAAGCTGAACAGAGAGATCCAAGAAATTTCGATTATGGACCAAGGGGAGAAAGATTTATCCCTGCTGGTCAACTTGGTGATGAGAGAATAATGGGTATGATAACTATACTATCCAGAGAGGAGGTGAAAATTTCCTTGATTTGATGATGATGAAAGTGGATATGGTATCTGCCATGTTTGAGAAAAGATTTGGGCATGTGAGGGCCACTAAACCTAAGAAGACAACTAATTCTAGGCCGACAACTATTTCTAGGCCCTCAGCTGTAAGTGTCCCAATTCCTACTACCAGAGCTGCACACCAGAGACAACAAAGGCCACCATCTGATGTGGACCTACCCAAAAAGCTATTCTTTGCTTCTCTAACTGATACTTTGAAGGTGATTAAGAAGAGTGGAGAATTGAAGGAAATTATATTCAAAGATGACTTTGCAGAGTTCAAAAGAGAACAACTGGCTGCGATGGCAACTATGGAACTGTTTGATTATCATAACGGACATAGGTTTGCAGGCAGTCAACAAAACGAATTATCAAAACATCGCAAAAATGAAGCCAGGAAGGGATTTCCCATGTTGAATAAAAAGAGGAAGAGGGAATTCTCTGAATATGAAATAAACAAAAGACCGAAAAGGATGAGGCTGATAAGGTATGCTCAAATTGGCTACATGTCAAAAATGAGGAACAAAAACCCTCTGGCGAATATGATGGAGTGTAACAACATGAGAAGGCAGATGACAAGGCCTAACTATGAAGTCCAGAGGAATGGGAGGCTTGCAAGTATTGACTATCAAGAACAAGATGAATCTTACCTTCTCAGAAACTTCAATGGACTTGACTTGGGCATCATAAAGAAGGACAGATTTGACATTCCTGCATGATGATGACTTGGGAGATTTATACAAGTGGACTCTGCCACCTAATTATCCTTACCAACCGGAATTATTTCAGTTTAAAGAAAGAGCTGCAAGTGTAAGCTTGGATTGAAGACAAAAGGCCTCAAGCTCAAGAAGATAAGACTATTTTTCTAGCTTGGGTTTACTTTGTAATGTCCATGGGACAGAATTTCCAACTTTCTAATATTCTTTTGATTATGTAATGTAATTTGATTTTGAGATTTGATGTGTATTTTAGCTAAGGGTATGTAACCTTAGAGGTGTTTTGGTACAGCTGAGGTTGTTCCAATCTAGGGGAAGATTGTGGAGATGAGAAAAGTGCTAAAAGGTGACTGGAAACTTCTCAACCTCCCAAGAAACTGCTAAGTATGGACTCCGAGCAAGCTTAGACCTCCCAACAAGGTTTTACTTATTCTAACAAGGTATTTTGTCTTCCGGGCAAGGTTATCTTCTTGAAGTCCTCTTAAGTGTTGATCCGAGCAAGGATCACTTTGTCTAGTAAGGTAGCTCTTCAAGTCAAGCAAGGTTTGCTTTCCTAGCAAACCCTTGGCTAAAACCAAGCTAAAGTCAAATCTAGCAAGGTTTATTCATAATAAACAGTGTTCCAAGCTAGGATGAAAAAAGTTGATAAGGAAACAAGTTAAAGACTTCAACTGAGCAAGGTTCAACTCCTAGCAAAGCTATAGAACAACAAACACACTTTCAATTGCTGAATAAGTTATTATTAACAAAGGTGTTATTTGTTTTTCCTCAAAAGCACTTCTGCACCTCTTTTGTCTGCACTGAGAAGAGGACGCGCAGACATTGGGCTCTTCAGTGTGTTTGTTTTTCCGAAGGCGTTTCATTAAAAAATGTATGCGCGTCCTCTTCTCCTAGAATCATTGTTCAAACCATTTCTCACCTCTTCTCCTCTTTTTCTTATTTTTTCATCAGGTTCCTTCTCCTCTCCCTAGCTCCACCATCCACTCCTCCACCCGCCTCCTCCACCCTCCACTGCCGACCACCCTCTCCACCGTCGGCCACCCTCCACCGCCCGCCACCCTACACCTCCGCCGCATCTCTCTCTCTCTCCACCACAGATCTGCCGCCAATTTTTCTCTCCAACAGGTTTGCTCATCCTGTAACCCCCTCTCCCCACCTCCGACGCCGCCCTACGCCACCGCCCTCCATCCACCTCCGGCTTCGCCCTCCACCCCCACTCTCTTCCCGTCACCCCTCTCCGCACCTCCGACGCCACCGTCTCCACTCCCACCTTCGGCCCCTGCATTCCAGCCCCATATTATTATTATTATTAAGAATTATATTAATATAATAAAAATGACATTTTGATGAGTTACCATGCATTTTTAAGATTACCATTGGTTTGTTCGGTTCAGTTTGTTTAAAAACACTCTGTTTTATTTTATCTGTCGGCAGACGTTAAAAACAAACAGTCTACTTCTTGCAGACTGTAGAGGTTTGGTCAACCTCTTTTGCTACAGATGCCTGCAGATGTGGTCCGCAAACTGCAGACGTTTTACCTCTTAAAAAACAAACAACACCAAAGAGTTGAAAGGATTCCTGAAGAACAAGTTTAGTGGGATTATATCGAGCAAAGTTTGATATAGTCAAAAGGATTGAAGTCTACTAGGAGAATATTTTCTTTGAAAATATTCTAAGTAAAGTCTGCCCGGAGAACTGTTTACCAGCACACTTCATGGTTACCAAGTCTGCTCGACAATGATACTTGCTTCAAAGCTTGCCCGAAGACTTGTTTTACACTTAGCATTTATTGTAATAGCTTTTATTATGTACGAATGATTAGGGTTTCCAGATATGGAATGACAGATGTCAGGGCAGGCCAATAAAAGGAATAATTTAGGGCACGCCTAACAAACCTTTTGACAGACAACGAAAACAACCTGATATTGAGTGTTACGGCTGTCATGATCTCGTACGAACAAAACATTCCATTTTGAAACCCTAATCGATTTCTTTTTGTATTTGACATATTATATATCAATGGAAATCTTTTAAGTTACTGTGTGTGTTTGTAACATCTGTGTCTTGTTAGAAACATTTAGTGTGTTAGTGATTCCGCCATTAATACTCTATTGTTCTTTCCTAATTTAGGAAGTCGTTAACCTTCTTGTTGACACTAATAGGGTGGGTTACGACATAGTGATTGAGCGATATAATTTGGACCGACACTAGTGGTACCTCACCGCACAACTTTATGGGCATGAGAACTTGTTCTCATGTGGTGAACGTGGCCATATTGCATGTCAATGTGGATCTAGGGTAAACAAGACTAAAAGCATTTAACCGAGAAGCAATCACCCTAAGGTTCCTTTGGTTAAACAAATCCTGAAAAGACAACCACCAAAAGTTAAGCTAGATGATACTCATATCATGTTTCATAATGTGAATCCACGTAAGGTGGTTCATAATAATGTAAACGGAGTTAATGTAAAGAACAAATCGATTGAACCCGTCCAACCAATTTGTCAAAATAAGGATTCAAATGTGATTAAAGATGCCAATCTTTGACGAATGTCAAAGAAACAAATAACATATGCTCAAGTGCATCAATCACAATTCAAATCTAAAATTATTGAGACCGGAAAAAGAAACAAAAGAGGTTCCCAAGATAGAGGTCTGGACAGGCTTTTGAACTAATCATTTACCTTGATGTGCAGAGTTCGTCCAAGACTATTTCTAGCGATAAATGGATAATGGATACTGGATGTTCTTGACACATTACTGGCAACCTTGATCTTCTTACGAATGTTGAAGACACTCAAGGAGGGTATGTAGTGTTTGCTGGTAATCAAGGTGGGATGATCACTAAGGAAGGTGAAGTCTCAAATGGAAGTATTACATTTGAGCGGGTAAATTATTGTGATAAAGTGTTTCCAATCAGTTAAGTGTGGCACAGATTTATGATAAGAAATTTACTACTTTGTTCATCGACAGTGAACGTGTAATCCTTAAACCGGGTTATGTTTGAAACATTTTTTTGTCTCGAAAGCAACCAAGAAATTCTCAATCTTGTGGCATTGGCGTATGGGTTATCTTCATGTTTGTAAGATGAATCACTTAATAGCAAATGATTTGGTGGACGTTTTTCACTAAAACATTTCAAATGGACCGATCATTATGTTGTTTGCAAGAAGGGTAAACAAAAGAAGAATTTGCACTCGTTGAAGCAAATTAATTCAATCGATACTCCTTTGAAATGTCTTAATATGGATTTATTTGGTCCAGTGAACCATTTAAGTATTGCGGGAGATTGGTATTATTTAGTTTTACCCGTTGACTATTCAAGGTATTCATTGGTGTTATTTATGAGTTCCAAAGATCAGACACTGATTCTCATGCAGAATTTGATCACCAAAATAAAATTACTTTACAAACAAAAAGTTAGACGAATTCGAAGCGATAATGGCACAGAGTTCAAGAACAATATTTTAGACTGTATTCAAAAAGGAATCCATCGGGAATATAGTTATCCGTATGTGCCACAACAGAATGGTGTAGCTGAGAGAAAAAATCGAACATTGATTGAAGCAGCAAGAATAATGTTGGCGGATTCAAAGCTTCCAGTTCAATCTTGGAACGAAGCTATGAACACCGCTTGCTCTACGCTTAATGGTGTTCTAACGGTCAAAAAGCTCAAGAAGACGAGTTACGAGCTGCTCCAAAACCGTAAGCCTAACTTATGATAACTCGAACCATTTGGGTGTCCTTGTACTATGTTTACACGAGAGCGGGTAAATTTGACGAAAAGGCGATTGAAGCCTATTTTCTTGGTTATGCGTCACCTAAGAAACGTGTCTTTAATTTTTCTCTTGGGTGTGCAGAGGAATGGTATCATGTTGACTGTCAAAGATACACTACACCACATGGATGATTGATTATGAGAGTTATTTAAGTCGTTTGTTCTATCGGTTGAGGTACCAACTGAATACTTGATTATGAGACATCCGATGATGTTTCTAATTCTTCAGATGATGCTGATTTTGAAGATTCTTCATATGCTCCATTGATTGATACTCAAGTTGTTTTTGAGTACATGGTGATGAATCTTCTCAAACACTGACTGATCTGGAAACTGAAGAAAATGTTACTAATTTACAAGACAATGTTGTTGTTTGTAAGACATTTCATAACTCATATCATCCTCTGGACAACATCATTGGTGATCTTAGTGATGGTGTTTGTACGAGACGACGGGTTGCTAATGTATGTGAAGATAACGTATTGTATGCATATGCTAACATTCATTCTTCAAGAATCATGAGCATCACCCGATACATTTGCTTTTTATCTCAAGTTGAGCCGACAAGTGTTCCTATAGCACTTCAAGATTTTTCGTGGTTAGAAGCACTGCAAAAGAGTTGCAGCTGTTTGTGCGACTAGGTGTTTGGGATCTCATTCATAAACAGGATCGGGTTAAAAAGCCTATCCCGACAAAATGGGTTTTTAAATATGTTGGGATGAGAAGGCCAAAGGAAGATTGGAATCTTCTCAATCTCTCTGAAAACGGCTAAGTATGGAAACCGAGCAAGCTCGGGCATCCCAGCAAGCTTTTACTTAACCTAGCAAGGTATTTTGCTTTCCCAGCAAGGTTACCTTCTACAATTCCTACCGAGCAAGGTTTACTTTGTCTAGCAAGGTTGTTTTTCTAAGTCAAGCAAGGTTTGTTTCCTAGCAAACTCTTGACTAAGCAAAGCTAGAACCAAGTCTTTTGGTAAATCTAGCGAGGATTATTCATAATAAACAGTGGTACCAGGAAGCTTGAAGGAAGTTGATAAAGAAATTACTTAAGGACTTCTAACGAGCAAGGTTCAACTCATAGCAAGTTACAGTATTACTAGCACACTTATGTTTGTTCAATAAGTTAAATTAACAAAGGTTGAAGGGATTTCTGAAGAACAAGTTTGCTCGTAGGCCTGTTATCGAGCAAAGTTTGATATAGTCAAGAGGATTGAAGTCTGCTAGGTTAATATTTTTTAAGGAAAATATTAAGTAAAGTTTTCCCGGAGAACTGTTCCCCAGCACACTTATGGTTACCGAGTCTGCTCGATATTGACAAATGCTGCAAATCTTGCTCGAAGACCTGTTTTACAGTTAGCATTTATTATAATACATTTGAACATGACTGTATTAATCATTAGGGTTTCTAAAAGTGGAATGTCAGATGTCAGGGCTAGGCCTATAAAAGGAATATTTTAGGGTACACCTATGACACACCTGACAACTACGAATATTGTGATTCTAATAGAAGACTCATTCCTGTACATAAATCTGCTAAAGATCCTGATATTCCACCTGTATACCCTAATTGATTTTCATTTATATCTTTCGTAATATTAATGGAAATCTTTTGAATTATTATGTATGTTTGTTACTTTAGTGTTGATTGTGCAACAATTAGAGTGTTAGTGATTCCCCCATTAATACTCTAGTGTTCTTTACAAAATAGTAGCGTCGTTAACCTTCTTGTCGACACTTTGGTGTGGGTTACGACAGTGATTTAGTGAGCTATCCTGGTGAGAAAGATGGACCGAAAAGTGGTATTAGATCCAGATTGTGTATGCCATTATTGTGAAGAACTGTTGTTGAATATTGCTGATTTTGAATATGAAGGGTGACGTCAGCTGACGACTGTTACATTAGTTTATGACGTCAGCTGCACTGTTTTTTATTTTTACCAGATCTACAATATTTGTGAGGTTTAAAAGTGCCTTCTTACTCAGATCTTCATTAGAATTCTTATTTTTATTATAGATCTTGCTCTAATCCATCCAAATATATCATATATGAGGTTTTTGAACACATCTATGATTGTTTTTCCAAAAGTGTTAAGTTTTCAAGTTTGTTAAATTTCTTTCTTATTTTTCAAAATATTTCAAAAATACCAAAAAGATGTCTGGTTCTATGGACAAGCAAGAGGTGTCTACTAATAAGATACCCAGATTGTATGGACAGGAGAACTACATCAAATGGAAGGTGTTGTTCGAAGCTGCCTTCTTTTACAATGATGTTGAGATGTGGAACTCTATCAAGAACGGGCCCTATGTGTCAGATGGAACAGGATACAATCAAACTGTTGAGGTTCGAATGAAAAAGAAAGATGACAGGGCATTAACTTTGCTAAAGCTGGGCTTGTCATGGGAAATCTTAACCATTGTGGCACATCACACAACAGTTGCAATGATTGATGCCATTGTTGAAATGTTCGAAGGTAACACCGAGTTGAAGAACATTAAGAAGGATAGATTGAAGTCTGATCTTGATCATTTCAAATTTAAAAACGGTGAAAAGCTAAGGTCTGTGCTGCAGAGGTTTGTGGCAATTGTGAGTGAAATCAGAACAACTGATCTAGCAATCACTGATTATGATTTGACCAAGAAGTTATTGTCATCTCTTTCTGGTAAATGGTACACTGCTAGCAAATTCATCAAAGAAAAGGAAAATTTCCCTAAGTTGAAGCTAGATGATGTCATTTGCTTTCTACAAGTAGCTGAACATGAGATGATCAAAAATAACATGATCAAAAAATATAGACCAAGCTTTCAGGTGACCAATGCTCTCATAGCATCCGTGGAAAATCTGTCCACATAGAATCAACAACAGGTTCCCATCATTGAAGAGCCAAGTGATTACGGTGGTGACACACCAAGGAGTTTTGTTGCTGGAAATGTAAACAAGCAAGGTGGACAATCCAGGTTTAATGTCCAATTGATTGATGATCATGATACATCATCTATGTCCAGTGGACATGCTCCTATTGGTGGTGGAAATGTCAATCAACGAATTGAGTATCAAGCCTTATCCTCAATGTTTACTGAGTCATACAAAGTCTTTGTGGCCAAGAATCTGATTCACGTCTGTGTGGTCCAAGAAGATTTAGAGCAAATTGATGCAGATGACTTAGAAGTCATGGATTTGAAATGGCAAGCTGCTATGCTAGCCTTTAGAAGCAAAAGATTGTTTAATAGAACTCGAAGATCCCTTGTGTCTGGTCCTAATGACAGGATAGGATTTGATAAATCAAAGGCAATTTGCTACAACTGTCAACAGCCAGAGCACTTTTCAAGGGAATGCAATCAACTACGAAACTTTCAAAACAATCAGTTTGCTAAACCAAGAAACCAGTACAAACCAGAACCAAAATCAGGGCCAGCAGAGAAATTTCAACAACAACTACAACAACCAACAACCACATAATCACCAGCAATTTATTCCCCAACATCAGAATTTTCAAAGAAATATTCAGAACCCTCTTCAAGCTCCTATAAACCCTAACAGAAACAATGTCAACCAACCAATAAACTAAGTAATGTTGCATTCGCTGCACATCAAGAAGGTAATTATGATTGGAGCAAAGTGAGATTGAAAAAGAAAATGTAGCAATCATGGCTAAAATGGATAATGAAGTTGATTCTTCTTCATCTCAAGTACATTCAAATCTCTCAAAGCTTGAATTACTTGAATTGAATGAATCACTTAGAATGACAGTTGGTAAGCTACAAAAGGAATGTTTTAATAAACAAAGTATGATAAATGTGTATGAGGCAAGTGACATGACTAATGATGAAAGAATCATAAGTCTAGAACAAGATTGTATGGACAACTATATGGTACAGTCTAGATATGTCACTTAAATAGAAGGGTTGAAGTATATGTTTCTTGATGAGAAATTGAAGAACACTACACTTCAAGTTGAGAATGATTCTTGAAAAATTTAATTTCAACAGGAAACATTTGTGGAAAGCTAAATAAGTTCAAGGAGGAAGATAAGTGAAAAGTTGTTCCTCCACCTTTCAATGACAAATACTCATTAAAGGTTGATAAGGATAAGAGAGAGGCTTACCTTGATCAGCTTAGAGAAGTTTTTAAGGAAAAGAAAGATTTCATTGAGAGATATGAGTTGGTTGAAGTAAGTGACAAGGGTGAGTTTGTGATGAAGGAAGAGAAGAGTGGTGAAAATTCTGTTGGTATACAAGTATCTAAAGATGATTTTGATAAAGACTGTTTGAACAAAGATGATTTAAGTGACTCAAGTGATCAATGTTCATTCAAAGGATGAGAGAAAAGGCAAGTCAAGTCCACCAAGAAAGATTCCTACATTGCCAAAGATCATACCCAAGATGAGAAAACATCATGAACAGATGAGAAGGAAACATGTGTCATTTGACATATGTGGTGGATCAAAAGGTAAAATATAATGTAGTAAAGTCTCCAAGAAAAGAAGCATTAAAGGAACTTTTAATAGTGATTAGTTTATTCCTGTATACCTTGTTTTCTCAAATCAATAACTATTTGATATTGGAGAAGTGGAGAGTACGGAAAAGTATCTCAGGAGAAATTCAAGATACAAAGATGAGAAACATGACACTCCTATCAGATTGGAGAATATCAAGTTTGTGTAAAGCACTGTAAGAGAAGAGACCAAAATTGTACAATTTGTGCCATTCAACATAAACTTCTGTGGTTTGATTGCTCATCAAAAAGCCATTGGGGTTGATCCACCCAGACCAAGTGAAAGATACAAATTGAGAAACTCAAGTGATAAGTTCAAAGGTGAAGTTAGGTGCAAAATCTGTGATGTCTAAGGTCATCACACTGATTCCTGCCATGAGAAGTTCATTCCTGAACTATTTCATGTTCCTGACACAATTAAATATGGACAAGAAAAGATACAATGATTATTTGAACAAGGGAACCGGAATTGTTGATGAACCAGAAACAAGTGGCACAAAAGGAAGTACTATCATGTGTAAGATTACTCAAAAGAAAGAAAAGAAAGTTGTTGAAGAGAAAAAGGCTCAAAAGATTAAACAACCTACCAAAATAAATCATGATAAGGCTGTTAAGAATGTGAAACCTGTTGATCATGGGTAGTCAACAGATGGTGAAGAAAAAGTCAAGAGAGATGGTTAAAAGAAAGAAATCAAGATAGTTGAATGGAGACGAAAAAATTCTGTTAAAGAATGTTTTTGAACCTTAAGGATTTCTTTGGAAACCAAGAAATGAAGCAAAAGTGACATGTGAAACATTAGTGACAAATGTAAAGAGAGAGTATGTTGTTGAGGAATGCACTAGCTTAGTTCCATATGTGAACAGATCATATGAAACTGGCTATGAATAAGATGTTTTTGATGCATCTTGTGAGATTGTTTATGAAAGCCCTAAACCCAATGCAACAACTGATAATAATGATGATGATTTGCAAGCTGTTTCAGCTTGTGTTTCATCCCTTAACTGATCCTTCTCTTTGATTTGTGCAATAACAGTACACACCAATCAATGATGTATGGTATATGGACCATGGATATTCCAGGCACATGACCTGTGACAAGAGGTCACTAGTGAACTATGAAAAGAAGTTTGAAGGACCAGTTGCATTTGGGAGTGATAAAAATGGAGAGAAGATTGTGGGGAAAGGTATTCTAACCAATGGCAAAGTGTCATTTGACAATGTGTTTTATGTGGAAGGATTGCAATATAGCCTTTTAAGCATCTCACACATGTGTGATAAAGGTTATAAGGTTGGATTTGATAACTCTCACTCTTTCATCCACAAACCTAAATTTGTGATTCCTCCAGATATGATTATGATGATGGCTCCTAGAAATGGAAACTTTTGTGAATTGAAGATGAAGGATGCAGTTTCTAGGGGTGGAACTTGTTTTGTGTCAAAGGCCACTAAAAATGAAACCAAACTAGGGCATAGAAAGCTTTGTCATGTAAATTTAAAGAGCATGAACAAACTTGTTAAAGGTGAACATGTAATTGGCTTACCTACAAGGGAGTTCAAGCTTGATGACAAATGCATTTCATGTCAAAAGGGTAAGCAACATAAGTCATCACACAAAGCAACACTTGTGAACTCAATTGAAAATGTACTGGAATTGCTTCATATGGATATATTTGGTCATATGAGTGTTCCTGGAATAGGGAAGAAAAGGTATTGCTTGGTGAACATTGATGATTTTTCAAGATACACATGGGCTTATTTTATAAATTCCAAGGATGATGCTGCTGAATTGATCAAGGGTTGTGTAACAAGGATTGAGAACCAACTAGATGTGAAGGTGAAAGTAATGAGAAGTGACAATGGTACTGAGTTCAGGAATGGAGTAATGACTGAATTATGTCTTGCAAAAGGAATTTTACAACAATTCAGTGCTCCTAGAACTCCTGAACAAAATGGTGTAGCTGAAAGAAGAAACAAAACACTCATTGAAGCTGCAAGAACCATGTTAGCATATGCTTACTTGCCTGTTACATTTTGGGCAGAAGCTATCAACACTGCTTGTAATGTTCAGAACAGGGTTCTTCTCAACAAAAGCCAAGAAAAGACTCCTTATGAGTTTTTGTTCAATAGAAAACCCCGCATCAAGTTTCTCAAGCCTTTTGGATGCAAGTGCTCATTATTGAACACTAAGGACTACTTGAACAAGTTTCAATCAAAATCTTTAGATAGTTTCTTTGTTGGATACTCCACACACTCAATGGCTTATAGAGTATATGTGAAGGAAGACTTGAGTGTGATTGAATCTTCTGATGTGATATTCAACTAAAACCAGTTCAATACAGTTGATGGAGCATCCTGGTTATTTGATCTTGAGAAGTTAATCAAATCTTTCAAGATTTATCCATAATACTCTGATGAAACTTTGTATAGAACAAGTGTCCAAGAAGAAAAATGAAGATTGATTTGGACATGTTGTGGTCAAAGATGGCTGACAAAAATGCTTCTGGTCATGAAGAAGAAGTTGAGCAAAATGACAATCTTGAGCAACCACCTGTTCATGAAGATCCAATCATAAATGATGAGAAAACTAATGATCAAACTGATCAAGAGCAAGCTGTCAACAATGAAGGAAAACCTAATGACCTGTTTGTTCAATAACAAGATGAAAGACAACCACACTTTGAAACTTTATTTCAAAGTTTAAACATTGAAAACAATGTTGCTTCAACTTCACAAATGTTTGCTGAAGATTCGACTGAATTTCATGGTGCAAATGCATATTTGATCTTTGAGGAACCTGATCTCAATGATACAAATCTTGATTCTAATGTGTCTACTGATTTAATTGTGCAAACTTCCTATGTTGAAATAAATCATCCACCAGTAGATAAGCCAAGAAATAAGTATGCCACTGGAAACAAATGGGTTTTTAGGAACAAGAGTGATGAAAGAGGGATTGTTATAAAGAACAAAGCAAGACTAGTTGCCCTAGGCTGCTTACAAGAAGAAAGTATTGACTTTAAGGAAGTGTTTGCACCAGTAGCAAGGCTAGAGGCTATCATAATCTTTCTAGCTTATGTTGCTTCAAAGAATATTAAAGTATTTCAACTGGATGTTAAATCTGCCTTTCTAAATGAAAACGTTGAAGAGGAGGTGTATGTGGCTCAACCTCCAGGCTTTGAGGATCCCGAGTTTCCAAATAGAGTCAACAATTTAAACAAAGCTATATATGGACTTCATCAAGCTCCAAGATCTTGGTATGATGAGTTATCAAAACCACTTGCTTGTTAATGTCTTTCAAAGGGGAGCAATTTCCCAGACCCTCTTCTACAAGAGGGGAGGAAGAGATTTACTCCTTCCACAAGTTTATGTAAATGATATCATCTGTGGGTTTACCAATGAAAAAATGTGCTTGGAAATTGAAGAAGTCATGAAATCAAAATACTACATGAGATCTATGGGTAAAATGAATTTCTTTCTGGGATTGCAAGTTCAACAAAAGGAGGATGGTATATTCACTTGTTAATCAAAGTATGTGCAGGATATTCTGAACAAGTTCAAATGTCAAGATCTCAAGACTACTTCAACTCCAATGGATACTCATGAAAAGATGATTGCTAATGAAAAGGGCTAGCTTGTTGATGAACATGAATACAGAGCAAAGATTGGATCACTGATGTATCTGACTGCTTCAAGGCCAGATATTATGTTTGCTCTGTGTGTGTGTGCAAGATTCCAATCAAGTCCAAAGATATCTCACATGACTGCTGTCAAGAGGATTTTTAGATACTTGAAAGGGAAACCTGATTTGGGGATATGGTATCCAAAGAATCATGCATTTGATCTGATTGCTTATACTTACGGTGACTATGATGGCTGCAACATGAGTAGAAAGTCTACATCTAGCGGATGTCAATTTCTTGGAGACAGACTTGTGTCATGGCAATACAAGAAGCAAACTACTGTGTCTATCCCAACTGCTGAAGGTGAGTACATTGCTGCATCTGCCTGCTGTGCAAGAGTCCTTTGGATTCGGAAGCAACTACTGGACTATGGTTTGAATTTCTTGAACACTCCTATCTTTATTGACAATACTGTTGCATTGTTCATTGTAAGGAACCCAGTCCAACACTCTAAGACCAAGCACATTGAGATCAGATATCATTTCATTAGAGATTGTAGTGAGAAAGGACTGATTGAAATGAAAAGAGTTGACACTAGTGACAACTTGGCTGACCAATTCACCAAGACACTAGATAAAAGCAAATTCCATTTTCTCCTGAAAGCATTGGGAATGATCAACTCTGATGAGGTTTGATTAATGATGTGGGCTGACTGTGCTAACTGACTATCTTTAATGGTCTTGTGAGTGAAAGTAGTGATTGTATGCATGTTTAACTGATATGTGCTTTGAATGATCATTTGTGTGACTTATGTGTTTATGATGCTTAAGTTGCTTATATTCAGTGAATGTGTGTGTTAATTGATATTTGCTTTGAATGATCCTTTGTGTGACTTATGTGTTTATGATGCTTAAGATACTTATATTCAGTGAATGTGTGTGATATCTTGATAAGTGTGTTTGAATGTGATTTGAAATGATGAATCTGTGTGCTTATCTGTTATTCTTGATTACTTGAATAATTTGAATTGATGTTGTGATTAAGATAGGATTGCCTTTGCATAATCTGTCTTGGATGTACATTATGCTATGTCTACTTATTTTAAAAGTGTCGAAACTGAGTTTATTGTGTCAAACTTGCATGCTCAAATTTAACAAGGTGAGCAAGTTGTATGGTGTTGAGATATGATAAGATTATTCAGTTCAAAGATTTGTAGAAGCTTAAAAGATTTTTAATGAAAATTGATCCAACCTTTTGGGAAATGATAGTACATTGGTTATTTATACTAACATATGGACTTAATAGGCTAAAAAGACTATTAGTGCAATCATTAATATGTATGGTTGCTTTCCATGATGTGTAAAAACTGAGGTGATATAAACATAGCGAAAATGATAATATTAATGTGGAGATACATTGTTGAATATGCATGTTTCAAGATAAATCTTTCCGAATGATAGGCAGAAATGTGATTACCCAGTCATACACGAGCCTGTTGGTATTTGGTCACCAAAAATGAAACATTTTATACATATGACAAAGAACAAATGTGAGCAAAATTTAATTATCAACCAAAAGTTGAAATGTTCACAAATTTTGAAAAAAATGCAAACATGAGGGTTATATATAGAACTACAGAGATGTGGGCACAAATATAAGTCTTGTCACATCTTGAATGAAAGGCATGTAAGTCCATATTGCGTGGCATGTAAGTACAACGTTCAACCTCAATATGTTTGAAAGCTTTAAAAAGAAAATCCATAAAAATATATATGTTCTGTCATACAAAATATTTTGACCAAATATTACGGGGTTGAAGTCAAATTGCGGTGATATGGGGAAAGCCAAATAAGCTTTGAGAAGAGATATAGGACATCATAGCACAATAAGTGTTATCCATTTTTGAATTATGCAAATTAATTGAACATTAATCATATCACAAAAATAATATTCATGTTAAGTCTAGACCTGCTGTTAACCTGTCTGATATTTCATAATAATGCTGAGAATGAAGTATTAAGAGGTGACTTAATCAATATGATCCCATGTTGAGATCTTTTCAGAAAAAGAGTGAAAAGAAATAACTGAAATTTGATCTCTTATTACACCATTTGCTCCTAAATCTTGAACTTTAATGATAAAACTGTGTAAAAATGGTTTAAGACAAAAAGAGTTGCATTTTAACCTTGAAAATGTTTGTATATGTTCCTTCAAGCAAGCTTTAACTTTCTAGCAAACTTAGATGTTTTGATAGGATGTTTAACTCATTCGAGCAAGCTTAATACTTGAATATGTCTGAATATGTTATCTCTAGCAAGCTTTAATTTTTTTGAACTATTCTAGCAAACTTAGTTGTTTTGATTGAATGTTAAGATATTCGAGAAATCTTGATGATTATCTTTACTTAAATGAATTATTCATGTATTATCAGGTAGACTTTGATAATCTTAAACTTTCGAGTAAACTTGGATGTTTAGAAAGTTGTTTCTATCTAGCACACTTGATAATTATGTGATGCATGCATGAATATTCTTTACATGTCTGGTTCGAGTAAACTTAAGTGTTTTAGTTGAAATATTTATTTGTCTAGCATACTTCGTAGTTTTGGTGTTATTTTCTGAAATTACAATGGTTTTCAAGTAAACTTTGTTTACCAAGCAAACTTCATGCTTAGAGCACACTTGTCAAATGGTGATTCATTCCAAGTGTTCTCCTAGCATACTTCTTTACTTCAGAAAATTCCCAGCAAACTTTACTTTTCGGGTAAACTCTGTGTTTGGAGCATACTTGTATATCAAAGGATAACAAGTCCTCTCTAGCACATTTTACAATCCTGAAGTATTTTCGGACATACTTTTGTTAAAGTATACTTGAATGAATATTTGTTAATTTTACAAGTATATCGGGTAAGGTTTGTGAAATTTAGATATTTGAGCAAGGCTAACAATTAGAAATATCTCTAAGTTATTATTTGTGGATTCTTTATTGATTCCTAGAAAGGTTGCCTATTTGATGCATTATACTTGATTTTTTGTCTTGTGATTTATTTCTCGAGCAATCTTATATTCGAGTAAGCTTCTTTAATCTAATCCACTTAGTGTTACATTTAATTACTTTAAATATCTGAACAATTTCTAGAACGAGCAAGCTTTGCAAATGACCTTTACCTAGCAAGCTTTGTAAAATAAACTTTAACAAGCAAGCTTTATGCTAATACATTTAAAAATGAATTTTTGGCACTATTCATGAACAAAACGACAAAATGCATTTAAAACCCCACTTTCAAAAGGTATATAAGTAGGACTTAGAGAAATTTTATATTTCACACTTCTCTCTCTTCTCACTATTGCATTATTGCTTGTATACTCGTTCCAGAATCTCAATCGTTCATCAAAATTTCCTAACCTAAATTTGTCATCCCACTAATTCCGACTCGGTAAGCATCAATTGACTGTTTTTCGACACTCATTATACGAAACTTGGGCATTAATTTTCATCTTAACTAACATCTATGTTTTTCCATGTAGGTTTACAATTTGTCGAAACACACCCTAGCCGGTATATACTATTTACGTGTCATTTAATATTGATTATATGAGTTATAGTACGTTTATACGAGTATATATGATTCATAGTACGAATCATACTCGATTATATAGTGAATCGTATTGGAATTACAATTAACCAATGAACGATTATTGAAACCCGAACAAATCGGGAATTACATTATAGACGAAGTATATAATGTTTAGTGATATTTACGAAGTATTAATGCATCGGGATAAGTAAATTATAGCACAGAAAAAGGATTTCGATTTATTAGTACGTCGGTACGATAAACGAAACCTTTAACATCAAACCAAGCAAGAGACGATCGATCAAGCCGAAAAAGATGCGTAATTATTAATAATATGATGTTTTAATGTCATGGGTTAAGGTTTTAAAGTTTTTAAATCAGTTTTATGTAAATTTTATTTTGACCCGAAAAACGACCATTTTAGGCTCGTTTTAAGCCGAATTACGAGTTTAAACGAGAAACGAACTGAACCAGACTATCCACAACATTATCCGGATTGTGTAATCCAAATGTGTGGCCATGGTTTGAGATGTGGGCCCCCCACATCAACAATAGAGCCGGCCCCTTTATACACACACAACACACACTTCTTTTTCTTTTTCTAACACCAAAAAAACTCACAAATTCTCTCAAATCTCTTCATATCTTTCAAGTATCCATCCAAATTCTTCATTTTTAACCAAGAACACAAGGTATAACATATGTTTTTAAGCTTGAATTTTGTTTTCTAACTTCATGATCTTGAGAAAAGGAGGTTTCAAATGTAAAAATGGGTGAAAACCCGAGTTGAAACCGATTCTCGCATGATCAAGTGATGTATACAAGTTATACAAAGGATCTTGATCCAAGTGATGAGTTAAAAGAGTTTATAACGAATTTTTACGGTTAAAATCTTGTTAAAATGAGTTTCCAAGTGAAAGATGGGTGAAAACCCGAGATGAAACCGACTCTTGTATGATCAAGAGATGTATACAAGTTATACAAGGGATCTTGGTCCAAGAAATGAGTAAAAAGAGTCGGGAATGGATTTCTACGGTTAAAACCTTTGTTTTTACTTAAAAACCGACACTATGAAAGAAATGGTTTGGTTGTTGGTATAGTTTGCTTGGTATAGTGTTATTGTGCTTGTAAGTGTTGTATCTAGCGGCTAGCAAAGGCTAGAAACCGAGATCCTTGCGATCTAAAGCTAGAAAACACAAGATAGTTCGGTTTTCGTGTGGTTATGAAATTTGGACAGATTGTAGAACGCTTAGAGTCGGGTCACGAAATTTCACAGAGATGATCTACACATGAAAATATGAGATCTGTGAATTTTTGGTAATTTTTGGATAAAAGATGAATATTTGGTGAATTTAATGCTCGGTTTTGGCCAAAAATGGTGAAAAATAGCTAAACTTGATGAAAAATTTTGAAAAATTTAGGATAAGCTTTTTATAACATATAAAAGTCACACACAAAATTTGAGCTCAGTTGGAAAAGTCTAAAGGGGCTTTTCGGTAAAACGAGTTCTAGGGCTTTCTAGCTCGGTTTTTGTGAAAATGGCTTGAAATATGAGTTTTGGGTTCTGGAAAAATTTCAGGGAGTCATGAAAATGGCAAGGATCATCCCAGAAAAATTTGGGATTTTTCTAAAGTCTTTTGGTATTTTTGACATATTTAGTGTTTTAATAAGGTTTAAAAATAGATAAATAAATGTAAATATAAGAAAATAAATCTGGAAAATTTTTATAAAGTTTCTTACTGTCAAAATAAGTGTTGTGCGAAATTTCAAGACCCGAGACTAAACGGGTAATTATTTGTGCTAAAAAGAACATAAAAACAAATTTCTAAAGCTTAAAACGTGTAAACCGGCAAAACTCGCATAAGCGAGCTGACTGGTATATAAAAACCTAAAAATTGACCATTTTCATAAAACTAAGTAAATTAAGTAAAAATAAATCATCCGAAAATAATTCGGATGATTTGGGTAATTTTACCCGATTTTACTGTTTCCGGCACCTAAATGACGGAAACGGGCCCCGCGGCCAAACGGGGTGACAAAACCGAGCTCTAATTTCATCACTTTAACTAAAATAACAGTCAAACACCATTTTTGGGTTAAGTGTGAATAAACTCATTTTTGAAACTAAAAACGGATGACCGTGCTAGGCACGCAAATCAAGGAAAACATAAAAATGATAATTTTGACCGTCCGACTCTAAGTAGTGGCACAATCTGAGTCCTTAGGAGTGTCACGGGGTTAACATTGTCCCCGGATCGAGTACAGTACTGGGTTAACAATGTCCCCAGACGTACCGATTGACATAGATTTAATTTACGGGAATTATATAGTAACGACTAGATATTATATTACAGATCCAGGCACGTAGCTGTTCATTGTATTACCCACCGACTCACAAAAAGGTGAGTTTTCACGAGCCCCTTTTAATGAACTGTTTTTAAATATATTTTCCCGGGGCGGAAAACATGTCTTATTTAAAGTATTTAAGTACATACCGATCGTATGGAAATACTTGTATATTTATATATATATGGTTTGATGCACAGAATATATAAATTGTTTATCAGGTGTTATTGTTCTGGGGTAACATAGTTCCCAGGGGTTGTTATTGTTCTGGGGTAACATAGTTCCCAGGGGTTATTATTGTTCTGGGGTAACGTAGTTCCCAGAGGTTATTATTGTCCTGGGGTAACATAGTTCCCAGAAGATTAATGGAAATGTTCTGGGGTAACATAGTTCCCAGTATGACTATATTGCTAATAAATGATTATTAAAATGATTTGTCAGTGTTTATTTAAATTAGTGAAACTCACCAACTATTTGTAGTTGACCCGTTTTCTTTACATGTTTTCTAGGTATGCCCAAGTTGGAATGATTGATAAGTGCTTAACTGTCTGTGCTACCTGTTGGAAGCTTGCTGCTCTATGTTTTGTAATGAATTTATTAATGTCTTATCGGTAAAATATGTGTGTAACACCTAGACAGTAACGAAACTCGCAACAATGTAATATGTTATAAATTAATGTAGTGGTATTTTCTTTATAAGCTATGCTGTTGATATCAGATGTGTCTGTTGCATCCCGTGTACGTTTCCGCTGCGGTTACGGGGTGTTACAGAACTTGGTATCAGAGCCATTGGTTATAAAGATTTAGGATGTCTTTAAAAGATACCTAAAATATAACCAGTAGCTCAAGTATTATAGGATCTGAATATCAACTAATAATATATTATGACGAGATCGGGATGAACTTGGATGGACAAGTGGGTTATTATGGTCCGGAACATAATAACAGACTTGTCTGCACGAGGGAATTCAGGGGAAGTCACGGGGGACTTAAATAGGTAAAATTGGCAACATATGTGTAAATATATGATAATATTATTATGTGGTAAAGTTGTATAAATAAGTATGTGTTAATTTAATTATGAATTACACTATGGAAAGGACTATATGCTTGTTAACTTGTGTGCAGGTAAAAATGTCAAGCCCGCATAGCTTATCTGTAGAGGAGGATCCGGAGGAGGTTAGCCCCGGAAACTCCGGGAGCTTACACGTGTCATCCGACTCCGAGCCTAGCGAGGCGAGTCACAGGAGCTCGAGTCAGTCCTCCCCGGCCCGGATCGTCAGATCCCCTACTCCCCTCGCACCGCAGGCCACCTCTGTCCCTCCGGGATTTGGTCCCCGCCTTACGGCGCGGATCAGCATTCCGCGTGTCCCACCGACGTCTCCCCCACCCCGACCTGCTACTCGTCGGGGAGAGTCCTCATCCCAGCCCAAGCCGATGGCTCTACCTGTCTGGGGCCTTCCCAGACAGGAACGGGAGGCGGTGGCCTGGCTACGAGTGCTCACAGAGCAAGTAAATGAGCACTCAGCCGCCCTGACCGTGGGGGTACAGAGACGAGTGTACCTTGGTGACCGCATACTGGATTGCCAGTATGCAATCGACCGGTTGACCAGGGAGAGCTCGTACTCCCTAATGATGGTTCAGCGGTTGGAGGCGTGGCTCCGGGGGGTGGTGGCAGTAGTGGTGGCGATGGTGGCAGTGATGATGTGGTGGGCATACCACTGTGTTTAGTAGTTATGTTTGGATGGGGATAGTCAGGGACTTTTTTTTTTATACTCTATGTAAGTAGTTAGTGGTGATACTAACATGGAGTGAATCTGGTTTAGTTATGATACAACCACTGGCCCCTAGGGTGGGTCTCTTTTTTGGCATATCTTTATAGATACTTTTGGGTATCATTCAAGCACTGACCCTTTTACGGGTTATGTCGAGATGATACCGACATAGGGCCCTTGTAATAAAACTTAGTTATGTAATGTTGACTGGAAAGTATGTAAACTGATGTTTGTGTAATATGTATCCATGTTTACTAATGAATGAAATATGTATTGTGTTTTATAATTTGAAATGGTATTGATTATATGTATTTCTTGATGTTGTGTAGAATGGCACCGAAACGATCAACGAAAATATCGGAAGTAGATGTGAGCCGTTTGATTGCTCAACAGTTGGAGGCGGCGATACCGGATATAGTATCGCGCATCGCCCCCAGTATTAATAACTCGACCAATCCAACCCCTCCGAGCAATCAAACGCCCATAAATAATGACGGGGAACAAAATGCTAATCCTCCAAGGAATGATAACACTATTCCGAGTAATGACGCACCGCCTAGGGTGGTCGTTACTGACAGCAATGGCCCTATACCTACGGTAGAGACAAACCGTACTGAACCAATTCGTACATCCAGGGGATGTTCGATCAAGGATTTCATGTTGTGCAAGCCATTAGAGTTTAGCGGGTCTGAAGGACCGAATGGGTTAGTTAAATGGATAGAGAAGATAGAATCAGTGGTGAATATTAGCAACTGTCCCGAGGATTGTATCGTTAAGTACGCCACCTGTACATTCACCGACCATGCCTTGACATGGTGGAACACCATAGTACAGACTCGAGGTCAGGTGGCGACAAACCACATGACCTGGACGGAGCTTAAGGCTCTTGTGTTGGAACATTTCTGTCCAAAGAATGAATTGCAGAAACTGGAAAATGAGTTGTGGAATCTGGAGATGAAGGGGGCGGACCACTTGGGTTATACCAATCGGTTTAATGAACTGTCACGATTAGTACCGTGGTTGGTCACCCCGGAGACGAAGAGGGTGGAACGTTATATTTGGGGACTTACTCCGGTAGTGAGGAGCATAGTCAACGCGGGGGGACACCGGACGTATGAAATTGCAGTGACACAGGCTGGCATAGTCACGTATGATTTCTTGCGGAGCGGATCACTAAAGGTGACAAGAGAATCCGCTGGGGGAAAACGGGGTACGCATGATCATAGAATCCAAGAAAAGCAGCAAAGCAAACGAGCTAGGCCCGCTGCCCAGAGCTATGCCATGACTAGTTCGGGCGGAAGGCAAGAACCGCAGAAGGGAACGTTTCCTAGGTGCGGGAAATGTGGTTACCACCATAGTGGCGTGTGCAAAGAGGTGGTGTGCCACCGGTGTGGCAGGGTTGGACACTACGCACCAAATTGTAAGACAAATCTGAACAACCTGAACCGACAACCACAACCTATTCGGGCGCAACCATTTAGAACTCAACCAGCCCGACAGCAGAACCCGCAAGGAAACCAGATGGTGACCACTACCCGTGCTTGCTACGAATGCGGCAGCACGGATCACTTCAAAAGGAACTGCCCGAAACTGAATCAGGGAGGAAACGGGAGACAACTCGCGGGTCAGCCATCGTCGTCCAATCCGGCGCGAGGCCGAGCATTCGTGATGGGGGCGAACGAGGCACGCCAGGACCCCAGCGTAGTGACAGGTACCTTCCTCGTCTCAGATCATTACGCTTCTGTATTATTTGATACAGGCGCCGATAGAAGTTTTGTCTCCGTTAGATTCCTTTCGATAGCAAACCTTCCTATTGGTGAAACCATAGAACCTTACACCGTAGAAGTCGCTAACGGTAAAACCATGATAGTTAATCGGATAGTTCGGAATTGCCCTTTTATTCTGAGCTAACAATCCTTCCTGATTGACTTGTTACCGGTAGAATTGGGTAGTTTTGACGTGATAGTGGGAATGGATTGGTTGGCACGTAACAGGGTAGAAATAAACTGTGAAAAGAAAACCGTCAAGATCCGGGTGTCGGATGACGAGGAGGTATTAGTGCAGGGAGAAAAATCCGGCACCATGATACCATTTATATCCCACCTCAAGGTGTTGAAATATATACGTCAGGGATGTGTGGCGTATCTAGCGAGCCTGACGGCCGATGATTCTGAGGAAAAACGGGTGGACGATATTCCCGTGGTACGCGAATTTCCACAAGTTTTTCCAGAGGAACTTCCTGGATTACCGCCAACCCGACAGGTCGAATTCAGAATCGATCTGTTACCACAAGCTGGCCCTGTTGCTAAGGCCCCTTACAGACTTGCATCGTCCGAGATGCAAGAATTATCCAACCAGTTGCAGGAATTGTTGGATAAGGGATTTATTCGTCCCAGCTATTCCCCGTGGGGTGCACCTGTACTATTTGTGAAAAAGAAGGACGGAAGCCTTCGAATGTGCATTGACTACAGGGAATTGAACAAATTAACCATCAAAAATAGGTATCCTCTTCCCCGAATCGATGATTTGTTCGACCAACTACAAGGTGCGAGCTATTTCTCAAAGATTGACCTTAGATCGGGATACCACCAAGTTAAAATTCAGGAGGAGGATATCCCAAAAACCGCGTTTCGGACTCGCTACGGCCACTACGAATTTTTAGTTATGCCTTTTGGACTAACAAATGCGCCAGCGGTATTCATGGATCTCATGAACCGAGTCTGTAAACCCTATCTTGACAAATTCGTCATCGTGTTTATTGACGATATTTTGATATACTCGAAGAGTAAAGAAGAACACGAGCGACATTTGAGGTTAATTTTGGAACTTTTGGATCAGGAGAAGTTGTATGCAAAATTCTCCAAATGTAACTTCTGGTTACAAGAAGTGCAATTCCTTGGTCATATTATAAATCATCAAGGAATACACGTCGATCCAAGTAAGATTGAAGCAATTAAGAATTGGCAAGCACCTAAATCTCCAAAGGAAATCCGCCAATTCTTAGGCTTAGCTGGGTACTATCGTCGATTTATTGAGAATTTTTCCAGCATTGCCCAACCTTTAACCCTGCTGACCCAAAAGGATCGAAGGTATGATTGGGGTGAAGAGCAGGAAGCGGCGTTTCAAACGCTAAAGCAAAGATTGTGCCAAGCACCAATCTTAAGTCTCCCCGACGGAGACGATGGATTTGTTGTATATTGTGACGCATCCCGTAAAGGGTTAGGATGCGTGTTGATGCAAAATAAAAAGGTCATAGCCTATGCGTCTCGACAGTTAAAAGTTCATGAGAAAAACTACACTACTCATGACTTGGAACTGGGAGCAGTCATCTTTGCACTTAAAATCTGGAGACACTATCTCTACGGTACAAAGTGCACCATCTTCACTGATCATAAAAGTTTGCAACACATATTCGATCAGAAAGAACTGAATATGAGGCAACGAAGATGGGTCGAGTTGCTGAGTGACTACGACTGTGACATTCGATATCACCCCGGCAAGGCTAACGTCGTAGCCGATGCCTTAAGTAGGAAGGATCGGGTTAAACCATTGCGAGTGCGGGCGTTGGGGATGATAGTCCAGTCAAACCTTTCAGATTTGATTCGAGTCGCTCAACGCGAGGCGTTGAAAGAGGACCAATTGGATAAAGAAGGACTTTACGGGAATGAGAAGAATTTCGAACAGCGTGTGGACGAAATTCTCTATTTCAAAAATCGGATTTGGATCCCGACCCTCCATGACCTTCGTGATTTGATCATGGATGAAGCGCATAAATCGAAATATTCCATACATCCGGGATCAGATAAAATGTACAAGGATGTGAAAGAATTTTACTGGTGGCCAGGTATGAAAAAGAATATAGCCACATACGTCGGCAAGTGTACGACGTGCGCGAGAGTTAAGGCGGAGCACCAGAAACCCTCGGGAATGCTACAACAGCCGGAAATTCCCGAATGGAAGTGGGAGCAGATCACAATGGATTTTGTGACACATCTCCCCAAGACACCCCGAGGTCATGATGCGTTTGGGTAATCGTGGATCGATTAACCAAATCGGCACATTTTATTCCGATTATGAATACTTTTAACACTGAGAGACTTGCGCAGATTTATATAAATGAAATAGTGTCTCGTCATGGCATCCCCATCTCGATCATCTCCGATAGGGATAGCCATTTCACCTCCAAACTTTGGCAAGCTGTCCAAGAAGCATTGGGAACACGTATTGACCTAAGCACAGCTTACCACCCTCAGACCGATGGTCAGTCTGAGAGAACCATTCAAACTTTGGAGGATTTGCTTCGTGCTTGCGTACTGGACTTTAAGGGAAATTGGGATCAACATCTCCCACTCGTTGAATTTTCCTATAATAACAGTTATCACAGCAGTATAAAGGCAGCACCTTATGAAGCATTGTATGGGCGGAAGTGCCGATCACCACTTTGCTGGTCTGAAGTGGGTGACTCGCAGGTCATTAGATCGGATCTGGTCCAGGAGACGACCAGCAAGATTCTTGAAATTAAGAACAACCTGAAAGCCGCGCGGGATCGGCAGAAGAGTTATGCCGATAACCGTCGAAAACCGTTGTCATTTGAGAAGGGTGAAAAAGTATATTTGAAAGTATCCCCTTGGAAAGGAGTGGTCAGATTTGGCAAGGCGGGGAAGTTAGCCCCCAGATACATTGGACCATTTGACATCACTGCAAAAATCGGTCCGGTAGCTTACCGATTAGAACTGCCTGAGGAACTAAGTGCAGTTCATAACGTGTTTCATGTGTCAAATTTGAAAAGATGTCTGGCGGATGAGACATCGGTGTTACCCTTAGAGGGTGTTCAAATAAATGATAAGCTCAACTTCGTAGAGGAGCCCATTGAAATAGTGGACGGTAAGATCAAGCAACTTAGACACAATAAGATCTCGTTGGTCAAAGTTAGATGGAATTCGCAACGAGGCCCAGAATTTACTTGGGAACGAAAGGATGAATTTCGGAAGAAATACCCCCACCTATTTCCTCAAAAGGAAGTAGTTGACGTGTAAAATTTCGAGGACGAAATTTTTATAACGGGGGGAGAATGTAACGATTCCGGCAAATCCAGGTATACCCTAGCCGGTATATACTATTTACGTGTCATTTAATATTGATTATATGAGTTATAGTACGTTTATACGAGTATATATGATTCATAGTACGAATCATACTCGATTATATAGTGAATCGTATTGGAATTACAATTAACCAATGACCGATTATTGAAACCCGAACGAATCGGGAATTACATTATAGACGAAGTATATAATGTTTAGTGATATTTACGAAGTATTAATGCTTCGGGATAAGTAAATTATAGCACAGAAAAAAGATTTCGATTTATTAGTACGTCGGTACGATAAACGAAACCTTTAACATCAAACCAAGCAAGAGACGATCGATCAAGCCGAAAAAGATGCGTAATTATTAATAATATGATGTTTTAATATCATGGGTTAAGTTTTTAAAGTTTTTAAATCAGTTTTATGTAAATTTTATTTTGACCCGAAAAACGACCATTTTAGGCTCGTTTTAAGCCGAATTACGAGTTTAAACGAGAAACGAACTGAACCAGACTATCCACAACATTATCCGGATTGTGTAATCCAAATGTGTGGCCATGGTTTGAGATGTGGGCCCCCCACATCAACAATAGAGCCGGCCCCTTTATACACACACAACACACACTTCTTTTTCTTTTTCTAACACCAAAAAAACTTACAAATTCTCTCAAATCTCTTCATATCTTTCAAGTATCCATCCAAATTCTTCATTTTTAACCAAGAACACAAGGTAAAACATATGTTTTTAAGCTTGAATTTTGTTTTCTAACTTCATGATCTTGAGAAAAGGAGGTTTCAAATGTAAAAATGGGTGAAAACCCGAGTTGAAACCGATTCTCGCATGATCAAGTGATGTATACAAGTTATACAAAGGATCTTGATCCAAGTGATGAGTTAAAAGAGTTTATAACGAATTTTTACGGTTAAAATCTTGTTAAAATGAGTTTCCAAGTGAAAGATGGGTGAAAACCCGAGATGAAACCGACTCTTGTATGATCAAGAGATGTATACAAGTTATACAAGGGATCTTGGTCCAAGAAATGAGTAAAAAGAGTCGGGAATGGATTTCTACGGTTAAAACCTTTGTTTTTACTTAAAAACCGACACTATGAAAGAAATGGTTTGGTTGTTGGTATAGTTTGCTTGGTATAGTGTTATTGTGCTTGTAAGTGTTGTATCTAGCGGCTAGAAAAGGCTAGAAACCGAGATCCTTGCGATCTAAAGCTAGAAAACACAAGATAGTTCGGTTTTCGTGTGGTTATGAAATTTGGACAGATTGTAGCACGCTTAGAGTCGGGTCACGAAATTTCACAGAGATGATCTACACATGAAAATATGAGATCTGTGAATTTTTGGTAATTTTTGGATAAAAGATGAATATTTGGTGAATTTAATGCTCGGTTTTGGCCAAAAATGGTGAAAAATAGCTAAACTTGATAAAAATTCTGAAAAATTTAGGATAAGCTTTTTATAACATATAAAAGTCACACACAAAATTTGAGCTCAGTTGGAAAAGTCTAAAGGGGTTTTCGGTAAAACGAGTTCTAGGGCTTTCTAGCTCGGTTTTTGTGAAAATGGCTTGAAATATGAGTTTTGGGTTCTGGAAAAATTTCAGGGAGTCATGAGAATGGCAAGGATCATCCCGGAAAAATTTGGGATTTTTCTAAAGTCTTTTGGTATTTTTGACATATTTAGTGTTTTAATAAGGTTTAAAAATAGATAAATAAATGTAAATATAAGAAAATAAATCTGGAAAATTTTTATAAAGTTTCTTACTGTCAAAATAAGTGTTGTGCAAAATTTCAAGACCCGAGACTAAACGGGTAATTATTTGTGCTAAAAAGAACATAAAAACAAATTTCTAAAGCTTAAAACGTGTAAACCGGCAAAACTCGCATAAGCGAGCTGACTGGTATATAAAAACCTAAAAATTGACCATTTTCATAAAACTAAGTAAATTAAGTAAAAATAAATCATCCGAAAATAATTCGGATGATTTGGGTAATTTTACCCGATTTTACTGTTTCCGGCACCTAAATGACGGAAACGGGCCCCGCGGCCAAACGGGGTGACAAAACCGAGCTCTAATTTCATCACTTTAACTAAAATAACAGTCAAACACCATTTTTGGGTTAAGTGTGAATAAACTCATTTTTGAAACTAAAAACGGATGACCGTGCTAGGCACGCAAATCAAGGAAAACATAAAAATGATAATTTTGACCGTCCGACTCTAAGTAGTGGCACAATCTGAGTCCTTAGGAGTGTCACGGGGTTAACATTGTCCCCGGATCGAGTACAGTACTGGGTTAACAATGTCCCCAGACGTACCGATTGACATAGATTTAATTTACGGGAATTATATAGTAACGACTAGATATTATATTACAGATCCAGGCACGTAGCTGTTCATTGTATTACCCACCGACTCACAAAAAGGTGAGTTTTCACGAGCCCCTTTTAATGAACTGTTTTTAAATATATTTTCCCGGGGCGGAAAACATGTCTTATTTAAAGTATTTAAGTACATACCGATCGTATGGAAATACTTGTATATTTATATATATATGGTTTGATGCACAGAATATATAAATTGTTTATCAGTTGTTATTGTTCTGGGGTAACATAGTTCCCAGGGGTTGTTATTGTTCTGGGGTAACATAGTTCCCAGGGGTTGTTATTGTTCTGGGGTAACATAGTTCCCAGAAGATTAATGGAAATGTTCTGGGGTAACATAGTTCCCAGTATGATTATATTGCTAATAAATGATTATTAAAATGATTTGTCAGTGTTTATTTAAATTAGTGAAACTCACCAACTATTTGTAGTTGACCCGTTTTCTTTACATGTTTTCTAGGTATGCCCAAGTTGGAATGATTGATAAGTGCTTAACTGTCTGTGCTACCTGTTGGAAGCTTGCTGCTCTATGTTTTGTAATGAATTTATTAATGTCTTATCGGTAAAATATGTGTGTAACACCTAGACAGTAACGAAACTCGCAACAATGTAATATGTTATAAATTAATGTAGTGGTATTTTCTTTATAAGCAATGCTGTTGATATCAGATGTGTCTGTTGCATCCCGTGTACGTTTCCGCTGCGGTTACGGGGTGTTACAGGTTCATAAAAGAAAATATTTTATTTCTTCTTTAAATTGTGACTTAAAACATGTCAAATTTGTGAACTTATGACTAATATTTACTTTGAATGTGTTTTTGTATTTGTTTGAACAGTTAATGCGACGTATCTGTTTGAAAAGAAACACAACATGTGTGCGCTGCTCCAAGTAACTACTGATAATCAACCTGTTGAACTGATGATCAGAAGGCTTCAAAGATCAAATCTCAGATTTTCGTTGACAGAGTTCCCGGTCATATATCGAAATAATCAACTTGATTTCTAGCATTCAGCACGGGTGATTGATGATGCAGGAGGTAGGCGTATAGAGGCTATAGTGGCACAGCATGAGATTGTTATCACTGAACAATTAATCAGGGCCAGTCTACACAGTATAGAGGCTATTTGATAATGTTAAAAACTCAATACATTTTTCTACTGACCAGTTGCAGAGGATATTCTAGGAGACTATGGGATATCAGGGTGACGTCTATGAGGGACAATTCAAAAAGGGCATGTTCCTTAACCTTTATAGGTTCTTAATACACCACATTGTTCAGGGTTTTACACCCTGGAAGGGGTCTTGGTCGTTGATGAGTTGGGAGATTGCCAACGCCACAGTGGCTGCTATCTTCAGATACCCATTCAATTTTTCAAAGAAGATATTCGAAGGCTTGGCTGCAAATTTGGGAAAGGTGGAGAACGACAAATTCTTGGTTTATCTGAGATTCTTGCAGATCATCTTCAATTGGGTGTTACCTGATTTGCCAACCATGGGCATTACTCATACATTGCAAGATCCAAATGTTTATAAGAGGATAGAAAAGTTGGCTGCAACAAGCAACTTCAACACGATTTGGAGATAATGGTTGTATCAGAATCACCACATGTGACTTCTGAGGAGGAGGAGAGTGAGAATGAATATGATGATCCTGATGATGGAAATGATGGAGGTGGTGATGGAGGTGATTATGGAGGTAATGGTGAACATGATGAAGGAGTGGATGCTGCAATTGTTGAAGAAGGCATTAATGCTGAGACTCAGGGGGAGAAGCAACCCATTCCTACACCACTAACCTAACCGCAAAACCAGTCACTAAAACAACCCATATCATCACCCCAAGCCATATCCCCACCCCAATACCAAGACAATGAACCATATATCCCATCCCCACCAATATCACCACTAGATAAAACCCAAACCAATTCCCAAATTCAAAAGCTAGAACAAACCGAACCACAAACCCAAATCCTAAACCAACCCTTAACCCAAACCCAAGACTAGCCTATCCATGAACCATATATTCCTCAATATGTCCTAGCCCACCTAATAAATCAGGCAAACACACCATACCAATCTCCAACCCAATCACATACCACTGACAAACCCCACATACCAACCTTTTAAATTATCCACACTTACACACCTTTACCTTTAATCCAAAACCCAAACACATTACCCTCTACAAGCATAAATATCTTTGAAATCCCACCCCATGAACCTATCCAACCCCAAACCAACATCCCATACTCATTATCATCTACACCTACCAGTCCCCATTCCCCTGGTGCCTATCTTTTCAAAAGACACTTGGGTGTTTTGACTAAAATGTTGACTTAAGAAGAAATAATGAGGAATTGATGAAAAGGAATGCTTAGTTGGAATCCCTGTTCGCATAGGCATAACAAATGATTCAAACCCTCGAAATTGAGGTTGAGAAGACCTCAACTATACCAAAACAGGGGGAGAATGCACCTGTGGTCAATGTATAAGGGATGATGTTATGGAGGAGGATACTTCTGTGGTGAGGGAGGATACTTTGAAAATTTTATGTTACATGTATGGAAGTAGTGATGATGAGAGTGATGCGGAGAGGATTGAGGAAGATGGATATGCGGGTGATGAATCTGATGGGGGTGAGCAGGCATATGATGTAAATGATGAGATGATAGAGAAGGAGGTGGAGAAGGTGATCGAGAAGGAGGTTGAGGCTAATGAGAATGTGTCTAATAAGGAAACTGAAGATATTTTAACTGAAGCGATAGCAACTGATGCTATAGCTACTGAACCACAACCTGATATGATAATTGATGAGGGTGGAGATACTGGGGAGATAGTGTTAACATATGAAAATGTTGATAAAAACTATAGATGTGGAGATGAAAGATTTATTTGCTGAGATTGATAATTTTCCCAGTGAACCATTTGTGGTGAGGGAAACTGATGAGGAGGAAAGGAGGAAAGCAAAGGGGAAATCAGTTGCTAAAAATGAAGATCAACTGCAACCCTTGAAAACTCAAAAGACAAAATTCATTGATAATATCTTGGATATTGATGAAAGTGCTGAACAAGCTGCCAAAAGGCATGATAACATTTTGGATGAGATGATACAAAGAGAAAGGATTATAAGATCCTTGACTGATAAGGAGATCGAACAGCAGGAAATTTTATTGGTGGAGGCTAAAATTAACAAAAATTTGAATGAAGAGGGGGAGTTGGATCAGGAAGTCGTTGAAAGTGTAACACCCCGTAACCGCAGCGGAAACGTACACGGGATGCAACAGACACATCTGATATCAACAGCATTGCTTATAAAGAAAATACCACTACATTAATTTATAATATATTACATTGTTGCGAGTTTCGTTACTGTCTAGGTGTTACACACATATTTTACCGATAAGACATTAATAAATTCATTACAAAACAAAGAGCAGCAAGCTTCCAACAGGTAGCACAGATAGTTAAGCAAACATCAATCAATCCAACTTGGGCATACCTAGAAAACATGTAAAGAAAACGGGTCAACTACGAATAGTTGGTGAGTTTCACTAATTTGAATAAACACTGACAAAACATTTTAATAATCATTTATTAACAATATAATCATGCTGGGAACTATGTTACCCCAGAAATTTCCAATAACTTTCTGGGAACTATGTTACCCCAGAACAATAAATACCCCTGGGAACTATGTTACCCCAGAACAATAACAACCCCTGGGAACTATGTTACCCCAGAACAACAATAACCCCTGGGAACTATGTTACCCCAGAATAATAATAACCCCTGGGAACTATGTTACCCCAGAATAATAACAACCCCTGGGAACTATGTTACCCCAGAACAATAATAACCCCTGGGAACTATGTTACCCCAGAACAATAATAATAACCCCTGGGAACTATGTTACCCCAGAATAATAACAACCCCTGGGAACTATGTTACCCCAGAACAATAATAACCCCTGGGAACTATGTTACCCCAGAACAATAATAACCCCTGGGAACTATGTTACCCCAGAACAATATAACCCCTGGGAACTATGTTACCCCAGAACAATAACACATTATAAACATTTTATATATTCTATGCATCAGCCCATATATATATAAATGTACAAGTATTTCCATACGATCGGTATGTACTTAAATACTTTAAATAAGACATGTTTTCCGCCCCGGGAAAATATAATTAAAACAATTCATTAAAAGGGGCTCGTGAAAACTCACCTTGTTGTGAGTTGGTGAGTAATATAATGAACAGCTACGTGCCTGGATCTGTAATATAATATCTAGTCGTTACTATATAATTCTCATAACTTAAATACATATCAATCGGTACATCTGGGGACATTGTTAACCCAGTACTGTACTCGATTCGGGGGCAATGTTAACCCCGTGACACTTCTAAGGACTCAGATTGACATTGCTTAGAGTTTGACAGTCAATTTAGTTAAGGTGATGAAATTATAGCTCGGTTTGACACCCCGTTTGGCCGCGGGGCCCGTTTCCGGTAGTTCGGTGCCGGAAACGGTAAAATCGGGTAAAATTACCCAAATCATCCGAATTATTTTCGGATGATTTATTTTTACTTAATTTACTTAGGTTTATGAAAATAGTCTATTTTTAAAGTTTTCGTGTACCAGTCAGCTCGCTTATGCGAGTTTTGCCGGTTTACACGTTTTAAGCTTTAAAAAAACTTGTTTTTATGTTCATTTTAGCACAAATAATTACCCGTTTAGTCTCGGGTCTTGAAATTTTGCACAAAACTCAATTTGACAGTAAGAACATTTTATAAAATTTTCCAGATTTATTTTCCTATATTTGCATTTATTTACCTATTTTTAAATCTCATTAAAACACTAAAAATATAAAAAATACCAAAATACTTTAGAAAAATCCCAAGTTTTTCTGGAATGTTCCTTGTCATTCTCATAACTCTCTGGAATTTTTCCAGATTTATTTTCGTAAATTTACATATATTTATCTATTTTCAAATCTTATTAAAATACTAAATATATCAAAAATACCAAAACACTTTAGAAAAATCCCAAATTTTTCTGGAATGTTCCTTTTCATTCTCATAACTCTCTGGAATTTTTCCAGATTTATTTTCGTAAATTTACATATATTTATCTATTTTCAAATCTTATTAAAATACTAAATATATCAAAAATACCAAAACACTTTATAAAAATACCAAATTTTTCTGGGATGATCCTTGTCATCCTCATAACTTTCTGGAATTTTTCCAGATTTATTTTTGTAAATTTACATATTTTTACCTATTTTTAAATCTTTATAGAATACTAAATATGTCAAAAATATCAAAACACTTTAGAAAAATACCAAATTTTTCTGGGATGATCCTTGTCATCCTCATAACTTTCTGGAGTTTTTCCAGATTTTAAAACTCATATTTCAAGCCCTTTTTACCCAAAACCGAGCTAAAAGCCCTAGAACTCGTTTCACCGAAAAGCCTACTTAGACTTTTCCAACTGAGCTCAAATTTTGTGGGTGACTTTTATATGTGATAAAAAGCTTATCTTAAATTTTCCAGAATTTTTCATCATGTTTTGCTATTTTTCACTATTTTTGGCCAAAACTGAGCATTAAATTCACCAAATATTCATCTTTTATCCAAAAATTACCAAAAATTCACAGATCTCATATTTTCATGTGTAGATCATCTCTGTGAAATTTCGTGACCCGACTCTAAGTACACGAAAATCTGTCCAACTTTCTCATACACACGAAAACCGAACTATCTTGTGTTTTCTAGCTTTAGATCACAAGGATCTCGGTTTCTAGCCTTTGCTAGCCGCTAGATACAACACTTACAAGCACAACAACACCACACCAAGCAAACTATACCAACAATCAAGCCATCTCTTTCAAAATGTCGGTTTTTAAGTAAAACTAAAGATTTTAACCGTAAAATTTTATTCTAAACATTTTTAACTAATTACTTGGATCAAGATCCTTTGTATAACTTGTATACATCCCTTGATCGTGCAAGGATTGGTTCCATCTCGGGTTTTCACCCATATGTCACTTGGAACCCTTTTGTTCTTGCAAAAATAACTCAAACTAAAGAAATCAACACCAAAGATCATGTATTATAACATGTTTATACCTTGTGTTCTTGATTAGGGAGGATGGATTTGATGAATACTTGAAAAATTGGGAGAGTTTTGAGAGAGTTTGAGTAGTTTTTGGTGGTAAAAAAAAGAAAATGAAAGATAATATGATAATGGGGGGGGGGTGGCCGGCCCTTTGTGGGTGTGTGTGGGGGCCCCACATCTCCAATATTGTCCACATATCTAGATTACGCAATCTGGATAATGTTGTGGATAATCTGGTTCAGTTCGTTTCTCGTTTAAACTCGTAATTCGGCTTAAAACGAGCTTAAAATGGTCGTTTTTTCGGGTCAAAATAAAAATTTACATAAAACCGACTTAAAAACTTTAAAAACTTAAACCATGACATTAAAACATCATATTATTAATAATTACGCATCTTTTTCGGCTTGATTGATCGTCTCTTGCTTGGTTTGGTGTTAAAGGTTTCGTTTAGCGTACCGATATACCATTAAATCGAAATCCTTTTTCTGTGCTATAATTTACTTATCCCGAAGCATTAATACCTCGTAAATATCACTAAACATTATATACTTCGTCTATAATGTAATTCTTGATTCGTTCGGGTTTCAATAACCGATCAATGATTAATTGTAATCCCAATACGATTCACTATATAATTGAGTATGATTCATACTGTGAACCATATATATTCGTGTCAATGTGCTATAACTCATATAATCAATATTAAATAACACGTAAATAGTATATTCCGGCTAGGGTATACCTGGATTTGCCGGAATCGTTACATTCTCCCCCCGTTATAAAAATTTCGTCCTCGAAATTTTATGCGACAACTACTTCCTTTTGAGGAAACAGGTGGGGGTATTTCTTCCGAAATTCGTCCTTTCGTTCCCAAGTAAATTCTGGGCCTCGTTGCGAATTCCATCTAACTTTGACCAACGAGATCTTATTGTGTCTAAGTTGCTTGATCTTACCGTCCACTATTTCGATGGGCTCCTCTACGAAGTTGAGCCTATCACTTATTTGAACACCCTCTAAGGGTAACACCGATGTCTCATCCACCAGACATCTTTTCAAATTCGACACATGAAACACGTTATGAACTGCACTTAGTTCCTCAGGCAGTTCTAGTCGGTAAGCTACCGGACCGATCTTTGCAGTAATGTTGAATGGTCCAATGTATCTAGGGGCCAACTTCCCCGCCTTTCCAAATCTGACCACTCCTTTCCAGGGTGATACTTTCAAGTATACCTTTTCACCCTTCTCAAATGACAACGGTTTTCGACGGGTATCAGCATAACTCTTCTGCCGATCCCGCGCGGCTTTCAGGTTGGTCTTAATCTCAAGAATCTTGCTGGTCGTCTCCTGGACCAGATCCGATCTAATGATCTGCGGGTCTCCCACTTCAGACCAGCAAAGTGGTGATCGGCACTTCCGCCCATACAATGCTTCATAAGGTGCTGCCTTTATACTGCTGTGATAACTGTTATTATAGGAAAATTCAACGAGTGGGAGATGTTGATCCCAATTTCCCTTAAAGTCCAGTACGCAGGCACGAAGCAAATCCTCCAAAGTTTGAATGGTCCTCTCAGACTGACCATCGGTCTGAGGGTGGTAAGCTGTGCTTAGGTCAATACGTGTTCCCAATGCTTCTTGGACAGCTTGCCAAAGTTTGGAGGTGAAATGGCTATCCCTATCAGAGATGATCGAGATGGGGATGCCATGACGAGACACTATTTCATTTATATAAATTTGCGCAAGTCTCTCAGTGTTAAAAGTATTCCTAATTGGAATAAAATGTGCCGATTTGGTTAATCGATCCACGATTACCCAAATCGCATCATGACCTCGGGGTGTCTTGGGGAGATGTGTCACAAAATCCATTGTGATCTGCTCCCACTTCCATTCGGGAATTTCCGGCTGATGTAGCATTCCCGAGGGTTTCTGGTGTTCCGCCTTAACTCTCGCACACGTCGTACACTTGCCGACGTATGTGGCTATATCCTTTTTCATACCTGGCCACCAGTAAAATTCTTTCACATCCTTGTACATTTTATCTGATCCCGGATGTATGGAATATTTCGATTTATGTGCTTCATCCATGATCAAATCACGAAGGTCATGGAGGGTCGGGATCCAAATCCGATTTTTGAAATAAAGAATTTCGTCCACACGCTGTTCGAAATTCTTCTCATTCTCGTAAAGTCCTTCTTTATCCAATTGGCCCTCTTTCAACGCCTCGCGTTGAGCGACTCGAATTAAATCTGAAAGGTTTGACTGAACTATCATCCCCAACGCTCGCACACGTAGTGGCTTGACTCGATCCTTTCTACTCAAGGCATCGGCTACAACGTTAGCCTTGCCGGGGTGATATCGTATGTCACAGTCATAGTCACTCAGCAACTCGACCCATCTTCGTTGCCTCATATTCAGTTCTTTCTGATCGAATATGTGTTGCAAACTTTTATGATCAGTGAATATGGTGCACTTTGTACCGTAGAGATAGTGTCTCCAGATTTTAAGTGCAAAGATGACTGCTCCCAGTTCCAAGTCATGGGTAGTGTAGTTTTTCTCATGAACTTTTAACTGTCGAGACGCATAGGCTATGACCTTTTTATTTTGCATTAACACGCATCCTAACCCTCTACGGGATGCGTCACAATATACAACAAATCCATCGTCTCCGTCGGGGAGACTTAAGATTGGCGCTTGGCACAATCTTTGCTTTAGCGTTTGAAACGCCGCTTCCTGCTCTTCACCCCAATCATACCTTCGATCCTTTTGGGTCAGCAGGGTTAAAGGTTGGGCAATGCTGGAAAAATTCTCAATAAATCGACGATAGTACCCAGCTAAGCCTAAGAATTGGCGGATTTCCTTTGGAGATTTAGGCGCTTGCCAATTCTTAATAGCTTCAACCTTACTCGGATCAACGTGTATTCCTTGGTGGTTTATAACATGACCGAGGAATTGCACCTCTTGTAACCAGAAGTTACACTTGGAGAATTTTGCATATAACTTCTCCTGATCCAGGAGCTCTAAAACTAACTTTAAGTGTTGCTCGTGCTCCTCTTTACTCTTCGAGTATATCAGAATATCGTCAATAAATACAATGACGAACTTGTCGAGATAGGGTTTACAGACTCGGTTCATGAGATCCATGAACACTGCTGGCGCATTTGTTAGCCCAAAAGGCATAACTAAAAATTCGTAGTGGCCGTAGCGAGTCCGAAACGCGGTTTTTGGGATATCCTCCTCTTGAATCCTAACTTGGTGGTATCCCGATCTAAGATCAATTTTTGAGAAATAGCTCGCACCTTGTAGTTGGTCGAACAAATCATCGATTCGGGGAAGAGGATATCTATTTTTGATGGTTAATTTGTTCAATTCCCTGTAGTCAATGCACATTCGAAGGCTCCCGTCCTTCTTTTTCACAAATAGTACAGGTGCACCCCACGGGGAATAACTGGGACGTATAAACCCCTTATCCAACAATTCCTGCAACTGGTTGGATAGTTCTTGCATCTCGGACGGTGCAAGTCTGTAAGGGGCCTTAGCAACAGGGCCGGCTTGAGGTAATAAGTCGATTCTGAATTCGACTTGTCGGGTTGGCGGTAATCCAGGAAGTTCCTCTGGAAAAACTTGTGGAAATTCACGCACCACGGGAATATCGTCCACCCGTTTTTCCTCAGAATCAGCGGCCGTCAGGCTCGCTAGATACGCCACACATCCCTGACGTATATATTTCAACACCTTGAGGTGGGATATAACTGGTATTATGGTGCCGGATTTTTCTCCCTGCACTAATACCTCTTCGTCATCCGACACCCGGATCTTGACGGTTTTCTTTTCACAGTTTATTTCTACCCTATTACGAGCCAACCAATCCATTCCCACTATCACGTCAAAACTACCCAATTCTACCGGTAACAAGTCAATCAGGAAGGATTGTTCGCTTAGAATAAAAGGGCAATTCCGAACAATCCGATTAACTATCATGGTTTTACCGTTAGCAACCTCTACGGTGTAGGGTTCTATGGTTTCACCAATAGGAAGGTTTGTTATCGAAAGGAATCTAACGGAGACAAAACTTCTATCGGCGCCTGTATCAAATAATACAGAAGCGTAATGATCAGAGACGAGGAAGGTACCTGTCACTACGCTGGGGTCCTGGCGCGCCTCGTTCGCTCCCATCACAAATGCCCGGCCTCGCGCCGGATTGGACGCCGATGGCTGACCCGCGAGTTGTCTCCCGTTTCCTCCCTGATTCAGTTTCGGGCAGTTCCTTTTGAAGTGATCCGTGCTGCCGCATTCGTAGCAAGCACGGCTAGTGGTCACCATCTGGTTTCCTTGCGGGTTCTGCTGTCGGGCTGGTTGAGTTCTAAATGGTTGCGCCCGAATAGGTTGTGGTTGACGGTTCAGGTTGTTCAGATTTGTCTTACAATTTGGTGCGTAGTGTCCAACCCTGCCACACCGGTGGCACACCACCTCCTTGCACACGCCACTATGGTGGTAACCATATTTCCCGCATTTAGGAAACGTTCCCCTCTGCGGTTCTTGCCTTCCGCCCGAACTAGTCATGGCATAGCTCTGGGCAGCGGGCCTAGCTCGTTTGTTTTGCTGCTTCTCTCGGATCCTATTGTCATACGTACCTCGCTTTCCCCCAGCCGACTCTCCCGTCGCCTTTATCGATCCGCTCCTTAAGAAATCATATGTGACAATACCAGCCTGTGTCACTGCACCCTCATACGTCTGGTGCCCTCCCGCGTTAACTATGCTCCTCACTACTGGAGTAAGTCCCCAAATATAACGTTCCACCCTTTTTGACTCTGGGGTGACCAACCACGGCACTAATCGTGACAGTTCATTAAATCGGTTGGTATATCCCAAGTGGTCCGCCCCATGCATCTCTAGGTTCCACAACTCATGTTCCAGTTTCTGCAATTCATTCTTTGGGCAAAAATGTTTCAAAACAAGATCCTTAAGCTCTGCCCATGTCATGCGGTTTGTCGCCGCCTGACCTCGAGTCTGTACTATGGTGTTCCACCATGTCAAGGCATGGTCTGTGAACGTACAGGTGGCGTACTTAACGACACAATCTTCGGGACAGTTGCTGATATTTACCACTGATTCTATTTTCTCTAACCATTTCACTAACCCATTCGGTCCTTCCGACCCGTTAAATTCTAAAGGCTTGCATAACATAAAGTCCTTGATTGAACAACCCCTGGATGGTCCAGTGCGGTTGGTCTCTACAGTAGGGATTGGGCCATTACTGTCGGTAGCGACCACCGTAGGCGGTGCGTCAGTACTTGGCATAGTGTTGTCATTCCTTGGAGGATTAGCGTTTTGTTCCCCATCATTATTTATGGGCGTTTGATTGCTCGGAGGGGTTGGATTGGTCGAGTTATTAATACTGGCGGCGATGCGCGATACTATATCCGGTATCGCCGCCTCCAACTGTTGAGCAATCAAACGGCTCACATCTACTTCCGATATTTTCGTTGATCGTTTCGGTGCCATTCTACACAATCATCAAAGAAATATATATAATCAATACCATCTCAAAATATAAAATACAATACATACTTCATTCATTAATAAACATTGATTCATATTACACAAACATCGATTTACATACTTTCAGTCAACATTACACAACTAAGATTTAATACAAAGGGCCTATGTTGGTATCATCCTCGACATAACCCGCAATGGGTCAGTGCTTGAATGATACCCAAAAGTATCGATAATGATATGCCCTACAAGAGACCCCCTATGGGCCAGTGGTTGTACTATAACTAAACAAGATTCACTCCGTGTTAGTATCACCACTAACTACTTACACGGAGTATCAAAAAGCGGTTCAAGATTCTACCATCCCAACACGTCTACACATGGTGGTAAACCAACCCCACCAACACCGCCACCAGCACCACCAGCACCGCCATCATAACCCGCAATCGGGTTTCCATCTGCTCGATCAACCAGTGGGAGTATGAGCACTCCCTTTTTAACTGGTTGATAGCATACTGGTGGTCCAGTATGCTGTCCCCGAGGTACGCCCGCCTCTGTACCCCCACGACCAGGGCGGCAGAGTGCTCGTTCACCTGCTCGGTGAGAACACGTAGCCAAGCCGCCAAGTCCCGCTCCTGCCTTGGCAGACCCCACACAGGTAGGGTTGCAGGCTCGGGTTGGGGGCGGGAAGACTCGCCCTGGTGGTATGTGGATCTGGGTGGGGTAGCAGTGGGCGGAACATACGGGGCACTGATCCGCGCCGTGAGGCGAGGACCGCGCCTGAGGGGAATCGGGGCAGTCTGTGGTGCGGGCGGGGTAGGAGACCTGGTAACCCTATCAGGGGAGGGTACACTAGCACTCCTAGCTGGGGTGGTCTGTCTAGAAGTACTATGACTAGCCTCCGAAGGCTCGGAGCTGGGTGCTACACTTGGGCTTCCAGAGGCCCCGGAACTAGCCTCTTCCGGGTCCTCTTCCGTCGACACACTAGGTGTTCTTGCCATTATACCTGCACACAAGTTAACAAACATATAGTCCTTTTCGTAGTGTAATTCATAATTAAATTAACACATACTTATTTATACAACTTTACCACATAATAATATTATCATATATTTACACATATGTTGCCAATTTTACCTATTTAAGTCCCTCGTGACTTCCCCTGAATTCCCTCGTGCAGACAAGTCTGTTATTATGTTCCGGACCATAATAACCCACTTGTCCATCCAAGTTCATCCCGATCTCGTCACAATATATTATTAGTTGATATTCAGATCCTATAATACTTGAGCTACTGGTTATATTTTAGGTATCTTTTTCAGACATCCTAATTCTTTATAACCAATGGCTCTGATACCAAGTTCTGTAACACCCCGTAACCGCAGCGGAAACGTACACGGGATGCAACAGACACATCTGATATCAACAGCATTGCTTATAAAGAAAATACCACTACATTAATTTATAATATATTACATTGTTGCGAGTTTCATTACTGTCTAGGTGTTACACACATATTTTACCGATAAGACATTAATAAATTCATTACAAAACAAAGAGCAGCAAGCTTCCAACAGGTAGCACAGATAGTTAAGCAAACATCAATCAATCCAACTTGGGCATACCTAGAAAACATGTAAAGAAAACGGGTCAACTACGAATAGTTGGTGAGTTTCACTAATTTGAATAAACACTGACAAAACATTTTAATAATCATTTATTAACAATATAATCATGCTGGGAACTATGTTACCCCAGAAATTTCCAATAACTTTCTGGGAACTATGTTACCCCAGAACAATAAATACCCCTGGGAACTATGTTACCCCAGAACAATAACAACCCCTGGGAACTATGTTACCCCAGAACAACAATAACCCCTGGGAACTATGTTACCCCAGAATAATAATAACCCCTGGGAACTATGTTACCCCAGAATAATAACAACCCCTGGGAACTATGTTACCCCAGAACAATAATAACCCCTGGGAACTATGTTACCCCAGAACAATAATAATAACCCCTGGGAACTATGTTACCCCAGAATAATAACAACCCCTGGGAACTATGTTACCCCAGAACAATAATAACCCCTGGGAACTATGTTACCCCAGAACAATAATAACCCCTGGGAACTATGTTACCCCCGAACAATATAACCCCTGGGAACTATGTTACCCCAGAACAATAACACATTATAAACATTTTATATATTCTATGCATCAGCCCATATATATATAAATGTACAAGTATTTCCATACGATCGGTATGTACTTAAATACTTTAAATAAGACATGTTTTCCGCCCCGGGAAAATATAATTAAAACAATTCATTAAAAGGGGCTCGTGAAAACTCACCTTGTTGTGAGTTGGTGAGTAATATAATGAACAGCTACGTGCCTGGATCTGTAATATAATATCTAGTCGTTACTATATAATTCTCATAACTTAAATACATATCAATCGGTACATCTGGGAACATTGTTAACCCAGTACTGTACTCGATTCGGGGGCAATGTTAACCCCGTGACACTTCTAAGGACTCAGATTGACATTGCTTAGAGTTTGACAGTCAATTTAGTTAAGGTGATGAAATTATAGCTCGGTTTGACACCCCGTTTGGCCGCGGGGCCCGTTTCCGGTAGTTCGGTGCCGGAAACGGTAAAATCGGGTAAAATTACCCAAATCATCCGAATTATTTTCGGATGATTTATTTTTACTTAATTTACTTAGGTTTATGAAAATAGTCTATTTTTAAAGTTTTCGTGTACCAGTCAGCTCGCTTATGCGAGTTTTGCCGGTTTACACGTTTTAAGCTTTAAAAAAACTTGTTTTTATGTTCATTTTAGCACAAATAATTACCCGTTTAGTCTCGGGTCTTGAAATTTTGCACAAAACTCAATTTGACAGTAAGAACATTTTATAAAATTTTCCAGATTTATTTTCCTATATTTGCATTTATTTACCTATTTTTAAATCTCATTAAAACACTAAAAATATAAAAAATACCAAAATACTTTAGAAAAATCCCAAGTTTTTCTGGAATGTTCCTTGTCATTCTCATAACTCTCTGGAATTTTTCCAGATTTATTTTCGTAAATTTACATATATTTATCTATTTTCAAATCTTATTAAAATACTAAATATATCAAAAATACCAAAACACTTTAGAAAAATCCCAAATTTTTCTGGAATGTTCCTTTTCATTCTCATAACTCTCTGGAATTTTTCCAGATTTATTTTCGTAAATTTACATATATTTATCTATTTTCAAATCTTATTAAAATACTAAATATATCAAAAATACCAAAACACTTTAGAAAAATACCAAATTTTTCTGGGATGATCCTTGTCATCCTCATAACTTTCTGGAATTTTTCCAGATTTATTTTTGTAAATTTACATATTTTTACCTATTTTTAAATCTTTATAGAATACTAAATATGTCAAAAATATCAAAACACTTTAGAAAAATACCAAATTTTTCTGGGATGATCCTTGTCATCCTCATAACTTTCTGGAGTTTTTCCAGATTTTAAAACTCATATTTCAAGCCCTTTTTACCCAAAACCGAGCTAAAAGCCCTAGAACTCGTTTCACCGAAAAGCCTACTTAGACTTTTCCAACTGAGCTCAAATTTTGTGGGTGACTTTTATATGTGATAAAAAGCTTATCTTAAATTTTCCAGAATTTTTCATCATGTTTTGCTATTTTTCACTATTTTTGGCCAAAACTGAGCATTAAATTCACCAAATATTCATCTTTTATCCAAAAATTACCAAAAATTCACAGATCTCATATTTTCATGTGTAGATCATCTCTGTGAAATTTCGTGACCCGACTCTAAGTACACGAAAATCTGTCCAACTTTCTCATACACACGAAAACCGAACTATCTTGTGTTTTCTAGCTTTAGATCACAAGGATCTCGGTTTCTAGCCTTTGCTAGCCGCTAGATACAACACTTACAAGCACAACAACACCACACCAAGCAAACTATACCAACAATCAAGCCATCTCTTTCAAAATGTCGGTTTTTAAGTAAAACTAAAGATTTTAACCGTAAAATTTTATTCTAAATATTTTTAACTAATTACTTGGATCAAGATCCTTTGTATAACTTGTATACATCCCTTGATCGTGCAAGGATTGGTTCCATCTCGGGTTTTCACCCATATGTCACTTGGAACCCTTTTGTTCTTGCAAAAATAACTCAAACTAAAGAAATCAACACCAAAGATCATGTATTATAACATGTTTATACCTTGTGTTCTTGATTAGGGAGGATGGATTTGATGAATACTTGAAAAATTGGGAGAGTTTTGAGAGAGTTTGAGTAGTTTTTGGTGGTAAAAAAAAGAAAATGAAAGATAATATGATAATGGGGGGGGGTGGCCGGCCCTTTGTGGGTGTGTGTGGGGGCCCCACATCTCCAATATTGTCCACATATCTAGATTACGCAATCTGGATAATGTTGTGGATAATCTGGTTCAGTTTGTTTCTCGTTTAAACTCGTAATTCGGCTTAAAACGAGCTTAAAATGGTCGTTTTTCGGGTCAAAATAAAAATTTACATAAAACCGACTTAAAAACTTTAAAAACTTAAACCATGACATTAAAACATCATATTATTAATAATTACGCATCTTTTTCGGCTTGATTGATCGTCTCTTGCTTGGTTTGGTGTTAAAGGTTTCGTTTAGCGTACCGATATACCATTAAATCGAAATCCTTTTTCTGTGCTATAATTTACTTATCCCGAAGCATTAATACCTCGTAAATATCACTAAACATTATATACTTCGTCTATAATGTAATTCCCGATTCGTTCGGGTTTCAATAACCGATCAATGATTAATTGTAATCCCAATACGATTCACTATATAATTGAGTATGATTCATACTGTGAACCATATATATTCGTGTCAATGTGCTATAACTCATATAATCAATATTAAATAACACGTAAATAGTATATTCCGGCTAGGGTATACCTGGATTTGCCGGAATCGTTACAGAAAGTCTTATCAAACTTGAACAAATTGAATAAGTTCACAACTCCCTGGCCCTAGTCATTATTGATTGCAGAAGTCTGAACAAGAGGGAACAATCTCAACAACTGCTAAACATATTGATGGTGATTTAAACAAGCAGTTGGAAACTGAAGTTGTTGGCCAGTCAGTAACCAAAATTATGTCTGAAAAATGGGTAAAATATGATGAAGATTTGTCAAACAAGAAGGATAGCAAGGACAAGGAAGAAGAAGAAAAATTTGGAAATAAATATCAGAGAAAGAGGAAGAGGGGAGATAAAACCTAAATGTCTCTTTTGCATTAACCTTCACAAAAGAAGAAGAGTCCACTTCATGAAAGTCCAATATTTGCAATACCTCTTCAAGTGGTCAGACCTGATAAAGTTGAAGTTGAACAGTTTTGTTATAGCATCAATAATTGCTTTTGATTTAGGTGGACAGCCCGGCAAATAGATATCTACAGGAATTAGCTTATCGACTCCACGAACAGTACTATAACTAAACATCCCCCCGTAATTGTACATGCTCCCATAGCAATAACATATTTTTTGCTTCAAGCATTTGCTCATATAATCTCACTAAGGAAGGTGTCATTTTCATTGTTACTGTTCCGGCTGTTAAAATAAGGTCCGCTTGTCTAGGGCTCGACCTTAGGACTAGTCCATAACGATCAAAATCGAACCTAAGGTCGATGAACCCAAAATCAATGCCCTTGATGACCTATCTTAACCTGATGATGATGATGATACTGTTAATTCCCCAGATGTTGATATGACTGATGAACATATGGAAAATATTCAGATTATGTTGGATGAAGCAAAAAAGAAATGATCCAAAGATTTTGGGGCTGATAAATCAAGGTTACAAGTTTGAAACTCTGGCTCCCATGTCTGATGAGGAGTTGCAGAAGTTATTAGATGAAGAAGTGGAGGATTTGAAAAAAGGATGGAGAAGAAAAATATTTATTCTCAGAAGTTCATGGCTTATTAGAGATTACATGGCCATTCTGAAAACAGCTAATCCATATGAAGTTTGGAAAGTTGGAAAACGCTTACAATGCAATAGTTGAAGTTGTAAAAAGAGATTAGCTGGAGAGGATGAGGAATGCTGGTTCCCAACAAGAAAAACTTGAAAGATTATACACAAAGTATGGAGGAAAGGGTAAATTTTTTATTGATCATGGATTTACAATTGAACTTGTTGATAGTCTGAGCAAGGAACATGTCGAAACACACTTCAAAAGAATATCATGGAAATTACAATTTGAAGCAACAACAAAAGGGCAAAAATTATGACTCTTGCTGAGAAGGAGAAGATGCAGTAGGAAGATGAACAGATAAAGCTATTTGATAGGTTAATGGAGGCAAGAGGCAGAGGAGATGAAACTAAAAGTTTGAACAAAGATGAAAAATTGGCCATGTATAAGTCTGAAAAGGAAAATTTTGTTCATGAAAAGGTTGAATCATCGAAGGCTCCTAAGGCTCCTCCATTAGTGTTTGTGAAGGATGAGCCAGTTGAATATATTAAGCCATGGGAAGATGAAAACAAGATCAATACCCTCAAAGGCTTGATGCTTAGTAAAGGAATGGCTGAAAGAGTGTTTAACAACCTTGGTAAAAGTCAACTAAAAGACTTATTCTATACTGAAAAGGTTGAGTGGGAGAAGCTTGAGGCTGAACAGAGGAAGTTACTACAATTCCAGTGTGGACCCAGGGGAGAACCAATTCATGAGCAACGATCTGTCCATGCGGGTACAACTGATGAGGAGATCATGGGAATGATTACTACTTTAGCCAAGGAAGGAGAAAACTATCTGGATCTAGTAATGATTCCCAAGGAGAAAATACGTGAAATAATTTTGAAGTCTGGGCATGTGAGAGTCCCTATTCCCAAGAAGAAGCATACTTCTAGGCTCTTAATTGTAAGCATCCCAATACCAACCACTAGAGCTTCTCAACATAGACAACAAAGGCCACCTTCTAAAATGGACCTACCAAAGAGGCTGTACTTTGATGCGAAAACTGAATCTTTTAAAGTTGTAATGAATAGTGGTGATTTGAAGCAAATTGTGTTTAAAGATGATTTCATGAATTTCAAGAAGGGGCAATTAGTCGAGATGGCAACTCTGAACCTGTATGACAATCACAACTGGAAAAGGTTTGTAGGAAGACAACAAAATGAATATCAAAACATCTCAGAGATCAAGCAAGGAAAGGGTTCCCAATGTTAAATAATAAGAGAAAGCTGGAACTTTCTGATTTTGAAAAGAAGAAGAGGCAGAGGAGGTTGTTAGATATAAGACTCACTGAAGCTTCCTACCATAAGAAGACAAAGCACCACAACCCTCTTGCCAATATGATGGAGTGCTTGAACATGAGGCGGCAGATGACAAGGCTCAATCATAAAGTCCAAAGGAATAGAAGGATTACACAAATTGTCTTTGACCCGAAAGATGAGTCCTTCATTCTTAGAAATACAGATGGAATGGCCTTGGGCATCATCATCAAGGAAGACACTGATCTGGAATTTCTGCATGTAGAGGATCTAGAGGATATAATAAGATGGACTCTACCCTCTCAGCATCCTCACCACAGACAGTTATTCTTATTCAAAGAAAGAGCCGAAGCGGTAAGGTTGGAAAGAAGGATAGAAGCCTCAAGCTCAAAAGATTAGAATATTTTATGCTTAGGCTTATTTTGTAATGTCCTTGGGACAGGATTTTCCAACTTGTAATATTTTTCATTATGATATGTAATTTCCTTCTTTTGAAAATTGATGTGCATTTTGGCTAAATGTATGTAATGTTAGAGTTGTTTTGGTACAGCTGAGGTTGTTCAAATCTAGGGGAGATTGTTGGGATGAGAAAAGTCCAAAAGAAGATTGGAATCTTCTCAACCTCTCTAAAAACGGCTAAGTATGGAAACCGAGCAAGCTCAGGCATCCCAACAAGCTTTTACTTAACCTAACAAGGTAATTTGCTTTCCCAGCAAAATTATCTTCTAGATTTCCTCTTAAGTGATAAACCGAGCAAGGTTCACTTTGTCTAGCAAGGTTTTTCTTCTAAGTCAATCAAGGTTTGTTTCCTAGCAAACTCTTGACTAAGCAAAGCTAAAACAAGTCTTTTGGTAAATCTAGCAAGGATTATTCATAATAAATACTGGTCCCAGCAAGCTTGAAGGAAGTTGATCAAGAAATTACTTAAGGACTTCTAACGAGCCAAGTTCAACTCATAGCAAACTACAGTGTCACCAGCACACTTAAGTTTATTCAATAATTTAAATTAGCAAAGGTTGGGATTTCTGAAGAAGAAGTTTGCTCGTAGGACTGTTATCGAGCAAAGTTTGATATATTCAAGAGGATTGAAGTCTGCTAGATGAATATTTTCTAAGGAAAATATTCTAAGTAAAGTTTGCCCGAAGAACTCTTCCCCAGCACACATATGGTTACCAGATCAGCTCGATAATGACAAATGCTGCAAAACATACCTGAAGACCTGTTTTACAGTTAGCATTTATTGTAATACGTTTGAATATGATTGTATTAATCATTAGGGTTTCTAAAAGTGGAATGTCAGATGTCAAGGCTAGGCCTAAAAAATGAATATTTTTGGGCACGCCTATGACACACCTGACACCTGCGAATATTATGATTCTAAAGGCAGAGTCACTCCTGTACGAAAATCTGCTAAAGTTCCTGACATTCCACCTTTATACCCTAATTGATTTTCATTTGTATATTTCGTAATAATAAAGGAAATCTTTTGAGTTATTGTGTGTGTTTGTTACTTTAGTGTTTAGTGTGCAACAATTAGAGTGTTAGTGATTCCGCCATTAATACTCTATTGTTCTTTACAAAATAGTAGCTTCGTTAACCTTCTTGTCGACACTTCAGTGTGGGTTACAACAGTTATTTAGTGAGCTATCCTAGTGAGAGAGACAGACCGACAAAATGTGAAAAGGATGATCGTGGATTTATCGTCCGAAATAAAACACGGTTGGCTGTGCAAGAATTCAATCAGCAAGAAGGCGCGGATTTCACAAAAGACTAGAGGTTATACGTATTTTTCTAGCCTATGCAGTCTTTAAAAATTTCAAAGTTTATCAAATGGACGTTAAGAGTGCATTTCTTAACGGGGAACTTCATGAAGAGGTGTATGTGAAGCAGCCTCCTGGTTTTAAAGATTATGACTATCCCAAGTGTGTTGGCCAATCAAACAAGGCTCTATATGGTCTTCACCAAGCCCCGTGAGCTTGGTATAGCGCACTTGTTGACCATCTGATCGATAGTGGCTTCAAACGAGGGATTTTTGGTTGTACTCTCTTTTACAAGACAGTTGAAGATGATTTGCTCCTTGTCCAGATTTATGTCGACGACATCATATTTGGCTCCACAAATGATACGTTATGTTAGGACTTCAAGAAGTCGATGCAGAAAAAGTTCGAGATGAGCTCGCTGGGAGAAATGAGTTTCTTTTGGGGGTTGTAGGTTCATCAGTCTGATGACGGGATCTTTATCCATCAGACAAAATATGTGAACGATATATTGAGTCGATTCAAGATGACTTGGAGGATACTGTTGATCCGACCTTTACCGAGCGACTATTGGTTCTTTAATGTACTTAACTGCATCGTGTCCTGATATATACTGTTCGTTGTTTTGTCTTTGTGCCAGGTATCAAGCGAGTCCCTAAGTGACTCATCTGGCAGTTTTGTAGTGTATTTTTGACTATCTGAGGGGCAATCCTGACATCGGGTTATGGTATCCTAAGGATGATTGTTTCGATCTTACCGCTTTCTCGTATTTTAACTATGAAGGATGCAAGATCATCTTTAAGTCAACGACGGCAGGTTATCAGTTCTTAGGAAACCGGCTTGTTTCCTGGCAGTGTAAGAAGCAGGCAACGGTCTCTACTTCAAACGCCGAAGCCGAATACATGGCAGCCTCGAGCCAGCAACATCTACGAGATTATGGTTTGAATCTTTTTGCTACTCCAATTTTTATTGATAACTCTGCTGCGATAAGTATCACGAACAACCCCGTGCACCACTCTAATACTAAACATATTGAAATTGGATATCATTTTATCCGTGATTGCTATGAAAAAAAATTAATTGATATTGAAAAAGCTTGGTTTAAATGGTTTAAAATCATATGTTGATATCCCAAAGCTGGAGTAATCATTTTTTCTTTGATCATTTTTTCATGAAGAGTTGTTTGTTAATTTTTCTTTCATTAATATTTTTGTTAGTACATAAAATGTCTATTGCTTTGATCTTGTAATAGTAGTGTTTAGAATGTTTTGTAATGTGAACTCATGAGAGTACATACACGGCGTATAAGTCATATACGGCGCATAAACTATGCTCCGTATAACCCACTTATACGGCGTATATCTCCCAAACTCACCTATATATATAGGTTGTTTGGCTTTGAATTTAGAGTTTTTTTTTGTCCAACTTGTACTTGTTCTGTAATTGTCATATCATATTGTACTTCACTAACATTGAGATATATGAGAAATAGAGAGAATGTAATAAGAAATCTTGTTGTTTTCAATCAAGTTTAGGGATTCCGCAACTTCACGTTGATTCTAGATATAGATCTACGTCTTGTTCACGTCACGAACATGGTCTTACATGTGGTATTAGAGCTTTGGTGCTCGATATCGAAAGAAAATACAAGAACTACTCGTTTCATGTCAAGAATCGATCTATTTCTAAATTCGTTAAAAGTTCGTTCTAGATTTGTTAAAGTCAAATCACGTCCAAAATCTCAGCGATTATTTCGTTTTTGTTTATAAATCAAGTGTGGAAAGTCTCTTTGGATTTCGAGTTCGTTTACTTCCTTAAACGTCAAAATAGTTAAAAAATGCGGAAAAATGGCCTTTTCCAAAATCAAAACCGATTGCACCAAAGTGTTCGTTTCGATATTGGGAACATTTCTGGAAATTTTCGTGTGATTTCGAGCTCGTTTGATAAGTCAAACGTCAAAAAACGTAAAATATTTTTTGTTCGTTGTACTCATACGGCGTATAAGTGGGTTATAAGACTTATACGTTGGACTTATACGTTGTCAAGGTACGCTGCTAAGGAGTTATATGTTGCAAAGGACTTACACGTTGCTAAGGACTTATACGTTGCAAACTACTTATACGCTGCCAACGAACTATAAGTTGCCAAGGAAATATACGTTTCTGAGGACTTATATGCTCGAACTTATACGCTGGGAACAAAAAAGTTTGAAAATTTTTAAAATGGAATTTTCGAGTTTGTTTAACATTAAAGCTACATCATAAAGAAACATAATGCAAGTTTTGAAGAAAGAATTTGATGATTTTTAGATGATGACTGGAGAATGGTTTGATGACATAATAAAAAGATATTGCAAGGTTATGAGCGAAATGAAACATATCAGAATTGAGAGACGTGAGTTCGAATGCATTGAAAAGTTAGCCGATACACTCGTTGACACTTCACATGAACTTTGGAGTATATTTATTACGTCAATACAATCAGACCCCAACACATACAATCTCTCTAACTTTATCGAGAAGATAAAGTATCATGAATTGTCTTTCCAAAAGAATAGTAAAGTTGATGTTTGTGAAAGTCTAGAAAAGTGTGCTCATTATGTTATGAAATCAGAACAGATTCATGAGTTATTTGAAGATTGTGAAAAGGTTATAAAGTTTGATGATGAGATTGATGTTCTTATTAACAAATCTGAAAAGTCTGAAATGATTGATAAAATTGTTGAAAAGAGTGTAAAACCTGAAGAACCGTCATTACCAGAAATTGAAAACACTCCAAAGTTCGATGATGATAGTGATTCAGAATATGATGAAGATTTGGTTTCAGAGTCATTGTTTCAATTTTCTAATGGTAATATGAAGTTGAAGTTCGAGAAGATGAAAAGTTGAAGATAAAGCCAAGGAAGCTAAATTTTGTGAAAATTGTTAGTTACTATATAAAGAATGTTTAGAAAAATACGTGGAGAATAAAATGTTAAAAACTCACACCGATTCTTTAGTAAATGATCTTAAACGTGTTAAGGAAGCTTATGATAAGCTTCAAAAATGCGAAAAGACACTTTGGGAATAGAATAATCAAAATGAGAAAACAATATACAAATACATTGACGAAAATGCTGCAATTAAACAAGAACAACAAACTGTTAAAACTGAGACTAAAAGAGTTGATTTGAAGCTTAACAGTTACAAAGAAGCATCTTTTATCCTGGACTATATTCTTCCCAAACTGATCGGTAAAGATGAGTTAACTGGGGATGTTGTTTATGGATATAATGATCATGGTGTGGGGTATAAGCATGAGCATGTTAATAAGGTTGAATTCGTACATGGTACGACATCTGAGAGCGAGAAAGAAATCCAGTATCGAAATCAATTCAATAAGAATAGTTCCAAGTTTGCTTACATTCCGAAATAAGATGTTGTTACATCTAAAGTCAACCAATATGTTCTTAAAACAGAATAACCAAAATTTCAAAAAATTAAAATCTAAAAATACGAGATGAAACGTCAAATGAATTATTCCAAAAAATCCTCCGTAACAATCTTTAAAAAGAAACGATGATACCAATAAAAATGTTCTAGGGAAACCAAAAGTTGTTGAGATTGTTGATTTGAAAGATTGTGATGTAAAAAGGTTTGAAAGTTTGAAATTTTATGTGAAAAGATCCAAGTCAAAGTTATATCATTGGATCATCAAAAAAATGACTCATCCAATCAAGTTTGTGTTGAAAAAGAGTCATGTTCTGAAAGTTCGGGTAACAATGTCATATCAGTCAAATCCGAAAGTTCAGAAAATTCAACGGTTTTACTTGTCAATTCTTAAACTATGTGTGAAGGGGCTCCCAAAAATTCATAGCATCTATCATTGGAGCATGGTTGTGCTAAACTTTGTCAAATAATTGGAAATATGAATGGAGCTCATTACGGTATCATCAGACATGAGAAGCTTGAGGAGGAGTTTGTTAGACTATCAAGACTTGAGGGGGGACATTATTGAAGATGACTCAATGATCGAAGTTTTGAGAACCTAGTCTAAGCAATATCCGAAGGGGAGTCTGTTGAAACATCAACGTCCACTGCTTCGACACCAAGACCAAGCAATATCCAATGGGGAGTCTGTTAGTACATAAAATGTCTATTGATTTGATCTAGTAAGTCATGTATTAGAACAATAGTGTTTGGAATTTTTTGTAATGTTGTGAACTCATGAGAGTACTTATACGGCATATAAGTCTTATACGACGCATAAGTTATACGTCGTATAACCCACTTATACGGCGTATAAGTCCCAAACTCACCTATATATATATAGGTTGTTTGGCATTTGAGTTTAGCGTTTTTTTGTCCAACTTGTACTTGTTCTATAAATGTCATAACATATTGTACTTCACTGATATTGAGATATATGAGAAATAGATATAATATAATGAGAAATCTTGTTGTTGTTAATCACGTTTAGGGATTCCTCACCTTCACGTTGATTCTAGATATCGATCTACATCTTGTTCACGTCACGAACATGGTTTTACAATTTTTGTTTTAGGGGGAGAAAAATGGGAAAATACAAAAATATTGTGCTTTCTGTGTGTACTAGATAAAATCCAAAAAAAGACTGTGTGCTTAATTGTTAAATTCCCAGAAACCACACGATTATATAGCCAAAGGGAATACGCCGCGCCTAAATTCATCCCAAGCGCCCATGGTTATGGACCCGAATCCATTAGTATGGAACATTTTCTTTTCCAAGTGTCATTGGTAGATCTTAAACAAACGAGTAAGGCAGAGTATATGATATAAACATAAAGTTGCCAAGTTGAAAGAGGTGTTAGTCTCTTACAAAGTCTTAGTGATGAAGGCATAAATGTAATAACTTGTCATACTCAAGCCTTAAATCTGTTTGATCACCAAAAACAAAATTTTAAATAAGCGTCTAGTTAATGGTTAACACTGCAACAGTGTATGGTCATTTGGCCTTAAGTCTGTATTGATGGGATGCTTCGAGAATCACGGACTCAATTGGGTCTATATGCGGTTTCTCATCTGGATATACACAAATGTGAATATTATTTTTCTCAAAGGGCGAACCCGCAGTTTTACTGTCCATTCTAAGTCATTAAACTTGATCACAATTGCACTTTGTACAACATTCACCGCTGACATGATCAAACCACGCAGTTAGTCACACATTTGTTCCTCCCTTGCTCACGTCTTAATACAAGTAAGAAACGAACCACAAGGAATACATTGTATGTAATCCATACAGATGAGAATGTGTATACTCATCCGTCGGAAATGAACTCGAAGTATTACTTGATAATGGGGATATATCTTGTAGTGGGGATTATTTGCTAGATTGCTAAAAACTAAAAATCATATATTTTGATCAACTGGTTGGGGTGACATGGTAAAAATCAAATTAAGCCTGAATCGAGATTAGAGGCTGATAGTTTCTAATATCTTGTGCCCTAATTGAAAATTTAAACATATCACAGAAATTCCAAAAACATTTGTTGTAAGATTTTAATGTATAACAATACCAATGACTGACTAATCACTAGTCATAATAAAGCCGAAAGATAAATCTGTTATGGACGAATTTCTTGAACAATATGATTCCCTACTCAACACACAAAAATATGTATTATTTTCGTAGTTTACATTTTATTTTTTCATTTATTTTTTAATTTTGGTTTTTGAGTTGAAAGTATTAAAAATTCAAAAAGATTTTATTTCTGGATTATTTTCCATCACCAAGGTAAGTGGATAAAGGATTTGAAATGAAAAAGATTTTCCCACAATTTAAGTTAAGTTTGTTATTGTAAACGTTTCTAACGTAAATTTTTTGCCTTTGCCTAAAATATAATGTATTTTTAAGTAAATATATCAAAACTTTGGTTATTGATAGTAATTTTATTGATTTGAAATGGTAAAAACCCATTTTTAAATGTAATCTCACCATTCATGACACTGTTGTAACGAATGAGCACTCATTCACTAATGTATAAAAATGAATGGATACACATTCGTTAAAGAAATCAAGGAATGTATCACATTCGTTACCCATGTGCATTCGTTCCCGCTATCTAATAACGAATGGGTGTTATTTCATTAAAATAGTTTAACGAATGAATAACAAATAGGAGGTTATTCGTTATGTTTAACGTATGAGAGTCATTTGTTAACTATCTTAACGAATAAACATACGAATGAACGGTCAGTCATTTATTTAAATATAAAGAATAAGGCTATTTGTCGCTAAGGGTTTTGTGCCATGTGTACAACAAATAAAACCCAAGGGGAAACGAATGGACTTTCGTTCGTTCACATTATTATGCTAAAAACTCGAGAAAACAGAGAGAACCTTTGCCAAATTTTCAAGAATTATAAACATTATTGAATCTGTGTTTGAGTAATTTCATTGTATTCAACAGGTAAAGGAGATTCCAATGATGGTTTAATTTTGTATTTTAAACTAGATTTAAAGGGTTAATTGGACTGAAAACGTAACTGATATAAAATTAACAAATTGACAATTAAAATGAATATGATTAACTGAATATATGGTTTGGGTTTATTAACATTGTTCTAATGATGCTATTGATATCAAATTTAATGTATAAACATGTTGTTTGATTTGATTTGACTATTTAAAGTGCATGTTTGACTATCAAGTGTTCTTGGTAATTTTGACTTTAACTTTGACTAATCAAAAGTCAAACAACTCATTCGTTGCTTCACATTCGTTCTTTATAACTGATGTGCAAAACGCGGTCTATAAAAACCTAACCTAACCTAGACACTCTAGTTTTAAATTTATAAATCTAGACTCCCCTACTGCTAGACCACTAGATAGGCAAGTGTAACTTTCGAAGTAAAGCCTAATGAAGTCTAGATATCGAATTCCGGGTATCGAACCCAAAGGACACTAGCAACACCTAAACTAGACTCTGACTAATAACTTAAGTAAATTGAATTAATTGATTTTTGTGTTTTTAATTATTATTATAAACTAAAAAAATACTTAAACTAAAACTGACATGAAAACCAGACACGAATAAATCGGTTTTGAACTCAAATAGGTAAAACAATTACCTAGGTAAGGAATCCTACTAGTCAACGTGTAAACTCTCGGAATTGGATTTATGATTAGTAACCTGTATATAAAAATATGAAACTTAAGGAATAACTAAGGTATGATAGATCACCTTCCGGTCTCACCAACAAAACCTAAGAACCCTAAATATCATGTAAAGCTCAACGGTTTAATGGTTCGGATCACCACCTGGTCTTGTAACACCCCGTAACCGCAGCGGAAACGTACACGGGATGCAACAGACACATCTGATATCAACAGCATTGTTTATAAAGAAAACACCACTACATTAATTTAAACGTATTACATTGTTCTGAGTTTCATAACCATCTAAGCGTTATCACATAAGTGTTACCGATAATACATTATCATATTTATTGCAAAATATAGATCTCTAGACTTCCACAAATAGCACACAGCATCGAACACATATCACTCATTCCGATTTGAGTGTACCCAGAAAGCATGTAAAGAAAACGGGTCAACTACGAATAGTTGGTGAGTTTCACTAATTTAAATAAACCATGACAAATCATTATAAAAATCATAAGTAAGTGATGTAATTATACTGAGTTCACAATTGAAAACTCTATTAACCCCAAAACATAACGATTAACCTCCGGGAACTCTGTTACCCCAGAATACTTTCAAATACCCCTGGGAACTCTGTTACCCCAGAAACACATTTAATAACCTCTGGGAACTCTGTTACCCCAGAAACACATTTAATAACCTCTGGGAACTCGGTTACCCAGAACACTGTTTCGGGCCTTACAATATTAGCAACTCAGTTAATTACCATCTTAATACATTACCGTACGATTTCCGTACAATAAACATTATATAAATACATTCGTTTCCATGCGATTAGCATGTACTTAAACACTTTGGATAGAAACATGCTTTCCGCCCCGGGAAAATATTTTAAACAGTTCAATAAAAAGGGGCTCGTGAAAACTCACCTTGTTGGTGAGCAGAGGTGAAATACCGTGAACAGCTAACGGCCCGGATCTGTAATACGATCCCTAAGTCATTACTACACAATTTCTATTAATATAACTTAAATTCGTGTTAACCGGTACGTCCGGGGACACTGTTAACCCAGTACCGTACGCGATCCGGGGATGATGTTAACCCCGATACACTTCTCAGGACTTAGATTGTGATATCACTTAGAGTTCTTTAGTCAAAACTACCGATAGTTTGTTTTCTCGTTTTGCGTGCTTAGCACGGTTATTCGTCTTTATGTTTTCAAAAATGAGTTTGACCACATACTTCCCGAAAATAGTCATTATTGATATTTTCATTAAAGTGGTGAAATTAGGGCTCGGTTAGACACCCCGTTTGGCCGCGGGGCCCGTTTCCGCCTTTAATACCCGGAAACGGTTAAATCGGGTAAAATTACCCAAATCATCCGAATTATTTTCGGTTGATTTATTTTTACTTGATTAACTTAGTTTCATGAATATAGTCCATTGTTAAGGTTTTTATGCACCAGTCAGCTCGCTTAGGCGAACTTTGCCGGTTTACTCGTTTTAAGCTTTAAAAGTTTGTTTTTAAGTTCCAATTAGCACAAATAAATATCCGTTTAGTCTTGGACCTTGAAATTTTGTACAAAACATATTTTGACAGTAAGGAATTTTATAAAATTTTTCCAGAATTAATTTTTGTATCTAAGATTTATTAAACCATTTTTAAACGTCATTTAAACACCAAATATGTCGAAAATACCAAACGACCTTCTAAAAACCCCAAATTTTTCTAGGATGACCCCTGTCACCCACATAGTTCCCTGTAATTTTTCCAGAACTAAAAACTTATTTTTCATGCCATTTTTACCAAAACCGAGCTAGAAATCCCTAGAACTCGTTTTACCGAAAAGCCTACTTAGACCTCTCCAATGAACCTGAAATTTTGTGTGTGACTTTTATATGTTATAAAAAGCTTATCTTAAATTTTCTAGAATTTTTCATGATGTTTAGCTATTTTTCACCATTTTTGGCCAAAACCGAGCATTAAATTCACCAAATATTCATCCTTTATCCAAAAATTACCAAACATTCACAGATCTCATATTTTCATGTGTAGATCATCTCTGTGAAATTTCGTGACCCAACTCTAGGTCTATCACAATCTGTCCAAAATAACTAAATCACACGAAAACCGAACTATCTTGTGTTTTCTAGCGTTAGATCGCAAGGATCTTGGTTTCTAGCCTTTGCTAGCCACTAGATACAACACTTACAAGCATATCAACACCACACCAAGCAAGTTATACCCACAATAAAGCCATTTCTTTCATGGTTTCGGTTAAAACATCAAAACAAAAATTTTGACCGTAAAAATTCGTTTTTGACTCTTTTAGCTACTTTCTTGGACTAAGATCCTTTGTATAACTTGTATACATCCCTTGATCCTCCAAGAATCGGTTTCATCTCGGGTTTTCACCCATTTTTCATTTGAAACCTCATTTTCTCAATATTATGGAATTAAAACTAAGAATCAACCATTAAAATCATGTTTATACCTTGAGTTCTTGCCTAAAAAGCTTGGGTTTTGGATGGATGATGAAGAGGTTGACAGGATTTTGGGATAAAGTTTGTGGAAAAAGAAAAAATGGTTGTGTGTGTGTGACTAGCATGGACCGATCGGTCCATGTTAAGTGGGTGGGGGGCCCACATCTCCAACCATGGCCACATATTCGGATTGCGTAATCCGGATAATGTTGTGGATAATCTGGTTCAGTTCGTTTTTCGGTTAAACGTTTAATTCCGCTCAAAACGAGGCCAAAACGGTCATTTTTCGGCTTAAAAATGAAATTTATATAAAACTGATTTAAAAACTTTAAAAACTTAAACCATGACGTTTATTGACTTAACACATCGTATTGTCGGTAATTGTGCATCTTTTTCGGTTTGATCGATCGTCTCTTGCTTGGTTTGATGTTAAAGGTTTCGTTTATCGTACCGACGTACTAATAAATCGAAATCCTTTTTCTGTGCTATAATTCACTTATCCCGAAGCTTTAATACTTCGTAAACATCACTAAACATTATATATTTTGTCTATAATGTAATTCCCGATTCGTTCGGGTTTCAATAACCGTTCATCGATTAATCGTAATTCCGATACGACTAGTTGTACATTTGAGTATAATTCGTACTGTGAATCTTATATACCCGCATAAACACATTATAATTCATATATTCAATATTGAATAACACGTAAATAGTATATTCGGGCTAGGGTATACCTGAATTTGCCGGAATCCTTACATTCTCCCCCCGTTATAAAAATTTCGTCCTCTAAATTTTACGCGTCAACTACTTCCTTTTGAGGAAATAGGTGGGGGTATTTCTTCCGAAATTCGTCCTTTCGTTCCCATGTATATTCTGGGCCTCGTTGCGAGTTCCATCTAACTTTGACCAACGAGATCTTATTGTGTCTAAGTTGCTTGATTTTCCCGTCTACTATTTCTATGGGCTCCTCTACAATGTTGAGCTTATCATTTATTTGAACACCCTCTAAGGGTAACACCGATGTCTCATCCGACAGACACCGTTTCAGGTTCGACACGTGAAACACGTTGTGAACTGCACTCAGTTCATTAGGCAGTTCTAATCGGTATGCTACAGGACCGATTTTCGCAGTAATATCGAATGGTCCAATATATCTAGGGGCTAACTTCCCCGCCTTGCCAAATCTAACCACACCCTTCCACGGTGATACTTTCAAATACACTTTATCACCTTTCTCAAATGATAACGGTTTTCTACGGTTATCGGCATAACTCTTCTGCCGATCCCGCGCGGCCTTCAGATTGTTTTTAATTTCAAGAATTTTGCTGGTCGTTTCCTGGACCAGATCCGATCTAATAACCTGTGTGTCGCCCACTTCAGTCCAGCAGAGTGGTGATCGACATTTCCGACCATACAACGCTTCGTAAGGCGCTGCCTTTATACTGCTATGATAACTGTTATTATAGGAAAATTCAACGAGTGGGAGATGTTGATCCCAATTTCCTTTAAAATCCAGTACGCATGCACGAAGCAAATCCTCCAGGGTTTGGATGGTCCTCTCAGACTGACCGTCGGTCTGAGGGTGGTAAGCTGTGCTTAGATCAATACGCGTTCCCAGCGCTTCTTGGACAGCTTGCCAAAGTTTGGAGGTGAAATGGCTATCCCGATCGGAGATGATTGAGATGGGTATCCCATGACGGGACACAATTTCATTTACATAAATCTGCGCAAGTCTCTCAGTGTTATAATTATTTCTAATCGGGATAAAATGTGCCGATATGGTTAATCGATCCACGACTACCCAAATTACATCATGTCCTCGGGACGTCTTGGGGAGGTGTGTCACAAAATCCATCGTGATCTGCTCCCACTTCCATTCGGGAATTTCCGGTTGTTGTAACATTCCCGAAGGTTTCTGGTGCTCCGCCTTAACCCTCGCACACGTCGTACACTTGCCGACGTATGTGGCTATATCCTTTTTCATACCCGGCCACCAGTAGAACTCCTTCACATCCTGGTACATCTTATCCGATCCAGGATGTATGGAATATTTCGATTTATGCGCTTCGTCCATGATTAATTCACGAAGGTCATGGAGGGTCGGGATCCAAATCCGATTTTTGAAATAGAGAATTTCGTCCACGCGCTGTTCGAAATTCTTCTCGTTACCGTAAAGTCCCTCTTTTTCCAATTGTTCCTCTTTCAACGCCTCGCGTTGAGCGACTCGAATCAAATCCGAAAGGTTCGACTGGACTATCATCCCCAGCGCTCGCACTCGCAATGGCTTCACCCGATCCTTCCTACTCAAGGCATCGGCTACGACGTTAGCCTTGCCGGGGTGATAACGGATGTCACACTCATAGTCGCTTAATAATTCGACCCATCTTCGTTGTCTCATATTCAGTTCTTTCTGATCGAATATGTGTTGCAAACTTTTATGATCGGTGAAGATGGTGCACTTTGTACCGTAGAGATAATGTCTCCAGATTTTAAGTGCGAAGATAACTGCTCCCAGTTCTAAGTCATGAGTGGTGTAATTTTTCTCATGTATTTTTAACTGTCGAGAAGCATAGGCTATGACCTTATTATTTTGCATCAACACGCATCCTAACCCTCTCCGGGATGCGTCACAATACACGACAAAACCATCGTCTCCGTCGGGGAGACTTAAGATCGGCGCTTGGCACAATTTTTGTTTCAGCGTTTGAAATGCCGTTTCCTGCTCTTCACCCCAATCATACCTTCGATCCTTTTGAGTCAGGAGGGTTAAAGGTTGGGCGATGCTGGAAAAGTTCTCTATAAATCGACGATAGTATCCTGCTAAGCCTAAGAATTGGCGGATTTCCTTTGGCGATTTAGGCGCTTGCCAACTCTTAACTGCTTCAACCTTACTTGGATCAACGTGTATTCCTTGATGGTTTATAACGTGTCCAAGGAAATGCACTTCTTGTAACCAGAAGTTACACTTGGAGAATTTTGCAAACAACTTCTCCTGATTTAGAAGCTCTAAAATTAATCTCAAGTGTTGCTCGTGCTCTTCTTTACTTTTCGAGTAAATCAAAATATCGTCAATAAACACGATGACGAATTTATCGAGGTAGGGTTCACAGACTCGATTCATGAGATCCATGAATACTGCTGGCGCATTTGTTAGCCCGAAGGGCATCACTAAGAACTCGTAATGGCCGTAGCGAGTCCGGAATGCGGTTTTTGGGATATCCTCCTCCTGGATTCTAACCTGATGGTATCCCGATCTAAGATCTATTTTTGAGAAGTAGTTCGCACCTTGTAGCTGGTCGAACAGATCATCGATTCGGGGAAGAGGATACCTATTTTTGATTGTCAACTTGTTCAGCTCCCTGTAATCAATGCACATTCTAAGGCTTCCGTCCTTCTTTTTCACGAATAGTATCGGTGCACCCCACGGGGAATAACTAGGACGAATAAATCCTTTATCCAACAATTCTTGCAACTGATTGGATAATTCTTGCATCTCAGATGGTGCAAGTCGGTAAGGTGCCTTAGCAACAGGGCCAGCTTGAGGTAACAGATCGATTCTGAATTCGACCTGTCGGGTTGGCGGTAATCCAGGAAGTTCCTCTGGGAAAACTTGTGGAAATTCGCGTACCACGGGGATATCGTCCACCCGTTTTTCCTCAGAATCAGTGGCCGTCAGGCTCGCTAGATACGCCACACATCCCTGACGTATATATTTTAACACCTTGAGGTGGGATATAAATGGTATCATGGTGCCGGATTTTTCTCCTTGCACTAATACCTCCTAGTCATCCGACACCCGGATCTTGAAGATTTTCTTTTCACAGTTTATTTCTACCCTGTTACGTGCTAACCAATCCATACCCACTATCACGTCAAAACTACCCAATTCTACCGGTAACAAGTCAATCAGAAAGGATTGTTCGTTCAGAATAAAAGGGCAATTCCGAACTATCTGATTAACTATCATGGTTTTACCGTTAGCGACTTCTACGGTGTAAGGTTCTATGGTTTCACCAATAGGAAGGTTTGCTATCGAAAGGAATCTAACGGAGACAAAACTTCTATCGGCACCTGTATCAAATAATGCAGAAGCGTAATGATCAGAGACGAGGAATGTACCTGTCACTACGCTGGGGTCCTGGCGTGCCTCGTTCGCCCCCATCACGAATGCTCGGCCTCGCGCCGGATTGGACGACGATGCCTGACCCGCGGGTTGCCTCCCGTTTCCTCCCTGGTTCAGTTTCGGACAGTGTCTTTTAAAGTGATCCGTGCTGCCGCATTCATAGCAAGCACGGCTGGTGGTCACCATTTGGTTTCCTTGCGGGTTCTGCTGTCGGGCTGGTTGGGTCTTAAACGGCTGCGCACGGATAGGTTGCGGTTGCCGGTTCAGGTTGTTCAGATTTGTCTTACAATTTGGTGTGTAGTGTCCAATCCTGCCACACCGGTGGCACACCACCTCTTTGCACACGCCACCATGGTGGTAACCACATTTCCCACACTTAGGAAACGTTCCCTTCTGCGGTTCTTGCCTTCCGCCCGAACTAGTCATGGCGTAGTTCTGGGCAGTGGGTCTAGCACGTTTACCTTGCTGCTTTTCCTGGGTCCTATGGTCATGTGAACTCCGCTTCCCCCCAGCGGACTCTCCTGCCACCTTTAGTGACCCGCTTCTTACGAAATCATACGTGACGATACCAGCTTGCGTCACCGCACCCTCATACGTCTGGTGTCCCCCAGAATTGACTATACTCCTTACTACTGGAGTTAGTCCCCAAATATAACGCTCCACCCTCTTCGACTCTGGGGTGACCAACCATGGTACCAATCGCGCCAACTCATTAAACCGGTTCGTATAACCCAAGTGGTCCGCCCCCTGCATCTCCAGATTCCACAATTCATTTTCTAATTTCTGCAATTCGTTTCTCGGGCAGAAATGTTCCAACACAAGAGCCTTGAGCTCTGTCCAGGTCATGCGGTTTGTCGTCGCCTGACCGCGAGTCTGCACTATCGTGTTCCACCACGTCAAGGCATGGTCCGTGAATGTGCAGGCAGCATACTTAACAACACAATCCTCGGGGCAGTTGCTGATATTTACCACGGATTCTATTTTCTCGATCCACTTAACCAACCCATTTGGTCCTTCAGACCCGCTAAACTCTAGAGGTTTGCACAACATAAAGTCCTTGATCGAACATCCCCTGAATGCACGAATCGGTTCAGTACGGTTTGTCTCTACCGTAGGTATAGGGCCATTACTATCAGTAACGACCACCCTAGGCGGTGCGTCATTACTCGGAATCGTGTTTTCATTCTGCGGAGGATTAGTATTTCGTTCCCTGTCATTATTGGTGGTCGTTTGATTGCTCGGAGGGGTTGGATTGGTCGAGTTGTTAATACTGGCGGCGATGCGCGATACTATATCTGGTATCGCCGCCTCCAACTGGCGAGCAATCAGACGGCTCACGTCCACTTCCGACAATTGGGCTGAACGTTAGTACATATTACACAAACATCCGTTCATATTACTTTCCTGTCACTATTACATTAGATAAGTTTTCCTACATAGGGCCTATGTCGGCATCATCTCGACATAACCCGCAACGGGTCAGTGCTTGCATGATACCCAAAAGTATCTATACTGATATGCCCCAAAAGAGACCCACCCTAAGGGCCAGTGGTTGTATTATAACTAAACAAGATTCACTCCATGTTAGCATCACCACTAACTGCTTACACAGAGTATCAAAAAAAAAATGGTCCCTGTCTATCCCCAACCCAAAACAACTAAACACGGTGGTAAACCAACCCCACCAACATCGCCACCAACACCACTAACACAGCCATCATAACCCGAACCCGACTCTCCATCCGGTCAAGCATCCATTGGAAATATGAGCACTCCCTCTTCAGCTGGGCAATCGCATACTGATGATCCAGTATGCAATCACCCAAGTACATCCTCCTCTGGACTCCCACCGTCAGAGCGGCGGAGTGCTCATTCACCTGTTCGGTGAGCACTCGGAGCCAGGCCGCCGCGTCCCGTTCCTGTCTCGGAAGACCCCACACAGGTAGAGTCGCAGGCTCGGGCCGAGAGCTGGAGGACTCGCCCCTGCGTGTAGCAGGTCTGGGTGGGGGCGAGATAGGTCGGACAGGTGGGATACTGATCCGCGCCGTGAGGCGGGGTCCGAATCCGGGGGGTGCAGGGGCGGCCTGTGGTGCGGGTGGGGTCGGGGATCTGGCGATCCTAGCTGGGGAGGACTGGCCGGAACTCCTAAGGCTAGCCTCGCTAGGCTCTGTGCTAGATGCTACGAGTGGGCTCCCGGAGTCCCCGGAGCTGACCTCCTCCGGGTCCTCCTCAATCGACACACTGGGGGTTCTTGACATTTTACCTGCACACAAGTTAACAAACATATAGTTCTTTCCATAGTGTAAATCATAATCAGATTAATATGCACTTACTTATACAACTTGACCACATAACAATATTATCACATATTTGCACGTATGTTGCCAATTTTACCTATTAAAAACCCTCGTGACTTTCCCTGAATTCCCTCGTGCAGACAAGTCTGTTATTATGTTCCGGACCATAATAACCCACTTGTCCATCCAAGTTCATCCCGATCTCGTCACAATATATTATTAGTTGATATTCAGATCCTATAATACTTGAGCTACTGGTTATATTTTAGGTATCTTTTAAAGACATCCTAATTCTTTATAACCAATGGCTCTGATACCAAGTTCTGTAACACCCCGTAACCGCAGCGGAAACGTACACGGGATGCAACAGACACATCTGATATCAACAGCATTGTTTATAAAAAAAACACCACTACATTAATTTAAACGTATTACATTGTTCTGAGTTTCATAACCATCTAAGCGTTATCACATAAGTGTTACCGATAATACATTATCATATTTAATGCAAAATATAGATCTCTAGACTTCCACAAATAGCACACAGCATCGAACACATATCACTCATTCCGATTTGAGTGTACCTAGAAAGCATGTAAAGAAAACGGGTCAACTACGAATAGTTGGTGAGTTTCACTAATTTAAATAAACCATGACAAATCATTATAAAAATCATAAGTAAGTGATGTAATTATACTGAGTTCACAATTGAAAACTCTATTAACCCCAAAACATAACGATTAACCTCCGGGAACTCTGTTACCCCAGAATACTTTCAAATACCCCTGGAACTCTGTTACCCCAGAAACACATTTAATAACCTCTGGGAACTCTGTTACCCCAGAAACACATTTAATAACCTCTGGGAACTCGGTTACCCCAGAACACTGTTTCGGGCCTTACAATATTAGCAACTCAGTTAATTACCATCTTAATACATTACCGTACGATTTCCGTACAATAAACATTATATAAATACATTCGTTTCCATGCGATTAGCATGTACTTAAACACTTTGGATAGAAACATGCTTTCCGCCCCGGGAAAATATTTTAAACAGTTCAATAAAAAGGGGCTCGTGAAAACTCACCTTGTTGGTGAGCAGAGGTGAAATACCGTGAACAGCTACCGGACCGGATCTGTAATTCGATCCCTAAGTCATTACTACACAATTTCTATTAATATAACTTAAATTCGTGTTAACCGGTACGTCCGGGGACACTGTTAACCCAGTACCGTACGCGATCCGGGGACGATGTTAACCCCGATACACTTCTCAGGACTTAGATTGTGATATCACTTAGAGTTCTTTAGTCAAAACTACCGATAGTTTGTTTTCTCGTTTTACGTGCTTAGCACGGTTATTCGTTTTTATGTTTTCAAAAATGAGTTTGACCACATACGTCCCGAAAATAGTCATTATTGATATTTTCATTAAAGTGGTGAAATTAGGGCTCGGTTAGACACCCCGTTTGGCCGCGGGGCCCGTTTCCGCCTTTAATACCCGGAAACGGTTAAATCGGGTAAAATTACCCAAATCATCCGAATTATTTTCGGTTGATTTATTTTTACTTGATTAACTTAGTTTCATGAATATAGTCCATTTTTAAGGTTTTTATGCACCAGTCAGCTCGCTTAGGCGAACTTTGCCGGTTTACTCGGTTTAAGCTTTAAAAGTTTGTTTTTAAGTTCCAATTAGCACAAATAAATATCCGTTTAGTCTTGGACCTTGAAATTTTGTACAAAACATATTTTCACAGTAAGGAATTTTATAAAAGTTTTCCAGAATTAATTTTTGTATCTAAGATTTATTAAACCATTTTTAAACATTATTTAAACACCAAATATGTCGAAAATACCAAACGACCTTCGAAAAACCCCAAATTTTTCTGGGATGACCCCTGTCACCCACATAGTTCCCTGTAATTTTTCCAGAACCAAAAACTTATTTTTCATGCCATTTTTACCAAAACCGAGCTAGAAATCCCTAGAACTCGTTTTACCGAAAAGCCTACTTAGACCTCTCCAATGAACCTGAAATTTTGTGTGTGACTTTTATATGTTATAAAAAGCTTATCTTAAATTTTCTAGAATTTTTCATGATGTTTAGCTATTTTTCACCATTTTTGGCCAAAACCGAGCATTAAATTCACCAAATATTCATCCTTTATCCAAAAATTACCAAAATTTCACAGATCTCATATTTTCATGTGTAGATCATCTCTGTGAAATTTCGTGACCCAACTCTAGGTCTATCACAATCTGTCCAAAATAACTAAATCACACGAAAACCGAACTATCTTGTGTTTTCTAGCGTTAGATCGCAAGGATCTTGGTTTCTAGCCTTTGCTAGCCACTAGATACAACACTTACAAGCATATCAACACCACACCAAGCAAGTTATACCCACAATCAAGCCATTTCTTTCATGGTTTCGGTTAAAACATCAAAACAAAGATTTTGACCGTAAAAATTCGTTTTTGACTCTTTTAGCTACTTTCTTGGACCAAGATCCTTTGTATAACTTGTATACATCCCTTGATCCTCCAAGAATCGGTTTCATCTCGGGTTTTCACCCATTTTTCATTTGAAACCTCATTTTCTCAAGATTATGGAATTAAAACTAAGAATCAACCATTAAAATCATGTTTATACCTTGAGTTCTTGCCTAAAAAGCTTGGGTTTTGGATGGATGATGAAGAGGTTGAGAGGATTTTGGGATAAAGTTTGTGGAAAAAGAAAAAATGGATGTGTGTGTGTGACTAGCATGGACCGATCGGTCCATGTTAAGTGGGTGGGGGGGCCCACATCTCCAACCATGGCCACATATTCGAATTGCGTAATCCGGATAATGTTGTGGATAATCTGGTTCAGTTCGTTTTTCGGTTAAACGTTTAATTCCGCTCAAAACGAGGCCAAAACGGTCATTTTTCGGCTTAAAAATGAAATTTATATAAAACTGATTTAAAAACTTTAAAAACTTAAACCATGACGTTTATTGACTTAACACATCGTATTGTCGGTAATTGTGCATCTTTTTCGGTTTGATCGATCGTCTCTTGCTTGGTTTGATGTTAAAGGTTTCGTTTATCGTACCGACGTACTAATAAATCGAAATCCTTTTTCTGTGCTATAATTCACTTATCCCGAAGCTTTAATACTTCGTAAACATCACTAAACATTATATATTTTGTCTATAATGTAATTCCCGATTCGTTCGGGTTTCAATAACCGTTCATCGATTAATCGTAATTCCGATACGACTAGTTGTACATTTGAGTATAATTCGTACTGTGAATCTTATATACCCGCATAAACACATTATAATTCATATATTCAGTATTGAATAACACGTAAATAGTATATTCCGGCTAGGGTATACCTGAATTTGCCGGAATCGTTACAGGTCTCACCTCACTTAACTATGCTAAGGTACCCAAAGACAAAATTACCTCTTGGTCTCTCTAATCTTAAAACACCAAGAGGTATTCTTATTGAATTCAGTTATAACTAGGATCTGTAAGAATCTAAAGGAATCTATTGTAACTTACTCGCGTGCAATCACTACCCAAACCCGGAAAAGACCAAAACATACGAAATTTAATTACTTCTCAGTCCCTCAAGTGACATAATATAAGGTATCTATAAACTCTCAATTATCGTTCCTGTGGAATATGCTAACTATAAACCATTAACTAGTTGTAAACACATTGTAAACAACCTAATATGCATCCATACATGAAAGAAATTTACAAAGACGCATAAGGAATAGAAAATTGATTATAAATTAATACCAAATACGCATATGCATCTTAACCAAAGAACAATGAAAACTTTACCAAAACATGAAGCAATCAATAATAATCCTAAACCAAAAATAAAACAAGTCTAAAAAGTATTCATTCAAACCTAGGCAGTATAACAATTTAGTCAATCATAATAATCGATGAAACAAAGATAAAACAAGTATTACGGTTCATTGAAAAAAGAATTAAATATTATTGAGCTACTAGCCTGGAAGTTTGTTAAATTAATTAACGTGCTAGCTTGCGCTATTGCTTCTTTTTCTTTTGTATCGTGACTTTTTGAGCTACTTATCAGCTTGCTAGCTTTCACTCTATTCTTTTTTTATCCTTGTCTTCCGAATTTCAGCCACAGGGGAGGCCCTCTCTACTCTTGTGTTCTAATCAACCGTAGGGTTTTTTTATTGAGAATTTTACATATATCCCCTCCTTAAACCTCTTATTTACATATTTCTTCAATGTTAAAATTATAATTACACATTTCCCCATATAGAATGAAATTGCCCTTTTACCCTTATCAATTTTATTAGTTCATTAAGGAAGTAAACAAACTGATCTTTCGTAACTATATATGGTTTAGATACTTCGACATTTTAGTGTATTCACCCAATATTCAAAAAAACAAACAAAATAAACCCACTCGATTATTTAACAAGGAAGAAAAGCTCACTAAATTTTAGAAGAAAAGCAAATAAGCTTCTGCAAGTGTGTTACAACATTGGTTTTATTATAGTATATTAATTCTGCTCAGTCAATGAATAACTGGTGCGAGAGACCGATATCGAGAGCAGACAAGAATTAGGGATCGGGGTTAAACTTTGAGGTTTGAACCTTTGAAATCTAACAAATACTAATTAAATAACATATTAAAAAACATTTTGAATACAAGGATATTCAAATTATCCGAATTTTTTTAAAAATACTACCCGAATCCGAACATTTGGATATTTAAAATTTCTGATATCCGAATTTTCGGATAATTTGCATTCGGAGTTTCGATAATGATTCGGATTTGTTTCACACCCCTAAAGAAGGGGAAATATGTAAATAGTTGTTTAGTTAATTAATTAAGCGTCAAAAAGTAAATTAATTAGTTAATTTTAATGAAATGGAGAAATATGTATTATATTTGTTTAGAAAGAGGAAATATGTAACTGATGTTTAAGGGTTATGTAAATATGTAATAAGTGAACTTACGAAAGGAATATATCTAAATGCCCCTTTTTTACAAGTAGGTTAAAAGAAATCCCTTTTTCTAGTTCCACCGAGTCTCTTTTTTCCTCTTACTGGGCAACGTTGAGATTGCAATATAATTTAGGCCATAATATATTTAGATGCAGCCCATCGTTTTAATTTTGTGGGCATTCTCTTTTAATCGAACCATAACCCAACAAAACACCACAGCATCTTCTAAATCTTGTAGTCACCATATAATTGATTTTGAAAGAGGTTACAGTGCGCTTTGTGTATATAATCTTTAGAAGACTTTGGCATTTAGTTTAACATATAGTATCCACAACCTACACAATATCAGAGTATAGTATATTAACAAAATATTCAAGCATTTTGTACATAATTGATTTGAAACAGTGTGTGACTAAAACGGGTTGACATATATCTTTTATTTTAATTAGCTTAACTGTAATAGTTTAGCTCGTTGATATTAAAAACCTTTAATATCTGAATATGAGCCAAATAAAAATATATTAAATAAAAAAACCAGGCACAAAGTATTTGAAAGTATAGGAAATATTTATATAATATTATGTATATTTTAGACCACATCGGTAATGAATGAAGTGTCCATTTGTGTATTTGATAGCGAATGTGTTTACATTCATTACGTTAGACAACGAATAAGTATCATTCGTTAAAATTGTTTAACGAATGAGATTTATTTGTAACGAATGTACTCATTTGTTTAGCTTGGCGTAACAAATGTGATCATTTGTTAATAATAGTAACGAATGTGTAACGAATGAGAGAACTATTAGAATGTAAATTTTACCAAGTGTTGGTAAAATTTTAAAGATTTTTAAAGTATATAATGTATACTAAATGTTCGGTCATTATAAATATGGCCCAGGAGATAAATATCGAGGCACTGGCTCGCAACCTGCTGTTCCAGCAGAGGAGATTCAAATCATTGAGCTACCATATAACAAGATGCACAATATTTGTGCAATCTTGGTCGAAGATTTCTTTGGTAGACCAATGTTGGTGATGTTATTTCATTCCTCAGGCGATCAAGGATTTCTTATCCTATCTCTGCTGATATTCCTATCTATTTTAGCATCATCAGAGGCTTCTGGAATACTGCAAATTATGTCCGAGAAGAGAATCACATCGAAGCCACAGTAGAGAACAAGAAGATTATTATTGACATGGCCATTAATTCGAAAAGTGTTTCAATTTCAGAACACTGTTGATGATCGATTTGAGGTCGATAAGGAGTTTATATGTGGGTTGCTTGGGCGTTTGAAGTACAAAGGTCGTCTAACTAAGTTCCATTACAAAAAGGCGTATTTATGCGAGCATTATAAGTACCTCTGACACGTACTTATACATTGTCTTGGTGGGCGTAAAGGTGGTTATGATGAATATCGTATTATGTTGCAGTCTGCATTCGTGGCATTGGTTCTGAACAATTCGTTTAACTTCTCTTAGCCCGTGTTTTATCATTTAAATGAGAATTGTACGATGCGCCATGTGAAGAACAAGTTCATCATGTACCCGAGGTTCTTGCAGCTGATGGTCAACCATCTTGAACCAAATATAGTGAAAGATCCAGACAATTCAGACGATATGTTGATTTTCGAACACATGAACGAAGATACAATGAGGAGTGTTCGGACTAATCGTGGTCAAACTTCGGAGACCAATCCTAAGCTTAATAGATTGATTGGTCATGTGCTCCACAAGATTATGTATGTTCCCCTGATGATCGTTGGATCCATGACGACTCAGATTCTGGATGTGAAGGTGGAGAAGGTGGGAACATTAATAATGATGGTGGGAATGATGGACAGGATGGTGATGCAGCTCGTGAAGCTGCTGAGCGTAGACGTAGGGGCTATCACAACTGATAAGCCTGCTAAACGTCGAACTCGTAGAGGTTCTGGAGTAGATATTGGTGATTTCCAACCTCGTAAGACTGTTATTGTATCGTCTCAACAAACACCAGTGGCTACTACTCCTACAATTACCCCGATGGTTACACTATCAATAACAGTCTCGGCTGATCCGAGGTTCGCATCGATTCCTCAAACTGTATTATCTCCGATGCTGAATCCTCAACAAACCGTTGCTACTACAAGTCCTATCCAACGACATGACTTCTCGTTTATGTCATTTAATCGTCTGGAAGGTCCGATACAGCTCGCCAACCCAACGTTCTTTAACTTTCCGACAACTACAAATGATGTAATTATTGAATTTGATTGATTTGCAAGAATACCAGATGAAGTCTGATCGTTTGTTTCAAGATCATATGCGTGCGGGTCAAAGAAAGATGGTTAGTCATCTATCGTACGTGCAACACAAAAATCAAAAGTTGTGTGCTCTGGTTAATGCTCGGGGGGGGGGGGGGGGGTTGAAGAAACAAAACAAATTTATCCTTTAGTTGACCTGTAAAGAAGATATGTTGAAGAAACTAAAGGGAAACGACAATGATAAAGACCCTGAGGCATGTGCAAGTGGTGGTGAGTAACAACCAAGTGTTGGTGCATTTGGTGCTAGTGTTGGTGGAGAACAATCGAGAAAGCAATTATTAGTGTATATTGATACTACTAATGTGCAACCGACAGATTTAGTTAAGGCGAACATGATCCTGCTTATGAATTATGATACATGTATTGTGATGAGCATAGTGAATGCGGACGAGATTGAAGAAGGTGAGTTTGTTGATCATTCATTAGCAAAAGAGCAAATCGCCTTGCTTCAGGGATTAAATGAGAGAGGTTTGGATAGTTTCGAGAAAGAGGACGACATGGAGGTCGTGGATGACGAGGACGTAAGATTTGATACGAGTATTCCAAGCAGGTATACGTCGTTTAATTTTGAAGATGTGGAGGTAGAAGACGTGACGGCCGAGGAATAACCAAATCTGTACACTCGTTCAAACACAGATGAAGAGATTCTGTTCTCTAATACAGAACAATATCAAGCTGTCGATGAGCGTTTGGAGAAGAAAATGAAGGATAGAGTAAGTGAAGCGGGTTCTGGTTCGAAAGATTCGGGAGTTAATGTATTCGAGGGGATTTTGAGCATGAATAAGCTTATTGTTGTGATAAGGTATGCAGAACATGAGAGTGATAATCAGTTGAAAGCTCATGCTACTGCTTATTAGATGAAGAAATTCATTGTCTCGAAGACGGTGAAGAGTGATAAAATCTCTTGGTTATATGATTCTGAGTCAAAGGTTTGTATCGTCAAATGGGAACACGACATCCAATACTTTCAAAGTATTGCCGATGTTCTTACATTACCCAGGTGGGACGTGCGTACACTGGACAACAGACCATTCATTAATCGTAGTGGAAATCAAATAGCGGATTGGTCTTACAGGCATCTTTTACATGAGGTAAACCATGGGTTTAAGTTTTTCAATCCATAGGTTTTGACTCGCAAGTACATTGATGAGATAGATTCGAAAACTAGTTGGAGGAAATTGGTTCTTAAATTAAAGTCGCCTCGCATGTTGAAGATCTTCCTGTTAAGACTTTTCCCCCAAAGTCTTTACTAGAAATTAAATAGGTGGTATTATGATAACCAAATAGGTGAAACCGTGATCGTTATCGTGATGGGATCGGGAATAAAGACGGAGTTTTTTAGAGTAATCGACCCTATGTGGTCAATTAACTTATTGGTACCCGACAACGAAGTCCTACACAAAAATTGGATTCGTTGGGCTGACGTTAAAGATAATGAAGCCGCTATGCAATTGCAATGTGTGGTTTGTGTTTTTCGTGCGTTCAGTACTCATAGTTGTGCTGATGGGAAGACCAAGCGTTTCAAGTGATCAAGACAAAGAACACGAGACGAAGGGGATTTTCTTAGTTCACGTTTTTCTTCTCAGTCTTTGTTTATTAAATTTGGTCTTTGTATTAAAGTATGAGGTATTTTAGTAAATGTATTTGGTACATTCGTCATGTAAATGACACATTCGTTAGAGTAGTTAATAACGAATGTGCTCATTCGTGTTTATTTTGGTCCATTCCCTAGGTTTTTTAATGAATGAGGAGAACAAATGTGTTATTCGTTAGTCTAATGTATTAGTGCTTAGCTTATGATGACGAATGAAGTTCATTCGTTATGGCTTGTATAACGAATGACTTCATCGTCTATATATACCTGTAATGTATCAAGTATCTAAGCAGTTATTGTTATTATTCATTTGAGCCACGTTATGATGCCGAATTGTTCTCTCAACATCTGGTTACAGTAATTCAGTGTGACCTAATCGTATATCATATCAGTGAATAGATCTGAAACCATATATTGATTGTAATCAATCGAATAAACGTATTCTCAATTGCCCAGATTGCATTATGTCCTTGGGAGATTTTGGGACGGTGTGTTACGATGTCCATTATAATTTTTTCCCATTTCCACTGTGGAATTTCAGGTTGTTGCAACATTCCCGAAGGTTTCTGATATTTAGCCTTAACACGAGCACAAGTTACATATTTACCAACATATGTGGCTATATCCTTCTTCATACCAGGCCACCAATGAAATTGTTTATCATCTTTAAACATCTTATCAGTACCTAGATGAATAGAATATTTGGATTTGTGCACTTCATCCATGATTAACTCACGAAGATTTTGAAGAGTTGGAATCCAGATTCGGTTTTTGAAGTAAAGTATTTAATCAGTTTTCTTTTTCGAGATTCGTCGTGTCCACGTGCAAGTCTTCCTTTTCCAAGTGATCTTCTTTTAATGCTTCATCTTGGGTGATACGAACTTGCTCCTTAAGACTACACTGGATAGTCATTCCAAGCACTCGCACTCTCAATGGCTTAATTCTATCTTTTCGGCTCAAGGCATCAGCTACTATATTGGCCTTGCCTGGATGGTAGCGTATTTCACAATCATAATTGTTTAACAATTCTACCCATCTTATTTGCCTCATGTTCAACTATTTTTGATCAAATATGTGTGGTAGGCTTTTGTGGTTCATGTAAATTGTACATTTGTTACCATATAAGTAGTGTCTTTAGATTTTAATTGCAAAAACAACTGCTCCCAGTTCCTGGTCATGAGTGGTATAATTCTTTTCGTTCACTTTTAGTTGTCGGAAAGCATATGCTATTTCTTTGTTTCTTTGCATCGGTACACATCCTAAAACTTTTCGAGATGTGTCACAATATAATACCAAATCATATGTCCCTTTTAGAAGACTTAATATTGTAGCTTGACACAACTTTTGTTTTAACCGTGTATATCTATTCTTAATAGTCACTTCTTTCAATTTCCAATAATCAATACACATTCGAAAACTTCCATTTTTATCATAAACAAAACCTTCACAAACAAAACCAGTGCTCCCCACGGTTAATAGCTAGGACGTATATAACTCCTATCCAATAATATTTGCAATTGATTGGATAATTCTTGCATTTCAAAGGTGCAAGTCGATAAGCTGCCCTAGAGATGAGGGTTGCTTCTGGTATTAGGTCAATACGAAATTCAACTTGTCGAGTCGGTGGTAATCCAGGCAATTCATTGCCAAACATCTTAATAATGTCGTACCACTGGGATGTGTTCTATATATTTTTCACCAGGGTTCTTAATTGTTACACTTGCCAAATATAACATAAAACCTTGGCATAAGTATTTTAATACCCTAAGATGAGATACAAGAGGCAATACAGTACCGGATTTTTCTTCTTGTACCATGATCTTTATATTTTCCGAAAAGAGATTTTTAACAGTTTGTCCTTACAAATGATTTATGTTTTATACTTAGATAGCCAGTCCATACCGACTATTACATCAAAACTTCTTAATTCTACTGGTAGTAGTTTGATAAGTAATGGTTGTTTGTTTAGAATAAGGGGCAATTTGGAACTATTTGGTTAACAACTATAGACTTCCCGTTAGCGAGTTCTACAGTATGAGGATCTATTAATTCACTAATCGGCATATTCCCCAAAGGTAAAAAGTTAGCGGATACAAAACTTCTATCGGCGCCCGTATCAAACAAAAATGAAGCAAACTGATCAGAAACTAAGAATGCACCTGTTACTACATTGGGATCTTTTCACAACCCGTTCCGATTACAAAAGTGAATCCCCTAGCTGTATTGGAAGTTGATGCTTTTCCTTGGTTTCGCCCTCTTACTGCACCTGGATTCAAACTGGGGCAGTACATCCTAATATGTTTCGTACTACCACACTCATAACAAGTACAGAGGTTCATTGTGGGTGGGTTTTTTGGTTGGGTTGTTGTCGTTTTTGTCGGTTTGGTTGAGGTTGAAGTGGTTGTGGTCGACGTGGTTGATTTGTCTGGGTGGTCGATTAACTTGTCTGTTACGGTTCTACAATAGGGGGCGTAAAGCCTAGTCTTTCCACATTTTTTACACAAAACTGGTCGACATTCACCCATATGATGAAAAATACATTTTCCGCGTTTCGGTAAGGACCCTTTATACACATCTTTTTTTACGTCAGAACTGCCCATGGCATAATTTTAGGTTATCGGATGTGCATGCTTATTCTGTTGTTTCCCCTGTATTCTAGTTCCACATTTAGTTCGTTTCATACCTGATGATTCCCCTGACATTCTTATCACACCACTTTTTGTAAGGTCGAATGTGAAAACGCCGGTTGTGACACGACACTTTCCAAAGTTGGGTGGGATATAGAGTTGACTATACTCCTTAATGTTGGGGTTAATCCCCAAATATAGCGTTCGATCCGTTTAGGTTCTGGAGTAATCAGTCATGGTATTAGATGAGCCTATTTGTTAAAATGGTTGGTGTACCCCAAATGATCAACGCCTCTCATTTCTAAATTCCAGATTTCATGTTTCAGTTTTTGGATTTCATTTTATGGGCGAAAAAGTTCCAATACGACGGTTTTGAGTTCTGCCCATGTCATACGGTTAATCGCTTCTTGTCCACGGGTTTTTAAAATTTTATTCCACCACATTAAGGCATGATCCACAAATGTTCAGGTAGCATACTTAACTATATATTCTGGTGGACAGTTGCAAATATTGATCAAAGACTCAGTCTTTTCGATCCATTTTACCAGTCCATTTGGTCCCTTAGTACCACTAAATGTCATAGGTCTACACGACATAAATTGTTTATAGGAGCATTCCCGTCGCGGGGGATGTTGGTTGATACTGCCATTATTTGTATTAGGTTGAGGATTAACGTTTGCAGTCGTATTATTATTTGGTAGGGGATTCCCACTACCAGAAATATTGATATTCAGTGGGGGAGTAGTATTCGTGACATTATTAGTATTCAACGGGGATGTATTATTTGTAGCTATATTAGTATTTAGCGGAGTGGTAGTATTATTGGTCGAGTTAGTGCTCGACGGTTGATTAACGTTTGTAGTTGCACAAATGCCGGCAGTGACTTGTGCTACTATAGTCGAATCAATGCCAGCATTTGTCGGGCAACCGTTCGGCCACCTCCGGCTCAGATATAGTATTAGCTTTCTTCGAGCCCATTCTATAGCAATAATCAAATATACGTTAATTAAAACCATTTCCCACCGTAGCGAGCACATCACAAAGGTAATCATAATTATAAACACACAGGTATGCCAAATAACACATGTGTATTACACATAACTGTTACTATGCATATGTATCCAAAATTTGCGCATATGTTTCATTTGGTAAAGGCCATCGCTTGTATATGCGTACCAAAATTCGTCACTAAGTGACAGATAGACTTAACCCTATTAAGGCCAATGCTTGTAATAACCGATATAATGTATTCCATGTCATCATAGCATACTACTACTAGATGCGTACATGGAGGATCAAAATACTATGAACAATAGTACCATACTACCCATGTTTATATCTATTCATATATATAGTACAACACCACATACAAACAACCACTACGGCCGCAATCACTGCCATACAACCCCATAGCTGGGTAGTCATCATGTCTAAACACCAACGAGAATAAGCATCTGACCGCTGAAAATCTATCACGGACTAATGTATAATCCGAATGCAATCATACATCTCACGCCTTCTTTGGATGTTAGTGGTTACAGCTACTGAGTGCTCTATTACCTGATCAATCAACACTCCTAACCAAGCTGGATCGGCTAAATGGGTTAGTTCCTAGCCAGGTGCAAGTACACCCCATGTATGGTAAGGTAACTCGATACCCTGAATGTGTGAGGTTTCTCCCCTATGATAGGTCGATCTGAGTGGGGAATAGGTATAATCAGGAGGGGGTACACTTATACAGGCAGTCTAACGGACTCTATGGGTGGGTATAATCATTGGGGTATGGTGTGTTGGTGGAGTGGGTATCTAGGAGCTCTAAGGGGTGAGTGGTAAACACTGATGGCTCATGTCTCATGTCTAGGTGATGTCCGAGGGATAGCTATCACATCTATAGCCTTATAAGTCAGCCTGATCGGTGGGCACCTCCCGGGAAACTACATCATCTCCTAGACTCTCTTCTACTCAACCATCTTCTATCTCTTCCAACTCTTCCTCCGGATCTTCTTCTGGATTTTCCTCTTCACTGGGTCACGACATCGTATGCACAAGGATCACGACATCCGTCTGCACAAGGGTTAGTAATAATAATAACATTTCTCAATAATATTAATCATAATTAAATATAATACAGCAAGATATGTACATGTATTCATACGCATCAACATTTATACATTATATATATATATATATGGGAAAGTTAACGTACAAATGAAAATAACGTGCTAAACGTGAGAATAAAGTAGAGTAATTATGTAATTACATCATAGAGTAATTACATAATTAATCTACTTGTATATATAATTACTCTACTTGACTCTCGCGTTTAGCACGTTAATTTCATTTGTATTTGATCCAAACATTATATATATATATATATATATATATATATATATATATATATATATATATGGGATCTAGAGATAACTACTTTTAAAGAGAGAACTAGAAAACTACTAAAGAATTATTTTTTATTTTTTTTAAAAATAATATATTTTGCTATTTTTTTCTTTTCTCCTTCTAATAAGATGACATTATTCCTAAAACAAAAAAAAACGTCGATGTAATGCACATGTGTATTAATGTGTATTGCATATATAAAATAGTGTTTTATTGCATATAATACAACACAACTGCATTATATAATACACATTATTTATATATATATGCAAATACAACACTAATAATTGTATGCAAAACACACTATCGCATATATGTAATACAAAACTAATGCACATATGCACAATATCAATTTTTTTTATTTTTGTATATATGTTATTCAACACTATTTCAAATATCAAAATGCACACTATTGCACATATGCATTATATAAAAGTTGTCGATGTATTGCATATGCATTACAACAATTTTTAAAATTTTATTTTATTTTTATATTTTTTTTGTGGTGAAAAATAACAACATTTGATGAAAGAAATAAATTTTAAAAATACTTTTTAATTAAATTAAAAATACTTCATTATTAGTATCTAGTTCTCTCTCTAAGGAGGAGTTCCCTCTTGATCCTTTTCCTACACACACACACACACACACACACATGTATGTTCCCTGTTTTAACCATTCGAGCGTTCAGCGACTTCTTCCTAAACACACTCGTACAAGCAAGTCCTGTATTATATTTTGGAAAATAATAACCCTCTTGCCCATTCGAGTTCATCCCGAAAGTCATCAGTATATATTATTAAATATTATTTATTCCCAGAGATAATCGAGCATACAGTCATACTAGATATCCTATGGGACATCCTAATTCTTTATAACCAATGGCTCTGATACCAACTTCTGTCACACCCTGACTAGACAAATGAGAAAGCGTAAAACATGAATGCAACAGTCACCTCTGGTATCAACCACGTTGTTTATAAAGAAAATTAACAAACTAATTTAAATCACGTTACATTGTTTTAACTACGGTTACAGCTAAGTGTTTCACAACATAACCAGTTCTTTAAGCCACTTTATTCAGTAACTATATGCTTACATCTATCTACAACTGTATTGTTCACCAAACACATAGCACATAAGCACATCATTCCATCTTTGGTATACCTGAAAAGCATGTTAAAAAGGTTCAAATACGAATAGTTGGTGAGTTTCACAAGTTTAAATGAAATAGGTATACGTAATCATAGTATTCATATAATGTATGTATATGATGTTACCATACTAAGTCACAAGTGAAACCTTGACGTTCTTTTACCTCGTGTCCTGCACTTCCCACGCACTCCGTATGGCCTCAATTGCCACATGCCTCGGGTACAAAGTCTAGCACCACATAGAATGTATGTATTCACATGTCATGTAAATTGGGTTTTTCAAAGCAATAGTACTATTCACATGTCACCAGTTTAAAATTTATCACTCGTGTTTGCGGGGTCCTTTAAGAGTTAGCACTTAAACAATTCACATCATAACACATTTCCAGATATATATATATATATATATATATATATATATAACATGTTTTTCACCCAAAAAGTTCGTAAAACAAATTAAAAAAGGGGTCATGAAACTCACCTTATCGTGGTATTGTATCAATAATCCACTGATATAAGTAGTATGTCTCGATTATAGCTTGATCCCTAAAATAGGTATTGTACTGTTAATATTGGCACAGTCTTTAATCTGAATCGGGTTGTATAAGTAGTCTAGGTATGGCTGTTACGCCTAGAACATGTCAGTAGTCTTAGATTGTGACATTGTAAAATGTCTAATGTTCAAAAACAGTTTTGGCTCAATTTCACCGTTTTACGTGGTTGGACAAGTTGATCGTGGTTTACGCGTTTTAAAAATTGGTAAGATCACACAAACTTGATTAAACATACTATTTGATAAAATGATTAAAATTATAAAAGAAGTTTAGGGTTTTGATGATTGGATTCGCTATAGAGTTCGTTTTCGTTCTATAAGAACTAGTTTGTAGAAAACGCGCACAATCCACCCGAATTGTCTGGAATTTTCTTAAAAAGTTTCGTTTTACTAAATTTATTCAAAACTATGATATTTGACCACTTTTGGTGTTTCGATATACCAGTCAAATCGTTAATCATAACATTTCCGATTTTACCAAAACTTCAATTTTTTTATGTTCAATTTACCAACTTTTTATTTATATATGTTTAAATTATGAAATCTTCATACTTACAAATTAAAATATGTAGATTTTAAAAAAAAAAAAATTCAGAATTATTAACCTTATTTATTTATAAAAGTTCATTTTATATGTTATTTTTAACCAATAATTCCTCCGTTTATACCAAACGCTAGCCGAAAAATCCGATTATTTTTCTAAGTGGTCAAAATGTCTTCATATAATCTGTGTAAAATTTCCACGACTTAACTTTTTAGCTAAAATACACTTTTAAGTATAAATCGATCGTTAAAACTCGATTAAACGAGAATCCACAAACCATAGTTAGGGTTCTCCAGTGTACACCAAATTTCATGTGTGATCTTACATTGACTTTCCTAGTTCTCCACAAAATTTAATAATTTTCCAAACTGTTTAGCTATTTTGCACAATAGATCATCAATAAACGGTAATAAAATCACAAAGTATTCTCAATTTATCAAAAAAATTACCAAATTTGAACAGGAACTCAATCATATGATATTAGATGTTCCTGCAAGTGTTTCTGTTGATATCTTTGCATCTTTTAATCGGTTAAGCCCTCTTTTCAAGTTTTTGAGTTCTTGGTTAGCTGTATAGTGTTTCTACCGATCTAGTAAAACATAAACCAAGCATAGAATATCAATCATCCAGCCTTGTAGCATAGGTTTTTGGTTAGGGTTAAAATTTGAGTTTTTAAACCGTAAAAACGCGATATAAACCTTCTAATACATGTTTTTGGCCAAGAATGTATTTGATCCTGATTTGTAACCATGTTTAGGATCAAAATATGTTTTTGGACCATTTTGAAGGTTTTTACATGGTTAAACATGGTTTTTACAAATCAAAACATAATCTTTAGGTATAAAACATGTTTAAACAAGCTTAATAATATCATTAAAAGTTGATCTTACTTGATGTTTTTAGCTGGAATATAAAGAGTAGCAATGGTCTTGAGTTGGTACCAGATAATTTTGACAAAAATCAAGTGTTTAACATGGTTAGGTTTGAAGATCTTTTAAGGGGGTGGGCCCCCACTTATTACGGCCGGCACATAGGGAGGTCCCTTGGGCCCTCTTTTGGCCTATTTTGCCTTGTTTTGTGTGCTACAGGTGAAATCCTGAGACCAAATTTAGTTCAAGTTCGGTTGTTGATGAGAAAAACTGTTTGGGTATGATAAACAACACAAAAACGAGTGTTTTTCGGCTAAATTTTGTAAAATAAGAAACACGTACTAGCTTCATGTAAAAATCCAAAATATTTTCATAATTTGCTTAATACATCATATATATATATATATATATATATATATATATATATATATAAGTGTTTTATAAGTTTTTTTCGACTTGACAGATGATACAACGCTTGTTTTGGTACCATAGGTCGCGTTTATGTTCATAGCGTATTGTTTAACGAGAGTTATAATATCATTATGTTAGGTGTTAAACTACATATATCACTTGTATATGGCCCATAGATATATCCGGGTCATATTCAGTAGCGTTCGTTTAATCGTTGGGTCGCTACGTAATAAATAAGTTGTAGATCGTTTTGTCACGAATGTCACAAGTGAGAAATAGATGAATTTAAAAATAGCACACCACTTTGTTTTATGAAAGTAAATAAAGAGTGGCGGCGCCCCGCAAATTCTACTTTTATACGAGCATTAGAGAATAGTTATATTATAAGGTGAAGATGCCTAAGAGCACGTAAAAAAGAAAAAAAAGAAAAAAAAAGAAAAAAAAAGGTATGTTTTGAAAGTGTATTCCAAGAAGTTGGTCCGAAAGACAAAGAAAGAGAGAATTATGTATTGCAAAAATGTCAAAGAAGCATTCTCAAAAATAAAAAACGTGGTCAAAGTACACATACTAGACAGACTGAGAGCTTACGCATTACCTTTGGGATGGTGACGCTAAGGGTACGCTATTGGGGTTTAAGGTTTATGTCAATAAATATTTTCTTAAAAAATACATAGGAAAAAGTCCAAAAATACTTAGGGCATGCTCATACAACCTTCATATGACCATTCATTCATCAAATTCCATCTAAATTTACATTGGTTCCTAACAATAAAAAGTACTTGTCTTACGGTGATAGGTCAACCGGTTTGTTTGACCCTAGTTTGGATTGCTTGAGATGGGGTAGGTCTAGTCATGGCATTCTGAGTGTGGGAACCATAAAATTATTAATATACTTAAATATATTGTTAAATGCAATGGGGAGGGGGCTAATAGGTTGGTTATTGGGTTTAAGTGGACAACAATATCGACAATCACGGTTTTCGCGTTTATCTGAGCTTAAAAGATAACCTATATGTTTTTTAATACTAGTTTCGAATTATGATTTCATAGCAAAATACCTTTTTAGGGAGGAAAAAAGTTCAAGTGTGGGGATATTTGATGTGTTCTAAACTATATATATTATTATTATATAAATATTTCCTACACTTGTGCGTATATTTGGGGCTGCTTTTATTAAAAAATTCATCTAATTGGTTCATATTTAGATATCAAAGGTTTCATGAGACAACGAGCTAATATGAAGTATTTTTACTAAACGTGAAACCAACAATTAAATAGTCGAATCAATATTATTATTATTACTATTATTATTATTATCATTATTATTATTATGATCCATCTGGTATCATTTCAAACCATTCATATTTGAAGAAACACGGATCCGATCCCCGGGTATGGGTCCTAGATCCAGCGAGTCCACAAGGTAAAATACGATTACTACTAACACAGTATGAGCACAACTTCCCGAAGCCCAATGACCGGAACATGCAAAACAGATACCGTGAGTCTCGTTACAGGAAGGACAAGACGGGGGGGGGGGGGGTCTTCCTGTAACCACTCTCCGGCGTGAGAATCAGTATCGTTCGTAAAGGACAAAGTACTGAAGTGTATAGACTAAGTGTAATCAGAGTACAAGTGAGTCAGAGTAAATGTGAATGAATACCTCATGCAGGTTGACAAGGTATTTATAGCCGAAGAATGTGGGAAGGTGACTGGGCAGCTGTCATCTTTTAGAAGATCTTGATAACCGCTTGGACGCGTATCCCTTTGTTATAGGTTGAGCTACACGTCCCATATGCATAGGTGTAACAACTTGGACACGCGTCGCCTTATGATAGGGCAGAGCACACCCTGGCCATGTGCACGGTTATAACAACTTGGCCATGTGTCCTTCGCTCATTGGCTGGAGAGTCACGTATTCTCCAAGTAACAATCGTGGACATTCTTCTAGAGAGTAGTTAGTTGATGGCAGCAGTCTAGTTGACATTATCTTCCGGTCATTTTGGCGGATAGATGTCCTATCTCGCGGATGACTTCTGAGGGTGCCTGGATGCTTCCGTGTGTGGTGCGAGGACGTTCTTCCTCTACCGTGTTATGCGGGTGATCCATATGTCCCACGGGTGGTATATGAGAGGTTCCTCTATGACCCGCGGGTGGTACTTAAGGGTATTTGGGTCTTTTTGGTACCCTACCTCTATAAGTCCCCCCAGTCCGGTGTTTCTTCCGCGTGAAGTCTATTTGAAGGTGAAATTTTGGACTTAATGTATTTTGGGGGGTTTTTGAATTTTGAAGTTTGGTAGAAAATATCTTTTGTTGGTGTAGATAATCATGAAAAAGGACAAGTTGACCTCTCGCAGGCGCGTGAACAGATGATGGGACGTTATGCCGGCTGTCGCTGTACCCGGCTGTGCAGCTTTTCTCTTTTTCGAATTTCTCGCGTGACGTGGCGACCTTTAATTGGGTGATCCTTTCTCTCTCCTCTGTTCGTATCCCATCGCATTAATTGCGATGGGTATAAATAGTGGAGTTTATCTTCTTATTGAAGTTTAGTGCCTTCGAACTTTGATTATCATATTGTCTTATTTTATTGAACTTCTGACTTTCCGTTTAGTTTTTCATTCAATCGTTCTATATTCCATCTAATCTTATTATAATGACGAGTATTAAATCTGAGATTGATGAAATAGAAGTTCAATGGGACCAATCTGAGTATCAACGGCTGATTGAAACTTACGGTATTCCTCCGGAGTGGGAACCGGAGTTCCCTGTTGATGGATCTATAGCCAGTTTCCCTCCTCTTGGTAAAATGGCTGTGTACTATGACTTTTTCGTTTATGGGAATTTCCGTTTTCCCATGATGAAATTTTTCATGAAAGTGCTTAATGCTTACGGTATTCATTTATCCCAACTACACCCACGTGCCGTTATGCGAATTCGACATTACAAAATCGTTTGTACTGCACATGGGATGTTACCTTGTGCTCTACCCTGTTGCCAATCGCGATGGTTGGTTCACATGCCAGGGATTCTCTGACAGGGTTATTGGTTACGAGGTTAAGAAGGGCTCCAAGGACTGGAAGAATAAATTTTTCTAGATATCAGAGGACGTGGTCCCAATACCATGGTCCGACGTCCAGTTACTGAAGCGCTTCTGAATGTTACTATGGCTTCTCATGAAGGCCAACGGTGGTTCCGCCTCCTTGTATCTGAGCCAACACCAATGTGAGCTCTACCTGAGGAAGCCCTTGTGTGGGCGGTCATGAGTCATTTATGGCCAACTCCGTATATGGAGCCCGTTTTTATCGGTTTGGACTATCATAAGTTGCTTTCTTTTTTTTGCCGATTAATTATAGTTCTATGACTGACGTTCCATGCTTTTCCCACAGGTCCGGGAGCCATGCTGAATGCATTATCTGAGGACAGGGGTTGCACACGAAAAAGCATCCGTGATGCCGGAGATAATCCTGTTCTTGGGAAGTCTAAGGGCAACGTTTTATTCCCAGTAAAGGTGTGTGCCGAACCTATTGTGTCGAACGCTACCTTTGAGACAGGTGTGTATATCTTAAATCCTCCTCCACTTACTGTACTTACCTCCGAGGGGATATTTGTCATTCTATCGTCGAGTGATAATTCATCATCCTCGGAGGAAGAGAATTCTGATGATGCTTCTGAGGTTTCATCCGTCTCGCACTTGTTGGTAGAACTTTTACAAAAGAGGTCTTTTGGGTTTTCTCAATCTATCGACGCGGGTGTGAGTGCTACAGCTAACAAAGATGAGCCAGTGACCAAGAAGTAGCGGACTCGGCGTCTCAAGAAACCGCAATCCTGTCTTGCAGAACGCCTGCAGACTGTGACTGGTATGAGCTTCCCTTTCCAGAATTTACTTTCTTAATGCGTGATTAAGTAAAGTTTTTTTTGTTTTGTTTTTTTGTTTTTTTTAGAAACATCGATTGTTAGGGATGATGTGTCTGAAAGACTGCCAACACCAACTCCTATTGCCGAGAAACAACTATCTCATCCTCCGGAGAGGGATGTGGAAAGCAAGCCTTCTACCCCTCCCGCTGAGACGAATGTGGAGGGATTAAACGTTCGATCAGGAACGAATGATTCTTTGAATTATCATTTTCAAGCTGGGGGAGGCACTGGTTATGAGGAAAATAACCCAGCCGTGGATGCAGCTGGTTTCAGGACCCAAGAATCCCCACCCCGATCTCCTCTTCCATTTCTTTCTACTTCCTCACCTCTAACTACAGGTGCAGGTGGTTATTTTCAATCTGGACCAGCTGTTTATGAGGTTGGAGGGAGTTTAACACAGGGTGGTTCCCAACAATCCTCCACGATTCCTGTTCGTCTTACAGACTCAAGCTCTCGTTATTACGGGGAGATGAATCTAGGAAACGAATTTGATTTGTTCGTCCCCTGGAATATTATCAATGGGTCCCGGTTTTCTGACCCTGGGACCTGTATGAGCTTTGTTAAACATTGTGTGCCGCCCACGGAAATGGCATAACAACGCGACCGTTCTCGCCACGATCTTCATACTGACTTATCGTTTTCTTTGGCTAACAGTTTAGCCTGTAGCCAGGAAATCTTACGTGAGTGGCGCACCATGGGCGGGAAGCTAGGAGAAGCTTCTCTCGCCATTGAGGTTGCGAAAAAATAGGCTGAAGATCATCGTGTGGCGGACAGTACTGCCAAGTGGAAGCAGGCGGAGGCAGAATTCGCCCTTAGGGGCGAGCAGGAAATGAATGATGCCGCCGCCCAACAGTGGAAAAAAGCCTGTGAGCGGCAAAATACCATCCTTGAAGCTGCCCGAGCTGAGACTCAAAAGAAAAAGGATGATTTGGCGAGGGCACAAGAAGCAAATTCGGCTTTAGAAAGCCAAGTGGCCCGCCAAGACAACCAGATTCAAGAGCTCAAGGCTGAATTAAAACTTCAGAAGGAGCATTCTGAACTTAAGGATAAAACTGCTGTTGAAATACAGTCCGCGTATGACTCCTTGCTACAATCTCGCTCGGAAGCGGAGGCTCGTACCTCCGAAGTAACCCATGAGTTGCAGGAACTCGGCGCAGAGCAGATCATGCCGAGCGGGACCGACAATGGTTCCTCAACCGAGAGCTTGACTCCGTAAGTTTCCCTAAAAAATTGTTTATGATATACTTTATGTTTGTAATGTTAATATATCTCTTGTAACTTTTTTGTCAGGTCATCCGACACGTTAAAGGGAGTGTCAAGCTTACCGATTGTTTTGTCAACTTGATGACTACCTCTTCACAAGCTGGCCGCGTGAAAGGTTTTAATGAAGGGATGGAGTATGCTCTCAAACTTTTGAGAATCATCCACTTCATGGCCTTGACATGAAACAAGAATATGATATGCGGGTTAGGGAGTACGATGGTCTGATCTTTCCACTGCAAAACATGCTTCCGGAGTTTGCCTCCGCTGATGATGGTGTGTCGCGCTTGCGGGACTCTCTAGATGATGAATCTGAAGACACCTCGTCCGAGAACGCGTCTCCGAAGGCTCAAGAGGATATGCCAACCTCTAACCCATAAAATAGCTTTATTATTTAGGACTTGTAATTACTTTTCCCTATTTTGTAACCGTCTTTGTAACAACTCAGAATTTAAATTATTATTTTATTTACTGTTACACGACCTGTTCTTATGTGCGGGAAATTTTATCAAGAGAATATCGTGTCGGTAGAGTTATTACTATTTTATTATTAATTGTTTGTTACATTATTCAATATATGTAGATAACTTTCATTTATGTGCATTTTCAACCCCAAGCTATACTTTAACCCATCTTTGCATCCACACCCTTAGTAGAAGGACTATTTAGCAAAATATGATAAATACTTTACCAAACTCATTATCCAAACCCGTATTTGACCCGTAACCCGTTTGTTTTACTTGTACCTTAATTCTCGTCCAATTGGTGAAATTGATTATTTCATTTGATTCTATTACCATTCTCTTCCTCACCGACTAACCCAATTATGGAATTCGTGATATTTTTTTTGATACGTATTGCTCATTTGAAAGAACCGACTCTAACCATAAACTGGTTTATGTATATTTCGTTTAAAATAACTCAATTAAATTTATAGACACGATCCTCATAATCTCGCAATCAAAACCCTATATCAATTGGATTATAACAGTCTGTATGATCTATTATAGTTCGTGTTCTTGGTCATCTTATACCCGTTCGTAATTTTCCTATATAAACATTATAATAATCCAGTTAATCAATTGTACATATTCTCCTTTATCTCGCGACCTTATCCCTGGAAGCAATTGAATTAAAATCACCTGCTCATAGCATTACCAGACGTTGTTCAGGCCGTCAGCATCGGGATCTCGTTCTTCATAACATCATCGTCGTTTTTGGTAATTAATACAATGATCTTACTCGCCATACTCCGTATTTCAAAACCCCTAATATTAATTGAACAAAAATAATCAGAATTAATTGATTGATAATTCTAGGGTTCTTAAGTATTAGGGATTATTTCATGTTCTGCATAACCTTTATTATTTTCAACTGTATGAGTTGGTGTGTTTTAGTTAGGGTGCCGGCCAGGATGCGAGTTCGAATCTTGGCCAGCACTTTTGCTTCTTTATTTTTCTTGTTTGTTGTTTTAAGCGTACTAATGGTTTATGAATTATTTTAATTAATATTAAACATCAAATAACGTCATTTTATCAAACCGACGCCTTTAAGTATTACGCTTCTTGACATGTAATCTTGTTATAGATTTTTCACATATATATATATATATAATTTATAAGTATTATAAGTATTTATAAAAATTATCACTACTAATGTTTTCTCGTCATTTTTTGATTTTACAAAATTTCTTATGTAGATATATTTTATATATAGGTATTATTTTTTTAAACAAAAATATAATAAAACATATTAAACGTGTTAGACGAATTAACTATATTTTACCATTGGGTTTTGTTATTAAAGATTCTAAAATATAAATCTTATTATAATTAACCACTTAAGCGTTTATTATTATAATATATCACAACTCATATTTATCTAAACTAATTATTGATAAAGTAGATTATATGATAAGCAAACGATTCTTTTAATTAAATAATGACCAATAATAATGATTTCACAAAAATATAACCGTAGAGTTCAATCAATCAATCAATAACTGTTCTAATCACAACATAATTTAATTTACATCGAAATCACAAATCTCTTTGCTATCTCATTAGTTAATAACTCATAATATTAAATTATTTAACTAGGAATCCTTGATGGTATATCCCGAATGATTCATGTCTCTCACATCATCACTTATATTTCGTACATCCGATCAGGTGAGTAACTCACTCCCCCTTTTGAACTCATTTTTAAACGTTTTAGGGACTTATGCGTATTTACAGTATTTATATACTATCTAGTATTCAAAACTGCAACTGTTAATCCTTGTGTGTATATCAGTTTATGCCTAACTTGCTATTTGCTTACTTGCTTTATTTGAACCGCATTCGGAGAGGTCCAACATATTCTCAGTCTAGTATGATCATACGACCGTCGTAGTGGCCGGCGTCCGACGCATTGACAATGGTTTCACCGACACCTCATTTTTGGTAACCAATGCCCATTCGCATGGCAACGATTTAGCCCTTTCTTTATGTTTGATTGTTTGTGTATGTGCTATGGTTTAACTGTTTATCTCACAGGATCAGTTTGCATCTTTCCTTATATATTATATATACTATTACTGTTGTGTCTGGAACTGGTGTCTTACTCATTCAACATGTGTTGTTGACAAAAAATATATTTTATACGCATTTGCAGGTTATCAGCTTGGTTGTTTAGCAAGATGAAGATCACGTAGAGATGCCTTTTAGAATACAAATAATTAATCATTGTTGTAGTTTCTTTATATTTGTTGCATTTAACTGTAATTGTTTCATTTAAATAAATTAAATACATATTGTCATATATTAATCTTGCTTGATAGTAACCTTTGAAAAGCTGTGAGCAATCAGTTCGCCCCGGCATTTCCGCCGTAGGTTGGGGTGTGACAGTCTTTTGGGTTAATTTTTACTTTGTGAATATTACACTTGTTCGTTAAATAATATCCCGCCTGACGTGTCAACCATCTGAAGGTCCGCGTTTTCTCTCTCTGTTGTCAGTCAGACGGTTGCATTTATTGTGATGAGTATAAATAAGTCATTTGTGGTCTTTTCTTTGTTCTTATCACTTTCCAATTTTCTCTTCGATAAAAAATTTGAGACTTCCATAACTTTGCTTTCTTTTCCTTTGAAATGGCTGGTGAAAAGAAGTCTACTCCATCTATTAATGAGGTCATCATGAACTTAAAGAAAAAATACTATGACGATGTCGTTAACGTTTACGGCTTGGCGCCAGAATGGGGTTCAAAACGTCCGGCTGATGGTTCTATTGCCACGAACCCACCGGCGGGAAAGATGGCCGTTTACACTGACTTTTTTACGACGGGGAACTTTTGGTTGCCCATAACGAAGATCATGAAGTCCATACTGACATCGTATGGTCTTCATTTGTCTTAAATTCATCCCTTCGGGATTCTTCGCGTTCGTCACTTTGAGTTTTGCTGCCAAGCTAATGTTATTGAACCAACGGTTGGCCGATTCGCCGTTTTCTACAAACTGACGAGTTACGATGGATGGTACGGTTGGGCTTCTACCAAGAAAGGTCCCATCGGCACCGAGTGGTATCGAAGTCTTAATGAGTGGAAACCTATGTTTTTCTGGGTTCGAGAGGATGTTATCCCATTCACTATGAACCGCTGTAAGTCTACTGATCCCTTTCCGGCTGTAACTACTACCACCGAGATAAACCTTCCTTGATATACCACTTTGATCAAAACTTCTACGCCACTGCGGGCAATTCATGAGGGAGCGTTGGTGCACGCGAAGATGAGTCGTTTATGGCAATTTCCTAACTTGGATCCATACGTCGAGAATGCTGACAAGGGTGAGTCGTTACTGTTATTCATTCAGACTCTTGTTTCAATATCCTAACATTTTTAATGTCAGGTGAAGGCTCTATTCTTTCCACCCTTCTGGATAAGGTGGAGGGTATGATGGTACGCCGACCCATTCACGCTAACGAGTTGTAACGATTCCGGCAAATCCAGGTATACCCTAGCCGGTATATACTATTTACGTGCTATTTAATATTGATTATATAAGTTATAGCACATTGATACGAATATATATGGTTCACAGTGTGAATCATACTCAATTATATAGTGAATCGTATTGGAATTACAATTAATCAATGATCGGTTATTGAAACCCGAACGAATCGGGAATTACATTATAGACGAAGTATATAATGTTTAGTGATATTTACGAGGTATTAATGCTTCGGGATAAGTAAATTATAGCACAGAAAAAGGATTTCGATTTATTAGTACGTCGGTACGATAAACGAAACCTTTAACACCAAACCAAGCATGAGACGATCAATCAAGCCGAAAAAGATGCTTAATTATTAATAATATGATGTTTTAATGTCATGGGTTAAGTTTTTAAAGTTTTTAAATCAGTTTTAGGTAAATTTTATTTTTAACCCGAAAAACAACCATTTTAGGCTTGTTTTAAGCCGAATTACGAGTTTAAACGAGAAACGAACTGAACCAGATTATCCACAACATTATCCGGATTGCGTAATCCGAATATGTGGCTTAGAATGGATTTGTGGGACCCACCCCCCACCCATATGGTGGACCGATCGGTCCCTTTACATCCATAATCAATTCATTTTTCTTTTTTCTACACATCAAAACTCTCTCAACTCTCTAAACCCTTCAAAGTTCATCCAAAAACCCAAGTTCTAACCAAGATTTGAAGGTATAACATATGTTTTTAAGCTTGAATTTTGTTTTCTAACTTCATGATCTTGAGAAAAGGAGGTTTCAAATGTAAAAATGGGTGAAAACCCGAGTTGAAACCGATTCTCGCATGATCAAGTGATGTATACAAGTTATACAAAGGATCTTGATCCAAGTGATGAGTTAAAAGAGTTTATAACGAATTTTTACGGTTAAAATCTTGTTAAAATGAGTTTCCAAGTGAAAGATGGGTGAAAACCCGAGATGAAACCGACTCTTGCATGATCAAGAGATGTATACATGTTATATAAGGGATCTTGGTCCAAGAAATGAGTAAAAAGAGCCGAGAACGGATTTTTACGGTTAAAACCTTTGTTTTTATATAAAAACCGACACTTTGAAAGAAATGGTTTGATTGTTGGTATAGTTTGCTTGGTATAGTGTTATTGTGCTTGTAAGTGTTGTATCTAGCGGCTAGCAAAGGCTAGAAACCGAGATCCTTGCGATCTAAAGCTAGAAAACACAAGATAGTTCGGTTTTCGGGTGTTTATGAAATTTGGACAGATTTTCGTGTGCTTAGAGTCAGGTCACGAAATTTCACAGAGATGATCTACACATGAAAATATGAGATCTGTGAATTTTTGGTAATTTTTGGATAAAAGATGAATATTTGGTGAATTTAATGCTCGGTTTTGGCCAAAAATAGTGAAAAATAGCAAAACATGATGAAAAATTCCGGAAAATTTAAGATAAGCTTTTTATAACATATAAAAGTCACCCACAAAATTTGACCTCAGTTGGAAAAGTCTAAGTAGGCTTTTCGGTGAAACAAGTTCTAGGGCTTTCTAGCTCGGTTTTGGGTGAAAATGGCTTGAAAAATAAGTTTTAAAATCTGGAAAAATTCCAGAAAGTTATGAGGATGATAGAGATCATCCCAAAAAAATTTGGGATTTTTCTAAAGTGTTTTGGTATTTTTGATATATTTAGTGTTTTAATAAGATTTAAAAATAGATAAATAAATGTAAATATAGGAAAATAAATCTGGAAAAATTCCAGGAAGTTATGAGGATGATAGAGATCATCCCAGAAAAATTTGGGATTTTTCTAAAGTGTTTTGGTATTTTTGATATATTTAGTGTTTTAATAAGATTTAAAAATAGTTAAATAAATGTAAATATAGGAAAATAAATCTGGAAAAATTCCAGGAAATTATAAGGATGATAGAGATCATCCCAGAAAAATTTGGGATTTTTCTAAAGTGTTTTGGTATTTTTGATATATTTAGTGTTTTAATAAGATTTAAAAATAGATAAATAAATGTAAATATAGGAAAATAAATCTGGAAAAATTTTACAAAATTCCTTACTGTCAAATTAAGTTTTGTGCAAAATTTCAAGACCCGAGACTAATCGGGTAATTATTTGTGCTAAAAAGAACATAAAAACAAGTTTTTAAAGCTTAAAACGTGTAAACCGGCAAAGTTCGCATAAGCGAGCTGACTGGTACACGAAAACTTTAAAAATGGACTATTTTCATAAATCTAAGTAAATCAAGTAAAAATAGATCATCCGAAAATAATTCGGATGATTTGGGTAATTTTACCCGATTTTACCGTTTCCGGCACCGAAATACCGGAAACGGGCCCCGCGGCCAAACGGGGTGTCAAACCGAGCTATAATTTCATCACTTTAACTAAATTGACTGTCAGACTCTAAGCAATGTCACAATCTGAGTCCTTAGGAGTGTCACGGGGTTAACATTGTCCCCGGATCGAGTACAGTACTGGGTTAACAATGTCCCCAGATGTACCGATTAATACGGATTTAGTTTATGGGAATTATATAGTAACGACTAGATATTATATTACAGATCCAGGCACGTAGCTGTTCATTGTATTACCCACAGACTCACAAAAAGGTGAGTTTTCACGAGCCCCTTTTAGTGAACTGTTTTAAATATTTTCCCGGGGCGGAAAGCATGATTGTGTTAAATTATCTAAGTACATACCGATCGTATGGAAACACTTGTATATTTTTATATATATATGGTATGATGCATAGAATAGATAATTTGTTTATCGGGTGGAATTGTTCTGGGGTAACTTAGTTCCCAGAGGGTTATTGGATATATTTCTGGGTTAACAGTGTTCCCAGAGGGTACTGGATATGGTTCTGGGTTAACAGTGTCCCCAGAGGTTATTGGATATGGTTCTGGGTTAACAGTGTCCCCAGAGGGTATTTGATATGCGCTGGGTTAACAGTGTCCCCAGGGGTTATTTGATATGTACTGGGTTAACAGTGTCCCCAGGGGTTATTGGATATGTTCTGGGTTAACAGTGTCCCCAGGGGTCATTTAATGTGCTTTGGGTTAATAGAGTTTTCATTAACGGGCTTAGCATAATTTCATCATTAACATATGATTTTTATACTGATCTATGGTTTATTTAAATTAGTGAAACTCACCAACTATTCGTAGTTGACCCGTTTTCTTTACATGCTTTCTAGGTATGCCCAAGTTGGAATGATTGATATGTGCTTAACTATCTGTGCTACCTGTTGGAAGCTTGCTGCTCTGTATTTTGTAATGAATATATATTAATGTCTTATTGGTAATATATGTGTGTAACACCTAGACAGTAACGCAACTCGCAACAATGTAATATGTTATAAATTAATGTAGTGGTATTTTCTTTATAAGCAATGCTGTTGATATCAGATGTGTCTGTTGCATCCCGTGTACGTTTCCGCTGCGGTTACGGGGTGTTACAGAACTTGGTATCAGAGCCATTGGTTATAAAGATTTAGGATGTCTTTAAAAGATACCTAAAATATAACCAGTAGCTCAAGTATTATGGGATCTGAATATCAACTAATAATATATTGTGACGAGATCGGGATGAACTTGGATGGACAAGTGGGTTATTATGGTCCGGAACATAATAACAGACTTGTCTGCACGAGGAAATTCAGGGGAAGTCACGGGGGACTTAAATAGGTAAAATTGGCAACATATGTGTAAATATATGGTAATATTATTATGTGGTAAAGTTGTATAAATAAGTATGTGTTAATTTAATTATGAATTACACTATGGAAAGGACTATATGCTTGTTAACTTGTGTGCAGGTAAAAATGTCAAGCCCGCGTAGCTTATCTGTAGAGGAGGATCCGGAGGAGGTTAGCCCCGGAAACTCCGGGAGCTTACATGTGTCATCCGACTCCGAGCCTAGCGAGGCGAGTCACAGGAGCTCGAGTCAGTCCTCCCCGGCCCGGATCGTCAGATCCCCTACTCCCCTCGCACCGCAGGCCACCTTTGTCCCTCCGGGATTTGGTCCCCGCCTTACGGCGCGGATCAGCATTCCGCGTGTCCCACCGACCTCTCCCCCACCCCGACCTGCTACTCTTCGGGGAGAGTCCTCATCCCAGCCCGAGCCGATGGCTCTACCTGTCTGGGGCCTTCCCAGACAGGAGCGGGAGGCGGTGGCCTGGCTACGAGTGCTCACAGAGCAAGTAAATGAGCACTCAGCCGCCCTGACCGTGGGGGTACAGAGACGAGTGTACCTTGGTGACCGCATACTGGATTGCCAGTATGCAATCGACCGGTTGACCAGGGAGAGCTCGTACTCCCTAATGATGGTTCAGCGGTTGGAGGCGTGGCTCAGGGGGGTGGTGGCAGTAGTGGTGGCGATGGTGGCAGTGATGATGTGGTGGGCATACCACCGTGTTTAGTAGTTATGTTTGGATGGGGTTAGTCAGGGACCATTTTCTTTTTTTGATACTCTGTGTAAGTAGTTAGTGGTGATACTAACACGGAGTGAATCTTGGTTAGTTATGATACAACCACTGGCCCCTAGGGTGGGTCTCTTGTAGGGCATGTCACTATAGATACTTTTGGGTATCATTCAAGCACTGACCCCTTTACGGGTTATGTCGAGATGATACCAACATAGGGCCCTTGTAATAAAACTAGTTATGTAATGTTGACTGAAAGTATGTAAACTGATGTTTGTGTAATATGAATCAATGTTTACTAATGAATGAAATATGTATTGTGTTTTATGTTTTGAGATGGTATTGATTATATATATTTCTTTGATGATTGTGTAGAATGGCACCGAAACGATCCACGAAAATATCGGAAGTAGATGTGAGCCGTTTAATTGCTCAACAGTTGGAGGCGGCGATACCGGATATAGTATCGCGCATCGCCGCCAGTATTAATAACTCAACCAATCCAACCCCTCCGAGCAATCAAACGCCCATAAATAATGGCGGGGAACATAATGCTAATCCTCCACCTACTGATAACACGATCCCGAGTAATGACGCACCGCCTACGGTGGTCGCTACAGACAGTAATGGCCCTATACCTACCGTAGAGACCAACCGCACTGGACCATCCAGGGGTTGTTCAATCAAGGACTTTATGTTATGCAAGCCTTTAGAGTTTAACGGGTCGGAAGGACCGAATGGGTTAGTGAAATGGATAGAGAAAATAGAATCAGTGGTAAATATCAGCAACTGTCCCGAGGATTGTGTCGTTAAGTACGCCACCTGTACGTTCACAGACCATGCTTTGACATGGTGGAACACCATAGTACAGACTCGAGGCCAGGCGGCGACAAACCGCATAACCTGGGCAGAGCTTAAGGATCTTGTTTTGAAACATTTCTGCCCAAAGAATGAATTGCAGAAACTGGAACATGAGTTGTGGAACCTAGAGATGCATGGGGCGGACCACTTGGGATATACCAACCGGTTTAATGAACTGTCACGATTAGTGCCGTGGTTGGTCACCCCAGAGTCAAAGAGGGTGGAACGTTATATTTGGGGACTTACTCCAGTAGTGAGGAGTATAGTTAACGCGGGAGGACACCAGACATATGAGGGTGCAGTGACACAGGCTGGTATTGTCACGTATGATTTCTTAAGGAGTGGATCGCTAAAGACGACAGGAGAGTCGGCTGGAGGAAAGCGAGGTACGTATGACAATAGGATCCGGGAGAAACAGCAAGGTAAACGTGCTAGACCCACTGCCCAGAACTACGCCATGACTGGTTCGGGCGGAAGGCAAGAACCGCAGAGGGGAACGTTTCCTAAATGTGGGAAATGTGGTTACCACCATGGTGGCGCGTGCAAAGAGGTGGTGTGCCACCGGTGTGGCAGGTTTGGGCACTACGCACCCAGTTGTAGGACAAACTTGAACAACCTGAACCGTCAACCGCAACCTATCCGTGCGCAATCATTTAGGAACCAACCAACCCAACAGCAAAACCCACAAGGAAACCAATTGGTGACCACCAGCCGTGCTTGCTACGAATGCGGTAGCACAGATCACTTCAAGAAAAACTGTCCGAAGCTGAATCAAGGAAGAAATGGGCGGCAACCCGCGGGTCAGGCATCGTCGTCCAACCCGGCTAGAAGCCGAGCTTTCGTGATAGGGGCGAGCGAAGCACGTCAGGACCCCAGCGTAGTGACAGGTACATTCCTTGTTTCTGACCATTACGCTTCTGTATTATTTGATACGGGTGCTGATAGAAGTTTCGTCTCCGTTAAATTCCTGTCATTAGCAAACATGCCGGTTAGTGAATCCATAGAACCCTATACCGTAGAAGTTGCTAACGGTAAGACCATGATAGTCAATCAAATTGTTCGGAATTGTCCTTTTATTCTAAACGAACAATCCTTCCTGATTGACTTGTTACCTGTAGAACTGGGTAGTTTTGATGTGATAGTGGGAATGGATTGGTTAGCACGCAACAAGGTAGAGATAAATTGTGAAAAGAAACTCGTCAAAATCCGGGTGTCGGACGACGAAGAAGTATTAGTGCAGGGTGATAAGTCGGGCAATATGATGCCATTTATATCTCACCTCAAGGCGCTAAAATATATGCGTCAGGGATGTGTGGCGTATCTAGCGAGCCTGACGGCCACTGATTCTGAGGAAAAACGAGTGGACGATATTCCCGTGGTACGCGAATTTCCACAAGTTTTCCCAGAAGAACTTCCTGGATTACCGCCAACCCGACAAGTCGAATTCAGAATCGACTTATTACCTCAAGCCGGCCCTGTTGCTAAGGCCCCTTACAGACTTGCACCGTCCGAGATGCAAGAACTATCCAACCAGTTGCAGGAATTGTTGGATAAGGGGTTTATACGTCCCAGTTATTCCCCGTGGGGTGCACCTGTACTATTTGTGAAAAAGAAGGACGGAAGCCTTCGAATGTGCATTGACTACAGGGAATTGAACAAATTAACCATCAAAAATAGGTATCCTCTTCCCCGAATCGATGATTTGTTCGACCAACTACAAGGTGCGAGCTATTTCTCAAAAATTGATCTTAGATCGGGATACCACCAAGTTAGAATTCAAGAGGAGGATATCCCAAAAACCGCGTTTCGGACTCGCTACGGTCACTACGAATTTTTAGTTATGCCTTTTGGGCTAACAAATGCGCCAGCGGTGTTCATGGATCTCATGAACCGAGTCTGTAAACCCTACCTCGACAAATTCGTCATTGTATTTATTGACGATATTTTGATATATTCAAAAAGTAAAGAAGAACATGAGCGACATTTGAGGTTAATTTTGGAGCTTTTGGATCAGGAGAAGTTGTATGCAAAATTCTCCAAGTGTAACTTCTGGTTACAAGAGGTGCAATTCCTCGGTCACGTTATAAACCACCAAGGAATACACGTTGATCCGAGTAAAGTTGAAGCAATTAAGGATTGGCAAGCGCCTAAATCTCCGAAGGAAATCCGCCAATTCTTAGGCTTAGCTGGATACTACCGTCGATTTATAGAGAACTTTTCCAGCATCGCCCAACCTTTAACCCTCCTGACTCAAAAGGATCGGAAATATGAATGGGGCGAAGAGCAGGAAACGGCGTTTCAAACGCTAAAGCAAAGGATGTGTCAAGCGCCAATCTTAAGTCTCCCCGACGGAGATGATGGATTTGTTGTATATTGTGACGCATCCCGTAAGGGGTTAGGATGCGTGTTAATGCAAAATAAAAAGGTCATAGCCTATGCGTCTCGACAATTAAAGGTTCATGAGAAAAATTACACTACTCATGACTTAGAACTGGGAGCAGTCATCTTTGCACTTAAAATCTGGAGACACTACCTCTACGGCACAAAGTGCACCATCTTCACTGATCATAAAAGTTTGCAGCACATATTCGATCAGAAAGAACTAAATATGAGACAACGAAGGTGGGTCGAATTATTAAGTGACTATGACTGTGACATACGATATCACCCCGGCAAGGCTAACGTTGTAGCCGATGCCTTGAGTAGAAAGGATCGAGTCAAACCACTACGCGTGCGAGCGTTGGGGATGATAGTCCAGTCGAACCTTTCGGATTTGATTCGAGTCGCTCAACGCGAGGCGTTGAAAGAGGACCAATTGGATAAAGAAGGACTTTTCGGGAACGAGAAGAATTTCGAACAACGTGTGCACGAAATTCTCTATTTCAAAGGTCGGATTTGGATTCCGACCCTCCATGACCTTCGTGAATTAATCATGGACGAAGCGCATAAGTCGAAATATTCCATACATCCGGGATCTGATAAAATGTACCAGGATGTGAAAGAATTTTACTGGTGGCCAGGTATGAAAAAGGATATAGCCACATACGTCGGCAAGTGTACGACGTGTGCGAGGGTTAAGGCGGAGCACCAGAAACCTTCGGGAATGTTGCAACAACCGGAAATTCCGGAATGGAAGTGGGAGCAGATCACAATGGATTTTGTGACACACCTCCCCAAGACGCCCCGAGGTCATGATGCAATTTGGGTAATCGTGGATCGATTAACCAAATCGGCACATTTTATTCCAATTAGAAATAATTATAACACCGAGAGACTTGCGCAAATTTATATAAATGAAATAGTGTCTCGTCATGGCATCCCCATCTCGATCATCTCCGATAGGGATAGCCATTTCACCTCCAAACTTTGGCAAGCTGTCCAAGAAGCGTTGGGAACACGTATTGACCTAAGCACAGCTTACCACCCTCAGACCGATGGTCAGTCTGAGAGGACCATTCAAACTTTGGAGGATTTGCTTCGTGCCTGCGTACTGGACTTTAAGGGAAATTGGGATCAACATCTCCCACTCGTTGAATTTTCCTATAATAACAGTTACCATAGCAGTATAAAGGCAGCACCTTATGAAGCATTGTATGGGCGGAAGTGCCGATCACCACTTTGCTGGTCTGAAGTGGGAGACCAGCAGGTCATTAGATCGGATCTGGTCCAGGAGACGACCAGCAAGATTCTTGAAATTAAGAACAACCTAAAAGCCGCGCGGGACCGGCAGAAGAGTTATGCCGATACCCGTCGAAAACCGTTGTCATTCGAGAAGGGTGAAAAAGTATATCTGAAAGTATCACCCTGGAAAGGAGTGGTCAGATTTGGAAAGGCGGGGAAGTTGGCCCCTAGATATATTGGACCATTCATTATTACTGCAAAGATCGGTCCGGTAGCTTACCGACTAGAACTGCCTGAGGAACTGAGTGCAGTTCATAACGTGTTTCATGTGTCAAATTTGAAAAGATGTCTGGCGGATGAGACATCGGTGTTACCCTTAGAGGGTGTTCAAATAAGTGATAGGCTCAACTTCGTAGAGGAGCCCATCGAAATAGTGGACGGTAAAATCAAGCAACTTAGACACAATAAGATCTCGTTGGTCAAAGTTAGATGGAATTCGCAACGAGGCCCAGAATTTACTTGGGAACGAAAGGACGAATTTCGGAAGAAATACCCCCACCTATTTCCTCAAAAGGAAGTAGTTGACGCGTAAAATTTCGAGGACGAAATTTTTATAACGGGGGAGAATGTAACGATTCCGGCAAATCCAGGTATACCCTAGCCGGTATATACTATTTACGTGCTATTTAATATTGATTATATAAGTTATAGCACATTGATACGAATATATATGGTTCACAGTGTGAATCATACTCAATTATATAGTGAATCGTATTGGAATTACAATTAATCAATGATCGGTTATTGAAACCCGAACGAATCGGGAATTACATTATAGACGAAGTATATAATGTTTAGTGATATTTACGAGGTATTAATGCTTCGGGATAAGTAAATTATAGCACAGAAAAAGGATTTCGATTTATTAGTACGTCGGTACGATAAACGAAACCTTTAACACCAAACCAAGCATGAGACGATCAACCAAGCCGAAAAAGATGCTTAATTATTAATAATATGATGTTTTAATGTCATGGGTTAAGTTTTTAAAGTTTTTAAATCAGTTTTAGGTAAATTTTATTTTTAACCCGAAAAACAACCATTTTAGGCTTGTTTTAAGCTGAATTACGAGTTTAAACGAGAAACGAACTGAACCAGATTATCCACAACATTATCCGGATTGCGTAATCCGAATATGTGGCTTAGAATGGATTTGTGGGACCCACCCCCCACCCATATGGTGGACCGATCGGTCCCTTTACATCCATAATCAATTCATTTTTCTTTTTTCTACACATCAAAACTCTCTCAACTCTCTAAACCCTTCAAAGTTCATCCAAAAACCCAAGTTCTAACCAAGATTTGAAGGTATAACATATGTTTTTAAGCTTGAATTTTGTTTTCTAACTTCATGATCTTGAGAAAAGGAGGTTTCAAATGTAAAAATGGGTGAAAACCCGAGTTGAAACCGATTCTCGCATGATCAAGTGATGTATACAAGTTATACAAAGGATCTTGATCCAAGTGATGAGTTAAAAGAGTTTATAACGAATTTTTACGGTTAAAATCTTGTTAAAATGAGTTTCCAAGTGAAAGATGGGTGAAAACCCGAGATGAAACCGACTCTTGCATGATCAAGAGATGTATACATGTTATATAAGGGATCTTGGTCCAAGAAATGAGTAAAAAGAGCCGAGAACGGATTTTTACGGTTAAAACCTTTGTTTTTATATAAAAACCGACACTTTGAAAGAAATGGTTTGATTGTTGGTATAGTTTGCTTGGTATAGTGTTATTGTGCTTGTAAGTGTTGTATCTAGCGGCTAGCAAAGGCTAGAAACCGAGATCCTTGCGATCTAAAGCTAGAAAACACAAGATAGTTCGGTTTTCGGGTGTTTATGAAATTTGGACAGATTTTCGTGTGCTTAGAGTCAGGTCACGAAATTTCACAGAGATGATCTACACATGAAAATATGAGATCTGTGAATGTTTGGTAATTTTTGGATAAAAGATGAATATTTGGTGAATTTAATGCTCGGTTTTGGCCAAAAATAGTGAAAAATAGCAAAACATGATGAAAAATTCCGGAAAATTTAAGATAAGCTTTTTATAACATATAAAAGTCACCCACAAAATTTGAGCTCAGTTGGAAAAGTCTAAGTAGGCTTTTCGGTGAAACGAGTTCTAGGGCTTTCTAGCTCGGTTTTGGGTGAAAATGGCTTGAAAAATAAGTTTTAAAATCTGGAAAAATTCCAGAAAGGTATGAGGATGATAGAGATCATCCCAGAAAAATTTGGGATTTTTCTAAAGTGTTTTGGTATTTTTGATATATTTAGTGTTTTAATAAGATTTAAAAATAGATAAATAAATGTAAATATAGGAAAATAAATCTGGTAAAATTCCAGGAAGTTATGAGGATGATAGAGATCATCCCAGAAAAATTTGGGATTTTTCTAAAGTGTTTTGGTATTTTTGATATATTTAGTGTTTTAATAAGATTTAAAAATAGATAAATAAATGTAAATTTAGGAAAATAAATCTGGAAAAATTCCAGGAAGTTATAAGGATGATAGAGATCATCCCAGAAAAATTTGGGATTTTTCTAAAGTGTTTTGGTATTTTTGATATATTTAGTGTTTTAATAAGATTTAAAAATAGATAAATAAATGTAAATATAGGAAAATAAATCTGGAAAAATTTTACAAAATTCCTTACTGTCAAATTAAGTTTTGTGCAAAATTTCAAGACCCGAGACTAATCGGGTAATTATTTGTGCTAAAAAGAACATAAAAACAAGTTTTTAAAGCTTAAAACGTGTAAACCGGCAAAGTTCGCATAAGCGAGCTGACTGGTACACGAAAACTTTAAAAATGGACTATTTTCATAAATCTAAGTAAATCAAGTAAAAATAGATCATCCGAAAATAATTCGGATGATTTGGGTAATTTTACCCGATTTTACCGTTTCCGGCACCGAAATACCGGAAACGGGCCCCGCGGCCAAACGGGGTGTCAAACCGAGCTATAATTTCATCACTTTAACTAAATTGACTGTCAGACTCTAAGCAATGTCACAATCTGAGTCCTTAGGAGTGTCACGGGGTTAACATTGTCCCCGGATCGAGTACAGTACTGGGTTAACAATGTCCCCAGATGTACCGATTAATACGGATTTAGTTTATGGGAATTATATAGTAACGACTAGATATTATATTACAGATCCAGGCACGTAGCTGTTCATTGTATTACCAACAGACTCACAAAAAGGTGAGTTTTCACGAGCCCTTTTTAATGATCTGTTTTAAATATTTTCCCGGGGCGGAAAGCATGATGGTGTTAAATTATCTAAGTACATACCGATCGTATGGAAACACTTGTATATTTTTATATATATATGGTATGATGCATAGAATAGATAATTTGTTTATCGGGTGGAATTGTTCTGGGGTAACTTAGTTCCCAGAGGGTTATTGGATATATTTCTGGGTTAACAGTGTTCCCAGAGGGTACTGGATATGGTTCTGGGTTAACAGTGTCCCCAGAGGTTATTGGATATGGTTCTGGGTTAACAGTGTCCCCAGAGGGTATTTGATATGCGCTGGGTTAACAGTGTCCCCAGGGGTTATTTGATATGTACTGGGTTAACAGTGTCCCCAGGGGTTATTGGATATGTTATGGGTTAACAGTGTCCCCAGGGGTCATTTAATGTGCTTTGGGTTAATAGAGTTTTCATTAACGGGCTTAGCATAATTTCATCATTAACATATGATTTTTATACTGATCTATGGTTTATTTAAATTAGTGAAACTCACCAACTATTCGTAGTTGACCCGTTTTCTTTACATGCTTTCTAGGTATGCCCAAGTTGGAATGATTGATATGTGCTTAACTATCTGTGCTACCTGTTGGAAGCTTGCTGCTCTGTATTTTGTAATGAATATATATTAATGTCTTATTGGTAATATATGTGTGTAACACCTAGACAGTAACGCAACTCGCAACAATGTAATATGTTATAAATTAATGTAGTGGTATTTTCTTTATAAGCAATGCTGTTGATATCAGATGTGTCTGTTGCATCCCGTGTACGTTTCCACTGCGGTTACGGGGTGTTACACGAGTTGTCGTTCCTTGAGCGCACCCGGAGCAATTTTTTATTCTCCACCCGCCGTGCGAAGCCTGTTGTATCTGAGGTTATGTATGCCAAAGGTGAGAAGATCATCGCTGAAAGTGAGGGCATTCTAAAACCTAGACCTCTTACTGCTATGACTTCTAGCGGGCTGATAGTACTTCTATCTTCCAGTGAGGAATTATCACCCCGTGATGGAAGAGCCTTAACTGATACTATTGATTCTACAAATGTCCCGCCTTCGTCTATAGGTCTGACCCGGAAGCTTGGCAAGAATCCAACGCCAGTGGTACCGCGGGTGATGATAATGTTGACGTCACTACTAAGGGTGATCGTCAAACAATTGATGATGCCACCCCTGAAGGTGAGCATCAGGCTGCTGATACGGGCGTTTCAAAAGCGGCTGGTAAACACAAAGTTCGTCCTACCAAGGCTGCCCCGTCAAAGAAGTCAAGAAAACATAAGCCCGCTGACTTGGAAACGCGCCTACACCAACTTTCCACGGATAACATCTCTTTAGGTAAGTTTAATATTTCTTAACTTTGTTGATTTTTGTGAGTCAAAAATATATCTGATCCACGATTAACATTTTAACAGTGGCCCTGAATTATTTTTCTGAAGACGTTTAAGGTCTAAAGGGTTCAACAATGCCACCTCCTCCGCCACCTAACACCGCTGAAGAACCAGTCGTTGTGGCGGACGATTCTCCCCTGAAGAATAGGGAGGTTGACGATATTGACCACGTCAGTATGTCACCTTCCTTCAACGTTCATCACTTTAGAGACTAAGGAGGGGTAAGTGCATTCGCCTATGGGCCACAGACTTCTCCATCTCCTCACGAAAAAGATCCCACTCCGCATCGTTCACGTTGGTCTCTACGCCGAGATTCAACGTCGAATGACGTGGACGTTTGCTTTGAATACCTGCGGGAGAGTCTCCCTCCCGCATAAAGGGAGCGGCAACGTAGCCGTATTTGCAAGGAGTTACTAAACTCTAACTCTTACCATATGGCGAATGCGGTTTCCACCAATCAAGAGATAACCCGGGATTGGTTGGTGATGAATGAGGAATGGGATGACTTAGAAAGTAATTTGGTTGAGGCCAAGAAGGAAGCCCTCGAGGCTCTAAAGGAAGCTAAGGAGAACTACCAGGCTTTTAAAGCTGAGAAAGCCAACCGCCTTGCTGTTGAGGAGGCTTAGAATATTTTCCAGAAGCAACTGGATGAACAGGCTGAGCTGATTAAAACTTCAAGATGACTCAGCAGCTAAGGAAAAGCGTTTATCTGACCTCGCCACCAAAAGCCGAGAACAAGCCTTGGAATGCGCCAATCACAAAATGGAGCTTATTCGAGCTAAGGCGGACAAGCAATGGCTGATGGCGAAAGGAATTCCTGAGGTACACATATTTCCTTTTTCCAGGAATAAACATAACGATCACGGTTACTTATGCTTTGATTATTTTTAACAGATTATCACACAAGTTCGAAATAGTGATGACCTTGGTGATTGCGTTGCGGTGCTTTTTAATGCCTCTAAGCAAGCCGGACACCAGATAGGCTTTCAAGAGGGTTACAACTTCGTCTCCGAAGGCAGAGTTCAAGAAGAATTTATCCTTCATGGCATGGATACTGCCGCAATACTTATTGATAAAACGAAGACATATGATAATTTAGAGTTTTCGATTTCAAGGCAGATTTCCGAGCTTGCTGACAAGGAAGACGCTATTAAGCGGTTAAAGGATCTTCTTGATCTTGAATATGAAGAAAACTCCGATGACGCGGAAGGCGAGAACGCGGGGCATGAAGATGCATCACCATAGATAGGCTTTTCCCTTTGTTTTTTTTTTATATTTTGTAACTTTGTTGTAATCTCCGTTGAATATATAAAGAAATCTTCTTTTTCATCTGGTACACTTTGTCTTATTCTTCATAATATAAGTGCTTGTAGGATCTTCTTTGTTTGTCAATAAAGGATTACATAATACATGTCACAAAAGACTAAAATAAATTTTCTATAGATGAGGCATAAGCCGAATTACAAAAGATGAAATTACATAATTTATGAATATCTAATTAGGCACGAAGGCCAAAAAGAAAAATATACTATATGTAACACTTCTTTAATTGGGCCCCATTCCAAGTTCTAGGGACCTCAGTCCCGTCCAACTTTTCTAACTTGTAGGTACCTTTAGATAGCACTTTGTTAATTCTATATGGTCCTTCCCAAGTCGGGGCCAACTTGCCCGGAGGCTCTTGCCCGGAGTCCTCATTGTTGCGGAAGACAAAATCTCCTGCATCGAACTCACATTTTTGGACCCCGTGAGTTATAATGCTTTTGGAGTTGGTGTTTTTAATTGTGTTCGCGGATCGATGCAAGTTCCCTCCTCTCCTCGAGGAGGTCGAGGTTCATCCGGAGTTCATAATCATTGTCATCGATCAGTAAAACTCTTGCGGACAGAATCCCAATCTCGGCTGGAATCATGACCTCTATGCCATAGGTTAAATAAACTAAAGGGGGTCTCAGAATTACTATAATTATTTTGGGTGCGGAAGGCCCAGAGTACGTGGGGAAATTTGTCAACCCAACCCGTCCGTTTAGTTCCTAACCTTGCTTTGATTCCTTCCTTGATTGTCTGGTTGGTTCTCTCAACCTGACCATTTGCTTGCGGGTGGGCTACGAATGTGAAAATTTGAGATTTCTGTAATTCTTTCAACCATTCCTGTAGCCCACTGTCCGCGAACTGAGTTCCGTTATCACAAACGAGTTCCAGCGGAAGACCAAACCGGTAGATGATGAATTCCAAAAGGAATTTCTTAACGCTTGCTGCTGTTATGGAAGCAACCGGTTTGGCCTCTACCCACTTTGTGAAGTAGTCGATAGCTACTATTAAGAGTTTAACACGTCTCGGGGCTTCAGGGAAAGGTCCCATTATGTCAATAGCCCATTTCTGGAATGGCCAAGCTGAAGTGACTGGAACGAGCTCATTCTTTGGTCGTAGCGTGTTAGGAGCATGACGTTGGCAAGACTCACGCTTTCTGATTTCATGCATAGCGTCCAGATGCATTCCCGGCCAGTAATATCCAGCATTCATCAATTTTTCTACGACCATGCGCATTCCAGCGTGAAGACCACAAATGCCTTCATGAACTTCCCTGATTAAATAGTTCGCATCATCGGCTTCTACGCATGGAAGTAGTGGCCCGGGGAAGGAACGTCGGTATAAAACACTGTCATGTATATGATAATTCAAGGCTTTGTGTTTTATCTTCCGGGCCGCGGCTTTTCCTTCTGGGAGGGCTGCTGATGACAAATATGCTATGATAGGTGTCATCCAAAATTCCACTCCGGTATGAATCACCAAAACTTGATGTTGCGAGACAGATGGGCGATCCAGTATTTCAATGCGGATGTCCTTAGCAAAGTGTTCGAAGTTCGTTGAAGCCAGTTTGCTAATAGCATCTGCTGATTTGTTCTCGCTTCTCTTTATGTGGATTACTTTGCATTAGGAGAACTGATACATCAAATCTTTCGCCTGTGACACGTATGAAGCCATTATGTCATTCTTTGCTTCATATGTGCCATTGATCTGTCCCGTAATTAACATGGAATCCACGCGGGCTTCCAAATGTTTTACCCCAAGCTTTTAGGGCATCCGTAAGCCTGCCAAGAAAGCCTCATACTATGCCTCGTTGTTAGTACTCTTGAAGTCTAACTTTATGGCATATGTAAACTCGTGGCCTTCGGGATTTACTAGCCTAAGGCCTGCGCCAGATCCCTTACTGCTTGAAGCCCCGTCCGTGAACAATGACCAAATTTGTCCTTGCTCAGGAGGTGCTTGAGGTTGCTGCTCAATTAAACCTTCTTTTTCATTGTGTTGCGGAACTTCAGTGACGAATTCCGCCAACATCTGCCCCTTAATTGTAACAAAAAGTGCCTTGATTGGTACGAAAGGCAGTTTTATCCTCGTTCCCCGCAACCATGCGGATTTGATGATAGCCTTTGTAAGCATCTAAAAAACATTTGAATTTAAACGGTTCCATAACATCAACCATGAGATCTATTTCCGGTAACGGATAACAGTCCTTGGGACATGCCTTGTTTAGATCCTTCAAATCTATACACATCCGCCATGTCCCGTTGCTTTTGGGAACAATAACCGGATTGGCGACCCAGATCTGATATTGAATTGAATGGATAATTCCAGCTTGTAAGAGGTCCTAAACTTGCTCATTCATCTCTTTTGTTTTTCCGGACCCATCTTACGTTGTTTCTGAACAATTGGTATAAACATCAGGTTTACCCTCAATTTGTGTTTCGCAATACTCCGCGGGACACTAGTCATGTTCGCGGGTTGCCATGCGATGACGTCTACATTCATTACTAACAATTGTTTCAGAAAAGTCCTTACTATCTCAGAGATAGAAGGTCCAATTATTACAGTCTGATCAGGAAATTTCTTGGTCAAAACTCATTTTTCTGGTTCAGTCCTCAAAGATTGTCTTGGAATCTTGCTAGGTTTTGAGATTTCTGTAGTGAAGCAATGTCGATTGACATGAATTATTGCTACGCCGGTGCGAGTTGGAACCCCTACCGCACCGTGAGCCGTGGACGGGTGGGAATTGAAATCTTCAATCTCTTCCCGCCCTAAGATGATGTCATGTTTCGACGTTGCTGGCAAAACTAAAAATTCGACTTCCTTAGTCCTTGAATGAATTCCATCGCTTAAAGTGACCGGGAAAGAAATCACCCCTCGAGGGTGCATTATCTCTCCTCCAAACCCTGACACAGGAGCATGGATGGGTTTCAGTCTTTCTTTATCCTCTTCATCAAGTTTTTCAAAGCACCGTTCGTACATGATGTCCGATATATTACCAGTGTCAGAGAAAACATATTGGGAGCAATAATGACCAAAGAGGGCGGTGATAATCAGGGGGTTCTTGTTACTGGGACCTCCCTTGATTCGTGGAAAAATTACTGGTTCATTTTCCATTCCTCTTTGTCAAACTCTCTTCTCTTTCCTCCCGTCTTATGTCCGCCCTGAATCATATGGACGTTCAAGTCCTTGACTTGTTTTTTGGATGGGCCCTGGTTGTCCCGTACGGGAGCTTTACCAGTCCTGGGTTTTCCATCTTTCACCAGGTGTCCAAGTTTCCCAGACTTTACAGCCGCCTCAATTTCTCTTTTCAAAGCATTACATTCGTTCGTGTTGACCAATGTCGTTATGATACGAACAATGTTTTTTGGTATCAAGGAATGACCTCCTTGTGAGTGGCTGTGGCTTCTGAAAATTCACATTCTCTATAGTGAGAATATCAACGGGAGTCTTCGAAAGAGGAGTCCACCTGCTAGGACCTCGATTCGAGAGTCCTGATTTGTTCTTGTTGCCAATGAGAGATCTTGCATCAAATTGCTTTGATGCTTCCGTATTCGGCTGAAGTCTTGACCAGATTGGCCCATTTGCCTGTTTATTGGGTCGTGGAGTTTGAAACTCAACTTTGAATTTTTGTTTTGAACTGTTATTCCCCAAAATTTTTTCAGTGTTGGCAAACAACTTCGCCGCGGTCATAATATCGTCCCATTCTTTCGGCATTCCATCCCTACCAGTGAGTGTACAGATCAACTCGTCACACTTAACATTCTTGCGGAAGGCCCCGCGAAGCATGTCCTTGCTGATCCCACCAATGTTCAGACTTTCGTCATTGAATCTGGTAATAAAATCTTCTATGGATTTGTTATCACGGTGGATGACATCCAGAATTTCTGATTGGTCACGCGTGTGTTTTTTCTGCTGGCTGAATTGTTTTGAGAATTTCTTCACCAGTTCGTCCCAGCTAGATATTTGACCGTCAGGTAACATTTTGAAACATTCCCTCGCTGCCCCTGTCAGTGCCAATGCGAACATGTGACACCAATAGGGAAGCATCCATCCGCTCACACCACCCACCGCCACGAAGTTCTGGAGATGATCACTTGGATCAGTCATGCCATTATATTTACCCACCGATGTAGGTATCTTAGCATTAACAGGAAAAGTTGTTGTCGCAATGCATGCTATAAACATTGACTTCTCAGCAAAGGCTGCCGGAAGGTATGGCTTGGTGATATCTTCCTCAGCGTCACTATGATACTCGGTGTGACGGAATACGTCCCGCGAACGACTGCTTCTTGCCCTTGAACTCATTCTGCTATCACCCGTGTAGAAACTGTAGTCTCCCGGGTGATACGTTGAATCGTAGCTGTCATACTCATCGAAATAAGACGGCATCCGCATGTCCATGCGAGGACGAGGGCGCAACCTTCGTGGTTCAACAAATTCTTGCTCAGTTTATTGACTGTGGCGGATCTGACTTCCCCTCACCGTTGGAGGAGGAGAAAGAGATCACCGAGGAGATTCTTCGTAAGTTAGAGCGCGGGCGTGAAGATGTGAATTCCACACTCTACGCTCATATTCTGCTTTCAGGTCTCTTGCTGGACATGAAGCCATTTTCTCGGGGACAGCAGCCCGCCAGCTCTGGAATTATGACGGTGAGATCTTGCCATATCAGAATCACCAGAATCATCTTCCAGGTTTAATATTGATCTAGTTCGGTGGGTCTCCCTCATAATTCGGCCAAGGTCACCCAGATTAGAATCCTTAGGAGCTGTAACATGCCCTAAATCAGTAGGAGTTGGCCCAGTTGGTGCAATGACACGCTCAAGGGTACAACCACCCGGTGCTGTTTCGGTAGTTCGTGAACCCGGAGCTGTCACACGTGAAAAAACACTCGAAGCAAAGCCTTCAGGTACTTCTGTGTTAGTCACACGTGAAGTAAGTGCAGGAGTTCCCGTCGGCCCATCAGGAAGTTTACTCATACTTTAAATGAACCAAAAAACCAACAAAAATTTGTGCTGTTCTAACACCAAAACGGATGGCGCCAATGAAGAAACACGGATCCGATCCCCGGGTATGGGTCCTGGATCCAATGAGTCCACAGGGTAAAATACGATAACTACTAACACAGTATGAGCACAACTTCCCGAAGTCCAATGACCGGAACCTGCAAAACAAATATCGTGAGTCTCGTTACATGAAGGACAAGAGGGGGGGGGGGTCTTCCTGTAACCATGCTCCGGCGTGAGAATCAGTATCGTTCGTAAAGGAGAAAGTACTGAAGTATATAGACAAAGAATATTCAGAGTACAAGTGAGTCAGAGTAAATGTGAATGAATATCTCATGCAGGTTAACAAGGTATTTATAGTCGAAGGATGTGGGAAGATGATTGGGCCAGCTGTCCTCTTCTAGAAGATCTTGATAACCGCTTGGACGCGTGTCCCTTTGTTATAGGTTGAGCTATACGTCCCATGTGCATGGGTGTATCAACCTGGACACGCGTCGCCTTATGATAGGGCGGATCACACCCTGGCCATGTCCACGGTTATAACAACTTGACCAGGTGTCCTTTGCTCATTGGCTGGTGAGTCACATATTCTTCAAGTAACAATCGTGGACATTCTTCTAGATGGTAGTTAGTTGATGGTAGCTGTCTAGTTGACATTATCTTCCGGTCATTTTGACGAAGGCCGACCAACACTTAGCTCTCCAACCGGCACTCCGTCACCACCACGCCGATTACACCAACCCTACAACAGTAAAATCGCCCATCGGATCATTGAACCACTTCCATGGCACCACCTACCAACAACGGCAGATGAATCGGTAGTTAGAGTACAACAAAAAAGAAACAAAAAGTAGAACTTTTTCATGTATAAGAAACTTCTGAATTATCAAGTTTTGCTTAGAAGACGGTAGAGTGAAATATGGTGGGCATCAAATGTCATGCAAAATAGTGGAATGGAGGTGTACAAAATATTATTCAGAATATACAACAATCAAAGCAACAACCCTCCCGATAATTTATATTTATAAATTAGTTATGAAAATATATGAAATATAAAGAATTCAAAAAAAATGAATTATATGTGTTGTTGATTGCGTATCATAGGAACTATGAATTATTTTGATGGGCTTCAATTCTAACTACAAAGCCGAATAAGGAAAAAATGCCCCACAAGGTCTACGCAGATTATTATTCTCACCGACTCCAACTAAATCAAATATATATAATATATAACCTGCAATATAGCAAGGGGACGGTTCCTACGGGAGTTGGAAGTTGAAATTGGAAGCCGAAAACATTAATTATTGATGATTATATACTTTCGAGTAAACTTGGATGTTTAGAAGGTTATCTTTATCAAGCACACTTGATGAATATTTGATACTTTTAGGAATATGCTTTAATACTTGTTTCGAGTAAAATTGGTTGTTTTAGTTGACATGGGTATTTGTCAAGCATACTTCATTGAATTACATAATATTTTCTGAAATTACAAGTGTTTTCGAGTAAACTTTGTTTATCGAGCAAACTTGATGCTTAGTGTACACTTGGCTATTAATATAATATTCCAAGTGTTCTCCAAGCATACTTGTTTATTTTAGAAAATCTCAAGCAAACTTTACTTTCCGAGTACACTTTATGCTCTGAGCACACTTGTATATCAAAGGATAACAAGTCCTCTCTAGCACACTTTGCACTCTTGAAGTAATTTCGAGTATTCTTTGGTTTAAAGTACACTTGAATGAATATTAGTTAACTTTTTGCTTTTCTAAGTATAATCAAAAAAGGTTAGTGAGAATAAGGTATTCGAGTAAGATTGACAATTAGAAATATCTCTAAGTTATTATTTTTGGATTCTTTATTGATTCCGAGTAAGGTTGCCTATTTGATGAACTATGCTTAATTATTTAACTTGTGATTTATTTCTCTAGCAATCTTGTATATTCGAGTAAGCTTCCTTCATCTTATCCACTTAGTTTATTTTTATTTACCTTAAAATATCTGAACAAATTTTGGGACAAGCAACCTTTGGAAACGTACTTTATCGAGCAAGCTTTATACTGGTAAATTTAAAATTGGGTTTTTGGCAGTATTCATGTGAAAAACGATAAAATTTATTTAAAATCCACTTTCAAATGTGAACAACGTACACAATATAAGGGGGACTAAAAAACTTTTCATTTCACCTTTTTCCCTCTTTCCTACTTGCATTATTGCCGACTTGCTCGCTACCTAGAATCCCAATCGTTTGTTCTTAATCCTAACCTAAATTGGTCATTCAACTTAATCCGACTTGGTAAGCTTCAATTGAATGATTTCCGACACTCATTATATGGGTTTAGGGCTTTAATTTCATATTTACTGATATCCCTGTTTTATGTGTAGGTTATCAATTTGTCGAAGAACAGGTTCTTAAAGACTATCTTTCATTTTTTCTTCAAATTATAACTTAATTCATGTTAAAGCTATGAACTTTAATGACTAATCGTTTCTTTGAATGCGTTCTTGTCTGTGTTTGTACAGATATGACGTATCCGTTCGAGAAAAAGCATAGAATGTGTGCCCTTCTCCAGGTCACTTACGATAATAGACCTGTCGAGTTGATGATTAGATGGATGCTGCGGTCTAATTTTCGCTTTTCACTGACTAAAATCCCCATAATATACAAAAATCACCAATTAGATTTCTGGAATTCTGCTGAGTTGGAGGATGATGAACTTGGTAGGCTAATTGAGGCTACTGTTGATGGAAATGAAGTAGTCATCACCGAAAATATGATAAAAGCAAGTCTCCAATTGCATGATGATGTGGATGCTCCCATACATTTTTCTACCCACAGATATGTTGAGAATTTTTCAATAAACAATGGGGTATCAGGGAGATGTCCATGAGGGACAGTATAAAAAAGGGATGTTTCCCAACCTGTACAAATTTTGGACACATCACATTATACAGGGCTTCACGCCAAGGAGGGGTACCTGGGCCCTCATGAGTAGAGATATTGCTAATGCCACAGTCGCAATCGTTTATAACCAGCCTTTCAATTTTTCAAAACTCATCTTTAAAGGTTTGGTGTCTAACCTGAGGAAGAGAACTGTTGACAGATTTTTGGTATATCCTCGTTACTTAAAGATTATTTTCGGTATTGTGAGCCCTGATTTAACAACCTTGGGAAAACACATGCTTTATAAGATCCAAATGTATACCAAAGAATATCAAGGTTATGGGCTACAAGTAACTTTAATCCGGAAGTTGAATCTGACATTCTTCTACGGTTAGTTAATAATGATTTGGAGATTATGGAGGTGCCAGAGTCACTTAGGGTGACGTCTGATGAGCAGGAAATTGGAGATGATGATGAATCTGACTTTGATGATGACAATGGTGGAGGTGATGATGATGGTAATCAGGATGTTATGCAGGATGATGTGCAGGCGGAGGATGTTGTGAATGCCAATGCGGCTCAGGGGGAAGAATTCAAACCTTAACAACCCTATTCCTACACAACCCACCTCACCCCAAAACCAATCACCACCCCAATACCAAACACATGATCCATACATTCCATCCCCCCCTAACTTCACCATTAATCCAAACCCAGTCAGCAACCCAAAACCAAACATTAAACCCAAAACCAATCACCAACCTTAACTAAAACCCAATCACCAACCCAAAGCCAAACCTTAACCCAAAACGAATCACCAATCCAAACCCAAAACCCAGACCAACCTGAACATGAACCATAAATACCTGAATACATCCCAGCCCATCTTATAAACCAACCCAACACACCCTACCAATCCCCTACCCACTCACAAACATTTGACCAACCACATATCCCAACCTTCCAAATCACACATACATATACACCTTCTATCCAAACTAGAAACCCATTACCCTCAACCAACACAAACATAATTGAAAAGCCACCTCATGAACCTGTCCAAACCCAAGTTCCTGATCCATTTCCAATATCACCAATCCACTTCTTTTCCCCTAATGCCAATTTCAGACTATTTGACAGGCATATGGATGTATTACTTGAGAACTGTACTTTGAGTAGGGAGAATGAGGGACTAAAGAAAAATAATGTTGAGTTGGAATCCTTGTTGGAGCAGGCACATCAACGGATTCAATCCCTGGTCACTGAGGTTGAGAAAACCTCAGCTACACCAAAACAGGGGGAGAATCCACTTGTTGTCAATGTGGTTGACGATGATATACTGAAAATCTTTGTGATGTTTATGGAAGTGATGAGGAGGAGGATGATGAGGAAGAGAGAAATGATTAAAGGGGGTATGAGGCTGATGTGTCAGATGAGATGGTTCAAGATTACAATGTTAATGAAAATGATGACATGATGGTGGAAAAGAATGTGGTAGATGATGAGGAGAGGGTAGTTGAGAAGGTGGTTGAAGAGAATGAAGATGAGGAAGAGGTTGTTGATAAGGAGGATGAAAATATAGAGGATGTGAATGATGAAGATGGTATTGATATACTATATGTAGAATTTGATAATGTTGAATCTATGTTAGTGATGAAGAATGAGAAGGAGGCTGAGAAGGAGAAACCATAAGAATAGGAACTTAATGAACTCTTTGATGAGATTGATAACTTTCCCAATGAACCAACTGTGGTTAGGGAAGTAGGTCCATCCAGACCTTTAACTGCTGATGAGGAAAAGAGGAGGATGAAAGGTAAGGCAGTAGCAGAAAATGAAGACCAGTTGCAGCCATTAAAGCCCAAAAGGTCCAATCAAGTGATGAAGTCTTGTTTGTGGATGAAGCAGCTGAGGAAACCATAAAAAGGCATGATGAATTAGTTGGTGAGTGGAAGTATATGAAGATGATCACAAGATTTTTAACTGATAAAGAACTTAAAGATCAAAGAATATTGTTGGAAGAAATTGAATTAAAGAAAAACCTAGAAGAAAAGAAGGGGGAGATTGAGCATGAGGTAATTGAGGGGTTGCTGAAGTTGCAACAGATGGAGGAGGTTGACAACTCTTTGGCTATAGTCATATATCAATTTCAGCAAACCAAATCCAATGAAGCTGAAAATGAACAAACCACTCCCACTGCCACTGCTGATAATCCCATTGCCACTGCTGCTAAGCCTAAAAATGAAAATCTCAATAGGCAGTTGGTCTCTGATATTCATGATGCAAAGACTATGCAACAAGAATTGATAAAAAGGGCCAGTGATATGATGAATCAAAGCCTAATTGATGAAGTGAGTAAAGATGAGAAAGAGTTGGCCATCATATTTTATTAAATATGTCAGGAAGAGATTTGGTGACAACTTTCTTGAAGAGGCAATGCCCAAAGAGAAGAAGAATCCTATCAAGGTTGTGCCTCTACAATCTGTTAAGCCAACTGTTCTTGATACTGAGCCCAAAGTAGATGAGCCTAAAATTGATGTACTCATTGACTTATCTGATGTAGAGGATGAAGGGACTAACTCTCCACATGTGAATATGACTGAGGAGCATAGAGAAAATATACAAAACATGCTGGATGAATCCAAGAAAGAAGATCCCAATATCATCAGCCTGATGAATCATTGTTATAAATTTGAGACCCTGGCTGTAATGACTGATGAAGAGTTGCAGGTGTTGTTTGATGAAAAGGTAAGGGAGTTGAGGAAGATTAGGGAGAAAAGAAATAAAGACATTCAAAGGTTCCTGGCTTATCTGAGAGTTCATGGATTCTCAGAAAAACAATTAAGTCACATGAAGTTTGAGGAACTAGAGAGTGTCTGCAAGTCAACAAAAGAGAGAATACATACAGAAGAGTGGGAGAGAATGTAGAAGAAAGCAGCCGATCAAAAGGATAAACTGGAAAAATCTTTACAGCAAGTATGGGGGAAAGTGTAAATTCTTGATAGATCATGTGATTGCTGTTGAGCATGTTGAAGGAATGAGCAAAATGGTTTGGAGGAAAAGTTCAGACAAATATCTGAGAAAATTAAGTCTGACTCCAATACTACCAAAAGAAAACCCAGGTTAATAACTTTGGCTGAAAAAGAAAAGAGAGCTTGGGAAGATAAGAAAGTGGAGCTGCTTGATAGACTGATGACAACAAGAGGAGAGGGGGAGAAAACAAAAAGAATGAGTACACCAGAAAAATTGTCCCTTTATGAGTCTGAGTTGAGGTAATACAACGAAGAAAACGGCAATCCAAAACCACTCAGACTCCTCCTCTAGTTCAAGTGAAGGAAGAGCCAGAAACGACTTAGAAACGAATAAATTCATAAACGTGTCTAATGGCTTCAAAAAATTAAAGTTTATATTAGGATATTAGAGATAGTATATAAACTTAATTTCAGAAGGTTAGAATCGCGAAAAATAGAAAATAAGTAACCGAAAGCCAGTAGAGGACACTGTAAGAACCCGACATTAAGTTTTTTAGAAAATTAAGTTCTTAGAAAGACACTAACCATAATCTAGTTTCGCTTAAAGCCTGACGACAAATATCAAAAACAGACTTCGTTTGGCTAGATAAATTATGCTTTATGTTAAAACCTTATCACCTAAACTAACCAATATATAATGCAAAACACCCAACCCTTCCCCTCCCCCCCCCCCCCTCCATTTCGGCCGACCCCACCCAAATCCCCAGCCACAATTTAACTAACAATAGATACAATGATTGATATGTTACTTGTAAGATTTTTGTTATTACAACACACATACCCTATATACCAACTCATCAATCTACTCACTCTCTTTCTCTCTATAACCGGCCACCCCCACCACCTCTTCACAATCACTCCATTTCAAAATTCACACACATAATACTTGGTTTAGGATCTTGGATGGAAGGATAATCAAGAAACAAGGATTATGAAGCTAAGGAAAGGATTTCCAAGATAGCACAAGTTCATATTTTCATACTTTAGTTACAAAACTGAAAATCCAAGGTAACCTTGTTTAATATTGGGCATATTAGTTTATATGTGTTGTTTAAAGCTTGATTATAGTATATTTGGTGTTGTACATGCAAAGTTTGATATGGTTGTGTGCGTGGATGTGTACCGTGGGTTTATGTGTGAATGTAAGAGATTGGTTTAGTTGATAATAGGATTAGTTATGATTATATAATAGCTTGCTTTAACTTGTCAAATATTACTTTACTTGAGATTGTTATATGATTAAGGTGATTATTGATTTAGAAAGGAAAGTAAGTGTGTTTATGGTTGAAAGATTGAAAATGGGTTATGGGTAAACTTACCCATATGATCCGTGGATAAGCTTGGGGTATGATTTTCATTTGTTAGCTAGTTACATGTTAAAATGGTTAAATGATGATTGTTAAAGTGAAACCCATTTAAATGATTCACCTAGATTACTTGAAAAGTTGGTGATTAAATGGTGATGATGAGTTTGAAAAGTAGTAGTATGATGATAATAGAATCTTGTAAAAGGGTTGATAAGTAGTGTAAATATTATTGTCTTGGATTATTTTAATAAAAGTTGACTTGTATATGCACATGGTTCAATTACATGATTTGGTTATAGAGTTGAATTCTTTTCTTATATTGACCTTGTATTGATTGAATATGATTTATAAAATGATTGAACATGGATTGAAACAACTAGTAACACTATGATGTCATGAAATTTGATATAATGAACAAACTAGAACTTAGTGGTAGGACTTACCAATAAAGGAAACTTTTTGAATTAGTGCTAGTTGTTTAATAGTTTGATTTGATTAATAAACACAAGGATGTATAATTGATTAAAGACTTATATTAAGGTTTTCATTAGTAAACACTAATAATGAAAATTGTTGAGTTGACAATAAAACTATTGAATTGCTACCTGCTAAAGATAGAAACTTTGTTAATTGATAAATGGAAAATCTAAGAATAAGTTGTGTAATAAGTTGTTAGGGTTCTCCATCAAACTAGTTGAATGTGGTAAACATAAGTTATACTTGATTATAGTTGAAAGCTTGAATTGAATGATGGTTGTTAAAATAACCGAGCTGCTAATTATGGAAACTTTGTTGCTTAAAGAGGTAAGAATGTTATTGTTTAGATGATGATGATGATGATGATGATGATGATGATGATGATAGGATGAATTAAGATCATATTATGGTTTTTATGATCTGGAAATTTTGATGCATAAACACCATATAGACATTATAGGAATAACATGCTCATGAATTGTTAGAGATTTGAAGTTAAGGCTTGAGCATGTTTACTTGAAAATTAGTTTTGTGTGCATACTTGGTGTTATATGATCAAACATGAATGTGATGATGAATTTCTAGTTATTAGGTGTATATTTGATGTACAAAATGGTTTGCTTTTGACTTTATGACATAAATAGCTTGTCGGTAAAATTAACGGTCGCAAAGTTCGACTTTTAACGTGAACCGACATGAGTTTTTGGAACTATTTTAAAATAGCTGCTAAAGTCATAAAATTCTTATATTTGACATAAGTTAAAGTATAAGAGAAGTAAAAGATAGCAAAACTTGAACCTACACGGTTCGTGTCGCGAAAACTGACACGAAAACGTTAAAATTGACGTTTTTAAGAAAACAGTAACTAAAATGAAAACCGTATCATTTTTAAAGAAAAACTAAAAAAATTAATTAAAAAAATATAAAAAAGATTTTTTAATAATTCAAAACTAAAGGTTTTCACGAAATGATAACTTGTTCGTTTTTAAGTTCAAAACCGGCGAAACCGGTAAAACGACTACAATAAAGTCAAAATTATAACTAAAATAAAAACTTAAAATTTTCACAACACTCCAGCAACTAAAAGGGTAAATTTTTATAAGTTATAATATTTAATTAAAATTATTAAATAAAACAATTATTGGTTAATTATATTTGTTTAAATTTTTAAGTGTTTATAAATAGAATTATAAGTTAGTAATTTTATGTGTCTATGTGCTTTTGTGATCACATAGGTTAAGGTTAAATATAATAAAAGTAGTTAACCAATTTTTTTCAAACCCGAACTTAGAATTAACAAACGTGTACTAATATAGGACACGTGATTTTGGACGTATACCGGAATCAAATGTTAGTTTTTTTCCGAAAAAGCATATTATATACATATATACTTATTTATATAAATTTTGAAAACGCATTATACTTTACAAATTTTGTTATTGTGGGAAATCAATTTGGTTAAATAACTGTTAACCGAATTAGTAATGGCACAGAAATGTTGGTAGATCTATCGGAGTGACGCCACCCACTTCCATTCGCGTTCGGTTAAAAGTAAGAATATTTCGAGTATGGTATGCTTCGAGTTATCAAATTGTTAGTCATACACGCGTTGTACTCTTAGCTAGTTTACAACTAACGTTTGTTGTGCAAAAGGGTAAAATGCAGGTTTTTTTTGTTTTTGTGTTGTACCATGTATAAATCGGTATTGTTGGGAGTATGATAGGCGTACACTATTATATTCATGTGTTTTGTTTATATATAAATCGTCTATATATTATATATATATAATTGTTTTTCTCGAGAATAACTCACCAACATTCATGTTGACCCAAAAATTTTTAATTATGCTTTTCAGGTATATGACGGTTTCGTGAAGAGTAGCGGGAAAGGGCGTGGGTGTTTGAATAAGTTGTGTGTGGAACCATGTTGTTGTTTTTTTATAATACAAACATGCAAGACTCTGATATTTAAATAAATATGTTTAATATAATATATTAAACATTGTGTTGTCGTGATTGGATATCGGCAACTATTACCGCCCGAAATGATTAACCTTAAGACTTCCGTTGATTTTCATTATGGGTTTTCGGGGTGTGGCAATCAATTTTGTTCAAATTAGATTGTTCCTTTTTCTTCATATGTTCTGGACACACATGCGACAAGTTATCGACCTCATCACAACGGTAACACTAAACATGTGATATATCCTTTTTTCCCCTTTGACGATCATTGGTTCTTCTTTGACCCATTTGGCTTGACCCAGATCTTGACCACCTCGGTTTTCACAACCATCTTGGTCCTCACCGTCTCGGTCTTGACCGCTGGTTTCACGAACTCTTCCACGTCCTTGTGAACTCGGGAAACCCTTACCTCGGCTACCGGACTGATCATATGACTTGCCTCTGTAACTACTTTCGGACAGATTAAAAAGTAACTGACCCTGTGAATTTGATGCGCGTTCTCTCCCTCGTAGACGTTCCTCAAACGCCTTAAGTCTTCCAACAACATCTTCAAACCTCATACAATCAAGATCAACACTTTGTTCGATTGAGGCTACAAGTTGAAAGTAATTATCTGGAACCGCATCCAGTAACTTATTCACAAAGACATCTTGCTTGAACACGTGACCTAAACTTGTTGCCTTTGAAACCATACTTGTTATTTTCCTACAAACTGATCAACGGTCTCGTTTCCGCCATCTTGAGTTTCTCAAATTCACTTTTCAACGTTAGCAGTCGAGCCTTTTGAACTCGCTCGGCTCCAACATACCGTGCCTTTAGAGCCGTCCATATTTCAACGTTAGCAGTCGAGCATTCTTGTATTGAGCAATCTGAAAAAGAATAGCACCTTCTATTACTTGAAACAAAAACACTATTGCCATTTTATTCTTCTTCGCACCAATAACCGCACCCTCATTCGGTTGAACAACTTCCCATAACACTTGATCATCTAAGATTGCATCCACCACAATCTCCCATGTGATGTAATTAGTTCCATTCAGCTTTTGAACTTGCAACGATATACCCCCTCTCGCTTTGGGTTAAATTATCGGCTCTTCTTTGTCATTTGCCATTGACGTCGTCGAACCCTTTTGCTCCACTATGTTGGAACAACTACAAACCAATCAGCCCTGAAAAACTTTTCTTAACCGAACCCGCTAGCTCGAAAATAAACTCTGAATTGAACCCGCTTGTTCAACCCAAATCAAATACGAACTCAGAATTGAACCGTCTTGTTCAACCCAAATAAAAATAGCTAACAAATGTGATTAAACCAACTTGTTCAATCAAAAGAACTCAACCAAAGAAAAAGTAACAAACCAATTAATTCCTTTTTTTCTTGTTCTTTCCTATGCTATGCAAGTAAACTAACCAACAAAGGCTCTGTTGACTTTTGAGATAAAACAAAACAAAACCCAAACTCCTATTTTTGTTTTCTTCGTAACGCAACTTGTGTCCACAAAAAGCTAGAATCCTAGAATTGTCAAAAAAGACAAAACACTTTTGACTTTATGATCCCGTTTAAATTCTTGAATCATAATACCGGAAAACCACTTGTGGCTTCTACAAAACCCAATCAACCGAACCCTTTCACTATTACGATCGATTCAGCCGGACACAGAGAAAAAAACCACTAACACGGGTTAGTGATGTGCTAAAAGTAGTCAAATAATTATTAACTAAAATTACGCTAAACTAAACACTAAGTAATACTCTAGACTCTTAAACTTAACTTAAACTACTAACCGGCAAGTGTACCGGTCGAATCTAGTACAGCTAAGTAAGTCCGGATATCGAACCCACGAGACTCTATAAATTACGTATACTAGCTAATTAGACTCGACTTATTGACATGACAATTTAATAATATTATTTAAGGGGGAGTTTTTAACTATTTAATTAAAACATGATTATTAAACTAATACTTAATTAATTTAAAACAAACCCTAATTAATATAATATTAATAATAAAACATAATCATTACTTTAAAACTAACTAATTTAATATAATAAACTTAACCCTAATTAGTTAAATTAATAAACTATTGAAAACCCTTAAATTAATTCAGATAATAAAAGCAACTACCTATGTTAGAATACCCAAAGTTACAATTATTAATTAAATGAGAAACTTAAGTTATGGAACCGGGATCGTGAAATAGACCCTTGACAGAATACCCGAATAGGACCCTTGAACTTCAAGAAGACGCTTATTGATTTCTAACAAGTTTAAAGACTTACCAGCTTTATGAATTAAACTTCCTTACGGTTATTTAATAATTTATGTCTAAGTATCTTTATGAAGAAATCCTACCTTACAGCGCAGAAATCAAAGATAGTTAAGAAGACTCAATTGACTTATTAGACTAAGTTGACGATCAAACCTAGACGAACTTCTTACAAATAACTAAATCTATCAATCCTGACCAACAAAAATCTAACAATAGCCTATCACCTTACAGCTTTCTAGGCTAGCAGCTCACTTTTATCTATTTAATTAGTTTTATTGTTTCTATGATTTTAATCGATATCAATCATAAACTAGTCAAGAACACACAGTAAATGACTTAACAAAACCCTATCCTATGAAACAATCAACAAGGGCAATGTGAAACAATAAATCCAAGTAAATAAAACCAAGCAATCATACGCATCAATTAACTCAAACTCAATAATTTACTTAAAACATAAAATCAATAACGAAACAAACCTCAATCAAAATCAAACCGAACAAAGGTTCATCACGACCTAGGTAGTTTATGAGTTTTAGCTTAGCATCGTATAATCTAAATCAAACAAAACAAATAAAACAGAAATCATGGTGAAAATATAAAGAACGAAAAATTAAAGGCGATAAAACTCGTAGTCTTCGATCTTGGACGTCCAACTCTTCACTGGCTGTTCTCGTGCCTTCAAAATCACCACAAGACTCGAAAGTATGCTCCAAGAAACTCCAAATTCGTCTGGTGGCAGCAGGTATGTTTAGGTTAAAGTTAGGGATGTTTAAATACTTAAAACAGGGCCCAACAAGAAACAAAAACGAAATAAAATTCCCATCAGGTATAGGTAGGCTCCGCGCGACCCCCAATAGCCTATGAGGCCGCGCGGCGCGGCGTGTCACAATAAGGGGCCAGTCAAACCGGCCCGGTCTGATCGGTTCTCTGTCTGGTTTTTTTTAACTCGTTTTAATCCCTTTTCGATCACGATCAACTTCCATTGCCTACGAAACATAAAATAGTCGTATACAAATCTCAACTAAAAATGAACAGTAACTATTAAAATATTAAATAAATTATACACGGGAAACATAAATATTTAACATTATATCATATATCACCACACGTATTCTTTTTTAGTCAAAAAAAGTTTGATGCAGTTGGATCCAAATCGGAAAATTTAGTCTTAAAAACATATAGGTTAATTTAAAGCTCAGATGAACGCAAAAACCGCGATCACCGATATTATTGTCCACTTAAACCCATGCCTTAATCTTTACCGGGAAAAATAAGATCCGACAATAATATTACTCAGTGGTTTACACAATTAAGACCAGCTTATTTTCAGCTTTTACCGGACCATACCACCCAAACTTGACTTAAACCTCAAAATTAGCAGATTTAAAACTTTTGTTGCTCTTTTTTTTATGAATACTTAAGACGATCAATGGTATTGTTTATCCACCTAATCTTAAGCATCAAAGTCTACCAAGCAGCCATTAGATACGATTAAGGTACTATTAATTAATAGTACCCCGAACCATCACCATAGGTGAGTATGCAAAATTTCATCAGTAGGGCTTACATGTAGCGTGTTCCTTGTGATCCGTTTCTTAATGGTAATGAGCAAGGGGACCCTACATGGCTAACAGCGTGGATGATCAAGTCAATAGTGTATTTGTACTTTTTGTACGTAGTGATCATGCTTTATTAACTTATAAGAGTTTGCTCTTTTTAGCTTTATTTAAATATCCACAACCCCACTTAGGTATTGGAATACCCAGATGAATAGATTGCATACAAACCCATGGTCTCTGGACCCGAAGCATTCCATCAATACAAGATTTAAGGTTATAAAACCATACGCCATTGAAGTGTAAAATACTAAAACTAGCAGTTTAAGATTTATATCACAAGCTACACGGCATACTCTAACGTTAAACCTACCCAAGCATCATATCATAACGTATTCAAAATTCTTAAAATTCATAATACTTATAACATTTTCACATTTTCATACCAATAATTGAGGCTTGAGTATGGCCCGACCTTTCATTACTTATCTTCCACGGACAAAACGCTTTACCCACAAAAGATTTCCATTTTAACCATTTTATCAAATTGCCCTTTCATTTTCAAGGCTGAGCCTACCGACATATCTCAAGTTAAGTGTGTTTTCTTTTATATTATCTCATATTATTAGTAGTTTGAAAAACCGATTTTCGATAAACATCATCATCTCCCACTTTAACGAAAAAAAAAATTATATTCAAGGGGCATTTTTAAAACATTTTTCATTTTTTTAAATATAAATAAACGAAAATAAAAACGAAGCTAGAATTAGTTTCAACACTTGTGTCTCATCCCCACACTTAAATTTTGCATTGTCCTTAATGCGGACACGAGAAACACGACTCAAGAAGAATTAAAAACAAAAACTAAAATTATAAAATTAAAAGCAAAAACCTAAAAAAATAAAAATAAAGACATAAAAATACATAAAAACATAAAAACAAAGTAAAATGGAAAAGACTTAGCTGGTAATATGCGAGACTGTCAATGTGCCAGTCTATTTCCATGAGTGCTCTCTTTACCAACTCCTCAATATGATTTAGCAACTCATTCTCTCTTTGTGAACGGACACGACCACTCCTCTCGACAAACCTAAGTAACAGCAAACACAATATCTAGATATAAAGGTTACTTATAAGTCTTAACATCCACCAAACTCCAACCCTCCGAACCCAACCAAAAAGTCTATAATAATATCAGTACAGACCAAATAGAAATAAAAACATAAAAAATAAAATAAAAACATCCTAAAAGATACGAACTCCCATGTTGATGCGTCATCTCAGGCTCAATCATCGTCCTCTTCCTCCTCTGAATCCTGCTCATAAAAGTGAAATGGCTCTGCATTGTCGAATTCTTGATCACCCGGTAGGTAAATCGGTGCTCCATAACCATACCTCGAACCACCCGGGGCACTCGACTCGGAACATCCGGCTGTCGGGGAGAAACAGACAAACTAATCCTTAACCCACTCATCAAATACCTCATCCTGACTCTACTGGCTCTCTCTCATAAGCTGCCTCAAGTCATCACACTGCTTTGTCACATAACCCCTAATCTGGTCAAAACTACTCCATCCGGTCATACAATGACTCTACAGTAATCGTCTTGGGACGAGGCTCTCTAACACGAAAATAAACACCCAGCCTCTCAGATCTGTATAACGGCCTCTGATGTCGGGTAGGCAAACCGGCTCTCATAGCTGCAGTAGCCTCGGTATTCGACAGTGGATGTACTTGTGGACCCTAATATCCTCCTATTCTAACGGGTTACTCATCTTTAAAATACCCGCCTTTCTCAAGTCTTGAACTCCAATATACTCTCTCACGGGCCCCTTTCTCATGTATTCCGGTTTAAACTTCTTAAACATACCCAAATTTCGAGCAATGATTGTGATATACGGGCCCATGTCAAGCTTTGACCTCTGTTTAGTTCCATCTCGTCTCGCCCGATGGAAAGACCACGCCCAAATACTCGCATAATTAACTGGCACCTTTTCTATCATCGCCAACAAACAAAACATATCCAACCAATTAACCTTGTTATCACCTGATCCCCGACCAATCAGTGTTCACCAAAACCCTATGAATATAACGGAGCACCGGATCCCGAATATCCGAGCTCACCATCGAACCCGAGAACGAACAATAGCAATTTTTTCCCAAAACGCAGCCACTTCCGTCTTACCAAAACTTACTGGTTGCTTACTCGTGAAAGTACCACGTATACTCATCTTAAAACCCAGATCTTTCACCTCGTCCTCCGTATAAAACCCACTTGCAACCGCAAACTTCGCTATAGTCATCTCATGCGTTTTTCTACCCAACGCAAACGAAACCGCATCCGGTTGACTAAAATTACCATCTTTATAATTAAAAGTACTTAAAAACTAAAAAGTCAACTCATGATATTGCGGTTCTTCAAGGCATAACATAGCTTTAAACTTCGGGCCCAATAATTCCTCAACACGCTCTTTTTTGACCAATCGTGTCCAACTAGTCCCAATCAATAGTTTTAAAGGTGAGAAGATCCGAATTGATGAGAATATACATTCGAGTATATTCTTGTGAACTTCCCTCAAATTTAAGTAACGAACTATCAATAAGATTTGTATTTTTTCTTTTCTCCTCGATCGGCCCATCTAGATATTCAAAAACACGAGTTTCCAGCCTAACAAAAATCACCTCGTCCGGCTCGCCTCGTGGACGTTAAACCGGGCCTCTTTTCCGTTTACCCGCTTCTTTTGACATCCTAAAAACAATTAAACAAGCAACAAATAATGGGAGTAAGTAAGTAAACTATTAAAGTCAAATAAAATGTTTTTTTGATATTTTCGGATTTTTAATTTTTAAACTTTTTTTATATTTAAACTGAAAATAAATTAAGTTTGGAAATCCGGGTTACAAAATATTTTAAAACGACTCATTTGAATGAAAATTTAGTACGCGCGACGGTTTTATTTTTTTACAAAAAGCTAACGGAAAACCAAGTTTTAAACACGTAAGTATGTTGCAAAAACCCGAAACATTCAAACCGACTCAATAAACATAACCTCCTCCCGGCACTTTAATTGTCCCAATTAAACCCAAGTGCCAACAACCCGAAAATTGAGTCGAAAACGAGCGGAAATCCGAACTTTGGTATAATATATATTGTATAAAATGTTTTCCGTCTTGTTTTTTAACCACTAAAACATCAATATCCAACATCCCAAACTAAATCTCAACACTAGATACACTCGGTATAACCCAAACCGACCCAACCGCAACGGCGGAAATAACTTTCCAACAATTACCAACCCAACCAATCGCACCCAACAAGCTCCAACAGTCTACCAAAACATACCGACCCGCACCCGGAAACTAACCTCTACAACTTAATTTAACAAAACCCGACAACAAAGTAACCAAAACCAAAGCTAAAACTAAGATTAAAATATATAAAAACTACAAAAAATTACAAGAATCATACCTTTGAATGGTGTAAACCCGGAGAAAGCTTGCAAAAAAGTAAGAACCTAAGTGTGTGCAAGTGAGAATATTAGTGAAGATTTGGTTAAAATTAATGGTGGGTTATGATATTAGGATGATATGGAGTTGATTTTGAGGTTTAATTTGGTGAAAATTGTTGAAAGATTGGTGGAATTGGTGAAGAATGGGGCTAGGGTTTGTGGGTTTTGGGTGAGGGAGAAAGAGAAAATTGAAAAAGTAGTGAAAATTTGATATAATATGGTGTAAAGCTTAAAAAAATCGGACATGGTTATTGTAAGGCAAGCCACGCCGCGCGGCCCCCTTTGTTTCTTCCGCCGTGCTATGCGACGCGTAGCTGATGAATATTTTGATTCCGTGTCGCGCATAGTGGAGTGAAGGACCCCGTCGCGCGACGCGACAGGTGTTTTCAATAGAAAGTTTTTTAGTTTTTGCCCCCCTTTTTGCCTTAGAAAAATTTTCAGAAAATTACTAATTCTTTGTTATGCCCATTTTATGTTATTTTTACGTGTAAAACTTATCTGGCATCTCTCGAATTCTCGCCAAATCGTCTCGTTGGGATGGTGATGATTCCTTGAAACGACTCGACGACGCAACAAAAATACAAAAACTAATGTTAGCGACTCAAAGAAAATAAAAATGAAATAAAGGAAATTATAAAAACTCTACACTTGAGTTTTCACTCAAGGACCCCTTTGATGATTTAGTTCGATGGATCGAGGGGAGTTTCCTCCACCACGATTGAATCCTCTGACCCTCCAAGATAATGCTTTATACGATGGCCATTCACTTTCCACGAAGTCCCATTGTCCGGATTCTCTAACTCCACCGCTCCATACGGGAATACTTCGTTCACCAAATACGGTCTCGTCCACTTGGATCTCAATTTACCTGCAAATAACTTCAAACGAAAGTTAAATAACAATACTTTATCACCTTTCTTGAAGTCTTTACCTCCCTTTAAACGTCGATCGTGTAACACTTTTGTCTTTTCCTTGATATCCAATTATCGAGAGTATGCCGTATCACGAAGTTCCTCTAACTCGTGAATTTGAAAATACCTCTTCCTTGCGGCCTCAGTAAGATCAACATTTACCGTCTTCAATGCCCAAAACGCCCGGTGCTCTAACTCAACAGGAAGATGACATGCTTTACCGTAAACTAGCATAAACGGTGTAGTACCCAACAGTGTCTTGTACGCGGTTCTGAATGCCCATAGTGCTCATCCAATTTCTCCGACCAATATTTCCGACTTATTCCCACCGTCTTCTCCAAAATTCTCTTCACCCCTCTATTAGCATTTTTGACTTGACCATTCGTTTGAGGATGGTAAGCTGTAGAGGTGCGATGAGTAACTCCATAACGAGCTAATGCCTTCTCCATGACGGAATTACAAAAATGAGTACCTCGATCGCTAATAATTGCCAGCGGAGCCCCGAAACGAGTAAATAACTTCTTAAAAAACTACAAAACAACTCTATCATCATTCGTGGCTAATGCTTGGGCTTCAACACGCTTTGACACATAATCTGTCACCACTAAAATATACTTGTGACCATCGGAAACGGGAAAAGGTCCCATAAAATCGATCCCCCAAACATCAAAAATTTTGAGAGTTTGTATGGGGTTTTGAGGCATCTCATTCTTTGATGGTATATTTCCAGTTCGTTGACAAGCATCACATGTCTTAACAAATTCCACCGCATCTTTCACAACCGACGGCCAATAAAACCACTATCAAATACCTTTCGGGCCGTGGCATGCGCTCCATGATGACCTCCTGTTAAACCTTCGTGAACATGTCTCAAAATATTCAACCCTTCCTCTTTCTTCACACATCTTCTAAGAATCCAGTCACCGCCAATATTGAAAAAAATGGATCATCCCAAACATACCGTGTAACATCCCGGAAAAACTTTTTCTTTTGTTGCTTAGTCATCCCTTTCAACACAAGGTCCATAGATAAATAATTAGCAAAATCGGTGAACCATGGCAAACCTTGCTTTTCGGCCGCAACAAAATCAATCGACTCATGCGGAAATCTATCTCCAATCTCATCCTCACGAATCTCTTCCCTCTTCGGATCTTCTAAACGGGAAAGATGATCCGTCGCAACATTCTCCGCCCCCTTATTGTTCTTAATTTCAATATCAAACTCGGAAAGTAAAAGAATCCACCGTATGAGACGGGGCTTCGCGTCTTTCTTGTGAAAGAGAAAACGCAAAGCTGCATGATCGGTAAAAACGGTGGTTTTTGAAAGCACAAGATAAGACCGGAATTTGTCAAAAGCAAACACAACAGCTAAAAGTTCCTTTTCGGTAGTGGTGTAGTTCTCTTGGGCATCATTCAACGTCTTTCTTGCATAATAAATAGGGTGAAAATGTTTCTCACGCCTTTGCCCCAAAACCACTCCAACCGCATAATCGCTCGCATCACACATGAGCTCAAAAGGTAAATTCCAATCCGGTGACACGAGAACAGGGGCACTCACGAGTTTCTCTTTTAAGAACTTGAACTGTGACATTCATGGCAAAACGAGGTATACTATATTCATTACGTAACAAGTAAACGATAAATCGGTTAATTCGTAGTGCTTAAACGAGTAACCGACCGATACTAATTATGACCCGTATACATACTGAGGGGTCATATACGAGTTATATATATGTTATAGAGGCTAACATATTGATATTTAGGCCCCGGTACGTTTAAAACTCTTTAAACGAAAAAGGTTTCGTTTATCGATACGCTATAAGCTTAAACGCAATCGTTAATATCAAAACAAGCATTGTAGCATCCGTTAAGCCGAAAAAGATTTATAAAACACTTATATGACATGTTCTAAGCAATCCATGAAAATATTTTGGAATTTTACAACGAGTCAGTACGTTTTTCTTATTTTACAAAAATAAGCTGAAAAACACTCGTTTTTACGCTATTTCTTACACCCGAATTAATTTTCTTGCGAAAAACCGGACCCGAACTAAATTTGAAATGGGCTTTTCATGTTTGGGCTTGTATGGATAGTTTAATGGGCCAAAACAGCCCATTAAGGGGCTCCAAGGAATTCCGATCGGAATCAGCCACCATATTACACATTTCTTTTATATAACTTATTCCTTAAGTAGTTTTATTCATTCTAATTCATAAACTTTGAAGTCCAAGCAGCTCTAGCCCTGTTCTCTCAACTTCCTTTCAAAAACCCTAAGGTAAGATCAAATTCTATAAAGATTTAACAAAGTTTGATTTATATAATTAACATATAAACATGTTTTAGTTAGTTTTAAACATGTTTAACCATCCAAAAACCCTAAAAATTAAGTAAAATTATGTTTTGATGTTAAACATGTTTACAAACCAGGAACATATACTTTTTTGGTCAAAAACGCGGATTAGAACATGAATACAACGTTTTTACGGTTAGAAAGTTCGGTTTGAACCCAAAACCGAAACCCTAATTATCAAGGCTGTTACATGGATGATTTATGCTTGGTTTGATGTTATATGATATGTAGATATACTGAGTTTGCAACCCGAGACCCGGAAAGTCGTTTAAGCTAGCAAAATTCATCGAAAACCGACAAGGTAAACCCGTAATACTCGTTTAGGGGCTGTTTAGTATTAGGTTGTGACGTGCTTGTTGTTAGCTTGTGAAAATTTGCAGGGACATTAGGGATCATATAAATGAGTCCCTGTTCAAATTTGGTAATTTTTCGATAAACGGAGAATATTTGGCGAATTTATTCCCGTTTATGAGCGTTTATTTGGGAAAAATAGCTAAACATATTGAAAAATTATGAAACTTGGTTTTGGAGTTTAATATGTGATGGTAAGATCACTGGTAAAGTTTGGGAATCATTGGAAATGTCTAAGTATGGTTTATGCAATCATGGCTTAACCGAATTTTAACAGCCGAAAAACGCACAAAAAGGCATTTTTTCAAAAGAGTTAGGTTCTGGAAATTTTTCAGGGGCTATGTAATGACATTGAGGCCATTGGTAAAAATTATTGGATTTTTCGGAGGTCGTTTGATATAAACGGGCTATTTATTACACGATTATAACCTATTAAATGAATTTTTATAAATAAATAAATAATCATAAAATTTCTGAAAATATTTTTATAAAATTCTCCATGTCTTAATGTATTTTTATAAAAATTTGCATAATTTATATATAAGTACATATTTAGTTATGATTAATCAAAGATTTAAATTATAATTGTTTTAACGAAACCGGCAGTTCTGTGTTTAACGGACTGACTGGTATGTCAAAATGTCAAAAGTGGTCAAATATCATATTTTTGAATGATATTGATAAAAACGAACTTTTTACGAGAATTCCGGACAAATCGGGTGGATTGTGCGCGTTTTGTATAATCAAACCCGTGTGAAAACGGAAACGAACCCTGCAATCAAACCAGACACCGAAACCTTAAAATTCTTTCATAAATCAAATTATTTTATCAATCAATATATTTACTTAAGTTTTATGTGATCTTACCTAATCCCGAAACGTGTAAACGATCAACTGAGCTAGGCTCGGAAAACGGTGAAACTGAGCCAAATCCAGTTTTAAACATTTCATAGTATACAACGTCACAATCTAAGACTATGGTCATGTTCTGGGCCTAACAGCTATACCCAGATTATCTATACAGCCCGACTTAGCTTGAACACTGTACTAGTAATAACGATACGATACCGTTTATAGGAATCAGGCTATAAACGAGACATCTGACTATTTGATACGTGATTTCTGTGCGAACTACGATAAGGTGAGTTTCACGACCCCCACTTTCTAAACTGTTTTACGAACTTTTGGGGTGAAAAGCATGTTTACATGAACTGTTATACTTGAAAACGTGTGATTATGTGGATTATCTAAGTACTAACACTTGACAAGTCCCCACAAACACAAGTGATTAACTGCGTGCCGGTGGCGTGTGGATAGTACTATCGGTTTGACAAACCCAACTGTGACAGAGCCGGTGGGGTAAGCCGGAACATATGTAAAAACCAGTTGCACATTGTCATTATATATTTACATACTGCTATGTGGTGTTAGACATAGTACATACATGGGGCAAATTGGCTGTTAAATGCCAACAGGAGTGCATGGGCAGGAGAGGCCATGCAGTATAGCTCGTTTCGGTTTCACTTGTGGCTTAGTATAATGCATCATACACAGACATTTATACATACACACTGTAAACTTTACGAACTTGTGAACTGATTTCATTGATACTCGTGAAACTTGAAACTCACCAACTAGACGTAGTTGACCCGTTTTAACATGCTTTTCAAGTAAAGCAAAAGTGGAATGATTTGCTTACATGCTTGGTGTTAGGAAGAAAGTTGAATAGCTGTGAATAGACGCAGATGTAATACTGTATAAGAAGCTCGTAAACCGGTTATGTGTTTTTCACATCTAGTTTGTAAACTTAGTACCAACCCATGTATTATGATATAAATTAGTTATAAATTTCCTTATAAACAATGTTGTTGATACCAGTGTTATCTGTTACATTCCCGTATTACGCTTCCGCAACTACCTAGTCGGGGTGTGACAGAAGTTGGTATCAGAGCCATTGGTTATAAAGAATTAGGATGTCCGTTAGGATACCCTAAGATAACCATAGGCTCGATTAACTCTGGGAATAAAATAATATTAAATAATATACACGAATGACTCTCGTGATGAACGCGAATGGACAAGTGGGTTATTATGGTCCGGAACGTAATAACAGACTTGTTTGTACGAGGAAATTCGAGAAAAAGTCGATAAACAATCGAATAGGTAAAAACAGCAACATACATGTATAAAATATAATAATAAATAAATAATTGTGTATATAAACGATTATTTGTGCTTATGTGTATAAATACCTGCACGTATCTTACTATGATTAATATAGAAGGATATTATTCTTATCACTAACAATTGTGCAGGAATATGTCAAGATCTACTGATCGTTTACCTAATACCCTACCAACAAGGCCTGAGGAGGAAGAGGAGGATCATGAAGAGGAAACTGCGGAGGAACCAGAGGAAATAGGAGAAGGTGCAGATGCGGTAATTCCACGTGAGGTACCCGCGGATCAACCCGACTTATCGGGTTACCGTTGTGACACCTATCCCCCTAGGGAATCCCCTAGGAATGTTGCAGGACAGGGAGCTACTAGTGCTTATCGTTCACCTGTTAGAGCACCCAGATCCCCTACTCCACCTGTACAGCATGCACCAGTACCCCCACCCACTATTAGAAACCGTCAGACCGCTCGCATTTCAGTGCGTCCACCTGAGCACACTTCTCTCCCACCTCGATCTACGTACCATAGGGGAGAAACATCGCGTGTCCAGGTAACCGAGATACCTATTCCTACTTGGGGTTTACCCGCCCCGGTACCCGAGCCACCTCGTCATTCTGATTCAGCATGGTTTGGTTTAGCAACTGATCAGCTCTTAGAACACTCACATTCGATAAATAGCCTAAACCAGCATAGACATGATATGTATGATCACATGAGGTATATGCAACAGGAAATCAGAATTGTGCAAAGATCCAGTGCTCACAGCCATGGGCGTCAGGATCGAGCGATGATACTACTGGGAGCGTGTTTAGCGGTTAATGCGGCCCTAGTGGCTGCTGTTGTTTGGTTGTGGCTTCATGTTGCAAAGAATGGATAGGACCTAGTAGTCTGGTCTTATGTATATAGTCTTTTGATATCCCAAGCAGCATTTTGTTACAGCGTGTTGGGCTGGCTTGGGAGTTGTTTGTGGTTTAGTACTATTTCAAGCACTGGCCCTTATCGGGTTAAGTCTACATGTCACTTGGTGACAAATTTTGATACGCATATACAAGCGCTGGCCTATACCAGGTTAAGCCTATGCGCTAATTTTGGATGCATATGTACAGTAATGATTATAATTAATACAAATGTGTTCTCTTTGGCATAGTTATGTGTTGTGAAAGTGTAATATCGTAAAGTTGTGTTGATCATAGTGAAACAATATTGATTATTATATAATTGATTATTCTATAGAATGGCCCCGAAGAAAATAAACCCTTTGTCTGAGGCGGAAGTGGCCGCAATGATTGCTCGTCAACTACAAGCAGTGATACCAACAATTGTAGCACAAGTCACTGCAGGCATACGTGCTAACAATACTGTTAATCAACCTACGAGCACCACCACGGCCACTGTTAATACACCTCCGCCAGACACTAATGTAGCCCCGGGTGTTACTACCCCGGTGAATACTGATAATATCATAAATAATAATAACACTCTCCCAACTATGAATGTCACTGGGAACCCAGAACCTGTTGTGCACCCTGATAATATCCCGAACCCTGTACCGGTTGTTAACACAACTAACAATGATAATACTCGAACCAATACCGATAATAACAATAATAGTAACCGAGAACCCCGCGTCAGGAGTACTCATACAAACAATTTACATCATGTAAACCGATTGAGTTTAAGGGTATTGAAGGACCTAGCGGGCTGGTCAAATGGATAGAAAAGACCGAGTTAGTAATTAATATCAGTAAGTGTCCACCGAACCGCGTGGTCAAATTTGTTACCAGTATGTTTCTAGACCAAGCGCTGATGTGGTGGAACACGGTAGTCCAAATAAGGGGACAAGATGCCATTAATCGTATGTCATGGACTGAATTAAAAACCCTCATGTTAGAACAATTTAGCCCAAGAGATGAGATCCTGAAATTAGAACACGAACTTTGGAATTTGGAAATGAGAGGCACTGATCATCGAAGTTACACAAATCGTTTCATTGAATTGACTCGTTTGGTACCATGGTCAATTATTCCGGAATTCAAGCGCATTGAGCGTTATATTTGGGGACTGACCCCAGCTGTGAGAAGTATAGTCTATTCCGCAGCCCACCCAACTTTAGAGAGTGCCGTGTTACAAGCCAGCGTCGTTACTTTTGACTTTACAAGAAATGGTGTATTAAGAGTTCCAGGAGAATCATCCAGTTTGAAACGAACTAGTTATACCCCTAGAACACAAGTGAAATCTCAGAATAAACGAATATGCCCTACAACTCAGGACTATGCTATGACCAGTTTCGACATGAAACATGATACATACAAGGGGTCATTTCCGAAGTGTGGAAAGTGTAATTTTCATCATACTGGAAATTGTCGAACGATCATATGTCAGAGAAGCGGAAATATTGGGCATAATGCCCCAAGTGGTAGAACCATAATGAATACTTCAAACCGACAGTTTCAAACAACCCAACCTCGTCGTTCACAAACACCTAGTCACCAACCAATCCGACAACAATCTAATCAGCAAACTCCATCTACAATGAACCCTCATACATGTTATAAATGCGGTAGTAGGAAACACTTTAGGAGACACTGCCCTAATTTGAACCCGAGTACAGTGAGAAAGCAGAACCAAGTACAAGCATCAACCTCCAACACAGCTAAGGGACGCGCATTTGTATTAGGACCGGGTGAAACGCGTCATGATCCGAATGTGGTGACAGGTACATTCTTAGTTTCGGGTCAGTATGCTTCAGTTTTGTTTGATACGGGCGCCGATAGAAGTTTCGTATCTGTTAATTTCTTACCTTTAGAAAATATGCCAGTTAGTGAACTAACAAAACCATATACTATAGAACTCGCTAACGGTAAGTCTATACTTGTTAATTGAATAGCCCGAAACTGTTCCCTTATCCTAAACGACCACCCATTCCTTATTGATTTACTTCCAGTGGAACTGGGAAGTTTCGATGTTATAGTCGGTATGGACTGGCTATCTAAGTATAAGGCTGAAATTGTCTGTAAGGATAAGACCGTTAGGATACCTCTTTCGAATGATGAAGTTATGATTGTTCAAGGTGAGAAATCTGGTACAGTACTGCCTCTCATATCTCAACTTAAGGCATTGAGATATTTACGCCAAGGTTGTACATTATACTTGGCGAGCGTAACGGTTAAGGAACCCGAGGAAAAACGAATGGAAGACATCCCAGTGGTACACGAGTATTCAGATGTATTCCCCGATGAGTTGCCTGGTTTACCACCGACCCGACAAGTTGAATTCCGTATTGACTTGATACCAGGAGCAGCACCCATTGCTAAGGCACCTTATAGACTTGCGCCTTCTGAAATGCAAGAACTGTCCAACCAGTTACAAGAATTATTGGACAGTGGTTTTATTTGCCCTAGTTACTCACCGTGGGGAGCACCAGTGTTGTTTGTAAAGAAGAAAGACGGGAGTTATCGAATGTGTATTGATTACCGGGAATTGAATAAAGTGACTATAAAGAATAGATACCCCTTACCTCGAATTGATGACTTGTTTGATCAACTCCAAGGTGCGAAGTATTTTTCAAAAATTAATCTTAGATCTGGTTATCATCAAGTAAGAATTCAGGAAGAAGACATACCAAAAACAGCCTTCCGAACTCGGTATGGTCACTATGAATTCTTGGTTATGCCGTTTGGGTTGACAAACGCACCTGCAGTGTTTATGGACCTCATGAACCGAGTTTGCAAACCTTACCTTGACAAGTTCGTGATAGTGTTTATCGATGACATTTTGATATATTCGAGAAATAAGGAGGAACACGAACAACATTTGCGGGAAATCTTAAAATTATTGAGGCAAGAGAAGTTATACGCAAAGTTGTCCAAATGTGAGTTTTGGCTACAAGAAGTACAGTTTTTGGGACACATTGTGAACCATCAAGGAATCCAAGTAGACCCAAGTAAAATTGAGGCTATTAAGAATTGACAAGTGCCTAAGTCACCAAGAGAAATTCGTCAATTCTTAGGACTAGCCGGGTATTATAAAAGATTCATTGAAAACTTTTCAAGTATTGCACAACCTCTAACCCTCCTAACTCAAAAAGATCGAGCATATGAATGGGGAGAAGAACAAGAAATGGCCTTCCAAACGTTAAAGCAGAAGTTATGTGAGGCTCCAATATTAAGCCTTCCAGATGGAACTGATGAATTGGTGGTATATTGTGACGCATCTCGTAAAGGTTTAGGATGCGTACTGATGCAAAGAAAGAAAGTAATAGCATATGCTTCCCGACAATTAAAAGTGCATGAAAAGAATTATACGACCCATGATTTGGAATTGGGAGCAGTTATCTTTGCATTGAAGATTTGGAGACATTACTTGTATGGCACTAAATGTACCATCTATACTGATCACAAAAGCTTACAACACATATTCGATCAGAAAGAGCTAAACATGAGACAAAGGAGATGGGTAGAACTGTTAAATGATTATGATTGTGAGATTAAATACCACCCGGGTAAGGCTAACGTAGTAGCTGATGCTTTAAGCCGAAAAGACAGAATCAGACTATTAAAGGTACGAGCATTCGGAATGATTGTTCAAAGTAGCCTAACTGAACAAGTTCGCATTGCACAAGATGAGGCCTTGAAGGCAGATCAGCTAGAAAAAGAAGAACTACATGGAAATGAAAGGAATTTTGAGAAGAAAACCGATGAAGTATATTATTACAAAAACCGGGTCTGGATTCCGACACTTCATAAACTCCGAAAGTTGATTCTTGATGAAGCACACAAATCCAAATATTCTATTCATCCAGGTACTGATAAGATGTATAAGGATGTTAAAGAATTTTACTGGTGGCCTGGTATGAAAAAGGATATAGCCGTGTATGTAAGTAAATGTGCAACATGTGCAAGGGTAAAGGCGGAATACCAAAAAAAAAAAAAAAAAAAAAAAAACCTTCGGGAATGTTACAACAACCCGAAATCCCACAATGGAAATGGGAACAAATTACCATGGACTTTGTGACACACCTTCCTAAAACCGCTAGAGGACACAACGCAATTTGGGTAATTGTGGACCGATTAACCAAATCCGCACACTTTATTCCCATCCGTAACAACTACACTACCGAAAAACTTGCTCAAATTTATATCGATGAAATAGTATCTCGACACGGAGTACCTCTTTCGATTATTTCCGATCGAGACAGTCACTTTACTTTACATTTCTGGCAAGCAGTACAAGAAGCCTTGGGAACCCGAATCGACCTAAGTACAGCTTACCATCCCCAGACTGATGGTCAATCCGAACGAACCATCCAAACCTTAGAAGATTTACTTCGTGCTTGTGTACTGGACTTCAAAGGGAATTGGGATCAACACCTCCCGCTCATAGAATTCTCTTACAATAACAGTTATCACAGTAGTATACAAGCAGCACCTTATGAAGCTCTATACGGACGAAAATGTAGATCACCACTATGTTGGACAGAAGTGGGTGATACTCAAATTTCAAGATCCGATTTAATTCAGGAAACCACTGATAAGATTCACCAGGTTAAACAAAAATTGAAAGCTGCCCGTGACCGACAAAAGAGTTATGCCGATGTTCGCAGAAAACCGTTATCTTTTGAAATAGGTGATAAGGTATTTTTAAAAGTATCGCCATGGAAAGGTGTTATAAGATTTGGAAAGACTGGTAAACTAGCCCCGAGATACATCGGACCTTTTGAGATTATTGCAAAAATTGGTCCCATAGCTTACCGATTAAAACTACCCTTAGAACTGAGCACTATTCATGACGTGTTTCATGTATCGAATCTGAAAAAGTGTTTGACTGATGAAACGACAATAGTACCACTGGAAGATGTTCAGATCAACAAAAAAAAAAAAACTCAACTTCGTAGAGGAACCGGTAGAAATTGTAGACGGGAAAACCAAACAGTTACGACATAACAAAATTTCATTGGTAAAAGTTCGGTGGAATTCAAAACAAGGACCCGAATATACTTGGGAACGAAAGGACGAATTCCGAAAGAAATACCCACACCTGTTCCCTAAAAAAAACGATGACACATTAAATTTCGGGGACGAAATTTCTTAACGGGGGGAGAATGTGACATTCATGGCAAAACGAGGTATACTATATTCATTACGTAACAAGTAAACGATAAATCGGTTAATTCGTAGTGCTTAAACGAGTAACCGACCGATACTAATTATGACCCGTATACATACTGAGGGGTCATATACGAGTTATATATATGTTATAGAGGCTAACATATTGATATTTAGGCCCCGGTACGTTTAAAACTCTTTAAACGAAAAAGGTTTCGTTTATCGATACGCTATAAGCTTAAACGCAATCGTTAATATCAAAACAAGCATTGTAGCATCCGTTAAGCCGAAAAAGATTTATAAAACACTTATATGACATGTTATAAGCAATCCATGAAAATATTTTGGAATTTTACAACGAGTCAGTACGTTTTTCTTATTTTACAAAAATAAGCTGAAAAACACTCGTTTTTACGCTATTTCTTACACCCGAATTAATTTTCTTGCGAAAAACCGGACCCGAACTAAATTTGAAATGGGCTTTTCATGTTTGGGCTTGTATGGATAGTTTAATGGGCCAAAACAGCCCATTAAGGGGCTCCAAGGAATTCCGATCGGAATCAGCCACCATATTACACATTTCTTTTATATAACTTATACCTTAAGTAGTTTTATTCATTCTAATTCATAAACTTTGAAGTCCAAGCAGCTCTAGCCCTGTTCTCTCAACTTCCTTTCAAAAACCCTAAGGTAAGATCAAATTCTACAAAGATTTAACAAAGTTTGATTTATATAATTAACATATAAACATGTTTTAGTTAGTTTTAAACATGTTTAACCATCCAAAAACCCTAAAAATTAAGTAAAATTATGTTTTGATGTTAAACATGTTTACAAACCAGGAACATATACTTTTTTGGTCAAAAACGCGGATTAGAACATGAATACAACGTTTTTACGGTTAGAAAGTTCGGTTTGAACCCAAAACCGAAACCCTAATTATCAAGGCTGTTACATGGATGATTTATGCTTGGTTTGATGTTATATGATATGTAGATATACTGAGTTTGCAACCCGAGACCCGGAAAGTCGTTTAAGCTAGCAAAATTCATCGAAAACCGACAAGGTAAACCCGTAATACTCGTTTAGGGGCTGTTTAGTATTAGGTTGTGACGTGCTTGTTGTTAGCTTGTGAAAATTTTCAGGGACATTAGGGATCATATAAATGAGTCCCTGTTCAAATTTGGTAATTTTTCGATAAACGGATAATATTTGACGAATTTATTCCCATTTATGAGCGTTTATTTGGGAAAAATAGCTAAACATATTGAAAAATTATGAAACTTGGTTTTGGAGTTTAATATGTGATGGTAAGATCACTGGTAAAGTTTGGGAATCATTGGAAATGTCTAAGTATGGTTTATGCAATCATGGCTTAACCGAATTTTAACAGCCGAAAAACGCACAAAAAGGCATTTTGTCAAAAGAGTTAGGTTCTGGAAATTTTTCAGGGGCTATGTAATGACATTGAGGCCATTGGTAAAAATTATTGGATTTTTCGGAGGTCGTTTGATATAAACGGGCTATTTATTACACGATTATAACCTATTAAATGAATTTTTATAAATAAATAAATAATCATAAAATTTCTGAAAATATTTTTATAAAATTCTCCATGTCTTAATGTATTTTTACAAAAATTTGCATAATTTATATATAAGTACATATTTAGTTATGATTAATCAAAGATTTAAATTATAATTGTTTTAACGAAACCGACAGTTCTGTGTTTAACGGACTGACTGGTATGTCAAAATGTCAAAAGTGGTCAAATATCATATTTTTGAATGATATTGATAAAAACGAACTTTTTACGAGAATTCCGGACAAATCGGGTGGATTGTGCGCGTTTTGTATAATCAAACCCGTGTGAAAACGGAAACGAACCCTGCAATCAAACCAGACACCGAAACCTTTAAATTCTTTCATAAATCAAATTATTTTATCAATAAATATATTTACTTAAGTTTTATGTGATCTTACCTAATCCCGAAACGTGTAAACGATCAACTGAGCTAGGCTCGGAAAACGGTGAAACTGAGCCAAATCCAGTTTTAAACATTTCATAGTATACAACGTCACAATCTAAGACTATGGTCATGTTCTGGGCCTAACAGCTATACCCAGATTATCTATACAGCCCGACTTAGCTTGAACACTGTACTAGTAATAACGATACGATACCATTTATAGGAATCAGGCTATAAACGAGACATCTGACTATTTGATACGTGATTTCTGTCCGAACTACGATAAGGTGAGTTTCACGACCCCCACTTTCTAAACTGTTTTACGAACTTTTGGGGTGAAAAGCATGTTTACATGAACTGTTATACTTGAAAACGTGTGATGATGTGGATTATCTAAGTACTAACACTTGACAAGTCCCCACAAACACAAGTGATTAACATCGTGCCGGTGGCGTGTGGATAGTACTATCGGTTTGACAAACCCAACTGTGACAGAGCCGGTGGGGTAAGCCGGAACATATGTAAAAACCAGTTGCACATTGTCATTATATATTTACATACTGCTATGTGGTGTTAGACATAGTACATACATGGGGCAAATTGGCTGTTAAATGCCAACAGGAGTGCATGGGCAGGAGAGGCCATGCAGTATAGCTCGTTTCGGTTTCACTTGTGGCTTAGTATAATGCATCATACACAGACATTTATACATACACACTGTAAACTTTACGAACTTGTGAACTGATTTCATTGATACTCGTGAAACTTGAAACTCACCAACTAGACGTAGTTGACCCGTTTTAACATGCTTTTCAGGTAAAGCAAAAGTGGAATGATTTGCTTACATGCTTGGTGTTAGGAAGAAAGTTGAATAGCTGTGAATAGACGCAGATGTAATACTGTATAAGAAGCTCGTAAACCGGTTATGTGTTTTTCACATCTAGTTTGTAAACTTAGTACCAACCCATGTATTATGATGTAAATTAGTTATAAATTTCCTTATAAACAATGTTGTTGATACCAGTGTTATCTGTTACATTCCCGTATTACGCTTCCGCAACTACCTAGTCGGGGTGTGACATGAACGCCATCAAACACTCATCATTGAACACAACAGGGACATCTTTCTCTAATAATTGGGTCATCGGGCCGGTAATCTTGGAAAAGTCTTTAATAAACCGCGGGTAGAAACCCGCATGACCAAAAAAACTCCTTATAGCTTTACCATTTGTCGGTGGAGGAAGCCTACTAATTGTGTCAATCTTCGCCCGATCCACCTCTATACCATCTCTTGAAATTTTATGACCCAATACTATCCCTACCGTCACCATAAAGTGACACTTTTCCCAATTCAACATCAACTTCGTCTCGATGCACCTTTTCAACATCCTCTCAAGATTACCCAAACAATGATCAAAAGAATTACCGTACACCGAAAAATCATCCATAAAAACCTCCATGGACGTCTCTATCATATCCTGAAAAATTGCCACCATACAACCCTGAAAGGTAGTCGGAGCATTACACAACCCAAACGACATGCGACAATACGCATTTGTACCATACAGGCATGTAAAAGTCGTCTTCTCTAGGTCTTCCGGTGCGATTGGAATATGAAAATAACCTGAAACACCATCAAGAAAACAATAAAATTGCTAACCTACGAGACGCTCCAACATTTGATCGATAAACGGCAACGGGAAGTGGTCCTTTTGAGCAGCATCATTCAATCTCCGATAGTCAATACACACACGCCAACCGGTAACCGTACGTGAAGGAATAAGTTCATTTTTTTCGTTCATAACAACTGTCACCCCCCTTCTTTGGAACAACTTGTGTCGGACTTACCCATGGAGAATCCAAAATTGTGACAATCGTCAATTTCAGGTTAACTCCGTTAACTCAACTCCGTCAATTCAAACTTAAGATCATTGAATCTATAACGCACACCTCATTACATTTAAACTAGGGTTTAAATGACGCTTAACACTTACTACATGTGTAGTCTTTCGGGAATTGCACCGAAACGCAAACGAATTGACGCAAACGATTGATGAATAAACGAACAACGTCAAAACAGTAATTATGTGACAATTATATGTTAGACTTATGTGTTATGCGATAACATGGTTATAAACGTTAACTCAAGATGTAAACAAGTTAGTTTAAGCTAGGAAAAGTAATACTTAGAAGTGGAGGGGCCAAAGTGTAACATAGATTATTATAAATACATCATTAACAATTAACCCTAACTCATTATTCTTTTCTTCTCCCAATCCCAATCGGAAACCCCCCTTGTGACGATTATTCTATGCATCCTTTATACTTGATTTTGATGTTTAACGGGTTAATTAAAAACCCTAGAGGCCGATTTTTAGGTGTGTATGTAGTTGATATCATTGTTGTTGATTGTTGATGATATGATAACTAGTTTGGATATTGTTACATGTTAATTGTTAGTGTCTTTGATTTGAGTTCAAACAAAAACCCAAACCATGAAAGTAACGTGTAATTGATGTGTATGGATGGTGTTTATGGTGTCTAGAGTGTTATATGAATGCATGATAGTTCATAGATAGTTAATATGATGAGTTTGGATGCAAACAGTTTCTGGACAGAATGTGTTATTGATGTTTAAGTGACTGTAACAAAGTGTAAATGTGAAAATTGGTTGATATTATTGATACTACAGTAAATTAGGTTGAGTCTAGTTTCTACAGAATATAAACTTGTAATTTTTGGACAATTAGAAGTTAACTTTTATGATTTTACAAAAACGTTGTGCAAGGCTGAGCTGTTAGACCTGCTGTTAGGTTGTTTTGTAAATGTGATATCTCATGAACTACGAGACCAATTGGGTTGGTTCCACTTCTGGAACTTGACTCATTGAGTTAGGAACCTAACCCAAGTGGTCTTGCATTTATTGGATTTTTCGTTTAACGGGAATTGCAAATAACATTCTGTTGCGCATGAATTTGACTGTTATGAGTTTGCTGTAATGATTTGATGATTATGAGAAAACTATGTGCAATAAAAATATAATAAAATATTTTCTGGAAACCTAAGACATATATGCTTCTGTGATGATTTTTGGTAAATTAATTGAGATGCTATGATCAGTGGAATAGTACAATCTTTCAGGTAGAATTTCTGTCTCGGTGAAACTAGCTGCTGAGTTTTGTGAAAATGCATGAAACATGATACTTGCTATATAATTGTTATGTTTTGACCAAATTACCCTTATGGGGAATAATGGCTAGTTAATTGTCATGATTTGACCAAAATGCCCTTATGGGGAGTAATTGCTAGTGATGTACTTTATGAATACATGACACGTATATGATTGCTTACACATGTAATGTATCACAAATACACTTGTTAAAGTCACACACGATTCACAAACGAAACACGAATCATGTTATGTGCATAGGTATTATGTGCCGTGTCTAGAGACTCGATAATATTCCGACACTTAGAAAAATCTCTTTGTTGTTTTAGAACGCTAGAGAGAGTTTTTCTGTGACGCGCATCTTGGTGATTTAAATTGGGAATTTCTTCGCAAACAGTGAGTTTCACTTTCCCCTTTTAAACTCTTTAAACGCTTTTCTCTTGGGGGAGATAACATACTCCGAACGCATTTTAGATTTTGTTAATATAGATTATATATCACTTGTAAAGACTAAGTGGCAAACGCGTAAACCAAAGTCCTTCATAACATCGAACCGGTTAATATTTGGATAATAGCGAGCCACTGTTGAGTAGTACTACTGGGTTTGACAAACCCCACCCAACGCTAAACTCGACTGGATGTCGAGCGGGTGTAATCTTGGCTAAACACATACCATGGTCTGGACGACCTGGTGGCAAGGCAAATTGATAAACAGTCAGCTTCGGTGTCGAACACTTAGTAATACTTGTTTTATAGGCTAGCTACCTATAGATATATAATTGACATAACACTATCTGGTAACGCAAAACGCTGTAACGCCAAACGCTGTAACGCAAAGCGCTGTAACGCAAAACGCTTAACGCAAAACGCTAAACATTTATTTTTATATAAACTTGTGAACTCACCAACCTTGTGTTGACACTTTTAGTATGTTATTCTCAGGTAGCCGAGGCGGGCGCGCGGTTTAGGAATATGCATTGCTTGAAAACGCTTTTGTTATGCAAACTTATTTTTAACAATTATCATTGGTTTTAAGTCGTCCTGCGTGACGCAACTTTTGGTTAAAAAGTTTTTACGCTTCCACATTTTATTACTCGTAAACGTTTTCATGGTTTTGAAACTTTGTTTTATGGTTTGATTATAACTAATGATTCCGATCCTGTTAGTTCACATCCTCTGACGGTAAAACTCTGTTAGTGGATTTTGAGGGTGTGACAGATTGGTATCAGAGCCATTGGTTATAGCGAACTAGAAGCTGCATGCATACTAGACTATAACCGCGACGACCCATTAGTTATAATGATAAGCACTGCATAGATTTGTGTAGTCTTTGTTATCTTATCTCTTTACCTCTTTCACTCATACGCGCGCGCATACACGGCTTATCTGTAGGAATGTCGACGCCGCCATCCTCATCACCATCCCATCCGATGACTCATGCTCACGGGAAGGAACCGCAGTTACCTACCGCATCACCACCCCGAGTAGTCCCGGAACTCGAAGCTCCCGCACCGAAGAGGTACCGCCTATCCGGAGGCATATACGAAAACGACGTTAGCTGGGATTGGTACCCTAACATGATTAGACGTATGGTCTATCGCGAGCAAGTTCCCCCGTTACCTCACCCGAACCACCCTGCTTATCCCAACACCCTACCACCCATAACCGAACCTGTAGAGCGAGTTCTCGCAGCTGTTGTTTCATGTTTGGAGCGTGATGTGGGTTACATGCGCTATACGAGAGCGAACGTTTCCGGACTGTTAAAAGACGGAACCGAGACTAAGGAGGAGATTGCCCGCATGGCAGCGGCAATGAAGGAAATGCAAGAGGCTAGTGATCAACAGATGAAGATTATGAGAAAGATGCAAGCCGAGATGATAGACTTGCAAAAGCAACTCCAAGTAGCAAGGACCCGAACCAAGATAGCTCTAGAGCGTTGCGATGTCTTTCAAATGCAACTTGCTCAGAACGCAGCAGAACCTGAGGTAGAGCCTGAGGCAGAGCCTGAGGCCGAGCCTGAGGCAGAGCCTGAAGAGGAACCTGAAGAAGATCCCGAGGAAGATCCCGAGGAGGAACCCGAAGAAGAACCGGAGGAAGAACTGGCTGAGGAGGAGGCATACTCAGAGGTGTCCTCAGACGATGACATCTAGTGATGATGACACTTAGATGGAGGGGTTGTCTCCATCCGAACTATTATTTTCTATGATTTTAAGGATTGATTGGAAATACTTTGTAGCGAATACAATGGTTTTAATCATGAATTTTTATTTAGATTAATATATGGTTGTGATGTGATGTTGTTTCTTATTTCTTTCTTACCTATGTTTTTATTACATGTATGGTGTGTTGTATCTGAAAGAAAAATTCATGTTTAACATTTTATACTGTGATTCTAGGAAATGGCTGGAAGAAACGCTGGACACGGACGTGGTAACATCAACTTGACTGCAGCTGAACTCCAAACTCTGCTGAACGACCATGCAGCGGCCGCTTTAGCCGCACATGTTCAGAACCAGGCTGGAGGTCCAAGTGGAACGTGTAACTTCAAGAACTACCTTGACTGCAAGCCCAGTACATTTAAGGGCACTGAGGGAGCTATAGGCTTCCTGCGTTGGGCTGAGAAGGCCGAGTCGGCATTTAAGATGTGTAATTGTCCCCCTGCCAGTAGGGTCAAATTCGCTGCTGGAACACTTGAGGATTCTGCCCTCACTTGGTGGAATTCGAACGTGCAGATCCTTGGATTGGAACTGGCAAACGCGATGAACTGGGAGGAGTTCAAAAACATGATGCGAGAGGAGTACTGTCCGAGAGAGGAGATTTCGAAGTTAGAGTCTGAATTTTGGTCACTAAAGATGGTGGGCTCAGAAATTGAAGCCTACACTACCCGTTCTCACGAGTTGGCTGTGATGTGTCCGCGGATGGTGGATCCGCCTAGTAAGAGGATTGAGATGTATATCGATGGGTTAGCACCGCAGATTCAGGGCATGGTGACGTCTTCCAGACCAGCCAAGATTCAACAAGCGATCCGTTTAGCTCACAAACTGACGGATCAGGCTGTGACCCAAGGTGCGTTACCACATAGGGGTTCAACCACTAAAGCCCGTGACAACCCGAGTAATGACAACCACAGCAACAGCAACCCGAGCAGCGGAAAGAGGAAGTTTGACAACACCAGATCCTCGTCCTCGAACCTCCCACCGCAACAAAACTACCGTAAGCCCGAATTCACTCGGAGCTTTAACAATCAAAGTCACAACAACAATAACAACGGTAGCGGGCAGGGTTCGAGCGGATATGCTGGGAAATATCCGAAGTGCAATAGGTGCAACTATCATCATGTTGGCCCGTGTGACCGTGTCAAGTGTCAGAGATGCAGAAAGATGGGTCACCGGGCGAAGGAATGTAGAGGAGACCTTGCGGCAAAGGGTGCTCCTAAACCACCTATGATGACGAAGGGATGTTTCGAATGTGGGCAGGAAGGTCATTTCAGAAAAGATTGTCCCAATCTGACTGGTAAGTTCCCTGTGAACGATTGTTTTGCTTCTGTATTGTTTGACACTGGAGCTGATAGGAGTTTTGTGTCGAAAGCCTTTAGCCAACTCTTAGACTTAACTCCAACTCCGTTAGATGCTAAGTTTCCTGTTGAATTAGCTGACGGTAAGACGATAGTAACGACTCATGTATTTGCGGGATGTAAGTTAAAACTGTCAGGTCATATTTTTGATATCGACCTTATTCCTTTTAAGCTTAGTAGTTTCGATGTCGTGGTCGGCATGGACTGGTTATCCGAGAACCGAGCGGAGATTATATGTCACGAAAAGATAGTTCACATTACTACCCCTTCCGGCGAGATCATTTCGATCCGGGGTGAGAGAAGCGGCATGACCACTAGCGTCATTACCCTCATGAAGGCGCAGAAGTATCTACGAAAGGGTCATCCGGCAATTTTGGCACAGATTGTTGAGAAACCCGCGGAGGAGAAGCGAATTGAAGATATACCTTTTGTGCGAGATTTTCCGGAAGTTTTCCCGGAGGATTTGCCTGGACTCCCTCCTATTCGTCAAGTCGAATTCCAAATCGAGTTGACACCCGGTGCAGCACCCAGAGCACGAGCCCCGTATCGGCTCGCACCGGCGGAGCTTCAGGAACTGTCCACTCAGTTGCAAGATTTGTTGGATAAGGGTTTTATCCGACCTAGCTCATCGCCATGGGGAGCCCCTGTCTTATTTGTCGGAAAGAAGGACGGGACTTTCCGAATGTGTATCGACTACCGGGAGTTGAACAAGGTGACGGTCAAGAACAGTTATCCCCGAATTGATGATTTTTTTGACCAGCTCCAAGGATCGAGTTACTACTCGAAGATCGATCTGCGATCCGGTTACCATCAACTAAGAGTGCGCGAAGAAGATATCTCAAAGACGGCTTTCAGAACACGGTATGGTCACTACGAGTTTTCGGTTATGCCTTTTGGACTAACCAACGCACCAGCCGTATTTATGGATCTCATGAATCGAGTATGCAAGGCGTACCTCGACAAGTTTGTGATTGTTTTCATTGATGATATTCTTGTCTACTCCAAGAACGAAGCTGACCATGAAGAACACTTAAGGGTAATTCTGGAATTGTTGAAAAAGGAACAACTGTATGCCAAACTCTCGAAATGTGAATTTTGGCTTCGCGAGGTTCACTTTTTAGGGCATGTGATCAACGAGAATGGTATCCATGTCGATCCCGGTAAGGTAGAGGCCATCAAAAACTGGGAAGCACCTAAGACTCCGACTGAGGTGCGGCAATTCCTAGGACTGGCCGGCTACTACCGATGTTTCATCGAGGGATTTTCAAAGATTGCTCAACTCCTCACCGCTTTGACTCACAAAGGCACTAAGTACAATTGGGGTGACGCGCAAGAATCCGCTTTTCAACTGTTGAAAACCAAACTTTGTAGCGCCCCTATTCTAGCCCTCCCCGAGGGAACGGAAAATTTTGAGGTACACTGTGACGCATCTATACAAGGTCTCGGTTGTGTGTTGATGCAACTCGAGAAGGTTATAGCTTATGCCTCTCGACAACTACGGGTTCACGAGAAGAACTACACGACCCATGATTTGGAACTTGGAGCTGTGGTGTTCGCCCTTAAGATATGGAGGCATTACTTGTACGGTACCAGGTTTACCATTTACACCGACCACAAGAGTCTCCAACATATCTACGATCAGAAGGAGCTGAACATGCGACAGCGTCGTTGGGTCGAGCTGCTCAAGGATTATGATTGTGCCATCAAGTACCACCCTGGCAAAGCCAATGTAGTGGACGACGCACTAAGTAGAAAAGAAATAGATAAACCCAGACGAGTGCGAGCATTGCAACTCACGATTCATGCAAACTTACCCGACCAGATTCGCGAGGCGCAACTTGAAGCTTTGAAAGATGATAATCTTCCATCGGAACTCATGCGGGGCATGAACAAGCAACTTGAAACCAGATCGGACGGGGTCTGATATTTTGAGAACCGGATTTGGGTTTCACAGTACGGAGAGTTGAGAACTCTGGTGATGGACGAAGCTCACAAGTCCCGATATTCTATCTACCCTGGCTCAGATAAAATGTACCATGATTTAAAGGCACTTTACTGGTGGCCGAACATGAAAGCCGACATTGCCACCTACGATGCTTGACTTGCACCCGAGTCAAAATAGAATACCAGAAACCATCTGGCCTACTACAACAACCGGAACTCCCAATGTGGAAATGGGAACACATCTCAATGGATTTTATCACGGGTTTACCTAAGACACCGACGGGATGCGATACCATCTGGGTGATCGTTGACCGGTTGACTAAGTCTGCACACTTCTTAGCGATTAAGGAATCGGACAAAATGGAAAGACTGACTCGTGTTTACATGAAAGAAGTGGTGTCTAGGCACGGAGTGCCTGTCACAATCATTTCTGATCGAGATTCTCGTTTCACTTCGCACTTTTGGAAGTCGCTGCAAAGCGCACTAGGCACCCGTCTTGATATGAGCATAGCATACCATCCTCAGACGGATGGGCAAAGTGAACGAACTATTCAGACCCTGGAGGATATGTTGCGTGCATGCGTGTTGGATTTCGGAAAAAGTTGGGAACCTCACTTACCTTTGGTAGAGTTTTCGTATAATAACAGCTACCACACAATTATTAAAGCAGCGCCGTTTGAAGCGCTGTACGGACGAAAGTGTCGATCACCACTCTGCTGGGCAGAGGTGGGTGACAGCCAAATCACTGGTACAGAACTGGTACTCGAAACTTCAGAAAAGATTGTTCAAATCAGAAATCACATGGCAGCAGCACGAGATCTACAAAAGAGTTACGCCGACAAGCGCCGAAAACCTCTCTAATTTCAAGTGAATGACCAAGTGTTACTCAAAGTCTCGCCTTGGAAAGGTGTGGTTCGCTTTGGTAAGCGAAACAAACTCAACCCACGATATGTTGGCCCCTATCGAATAACTGAGCGCATTGGTCCGGTGGCGTACCGACTGGACCAACCAACAGAACTCAGTGGCGTACACAATGTATTCCACGTGTCCAATTTGAAGAAATGCCTGTCCGATGAAACCCAAGTAGTCCCTTTGGATGAACTACAAGTTGATGAACAGTTGCGTGTCATTGAAGAACCAGTCGAAGTTTTGGATTGGGAAACCAAAACACTCAAGCACAGCAAGATTCCAATCGTTAAGGTTCGATGGAACTCGAGACGTGGACCGGAGTTCACGTGGGAACGCGAGGATCAAATGATGAAAAAGTATCCTCATCTTTTTGAAGGGCTGACCAAACACAGAAAACCGCGAAACCCGGCAAACCGTTAGAAATCACCAGAGGTATGAATTAAATTTCGGGACGAAATTTCTTTCTACTAGGGGATGATATGACAAACTGAAATTTTTCTTACTTTTTCAGACACTCATCACGACTTGACTCAAATTTTCGGGACGAAAATTCTTTAACATGGGAATGATGTGACAATCGTCAATTTCAGGTTAACTCCGTTAACTCAACTCCGTCAATTCAAACTTAAGATCATTGAATCTATAACGCACACCTCATTACATTTAAACTAGGGTTTAAATGACGCTTAGCACTTACTACATGTGTAGTCTTTCGGGAATTGCACTGAAACACAAACGAATTGACGCAAACGATTGATGAATAAACGAAAAACGTCAAAACAGTAATTATGTGATAATTATGTGTTAGACTTATGTGTTATGTGATAACATGGTTATAAACGTTAACTCAAGATGTAAACAAGTTAGTTTAAGCTAGAAAAAGTAATACTTAGAAGTGGAGGGGCCAAAGTGTAACATAGATTATTATAAATACATCATTAACAATTAACCCTAACTCATTATTCTTTTCTTCTCCCAATCCCGATCGGAAACCCCCCTTGTGAACCCTTGGCTGCCGTCGACTTATACACACACATACAACCACAAATTCAAGTGTTTGATTGAAGAATTAGGTGCTAGGAAGGTATAATCGATTATCCTATGCATCCTTTATACTTGATTTTGATGTTTAACGGGTTAATTAAAAACCCTAGAGGCCGATTTTTAGGTGTGTATGTAGTTGATATCATTGTTGTTGATTGTTGATGATATGATAACTAGTTTGGATATTGTTACATGTTAATTGTTAGTGTCTTTGATTTGAGTTCAAACAAAAACCCTAACCATGTATGTAATGTGTAATTGATGAGTATGGATGGTGTTTATGGAGTCTATAGTGTTATATGAATGCATGATAGTTCATAGATAGTTAATATGTTGAGTTTGGATGCAAACTGTTTCTGGACAGAATGTGTTATTGATGTTTAAGTGACTGTAACAAAGTGTAAATGTGAAAATTGGTTGATATTATTGATACTACAGTAAATTAGGTTGAGTCTAGTTTCTAAAGAATATAAACTTGTAATTTTTGGACAAGTAGAAGTTAACTCTTATGATTTTACAAAAACGTTGTGCAAGGCTGAGCTGTTAGACCTGCTGTTAGGTTGTTTTGTAAATGTGATATCTCATGAACTACGAGACCAATTGGGTTGATTCCACTTCTGAAAGGTTACTCATTGAGTTAGGAACCTAACCCAAGTGGTCTTGCATTTATTGGATTTTTCTTTTAACGGAAATTGCAAATAACATTCTGTTGCGCATGAATTTGACTGTTATGAGTTTGCTGTAATGATTTGATGATTGTGAGAAAACTATGTGGAATAAAAATATAATAAAATATGTTCTAGAAACCTAAGACATATATACTTCTGTGATGATCTTTCAAGTAGAATTTCTGTCTCGGTGAAACTAGCTGCTGAGTTTTGTGAAAATGCATGAAACATGATACTTGCTATATAATTGTTTTGTTTTGACCAAATTACCCTTATGGGGAATAATGGCTAGTTAATTGTCATGATTTGACCAAAATGCCCTTACTGGGAGTAATTGCTAGTGATGTACTTTATGAATACATTACACGTATATGATTGCTTACACATGTAATGTATCACAAATACACTTGTTAATGTCACACACGATTCACAAACGAAACACGAAACATGTTATGTGCATAGGTATTATGTGCCGGGTCTAGAGACTCGATAATATTCCGACACTTAGAAAAATCTCTTTGTTGTTTTAGAACGCTAGAGAGAGTTTTTCTGTGACGCGCATCTTGGTGATTTAAATTGGGAATTTCTTCGCAAACAGTGAGTTTCGCTTTCCCCTTTTAAACTCTTTAAACGCTTTTCTCTTGGGGGAGATAACATACTCCGAACGCATTTTAGATTTTGTTAATATAGATTATATATCACTTGTAAAGACTAAGTGGCAAACGCTTAAACTAAAGTCCTTCATAACATCGAACCGGTTAATATTTGGATAATAGCGAGTCACTGTTGAGTAGTACTACTGGGTTTGACAAACCCCACCCAACGCTAAACTCGACTGGATGTCGAGCGGGTGTAATCTTGGCTAAACACATACCATGGTCTGGACGACCTGGTGGCAAGGCAAATTGATAAACAGTCAGCTTCGGTGTCGAACAGTTAGTGATACTTGTTTTATAGGCTAGCTACCTATAGATATATAATTGACATAACACTATCTGGTAACGCAAAACGCTGTAACGCAAAACGCTAAACATTTATTTTTATATAAACTTGTGAACTCACCAACCTTGTGTTGACACTTTTAGTATGTTATTCTCAGGTAGCCGAGGCGGACGCGCGGTTTAGGAACGTGCATTGCTTGAAAACGCTTTTGTTATGCAAACTTATTTTTAACCGTTATCATTGGTTTTAAGTCGTCCTGCGTGACGCAACTTTTGGTTAAGGTTTTTACGCTTCCGCATTTAATTACTCGTAAACGTTTTCATGGTTTTGAAACTTTGTTTTATGGTTTGATTATAACTAATGATTCCGATCCTGTTAGTTCACATCCTCTGACGGTAAAACTCCGTTAGTGGATTTTGAGGGTGTGACAGAAATCGGGTAAATCATCCCGGCATCCATCAACATAAGAACCTCTTTCTTGAAAATCTCTTGCATATTCTGGTAAAGACGCCTTTGGGGTTGGACCACCGGTTTATACTCATCTTCCATCAAAACCTGATGGGTACAGTAAGCTGGGCTAATACCTTGAATATCTGAACGTCTCCATGCAATTTCCCCTTTATGCAACTTCAACACTTCAATCAACTTTGACTTTTCTTCCTCCGTCAACTTAGAAGAAACAATAACGGGCAAATTTGAGCCCTCTTCAAGGTAAGCGTACTTCAAATGTGGCGGAAGAACCTTTAATTCTAACAGAGCTGGTTTTTCTACCTCTTGTTCACAAATTAACTCACTAACCTCCGTCAAGTAAGAAACGTCATCTACTATTTCTTCCTCGCTATCCTCCATAATATCCGTCAACTCTTTCTCCACATCCATCTCAATTAATCGGCTCAACAAATATAATCAAGACACGTATCCAAACCCGAAATAAAAGAATTAAGAAAATACATCGAATGGAATGGACCACTAAAATCTTCACTATCGCCCAGGTGCTTCATTGACTTAGCAACATCATAGGTAACATTCTCATCACCAACCTGAAGTGTGATCCTCCCATCATACACATCTATAAGAGCCTTCGCCGTTCTCAAAAATGGGCGACCAAGAATAATGGGAACTCTCTCGTCGGCCTCCGTGTCAAGTACCACAAAATCGACCGAAAACACAAATTTATCTACTTTCACTAGCAAATTCTCAATAATACCTCGCGGATATTTAACTGAACGATCAACCAATGACAACGGGATATGAGTTGGTGTGAGCTCGCCCAACTTCAACTTCTCATACAACGAATATGGCATAAGATTAATACTCGCACCCAAATCCGCCATCGCTTGACTCATCACATCACTTTCGGACGTACATGGGATTGTAAATACACCCGGATCTAGCAACTTTTCTGGGACCCGATTCAACACTACCGCCAATTAATCCCCGCTAAGTGGAATAGACGAAACCTCTCCCAACCGATCTTTTCTCTTGAGCAAATCTTTCAAAAACTTCGCATACTTTGGCATGTGTTGGAGAGCTTCAATAAATGGAAGGTTTATATTCAACTGTCGGAACATATCCAGAAAATTCCCGTATTCCCTCGTATACTATTGATGCTTGAGATGAGCGGGATATGGAACATGGGCAAGATCAATATCGGGAGGTGGCCGGAACTCAACCGACTTTTTCTCAACTTGTGGCACAATAACCGGTGTTTTACCTTGTGACTTACTTGGAGCCTCCATCTCAATCTCTTCATCCACCACTTCCTCTTCTTCAACTCCAACCCTTTCTTTAACAACCTCGGGACCCAAAACCCTTCCGCTACGAGTAGCAATTGCTTTCAATTGAGCGGCCGGATTCGGCTGAGTAGTACCATACAACTGTCCATGAGGTCTTTCATCGAGACGGCAAGCAATATCACCCATGGACCTTTGGAGGTCAAGAAAACGAAGATTGTTGATTCTTGAAGAGTAAATCGTGTTCGGCAAACCTTTTCTGTGTATCTTGATCTGTCTCTAAGATTTGCTTCATCATATCCTCTAGACGCCCCATTCCACCATTTGAATCCTGCACATTATTTTGAACATTAGAACCATTGGTGTTTTATTATTTAAATACTGACCTTTTCCTTGATTATAAGAATTTTGGAACCTAGGTGGTGCGCCTGCCGGACACCAATTTGAGTTGTTGTGATTTGGGTTCTTGTAGGCGTTCCAATTCTGATTATTGTTGTTGTTGTAATTGTTGGGAAACCTATTTGACCAGCAATAGAGTCGACCTCTTGATTCATCAACGGGCACTCCAAAGTGCCATGTCCACCCCTACAAAACTCACACTTGTCCACCTTCGTCTTAAGCTCCTTCACCTCTCTAGTTAATTATTCCAAAGCAGCAGCCACACTAGTATCCAGATTAACCTGGTGTACACCTCGAGAAGATGAGGATGTACTGCTGACGGGAGTGGAATTCCTGCGAGGTGATGCTTTGGCATTTTTGATTGAGCAAAGCTTTCAAACATTTTGTTGCATTCCACATTCTTCCTTGCCATTAGATTTCCTCCCGCGGTCGTGTCGAAACGAACTTGGGTTTCGTAGTTTAGCCCATTTTAAAATTTCACCATGAGAGCCCATGGTGTGAGACTATTCTGTGAGCAACGAGCTAAAATGTTCTAAAAACGCTCCCAAGCATGACAATATTGTTCATCCGGCTATGGTGAAGCGAGTGAATCTGATCACGAAGAATAGCTGCTTTAGCAGGTGGGAAGTATTTGTTTATAAAAGCTAAGCGCAGTGCTTTCCAAGTAGTGAACGTGCCAGGTGGCTAAGTGTCAAGCCAAAGAGCCGCTTTTTCTGCAAGTGAAAAAGGAAAAAGATGTAAGAAAATAGCATCTTCGGTACCACCTTGTAAATTAAAAGTTTTCGAAACGCGGTAGAGTCAGTTAATGTGAGCGGGTGCATCTTCGTCATCACGCCCATGAAATTGATTAGTTTGAACAATATTGTTTCTGACGTATGACGGAATCTGCCACGAGTTAGGATTGTTGATCTCGGGAAAGACGATGCATGATTGGTTTCCGGTTAAGCCATCGAAGGCTTGAGCAGCAATTGGTCTATTGTCGGCCATTTGGACGCCTGGTTGACTTCTCGTACTTTCTGGTGGTGAACTGTTTGGTGATGACTTTGGTGTCGAATCAACATCTGACGGTTGTTTCTCTGCTGACGAACTAGCCTCGTTCTTCAACGGAGAAAATTCAAGATTAGCCAGTGGTGATCCTTGCGAACGAAGATGTAGACTAAAAATAAAAACCAGAACAAAAATAAACTAAAATTTAATTATACTCATATAAATCAAAATAAAACAAATAGCACGCATGTAGCAAATAAGTCCAATTAAAACTAATAACGCAATCGCCAAGAGTCCCCGGAAACGACGCCAAAAACTTGATTTTCTAAAAGTAGTCAAATAATTATTAACTAAAATTACGCTAAACTAGACACTAAGTAATACTCTAGACTCTTAAACTTAACTTAAACTACTAACCGGCAAGTGTACCGGTCGACTCTAGTACAGCTAAGTAAGTCCGGATATCGAACCCACGAGACTCTATTATTTACGTATACTAGCTAATTAGACTCGACTTATTGACACGACTGTTTAATAATATTATTTAAGGGGGAGCTTTAAACTATTTAATTAAAACCTAATTATTAAACTAATACTTAATTAACTTAAAACAAACCCTAATTAATATAATAATAATAATAATAATAATAATAATAAATCATAATCATTACTTTAAACCTAATTAATTTAATATAATAAACTTAACCCTAATTGATTAAATTAATAAACTATTGAAAACCCTTAGATTAATTCAGATGATAAAAGCAACTACCTAGGTTAGAATCCCCAAAGTTACTACTATTAATTAAATGAGAAACTTAAGTTATGGAACCGGGATCGTGAAATAGACCCGTGACAGAAAACCCGAACAGGACCCTTAAACTTCAAGAAGACGCCTATGGATTTCTAACAAGTTTTAAAACTCACCAGTTTTATGAATTAAACTTCCTTATGGTTATTTAATAATTTATATCTAAGTATCTTTATGACGAAATCCTACCTTATAGCGCGGAAATCAAAGATAGTTAAGAAGACTCATTGACTTAATAGACTAAGTTGACGATCAAACCTAGACGAACTCCTTAAAAAGAACTAAATCTATCAATCCTGACCAACAAAGATCTATCAATAACCTATCACCTTACAGCTTTCTAGGCTAGCAGCTCACTTTTATCTATTTAATTAGTTTTATTGTTTATATGATTTGAATCGATATCAATCATAAACTAGTCAAGAACACACAGTAAATGACTTAACAAAATCCTATCCTATGAAACAATCAACAAGGGCAATGTGAAACAATAAATCCAAGTAAATAAAACCAAGCAATCATACGCATCAATTAACTTAAGCTCAACAATTTACTTAAAACATAAAAATCCATAAAGAAACAAACCTCAATCAAATCAAACCGAACAAAGGTTCATCACGACCTAGGTAATTTATGAAGTTTAGATTAGCATCGTATAATCTAAATCAAACAAAACAAATAAAACCAAAAACATGGTGAAAACATAAAGAACGGAAAATTAAAGGCGATAAAACCCGTAGTCTTCGATTTTGAACGTCCAACTCTTCATCGGCTGTTCTCGTGCCTTCAAAATCACCACAAGACTCAAAAGTATGCTCCAAGAAACTCCAAATTCTTCTGGTGGCGGCAGGTATGTTTAAGTTAAAGTTAGGGATGTTTAAATACTGAAAACAGGGCCCAACAAGTAACAAAAACAAAATAAAAACCCCATCAGGTATAGATAGGCGCCGCGCGACCCCCAATAGCCTCGGAGGCAGCGCGGTGCGGCGTGTCACAATAAGTGGGCCGGTCAGACTGGCCTAGTCTGATTGGTTCTCTGTCCGGTTCCTTCCTGACGCGTTCCGGATCTCCGTTTTGGCTCTTTTTAAGTCGTTTTTTGCCCTTTTCGATTACGATCAACTTCTATTGCCTACGAAACATAAAAGTGTTAGTCGTATACAAATCTGGACTATTAAAATATTAAATAAATTATGCACGGGAAACATAATTATTTAGCATTATATCAGTTAGACTAACCCGTGTTAACAAAAACAAACTCCGATTCAGAAACCCAACTTGGTTCCGATTTGCGCCGATGATAGCTGATTCTCAAGCCACCGCTCGCCGCCGCTGATTTATCGATTTCTTAAACTTCGCTCTGATACCAATTCAAGTCTCGGATCGATAATCAATACACAAATTAAATGAATAACTATCGTTTATATTAATAATAAAATCTAACTCAAAAACACTGATTACAATATCTCAAACCCTAACTCGGTTCGACTTTTGATGAACCATATCTCGGTTACACCAACTTCACACTCTCTAATGTCTAACCATAACTCGGTTTATATAGACTAACCTAACTTGTTTGCCAAGATATTACCAAATAAAATAAATCCTAATTCTTGGGTTGGGCCATACACTTGGGCCAAACAACAACTGAGCCAACATATATGTGTGGCTACTAGCAAGATTTTTTTTTTTTGAATGGCATAAATTACTACTAGATTAGTAAGTGATCTCAGTAGTAGAAAGATTATATGTTAATTAAATAACGGTGAAGGGTCGGTTTAGTTACATGACGTATGTTGAGTTCTAAACAATTATATTGTGTGCCGTTTAAAAAAAAGTCATTATATATTTTTCAAACCGTAAAGATGTTGGACGTAATTTTCATCTTAATAGGCTTGACACGTGTAGGTGATTGGGTTAGACTTATTGGGCCCATGGGATTCATTAATATGTAATGGGTTTATGGGGTGGAATTAGTGTTTTATTATATTTGGCAATGTCTTGACTAACAAGTTAGGTTAGTCTTTATAAACCAAGTTATGGTTAGACATTATAGAATATGGTGTGAGATGCAACCGAGTAAGGGTTTATCTAAAGACACACGAGATGTAATGCAGTTAGGGTTCCTCTAGATGCAACCGACTTAGGGTTTATCAAGAGTCAAACCGAGTTAGGGTTTGAGAGTAGTAATCAGTTTTTTGAGTTATATTTTCTGATTAATATAAACGAGAGTTAGTCGTTTAATTCATGTTTGATTATCGATCTGGGACTTGAAATGGCATTAGAGCCAAGTTCATGAAATCGATAACGAAGAGACTGAAGACTCAAGACATCGATTAAAGACGTGATCGTTAAGGAGGGTTCTGTTTAGTCGTGATTGGAGTTACAGAGAATGTTCAAACAGTCTGTGATTGAATAATTAAGGCAAGGGTTCGCGATCAAGACAAGGTTTTTGGTGGGCTGAGATTTGGTGATCCAGAAATGTTTATGGTGTTCGATCAATGCCGTGATCGAGGTACGTAAAATTATTCTATCAAATGAGCAAGGGAAATTTAGAAACAAAGTTATTGCGGGCAAGCTGTGGACCTGCTGTACACGATTTCCTCTCTGTTATGCTAACTAAAAAAAGGAAAAGAAAAAGGAAGTTTGTGGTAAAGCCCAAAGGGTTGGTAGCTTTTGATTAAGAGGGAATTATTTTTGTGGCTGCTTCGAGATTCAAAAGAAAAGAATATGATTTTTTTTGTTTAAACAAGTAGGTTTGACCATCATTGACTGATTTGTTTATATTTTAGGCTGAACGAGTAGGTTCGATTCAAAATTCATTTCTATACGGGTTGAACGACTTATCTTTTAGCAAAGATATTGATTTAAACGTTATCGTGTTTTGATTCGGGAACAAAAGAAGATCAAGGAAGATTGTTGTTCGCTCAATTAGATAGCTGGAATCGTAGCCAAAGGCGTGGATATGCAAGTTAGTGGATATGCAAGTTCATGCAGCTGAGTGAATGGTTGGGGACAAGGTCAGAGAGGTAATCGAGTCCCGAAGAGCCGAAGAACACATCTATATATCAAGGGAAGTTCTGGAGAGATTAAGACCAAGATGGTTGTGAAAGCCGAGAAGGCCAAGATCGTGTGTCGAATCAAGCACGCAAAAGGAGAAAAGTTTAAATCAAAGACCACCTTTTTCAAAACGGAAATTAGGGGATGTGATTGTTGGACGTAATTTCCATCTTAATAGTCCCGTCACGTGTAGGTGATCGGGTTGGATGTAACATCCTAAATATTCTAATAATAAATAAAGAAAGTTACGTTTAGTGATTTCGCGTTATTAATTAGTTAATACCGAGTAAAGAACGGATCATGGACTTAGATTAATTAAGGTGGGTTAAATGAGAATAGGCCTTAGGTCCATGGGCTTTAAGGGATATAAATATCCTCTAAACCACCATAAAACCCTAAACCTCATTTCATTCCATCTTAATCTCTACACACTCAAAAACACACACATCCTTCACCTCACACGGCCGCGAGAGAGAGAGAACGGGACTCGAGTCCAAAATTAAGCTAACCATTATTAGACCTTCGATATACGAGCTAGATACGAGATTGTCACACCCTCAAAATCCACTAACGGAGTTTTACCGTCAGAGGGTGTGAACAAACAGGATCGGAATTATTAGTAATAATCAAACCATAAGAACGTTTAAATGAAAATAAGTGCGGAAGCGTAAAAACCAAAAGACAAAAGTTGCGTCACGCAGGACGACTTAAAAACCCAAGTAATAATAGTTAAAAACATGTTTGCATATCAGAATGTTCAAAAACCATGCATGATCCTATACCGCGCGCCCGCCTCGGATACCAGAGAATAGCATACTAAAAGTGTCAACACGGGGTTGGTGAGTTCACAAGTTTATATCAATAAAGAGTTACGTTACAGCTTTTTGCGTTCAGCGTTTAGCGTTTTGCGTTCAGCGTTTTGCGTTACCAGATAGTGTTATGTCAATTATATATCTATAGGTAGCTAGCCTATAAAACAAGTATTACTAAGTGTTCGACACCGAAGCTGACTGTTTATCATTTGCCTTGCCACCAGGTCTATCCCGACCATGGTATGTGTTTAGCCAAGATTACACCCACTCGACCTCCAGTCGAGTTTAGCGTTGGGTGGGGTTTGTCAAACCTAGTAGTACTACTCAACAATGACTCGCTATTATCCAATATTAAACGGTTCGATGTGAAAGAAGGACTTTAGTTATTGCGTTTGCCACTTAGTCTTTACAAGTGATATATAATCTATATTAACAAAATCTTAAAAGCGTTTCCGGAGTATGTTATCTCCCCCAAGTGAAAAGCGTTTGAAAACAGTTTAAAAGGGGTAAGTGAACTCACTGTTTTACGAAGAAATTCCCAAATTAAATCACCAAGTGATGCGCGTCACAGAAAACTCTCTCTAGCGTTCTAAAACAACAAGGAGATTTTCTAAGTGTCGGAACTATTATCGAGTCTCTAGACTCGGCACATATTACCTATGCACACAACATGTTTCGTGTTTCGTTTGTGAATCGTGTGTGACTTTTACAAGTGTATTTGTGATACGTTACATGTGTGAGCAACTATTCACGTGTCATGTATTCATGATGTACGTCACTAGCAATTACTTCCCGTAAGGGCAATTTGGTCAATACACAACAGTTAACTAGCAATTATTCCCCGCAAGGGCAATTTGGTCAAAACACGACAACTATTTAGCAAGTATTCCCCGCAGGGGCAAATTGGTCAAAACATAACAATTAACTAGCAATTATCATGTTTCATGCATTTTCACAAAATTCAGCAGCTAGTTTCACCGAGACAGAAATTCTACTTGAAAGATTGTACTATTCCACCGATCATAGCATCTCAATTAATTTACCAAAAATCATCACTAAAGCATGCATGTGTTAGATTTCCACAACATATTTTATTTTATTTTTATTCCACATACATTTCTCATAATGATCAAAACACTACAGCAAGCTCATAACAGTCAAATTCATGCGCAACAGAATGTTAATTGAAATTCCCGTTAAATGAAAAATCAAACAAATTCAAGACCACTTGGGTTAGGTTCCTAACTCAATAAGTCAACTTACAGAAGTGGAACCAACCCAATTGGTCTCGTAGTTCATGAGATATAATATTTACAAAACAACCTAACAGCAGGTCTAACAACTCAGCTTTGCACAACGTTTTTGTAAAATCATAAAGGTTAACTTTTACACGTCCAAAAATTGCAAATTTATATTCTTTAGAAACTAGAGTCAACCTAGTTTACTGTAGTATCAATTATCTCAATCAATTTTCTCATTTACACCCTGTTACAGTCAAATGAACATCAACAACACAATCTGTCCAGAAACTGTTAGCATCCAAACTCAACATATTAACTATTTATGGACCACAAATCATTCATATAACATTCTAGACACTATAATCACTACCCATGCATATCAATTACACCATACATACATGGTTAGGGTTTTATTTGAATTCAAAATCAAGAACACATCAATTAACATGTAATAATACCAATTCTAGTTATCATATCACAATCAATCTATCATCAAATCAAGATAAAACATATGAACACATATACATATGAAAATCGGACCTAGGGTTTGAAATTATACCTTCAAAAACACCAATACAAGCAATAGGAAGGTAGAGGATGGCTAGAAACGGATGTAGGATGCTTCAATTGTGAAAAACCAAGATCAAAACCAAGTGATATGTGTGTGCATGTGAGCCGATTGTGAGGAGATCAATGGGGAGGGCTGCCGTCGACTTAGGTGAGGGAAAGAGGGAGGGGAGTTAGGGTTTTATAATATTATTAATAATAATCATGTTACATCTAGGTCCCTCCACTTTCAAATGTTATCTTTCTAGCTTAATTAACTAGTTCTAGCACATTGAGTTAACGTTTATAACAATGTTATCACATAACACATAATTATCACATAATTATTGTTTTGACGTTTTTCGTTTATTCCTCAATTGTTTGCGTCAACTCGTTTGCGTTTCGGTGCAATTCCCGAAAGACTACACATGTAGTAAGTGTTAAGCGTCATTTAAACCCTAGTTTAAATGTAATGAGATGTGCGTTATAGATTCAGTGATCTTTAAGTTTGAATTGACGGAGTTGAGTTAACGGAGTTAACCTGAAATTGACGATTTTCACAGAGATAACCAAGCAAACCGCGACCACACCGAACGCGTAAAGGTATGCCTTTTACCTTAAAGTTTACGTTTTTAGGATCGGTTAGCTTTGAAACTTAAACATAAAGTAAATCGGGTCTAAACGAAACGTAAATTAACAAACTTGATGTTGGAAATGAACTTGACAAACCTATGGCTATGTACGGCGACTTGTTATTAAACGTTTTAAGCCGAAAGCTTTCAACTTTATGTCTTTCCGGGCCAAGTTTTACCCGAACTAGGACATGGGAATGATCGCGGAGTTCGTTAACGTAATATCCAAGAAATTCTAGATGAAATAAGGGTGATTTTGGTGATTAAGTTTGAACAGAGATGGCAGCTGGGTAACTTCGCCTGCAAAGCTTAACTTCGCCTGCAGGCTTAACTTCGCTTGCAAGCAAGTTCGCCTAAAGCCAAGTTCGCCTAACTGTAAGTTCGCCTGGTGATAAGTTCCCCATGATAACTTCGCCTAAAGCTAAGTTCGCCGAGCCTTAACTTCGCCTGGTGATAAGTTCGCTCAATGCTTAACTTCGCTTAATGTTAAGTTCGCTTAACACTAAGTTCGCCTACAGTAAGTTCGCTTAATATTAAGTTCGCTTATTGTTAAGTTCGCATAATGTTAAGTTCGCTTATTGTTAAGTTCGCTTAATGATAAGTTCGCTGGAGTTAGCAAATTAGAAAGTAAATTAAAAACCTAATGAAAAATGTGTTAAGACAGCTCGACCCCAGCCAGAGGCTCTGCCCCTTGGACCCTGCTAGGGGCTGCCGCCCCTAGACCCCGCTGCCAGGGGCGCTGCCCCCGGACCCCCGTTCTTTGTGGGTTATATAAAGATAGAAATACAACATGAGTTGTAGTAGTTAATTGATACATGTAAATATTATACAGTTAGCCGTGCACAGCTCAAGAAGGGAATAACGATTAATGGAGAGCGTAACAGGATTCAGGTGAGTTTCTAGCCCCACTTCTGTGTTATGTTTTCAGGGCTGTGTGCATACTCGATATGATTGTTAATACACTTATCCTAAGTGATAAGTGTATGCCTTATATGAATGACGTGAAATGTATGAATGATTGCTTGTCAGTACGTGAACGATCTTCGGATATTGCACGTATTGTCAGGTTGTAGTGTTACGTATAAGGTAAGTATAATGTATTTGCTTATATGTATGAATGCGATAAAGTTAATAAACGAAGGAAAGGCATGGTTGTATGGTAACGAAGAGGGACCAGACCCTAATAATATATGTGATGTTAGGGACCAGACCCTAATAATATCTGTGATGTTGGGGACCATACCCTTATAATATCTGTGATGTCAGGGACCAGACCCTTATAATATCTGTGAGGTTATAGGGCGAAAGGCTCTTTAAAACGTATGATTATGTATGTAAAGAAAGTATGAAGGTAAGAATGAAAGTATATGCACTTATGTGTGTATGAAAGAAAGTTAAGAAGTTAAGTATGAAATGTAAGAAGGTATTGTATGAGTATGTGATTAATTAGAACTTACTCAGCGTAGCTGACTTTTAGTATAGCACGTAGGTGAGTAGAATGAGGCAGGTAGCTTGAGGAGGACACATGGCAGAGTTGGACGAAGCTGGCATCTGAAGATTTTGCTATGATGTTTTGTGTTAAAAGACTATGTTTTGTTTTTAAATGACGATGAATACTCGATAAGACAAGAATTATGGTTATGGAATGTAATGGTTTGAATGTTTTTAATGTTCCGCGAATGTTTTAATTAACTCTGATATTTAGAACTGCGTTTATGAGTAAATCCAACACGAAAGTAGGGCTACCGGTAATGGGGCCTTACATTGGACCTATTGGGCCCGTGGGATTCATTAATATGTAATGGGTTTATGGGGTGCAATTAAGGTCTTATTAAGTTGGCAATGTCTTGACTAGCAACTAGGTTAATCTATATAAATCAAGTTACGGTTAGACATTATAGAATGCGGTGTGAGATGCAACCGAGCTATGGTTCATCTAAAGACACACGAGATGTAATGCAGTTAGGGTTCCTCTAGATGCAACCAAGTTAGGATTTATCAAGAGTCAAACCGAATTAGGGTTTGAGAGTTGTAATCAGTTTTTTGAGTTATATTTTCTGATTAATATAAACGGGAGTTAGTTGTTTAATTGATGTCTGATTATCGATCTGGGACTTGAAAAGAAACTATATAAAATAAAAATCTCAATAGGGTTAAAGGGACAATTTGCATTGCATTAATGTTTCAAATATTTTCAATTGTTTATGAACATACTTAACGAACACAAGGTGTAAATTACCTGGATAATATGTATCCATATAAAAATGTTATTATAACATTTGAAAGTCATTTGTCATGGGAAACTATAATTTACCTTATCATGTGGTAAGATGACGAATTCATGAGCTTCACTCTTTACTCACTTACTTTATGTTCCTGAGTCTCATTAACAAGCGAAAGAAAAGAAAATAGAGGTTTTTCTTTTCCCTCCTCTTTCCTTTCTTCCCCCACTTTCTTTCCTTCCATTTGGTTCCGAATTAGAAAGAAACCAATCACCTCTATTTTACTTTAAATTTCTCTTCCTTTGCTTTTCATTTTTTTCTTTTAATAACTCGGAAACACACATATTCTTCAATCTTTTCCTTTCCCTCTTTAAGTAAAACTCGAAAACACAACCATCTTAATCTTTTTATCTATTTTCTTTCCATCATCTCTTTAATGAAATTTGAGAACACAAAGTAAGAGAGACATCATATTAAGTAAAGAGCAGGTGTCTTCAAATTTTAATTGATTGAATTCTAAATAATAAGAGAGCCTTCCGCATTTATATGTTACTAACAATCAACTATAAATACTTCAAGCCACATATCATCCGTGTACAAATGTTAAGAAAAACAAATTTCCTTTTAACAATGTTTGTTCACTTTACTATAAAAACCACTCAAAACTTTCAATACTGTTTCATTTTGGATGTTTCTTTGAAGTATAATTCTAACTAAAAAAAAGTTTCATTTTATAAAAATTATATTTTCTTAAATTTTTAAACATAAGTAGTATATATATATATATATATATATATATATATAACTAGGTTAGACCTCATGTGACGGGTTGGTCAAAAATATAATAAGCAAAAAAAATCATATATATAGAAAATAAGATAAAAAAACGGATTCATATTATATAAACAATTATACTACTTTAAGTAGACATATAAATTACAATTCTCTGAAAATTTTCTTGACTTTGATTTACGGTCATCGCAACATATGTATCAGAAAATTTTAACGTATATAGATTAAATTTCAATAAAAACTAATAAATTTATCAAAAAATATAAGACTACTTTAGAAAAGTTTATTTATCTTTTTTTTAAGTAACATGGTATTGCAAACTTATATAAATTTAAATGTTTTGGTGAAAAATTTTGACTGGTGCTCAAAGTTTTAACTCGAAACTAAATCTTTGATTTGTTCACCCTATATATGTAACTAACAACAATTTTCTGTTACAAAAATAACTAAAAAACAATTCTATAATTATCCTTCTGATGTGAATTTGATTGACAATATGTTGCTGGTAATTTGCTATAAACACTTGTGGTTAAAGTAAATGTAGATCCATAATGGTCATTTGTAAACATGATCATGATCTTAAATTTATTTAATTGTTTTTTAAGTCAGGAAAGTCTTGTTTCAAATACTTCAAACATCAAACCCTACTTTCTTTAAGGTAACTGATAATTATTGAATCTGTAAATACTTTAATAACATAAGAAATCATATTGTCTACATATGAAATCTGTGGTAGTGATGAAGTGCTAATATGAGAATGTTTTACAAAAAAAAATTACAAACATGTTGGCATATTAAAGTTAAAAACAAAAAAAAAAACATTTTACTTATAAAGACAATGTATGTATATTACATATAATCAACTACGTGAATCGATCAGATTACATGATTCGGATTGAATGAATCACATTGAGAATATTGATCGATTGAATATGTGTATGTGAATCGATTGACTCTTATTGAAGTTATGAATCCGATTGAATTTATGAAGGTGAAACAATTGAATATGTGAATATAATTACAAATATTTGATAGTTAACTTAATTGTTGATGAATTTCAATGTAATAAGTAGACGGTGATTGCTAGGATTAGAACGTGTGAATTGGGATGATACAAATTCTTAATATGATAGGCATTTCAAGATTGATTTTGAAATTGAATTAAAATAATTAAAAAATATCATGTGACATTAAAGAAATCTGGTGAAAAATAAAAATGAGAATTTGATTAAAAATCCACCTGTTTATTATATAGAGAGATGTTTGGTTGTGGGAAGTATATATTTTGTTGAAAAGTACAAAATCAACATTCTTTATTAATACATTGGTATAACTTATATGAAAATAATAAACATAATCGTGACGTAACGTTCAAGTATGAGAACTATACACTTTTCATTATGTTTAATATTGTTTGGTTAGTTTTTAGCTAGTTTAATTAAGACGTACATGTTTTATATTGTTTGGTTAGTTTTTAGCTAGTTTAATTATTTTGATTTTAAAATTTAATTAAAATAATTAAAAAGAAATTAAAAAATGCCATATGCCACTTTAAAAAAATTTAGTGAAAAGTAAAATGAGAATTTGGTGGAATATCCACCGATTTATTATAAGAGAGATTTAATTATAGTTTACTGAGTATTGAAAACCCCTAAATAATAGTTTATAATAATTTTTACATTTACCTTAATATAAAGAAAATCATAAAGCAAAGATAATAAGCTAACTTGAGTGATTGACCAATTAGTTGGAAAAAAAAGTATAGTTGTATTCAATAATATTGAAATTCTGTTAAATTAATTCAATTCAACACCCACAATATTCACATGCACTAGTTTTACGAGACTCGTTACATAGTCAACCAGAGTGTAATTTAATTTGTTAGATCCACCGCTGATTTCTGGCGCGCCAACAACAAACACTCTCTATATATTCTGATCACCAAACAAATACCCGCCACCACAAACAACCACCATGGCTTCAACCCTACCAATTCTCCTCATCATCATCCTCCTATTCACCACCGCCACCGCAACCGACACCACCAAACCCACCAGCAAATGGACCCTCCTTCAATCCAATATTGGCATCACTGCCATGCACATGCAGCTCCTCCCTACTGATCGCGTCTTAATATACGACCGCACCGACTTCGGTGCCTCTAACCTTTCCCTAACCCACGGCAAATGCCGCGAGAACCGACACGATTACTTCTTGAAAAGATACTGCACCGCGCACTCTATTGAGTACGACGTCATTTCCAACACGTTCCGTCCACTCATGGTCCAAACTGACGTGTGGTGTTCGTCGGGCTCGTTAGCTGCCGATGGCACCGTCGTTCAAACCGGCGGGTTCAATGATGGCGATCATGTTGTTAGGGTTTTTAAATCGTGTGATGAGTGTGATTGGAAGGAGTTGAAATCCGGGTTGGTTAACCGGAGGTGGTATTCTAGTAATCATATGTTGCCTAGTGGCCGCCAGATTATTGTTGGCGGTCGCAGGCAATATAATTATGAGTTTTACCCGAAGATTTCGTCTTCGGATCAGGCTTATAATTTGCCGTTTTTGGTTCAGACGAATGATGTGAATATTGAAAACAATTTATACCCGTTTTTGTTTCTTTACCCGGATGGGAATTTGTTCATATTTGCAAATAATCGTGCGATTTTGCTTGATTATGCGAATAACCGGGTGGTTAGGTCATACCCGAAGATACCGGGAGGGGAGCCTAGGAATTACCCGAGTACCGGGTCCGCGGTACTACTTCCTATGCGTATTGCACAAGGGAATGCGAGCGTGGTTGAGGTTTTAATTTGTGGTGGTGCACCTAAAGGAGCATTTATAAATGCCCAAAATGGGATATATGATGGTGCTTTGAAAACTTGTGGCCGGATAAGGATATCTGACCCGAACCCAAAATGGGTCATGGAGAGCATGCCTTTGGCTCGTGTGATGGGTGACATGCTGTTGTTACCAAATGCGGACGTTTTAATTATTAATGGCGCGTCTAAGGGTACCGCAGGTTGGGAGTATGGGCGAAACCCAGTTCGTTACCCGGTGGTTTACAAACCAAATAACTCGATAGGGCACCGGTTTGATATTCAAACCCCGAGCAGAATACCTCGGGTGTATCATTCTACCGCAATTTTGGTTCGTGATGGTCGGGTGCTCGTTGGTGGAAGTAACCCTCACATGTTCTATAATTTCACAAATGTACTTTATCCTACGGAGCTAAGGTTCGAGGCGTTTTCGCCATCATATTTGGATCCAATATTGTCCAGCTCACGACCCATGATATTACCTGGTTCTCGCACCAAGTTTGGGTATGGAGATCAGATGATCATCCAGTTCAGGCTTTTGGGTCACGTGGACCCAAAACAAGTGTCAGTGACACTGGTGGCGCCTTCTTTTAACACACACTCGTTTTCCATGAATCAAAGGTTGTTGATACTTGAAAGCGGGAACTCCACCACACCTATCGGGAGGGGGAAGTATGAGCTGACGGTGACGGCCCCGTTATCATGCTACGTTGCTCCGGCTAATTATTACCTTTTGTTTGTGGTTCATCGGCAAATTCCAAGTGAGGGCATTTGGGTTCAAATTGGTTGACAAATCAAAACATGGTGAAGGGGTACCCGTGAATGTGTGATTTGGAAATCTTGTAACACTCGTGATAGATCTAGGGCACGTGGATAGGGTAGCATATGGAAATTAGCTAGATGCTAGAAATAACTACATTTGTTTTTATTTTAGCTTGTTTTATTAAAAATTTAATGGTAGAATGAGTCTTTTTGGTTTTAAGAGATGTTAATGAGGTAGAGATACCGATTCATGATTGATAAGCATGGTTATGGGTTTCATTTTCTTGTAAATTATAATGATTATGTAGTTTTTTTTTTATCTTATAATTTTTCCAATCTACAAACCTAAGTAAGGGTTTTTAACTAGGATATACATAAACGCCACTGACCGGGTTATGACCCGTCAGAGTTACACTTTGGGCAACGAACTAAAATCCGGTTAAGTTGTTTAACCGGTAAATGACGAATTTAGTTATGACGGAATTATTATTTATAATAGTTTTAAATAATAATATAGTTTATTTACTAGCTAAATGAACTGGTTTAGGCTTTAAACGAGAGTTGGATCAAGTTGGACTTTAGGCCCGGTTAATATTTATTAGGGATAACTAAAGATTATATATATATATATATATATATATATATATATATATATATATATATATATATATATAGGATGAGTATCATTACAGAACCCTTAAATATTTAATAACTTGAAGAAACTCTTGAAACTAACGGTTTTTTATAAAATTTTTTGTACGTTAGTGTTATTTGGGTGTAGTTTTATCACTATTTATATTTATATTTACGATTACAATTATGAAAATTAGTTCTTACACATATCTAAATTTTTTTTTGCATATATGTAAATTGTTATTACATAAATTTTACACGTATGTAAACTTGTAAACCGTCCGTCATTTCTACAAGCAAGCAGTCACCACCGCATGCCGCCGCCTAGCCGGCGCCGTCCTCCGCTGTTGCCGTTGACACGTCGCTGCCTCCGTGCATAGCCGCTATTGCAACCCGTTTGTTCGATTCGTCAACTAGCGTTTGTTCGTTGAACCTCAGTGTCTCAACCAATTATTTATTAACTGAGGTAAACTTATATATATTGTTGGTTTACAATTATATTTATTTTGTCTGGCTCGTACTCGTATTGTTTGTAACCGGATCCTGTACGTTTTTGTTAAATGGTGATTACTCATTTTATATTCCGCTGCGTAATCTTTTATTAATAGGATTAATAATTATGAAACCTTTATAATTAAAACCGGGTTTAAAGGTTAAACCGTTGACTGATCACCACTGGAACCCAACAGTGGTATCAGAGCCTTGGTTACAAAATACGAGTCGAATCCGGTCTTTTCACCGGATCTACATCATAAACTTCAAGCTAGTTGATGTTTTTGATCTAGATAAGTTTTTTGAGCAATCTTGGTTTGGTCAATTTTTATTTATTTTATTTGACCAAAATATTGCTCAATTTTATTTTTGTTGAATATGTAAATCTGACCCGACCATTGTGTGTTTGGTTGTTTGGTTTTTGATTTTGGCCATATGGATGGTTCAAAGTTGTATTTTATTTTTCGGTTTTATTTTATGGTTTTTGGTCACTTTGATGGTTCAAAATTGTAATTGATATGGTTTGGTTTTTCATTATATGTATTTTGTAATATTGTAATGAAGAAGACCCGAAGGAAAACCGAGGACGAGCTCACGGAGTTCTTGAAGTCAGTGGGAGTTAGCAAAGATGACGGGATGCTTCAAGAGTCCATCCTTGTGGTTGTTTTTGTGTTGTGACCCCTTGACCCGATTGGTCTTGCTAATAGGCTCTAGCAAGACCAACCACCTTTTGATTATTTAATATTTACATATTCTTGTTTGCTATTATGGTTGCTTGCTTTATTATAATAGGTTATAATACCACCAACTTAATACCAGATATATTAAAATAAATTTTAATCAACCAATTGAGTTTTTGCAACATTAAACTAAATTTGATTTTCCAAAACCTTATAACTTAATAGTTTATCTATTAACTTAAAATTGGTTAGTCATATCGCGACAAACTTAGTTTTAATATGTTATTCAAAACAAAGTGTCCTGAGAGATGAAATGGTTCATCATGTTGTCCCGATTAATACAGTAAAACTGGAATTTTACTCTATTCAGTAAATTCTAAAATTAATCCCAATTATAAAATCAATAGTTTATGTCATCCTACTATAAGCCACACTTGAGGCATACTGCGAAATTTCAAGTGTTTGGAGCTACAGCACCGCACTTGTTTTCTAGCCTATCCCTTCAAGGTGAAAGGGTTTCGTTGACATATCCGACCCTTTCACATGTGTCTGTACTACGGAGACTATTACTTTACTCTTCTGTTACGTGTTACAGCTGTCTGAAGACTAAAGCGGGCATAAATGAGGCTAAACGTATCTACTTAGGCAAATGTTGTCTTAATAGGCCTCATAACCGAGAGTTGTGCTTTATTCACAATTGGAATCGTTGTGAGTCTGCCTAACCACTTACTGATGTTGTGTGCTACAGCTGCCATTACTAATTGGAAGCCAGATTCTCAAATCCCTATTTTATTAATGTTAATTGGGTCATTAATAATAAGATTAATACATCGAAAATACTAATTAAATTACTTTGCTTATTTAAACAGATGTCAACTGATAATAACTCATCATTCACCCTCAAGATTATTCTTGAGAAAGAAAAGCTGAATGACACTAACTTTCTTGAGTGGCACCGCAATTTGAGACTAGTTCTCAAAATGGCTAAGAAGCTCTATGTTTTCGATGGACCGGTTTCATTAGAGCCTGAAAACAATACAGCTGCTGCCAGCAGGTTTCTTGATAAGCATAATGACGACTCCACTGAAGTCGCTTGCATTATGCTAGCCACCATGTCATCTGAACTTGCTAAAGGTAGATCTTGGTGCCTATGAGATGCTTGAGCAACTCAAGGGCATGTTTCAGAAAAAAAGCCCGTCAAGAACGTTTCAACACCATGAAACAGTTTATCAGCTACAAGATGGAACAGGGATCCCCTGTTAGTGCGCATGTCATCAAGATGAAAGGGTACATCGACCAGCTGGAGAAACTTGATTATTCCCTGCCAGATGGAAGGGCAGCGGACTTCATCTTGAACTCTCTTCCCAGCTCTTACGACCAGTTTGTAATGAGTTTTAACATGATTGCCTGGGTGAAGACAGTACCGGAGCTTCATGGTATGCTCAAAACGGCTGAGATGAACATTCCTACTAAAACTAATCAAGTTCTAATGGTTCGATATGCTGGTGTTAAAAAGCCTAAACCCAAGAACCGGGTTTATAACGGTAAAGGCAAGAAGAAGGATACTGTTGCTGCCAAACATGCCACCAACAGGAATGTTGCAAAGGCACCGCTGCCGCCTCCTAAGGAGCGCCAGTGCTACAAGTGCAACAAGATGGGGCACTGGATGCGTAACTGCCCTGAGCATCTAGCTGAGCTAGCAAAGAGGAGGGCCAAAGGTGAAGGCTCGTCCAAAGGTATTTCCATATACGCTATTGAACTTTTCACTGCTTCTAGCAACACATGGGTATTTGATACCGGATGTGGTTACCACATCGTTAATGTCTTGCTAGAGCCTGAGAACTAGAAGAAACTAAAATAAGGCAGCATGGAACTCATCATTGGTGATGGGAAGAGAGTCCCTGTTCTTGTAACTGGCACATATCATTTTGCTTGTCCGTCTGGCCTTGTACTTACTTTGAATAACTGTTTGTTTGCACTTGGTTCGGTTTCTTTACTTTTTGAACAAGGATTTAAGTACACTTTTAATGGTATTGCTATTTCTGCTTACTTGAATGATATCTTTTATTTTGAGGCTAAACCCTCGAAATGGTATTTATGAGATTGATGTTCAAATTAACAATAATATATTTAATCTTTCTACACGTATAAGATCTGGCATCAATGATACGTTTCTATGGCATTGCTGACTTGGCCACATAAGCAAGGCACGAGTTAAAAGACTACAATCCGAAGGGATTCTTAAATCCATAGGACCAGACTCTTTTGACGGCTGTGAGTCTTGTTTAGTTGGCAAACTCGCCAAGGATTCCTTCACTCATAAAAGTGAACGAGCAAAGGATATGTTAGGACTTATACATACTGATGTATGCGGCCCTTTCAGAACCATGTCTATAAACAAAGATACTTCGTTTCTTTTATTGACGATTATAGTCGATATGCTTATGTGTATCTTATGAAACAAAAACATGAAACTTTCAAAAAGTTCAAAGAGTTTCAAAACGAAGTGGAAAACCAACTCGGAAAAACTATTAAAATGCTTCGATCAGATCGAGGTGGAGAGTATCTCAGCTCAGAGTTCATCAATCATCTAAAAGAGCGTGGAATTGTTTCACTGCTCACTCCACCCGGCACACCCCAACATAATGGCGTGAGCGAGAGGAGAAATCGAACCTTGCTAAACATGGTCCGATCGATGATGTGTAGACCTAACTTGCTTCACTCCTTTTGGAGCTTTGCCCTTATGACCGCCACCCACATTGTTAATCTGGCTACAACTAAAAAGGGAAACACAACCCCATATGAGATATGGCATGGGCGTAAACCCTATTTGTCTTTCCTTAAAGTATGGGGATGAGATGCATATGTCACCAGTGAGGATTATGATAACAAACTCGATCCCCTCGGTATAAAAGTTGTTTTCGTTGGATACTATAACAAAAGCAGATATTATTTCTTCCACCCTATTACAAATATGATTTCTATCAAAAGGAAGGGCCATTTCCTCGAGAAAGAAATTCTCGATCGAGGAACTGGGAATAATATTGTCGTTCTTGAAGAATTTGAGAACCACAAACAACCGCTGAAGAAGTTGGAGCGCCTGATCAACAAGGTGTTGTTGCTAACACATCAGACATAAACACGAGCGTTCACAGAAGTAGTAGGACTCCCGTACCAAATCCTAGATACCTATGGCAACTAGATGGTCCCGAAGTCCTATTAGTAGCCGAGTCAAATGATGAACCTACTAACTACAAATTTGCTATCTTAGATCCGGAATCTGAGAAATGGAAAGAAGCCATGAACCCCGAGATGCAATCTATGCATGAAAATCAAGTCTGGAACTTGGTTGAGCTACCCCCCGATAGTCGGGCAGTAGGGAGCGAGTGGATTTTCAAAAGAAAAACCGACATGCAAGGAAATGTACAGACCTATAAAGCACGGCTATTAGCGAAAGGTTTTACTCAAACTCAAGGAGTTGACTATGATGAAACTTTCTCGCCCGTTGCTATGACTAAGTCAATAAGGATATTACTTTCCATAGCCGTGTATTATGGCTACGAGATATGGCAAATGGATGTCAAAACCGCTTTTCTTAATGGACACCTTTCAGAAGATGTCTATATGGTTCAGCCTGAAGGTTTTGTCGATCCTAAATATCCTAATAGGGTGTGCAAACTGAATAAGTCCATTTATGGGCTCAAACAAGCATCTCGCAACTGGAATCTACATTTTGATGAGAAAACCAAAGAGTTTGGTTTTATCAAAACTGAAGATGAGCCTTGTGTTTACAGAAAGGATAGTGGGAGAACTATATCAGCCCTCATTATGTATGTGGATGATATACAAATCATTGGAAACAAAATTCCTATGCTTAAGGAAGTTAAGCACTGGTTGGGGTCCTGTTTCGCAATGAAAGATCTTGGTGAAGCTGCTTATATTATAGGAATCAAGATCTACCGAGATAGATCTAAGCGGCTTCTAGGGCTAAGTCAAAGTACATACATAGACAAGGTCATGGCACGCTTCTCAATGGACAACTCCAAGAAAGGAGCTGTTCCCATTGCTAAAGAAACTGTGCTAAGCAAATCGCAATATCCGGCAACGGACATTGAGACAAAGGACATGCAAGCAATTCCATATGCTTCAGCGATTGGCTCTATCATGTACGCTATGTTATGCACCAGACCTGACGTCTCGTATGCTTTAAGCATGACTAGCCGTTTTCAGAAAAGTCCCGGTGTTGCCCATTGGACTGCAGTAAAGAACATTCTAAGGTACCTGAAGAAGACCAAAGACATGTTCTTGGTGTTTGGGGGGTGGAAGAGGAGCTCACTTTAAGATGTTACACTGATGCTTGCTTCCAGACCGACCGAGATGATTCTCACTCACAATCAGGATTCGTATTCATTCCCAATGGAGTAGCTATTTAGTGGAAAAGCTCCAAGCAAAGTGTGGTGGAAGATTCCACCACTGAGTCTGAATACATAGCTACATCAGATGCTGCTAAGGAAGCTGCTTGGATGAAGAAGTTCATTACTGACCTTGATGTGGTTTCGAGTATTCATAAACCAATCGAGGTGTTATGTGATAACATAGGTGCTATTGCTCAGGCCAAATAGCCCAGATCTCATCACAGAGTCAGGTACATTCTAAGAAAGTTCCACCTCATACGGGAGATAGTGGAACTAGGTGACATCATAATAAGCAAGGTAGACATAGATAAAAAACTAGCAGATCCGTTCACTAAGACGATGACTCAGGACAAGCATGACCAACACAGAGATGCTATCGGTCTTAGATTAGCATGTAATTTGTTTTGATTTAGTATTTGAATGTATGAACATTTAAACAATTATACTTTTGAATTCACTTTTGATTTAATGGTTAAATGCAAACATTGAATATTATAACTGTGTTCATTTTAATACGTTTAATCCATTTATATTATATTCTAAATTATCCGTAGTCGGTCAGACTCGTGGGAACGATTCTGAATTAAGATTATTCTGACTTTGGACTCAATGAGTTGACTTCCAAACTCACGGACCTCATTATGAATGTTACATTCGTCAAATTCGGATTTTTGATTTTCTTTCACGCTTTATTTCAGTAAGTTATACTTCGAACCCGTCATGTAGGCGTGTACTAATCGTTATTCAATTAACATAAAATTAGTTATTAAATTGTAAGGGGTAATACTTGCCATTTTCGAATCTATATTAACATTTGTTAAGTTTAATACATTTTCGTAAAATATTTAGAACTTGGAGGGCCATTCTATAAATATGTAATATACATATAAAAAGAAAAAAACCTAACCCTAACATATTATCATCCCATCCGCCCCCATCTCCCCCCTTGTTATTTCCGGCGCCGTTTTCTGGTGGCCGGAATTGGCTCCGGCCACTCTCCGCCTTCCCGTTCTCAACACCGGCCAACCCCACCTCCCTGTAACCCAACCCGATGCCGGCCACCCCGTTTTCCCCTCCTCTGCCGTTTTCCGACGACACCGGCGACCTCCAGCCGTCTTCCTCCTCCACTCTCACTTTCCCTTCCTTATTTTGCTTTCCGGCGAGCCCCTTCCCCCGGTAACCCCATCACCCGGCCACCGACCCTCTTCCTTCCCTCTCAGCTCGTTTTTCCGGCGACCGGCGTGCTCCCTCTCTCTCTCTCGTTCTCTCGGTCTCTCTCTCTCTCACTCACCGTCTCCCTCTCTCTCTGCCTCTCTTTCTCTCTCTCTCTCACCATCTCTCTCTCACACTCTCTCTCTCTCTCACCATCTCTCTCTCACTCTCTCTCTCTCTCTCCGGAATCCCTCTCTCTGGTGGAAACAGTTTCTCTTTGACGACCTTTGTTCAGCTCCGACAATTGTTCTCGGCCAAGCATTGTTTATCTATGTGTCTAACTCATAATCAGTAATCAAGCACAAGTTTGATTCCCCCTTGAACCAACTTTGGAGAGTATTTTTGGGATTATTATTATTAATCGCATAACTTATTATAAAACTTACTATTATTTTTATTAATATTATTATTGTTATTATTATCATTAACAAAACAATTATTTTTATCACTATTTTCATAATAAATAGATTATTATTATTATGATTATTATTATCATTATTATTATGATTATTAAGTAATACTATAAAATTCTATTATACAAATATTACCTACTTGTTTTATTAAACTGAAACCCATGTCGGGCCTAGTTACCATTTAACGTCATCGTTACTCGAGTTACATTTTTATCACTAATACTATTATTATTAAAATGCTATAAGTATTAGTTATTATTGATATGGCACATATAATTATTCTAATAATAATTATTATTATTAAAATTCGTAAACACATTAATAATATATTCAACAACAAAACTAATTATTATTATATTTAATATTACTACTACTATTATTAGTATTAACAACAATTCTCAATTGGTGGTATTATTAGGTATTATTATCATCATTATCTTAAAAATTATTATTATCATTACTATCCTTATCATTATTAATATTGTTACCAGCTTTATTATCAATTCATTTTTTTAAAATCGAAATCTTGATTTAAACCCGTCTTGTTTCTTTTAATATTGGTTTAGCTATTTAAAAGCCTAATAAAATAATATCATTTTATTTTAAATTATCAATTAAGTACGAGTCCCTAATCGTTAACAAATTAACCGGTAACCCGACTAACAACCGAACCTTATCGTTCAATGTTTCAATGTAGTTTCAACTAAATTTCAAGTTCATTAATATATTATTTATTCGTTTTCAATTAGCTTTCAAGTCGGATTTGTTCGTTTCGTTCACAAGCTTTCTATATATCAATCATTTATTAGTTCTCGATTCGTCAATCGAGGTGAGTACTTTCATACCTCGTTTTCCATCTTTTGTTTTGGGGTGACATTTCATACTTATCAAACTAAATGCTTTATTTACTTGAATCTTAAACCCACAAATGTGATTGTATATTTTACATAAATAATTGCTCGATTTGGTGTTCTATGCTTACATGCTTATATGCTTATGTGTTTACCGCTTTTGGAAGGTTGATTCATAAATCCATGAACTATCTGGTATTCTCTTATAGCACGGTGCCGTTAATGTATTCTTATTAACGACCTCATGAAATCCGAATCTATTTATAGAACGTTAATGTATTCTTATTAACGACATCATTTAAAAATCCTGAACCATCTGGTATTCTCTTATGGCAGGTGTTGCTAATGTGTTAGCGATCTCATATTATCCATATTGTTTCTTTTATTTATCGTTTCGTATACAAGTTTTGTAGCTTTTTATTACTATATACAAGTTTTGTTGCTTTTATTTAACGTCAAATTCGGATTTTTGATTTTCTTTCACGCTTTATTTTAATAAGTTATACTTCGAACCCGTCATGTAGGCGTGTACTAATCGTTATTTCAATTAACATAAAATTAGTTTATAAATTGTAAGGGGTAATACTTGCCATTTTCGAATCTATATTAACATTTCTTAAGTTTAATACATTTTCATAAAATATTTAGAACTTAAAGGGCCATTCTGTAAATATGTAATATACATATAAAAAGAAAAACTAACCCTAACATATTATCATCCCAGCCGTCCCCATCTCCCCCCTTGTTATTTCAGGCACCGTTTTTCGGCGGCCGGAATCGACTCCGGCCACTCTCCGCCTTCCCGTTCTCGACACCGGCCAACCCCACCTCCCTGTAACCCAACCCGACGTCGGCCACCCCGTTTTCCCCTCCTCTTCCGTTTTCCGGTGACACCGGCGACCTCCAGCCGTCTTCCTCCACCACTCTCACTTCCCCTCCCTCGTTTTGCTTTCCGGCGATCCCCTTCCCCCGGTAACCCCATCACCCAGCCGCTGACCCTCTTCCTTCCCTCTCGGCTCCTTTTTCCGGCAACCGGCGTGCTCCTCTCTCTCTCTCTCGTTCTCTCGGTCTCTCTCTCTCTGCCTCTCTCTCTCTCTCACGGACTCTCTCTCTCTCTCTCTCTCACGGACTCTCTCTCTCTCTGGTGGAAACAGTTTCTCCAACGACCTTTGTTCGGTTCCGACAATTGTTCCCGGCCAAGCATAATTTATAGGTAATGAGATTTAGAGTTTTGTTTATCTTGGTTTCTAACTCATAATCGGTAATCGAGTCACAAGTTCGATTCCCCCTTGAACCGACTTTGGAGAGTATTTTAGGGATTCTTATTATTAATCGCATAACTTATTATAAAACTTATTATTATTTTTATTAATATTATTAACAAAACAATTATTTTTAACATTATTTTCGTAATAAATAGATTATTATTATTATGATTATATGATTATTATTATCATTATTATTATGATTATGAAATAATACTATAAAATTCAATTATACAAATATTACCTACTTGTTTTATTAAACTGAAACTCATGTCGGGTCTAGTTACCATTTAACGTCATCATTATTCGAGTTACATTTTTATCACTGATACTATTATTATTAAAATGCTATAACTATTAGTTATTATTGATATGGCACATATAACTATTCTAATAATAATTATTCTTATTAAAATTCATAAACCAATTAATAATATATTCAACAACAAAAGTAATTATTATTATATTTATTATTACTACTACTATTATTAGTTTTAACAACAATTCTCAATTGGTGGTATTATTATGTATTATTATTATCATTATCTTATATATATATAACACATTTTAAAAATTATTATTATCATTAATATCCTTATCATTATTAATATTGTTACAAGCTTTATTATCAATTCATTTTTTTAAAACCGAACTCTTGATTTAAAATCGTCTTGTTTCTTTTAATATTGGTTTAGCTATTTAAAAGCCTAATAAAATAATATCATTTTATTTTAAATTATCAATTAAGTACGATTCCCTAGTCGTTAACAAATTAACCGGTATCCCGACTAACAACCGAACCTTCTCGTTCAATGTTTCAATGTAGTTTCAACTAAAGTTCAAGTTCATTAATATATTATTTATTCTTTTTCAATTAGCTTTCAAGTCAGATTTGTTCATATCGTTCACAAGCTTTCTATATGTCAATCATTTATTAGTTCTCGATTCGTCAATCGAGGTGAGTACTTTCATACCCCGTTTTCCATCTTTTGTTTTGAGGTGACATTTCATACTTATCAAACTAAATGCTTTATTTACTTGAATATTAAACCCACAAACGTTATTGTATACTTTACTTAAATAATTGCTTGATTTTGTGTTCTATGCTTACATGCTTATATGCTTATGTGTTTACCGCTTTTGGAAGGTTGATTCATAAATCCGTGAACTATCTGGCATTCTCTTATAGCACGGTGCCGTTAATGTATTCTTATTAACGACCTCATGAAATCCGAATCTATTTATAGACTGTGTCATTAATGTATTCTTATTAACGACCTCATATTAAAATCCTGAACCATCTGGTATTCTCTTATGGCAGGTGTCGCTAATGTGTTAGCGATCTAATATTATCCATATTGTTGCTTTTATTTATCGTTTCGTATACAAGTTTTGTGGTTTTTTATTACTATATACTTATATGCTCAAACTTATTAATTGCTCACCAACCTTTGTGTTGACAAACTTTATTTTATGAAATGTTACAGGTTTGACTTTTTTTTGACTTGAGGACTTGACGAAAAACGTTACCAAGACCATTAGGGTATTAGTAAAACGAACAATATAAATGTTTCTTGTATTCAATTTGTATGTGTTAACGAGATGTGTTGATTTTGATTTATGAAGTAAATGAGCTGATTAAATATTGTCACTTTAAATAGTGTCTTGTGTATTTGTCCAATCACGTTGCACCCCGGCATGTTCCGCCGCCATTGGTCGGGGTGTGACAATGAATGACATTGGATGTAACTCGCATCAAATCATCTTCATGGATCTTAGTCGTAATATGCATTTGATATTGGTATGCTCATTTAGTATCCTTAGACCTGAGATACATATTGGAACTCTCGTTTACCAAAGGTATTCTTTGATCATTGTCAACCACTGTCGCGTAATTGCCAGTCATAAAGGCATTGGTTGGGAATATTCTGAAGTTCAGTGGGAGTTGTATGTAATCAAGATGGGATTCTGTACTTTTACATGATATGTAACAGTTAGACATCTTGGCGCCTTCGTTGATTCAAACTGGTAATGTGTGAGGCCTCACCCAAACATACTGTGTTTGATTGGATCACTTTGACTCGAAAACGAAAACGATAATGATTGAACGCCATATGAGATTGATCTGATCCATGTCTCATTGTTCAATTGATGTCTTATACAGAAAGGATAGATGACAACGATTACTATATTTTCATTATCTTGCAATAGTGTATTCCAAGATCTTTTGGTTAATGAATTTAAAATGTCATAACCTGTTGGGGGCAGCCATGTGTAGCTAGAACACCGCTGGTTGTCAGCGTTGATAAACTTAACCGGAATCTGTCCAAGTGGGAGACTGTTGGAAATATGGACCGGTCCGCTTAAGCCAACGCGGCTGACCGAGTTATGACTCGTGAGAGTTACACCTTGGGCAACGAACTTAAATCCGCTTAAGTTGTTTAACCGGTAAATGACGAATATAGTTATGACGAAATTATTATTTATAATAGTTATACATAATAATATAGTTTATTTACAAGCTAAATGAACTGGTTTAGGCTTTAAACGAGAGTTGGATCAAGTTGGACTTTAGGCCCGATTAATAAATATTAGGGATAACTAAAGATTATATTATATATATATATATATATATAATCTTACGTAGGTTAAAAATCCTAATAAATATAAAACCTTTTCCACTTTCTTGGAGATAGGAAAAAGGAGCCGCCTACCAACTCTATTGCCGCAAGCCAAAACCGTCCATCGTTTCTACAAGCAAGCAGTCACCACCGCACGCCGCCGCCTAGCCCGCGCCGTCCTCCGCTGTTGCCGTTGACATGTCGCTGCCACTGCGCATAGCCTCTATTGCAACCCGTTTGTTCTATTCGTCAACTAGCATTTGTTCGTTGAACCTCGGTGTCTCGACCGGTTATTTATTAACCGAGGCAAACTTAAATATATTGTCGGTTTACAATTATATTTATTTTGTCTGGCTCCTCGTATTGATTGTAACCAGATCCCATACGGTTCCGTTAAATGGTGATTACTCGTTTTATATTCCGATGCGTAATCTTTTATTAATAGGATTAATAACTATGAAACCTTTATAACTAAAACTGGGTTTAAAGGTTAAACCGTTGACTGATCACCACTGGAACCCAGCACAAATAACTATAGTATATATTAAACCAATTATTAGAAATATAACAAGTATGTTTTCCTAACAAGTTTTTTTACGATACAAAGTTGGGTTTAAGAACTATGCATTTTTGAAAAATCATTAATACAAAAGGGACAAAACCCATTTAAAAAAATTATGGACAAGGGGTTGTTAAATTATCAGAATTCTCTTCCTTTAAAGAAAAGCCAACCATCTTTGCATGGAAAGATCACTCACAAAACCATTTTGTATTTCTCTCTCTATTTTCCAAAGACGGGGCTTATCACACACAACTTTATACATGCCTCTCAAAAAAGTAAAACTAATTATACTCATTTAATAAGCATCGATATGCCTATATATTTGTGTGTGTATACCGACTTACAGCCCGTATAGAACACAAGATCACAAATACTAATACATAAAAAATTTTAAATGTTAATGCACATCTTTTTTTTCGAACGTCAAATCAGTGGCGTAGCCAGAAACTTTTTCCTACAGGTTCGAAAATTTTTTAGGGACAAAAGACCGATTGTTTACCACTTATATTTAGGTTTTCTACGGGTTCGATGTCAAAATACACTAATATATAACACTAAAACAAAATTTTGTACGGGTTCGGCCGAACCCATTCCCCTAAGGCTGGCTACGCCCCTGAGGCAAATGTTAATTTACATTTTATAGGTGAAAACAGGTATTACATTTGTTAACGATAAAAAAATTTAAAAATATGTAAAACTTAACATGTGTTACATTTGTTTACGATTTGAAAATACCTTAATTCCTATTTGATTTAATTTGACTTTTGATATAGAAAAAATAATTTAATATGACTTTCGATCGTTACCATTTTATTTAAAACAAAAGTTATGTTTTTTTTTTGAACGGTGACTTTCGCAGTTAAGATATATCACACTCCTCGGTCTAACAGGAGGAGGAGCCCCGCCACCCCACTCGGGCCAGACTATGTTGACATAATTGGGATCCATGCTGGCATCCGAGTTTGGCTTGGCCGTTCCCGGTAAAACCCAGTTGGCTCACCCCGCCCGAAGGCACGACAGGTTTTTTTGCTCTAGGAAAATCCGGTCGGAATCAGAACTCGAACCCGGGACATCCGGGTCATCCATCATATTCCTGGCCTTTAGGGCAAGCCCCGCTGGTTAAAAAAAACAAAAGTTATGTTGTTAGATCTAACAGAATTTATAAAATAAGAATTAATTTAAAAAATAAATGTATTTGTTACTATAATTAGTGTTTTTTTTAAATAAATTAATAGGAAGTGATGTGTGTATTTAATAAGAGAAAGAGTTGAGAAAGAAATGGCGAGAATAAATATTAAGGCGACACATAACATACAAAAGATAATATAGATACATGGTGGAGTTATATGCACCGACGGGTAACGACGGTGTCAACACACCATAAAACGACTTGGTGGAATACCCAGCTGTGAGCTAGCATGCATTTAGGAATTGTTTTGTATTTAAAAAATAGATCGATAACATGCAAAAGGTTCTTTGGTTTCTTGTGCTTCGTTTTTGTTTAAATGAGGGAAATGAAAAAAAGGAAAGCTTGGGTGGAAATTCCTTGGCGAATTTCAGCAGTGAAAAGAGAGGACGGTATACAAAACTAACTTAAATTATGTGTAATGGAGGGGATATAAAATAGGGCGTTTTGTGTCATGTGACGCCTAGTCAGCAAAAAGAGGATTTTTGTTTTAAAGTTATACTGATGTTGTAGCCCAATACACACACACACACACACACACGGTTGGTATTATTTAAGAACTATAAAAAAGTTAAGAACACTTAGGAACTCTTAACAACGAAACAACTTTTTATTTTTTTTATATATTAACAATATTTAAAAGTAGTTTTATCAAATTTTATATTAAAAATTTGTATTAGTTATATTAATCACAAGTTTACATATGTGTAAAATTTATGTACGAACAAATTTACATATGTGAAAAACATAGATATGCATAAAAACTAATTTTTCAAAATTGTAATCATAAATATATATATAAAAAATGATAAACTACACTCAAATAACACTAGCATAATTTTTTTTATAAAAAACGTTAGTTTTCAAGGGTCCATTCAAGTTCTTAAATAATTTATGAGTTCTGTAATGATACTCATCCTTATATATCTATAATATATATAAACGAAAACATAAAAATCCTACGTGTCGCGATGTGGCCGCTCCCCGTTTTTTGGAGTCACCAGATTTGCTTGGTTTTTTACATGAAGGTTTCTCATGCATTTGACCCGAATTCACAGGTTTGAGTCTCATCAAACCTAGATATTTCTTAAACGGGTTATAACATCTCATTAAATTAAAAATAATTTCACCAAATATTTGATATAAAAATCCTATAAAGTAGGCTTATACTAAAAACTAATATATGATTTATTTTAAAAAAAGATATATATTATTTATATTTAAAAAAACTAATTTTATAGTAAAAAGATAAACAGGTCTTGATTCTCATCAGACCCATATAACTTTTAAACCGGGGTATAACATCGCATTTATTTGTGAAACAATTTATCATCAAACCATAAGTATATGATTAAATTTCATACAATAAAAACAATAAAAATTCAAAAAATAAATAAATATTATAAACAAATAATATAAAACAACCCCCGTAATATATATAGGGGTGGGTTAACGTACAAAAATAATTGCTTATGTAATTGATGTGTAAAAGTATTTTGATTTAATCAATCGAATTGATGTGTAAAAGTATTTTGATTCATCAATCGATTATGTAATTGCAGAAATAATGCACTCAATCAAGCTCTGACTAGGGTTCAAAATATTACGTTTAAACATTATGAACAAAACTGAAGACCTATAAACGTTCTGACTGTAACGCCCTGGAATTTGACTGGTAGACAAAAATCAAGGAATCATCGGAAACTATACACTTTGGGGTTCTGGACGATAAGTTCGGAACCCATATCATTGGAGAAATCTGCTTTTATCATTTGAAATGTTTATTTTATAAAACGACATTTACGCCTGGAAAATATTAATTTTTATGCTTTTGAAAAATAAAATGTTCTTATTTAAAAAAAAAAAAAAAAAAAAAAAAGATTTTAAATAATTATTCGGAAAATGGTTTATAAAAGTTTTGCTGAAAAAGTTTTAGTTTGTTTAAAAACTTATGAACTCGACTAGTCTTGACCCGTCGGTAGCCTAAACCCGAACCCGAGTCACCCGAGTATTTAAGCGGAAAATCAAGTATTCTTACACCATCTCTTTCATTTCCACCAACACTTCCCACCCAAACACTCCCACTTCTAGAGAGAGAGTAGTGAGAGAAAGTCATCCAATCTAAGATTCGAGTCCACCAATCTGTTTATCGTTGTTGTCGGTAAGATCTTCTTGAAAATCATACGTTTTTACAACCAAAACCCGCCCCGAATCGAGCAAAAACTCCGACTTTTGTGTCAAGTGTGTTCTTGGTCAAAAACCGTCATTTTTGGTGTCAAAATGCAAGCTTTTGTGTTTAAAAGTACTAGGAATCGATACCCCTTTCAATCCCGAGCATTTCCATGTCAAAAACTTCGATTTTGGGTCAAAAATCTGGAAAATCTGGAAAACCCGTGGGTATCTCCGTCGCCCAGCTTGAAGGAGTCGAATCAGACTCATTCGATCGAACCAGTCGATCGAATCAGTCCAGTCGATCGAACCAGTCGATCGAATCAGTTCATTCGATCGAATGTGTCGATCGAACCAGTCCAGTCGACCGAATAGGAAAGCAACCGAATGGTCTCCAACTCATTCGACCGAATGAGCTTCGTATTCGATCGAACGTCTGTCTATTCGATCGAATGTGTTTCTATTCGATCGAATGTGTGTCTATTCGATCGAATGTGTTTCTATTCGATCGAATGTGTGTCTATTCGATCGAATGTGTGTCTATTCGATCGAATGTGTTTCGATTCGATCGAATGT